>NC_140620.1:33818009-35031759 GCF_057382275.1 Copadichromis virginalis
TGAATTGAGAAAGAGCATTTGAGGACGAGACACAGACAGTTAGTAGGTGAAGAGGCGACACAAAGAGCATGTGAGGTCAACACACACACACATGAGTTAGATTTATTTAGAGGAGAGATTTGTTGTCTCGGCAAGAAAGAGGAACAATTCACTTTAAGACAAGAACGGAAAGTACCAGCCATGAAAATAGAAGATGATCTTCTGGGTTAAAAGTCATTGTGGTGTTGATCTGATCTATGTATAAAATGTATCTGTGACGCATGAAGGGGCGTCAGTAAATCAAACCCTGATGCTATAAAATATCTGTTCATGCTTTGATTAAGTTGGAGATCACTTGCTGTCGGCGTACAGAGTGTCTTCCCACACGTGTGTAGTCATTAAAATCATTGTTTGACCAAGAGCTTCTGGACCATGGGTGGTTTGTACTCTCCTTCCTCAATTTTGAACCTTAACATTTGGGGGCTTCGTCCGGTGGTTGAGGAGGGAGAATTGGAGGTGTAGATGGAGAAATTTGGTCTTAGGTGGTCTGACGGGCAGACATGAATTCCAGTGGTCGAAGTGAGTGGGCATAAGCCGGCTTATCCAAAAGGTAAGGCACTACCTGTTGAATTATTTCCAAAGTGTGCCAAATTGGATATGATAAAATTTAAGTCTACTCACTGAAATTACTGGTGGAGGTCTGTTTTGATTTTGATGAAAAATCTCATGAGTTGAAGCAGTTAGAGTTCTGCTAAGAAGAAAGAAGAAATGAAAGCAGTTAAAGTCTGCGAGAGCAGTTAGAGTCTGCCAGGAAAAGTTTAAATACTGGGTTGAAGTCCCAAAGAAATTGAGTTAGAGTCTCAAGTAGTTTGGTAGGAAATTTGGTCATTTTGTGGGTTAAAGTCCCGGTTGGTCATTAGGTCAGAACTTGGTTGGTCATTTTGTGGGTTAGAGTCCCCATTGTCCATCAGGGTAGATCTGCCTCAGTCATACACTTGTTTTGGGTATTGATTGTTGTTTCAAAGTATTATAAATTATTCTAGAACGGCAGTTCGAGTCTGCTAGGAAGCGCAGAGCCCGGAGGTTATGCTCCCTCCTTGTCGTGGACGCGCGACATTGACCTGTCGGCGAACAGGGTTAGTTCAGTTTGGCTTAACTGTGGGGTACAGGGCATCCTGGAATGAAGCTAGGAGTTAGAGTCTCCTTACCGTTTGGAACGGTAGTCTGCGCTTTTTTGGTCAGAAGAAGTTGGACTTCAGGCGTGTAACTTTAACTTAAAACTTCAGGGTAAGCCTTGGCTGGGAAACGCCAAAAAATAGAGCTTCAGGCAAAGTTTGGGTTGGTTGACGCTTTTAAATTGAGTTAGGGATTTTAGAGATGAGGCCAGAAACAGTTAAAGTCTGATACTGGTTAATTGGTCGCAAAAAACTCAGGGAGTTTATCCGCTGGGCGGTTATTTTAAATTTGTCTAAATTGTGTAGGCGCTAAAGCTGACAGATCTGACAGTAATTGTAGATATAAGACGTCTTTGTAAATAAAAGAGATCTCTGTGTGAAAGGAGTCTGAGGCAATGCTGGAGCTATTTTTAGACGGTGTGTGTGAGTGTGAAAATGCAAATGAGTAAGCAGTGAACTGTTTAAGCCACAGTTGGTTTTACAAATACTGCTGCAAACATTGTAGAGTGTGTGTTTAAGATGCCATTTTTGTTTATTAGAGGACTATAAATAAAGTTTTGAGTTGCCGTAGGGGATGTATAGTAAGTGACTGAGTTTGGATGTAGATATATAAATATATTGAGTGCACTGTATATACTTAAAACTAACATACTACTTCTCTCCAGCAATAGTTGCTGGTGTGGTTTATTTTTTCAATTTCTTGTGTGTGCGGTGAGAAGTAATGGAGGTTTCAATTTTTCGTTTGTTTGTTTTTGACTTGCTCTTTCTGATTATGACAAGCATGTCTAAAATACTCTTAGGAAAGTGTGTTTTGAGTTATATTCCTCAACTCTGGTCACAGTTTAAGTGTGTGAATGCGGTGACTAGAAGGTTTTGAATGAGGAATAAAGGTGTGAGAGGTATTTCTTTGGTGATGTCAAGAAGGATGTTTTAAAGTTTGAAAGTGTTTTTAATTTGAGAGAGGCATGAGTGATGTTATAAGAGTTTGAGTTTCTTTTTCTTTCAGTTCAAGAACGCATAAGTACATACACTTGGTACACCCGTTTACTCTTTGACTTTATTAAAACAGACGGTGTATTTGAGTTTGAATTTCAGTAATTGTATGTTGATATGGTAATTTAGTTTTATGTTAGGTGAAGGAGATGTCCATCTCTGCGTCTTGCAGGATTGAAAGTGAAAGTTGAAGGTTGTGATGTGAATGCTGTGAGTACTCGATTTGAGTGATTCTGTGTGATTTGAACAAAATAATAAATAACTAATAATAATAACTCATAGGCGAGTGTGTGAACAGAGGAAGTCTGCAGAGTGTGTGGGCGTAAAAAGAGGGTGTATTGTTTTTACATCAAGGTTTAGTAGAACTAAAGTAGAACGTCACAAACAAACAGATAAAAAAGTAAAATTGAAGAGAGAAAATAACTGACAATTACATTAATGAATAGAAAACACACATACACAAAGTGCCATATGTGAAATTATTCTAGGAAGGAATCAAAAGTGAGATAGTTTAATATAAGATGCAATGAAGGAAGCAGCTTACACTCCTTTAATTTCCAGAGCCAGTGTGTTCCCTCCCCTGCCCCGTATCAGGCGCCCCGTATCAGGCGAGTATGGAAGGCTGGATAGCCCATGACGGGTAAGATCCCACCTCGAAACCCTGGGACAACCTAAGGCAGGCACAGTCACGATTACTCGGCCTCACTCAGTCCCTGTGAGCTCAGACTCACTGGTGAGATGAAGTGAAGACGACGGGACCTCAAGGGTAAAGCCGCTGGGCTAAGGCGGAGGGGGTAAGTGGCAAGTGGAGCCCTAACTTCTGGCTGAGGACAAGGAATGCTGTTATTTAAGGGGAAATCAAAATGAGGGTTAGTAAATTTGGGAAAGAAACTGACGGCTTAAAGGCAAAATTATGAAGGAGTCTGACACACTGCAAAAGCAACATATGCAAATTCACACACACAAACAGAAAATGCATTAACCTTATAAAGACAAGACAAGCTCATGGAGTTTAATGCATAGACACAGATTAAACCTGGCTAAGAACACAAACATATGCAATGAAGAACAGCTTGCTATTTTGTATGAATGATACAATGGTGTGAATGTTTAATAAAATACATTTGAGTTTGTAATTGAGGAATAGAAGAAGCCATATGACAAAGGGAGTGAGTTATGAAAGAAAAAGTGATTATAGTATATTGAGTTTTAAAAGAGTGACTTAGGAGTGCTCTCGTACTGAGTGATCAACACTAGTGATCACTGTAGAAAGAAATAAAATGATTTAATGAGTTGGTAATGTTTAAACATATGTTTCTGTTGTTACAGCAACTCATTGAGAGATGACTCAGTATGCAAATTAGCTGGAGTGAGTGGTGACGGAGGAACTTCCTGTGTGTGTGTGTGTGTGTGTGTGTGTGTGTGTGTGTGTGTGTGTGTGTGTGTGTGTGTGTGTGTGTGTGTGTGTGTGTGTGTGTGTGTGTGTGTGTGTGACTGAGGAAGTGACTTTCAGAAGAGGAAGCATAGCAGAGAAGAGAAGTGCAGATTTGGGTAGGAAATTTATAGTTTAGTGATATGTTGTTGTAAGGGGGTCTTATGCTGAATGTAAGTATGTTAAAGGGGGTGATTTTTGTGTGCAAATTGTGTGGTTTTAATGAGACTTTCGGTGTATTGAGGAGGTGAAATTATGTGGTGGCAAGACTTGTGTGTTTAAGGTTGTTGAGGTTGTTGTGGTGATGGGTTGATTCTGTCAGTTAGGTTTGGGTTGTTGTTTTTGTTTTTAATAGAGGGAGTTTTAGGAAACATCGACATGTCTAAAATTGGGCCCATTATTTTGTAACAGTGCACTTAAAGAAAACCTGTCAGGTGATTTTGTTTTGTGTTTTGTGAGCTAATAATCAGCTCTATTTTTTCATTTCTGTTTTAAGCAGGCCTGCAACAGTGAATAACGGCGCTGAAAATTCTCGGGAAGAGCAAATATAAGGGGGCTTTCCAGATTACAATTGGCTGAGGTGAAAGCTACCTGTAGGGACTATTCATAGTCCCTGTAAAAAGGATTTTATGCGAGTCAATCCAGTCCAAAAGCATAAAGAAATATTTTCCTATGGAAAATAAAAAATGACTGAGCTCATTTTGCTGAGGGTGGAGAATCTGACGCGGGAAGCTCCACTATTAGCAAAAATATGGAGTGAATGTGTGAGTGAATGTGAGGATGAATAAATGTGGACAAACAATTTGTTTTTACCAGAGAAAATTTCTGTTTTGTTTTGTTGACTGGGGTTAGATCATGGGATTATAGTATATTGTTGGGAGAATGCCAAATGTTAAAGGGGAAACATTTTCTGATATAACTCAGTTACCATTAATTGTAGAAACACATGACTGATAATTGTTCTGTGTTAAGTTTATTTGTATGACATAGATTGGATCATGAGTGGGGAAAAACTGAGCATTTTTAGTTTTGTATAGTATTTTGACACATTTCATGTGTCAAAATAAAGGGGGTTTAGGGTGTATTAATTTAATTGTTTAATAATTTAGGATCATTTTAGGACTTTTGGGGGTTTTGATCTGTTTTTGAACTGTTATTTTTATGTTAAGGTTAAAGGATTAAAGTGAACTGAATCCTGTTTAGAAGATACAATGGTGGGTTTTAAAGTTGTGAATAAATCTTAGAGGGAAAATCTTAGGGTGAAAATTAGTGAGGGTTGAAGGAGAAGAACAGGTTTGATTTCTTTTTTGATTTCTAGAAGAAGTGGTTATAATGTAGGCTTACATATACAGATATTATATAGATTTATTTTTAGGATCAAGGGGAGAGTTTATAAATAGAAATGATTTTTATACATATTGCATTTTTGATATGAGTTATTGAAGTTACTGAAGGATTGCACGCGCTTACAGACACAGAGTCCAGAAACACACATGACAGTATAGAGTCCAGGCAAAAGGCCTCAAATTCATTTAGCTTTTAACTGAACTTAAAAGAAGGACCAAAGAGGAAGGAAAGCATATATTTTGGTTAAGTCTGATAAACTAGAATTAGAAGGTATTGTTAAATTAAAAGGAGCAAATGAAATAAAAAGGCTATACCAAAAACAGGTTATAACATAGGAAATGTGAGGTTTTAAAATGAAGTTAGTGTTAACACACAGGAGTTGTTTCAAGGCAGCATTTAGCTATGATGAAATGTATACAGGAGTGATTGCTTATATGCTTAAACTTAATTGATTAAAGTGGTTGTTTTCTTTTGGAGCTTTTAGTAGAATAGGCTGGTTCTAATGATTTTTTGTTAAAAAAGGTGGACAGTTTGTGTAAAGGATGTTGATGATCAGATAAGGGAAAAATAGAGCGAGCAACCGGACGTGAAAGCAGGGCTTAAAGAGTTTTAAAGTGATGAGTAACGTTGAAGAATATATAAAAATATAAGTCAATAAGTTAAGAACATAATTAGGATCAGGCTTTTGATTAAAGAGTCCCAAATAGGATAAGTTAGGGAGGTGCAGGAAAAGGTGTTTTGTTTCCTTTACAGAAGATCTCGGCGACCACAGGAGGGGCGAGGATGCTGGAGGTCCGAGGCCACCAGAGAGGGACCGAGAAAACCTAAGCTTACACATGGAGTGCTCTCGAAGGGGAGCTGGTGTTTATTACCGGACCAATTAGATGACATGAGGTTGTCTGATTTGCTGAGCCAGGACGCAATGTATTGCGACCTCTGGTGTTCCAGAGGTCGAGAGAGGGAGTGTGGAGCAGGGAAATTATTTTACTGCTATTGTTAAATAATCACCATTATTACCATTGCATTAATAATATAATCTGGAGTTTATATTGTATTCAGGGGTTGAACAGTGTGTGTCTTTCAGAAAGGCTAAAAGTCACAGGCTGACAGGAAACAGGCTTGCAGAGAGTTTGCAGAAGCAGGAAGTTATTTTGAGCAGCAGGCTAAGACGAGGCTTTAACAATGTAACAGATAGCTTTAAGATGGCCTTAAGATGTTTATGATGATGTTAATTTTGTATTTCAGATGCAGTTATAACTATTGTGTACACAATGCATATCTGTGCTTATTTGAGTTGATGTTCAGGTTCTTTAAAGGTCTTAAGCTTCACTGACGTGACTGTTCAGGTGATACATGCTGAGGGAAAACTAGAACATAGAAGGAATTGCAATACATGCTTACAAAACACTTATATATCAGGTCATTTTATATTAAGGTTTTAGTAGAGGTTCTTGGTTAAAACATTTATTTAGTAGAAGACATACACATAGTCTCAGTGAGCCTCTGGTCTGGTGAAAGGTCAGAAGTGCAACAGGTGAATTGAGAAAGAGCATTTGAGGACGAGACACAGACAGTTAGTAGGTGAAGAGGCGACACAAAGAGCATGTGAGGTCAACACACACACACATGAGTTAGATTTATTTAGAGGAGAGATTTGTTGTCTCGGCAAGAAAGAGGAACAATTCACTTTAAGACAAGAACGGAAAGTACCAGCCATGAAAATAGAAGATGATCTTCTGGGTTAAAAGTCATTGTGGTGTTGATCTGATCTATGTATAAAATGTATCTGTGACGCATGAAGGGGCGTCAGTAAATCAAACCCTGATGCTATAAAATATCTGTTCATGCTTTGATTAAGTTGGAGATCACTTGCTGTCGGCGTACAGAGTGTCTTCCCACACGTGTGTAGTCATTAAAATCATTGTTTGACCAAGAGCTTCTGGACCATGGGTGGTTTGTACTCTCCTTCCTCAATTTTGAACCTTAACAGTTGCGATCATTTTGCCTGTGCTGTGGTCTCCAAACACAGTTCTCCTTGCTGTAGCTCGAGAATTCAACTGACAACAACTCTGGATGTTGGTGGATTTTACTGTCGGGTCTACTTGCTTCCCTGTCCCTTCTTAAGTTTTCTTTTTGTTTCTCTGCACCTCAAATTTTGTATTTCAGTTATACAGACATCTTACGCTCCTTTGAAGTAATTTGCCTTCATTAAAGAGAGAGCTTAAGGCATTTCCTCCTTAAATCTTTCACTACATGAAGCTGTTTTAAGTCATCCTCTGACTCGTCTGGTGTAAGACCAAATGAGATCAATCACTTGCGGTGACGATAGGGAAGTCCTTTGGAAATGAAGCGTAATGTGAGACGTGTAAAAAGAGATCAAAGGAGAAAGTGAGGCAAAAACAAAAGGAAAGAAGAGGGAAAAACAATGAAGCAACAGGATGATGCAGGGAGGCAGCGTGTCAAAGTGGGAAGGCAAAGAGCTGGAAAGTAGAAAGCAAAAAGACGAACCGCAAAAAGTGGTGGGAGAGAGGAAGATGTGCTCTTTAATAAAACAGTGACTCAGAAAGTGAGGGATCATAAGTGGCAGAGCACAGGGAAAGTGGAATATTAGGATGATGAGAGAGTCGGGGGAGGAACACAGTGAAAAGTTACATGCCTCCTTTTTCCGTCTTTGCAATAATATTGTAATACATATAAAGTCATCCTTTGGTCTGCTAGATGGGTAACTGAAGACCCTTGACTGCTTTAGCGAGACAAAGTACAAGACAAATAAAGAACACAAACTGGTTGTTAAAGGATTGTTGGAGGCGACGTACCAAGAAGAAAACTCACAATCCTCCATCGCCATTAGACTCAAAATGAGAGATGAATCTTGCTATCCGGAGCATCTGGAAGCTGATGGGCCTCAAAAAGGTTAATTTGATTTAGTCTGGCCATATTCATTACAGAGCAGAATAAAAATGATTCATAATGATTTGGTCTAATGCATCTGCAGTTAGTTTATTATAATAGGTTTAAAAAGAATGGAAAGTGAGGAGATGGAGATAATATGCAAAGATGAAAAGGCAAACTAGGGACAAAAGTTTGAGGAAAGGAAATAGTCTGGAGAAAAACGAGTGAGACAAAGCAGAGAGACTGACATGGCAACTCCTGAAGAGTCATGAAAAAGTGGCAATGAAATGTAAGAACGCTGTATGTTTGCAAGGAATAATCTGATGCCATTGTTTTACACTAACCATTCACCAACATAGTTTTAATCTACTTCATTTCTACACTCAAAAACAGCTTCACACTGGGAAGGGAAGGGAAGGGAATATGAAGCTCCAATATGCTCCACAGACTGAACACTTTGCCATCGGATGCTTGAATAATCAGTGTACAACAATTTCATTTTTCATAACACCTTATATTTGGGTTTGCAGCCATCCATTGCTGCCAGAGGATGTCAACGCCTGAGAAAATGGTGAAAGATTGAAAGACTAAGGAGCAGTGCTATGAGAAATATGTACAACTGGAACAACAACTGTGCGGCTGTGCCAAGATTCTGAGTCTGGAGGAGGAGAGGAAAGGAAGGGAGAAGTAGAAGTGACAATAAACCTGCAGAGATGCTGGATCATGATCCAACCTGAAATGGAGGTAGGCCAGGAGCAGTACTTGATAACTGTAATATCTTTTGTTCTGAGCACAAGTTCTGTCTGAGGGCTAGTATGAACAAATACCTGTTATTTAAACACTTCAGATTATTGTAAAAAAGATTTGTTTAAGCAGTGTAAGTATCAGAGACGTCACTGCAGGATTGACCTTGTCGATTAATCAAATAAAAACAGCATCAACTCAGGGGAGGCTGAAGGTTACAAAGCACGGCGCACACACTAAAGAAGCTGCCCAGATGAAAATGGGTATGTTATAACATCGTGTGATTTCTGTTGTACCAAATTAGACAAAATTGTTAATTTTTGTATTAATCTCATGATGCATGCTTAAACATCCAAGTGAGGAAATCTCAAAAAGTTGATTCTGTTCATCTGGACTTAGCATCTTTAGTGGGAGAAACACTCATCCAAGTGACTTCTTCAGTCTCTAAACAACTCTGTTTCATTGCATATGTACTGCATACGAGGCATTCTTAAATACTTATTTGGTTTTGTATGAAAATCACTGTCCACTGGTATTATATAAGCAAAAGAAAAGGAAAACTACTGGTAAACCATGGATAACAAAAGGACTAGAAAATGCATGTAAAAAGAAAAATAAACTGTATAGAGATTATATAAAACTTGGAACAAAGCCTGCTGAAATGAAATATAAAGTTTATAAAAATAAGTTAGTATTAATTATCAGAAAGGCTAAGAAAGAGTATTATAATAAATTCACAAAAACAAAAATAATGTTAAGGGTACGTGGAATATCTTAAAAAACATCTTGGGTAATAAATATACATCTTTAAATTTATCTACTTACTTTAATACGAAAAATAAGGTCGTAAGTGATATGAATGAAGTGGTAAATGGATTTAATTCTTTTTTTGTAAATATTGGGCCTAACCTGGCAAACTTAATTAGAAAACAGGATGATTCAGAATGGAAAGGAGATAGCAGAGTGGTACAGTCTATGTTTTTAGAGGAAATCACTGAAAAAGAAATCATAGCTATTGTAGCAAAATCTAAAAACAAGACCTCCACTGACTGTGATGGGTTAGACATGGTCATCGTAAAAAAAGACTTTGGATTGTATAATCAAACCTCTCTGTTATATTTTTAATCTCTCATTTTATTCGGGTGTATTTCCTGACCGAATGAAAGTGGCAAAAGTTATCCCCCTTTATAAATCAGGAGACAGACATAGTTTTAATAATTATAGACCAGTGTCATTGCTATCACAGTTTTCTAAAGTGAAAATATCAACTGTTAAGTGAAAGTCAGTACGGATTTCGACGGAACAGATCAACAGCAATAGCATTAATGAATACTATTGAAGACATTTCATCAGCAACACATCATAATAAACATACTATAGGGGTATTCATTGATTTAAAAGAAGCTTTTGACACTCTGCAACACTCCATCTTGATTTCTAAGTTAAGTACTTATGGTGTGAGAGGAATAGTATTGAACTAAGCAGTTATTTAGATAATAGGTTTCAGTATGTGCAGTGTTTAGGCAATTCATCTGATAGAATGAAAATAGAATGTGGGGTCCCTCAAGGTTCTGTTTTAGGACCAAAACCTTTTAATGTATATATAAATGACATTTGTGATGTGTCAAAAATGTTAAATTTTGTTTTGTTTGCAGACGATACAAATTTTTATTGTTCCAGAAAAAACTTGAAAGAATTGGTTAAAATTATGGTTATTGAAATGAAAAAAATAAACAAAATGGTTTGATGTAAATAAGTTATCGCCGAATTTGGAAAAAAAACAAAGTTTATGATATTCGGAAAACCGTGTAAAGGAGGAAGAGATAGTATTATCTATAGAGGGATTATTAATTGAAAGAGTGACAGAATTCTGTTTTCTGGGTGTAATAGTGGATGACAAGTTAACATGGAAACCTCATATTGAACATGTTAAAAAAAGTTGGCTAAAGATATTTATTTCCTGGGTAATGTAAGATATATTAGATTACAAGACAATGAGAATAATATATTTTTCATTGTTTCTACCCTATCTGAGTTATTGTGTTGAAGTATGGGGGAATATATATGTGACTGTAGCAGTGGCACGGCAATGTGAAGGGGACCAAATGGAAAAAAACAACCACATGAGCCTTCAATTGTTTTCAAAGCTTTGACTATATTTTCTCTTTTTTTGTGGTACAGAGGTTTTGTCATGCTCATCAGCAACACATCTAGAAAAAATCCCCTGGGCCTCTCAACAAACCCCTCCTTAAATAGATGCTGGTCATACCATTACCAATAAAATGTAAAAAGGTCTTCCCACCCCGACACAGCCCAACTACAAAAACCTATACAGTGAAACATTGCAGTTATTTTGACACACCTCACAAATATCTGATTACAAAACACCCCCCAACTAAACAATATCCCAACTAACTAAATCAAATCAAACTGAAAATTCAACCCACTCCCCCCTCAGCTCTCATCAGATGGTTCAACCCACTATCAGTGGGTGATTGGTAAACTCCTTTCAGGTGAACATCATTAGGCCATAATCATGTGTGCACTCCATGACTAAGGCCTTCAGGAAGTTGACTTCAAGGGAGAGGGAGAGAGAGAGAGGTTAATGGACTTCAAAACAAAAGCATAACAAAATCAAAACTTCCTATTAGACACTGTGAGTGCGTACATCATATAGTGAGGGCGATGCTCCCCAGCACCCTCACAGTGACTAATATGAAACCATTATATTTATCACAGAAGAGAGCGCTTCAAATTATGCATAATGTTAAATATAGAGAACACACTAATAGTTTGTTTATAAAATCTAAATGATTAAAACTAGAAGATATAGTGTAATTACAGACATTAATTATTATGTTTAGGGCAAAAAATAAAACACTACCTCTTAAGTTACAATGTTTATTTGTATTGTGTTCAGAAAATGGGGACGGCAGAAGGAAGTTTTATTGTAAGCACCGGTTTGCTCGAACCACACAAAGGCAAATGTGTCCAACAGTCATAGGCATAAGAAACTGGAATTCTCTCAATGATCAACTTAAGTGTTGTACAAACGTTTCTCAATTTAAAATCTGCTATAAGAATAGAATGATAAACCAGTATGAAGAAGTTGAAAATAATTGAATTTAATTTTAGAAAAAAATTATCCTTTTAGTTTGATATTTAGTGGTATTGTTCATTGTTGAGTATGTTGTTCTGTTTGGTTTGTTTTGTTTTGTTATGTGCAGAATATTGTCGCAGTGTAATTTTGGTTGCCTACTTGTATTGTCACAGATAGGGCGCAGGTGTCAATAAGAATTTATTCTTCTTCCTGCTGCTTTTCATGCATGGAAAGTGTTACTTTAATTGAAAGGAAGGTGTTAGGATGCCTGGGTCGTCGACCCAGGGTTTTTGAGTTTATGATATTATTTATACTGTCTAGTTTTTGGTTTCTTTGAGTTCTGTCTTATGGCTTAGGTCTCTGTCTTCTTTAGTTGCTCTGTCTCCCCTATCACCTGCATCCCCTTGTCTAGTTCGCGTCTATGTGTATCTTAAGTTCCTATATCCCCGTGTTCAGTCAGTGTTTGTGTCTGCCCTGTTCCCACGTCTCTGTTCCCTTTGTAGTGCCTGCATGTGAGTCTGTGTCTTTGTTCAGTCTGTGTTATGTGTTTCCTGTTTTACTTTGAAGGTCTCCGTCTTTTCTCAGTGTGTTCAGGTTACGCTTCTTTGGTCTCGTCAGTTCTGATTTGCCCCAGCTGTGTTTCCCTCCTGTTACTCATTCCCTGATTGCTCCCTCTGTGTATTTAAGCCCAGTGTTTCTCTGTGTCTGTGTCGTGATCTACCGTTTTCTTAGCTGTGTGTTCTGTCATTTCTCTAGTTTAAGTTTGTTTTGAGTTTTTTGAGTTTTGTTATATTTTGAGTATTAAATTAAAGCCTTTTTTGAGTTCACGTCTGTCTCCGGAGTCTGCACCTTGGGTCCTATTCCTGCCTGCACACAGCCACACCTAACAGAAGGTTGTGTATGGGAAATGAATTACTGCTGTTCCAATGTGTGAAACAAAATAAATAAATGAAATGGAATGAAAAATGGAGTTTTTACAATTGCTTGAAAGTCAATATTTGGCGCGGCCACCTTTATTCTTCATCACTGAACTCTTTTAAGGAAGCTTTTTTTTTTTTTTTTTTTTTTTTTAAAGTAGTCTTCAGAAATAGTTCTCCAGGCTTTTTGAAGGACATTCAGATCTCTTCTTTGGATGTTGACTGCCTTTAGATGATCCCAAACTGCTTCAATAATGTTGAGGTCTGGGCTCGGCGGAGGCCAATTCATGACTGTTAGTGTTTCATTGTGTGATTTTCTGTCCAGATATGTTTTTACTGTAGTTTTTGGCATTGTGTTTGGGATCATTGTCATGCTGTAAACTCAAGCTGTTGTCAATCAGATATTTGGCTACTATCATGCTGGAATATGGCACGTTTTCATGTTTGGGAATCAACTTGTTGGTGCAAAAATACTAGTTTAAAAAATATTATAGCTATGAAAGATACTTTACACATAAATACTAATAGATACTCAATAGATTTATTTGAAGAACTGGCAATAAATTGTGTTTCCATGATTTTGTGCTAGTAACAAAGTGTCTAAAGATAAAATGTAAAACTGGTTCTTTGCTAAGTTACCTGGCATGTGCATACACAGCACTGGTTCATCCCTTGAGTAGGGTGCATGTTTTATGACTGAATGATTAATAAGGTCACTGTTAATAAACAAACAACTCAAGTACAAGAGTTGGACTGAAAAGCAACCAATGTTCAAACTTGGAAAGAGGTTCAGACCACCAGAACTATTGCTCAAGACCAATTAAAAAAATTACAAGAAAGAAACTGTAATTCAAGACATTTGCCCAGTACTGCAGTACTATGTTCACGGTGACAAAGTAACTGGTTAATGTAGTATTAATTACATTTAAACATGAACATTCGTACTGTGACTTACATTCCATGTTCACCATCTCTAGTACATTAACAGTAAATGGAAATCTGTTCTGTAGCTGTATGAGGCTGGGCAGAAAGGAACATTATTCTCCATAAAGCCATAACAATGATGTAGCTAAAATGGGAAGACCGTCCACCAGTGTCGGCCTTTACTTCTCCTCCTCTGTTTTGCAAAGCAACAAGTCAGACTCTGCTGTAACATCTTTACTCTAATCCCTTTATGCATTACTAATTTTTATCATTTTCAGGGTATAAGGAGACTCTGACCTGATTAGTCATGCCTTTGTATTATGTTAATTTTATCCATGTTGCTGCTAATATATGTAGTTATAAATTGGCAATACACATCTAGATAGACAAAGTGAATCAGAGTCAGCATTTTAATGGAGTGTGCAGGTGTTTTTGTTTTCTTAACCATGTCACCAAACCATTGGAGATCATTCATCAGAAGCAATTACAAAATATGTCTTCCTCCTCTTTAGCACCCCTCAAGCTGCATGTACTGGTTTCAGGTGCTCTAGGCGATGTCCGACAGCCTGTCTCACCTATGACTAATACGGCCCTGAGGCTGACACCTGGTTAGTTTTCAGGTGTTTTACATGTCCAGGGCCAATCGTAACTGCAGATGTATGAGCTTCACATGTTTGTGCTGAGACTTTTGCTCGTAGCCTTTCTATAAGACACAGTTTTGCCAGTTGAAGTTTTTTTTCATCTGTGAACAAAGTGAGAACAGTCACAAGACATTAGTTATGGATTAAGCGCTGTAAATGCTTAAGGACTGGTTAATTATAGTATTAAGAAAAATAAGCGTTGTTGAATTCATCCTAATAAGCAGATTAACTGACTTCCAGTGACTAGGCAATATGTGTTTTCTGAGCGTATGCACTTGGGAATTATCTTGCATAATAAAAGCAATTAGTGCTGCTAAAAATATGAGATAATAGAAAAATTAGCCACATGACTGAAAATAATACATGTTAATAAATGATGGAGTCAGTTAGTGGTGGGTTTTCTCTGTTTATGTGGTACGTAAACTGTATATTGGTTGGGCGAGCAGATCATTTCAGAACATTTTCTTCCATTTTATAGAGAAAATGAAAAAGTGAAAAACGTTTAATATGTTCTGACCAGTTCATATGCTGTCCCTGATTATAGTCACAGAACAGTTTATGAAACTAAAGTAATATCCCAAGAATAAGCCAAAAGTTGATTCTGTTTATCTGGATGTAGCAGTTTCAGTGGGAGAAACATTTCATCACTCACAGAGGCCCGTTGTTTACAGCCCATTGTTAGTCAGTGGTGCTACCCTCACTCATTATGCAAATGCACTGTTTTTAAGGTTGGGAAACCTGCAGCCAGCTGAGACTGAAGAAGTCACTCGAGTGAGTGACAAACTGATTGGTCTCTAGGCCTGCATGACTGGGACAATTTAAATGGCCAAGTAATATAAAACTGAAACTGTGGGGACAGCTTCACTTTTTGATCCAACCAAGAGTGGCTCCAAAATAACCTTCTGTTATTGGCACTGGCGTCTGCTTTGTTGTTTTTATCATTTCCTTGTAACTTTTGTCAGGCACTTTGCTTATTCTGTTAGCAACATTAGAGTCATCTGGAGAATATTTCAGAGTAGGATGGTATCTTTTAATCTGGCTAAAAGCTAAAAGCATCATTAGCTAAAAGTCTTTTATCTGCTACTTAAACAGCATATATTTAGTGCACAGCAAGAGCAAGCCTACTGTTAAAAAGAAAATGCTAAAATGGTTTGTGACAGCTAAAGCAGGTGAGGAAGAATAATGAGAGGTGTATGAAGACCAAATGGAAGAAAGGTTAGGTGAAGGGGTAAAAGGGCAACAGATAGATTAGGAGTAGAATGAAGTTGCTAAATTAAGAAAAAAGAAAAGTACAAGGTGTGGGGAAAAGATAAAAAAAAAAAGGTCTGGTAATGGATGAGACAGCAGGAAGTCACTGAAAGTGACTGCAGTCAGTTCAGATATAAATAGTGGGGCAGCTAAGTGGTTGGAGGCAGGGCAGTGGTTTTTACACGGACATATGACACTGGGTGATGTTGTCCTACTGTAGACATAATGCCTCCAGGATTACTACAGGCAATAAAATCTATTTATGCAGTTTCTCCAGGCAGGAAATTCAGACAGCAATACATTAAAAATGCTCAACTTTTTAATTTCCCATGTTGAGTTTCAGGAACTCTGTGAGATTCTCTTGATGATAAGAATGCAATTAAAGATGAAGAAATGATGCATCTCATCATGTTACTTTGGCATTTTGAAATAGCAGTGAAGGTAAAATCTTTTTTATAAGCTTCCATATTAGCATTGTAAGGGGCCTTTTACACTGATGGCACCTGGTGTCCACGTAAAGGTGCATTGTTTTCTCAAAAACTGTATATTTGCTCTCATTAGGCCTTTTTTTTTTTTTTTTTAAACTAATATATGGGGATATGTAAACCTTATTCAGACCTTACCAGGTCTTAATGTTATTTAAATAAAATCCTAGAAGAACAACACATGAGTTATTAAACCATATAATTTTGAATTTAATAAAAACTAAGCCAAAATACACAATTTAGTCCTCCAGAAAACTAAGCACAGCCCATGATTCAGTAGCGTGTAGAACCAGCTTCAATAGAAATAACCTGGTGTGATCTTTTTCTGTATGACTTTCAGTCGGTCATCAGATTGACATCTGGACGTTGACTCGCGATGCTCATCATGCAGTCATGAGGACTTTTTATCTATTTTGACACACGTTAAAATCGTGCAATATGAGCTAAAGATATATAACAGCCATTTAGTACAGACTGTGCTAAATGGGCTTCCTACGTGCTACTGCAGAGATAAAAAATAAACCTCATGGTGGACTTTGTTTTAGAACACCATGTACTCAGTTTTACTGTTGTTTATTCTTTTATTCATCATAATATGAATGCTTAAATTTTGCTTGATTTATTTTGGTCTTCACTCACTTAGTTAATCATCTGCCATTCATTTTGACCCTCCGGCTCAGCAGGATTTGCACGCTAATTACGCATGACTTCTGACAAAACACCCGTTATATGAACCCATTTAATGCACTAAAGGGTAATAGTCAAGTCATCCCTAAGATGGCTAAAAGGCAGAGCTGTGTTACTTCATGGTCTTTTTTGTACGCCATTAACAAATTGTCAGACTGTTTCCATGTTATCAGAGTTGTGCATTATTTGTTGATGTCCCAGCGGCAAAGCTGAAATGTCATTTTCAAGCCTTAAATGATTGCACAGCCACCCAAGTGGCTGGAGGCTCGGTAAGCGCTCCTTTCATTTCACACAATTTCAGAGATTCTGTGATTGTTTTAGTACTCTGTCAATATTTTCTAAGTGTTTTTCTTTTCTTTTTGGACCTCTTCTAATAGGGTCAGGAGTGTTTCCTTGCAAAAAAAAAGGTCTTTGTGTTTCATGTGTTAAAATGTGCCCACTAGAGAGTGCTTTGTCAGATTTTCCTGTCTTTATAGTTCTTACTTTTAACCTTATTCTTTTTTCTCACCATTTATTTTTTATCTTCTGCAAACCAAATGGGGAAAAGACTTATTCTTTTGTCATCTTCAAACTTCTGCCAAAACACCGAAGACAAGCACTTCTCCTATGGCTGAATTTCCATGTCTTGTCTCGACTCTTCCACACGCACTTATTCCGATTAGATGCACAGCCACCTTGTCAAGTTGTCTGCTGTTCACAATTTGGGAACAGCAGAACTAAATGCCATTGTCTGCTTAGAACTGTGTACTCTGTGTTTAGACTTCTTAAATTTATGTGTGCATTGACCTGTCATTTTAGGTTGGCTGATTTTGTGTCGAAGTGTATATATTTGCTATAACCGCCCACCTGTTTCTCTCTACGGTGCCCCTCCGGTGTTTTCCAGATGGTGTTGCATGGTGGATCGAAATCTGACAGTATGATTCTACACAACTGTTTCTTAAGGACATGACTTTCAGATACTGTTCATACTCTGCAGACAGGTTTTTAGGTCTGGCACTTTTTTGTCTTCAACCTTTCTTAAAATTTTTTAAAGGCACTCTGCACACCATGCTGAGATATGCCATCTTCTTGGCTAATAGCTCATTTGGAATAATATTTTTGGAGAAAAAGTATTACTTTTTGTCTCTCAAACTGTTATGTTAGGCAGTTTTCATAGATTCAGCTGGAGAAAAGGAAATAAATTATGTTCCTTTTTGATAGGCTGCTAGTAATAAAATACCTAAAGATAAAGCATATTTGATTCATAGGTCAGTGTTTAACAAACAAAAGTCTTCTATAAATGGTGATATACAAGGACTGGCCTGAAAATGAGTGAAAAGGCACCCAATCTCCAAAAAACAGAAAACCTACCAGAATCTCAGATGAGGAAATACAGCATTTGGTGGTCTATATGGATTCTAGCCCTGGTGTTTATAATAATTGTTTTTCCATCCATCCAGCTTCTTCCACTTATCCGGGGTCGGGTCGCAAGGGCAGCAGCCCAAGCAGAGAAGCCCAGACCTCCCTCTCTCCAGCCACCTCCTCCAGCTTGTCCGGGGCAACACCAAGGCGTTCCCAGGCCAGCTGAGAGATATAATCTCTGGGTCTGCCCCGGAGCCTCCTCCCGGTGGGACATGGCCGGAACACCTCACCCAGGAGGCATCCTTGTCAGATGCCCGAACCAACTCAACTGGCTCCTTTCGATGTGAAGGAGCAGCGGCTCTACTCTGAGCCCCTTTCAGATGGCCAAACTTGTCACCCTATCTCTAAGGAAGGCCAGCCACCCTTCAGAGGAAGCTCATTTCTGCCGCTTGTATCCACGATCTCATTCTTTCGGTCACTACCCACAGCTCGTGACCATAGGTGAGGACAAGGACATAGATCGAGTGGTAAATTGAGAGCTTTGCGTTTACATTTCATCATGACAGACTGGTACAGTGTCCTCATCACTGCAGCTGCAGCACCAATCTGTTGATCTCCACAGCTCTTGACTGCCTGATTGCCACATCTAAATTCCATACGAGCATTAGTGGGGTTGGACAACACACCCCAGGGCCAAATCTTTCTGAACATTTGGCTGCTGGGTTGTGTGTTAGTGGGTGGGTACTGTGATTAGTCTTGTTTTTGGCTTTAGTGGATGTGTTTTTCTGGAAGTAATCTGTTTCAGTTTGGGGGGTACCCTAGATAACCCTTGAGGCATTGTCAGACATTAACTTTGAAGTCCCCAGAGTTTCACAAGCTGTGATTCCCACTTGGTTAGAGTGAATTGTATTTTCTAAATTGTGTGTTATTTTCTTCTTTTATCATCTGGCCCTGGAGAAACCAACTTTTATTTACTTCCTTTGTGCTTCTGCTACATTTGATGGCTCATCTTTGTTAAGTTTAGTCTTGTAAATGAAATGGCATTTACTGCCTCACTAAAAGCAGTTCAATAGTCTTTTGTTGTTTCCTTGGATACATCTTTTTGACAACGGGGTGGTTATAATAGACTGCATGCATATATTTTGGTCATGTATGGTATTTTAATGCAGTTCTCTATGCATGAATCTTCCTGTCTGCATTCAGCATTTGCAGATACAACCAGTTAAAGGACTATAACAAAGAGATACTCAACTTTCATACTTTAAAATTTAATCAAAGACTTATTCAAAGTCATTTCACTTTTCTTGAAACATCTTCAATAAACTTCAGTTCAGCAGTTTTCTTTCCAAGCTCCTTAGACTAGCATGACCTGTATGATTGAGAATCTGTGCAGACATCAAGCCCATATGGAAAATATATATATAAATCTTATAAAGTTTGTATCTGTCTTGTGTGAAACTTGTATGAAAAGCATACAAGAGTGAAAACAGATTAAAGATCCCTTGAAAAATTATATAATGAAACTTGTATGTTTTGGATACTTACCAAAACAATATATGAAAGTAATGAGAAAGTGGCCACTTTCATGAGTAAATCATATAAGTTTTTACTATTTCTTTTCCATAGGGGAAGACTTATTCTGCCATTCAATCATCTCATCTGCACAATGCATGCTCCGGCTTGTGTGTATTCACGGTTCCCAAAAGGAACTGTGCTAAAAATGCACATCTTTACTACAGAAAGAAAAGTTTGTAAACCCTAGTCCCCAAAACATGTTTTGGTTCCTGCAGCTAAGTTTGCTTGACAGTGGAACAAAACTATCCAGAAACATATAATATTCTTCTACAATAGGTGTGTTATTGTTGTGGTGCTAAAGCTACAATTCCTACACACTGACTACTTTTATAAGTGACTTATGTATGTATGTATGTATATATATGTATATATTGTACTATTCTTAGTTAGCGTATTGTCTGTCTTGTCTTAATGTTGGTTTAAAATGGAGCACTGTAACAAAAAATAATTTCCCCCAGGGATCAATAAAGTATTCTGATTCTGACTCTGATTCTGATACTTCTGCAGCTCAGAGTCGCAGCTCATACTTTTTGAAATCACAGCATTTGCTTGTACTTGTACTTATATAGCATAAATGTGCCTGCTTTGTATGGCTGTGTGTATGTGTGAATACTGTCACCTTGCCCCTAACTTGTTGGACACCTCTTACTGAGATTAGTTTAGGCTAATTATAATTGGAGTCTATTAACAGCAGTGAAGAGAGCGATGTGAGCAGATGGTGTCTCCTTGTTGCTTGATTGGACCTTTTTGTCTGCAGAACAATGATGGGGGGATAAAAAGAAGGAAATCTGAAACAGTCCGCAATCAGTCGATAGCATCTATCTCTGTGGCATGTTTTTCTTCTTCTCCTTTTCACTCAGTTTCCATTTCCCTCTCTCTAACACTCATAAATTCTTATCCTTTTCTATTTACCCACTTCTCGCACAAATCATTCAATGTGCACCCACTCACCCCCTCTTTTCACTCTCTTTAACAACACTTATATTTCTCGCAAACATACTTTTGTCTGTTCAACAGCTGTATACACATATCTTGCTCACCTCTTTCACACTCATGTCCTCTTCTCATTCTCTTAATTGAATTAGCCTGGAAGTCAGACCAGAGCAGGCCCATTACCACCACATAATTACATTCATTTAAACTTCAGCTCAGACTAAACCCTCCGGTTCTCGTGTCTCCCTTTTGACCCCATGACTTTATCTTTTGTACTTTTAGATTTTTTTTCTTTTGTAATAATTAAATTTCAAACTCCCAGTTTGTTGGCAGGGACTTGTAATGAAATAAGTGCATGTCTGCTTATTTGTTTATTCATGAAGTCTTCATTGTCCATACACTTTTATGCAGAGCTCCAGGTTTGCAAAAACAAATGCTTCACATAACAAGTTATGTATATAGTCAATAATCAATAAAGCATGTAAGGCACAGGATACACTGAGAAGGTTTATTTATTCCACTTAATAATATTTCAGTGGCCTGGCTCAGGTAAGATGAGTTTATCCTACATTAACTTTTATGTCCTGCAGAACAGCAAACACATTAGAATAACGTAAAAATTCCACAACACGAGACAACAGCACAACACAAACTGCAAAAGCTCCATTGTGGGAAGTTCAAAAAAGTTTTTGCAGGGGGAATCTTTGAGAAGGAAATATTGAAACGATGTAAAGTATGGTTAGAATCTGGCAATGGAAGCTGGAGTGGAGAGATGTTGGTTATTGATCTGCGGCTTACTTGCCGTGGAGGGGTAAGGCTTGTGTTGCCAAGTGAGGAGTGAGTGGGGTTCTGATCTTGGTCAGAGGGCCCGGTGGCGCCAGTGTCCGGCAGCCTCGCCTCTGTCAGTGCACCCCAGGGCAGCTGTGGCTACAATGTAGCTTGCCATCGCCAGTGTGTGAATGTGTGTGTGTGAATGGGTGGATGACTGAATGTAGTGTGAAGCGCTTTGGGGTCCTCAGGGACTAGAAAAGCGCTATACAAATTCAGGCCATTTACCATCTTGTGTTCTAGCAGTCCAGAGAAGTCAGCGGGCAGGAGGACAGGCAGGTGGGTGCAGTAAGCAGATATAAGTCCAGGGAAGCAAGTTGAAGAATGAAGCCGAGAACAGCGTCCAGAGAAAGGAGTTGCGGGTGAGTAGAGTCGTGAATTGACGAGGCTGCTAAAGGCAC
Source organism: Copadichromis virginalis (assembly GCF_057382275.1). Taxonomy (NCBI): domain Eukaryota; kingdom Metazoa; phylum Chordata; class Actinopteri; order Cichliformes; family Cichlidae; genus Copadichromis; species Copadichromis virginalis. The sequence goes on from NC_140620.1 coordinate 33,839,652, forward strand.
AAAAAGATCAAGGTAAGGATTTGACATGAGCATAGAAACAAGAAGTTACGAAGCCTGGTTACCATCAAGAGGTAGCTGGCAAACAGGCAAAGAATTGATGGCAACGCTGGTCTTAAGTACCATCCTGCTGATTGCTGCAGATGGAAGACAGGTGGAGAGGTGTAGGTGCGCAATCAGATGCAGAGAAGCAAAACCAGGATGGAAAAAGACTGGACACTGACCCGGATTATGACATTCATGGCCTTGAAGGCCAGAACAGTAAATGATTTCAGATTGTCTGACTTGGGTGAACAATAGAAACAAAGTAAACTTGGAGATGTTCAGCCACAGAGTGGGAAACCTGAGCATGCAGTGCTCTTTTGGTTAAGGTGGGGATTTTATACTGGATCCTAAATACTTCAGGGACCCAGTGGGTCCTGAAGGGTCCAAGTGGGAAGCACAGTCACAAAGGAGGTTAAGGTTTTCAAAATACATATTTAATTGCTTAGGTAGTTAGCTTCTTCCCACTATATCACAGTGCCTGGTGGGGGGATGTGGGTAATTTGAATAGAATTCCAGTTGAAGGAAAAGAAACCCTGATTCAGAGATTGATCAGAAGAAAATACTCCAGTAAACAAAATAGATTTATCATGAAGTAGATGCTTGTGAAATTTGGAAACATGTATTCATCTTACAAGTGTACAACTTTCTAACCATGAGGAGGATTAGACCAAAGACCGTGAAGAAGTTCTTGCAGAAGCCACTTCAGGAGAAAATAAATTAAGAGTGGCAAAACATCAGCTGGTTCAGTGAATTACAGTTTCTGCTGCAGACGGTTCAGTGAACCTGACTCAACAGTTGCTGCAGAAGGATGTGCGCTGCTGCGATGGGATTAACAGCGTGTTTGCCGCTTCAGTGCTGAAAAAAGTCAACATGATTTGAGGGTGAAGTCAAAATTAGCGTAGCTCTGAAGCCAGCATTTTAGCAAAAGTGAGAAAATTTTTAAATTAGTGATAATTAAATGAACTGCAGGTTACGGTTTAACTGTCAGTTTTGTCAAAGCTGATGTTTTCCTCCCGTCCTCATTCATCTAGTCACAGTCGGCCCCCAAGTTAGTCAATTATCAGACTTATGTTACCTTACAGCAATTATCACCCAAATATAAGTGATGTTTTAGTAACAGCAGTCAGGACAATGTGAAATTGGTTGTTTATAATGAAAACCCTGAGGAGAGTAATTGCCTACATTTACAGCCTTTCTTGAATTCACAGAGTTTTGTAGTCAGTTTCCTATTAGTGTCACGTTATCAACTCCCTCACTTCTTTTGTAGCCTTGGTTTTTGCAGCAGCAGACAGCTGTTTAATCTTCTCATGAAGAACATAAAGTTAGCCAGTGACTGGTAAACATAGTGGCGGTACTAAAGGTTAAGAAAGTGAGTCTGAGACCAAAAAGAGAGCTTACAGATGGCTGCATTCTTCAAATGTCTGGAAACACAACTCTAAATGGACGAAGCTGCTAGGGTTGCCAACCGTCCCTTAAAAAACGGAATCGTCCCGTATTTAGAAACAAAAGTACACGTCCCGTATTGAGCTAATAAGGGACGCACTTTGTCCCGTAATACAGTGAGAATCAAAAGTAGTCTATAACTTTTAATGGAATTAACGCTTTGTTTGAAAACATAATTCCCAGCCCCTCTCCTGCTTTGTGACCAATGAGCTGACAGCACACTTATGACAATTCGAGTATGACAATTCAGATTACCGCTCATCTCATTGGTCGAGGAAAGGTCGCTTGCGGAGAAAATACCGGAAGACAACAGATGACCACAACAAGAAGCATGGCCAACAGGGGAACAAACGCCGACACAGACGGATGACAGTACACCTAATGCTGGGCAGACACTGTGCGATTTTTTCAGTCACTTTATTCAGCTCCTGCTCAAACTGCACGATTGACTCGCAGGGGTTAGAAGTTCATAGGTCACGATGCAGGTCTCACACTATACCGCCCGACCTGAGTGCTCACCTGAGTGCTCACACTGTGCCTCCATAAAATGAAGGTTATAACAGAAAATCTGTCGCTCTCTCCCTCTGTCTTTCACTCACACAGACACACCACCACCATCAGCTTTGCTAAATTGCTAATGAAAAACATGATCAGGCAGCTGTGATTGAGCAGCAGTGTAAATCCAACTATTTTCACAGTTGTTGTAGACGTGATAATTTTGTGATGCCACGTCGAAAAGGCTCGGATGAGCTTTCCAAAGTTCTACAAGTTGTGCCTCCATCGCTTGTGTCCAGATCACACGCTGCACAGCCGTGCTGCTCCATCTTTTTCACCGACGTTTACGTGTTTGCGCGTGAGCAGTGTGAGCGGCTGTGGTGACACCATCACGAGCGATTGATGATCGGGAGCTGGTCGTAAGGTGTTAATCACTTCTCGTTACCCCACGTATACTACACGACGCACGATGAAGGCCAAAATTGGTCCGATCACTCAAAAATGGGCCTAAAACCGCACAGTGTGAGCCCAGCATTAGAGCAGCAATGTTTGTTCCCCTCAGAGAAAGGGAAGAATGGGAAAAGGAAAACACCTGGCTGGAAAAAGTTAATATGGGCATGTGCAGTGAATATCAGTGCTATGTGGCCAGAAGTGTGATAATATAACTTATTTTGTGTAATAAACAACTGCAAGGATAGATGATTACAACAAATAGATGACTAATACATAAACGTAATACATAGATGAATAATGATGATGAGTTATGATGCGTAATCATGGGAACAAGCGGGTTTACAAACAGGAGCAGCTGATTAGCATTAGAAAAGCTGAAATAATACCTCAACTGAAGCCAATTGTACTAAATGCACTAAATGTGCACTGTTACAAGAATGTTTTTCTTTCTATTGCTTTCTATTAATTTATATAATTTTAAGTTAAGCAGGACAGAGTTCTTTTAAAGAAAGATTTACTTATATTTTCAAAAGTTAAGCATGACAGGCTTCTGTTTAAGAAAGAGACCTGTTTTACTGTGTTAATGTTGTCATTTTGAGCTAAAAATAAATGGCTAAATGATCATTTGTTTCCCATATGGTCATATCACAAAGAATAGAATATGCATCTACTTAAATCAACTTCAAGTCAAATGGTTAAAAAAATAATTTCACACACAAAAAAAGAGCTAGAAAATTCACCACACTGGGAAGGGTGAAGACAACTGGGTCGCCCAGCCCTGGCCACGAGGTGTCCCTTATTTATTTTTCCAGGGAGTTGGCAACCCTAGAAGCTGCTGTGTAGCTATATGCTAATCCATTCAGTCCAGATATACAATGCTAAACATGCTAATTAGACCAGCTGTCATTAAAGCAAGAAAAAACAAATATTTGAGAAATCTGTTCAACAACAAATTTGGGTGTAAAAGTTTGAGCCAACATAGTTGACCTCTCTGAGAAGTCTGAAATTCATTATTATAATACTCAACAACTGATCCACTGGCTCTACAATGTAGCGGTTCATACATCTGTATGGTAAGTGGAAGAACACTGGTTCACTTCTAGATGGAGCTAGAAGGCACTTTGGCGTTGTGTCAGAAATAGTGTCTAATGTCAATGACAAGGGGACAGTGGCTTTTTATTCAAGCACTAAAAAATTCTGTTCAGGACCTGTCATTACCTGCTTTCACATCTACTCTTGTTCTACTTTCTACAGTCTTTGTCATATGGACTTGTTCCTCATTGCAGTGTGCTCCAAGTCCCCCCCGTTAGCAAGACACAGCAGTTTCCTAGAGTTTGTTGTGGCATAAATTCACACATTAGCCGTACCTACAGCTGAGAAGCAGAATTCATGCTCAGTCTAACTCTTAACTACTTGGTTCAAAAATGTCACTTGTCCTCTGCCAGACTGCATTTATAGAAACATACTACATTTTCCACCAGGTATTTTTTAGTATAATTCAGCTGTTAGAGCAAAATGACAGAGAAGAGCAACCTCTTATGCAGCTATCCCACACAAATAGCTCCCCTCTTGTCTTTTCTCTGCATCCTACATGCTTCCACTCCACTGCACATCTTTCTCTTCCTGGGTCCTCCTCTCTACTTTAAAAATAGCATTGTTGGCTTTAAGAGAGCAACTGATTACACCAAGAGGAAAAATTAGCATTACTCTATATCAGTAGTACGCATGTAATGGGATAGCATTGGAATAGCTATACATTATATGCATTATAAGGAAACAGCTTGGATTTCCTTAATTTTTGGTTATTTTTGCCTTGTCTTTCAACAGCTGTAATATTTACCAAAAGTATCTAATCTGGCATACAAACCATGGGTTATATTCCTTTACATCAAAATACAATTTTTTATAAATAGTATTTTTATTCATTTTGAATTATATTGATCATTTTACATATAAAATCTTAATTTCCAGAGAGACTTCTATTGTGTTGGAGGTGAGGGATAATTCAACAAAGACTCATACAGACACAACAAATAATAGTTTTATTTTAAAATGTACTTAATAACCCTGAATTAGCATAAAAATAAAGCAAAAAAGATAGATAGATAGATAGATAGACTACTTAAAGGGGTCTTGTCAGTTTATTAGGACAATCAGTTGGACCTTTAATGCTCAAAAAAAAAAAACCAAAGTGCAGGAATCTAGCCTAATCTAAGTTTTACTAATGTACTCCATCCATTTCAAAATATAATTAAAGTTAATTATTTGTGTATGGTGGCCAAAATTAAGGCCGAAGGCATCCTCCAGTTTGGAAAAAGGCTGCTGCAGACTGATGGCAATTTGGTTTTATAGGAAATTTGCTTGATTAAAAAAATACAATTAAGTTAAAAGGAACAATGGGAATGCAATTTTTGCAATTTCCTGTGAAAACCTCACATTTATAAATGTCAATTTTTTAATATTGTATATTATTGTCTACTTACCTCTAATGTAATTTAAAAAGACACACAAAAAAAACAATGAATCAGAAACTTAAAGGCTATAAAACAATTTGTTTCTTACCAGAAGTGACAAGAAGTAAATGCAGCATTTTGGCAAAAGATTTCTTTTTCAGATGAGAGATTTTTGAAGGTGTTTGTTTCTCTCATGTATTCAGCTATAGGCAGGGCTTAGCTGGAAACAGGCTCCACATCTGCACCAATCAGGATTTAGCTCCATTTTAAACAAAATGTGACACCTTCTTGTTGCATTGCTTGTTGCTGCCAAGCCGCTGCAAATCAAGAGTTATTGTTACAACACAAACACAAAAAGGATGAGGTCGAGATTTTTAATTTTGAAAAAAAGGGGAAGGACTTTTTTTCTTGGTTGAATAATTAGTCAAAAATGAATTCAGAGGTTATTTAAAATTCAACTTTAAGCTTTTTTATTTTAGTGTTTGTAATATTATGATTGCTGAGAGTGCGTAAATTGAACCCTGCGTGCTCTGCACGAGGAATGTTAATGCCTGGATGAAATATGTTCCCACTCTCCTTGACATCTGGGCATCTGTTGAAGGGGGAGCAACTGGATATATGCCAATATAAAAATGACTTTCCAGATTGTTAAACATTACAACCCTCTTTTAGAACTGTGTTAGGATGTGTGAATTATCTAAAGATTGTGTTTTATGAATTAGTGAAGCAAAATCTAAAACAAAGTACTTCCAGTAAGTCACCAGCTCATTTCCTCTCTGATTCTTTGGGGTAATATATCTTACAGAAAGGTGACTTTGAACTCCACCTAATTCCATTACCGCACAGCGAAAGGAAAAATGACGTCAGGCAGATACTCTTGCATAAAACACTGTTAGACTGAATCCACACAGCACTTATACAGGAGACTGAAATCATAAGAGTAAGTGAGAGACAGCTTGCACATTTATTTGCTGCCAGATGGGAGCGACATAAAGACAAGAATTAAGACAAAAAGAGCTATGCATAATTACAACCTTGACATTGTACTGCTATAAAATACTACAAACAGCTGGTATGTAATTCACCTTCTGGACAATAGCTATTATTCAAATGGCCAAACCGGCCATCATTTCTGCTCTGGGAAGGTTACTACTACAACAACAACAGCATCATCTGCAGTTTGTCGTATTCCAGAAAGGAACACATTTTATCCATCCTTGGCATGTTCTCTTTGTTCTTTGTTTGATATTCATAGAAAAGAGCCAAGTTTCCTCTTTATCGAGTGGATCGGATTCCTTTGTCCCCACAGATTGTTGACTTTACTTGGACTGGACAGCCTGAGAGCTATTGAGTGTTCCAAGTGTCAGCTCAGAGTGTCAGTCTGAGTGTCAGCCTGAGCGCACTCTTATTTTTCTGCATGTTTAAGTAAGTTGTCACTGGCTCCATGGCTGAGCTGACAATTACTAACAGTTCACATTAATGGGATTGACCCTCTCCAGGCAGGCGTTGAAAATTTGCAACAGTTAAAAACAAACAACCTGATTACCCCACATACATATGTTATGAGTTTTTTTTTACTCAGAAGTACCACTGCAGGACTTGGTTGTGCATTAGCAACAAAAAGTTTAATTTGAGCCTGTCATTGTGAAAAAGCAGTTATTTTTTATTTTTATGCCTTTTATTTTAGGGCAGGGCAGGGCAGGGATAGCTCAGTAGGTAGAGTGGTGGCCCCATGATCGGAAGGTCGGGGGTTCGATTCCCCTGAACAGCCACCCTGAGGTACCCCTGAGCAAGGTACCGTCCCTACACACTGCTCCCCGGGCGCCCAGTGGCTGCCCACTGCTTCACTGAGTGAATGGGTTAAATGCAGAGAGGGATTTTCCCCACGGGGACCAATAAAGTACACTTTCTTCTTTATGCCCATGCAAAAATTTAGTCTTAAGAAGCAAATTACTTAAGCAACAGAGAGACACTAATCCGTGATATATTCTCCTGCTGCTTCACACGTTTCTATGCAGATGTGCTGACAATGAGAATGCTGAATAGTCACCATGATATGTTGTGATTCGTGCCCAACTTGTGCTTGTGACAGTACCCCTCTATTCATATATGTGAACGGTGTCTAGTGTTTGGCTGTGGCTTCTGACTTGAATAGCTCAGTAGGTAGATTGGTCGCCCCGTGATCGGAAGGTCAGTTATTTGAATCCACCGAATGGCTACCCTGAGGTACCCCTGAGCAAGGTAACGTCCCAACACACTGATCCCCGGTGCGCCTGCTTAATGGCTGCCCATTGCTTCACTGAGTGAATGGGTCAAATGCAGAGAGCCTAATTTCCCCACGGGGACCGATAAAGTATACATTACTATTATTTGTTGGTTGTTTCAGAGTGTAATCAGCAGCAGGATGTGTATAGATCACACTGTATTTAAAAAATTGTTTAGTTTGGAAGTGCAAACCTGGGTGTTCATCACACTTTATTTCTATTTCAATAAATGTTCTGCTATATTTTATTGGGGCTGAACATGGAAGCCCTGCTTTGGAACAATTTCATTTTGTGACAAATGGTAATTTCATTTTCATTTGTCACGGTCCCAATGGCCTTGAGGTGTGGACCTGAGGTCTGTCTCTCTGTGTGCATGAAAAGTGGGGGGGGGGGGAACTAACCAGTTTCTTCCACAAGCAGGTCCGTCTTCAATAACTGGCAGTATTTAAATCTGGTTCTTGACACAGTGTTAACTTTTGTCATGTGTGAATCTTGTTTGATGTGCTTGCTGTATTACTAACCTGGGTAGCAGCCAGACTCACTCTCCCTTGCATGCTCTGTAAAATATATCCACTCTGGACATCGAGATCTATTCTGTATTGGGGAAGGAGGACAAAGACCTGAGCTTGTAAGCAAAGACAAAGCAACTTTTTACTCACCTGAATTTCTAGACTTAGCTAAAGTTCAAGAAGACTCACCTGTTTAAGTTATAAGTTACTTGGACATGTGCCAAAAGGCTTCAAAAACATATGAACTTGAGTGGCATCCCATTCTTAATCCATAGGGTTTCGTATGATGTTGGTCCACCCCTTGCAGCTTTAACTCTTGACTTGAACTCTTCTGAGAAGGCTTTTCCACAAGGTTTAGGAGTGTTTATGGGAATCTTTGACCGTTCTTCCAGAAGTACATTTGTGAGCTCAGACACTGATGTTTGAATCAGAATCAGAATCAGAAAGGGGTTTATTGCCAAATGTTGAGCAGGTTTACAACATTAGGAAATTGCTGCAGTGCTTCAGTGCAAACATACTGTCATAAATTGCGATTAAATAGACATGAAAAAATAAAAGTAGGAATAAGAATTAAAAGTGCTACGTAGAAAGATATGTGCATGAGATATATACATGAGATAAGAATTAAGAGTGCTACGTAGAAAGATATGTGCATGAGATATACATGAGATATATACATGAGAATAAGAATTATGAGTGCTACGTAGAAAGATATATACATGAGTGCAGGTGGTGATCAGTGCCAAACATGGAATGATGCAGTGAACACAGCGTAGGGTCATGTGTTAGTGGTGGGAACAGTCATACGGTTATTGTTCATGTGTCCAACAGCAGAGGGGAAGAAACTGTTCTTATGGCGAGAGGTTCTGGTGCGAATGGACCGGAGCCTCCTGCCTGAGGGGAGCAGGTCAAACAGACTGTGTCCAGGGTGAGAAGGGTCAGCTGAGATCCGGGCTGCACGCCGCAGTGTCCTGGAGGTGTACAGGTCCTGCAGAGATGGGAGTCTGCAGCCAATCACCTTCTCAGCAGAGCGCACAACACGCTGCAGTCTCTGTTTGTCCCTGATAGTGGCTCCAGCGTACCACACAGTGATGGAGGAGGTGAGGATGGACTCGATGATTGCAGTGTAGAACTGCATCATCGTCCGTGTTGGCAGGTTGAATTTCTTCAGCTGCCTCAGGAAGTACATCCTCTGCTGGGCTTTCTTGATGACGGAGGTGATGGTGGGCTCCCACTTCAGGTCCTGGGTGATGGTGGTACCCAGGAAGCGGAATGAGTCCACAGAGGTGATGGGGGTGTCAGTCAGGATGATGGGGGGGAGTGGGGCTGTGTGCTTCCTGAAGTCCACAATAATCTCCACTGTCTTCTGGGCATTTAGCACCAGGTTGTTGTGGCTGCACCAGGACACCAGACGTTCAACCTCCCTCCTGTAGGCAGACTCATCCCCGTCCGAGATGAGCCCAATAACGGTGGTGTCATCTGCAAACTTGATTAGCTTGACAGACTGGTGGGTGGAGGTGCAGCAGTTGGTGTACAGGGAGAAGAGCAGAGGAGAAAGAACACAGCCCTGAGGGGAGCCGGTGCTGATGGTCCGGGAGTCCGAGACATTCTTTCCCAGCCTCACGTGCTGCTTCCTGTCCGTCAGGAAGTCAGTGATCCACCGGCAGATGGGATCAGGCACATTCATCTGGGAAAGCTTGCCTCAGAGATGGTCTGGAAGGATGGTGTTGAAGGCAGAGCTGAAGTCCACAAACAGGATCCTGGCGTAGGTTCCTGGGGAGTCCAGATGCTGCAGGATGAAGTGTAGGGCCATGTTGATGGCGTCGTCTACAGACCTGTTGGCTCTGTATGCAAACTGCAGGGGGTCCAGGAGGGGGGCCGTGAGGGTCTTGAGATGGGAGAGAACTAGGCGCTCAAATGACTTCATGACCACAGATGTCAGAGCCACGGGTCTGTAGTCATTTAGTCCAGTGATCCTAGGTTTCTTGGGGACAGGGATTATGGTAGAGGACTTGAAGCAGGCAGGCACATGACATGCCTGCAGTGAGGAGTTGAAAATGCCAGAAAACACTGGGGCCAGCTCGTTTGCACAGTGTCTGAGGGTGGCAGGAGACACACCGTCTGGGCCGGGAGCTTTTCGAGCATTCAATTGAACAAGAATGCCTAGCTCCCATTTTCAGCTCTAATTCCTCCAAAAGGTGAATTGGAGCCCAAAGGTCCAAAAGCTGCCCACTGCATCCTTATCATGTATATATGCTGTCATGGTAGCACTTTATATTCCAAGAAGGTAATAATATGGAAACAGCAATTTATTACTGTTTAATTACCAAAGTAATCTCCAAGTAATAGCCAAGCAATTATCTATCAACGGTTGTTATAGCTGAGTAATATTATACTGAAATTTATGTAACTGGGTAATAACATGCTGGGAAATAAAAAGAATGGGAAAAAATGTTTAGGGCCAAATATTAACAATATAGTAATAGGAAACGTGTAATAATAAGGTTATATTGGTTTATGCCTTAACATATTAGGATTTCTTTACTGTATTATAATGCTGTAATCAATTCTACTTGATGTTCACAAAATCATTCTTTATTTGAAGGTAATGATGTAAATATTATGTTATGTGTTACTGCCTGGAAACATATGTGGTAGTTTTTGTAATAACCTGGAATCAGAACTGCAAATTGCAAAACTGTATCATTCTAATATGGAATTAGATAAAAACATCTACACAAAAACTACCACATATCACATAACCCATTGCATAATGTTAATGCATCAACCATTATAAATTAATATGAGGGTACTATTACAAGACATGGTCCAAATTTCTAATTCACAGATATTACCATTTTATTAACATCAGGTTATCATAATATTTCTAAAGTAACACTACGTGGTTTTGCCCCATACTTTTGTTTTTACATTACAGTGCTTAGTTGCTGGCCTGTTATTACCCAGTTACATATATCTAAATGTAATATTACTAGATCACCGTTAATTTTAGATCAATACTTGTATATTACTTTAGTAATTAAATGTTAATAACTTGCTGTCCTCATGTTATTTTCATCCTTTTTCCCACCTTGCAGTCCTACTATTGCCACATTTTTACTGAGCTGTAACAAAAAACTACTCTCTCTATTCTCTTCCCAGTCGTTTGCTATAGTTTTATGCTCAGTGTGATGGTTTAGGTTTAGATTACTAAAAGTCATTAGAATTCATTCCCTGCCAACCCTTTATATTTAAACTGCATGGGTAACTCAGCAGAAACTTTTTGGTATGCTTTTACACATTTAAATTGAAACTGGGAGCAATCAAGGTCGTCTTGTCATTTATCATTCTAATTTATAAAAGTGTGCCTTTTGAGTTCCCTTTGGGTGAAACGTATGCACTAAATAAATCTGCTCAGTGGCTTTTCATTAAATTACACCTACATGTTCTGCCTTTAAAGCAGCTCCTGTTTAATTTAGCAATGCCAGTAAGCAGAGATTCAGATGAGAAAAGTGAACCAAAGTTAAATAATGAGGGAGCACAAAATAACATAATATTGGAGAGATGATAGAAATATCATGCCAAGATAATTTATACGGGAAAAACAAAATTGCAGTACAACATGAAGAGGACACTCTTACACAGAAAAGTAGAATTAGAAGGCTTTACACACACGGGATCACAAAGTATGAATTTAAAAAGAAAGTAAAAATGGCTCAAGTTTTAGACTCTGCAGTTAAATGGACATCACTGGTGACAGCAGCTCTTTATCACACTGACCCAAGTCAGCATGATCCTCTTTTAATGCACCGACAATTTTTATTCAGTCATTAATCACAACGATTCAAAGCAGGCTTCAACCCATCAAACAGCCACTGATACTGCAGCGGCACGAATGTAACAAAGCTGGAGCATAAATCTATGCTGCTAAAATTACTTCTACTGTTGAAGCTTCAGCATGATTGTATGAGTAAACTCTGTGTCTATTAGTGCTTTTGCAAAAGCAACACTTTTCTTTTAATCAAATCAAATTTAATATGCACTTCCAATGCCTCTTTGACCATGGCAATGAATTGTCTGTTTTCTTAATTAATCTTCCTCAGTAAAGCACTGTATGTTTACATCACAGTGCTTTATGGATATACTTCCTGTTTTAGGTATAAGTTTCCAATCTCAGTGTTGTTCTTGCACTGTTTTGAAAACACAAATGTTGGGCTTTCCAGATTTGTGGCATTGCAACTAAATCAGGTGACTACCTAAATGCAAAAAGAAATGGTTTTGCTGACAAGCCGTTTTAAAAGGAGGTATCAAGTTAAGTTTTCATTCCGTTTTGCTCACTCCATCAAAAAGTATTTGACTGTTTTCAGTGAACAATATGAAAAAGACTGCAGTCAGCAGTGTTCCTATTTAGCCAGTTTCAGCAAGGTAATTCCCAGCACAGCCTTGGAGAGCAACATTATCCAAAATATTCACCCTCTCTATACAGACTCAAGATGGGAGTGAATCAGACTCAAAGGACTCTCAGAAACATAAGAATTATCAATCCAAAAATGTGTCCACACATGTGTTTCCAATTTCTTTTAAAGGATCACAGATGAGGACTAGCTAGCACTAAGATCAGTGATTGTCAACACTGTCACCCCATCACTGCTTTCTATCATTTTAAAATTACAGTTTATTCTAAAGCTTGTTTTAACAGGACAGAATTGTTAGCATTTCAACGTGGCAGCAGTAAAACTCCTCTGAATGTCATTCTTAGTTCTTAATTTGAAACTGTATACGTTTTCATTAAGTGATCATGCATTTTAGATCAACCAGTGTCAAATCAAGGAAAAATGTGTTTTTCCGTCTGCACAGACTAGTTTGCAGTATGGACCTTTCTTGTACTCAGTGTTAATTAATACTAAATTCATTTGATAACTGTCTTTGTTAGATATTAGATTTTTATGATACAGAAATAGATGCTTATAAAATAAATCCTAATAGTTCTAACATCTTCTTGCCATATACGCTTAAATAATTTTATTATTAAGGCTGTTATGTTTTCGTGTCTTATGTAAAACAGGGCATGATATCTATGATATGGAAACTTCAAAGTATGGTACTGTATAAATGAAGATTAGGCCAAGATTGCAAACCCAATGGGAAAGATTTATCTTTGCAATCTGCCAACTAGTCAGTCGATGCAGACAGCACAGGGATGTAGAGAAACTATTTTGTGCAAAGAGGATAAAAGCCTCTGTCCTGTTTTGATGAGAAGGATAAAAGCTATTTGGCACTTTTGAGCTCTACACAATAATGCAGTAGACTGCAAAACTAATTTTGACCTAAACATGAAGCGCAACTCTATCTATACTTGTATACGCAAAGCAAATAAGTGCACAGAGTAGTATTTACAACATAAACTGTACCTGATGAAAATTATATGTCCAACTATACATTAATACATTCTTTTTTTATGTTAGAGGAGCCTGCAGAGGAAACTGTCAGATACAGACTTGGTTTGCAATTAGATCTCTGACATCTTTTTAAAAATTCACCCAGATAACAGTGCTTTGAGGCCAAATAACTTTGTACTGGTGTGACCTGAGACATACCCCATGAAACTAATGCAAGTGAATATTAAAGAAAACTTGATTAATTTGAGAGTTACTTACAAGATTGCAACCATAGCGGGAACAAGAATGGGATGCCAAGGAGATCAAAAAGAGCTTGCTGGGAAAAGACTGGAGTCAGAAGAATAATTACTGGTGATAGATAAGCACATGCTAATTGAAAACAGGAGAAGTCTGACCGGCTATGAGTGAGATATGTCAGGAAAGGTAGGTTGATCGTGTAGCTGGTATGAAACAGTTATGACTGTGACTCAGGAGGACAAGCAGGTCATCAACTAATTGGAAAGTAGCTGGTTTAAACCTTTGCTATTAAAGTCAAGTGCCTTCCGGTAAGTAGCTGAAGCAAGGGGTTGCCTTCAGTTTTTTATGCTGGTGTACTGTAATACTATGACGTAAAGTACTAAAATAAAAGGGAGCTACTGTTCCCTTTTCAAAATCTAAAATTAATAGCAATGCATCGAAAATTTGACCATTTGTTCAAAAGTACATTGATGAGGTCAGACACTGATGTCGGGTGAGAAGGCCTAGCTCACAATCTCCACTCTAAGTCATCCAAAAGGTGTTCTGTCAGGTTGAGGTCGGGACTCTGTGCAGGCCAGTCAAGTTCTTCCACACCAAACTGGCTCATCCATGTCTTTCTGGACTGTGCTTTGTGCACTGGTGAGCCGTAATGTTGGCGCAGGAAGGGGCTATCCCCAAACTGTTCCCACAAGGTTGGGAGCATGAAATTGTCCAAAATGTTTTCTTAAATAACCCCACACCATAATCCCCCCTCCACTAAAACTCATCTATCAGATTGCCAGACGCAGAAGTGTGATTCGCCACTCTAGAGATCATGTCGCCAGTGCTCTACAATGCATTGGCAGTTTGCTTTATACCACTGTATTGGACATTTTGCATTGCACTTGGTGATGTAAGGCTCAGATGCAGCTGCTCGGCCATGGAAACCCATTCCACGAAGCTCTATAGCGCTGTTCTTGAGCCAATCTGAAGGCCACATGAAGCTTGGAGGTCTGTAATGATTGATTCTGTAGAAGAATCGCTTATTTGTTGATTCACACATCACCAGCTGCTAGCATCTCTTTCCCAGGTGCCTTTGAGGCTGGTTGTAGTCGGCAGTGTATTTGTTGTTTCCACCTTTGTTGTGTTTTGTGTAGCACATGAAAAGGGAGCTACAAGAGGTCAAACTAAATTTGACTCACTTTCAGACATTTCTGGGCTTGTGTGTTATAAACACAAGCAAACACAAACACATGGCACCACTATATAACTAATATTTCGATATGTCACATAAAAATAATTGGTATGATATGACCCAGCCATTCGGAAGCCAGCTATCACTCATGCCAGTATTATATATAATGAATTAATGACTACCAGTGGGTTCATGTGGGTCTAAGTAAGGTATCTGTTATTATCGGGAGTGAATGCTCTGCCTGTACATACATCTAGATTTGTTGTGACCACAAAAACAATTGATATCCTTCAATGCAAGAAGCATTAGCACAGCATTTTGCTTTAAAGTTGTGTTTTTTAAACCACATTTTCTCTGCCATCGTTCTTTCGATACCTGGCAACATGCTGCACCAATATATTTTCTTCATCTGTCACAATAAACTCAGCCGAGTTATACTTCTTTGGCTTTATTCTCCACATTCTGCTCCACAGTGCAATTCTTTTCCATCAGCAGCGAGGCTAAAGGTGAAGGATAACGTCACAGCTTTATAGTCCTTTGTTGCCTCATCTGCAGCTGCAGTTTGCAGCAGATTCAAGGCTGTGAAGTTGTAAGCAGCACGGCATCTTCGTGTAGCAGTTGTCTTTTCTTTACAACTGTGACAGCTTTGCAGAGCAACAGCAGTAAAACAGCAAGACAACACAATTAAAGCGATTAAATCTCCCGCGTTCTGAAATGAAACCGACGTGACAACAAAAAAACGGTTCCAGCAAACCCCCTTTATCAACCTTGGCAGTATGATAGCTGGCACGAAAAGTTCTTATCAGATGCTGTAACATTTCTCTTGAGCTTCTTTTAAATAGCTTGAAAGAAATATGTTTTTACAATTAAAAAAATAAAACAAAGACCAAACTGCAGTTGCCATTTGCTGCAAAATGTGCTGCATTCATTGTCATCAGTCATATTCACACATAACACTTTTAAGGCCATTCAGTTTCCTTTATTGCCATGTGGTGGAGAGACTATGAACCGGGAGAACACTGTTTCCAGCTGCACAGCGGCCTATTAGAGCAAGGCGGTTCACTTTAGTTTGTAGTGTGCGTTTAATGGAGCCCTCTGTGTATAATAATGTCTGGTGCATCTCCCTCAATTGCAAAATGACTATAGGGACAATAGAGATGAGGAGAGTGACGTGACACTGAGCACAAAAAGAAAAGGGGAGGGGTTAGAGAGAAGATGGAAAAATATTAAGCTGCAGTTATGTCTCCAGCTGCTTATTAACCTTGTAACACTCAGAAGGAATAATCTGTTTTGAGACAGCAAAAGAACAATAGAGGCTATCACCAGTGGTGGCATCCAGTACAAATTTCTAATACTGCATAAAAAAGCAGAAATGGGATCAATCTCTCTATATAACACCTTACTTTCAAGTGTTAACTTGATACAAGTGATTTTTTCTGTGTTGTTCCTCATTATCCTTTGGTGATCTTGTGGCATATGTGGTCAGTTTCTGTCATGTTCGACTGTCTTCCCGACTTCGCACTGCTTATTTTTAGCAAAATGAATCACTCCACGCACAAAGCTTCACAGACAACAATGTAGCGAGGCTTGATTTAAAGTATGGCTGCTTTACATCAGGGTTAGACAGAGAAATACACAGATAGGAAGAAGAAGAGCAACTTAAAAGTGAAAAAAAAGAGGCAAGAGGGGAAGACGGAGGCAGAGACGGAGAAGAGGAGAGCAGAGTGAAACTAGACAGTGTGACGCCGTAAAGCAGGTGAAACGGAGGAGATAAAGAGAGAAGGACAGAGGGAGACAGCAATAGAATTTAATGAAGCCCTCAGTGTGTCGCACAATCTGATAAGGTGACACTTCGGAGCCGGCAAAATGGCGTAAGGATTAGAGAGGGAGGGCGTGTGGGCATGAGGGGGAGAGACAGACAGATGTGATGTGCATCCCCAGGGCTCGTGTTGCTTGTACACTCTCGCTGCCCAACAACCTGTGGGCCACCACAGTGCAGGTATTCCAGTCACTCGCATGTGAGCCGCAGCTGCAGCCGCGACCTTAGGAGTGTGTGTGCATGCGCTGTAAGTGCAATTTTTGTGGCTGAATGTGTGTCCGTTCCAATGTTTGTGTTTCCCCAAGAACTGATTTAGTTGGGCAAAAGCGAACGACTGATATCTGGCTGTGAGGTCTTTGCCACATACCTAAACAGGAAACTAACAGCTGGTGGATAATGGAGGAAGGGTCACTGGAATCACCTGCTTTGTTGGCCACTGTTTTCCTATTTTTAAATGTTTGTTCATTTGGGTGTTTTGTTTTTTTTACCATTTTCCTTTAACAGAACTGCATACCATGGTTCTGTATCTTTGATCTAGTGCTTTGACTTATTTTAATCGGAGGTTTAATGTTTTAGAGCTTCAGTCTTTAGTTCTTATTATTCTTCTACTCTGGATTCTCTGTGCATTTTTAATAATTGTTTTGTATTTACTTCTCTGTGTGTTTCAGTTTAATTGGGCCTTTTCTAGCGTTCCATTTTATATTGTTGTTAAGTCTTCGTCTCAGTGTTAGGTGTTTCCTGTTTTATTTTGACAGTTTAGCTGTCCTGACTCTTTACCTTGATAATGTTCAGTTGTGTTTTGCTGGTGTTTCCTATCTTAAATATTGTCTAATGTGATTTTATAGACTCAGTTTCCTTGTTGTTCCTTATTAGAGTCTTTGTTCCACTCTTGTTTGCCTTGCCTATATTATTTGAGCATACATGTGTTATTTATTTATTTATTGTTTCTTATTTATCTTTCAGTTTTGAATTATTTTCTTGGACTTTAGAGTCTTGCATTTGGGTCTTCTTCCTGCTACATCTGACACTGTCACCTGTCACACGCATTTTAACGGAGATACATTGTGCTCCTTTCCAACTCCTAATTATAGTTTAAGAATTTGCAAGACAAGGGTTGCATAATCCACAGTTTGGCTCCTTGTTTTTTTTTATGTTAAGCATTAGTGTAACCCTTAGTCTGAAAGAAACCGTGAGAAATTGTGTATGATGGTGATTATAATATAATTTAATCAAATGTGTAAAGACTCACCACTAGATCTCATGGCTGTCAAAGTAAGAGCATTTCCAAATGTACAATGTGAAGACTAATTGGGGGTGAGGTGGGAGGGCTTCCATTAGCTGGGGAGCATAAAGATCGGCCTCTTAAGCTGTGGAAAAAGGCTACAGTGGTTGATTACAGATGTATCCTGTTCCAGAGTGATGGCGTATCAGGGTAAGAAGAGAGATGGATGAAGTGATACACCCATCACGCCTAATGGATACCATACAAGCCTGTGGGGGCAGTGGTTTTATTTGGTTCAGTTGGTCTAGGTTCAGCAAAGGTATGTGCTCAATAAATGAGGCCACCTGACTGTGTGAATATACTGTATGAGCAGGTTTTTCGAGAAATGGATGGTTTAATTTCCTGATGGTGTGGGCATATTCCTGACAGAGGCAGGATTCATCAGGCTTAAACAGTAAAAGAGCCAACACAAGACATCATTTTCACGCATGGATTGACCAGAGACTTTGTGATGTGATGGAGAAACCTTTCCCATCAACATGGTGAAAAAGAACAAAATCATTACAACTTCTCAAAACATCATCGTCATGTAACACATGGGTAGGCAACTCCAGGCCTCAAGGGCCGGTGTCCTGCAGGTTTTAGATGTGTCCATGATCCAACACAGCTGATTTAAATGGCTAAATCCTCTCCTCAACATGTCTTGAAGTTCTCCAGAGGCCTGGTAATGAACTAATCATTTGATTCAGGTGTGTTGACCCAAGGTGAGATCTAAAACCTGCAGGACACCGGCCCTTGAGGCCTGGAGTTTCCCACCACAATTTAACATAATGTGTTATATTAGTGTTAGATACTGAAATTTCAAAGGTTAACCTCATCAAAAATGCTTTCACTGGAGATCTGGTGGAGTATGTGTGGGAATAGCACACAAACAGTGGAACTGAATGATAATTCAGACAAGGAGTTTTTAAAAGGGATTTGTGTACATATCTGCTTGTTGTGACTGGTTGCCAGTTTTCACCCCAGGAGCAGAGATGTTGCTTGATGATATGCATATCAGATCTGCTCCATAATTATTATTATTTGTATTCATTTTATGGAAACTTTGTAAATATAGAAAACAAGGAAAATGGAGCTAAATGTCAAGAGGTTAATATTTATGAGTACATTTCTAATTAACTACATAACTGCCATATTAAAAGTCATAAGTGTTGCAGTAAGGCTAATGGGAAAGGCAGCTATGAATCACTGCCATTTGCACAGATAGATGGATGAAGGCAATTATTTTGTCCTTTTGAGGATTTTTGTCCTTGAAGATCCGTCTGTTAGTGTGTGTCTTCTTGTTTTGCCGCCAGCATGCATTTAATTTTCAGGGAAAAGAAGCATTTTTTTTTCCTGTCAGTAAATAATCTTCTAATGCTCAAGGCATAGTTGAAATCAAAGTTTAGGATCCAAATAAGGGTTTTGTTTGAGAGTACATTACATAAAGTCTCTTTCAATGTGGAGCTGACATTATGAATTCCAATTCCTCAGGATATTTCTAGTCTTGGCAGAGATGTAGCTCACTTTCAAGGCAGCCGATTGTGCTAATATCACGCAGTGTGAAGTAGTATGTATGATCCTGGCTGTGTTACTCCATTTCACACTTCCACCTGCCTCCGCCGGCTACATCGTTTCTCTTTTGCTTTGTCGAGTTTATGTCAGTGTTGCACACAGCTGAGCAGCTGGTGAAAAGCTTTTCTTCTGTTGCTTGTTTGAGACTGACCGATGTGAGTACATTGTTGAAGACTTAAAAAAAAAATCTAATATGCTGTTCTTTGGTTTGCAGCATGATGAGGCATATTCCTAGGAAGCCCTGCTGTGGGCTGACACCTCACTGTTGTGACAAACTGGTCTTTTTTTATTATTCAAAAAAGAAGCCAGGGTTGCATCTGGTTCCTTAGCTTGATAATGGAGTGAGTGAAGGACGTAATTGTGTGGCAGCTGATCAAAGGGCATTCTGGAGCTGGCTACCTCCCCTTGGTGTTGTTGTTTACATGTTCAGTGTTTGATCCTAGACTCACGCTTTTGCTTGCACTCTCATCCATCTGTTGGTCTTCCCCAGTTAAGTCACTGTGAATGTGATTTTTACCTGGACTACTTTCCCATTTGTAGTTGAATGTCATGGACTGAAGATTGGATTTTGTTTTTAAGATATGGCTTTATTTGTCTTGGCTTGCCTAGGAATGCCCCGGTGTTCCTTCAGATAAGCTGGATAAGGAGGTTAGGGAAAAGCGAGGTCTGGGTTTTTCTGTTTAGGCTGCTGCTCCTCTTATCCACCCGAAGAAGAAAATGAATGAATGACACTTGCTGCATTAACTTCTATTGCACATTAATGTTTTATAGCTAAAAAACCAAAGCACAGCCATAGCTGTAGTTACACTCAGTGTGACAGCAACCACTAAAGCTCATCCCAAGGCTAAAGCCATAACCACTAATGCAGTTCAGGTCACAGCCAGTGGCAGTCAACTCCATTACACTTTATCACCTATGAAGTTCCATCTTTATGGTGAAAGCAAAGTAAAATGTGTTCCAAAGTAATGCAAAATTCTGATGAAGGACCTTTCCCTTGTTTTTCGTATTTGGTTTGTTTTTTCATGGAAAGGATACTGCGATCATCATCCACTCTTTTCATCACTGGATGTCTGGGCAACCATCGGATAACGGGAACTTTACCAATAGTTTAATCAACAAAATGAATAAAGATGTGCTTTTGCAGTCTATATTAACAGACTATATTACATATTATATTTCGCAAGTGTGTTTTTCACTAAGAACTTGACAAAATCACTGTCAAAGGTTCAAATGTGAATGAAACGTTTCCAATTAAATTAGATCCCCTGAAGCTGGAGGACCGTCTGTAAAATTGTCTGTAATTCCACTAAATTGTTGGTTAACCAACTGAATTAGAAGCTGAGTTTCTGTCCCTCAGTTACATCTTGATTGTTAAATGTCAAATCTATTTTAGTGGAGTTGATACAAAATTGTGAATCATGTCACTCTCAAACACTTCTTGACGTAAAAGTACTTGTAAGCAGCCCTGTACCATATGCAGTCTAATTTTAAGTTCAGCTTATATTTTTTCTTTTTTGTATGGCAGAGTGAAAATTTACACAAAACAGTTAAGTGCCACAGAGCTAAACATCCAATTAGCAACTGTCACATGTCAAAAGGATGATATTGCTCAACTCTTGCATGTAATGACAACAACCCAAAATACATTTGATTTGTCAGCACTGTCTTCTGCAAACAAGGAAATGTGGGCATTAAGACTTTCATGATTTGACAGCAGGATAAAAGAACAGTCTCTCAAATAGAGGCATGACGAATGACAGCTGTCTTCTGATTGTTTTGCACATTTTCTGAGCACAAAGTGGAAAAGTGGGGAGTATGTTGATTCCTGAGTCACCACGTTCGACAGCAGCATCATTACAACAATAGCAAGAGGAAAGGCTGTAAAATGCACTGCTGTGAAACTATTAAGGGACCAGAGATATGATGGTAAGATGCACACGGAGAAAAGGGGCTATTTGACAGAGGCAGCGGCGACAAGATGGAGTTAAAAAAAAAAAGGAACAAGATCTTATTATGAGTGTGCTGACAAATTTACATGGGTTCATATTCATGTCAGCACAGACCTAAACCCAATCACCCCAAAGTGAAATTCCATGCTGGAAACTCAGTTGTCAAACCTGAGTCTAAAGACCGAAAACAAAGCAACAAAAATAGAGGGAAAAGAAGAGAGAAGCAAAATCTGGAACGAGGGTGAACTCAGAACATGAACTGAAAGCGAACTGAAGAAGGGACTGGCCACTTTGTCAGTGATAAATAAACAGAAACATTGCAAGCAAAAAAACCTGAACTACTAAAATCCATTTATGGATATGTGGAGAGAAAATTTGAAGGAAATGAACAGAATTCATTGAAATACAGGGTTTCAGTAAGATGTCATTTGACCATTAGACTCCATTGAAAGCCCCAATGAAGCACGTGGATGAAGAGCTCAATCTTGCAGAAGAGAAGTGAGATTTAAAGGACTGAGGCTGATTGGATCTGAGAAGATCCCAGAAGGGGACACAGAAGAATAGACCAGTGGCAAATTCATATCTTCCTTAATGAACTTAAGCATGAGCTTCATTGCTGGGGTAAGTGATTATTATTGTATAAACAGTACAACACTGTTAGACACAAGCACAAATGAATCCTCCAAGCTGCTGCAGTTAGCTTTAACCAGCTTGAGTACCTATATAGCTTGGTAAACCAACCTTAGGGGATGATAAGGTGTCACAAAATATAATATAAATACGACAGACAGACACTTTTATCACCACATATCTTTAAGACACTTTTAAGAAAATGCAAACACAATTAAGTTTTACATTTCATCAAAAACCTCTTTTTGTTCCTAAATACAAAATGAAGTGACAACAGAGAAAAACTGAACAGAGAATTCTAAAATTAATGTTAAAATACTACTAAAGGGCACCGTGGCGTGATGTGGTCTGTGGCTCAGCTGCAGGGGAGGGGTGGTGCGAGAGGAGGCTGCGTACACAGCTGACAGTGAATATCTAATCCTGTCTCCTTTATTTCAGTAGCACACCAGGACCTGAGGACGAGAGATACAAGAGCGGACTGATCTAGGCAGCAGGGTAGTTGGAGTCTGAACACAGTCTGCGAAGACAAAACTGTATAAATAAAGGCACTTGAGCTGTGCTAGTTTGTTCCTCTCTGTGCTGGACCTCGTAACGGCAAACTAGTGTTACAGAGTCATAAAAGACAGCTGTTCCACGAGAGTTTTCCAGACTTACAAAAAAAAAAAAATAGTAAAAATATGATTTCAGAACTATTTCAAGACCTATCTTTATAAAATGTCATGAACAATGTTTGAGAATGGGAAAAAAAAAACTAGGAGTGCAATATTGTTTGTTTGTTTGCAAAGTGTCTCAAGCATTATTTGGATAAGAGGGAATGAAAGGCAAAAGTTAACACAAAAGTACTATACAAAGACAAGTAATCTCATTGATGTTAGTGTTGATGTCAGGAAACTCACAAAAGCACAAGTGCATATAAATAATGTTGATAATTACATGTTAAATCTTTATTTGGAGGACTCTAAACTTCATTCCTATGAAACGGCAAAGAATCAGCAAAGTAAAAAAATAACATTTCTGCTCTTTACTTTCTGCTGCTCTAGTATTCACAAGGAGTCGCCCCAGCAGGTACCTTTGCATGTTTGATTTATACCAGATGCCCTTCCTGATGCAACCCCAAAGGGATTTGTGCCTCAAACCATGGATATTTCGTTTGTCAAGCGAATGTGTAAACCATTGCTGCTCTCAATAAACCCTCAAAGCCTAAATTCCATCTCTTGCACATGAGATGAATACTAAGCATTAAACTCTGCATCTACAGCAAATTCTTGTCATCTGGGACAAACACAGAAGTTTCCTTGCCCCACTGGGAAGAAACTTTTGCACAGTGGAAATGAGGTGGTGCACCATAATGAAGGGCAATATGGTAAATTTGACATTTAGCCAAAATAGCTGCATGCAGGAGAGACAAATCCCCAGGTTTGACTCTTATTACGTATAAAAACTTGTGTTTTTATAGGTAATACTAATGCTTATTTCTTTACACAAATGTGCTGACAGAGAAACAAATTAGAGACAGAGTCATTTAATAAGATTATAATATACTACATTTGTTCTCCATTGTTACTTGCGTAGCTTCATTTTAAAGTGCACTAGAGTACACACCATATTCCTTTGGGTGGGATGCTCCTGGGGCCAAGATGTCACAGGAAGGGCATTAAATGGCACGGATGTGTTCTTGAGCTGACGCGTTCACTTTAGCGATCGACTGACAGCAAACAGGACAAGCGTTTCAGGCACCGAGTGTCTAATAAGCTTATGTACACACAGAGAAGGGGGAGAGATCTGCGCAGTGACACACAAACCACCCGAAAAGGCCATGTCAGTTAACATAGCATGTCACTGCGTGTGTGCTCACAAGCTTGACACACATTTTGCATTCGGAAGCCGGGTGCCATATGGTGCCACTAATCATGACACCTGAAGTCATAAAGGAGATGTCAAGGGCAGAAAAGAGAGCGAGCCAGTGAGAAGAAAATGGTGAAGAACATAAGAGACAAGGAAACAGTACTAATGTGATGGCTGGTGGTTTGGAGGGGAGGGGTTAACAGAGGCGAGCCACTCAAAGCTAGCTATGCATCAAGTTTAATGATGGTTGGGAGGAGGTGCATAGCAGGAGTCACACAAGGGGAATGATAGATAATGGGCTCTGTAGGACGTTTGGATGTGGTTTCTGAATGACATACTTTTCCACCAGCTGAGACCAAATGTCTGAAATGTTGGAGAAAAAAAAAAAAACGGCAGTGACTGGTCCAGTCAGAAACACAAAAGTAGGAAGCAGTGACTATGAAAGCTTGCGTCTTTGAGAAGTGATAAGTTGATGATCAAACTGGTCAAAGGTTTCTGCTGCATGAAACAGAGTCCGTGAAGTGGCGTAGAAGCACTTCAAAAGAGTGAAAGTGTGCATCAGGAACAGGGCGTGTATGGATAAAAAGTACTTGGGAAAATATCAGGATTTGAGTTTAAAAACTCCCTCATGTAATGACCGTACAAAGACCCACTTTCAAGCAAAAAAAAGCGTCATCTGTATTCAGTCTCTACTGCACTAACGACTGAAGAGACTGTAGAGATGATGAGCCATACTATGAAGGTATGGGAAAGAGTAATTGAATCTAGGGGTGATGATGATGATCAGCGAGCAGTAGTATGGCTTCATGCTGAGCGAGCGCACTATAGATGTGGTGCTTGCTTTGAAAGTGTTAATAGAGAAGGTCAGAAGGAGGAACTATGAGGAAGTCAGCTGGAATCCAATTTCTAGTAAGCTAGAAAACAGAAACAGATTTGATGTCATGTTAGTTGAATAATTTGGACCTAAATTCCAGAGTTAAAGCCAAACTTAATGAATACATTAGCTTTTATTCAGGTGATGCTGGAAAAATCCAGCTAGCAGCAGAAGCCAAAGTCCATTGATTGACAAGGGAAGCAACACAGCAGGAGAATAATACAAACACTATAGCCCAGCGGTCCCCAACCCCCGGGCCTCGGACCGGTACCGGTCCGTGAGTCGTTTGGTACCGGGCCGCGAAAGTTGAGGCTCAGGTGTGAAATGTATGGTTTTCAGGGTTTTTATCGGTTTTCAGTGTTATTTTGTTACCGTTTTTATCGTTAATTCGGTTTTCCTGGGTCTTTTCATGTGTGTTATGAATAAATCTTCTTTTTTTTCGGTACCGGTACTAGTTTTATTTTGTTGTATTTATCCGCGACACCTTACAGGCCGGTCCGTGAAAATATTGTCGGGCATAAACCAGTCCGTGGCGCAAAAAAGGTTGGAGACCGCTGCTATAGCCCAACAAAGAGCTGAGGAAAACTAAGCACGTAAATACAAACACACAAGGTGATTAGGGAGAGGGGACTCAGCTGAGCAAAACAAGACACAGGTGAACACAATCTAGCTAATGGGTAATGAGACAAGGGGAAGCAAAACTAAACACAATGTACATGAGATTAGCAGTTAGCAAATTAAAATTTAAACAAAAACAAACTTGACCTGGTAATAAACTATAACTAGAACCACAAAAGAAAACACAACCTGGACATAATATCATGAAAATAACAAAAGGTAGAACATAAGACTAGAATATAAAAATCTAAATAAGAGAAAGAACAGACTATGCTGAAAATATAATATATAATGAACAAAACTAAATGTTTAAATGCAAAACGTGGGGTCAAAGACCTTCTGTGAATCACATGATAATGTTTAAAAGTGTTAAAACCTTTTTAAATGCATCTAAGAAGTTTTAAGATGGCCCCGCTGTCAAACGAACAATAGACAGAAATGGTGTACAATTCAATTTTATGTATATAGCACCAAATCACAATAACAGTCGCCTCAAGGCACTTTATATTGTGAGGTAGACCCTACAATAATACATACAGAGAAAAAAACCCAACAATCATATGACTCCCAATGAGCAAGCACTTTGGTGACAGTGGGAAGGAAAAACTCCCTTTTAACAGGATTTCGATTAACTGAAGGCTTTTCAGGGAGTTTTTAGGACATCCTGATAATAATGAATTACAGTAGTCCAGCCTAGAAGTAATCAATGTATGAACTAGCTTTTCAGCGTCACTCTGAATCAGGATATTTCTAATTTTAGAGATATTGTGCAAATGGAAAAATGCAGTCTTACATATTTGTTTAATATGTGCGTTGAAGGACATGTCCTGGTCAAAAATGACTCCAAGGTTCCTCTCAGTGTTACTGGAGGCCAAAGTAATGCCATCCAGAGTAAGAATCTGGTTAGATACCATATTTCTAAGATTTTCAGGGCCAAATACAAGTTTACAAGTTACAAGTTTTATCTGAATTAAGAAGCAGAAAGTTAGTGGCCATCCAGGTCCTTATGTCTTCAAGACATTATGCAGTGTGTTATCTGGCTTCATATATTAGTGATGGGATTTCCGGCTCTTTTTAGAGAACTTTCTCGGCTCGGCTCACTAAAAAGAGCCGGCTCTATCGGCTCCCAAGCAGCTCTTCAGGTTGTTTTGTTGCTTTTGTTTTTGTTAATTTATTGTTAACAAAAATATAAAATCATGCACAAAAGTGCATGCATAAAACTGTGGTTTTATTTACATATGTTTATATATAAATATATACGGTGGCCCCTAGAGATAAAGCACGTACAAACTCCAAAACAAATCTCTAGCGTTAACTGAACTTCCAAAACAGAACTACCTAGATCACTTAAATTACACAATTGAAAGTGTTTGTGTATTTATACACAGGCACTCATATGTATTCAAATAATTTAAAAAAAAAGTTCATTTACCTGTTACTACCACACACCAAATCTGGTCGTTGGTACTTGCTGGCTTGTGTAGCCACTAGCTAACAAAAGCTCAACACTGTGCCCCAGCATCCTGGAGCACTTCTGTTGTGTTTTGTACGTATTTTGAAGTTTGTACGTGTTTTGTCTCTAGGGGCCACCGTAAATATATTTTTATTTATTCACTCCACATAAAATGTAATAAATAAATCATATAATACAAAAACCAGCTATTCACATTTCAACTTTTAACTATTAAAATTTTCAGCTTTTTCCTTTTAAACAAATTTAAAGTGAAACAATACAAAACACTGCAAACCACAACACAACACACATGAAAAGAAAAAGAAGATGCACATTCTCTGTCATATGGACCTGCATGAATAAACTTTCTGAATCCTTTATCATCTGCAACTGAAAATAGTTGTGGATGATTACTATACCTTTCTAATGTGACGTTGTTGTCCCTGGCTCTCTTTCTCTGTCTCTTCCTCCCGCTCTGTTCCTGTGCTACTGCGAGTGTAACTACTGCCCCTCTTCCCAGCACAAAGCACAAGACTTGCGTGCGGAGTGATGTGGAAAAAAAGTGCAAGAGAGAGGGTGAGAGAAAGAAAGAAAAACCCACGGCTCCCAACAAGAAGCCAGCTCGCGTCGTTCGCTTCAAAGATCTGGCTCTAAGAGTTGTTTTGTTCGCGACCGACACATCACTATCATGGATAGATAGAGTTGGGTGTCATCTGCACATCAGTGAAAATGTATACTATGTCTTCTGATGATACTGCCTAAGGGAAGCATGTATAATGTAAACAGAATTGGTCCTAGCACTGAACCCTGTGGAACTCCATAATTAACCTCAGTGTGTGAAGAAGACTCTCCATTTACATGAACAAATTGGAGTCTATTAGATAGATATGATTCAAACCACTGCAGCGCAGTGCCTGTAATACCTACAGCATGCTCTGATCGCTCTAAAAGAATATTATGGTCAACAGTATCAAACGCTGCACTGAGATCTAGCAGGACAAGCAGTGGCAATAGTAGCTAAGCTTTCATGTGCTAATGTTAAACATGACACAGAATATCCTTTAGCTATCGTTCAGTTAAGCAGTTTTATCCTCAAAGGAAACTAGCCCTTTGGCCTAAACATCAACATGCATCAATTTAAAACCAAAAAAGTATCTGTAGAAACCCACAGTTGCTGGTTTAGCTTTCAATGTAAAGGTTCCCAGCGTCAAACCTGTTGCTTACTAAATCTTCATCAACACAGTGCTAACACTGAACAAATATTCTCTTGCCTGTGCAGCGGTACAACTAATCCTGCAGTAGTTCAGTGGCAGTTATCATTTTCCGCTTCCACTGTATACAAAAAATTCTACTTTGAACACACTAGCTAGCTAAAAGTGTACCAAATTTCCAAAGCTGAATTAGCATTGGACAAAGCTAATTTCAGTTTTGATGTGTAAAGATTAACCCATGATACTATATTTTTTCCATACAAGTTAAACAAATCAAAAATAGTCACTTACCAACTAACATAGTCTTTAATTATATTCCATAGAAGCTTGCATCTCTCTGGCTCCGTTCTCTTTTAACAGTCTCAGTCAGTCTGCAAGTCCTGGAAAACTCAACCTTCTTCCCCCCTCCTTTTGAAAGATGCTCATAAGATAAGTTAGTATAAGTTCTTGCTTTTTCACATGATAAAAATAAGTTCTACTAAATTAAAGGAAAAAAATGTGTATGCATACTATATATATATATATATATATATTTATGTTAAGAAAATTCTTCTTATTTTAATTTTGACTAACGTCTTAAAATAAGTCATCAACTCTCCTAAACATGTAAAGGTAATACATATTAACCTTTTATGTTAAAAATGCTCTTAATTTTATATTTTCCTAACTAATTCCATGGCTCATTCTTTAGCGTGTAGGACATTTACATACATGTTTTACAAAACAATTTGACAAACGTCCCATAAACGTCCCAGTTGGCTGGAGTGTTTGTGTATGGGGTTTGAATGTTTTCCTTGGGTATTGCTGCTTTAACTGGACGTAGTGTTTCTGTGTAACTGTTTGTATCTCTCTTTTAGCTCTGTGATTAACTGAAGAACAGTGAATTTTACCATGACAAAGAGTCAGGTGGTATGGGTGCCAGTCCCCCCCCTTACAGGTGATGTTTTTACATCCAGAAAGTGGGTTTTATATACTTCCACCCACCTGAGAGATTTTATTTTTTGCATGTCAAAATTTGCATAAAATTCACTTGACAAATGGAAACACATCTACAGTTTCACAGCTACAGCCAGTGTTGTGTTTGTGGGGGTGGATGGGTGTTTGGCATGTAGAGAATAATACACGATTTTAAAGGCTAAGAGGAACTGATGTGTGTGTTAGTAATGAGAGGGTAAAGAAGCCTGCACTTTGCCACCTCATGCTGTCTCTAGATTTACAGTGGGGCAAAAAAGTATTTAGTCAGCCACCGATTGTGCAAGTTCCCCCACCTAAAATGATGACAGAGGTCAGTAATTTGCACCAGAGGTACACTTCAACGGTGAGAGACAGAATGTGAAAAAAAAATCCATGAATCCACATGGTAGGATTTGTAAAGAATTTATTCGTAAATCAGGGTGGAAAATAAGTATTTGGTCAATAACAAAAATACAACTCAATACTTTGTAACATAACCTTTGTTGGCAATAACAGAGGTCAAACGTTTACTATAGGTCTTTACCAGGTTTGCACACACAGTAGCTGGTATTTTGGCCCATTCCTCCATGCAGATCTTCTCGAGAGCAGTGATGTTTTGGGGCTGTCGCCGAGCAACACGGACTTTCAACTCCCGCCACAGATTTTCTATGGGGTTGAGGTCTGGAGACTGGCTAGGCCACTCCAGGACTTTCAAATACTTCTTATGGAGCCACTCCTTTGTTGCCCGGGCGGTGTGTTTTGGATCATTGTCATGTTGGAAGACCCAGCCTCGTTTTATCTTCAAAGTTCTCACTGATGGAAGGAGGTTTTGGCTCAAAATCTCACGATACATGGCCCCATTCATTCTGTCCTTAACACGGATCAGTCGTCCTGTCCCCTTGGCAGAAAAACAGCCCCATAGCATGATGTTTCCACCCCCATGCTTCACAGTAGGTATGGTGTTCTTGGGATGCAACTCAGTATTCTTCTTCCTCCAAACACGACGAGTTGAGTTTATACCAAAAAGTTCTACTTTGGTTTCATCTGACCACATGGCATTCTCCCAATCCTCTGCTGTATCATCCATGTGCTCTCTGGCAAACTTCAGACGGGCCTGGACATGCACTGGCTTCAGCAGCGGAACACGTCTGGCACTGCGGGATTTGATTCCCTGCCGTTGTAGTGTGTTACTGATGGTGACCTTTGTTACTTTGGTCCCAGCTCTCTGCAGGTCATTCACCAGGTCCCCCCGTGTGGTTCTGGGATCTTTGCTCACCGTTCTCATGATCATTTTGACCCCACGGGATGAGATCTTGCGTGGAGCCCCAGATCGAGGGAGATTATCAGTGGTCTTGTATGTCTTCCATTTTCTGATGATTGCTCCCACAGTTGATTTTTTCACACCAAGCTGCTTGCCTATTGTAGATTCACTCTTCCCAGTCTGGTGCAGTTCTACAATACTTTTCCTGGTGTCCTTCGAAAGCTCTTTGGTCTTGGCCATGGTGGAGTTTGGAGTCTGACTGTTTGAGGCTGTGGACAGGTGTCTTTTATACAGATGATGAGTTCAAACAGGTGCCATTCATACAGGTAACGAGTGGGGGACAGAAAAGCTTCTTACAGAAGACGTTACAGGTCTGTGAGAGCCAGAAATTTTCCTTGTTTGAGGTGACCAAATACTTATTTTCCACCCTGATTTACGAATAAATTCTTTACAAATCCTACCATGTGAATTCATGGATTTTTTTTTCACATTCTGTCTCTCACAGTTGAAGTGTACCTCTGGTGCAAATTACTGACCTCTGTCATCATTTTAAGTGGGGGAACTTGCACAATCGGTGGCTGACTAATTACTTTTTTGCCCCACTGTAGGTACCTGATTCAAGAGGTGTCAGCACAGCTCTGCAGGAGGGCACATCCACAGAAAGAGATAAGATGTGTACTTGGCTGAGGAATTGCAGGGAGCACATTGCTTAGACCTGACATATGTTGAAAGAGTTGGAGTCACAGTTGTGTGAGCTCAGTGGTGCATTTGAACACAGCTACCCAAAAAGCACATATTCAGAAGGTACAGGTTAGTCACGGTCCTAATACAACAAGAGATTTAAAAAATTATTTATTTAAATCAAAATCTGGACACTTTGATTTATTCCCACCAACCGAAGACATTTATATTAAGTTTATTAATATCAGGTGGCAGAGCAGGTCAGCCACTAATCAGAAGGTCGGTGGTTCGATCCCAGGCTGCCTCCTGGCTGCATGCCAAGTATCCTTGGGCAAGATACTAACCCCATGTTTGCCTACTGGTGGTGGTCAGAGGGCCTGGTGGCGCCAGTGTCCGGCAGCCTCGCCTCTGTCAGTGCGCCCCAGGGCAGCTGTGGCTACAACGTAGCTTGCCATTGCCAGTGTGTGAAAGTGTGTGTGAATGGGTGAATGACTGAATGTAGTGTAAAGCGCTTTGGGGTCCTTAGGGACTAGAAAAGCGCTATACAAATGCAGGCCATTTACCATTTATTAGTGGTTCTAAATTGGTAATAGGTGTGAATGTGAGAGTTGCTTTCTCTCTTTCTTGCAGTCAGTCCAGGGTGTACTGTGCCTTTCACTCTGTCAGCTGGGATGGGCTCCAGCCCTCCCTGAACCCTGATTTGGATATGTGGTTAATATTGTGGTTGAATATTGGTGCAAGCTGTAATTAATGTTTGATTTTTTTTTTATTTTCATCAACTAAAAACCTTCATCATGATTATATGAAAATTCAGGTGGGTTATAATGACAGTGATAGCATTATACTGTGTTACGTTTGATCCTGTTTGTGGATTTTAGTTCGGCTTTTAACACCATCGTGCCTGAACTTCTCTCCTCCAAACTCTCCCGGCTCACCGTGTCACCAGCTATCTGTCAGTAGATCACCAGCTTCCTGACAGACAGGAAGCAGCAAGTGAGGTTGGGGGAGATCACCTCTAAAACTCGGTCCCTCAGTATTGGTGCCCCTCAAGGATGTGTCCTCTCGCCACTATTGTTCTCCCTCTACACTAACGACTGCACCTCCAAGAACTCTGCTGTTAAACTCCTAAAGGTGGCAGATGACACCACCGTCATTGGCCTCATTCAGGATGGTGATGAGTCTGCATACCAGCAGGAAGTTGAGCGGCTGGTACTCTGGTGCAGTCAGCACAATCTGGAGCTGAACACGCTTAAGACTGTAGAGATGACAGTGGACTTCAGGAGACATCCCTCAACTCTGCTCCCCCTCACCATATCAGACAGCCCTGTGTCGACTGTGGAGATCTTCAAGTTCCTGGGTACAACCATCTCCCAGGACCTGAAGTGGGAGACCAACATCAACTCCATCCTCAAAAAGACCCAGCAGAGGATGTACTTCCTGAGACAACTGTGGAAGTACAGTCTTCCACAGGAGCTGCTGATCCAGTTCTACACTGCGGTCATTGAGTCTGTCCTGTGCTCCTCCATCACAGTCTGGTATGGTGCAGCCACTAAACAGGACAGGAGCAGACTGCAGCGGACTGTACGGGCAGCAGGGAAGATCATCGGCGCCCCCCTGCCCTCCATCCAGGACCTGCACCTCTCAAGAACCAGGAAACGGGAAAATCATCACAGACCCCTCACACCCTGGACACAGACTTTTTGACCTGCTGCCCTCTGGGCAGACAGCATAGAAGCCTGCAGACTAGGACAACCCAACATAGGAACAGTTTCTTTCCCCTCGCCATCTCCCTCCTAAACAGTTGACCTGTCACACTGCTCCCACTGCCAGACTGCAACTGCACCTTATGTACATTCTGTGGTATTTATTCACTTCATTTCATTTCTGTTATCCTGTATTTTATGTATATAAGATTTAGATTGGTTATTTATGGTTGGTTTACACAGCTTGTGTACGTTTGTGTATGTATGTGTATCCATGTGTAGCTGTTAGGGGTGCAACGATACACAAAATTCACGGTTCGATACTTTGGTGTCACGGTTCGATATTTTTTCGATACAAAAAAATGTTCATGCCTTTTTAATTTGTCATTTATTAAAATTATAAATATATATTTTAACTCACAAGTACAGTTTTTAAATTTAATGTTGCTGAAACAAAAAAGTAATAAAAAAAAAATATATATCTCAGGGCTCGCAAAATTTCAAAATCCCTGGTAGCCCTTCGGGCAGGGACTCTTCAGTTTTTGGTAGCCCAAAATAAATCTAAGTAGCCTGAATAAAAAATGAGCAATTTTTTGATTGATGTTTTGTTTCCTGTTTTGTTTCCTTTACAATATTATACATTAAAGTATAATATTGTAAAGGAAACAAAAACATTAATCAAAAAATTGTTGAAAAACAAATTACAACATTGTATAAAAATTACAATCATCAACTCAAATACTTGGTTCTAATTGAACAGAAATTTCTATGAACTTGTAAGAACTGTGTAGGACATGAATCAGTCTGTGTCAGATCCTGAATTTGAAATTTCCACTGAAGTCACAGGTAAGAGGCAAGTGGAACCAAGATTTAGGACATTTGCTTTTTGAAGTTTGCAAAGACTGCTAAATTGCCAGTGGTAGTTCACTCTTTGCAACATAGTACGCTGTTTTAAACTGATTTTCAGGTTTATTTTTAGTATGTTATTTGCAATTGGTGTTTGTTCCGGGAAAGATATTGCAGACTGAGCAATAATGCATTTCTTGGATTTCTCATGGGTTCTAATGGGGGCCTTTCTTAAAATGACTGGTCCCAGTAACAAAGGCGCTTTTCGATTCAGAAATCGAGGGAAAACCAACAACACAACCGGCAGAACATTATGTTATTTACACGGGTGCACATAAGTGGTCCGCATGTGCGCATTCGCTGTCAAAATAAAAGACGCGCACCAGATAAGAAGTTGCAGCGCGCGTTTGCGTCCATATAAAAGGCACTGTTTTTGTCTGCTAGAGTGGGATTTTCACGGCACATTCTGCACCACATCTCTGTGCGTTCATCATTTGTTTGAAGCCAGCTCACCTCCTGCAACCACTTTTCCGAGATTACGCGCTTCTTTTGCGGTTCGGACTCCTTCTGACATTTCTTTGGAAGTAGAGGAACACCAAAGTAATTGCTTAAAGGAGCTTGGTTCTTCGACATCTTAAAGAGTTGTAAACAAACGTCTGTCCTCCAGAAAATCTTATGTACGCAAACACGCGTTGCAACTTCATATCTTGTGCGCGTTTTTTTTTTCCTTTGACAGCGAATGCGCACCTGCGGACCACTTATGTGCAGCCACGGTTATTTAGCTCGTCATATTGCAGCCACAGAAATTATTTTGTCCGTGAAACCATAAAGCTGCACTTTCTTTTTGCCTTATAGTCGGATTTGTCATAACTTTTCCGTTTTGTGGTAAGCTTTTCTTTGGCTGTCACTTCTTCACCCTGACCTGTCTTATTTGGCTCAGCAGAACTAAAATATATATCCTGCTGCTTTTACACACGCACTCACAAAACGCTCAGCGATTCTCTGCGCGATCAACCTCTCACATGTTTAAGCTTGCTGCGGGAGATTTCACTTGTCATGTTTGCATAGTAAGCTAACGATTGGTAAGACGATGTCAGAGGAATTGGTGCGCAAATTATCATCACTCACCAATCAGTACTGTCGCTCTCTATACACAGTTGCAAAGTGAAAGCAAAAAACAAGCGCAAATTCAAA
This sequence comes from Copadichromis virginalis, assembly GCF_057382275.1. Taxonomy (NCBI): domain Eukaryota; kingdom Metazoa; phylum Chordata; class Actinopteri; order Cichliformes; family Cichlidae; genus Copadichromis; species Copadichromis virginalis. The sequence continues at coordinate 33,873,995 of NC_140620.1, forward strand.
CGTGATTTCAATATGTCACATATTGACAGTGGCTCACCGATGCCAATGGCATAATTACCCAGCTACATTTCCGAAAGAATGCAAAAGCATTGACATGTATTTTTCCTTCCTACGATAGGCCGACGGGCAGGGAAGAGATCAATTTTGGTAGCCCGATTGGAAAAATCGCTAGCCCCGGGACGTCGGGCTAGTGATTTTGTGAGCCCTGTATCTAATTGAGGAATCACTCATCTTTGGAAAAGAGAGTTTATTACAGAGAAATGTCTCTTTCCAAAATAAAAGCTATACTATACGCTTCTTCTGGGCTATATTCTCAGCAGCATATTAAACATATCAGGTCCCCATAAGGAGAATCATGAGCTAACGGCTTTCTAAATGACTCGGGTAAAGTTTGTAGCATGCGTGCTTGTTGTTTTTGTCTGCTTCCACTTGTCTTTGCACTAGGATGATGTCGGAGTAAATGTGCAGTCATATGCGTTGTGTTCCCACTAGTGCTGTCAGCGTAAATCTGAAATGACGTTAACGCCACAACACGGCAAATCTCCGTTAACGAGCTACCCCTGATCGCCCCGTGCGTGGGGCTGGACGGCCAACACGTTAACGAGCTAACTGCGCTAACACACTAGTTCCCACCCATGTAATTGAGCATTGCGTGGCACATCCAACATACTGTTTTACTTTAGTCCATGACGCGCTTAGGTGAGGGTGGGGGAGGTTCAATTTGCCATGTTACAAGGAGAGCTTAGCTTCTGTCTGGCTAGCTTGTCCTTCGCTCAGTGAATCTGCGTTCGACTACTCCGCCTAGGCTGCACTGTCGAGCGCAGATCCACTGAGCGCTCAACACAGACAGCATCGTCAGAAGGAAAGTTGATAAAATAAATTAAAAACTTTGTATTGCTCGATACATATGCGTACCGAACCGAAAGCACTGTGTCGAACGGTTCAATATCAATACAAGTATCGTTGCACCCCTAGTAGCTGTATATATCCACACACGTGTGTGGGGGTGAATTGTGTTGCTTACATTGTTGAGATTTACATTGCTGTGCTTGAGAGTCACCATCTACCGGAACCAAATTCCTTGTATGTGTCTGTGTCTATATATGGCCAATAAACGTGATTCTGATTGCTTAACAGTGGGTTCAGTGTACTGAATACCAATTTGGTCTTGTTTGTGGCTCTGTATTACTCTCTGTATGTCACAACAGAGATACGTCATAATATGCAGATTTTAGGAAGCACACTGTTTGCTATCCGGTTGTTCAGTGATGACGCGACGAATCCTACTTTTGTGTTGTTAACATGTTTAATGTTATGTATTTTCTTCTATTTGATCTCAAAAAGCTCCTAAAACAGTCAGCGACCACTGTTGACCTCCCTCGGCTTTTATTACCGCTAATCATTTATTTAAGCTCAGTTTTTAAAACCTTAGGATGTAACTACAGCCCAGCCCATGCAGCAGTATATGAATGACTAACCTCGTATTGTGGATGGATTATCTCAGTTGTTCTCCTGGCTGAAGTTTGGTCCTTTTACAGCATCCTGCCATGCGATTACATTTGTTCCTGACCACCGAGAACACTCACATTAACTTTTATCGAGTGGAAAAAAAGTTAGCTTGTTTATATTATGCTAACATAGCTGTGTCGCTAGCGGTCACGTAGCAAATCATTATATACCAGCTAGCCCAACTTCAGTAACCCTACAAACGTCACTGCTGTTTAGTTTTCTGTCTTCATTTATGCTGGAAGTGATAGCAGAGCTGTACGTTTTAATTTGTTTCCAAAACCCCGCAGTCAGGACATGCTATATTGTATTTAGATAGAAGCTAGCGAGCTAACTCCCTGCTAACTTCTAACTCCGTTAAATGTCATAAATTCCGTTTTCATGGATGCCTGGATGTTAAACTCAATTGTTACACCTGGTAGAGCAGAACGCTGATCATTTTATTAAAGATGAAAGACTTTAGACAGTTTTTCAACTCTCAGTAATGCCATAGTGATCGTTTGATATATGGACCTGCAGCGGAGTTTAGACCCAGACACGGCTAGTGATGTCAGACTGAACAACCGGATAGTTTTTCTTTGTTATCCATCCATGGCCAGTAGAGAGTCTCCAGTACATTCAAAACAGGAGTGTCAAACATGAGGGAAATTCAATTAGGCTATTTGGCCCATCATAGCAGAACGGAGTCCCAGTGGTGAGAGGGATTAGGGCAGGAACCCCCGAAGATGCTGGTGGTAGAGATGAAGATGGAAGCTTGGATGGAGCCACAGTAACATAGGAGAGGTGGACATGGGGAGGAGGTGGTTTGTAAGGAAGAATGACAGATGAGCAGCTCCATTTAAAGTTCACAGAGTAGAGGCTGATTGGCCTGAAAATGGAGGGTAGAATGATGATTGGAGTAGACCAGAGATATCACGATGAGCCTGGCAGTATTGGGAAGTGAAAGTGATCCATGACTACCAGTACATTATCTTTCCTGTAACTTTACACATTTATCATGTATTTTTTTATTGAGTTTGGCATCCCTGATCTAAAGTAACTGAACTTACAGTTTACTAACTTGCATGGAGTCCTGTGAAAAAGTACTTCCCATCATTCAACAGCTTGTAGAACCACCTTTAGCGGTAATAACTTGAAGTAATCATTTTTGTGTGTGACTTTGTCATCCTCTCACACCATGTTGAACATATTTGGCCTACTCTTTTTACAAAGCTATTTAAGTTCATTGAGGTTTGTGGATATTTGTTCATGCAATGCTCACTTAAGTTGTAGCCAGTTTAAGGTCTGGACTTTGAACCAGCAATTGCAAAACCTTGAATTTATTTTTCTTTTATAGACATTTTCTGTAGTTTCTTTGGGATCATGACCAGTTGCATGACCCAGTTTTGGCCAAGCTTTATCTGTCAGACTGATGGCCTCATATTTGTCTCTAAAATACTTTGTGTCTAAAGTTCACAGTCGACTCGGTGACTGCAAGGTGCCCAGGTCCTGTGGCTGCAAAGCAAGCCCAAATCATCACCCCTCCACCACTGTGCTTTACAGTTCAATTCAATTCAATTCAATTTTATTTATATAGCGCCAAATCACAACAAAAGTCGCCTCAAGGCGCTTCATAGATACAGAGAAAAACCCAACAATCATATGACCCCCTATGAGCAAGCACTTTGGCGACAGTGGGAAGGAAAAACTCCCTTTTAACAGGAAGAAACCTCCGGCAGAACCAGCCTCAGGGAGGGGCGGCCATCTGCTGCGACCGGTTGGGGTGAGAGAAGGAAGACAGGCTAAAGACATGCTGTGGAAGAGAGACAGAGGTTAATAACAGATATGATTCAATGCAGAGAGGTCTATTAATACATAGTGAGTGAGAAAGGTGACTGGAAAGGAAAAACTCAATGCATCATGGGAATCCCCCGGCAGCCTACATCTATTGCAGCATAACAAAGGGAGGATTCAGGGTCACCTGGTCCAGCCCTAACTATATGCTTTAGAAAAAAGGAAAGTTTTAAGCCTAATCTTAAAAGTAGAGATAGTGTCTGTCTCCCGAATCCAAACTGGAAGCTGGTTCCACAGAAGAGGGGCCTGAAAACTGAAGGCTCTCCCTCCCATTCTACTTTTAAATACTCTAGGAACAACAAGTAGGCCTGCAGAGCGAGAGCGGAGCGCTCTAATAGGGTGATATGGTACTACAAGGTCATTAAGATAAGATGGGGCCTGATTATTTAAGACCTTGTATGTGAGGAGCAGGATTTTGAATTCAATTCTGGATTTAACAGGAAGCCAATGAAGGGAAGCCAAAACAGGAGAAATATGCTCTCTCTTTCTAGTCCCTGTCAGGACTCTTGCTGCAGCATTTTGGATTAGCTGAAGGCTTTTCAGTGAGTTTTTTGGACATCCTGATAATAATGAATTACAGTAGTCCAGCCTGGAAGTAATAAATGCATGAACTAGTTTTTCAGCGTCACTCTGAGACAGGATATTTCTAATTTTAGAGATGTTGCGCAAATGGAAGAAAGCAGTCTTACATATTTGTTTAATATGTGCGTTGAAGGACATGTCCTGGTCAAAAATGACTCCAAGGTTCCTCACAGCGTTACTGGAGGCCAAGGTAATGCCATCCAGAGTAAGAATCTGATTAGATACCATATTTCTAAGATTTTCAGGGCCGAGTACAATAACCTCAGTTTTATCTGAATTAAGAAGCAGAAAGTTAGCGGCCATCCAGGTCTTTATGTCTTTAAGACATTCCTGCAGTTTAACTAATTGGTGTGTGTTATCTGGCTTCATGGACAGATAGAGCTGGGTGTCATCTGCATAGCAGTGAAAATGTATGCTATGTCTTCTAATGATGCTGCCTAAGGGAAGCATGTATAATGTAAACAGAATTGGTCCTAGCACTGAACCCTGTGGAACTCCATAATTAACCTCAGTGTGTGAAGAGGACTCTCCATTTACATGCACGAATTGGAGTCTATTAGATAGATATGATACAAACCACTGCAGTGCAGTACCTGTAATACCTACAGCATGTTCTAATCGCTCTAATAGGATATTATGATCAACAGTATCGAACGCTGCACTGAGGTCTAGCAGGACAAGCACAGAGATGAGTCCACTGTCAGAGGCCATAAGAAGATCATTTGTAACCTTCACTAAAGCTGTTTCTGTGCTGTGCTGAGCTCTGAAACCTGACTGAAACTCTTCAAATAAACCATTCCTCTGCAGATGATCTGTTAGCTGTTTGACAACTACTCTTTCAAGGATTTTTGATATGAAAGGAAGGTTGGAGATTGGCCTATAATTAGCTAAGACTGCTGGGTCTAGAGATGGCTTTTTGAGTAAAGGTTTAACTACAGCCAGCTTGAAGGCCTGTGGTACATAGCCGATCATTAGAGATAGGTTGATCATATTTAAGATCGAAGAATTAATTAATGGCAGGACTTCTTTGAGCAGTTTTGTAGGAATGGGGTCTAAAAGACACGTTGATGGTTTGGAGGAAGTAATTATTGAAGTTAACTCAGAAAGATCAATTGGAGAAAAAGAGTCTAACTTAATATCAATGGTACTAAGAGTAGCTGTAGATAATATTACATCTGTGGGATGATTATTGGTAATTTTTTCTCTAATGATAAAAATTTTATTTGTGAAGAAGTTCATGAAGTCATTACTAGTTAACGTTAAAGGGATGGTTGGCTCAAAAGAGCTCTGACTTTTTGTCAGCCTGGCTACAGTGCTGAAGAGAAACCTAGGGTTGTTCTTATTTTCTTCAATCAGTGATGAATAGTAAGATGTTCTGGCTTTGCGGAGGGCTTTCTTATAAAGCAGCAAACTATTTCTCCAGGCTAAATGATGATCCTCTAGATTTGTGACACGCCATTTCCTCTCCAGATTACGAGTCATCTGCTTTAGGGTACGTGTTTCAGAATTATACCACGGAGTCAGGTACTTCTGATTTGAGGCCTTAGTTTTCACAGGAGCTACAGTATCCAGAGTCGTACGTAGTGAGGAGGTGAAATTATTAACAAGATAATCGACCTCTGTTGGGGTAGCGTTCAGATAGCTACTCTGCTCTGTGTTGGTACAGGGCATTGAAGATGATAACAGTGGGTGGATTATATTCTTAAACTTAGTTACAGTGCTTTCAGAAAGACATCTACTTTGATAAAGTCTACTCTTCACCGCTGTGTAATCAATTATTGTAAAAGTAAATGTTATCAGGAAATGATCAGACAGCAGAGGGTTTTCAGGAAACACTGTTAAATGTTCCGTTTCTATGCCATATGTTAAAACAAGATCTAGAGTGTGATTAAAGTGGTGGGTGGGTTCTTTTACATTTTGAGAGAAACCAATTGAGTCTAATAACAGATTAAATGCCATGTTGAGGCTGTCATTTTTAGCATCTACATGGATGTTAAAATCACCCACAATAATTATTTTATCTGAGCTCAGAACTAAATTAGATATAAAGTCTGAGAAATCAGACAGAAACTCTGCGTAAGGCCCAGGTGGACGATAGATGATAACAAGTAAGACTGGTTTCTGAGTTTCACAGCTGGGGTGGACAATGTTAAGCATCAGGCTTTCAAATGAATTAAAAGTCTGTCTTGGTCTTTCATTAATTAATAGGCTGGTGTGAAAAATTGCTGCCACACCGCCCCCTCGGCCTGTGCTTCGAGATTTCTGGTAGTTAGAATGGCTCGGGGGTGTTGATTCATTTAAACTAACATAATCATCCTGCTGCAACCAGGTTTCTGTAAGGCAGAGTAAATCAATTTGTTGATCAATTATTAAGTCATGTACTAACAGAGACTTGGAGGAGAGAGACCTAATATTTAATAATCCACATTTCACTGTTTTACTCTTTGGTTCAGATGTGGATACTGTATTGTTCTTTCTTTGTGATTGTTTATGTTTAAGTTGTTTGTTGCTGGTTTTTAGTTTGTTTTTTGTCTTTTTGGAAGCTGACACAGTCTCTATGGAGATGGGTTTTTGGGTTTTTGGTTGATATGAGATGTTTGTGCTGACACGTTGTTTTTGCTTCCACCACATGAAGTCCAGCTCGCTCAGTCAGAAAAGTATGGGACTCTTAAGGGTCTCAGGGTCGTGCGTTCGAGCCCCATGTTGTGGCTGCAAAAGAAGCCCAAATGATCACCTCTCCACCACCATGCTTGACAGTTGGTACGAGCTGTTTGTCCTGATATGCTGAGTTTCTGTTCACTATGGCCAAACATCTGTCTAAAGACATTGTTCCAAATGTAGCTTTGTAAACCTAAGCCATGCTGCCATGTTATTTTTTCAGATAAGCGACCTGGCAACCCTTCCAAACAAAACAGAGGTGGCAAACTAAAGACGTTCTTACATATGTAGTAGTACAAATTTTTTTTTTTTTTTACAAATACTCTCGTAAAAGTTCAAGAACTGATTAACATTTTTTTCCTCAAGTAAAAGTGAACTTTCCTTTTTACATGACTGTATCTCTGCAGGGTTTCTGCATTCGAAATCTGTGAGGCATCAATTCCAACCACGAACTGCACTGTGTGTAAACAGGGATTAAAGGATGAAAATGATGAATGAATCCAAGCCGGGAAACAAAGATGTGTGTGAACAAGGTTTTCTAACTTTGGAAAAGACGTCTCTACTCTCCTGCCTGTTCCCCTCTTCTTTCCTCCTCTTGTCCCTCTGCACTTTTTTTTGCCTCGTCTCCAGCTATTCCCCAGCCCACACACAAACACGAGCTTTGTTGATATTCTCAGCAAGATTTCTCTGAATTATTTCTTCTGCTCGGTAAACCACTCTGTGACAAATATACTTTGTAGTAATCGCTCAGTTCTTTCTCATGAGTAACTCCTTTCACTCTGGGTGACACTAGAAGCTTGAATTAAAGTTGTTTGCAGACCAATTATACTTACATACAATCAGGTATTAAGCTGAAGTGAGGGCTCAAAGTCATATTGGAAAAACACTAGAGCGCTCAAGGCTTCAGCTCCTCAGCCTTTCTCCTCCTTTTACACCTTCAGCTTCTCTCTCTTAATCGTTAACATCATTATTAGTTTCACATCAAAGTGAAGATTAAAACCATGAAAGCACGTTTCTGTTAGCTTCCATTGCATATAATAAAGGAAAATCAAATTAAACATAATAGATTGCATTCTTTCTCATGCATATAAAAATGCTCACACAGGGACATACACTTTGACCTTAAACCTCAACATCACATTGTGACAAATCTGATTTTATAAAAGGAAAAACTGTTCAGTGAATCTTTTAGTAATTTCGGGATTCTAATGACTGAAAAGAGGTGAGGCTATTCAGTACACTGATTAATCCTTATCCCATTATGCAGTTGAAATAAATGAAAGAATACAACATGTTAAAATTCATGTGGGTCAAGGTGAACATGCTTAGTTACAAAACTAAAGCAGAAAGCAACATAAAAAAAAAAAAAAAAAGTAAAATAGTGCTCCCTAAAGCATCAATAGTTACTTGCAATAAGTTGGTGGCTTTTCTATACAAACACTCCCAACCCAGTTTCATCCCAGTCACATAAACTCGACTAGGATATATGGCATATGCAGTTGTAGGGATTAAGTCAAAATGCATAATGTGATGGTCCATTTAAAAAGGAAACTGTATACCAGACCTCAAAAATCCACCTGAATACAATTTTCACCAAAGCTTACCTTATGTAAAGGGTTTCAGTACAATGCCCCTAAAGTCATTACACAACACCTTCCAAGGGAAATAGGACAATCAAAAATAAAGCATACAGAATAGTATAGAAAATGAAGGAACGCCAACTTTAATAAGTAGTACAAGCAGTTGCAACTTGTGTCAAGACTGTCAGAGAATGACTTAGAGGTAGAAATAGACCAACAGATGCTCATATTATACACTGTGTGGACAACTGTTTTGGGCCACATCTCTTAATCATTGAATTCAGGTGTTTTCGATCCCACTGTGATAGCTGGATGAAAATCAAGCATCTAGCCATGCAGTCCGCCTCTACAAATACCAAGAATGGGTTGTTCTAAAGAGCTCACTAAATTTGAGTCAGGATGGTGAAAGTCAGTATCCCTCCTAGATATTCCACAGTCAACAAAGTGGAAGCATTTAGGAATCCAAGCAACTCATGGAGCTGATGTGGTTCCTAAGGTACATAGACAGGTCACTGAAGTGTACAGTTCATGAAAGCCATCAACGCTCTGATGAATCAATATCTGCAGAGTTACAAATCTCCTCTTGCATTGACATGACCACAAAAACTGTGCACTAGGAGCTTCATGGCATGGATTTCTATGGCTAAGCATTTGCATACAAGCCTTATATAAGCATAAGTCTTGTATGGTGTGAAGCATGTCACCATTGGACTCTGGAGCAGTAGAAATGTGTTGTGTCTTTACGTCTGTATGTCTGTATGCCCATACAGACATACCTGAATGAGTTTGGTATGGAGGATCTTGACTTGTCCATATAGAGCATCGAGGTCCCACAGATACAGAGCCACTCCAAAATACTGCAGGAAGCTCCTCATATTCGTGGAAGATGGCCGCCCCTCCTTGAGCCTGGTTCTGCAAGAGGTTTGTTCCTGTTAAAAGGGAGTTTTTCCTTCTCACTGTTACCCAATGCTTTCTCATAAGGATAGTTGGAGTTTCTCTATATTATTGTTATTATTATTGTTGGTTCTATATAAATAAAATGAAACTGAATCTTAATGCCTATAGATTTATAATGGTAATGTAATGCATAGGTGAGCCAATACTTTTGTCCATATAATGTAGGTGATGTTGAAATGACTGCTGTTTGTAATGTCAAGATTTTGTAACTGAAGCAAATGAAGCCTGAAATTGCTTTTCAAAAGTCTCAAACCTTCTGCCTGCAAGAGACAGTCAATTAAAGGGAGGGTGGTGTTAAGGCAGGCACGTGTAACAGAGTATTAGATTATTATGCTCTAGCTCAAGGGTCTCAAACCTGAGGCTCTTTTGCTAATCTCCAGTGGTTCTCTTTGGTTTTGACAGAAAAAATTGCATGAATATCAAAATTATACTTTTAATGTTGCTAAACCTCAGGAGTGTCCTATCGTTAGTTCCTTCTAGCTATGGGTTCCAAATCCAAAGAAATAAAAGTCACAAAGGCAAATGAAGAATTTCACAGTGCTTGTTTGCTTTCACCACCAATGATGTTGATTGTCATGCTTGACCTGTGGTTAGGCCTTTTCTTCTTTAAAAAACTGGTCTTTATTTATGTACTTTTGCTATATTCAAAATTGTTGAGTTGCTAATTCTTTTACATAGCTCTGCAGTGACCTTTACAAACATTAACAATTGTAAAATTACTTGCAATCAGAAAACGAAAATAACACCAAAACAGACTTTCTAGACAACTCAAAGCTGGTGAGCTGGTTGGCTCCATATACATATGAAAAGCACCTTTGAATATAAACTTGATGAGATGCACAAACTATATGTTTATTAAACAGATTTCCACAATCACAGTTACCAAAATCAAAGGACTCCATTTCGGCAGTCGGGTAGTGTAATACTGTGTCAAAAACATGAAAGAATTCAATATCTGCTTACACTGTGTTTTCCAGCTTTATGAATGCGTGTCCCGAATCTCGTCTATCTTCTAATATGCATTTTGTGCTGCTTTACCCAACACAGACCCCTGTATATGGCTGAAAAGCAAGTCTGGAAATTTGCTGCGGTCACTGAAGAGAATGAGGACAGGAGGTGGAAGAGCACAGACTGATCAATGGCTGCAGAACCTTAAAAGGCACACAAACGCACTTGTGTACCATTCATTCACTGCACGTTACTGTGCTGATGTGCCTCACACGCAACACACAACCTGAAGCACGCAGTCCTTCTTTACACATTTGCTAAATCAGTCACAGACAACAGAACACACACACACATGCGTACACACACACGCGCACACACAGTCCTCTCCATGCCCACTCATATTCGAATGGAGATAGAAAACTGAATATGGCAGTCCTTCTCCGAACACACACATATACGCAGACTGAAAAGTGTGTGTGGGCAGTGACAGGCATGCTGTAGCACACTGGGATGATGTGAAAGGAAAGGAGAGTGTTCCAAAATTCAATGAAAACTGACAAGCCTCCCCATAGTCACAGTCTTTCAAAAACCCAACTGCCCCAAGAAGCCTATCTGTCTATCCATCTATCTATAAGCATTCAAATTTTGATGAAATATATGGTAATTGAGGAAATTTGACAATTACTTTTCAGTTTTGAAAAACAAGCAAAAGAAAGCTGGCTGTTGTCTTTCTCATGCACTGCACCCAATGCAAAGCAAAGCGCATTATCTGCTTGCACCTGCTTATATTGAATGGCAAACTCAAAAAGCTATGTATCGTACTGATGACGTGGCCTCTTTACAATTCTGCTAGACTGCTGCTAATGTGAAGAGATTGTGAATGATTTTCCATAATTAGGAACAAAAGAAGCCAGAGAGTGTAGAGTCAGCTAATTTTATTTCATACAGATGTAGAGTGATACAGCTTTTCAAGAGTGGAGATATGGAAATTCCTTTTATTTTTAGTCCACAAAAGGACAACAATGTTAGGGTGGAAACTCCATTAGGACTGAAAACACTGCATTATACTGCTAAGAAAACATCTTTGCAAACATCAGCTTAGACAGCATGCTAACACAAAGCTAGCAAAGAACCCAGAGTGATTTTAACGAGTGCACGCAGACCCCAGCCCAGCAGCCAGAGCCTGATCTTCAACAAGTAACAAAAGTAGAGATTAGCAGTCAGACTTGTAGCCTCTGTTTCTACGTGTTCGTGTTTCTAGAATCACTGTGATGATCTCTTTGTGCCAGTTTTCATCTTTGCTAACAGACTGCATTTCTTTAACGTATAATACATTACTTTTCTTGGGTTAACGACACAAACACTGTTCCTAACGCTTGGGTTTGGGGAGGTGTTATTTTAGGTTTGAACAGTTCAAAACAACCATGTGCTAATGTTGGCAGGGAACAGCATGGCTACAGAGAAACTGTCACGGTACTGGGCCACGAGGCCCAGGGTTTAAGTTCTAATGCATATTTTTGTATCCACATGTGTAGTTTAACGCATCTAGTTGTTTTCTAGTTTGCAGTTTAGTCCTTGGTTTCTTAGTGCCTTTTGTCATCTCTCCCTGGTCCGTGTGTCTACCTGTCATGTTTCATGTCTCTGGTTAGGTTAAGTTCGTATTCTATCTCCATGTCTATGTCTCTGTGTTTCCTGTTTTATTTTGAAAGAGTATGGTGTTCTTTGTTCATTGTAGTTAGTGTTACTCTCCCCTGTATTGTCATTATGTTTCCTTCTAGTCAGCTGTGTTCTCATGTGTCTCCACTTCCCCTGATCACCTCATGTGTGTATTTAAGTCCTCAGTCTTCCTTTGTTTGTCACCGCGTCGTCTGTTCAACTTCCCCCATGTCACGCCAGGTTTCAGGACTCTGTGCTGGTCATGTCCATGTTACTTACGTGAATACGTTTCATAGTTCTTTGTCGTTCCAGCACAGAGTCCTGTTCACAGTTGTCTCCGTCATGTGCGTCATTGTCACCCTGTCTTAGCCTTCCCTGCTGTCTGAGTTAAGTGTCAGTTCTTAGTTTTCCCAGTTCAGCTTCTAGTTTAGTTTTGCCTCAGTGCTTTGCCACGTTAATCAGCCCAAATAAAGTCTCGCTTTTCACTTCAAGTTCGGTACTGTCTCCTTGTCTGTGTCTGCACCTGGAACCTCACACTCCCACACTCGGTCTGCCCACCGCAGACCGTGACAGAAACTAAATTCTCTGCATAGTTAGTATAAAAGATGGATGCAGCTTCAGGTTCTGAAAAGTGAAGCCACTCCTTTAGTTGAAGAAACCGTCCCGACAGACTGTGAGAAAACAACACTTGGCTGCCTTTTCAAACGTGTCAATCACAGGCGTTAGCCATACAATTTCAGCTCAACTGCTCACTCATTACTCTGGGTTTCAAAGCATTAGTCACAGCAAAATTGCTTATCTCAAGACTCCATAAATGTACTGCACTGACCTGTGGGTAACATCACAACTACATCAATCTTCCATATGTTTACACTCAGACTGGAATACTGTGGATTTTGGTTAGTAGACAGCAAAACACATATGTAATTTTAACTATGCTGACTGAATGGCAAATAAGTTGGTGATAAAACCTTCATGTCTTCGGTGTCTCTGATGGTTTGATTATTTCTTGTTCATGCTGAGGAAACGGTCATTGTACCATGTTTTTCACAGCAGAGCTGACTCAGTACATACATATCCATTCAGGAGGTGCCACCAACGGCTATACCTCCTTAGGAAACTCAAATCCTTTGGAGTCAGCACACCCATCATGATGACGTTTTACTATGCCTTCCTGGAAAGCATCATGACCTTCTCCATCACCTGCTGGTTCCACTCCCTCAGCCTTCAGCACAAGAACAGACTGCAGCACACTGCATCAGTGTGATCTAAAATCATTGGCCTGCCTGTCCGAACTCTGGTACATGTTTTCAGCCAGCAGGCCCTTAGACAGGCAGCCAAAATCATCAACGACCCCTCTCACATTCTTCACCCCCCATTCCAATGGCTCGCCTCTGGGCGACGCCTCCACTGCATTTCCTGCAGGACTGAGAGGAGGAGAGCCACCTTTGTCCCCAAAGCCACTCTGCTTTTTAACACCAGCTGATAAGACCATTTCCCACACCAGAAACATAAACTACACTCTTCTTATACCACCGACACTTTATTCACTTTTAGTCACTTACAGTTATTTATTCACATTTCAGTATGTCTGTGAAGGTTCTCAGTCATCCAGGTCATCGTAGTCACACTGTACAGCATACACCACATTGTTAATGTGATGTATGCTGTACAGTGCAGCGAGGAATGCCCAGACCTCTACATTGGAGAGACCAAACAGCCACTTCACAAGCATATGGCACAACACAGAAGAGCCACCTCCACAGGACAAGACTCAGCAGTCCATCTGCATCTTAAGGATAAAGGTCACTCTTTCGAGGATGCCAATGTTCACATTTTGGACAGAGAGGACAGATGGTTTTAAAGAGGAGTAAAAGAAGCCATCTATGTCCACTGTGAGTGACCAGCTTTGAACAGATAATCCAGTTTTGAGTTCCGTCCCCAGACGCCTTAACGCCCACTCACATCCTGGGCCATCTGACCTCAGGAAGGTGGGGCCAGGTTTCACAATGAGCTCTCCCGAAACCCTGGCTGATTGAGACCCACACCCGTTTTCCCACCTTGGCTCAGGCGATTAGAAGATCATCAGGGGGTCCTTAAGTCCCTCTTTGCAAGCTCCTTTGACTTCACCTTTCAGTCACTTTAATTTTTAAACTGTGTAATTTTAAAACTGTACTGTATATTCTGTGTATTTATTATTTCACTCTTATTGCCTGTTCTCATTGTCCTTATCTTCAACGTTATGCTGCTCTGTTGTTTGTTAATTGCCCCTTGGGGATAAATAAAGTCTTCTGATTCTGATACGTATGAATCATCTACTTATTTGTATTGATTCCTTCTATTTTACATTTCACTGACTGCTCCAAGACTGCTGCACATGCTCAGACTGTAAATTTAGTCATGCGGAAATATATATTTGCATCTTTTAAATATGAGCGCTCATCGCTTCCCAAACAAATTCATGACTGTGTGACACCCCTTCCATAAATGTAAAACTTGCAGCAGAGAACCAGACTTAATACATAAGTTGCTGGCATGGTATCTGGTGTATAATACAAAATAATAAGCACAACGGATTGTGGTCCACACTGACCTCAGCCACCAACAGGGATAAATTGTGAAATCCAAAAATGTACGTGAACTCTGATGGTCAGTCCCCTCAGCAGAAAGAATATGATCTGCTGTCATTTCAGGTCATTTAACATCTACAAAAACAACTGATCACGTGTTCTGACAATAGTACGTATGAGGTATTAGATATAAAAGATAGCAACATATATGTGTTTTATGCTTTATTCCACACACAGGTATTATAAGTAGGTATAGTGATAGTGAGACCCCTCTCTGGCCCTTAAGGAGGAGGGAGGGTCCCTGGGTAAGGATTCAGGAGGTACATCTTCATGTGACTGTTAAGTGAAAAACAAGGTTGCAACTCTCTCTGGGGGGAGGAGGCTGGGATGGGATGGTGGTGGAATGTGTTTCTTTGTTTCTCACTTTGTATACAAGGAGCGATTGCCGGCTCCCATTTTCAGAGACCGCAGCTCGGGCGTTTGGACTGACTGTTTTTCATGCTTCATCATGAAATTAAACACATTTTAAAGACATCATTAAGTGTTTGCACTACATCTTGCTGACTCTGGGATTTGCAAATTGGGAGCAGTATGCAGATGGTCTACAAGTCGTGACAACAACAGTGTAGTGGGTAACAGATCTTCTTGGAAAGTGAGTCTGCTGCTTCAGTTCCACTTCCAGTACAAAGAATGGTAAAGTCTAGTTCTGAAGGCGTGTCTAAATGAGTTTGAACTTCTAAACTCGCTTGGCTTCTGGCTTAAGTTTAGGATCATCAAATACCAAGTGAAAAAGTGCCTTTTTCCAAACACCTCAGTGTGCTGTACGTGAATATGACTTACTCTGGCTGTGTGCACATTCAGTGGACATTTTAGCTCAGTTGATCTTATACATTAGTTGAACTGTTCAAAACCTAAAACACCTTTAGGTATGATGTGAGGCTTTCGTATGTTTCCCCTGAGTCTGTTTAGACTCAGCATCAGTACAATCAAACAGAAATCTTTATTGTTTCGCTCTTTTTTTTTTTCTATCATTTCTACTTTTTCTGTGTGCTGTCTCTTTCTCTTCTTACTCTCCTAATTACCTTCTTCTTCCATGAGTGTGTTGTCTATTATTTATATAGATGTTCTTCCTTTCCCCACCCTGCTACACTCACACACACATCTGTCTCTTACCCTTGTTTGCTCCCACCATCTGCCTCTGGCTTGGCTAAAGGCTTAAACACATTTACACTCCTGTTTATTTATATACATGTTTATTTCAATTAAGACAGAGAACTCTGATGTGCCTTTCTGCCTCCGGATGATTCATTTTATTCTATTTTCAGATACAAATGTGGTTTGCTGCAAGGAGGAAATAAAAGTCCTAACAAGGTGTCTGTAGATGATGATGGAGGTGATCTCACCTGATCTCCTTCTGCAGTAGATGCTGGTTAGTTGACAGCTACCCCATTACTCCTGTAGTTGGCCTGTAGTTGATCTTGTGATGTAGCTTCCTGGTATGTGTCTCATACTCTGTCACCCACTAGAACCACCTCATTTTTACCTCACCCAATGATATTATGTGGTTGGATCAGTTCGTCTGTTTGTTTTCCACTGATGGCCACACCCACCCTCAAGCTATAGTAGATTAGTAGTAGTTTAGTAGTCAATTAGTTTATAGTTAGGTCTAGAACAGGTGACCTTGAAAAATGCCTTATCTATACTGAAATATACTCAGACTGCAGGGCGACCATTCATGATTCAACATCACTTCTGCCCTTTCTTTCACCCCATGTGTTTAAATGCCACTATCGCACATCTTTAAATATCTACGTTCTCCTGTAGACTTGTTTAGTTTATTCACTTTTGTGCCCTTTTCTGTCCCCATACCTCTCACACCTTAACCAGTTGCAGGGTATAGGCCACTCCTACCACAGACAGCACACAAGAGAGAGGTGAACAACAGAGTGTTGACAGGGTGGAGCAGGTGTGGATGAGTGACAGAAGGATAGCAGCAGGAATGAAAGGACCTGATATGATGCATGATAAGGAGATGGTGGCACTGACAGAAAGAAGTGAGAATGGACAAGATTGTAACTGCTCTTCCACAGCATGTCTTCTATCCTGTCTTCCTTCTCTCACAACAACTGGTCCTGGCAGATGTGCGCCCCTCCCTAAGGCTGGTTCTGTCAGAAGTTTCTTCCTGTTAAAAGGGATTTTTTTTCCTTCCCACTATCGCCAAAGTTCTTGCTCATAGGGCACCATATGATTGTTGGGTCAAACTTATAATATAAAGTGCCTTGAGGTGACTGTTGTTGTGATTTGGTGCTGTATACATAAAACTAAATTGAAATTGAATTGAAATTACTTTGTAGTAGCCTAACAAACAATGATAAAATAAATGTTCCTCTCTTTTTTTCTCTTGATTCAAGTGAATGTTTGTACTAAATCTGAATACCAGAAAAACACAAGTCCTTAAGACCAAAAGAAAATATATCATCGTTGATAAAAAAAAAACCCAAAAAAAACTGGTGCCATTAAAGCCATTAAAGGGAACAAAGATTGCACTTGTGTAAAACTGCAGGTACATGGTGATGCATATTTTAATTATTCCAAAGTGCTATGGGTGTTAGACGTGTCTGTGAGGGGTTTATATTAAAATAAGTGCACAAATGAGCAAAATGTGATTTTTTTTTATCATGTATTGACTCCACTGTTAGATAATGTGCAGCACAGAAGATGAAAAAAATCTACAATACAGCTTTAAGTCATTGCAGAAAATAGGAATATCATCAAAAAGCACTGATATTAATTTATTTTTTAATCATTTTTCAGGATTCCTTCACAGAGAGGTGGAATTTCAGTATTTAAATATTGAACCTTTATCATTACACCCAATAGCTTATTTAAAGCCAAATTAGACATTAAAATTCACATCAGTATTCTGCAAAGTATAAACTTATAGATACGCCCTCTGATTTGCATGAATGTAAGTCATCACACCGAAATAATCATGAATAACTGTTTTGCAGACGGCTTTATTCAGCATCTGTAATTTTCTCCTACACAGAGTCTGGCTTTGATCACAAACACTGTAATCATCCTTCAGCAGACTGGAAGAACGTGAGCTCTGCACTGCTCCCATAACTCATTTACTGTAGATCACTATCACTTGGATACTGTTTTACGCTGAGATATCGCACAGTACAAGTCCTGGCACTCTGACTAATGAAGGTAATTGTCATTGTAGTTCTCATTCATATTCTGAAGATGACTGAGTCTGCCTCTGAATGGCCCCACGCTTCGCTCAGATAATCATGGTGGTAAATTACAAGAGATGAGACGACATGCTTCGTCAACACAGGACTCGAGTCATTCACATTCAGATTTGGCCTCTGGAAGGCTGATTTTGATTGATGATTGTCTCATTTCCCCATTACTTAAAGCTGGCCAAAGGTTTTTGATTCGGCCATCGGCAGTGGCGAATTTACTGGTTAGTAGTGGTTTTCAGTCCTATTATTACCAAGCAGGGCTATGTTGGGTTTCCTTTTATCATTCCTGTGAGAATGAAACCCTAACCCTAGTGCTGGAACTGTTGGAACAAAAGTTGTTCAGTGACATATAAAAACTCAGAAAGTTCTCCAGTTTTTATCATAAAATGTCCATAGAGCTTAAGCATTAGAACCTGCAAGAAACTTGAGCATATAATATTTCTACCAGCTGATCCTGCTGACTTCCTTAAATAAAATAATCAGATAACTATTCTAACCTTAAGATTTATTAAATGAAATCAAATTAAATGAATCAAATCCATGTAATAAATAACTTTTTTTGCATGTTAAACACATTGCTTTTCTACATATTAGCAGCACAAACTCAAAATTTAAACATAATGACATGAAAGTAAAATGGTGATTTGTGACAGAAGGATAGAAGTAAGAGTGAAAGGGAAGTTTTACAAGGCAGTAGAGAGGTGTGCACATGCAGAGGAGGGACAGTGGATATACTGGAGAAATGATGTTGAAGATGGAGTGGCTAGGCGGGAGGAAAAGGTGGAGACTACGAGAGAGATTCCTGGATGTAGTGAAGGAGGACATGCAGACAGTTGGTGTCATAGAAGAGGATGGCACTGATTGGGTGAAATGGAGGTAGATAATTCCCTGTGATCCACCATTATTTACGACAGTGCTTCAGTCCACTGAAAATTGCTTGAGATCATTGTTCAGTTGAGTCAGTTTCATCCACGCTTCAGCCATCAGACAGATGGCCTCTCATTTGAATGTAGAAAACATGTTGTGTTTGGCTTTTATTACATGAAGCCCGGCTAGTTCAGTTGAAAGAGTATTGGACTCTTACTCTCAGGGTCGTGGGTTTGAGCGCCGCATTAGGCAGTTTTTTTCCAGAACCCCACACTCCCTCTCACAGCCTGAGATCTTCTACTCAAAGGCTGTTGGCGGTCCCACAAACTCAGTTTAAGACCAGAGGAGATAGATCTTTTAGAGCGATGGCCCCCAGGTTGTGGAATGCTCTCCCTCCATCATTACGTTGCCTTGATAGTATTGATTCTTTTAAAAAAGCAGCTTAAAACTCATTTATTTAGATTGGCTTTTAATTAGATTTGTGGTGTATGCAGTGGCGGTCCTAGCCTGTCTGGCGCCCTGGGCGAGCACTCCCTCTGACGCGCCACGCACGCACGCGCACACACACACACACACACACACACACACACACACACACACACACACACACACACACACACACACACACACACACACACACACACACACACACACACACAAAACATATTAAGGATTGTACATTAACGTAGAACTGTTGTCGTAACCATACTCAATTTCACCAGAGAAGCACACACATATGAAGAGAGACAGAGTATGCATAGTATTCAAACAGCTACCAAACAGCCATCATAATTCGTCATACAATGAGAACAGGATGAATCAACAATTGACAACGACTAATTAATATTATATTAAGATCTGTAACATAATGTATTGTTTGGAGTTTAGTCTGTTACTGTTACTATTTTTAAAATTTCTTCTTGTCCTTAGGGATTAATAAAGTATTCTGATTCTGACTGTTTCAGGATGACCTGCCATTACCCAATGACACATCTGCTTACCTGCATCTTTTGCTCATTTCTCCTCCTCTTCTTTTCTCTTTTTTCTAAACTGAGGACCTGATGGCTTTGAACTTTTCTTGTCCATCTTCAACACAAATCCCCCAACCCGAGGATCACCACAACATACCCTAACAGACCTACACCTTAGTTCACAGATTCACTTTGTCTAAGGTGTATTTCTAGGATTCCTCAGAGTAGAAAATGGTTATGTATGTAGTGAAGAAAATTTTGGCGTAGGATTTTACACGATGTCCTCGAATGCAGCACTAACATCCACACCTTCCCAGCTGATAATTGGAGGGCTTATAAGAAACAGCTGTACTTCACAACCACATGGAGGCATTTGGCATTCTTTCCTCATACAAGGTGGCTGAGAGCGTTATGCAGCAAAGCACTGCAGATCTCTTTAGGAAAGCTGCGCATTTTAGTATTGCCCTTTAGAGAGTGGTAAATGGGACTTTTGTGTTTGTTATAATATGGCATATTGTAGGGTGGACCTTGACGCCTGTTTCCCTCTTTTTGTTACAGGATTGTGCCATGCTGCTGCTCTCTTGTTTTATCTCGTGCTGTCTTGTTTTGGCCTGTTGTCATCTTGTAAACGTTTATGGACTGGCCTTGACTGATTCCTGGTTTTATGGTCTTTTACTCGGAATTGTTGTATAGATTTTAATCTTGCTTTTATAAAGAACTGTAACTTGGTGTATTTGTTTTTATCTTTTACTAATTTGTTTAATGTTTTATGCCTTGTTTTATTGCTTTAGTGGAGGTGCGGCCACTTGTTAAGGGGCTGAGGTGGAATCCCCTCCATGAGCGTGTACACACCGGGCATAGGTAGATTGCACCATTTAGGTTTCAGTGTGAGTGACAGTGAGGTTTGCAGTGGAGCTATACGGGTGAGTAATTTGTGGCACCCTTGGACACTCCTCTCTGTAGGTTGCCTCTTGCCTCTTGCCTCTACTTTTAGTTATTTTATCCAGTTATTTTACTAGGGTACCACCGTGGCAGCGAGCCTTGTCGTTTTAATCATTGTTTGTTAATGAAGTGTTTTAATTAGCCGTCTTGCAGTCTCGGCCCTGCTTCCCTAAGGACTTCTCTGATTTTACAGTTCTATGCTTTTTAGTAGTTTTTCTTAATAAATTGTGATTTGTAAAACTGATCTTCCTCACCTCTGCTGTTAATAAAGAGCCTGTGGGTCTGGTGTAATGTCTACATTGGCTATAAAAATCTTTCCTGGGGGTACCTCTCCCCCTAGGTGGCGTTGTCAACATCCCTTAGTCACCTTCCCTGGTTATCCCTCATTCGTGCCACCACATGTAGAAATCAGTCAATTTATCAAATGTGGTGCTGTGCACACAAAGATCCTAATCTGCTTGTCGGTTAATTAAGTGTGTTTGATTAGCAGCACCTAGCTGCTACCTATCCTCTTAATTCCTTTGGTGTCAAGTAATATGCCATGTGCTGTTGTTCATCTCAGGTTGTATTTTAAGTCCTGATTATGACCGAATAGTTTAAATATATCCTGATACATAAGCCCTTAGAATTTTAAACTGGGTGCATTTTGTTCCACATGATTGCACTTACAATCATCTGGCGGCTGAGTTCAGGATTAGGCTACATGGCAGCTCTGAGCAGTGACCAAGTCTAAGCTAGCTGCAACTTTAAATCAATACTTTGGGCCATTTTAACAGTTACTCAGGTGTTTAAACCTGCACATTTCTCCCAGATCCAACACAAAAAACTGACTGTTCTGTCCATCCAATAAATTCCAAAATGTAACCTGTTCTCTTTTTCAGTTTCAGTAAGGTGTGTTTGTTTTTGGGTTGTTTTTGTTTTTTTTGACTTGGCTCACCAGTGTATACCTAGAAGTGCTTAGTCAAGGCCACCACAGAAAATTCTTAACTCTTTGAATCTGCACTTTCAAATGCACGTAATGATTCTGGAGTCGTTTCAATATCTGTTCTTCACATTTGGTGGAAGCTATCAGTTTCCTCAGGAATTTTGTGCTGAGCTATGCTTAATAGGAGTAAGACTGCTTCTTGTAGCAAACACAGCCATTGTATTAAAACAAACACAGTTCCCATATTCTCAAGACACCCGATTGACTTGCACAGAGAGGAGCTTGCAGTGCATAGTGTGTGATGGATTGCACTCGTGCTCTGCGCTAAACTCCACAGATTTACAAAGACAACCCTTTTCTGGTTCCCCAAGCGCTATATCAGCCTTAACCCTTTGAAAAGGTGAAATGCTGCAGCATCTGTATTCTCATCACAAGTGGTTCATTCTCTTGTGAGCTGCAAGTTGGGGTTATTATATGCCAATCTGGGACATATGATGCAACACATACACCAGAAAAGAAATCTACATTTAACCAACCATAACTTTAGAGTATAGAGACCTTAACTCTGATACAGTACAAATGAGTTACTATCACTTATTTATTCACATAATTTAAGAATTTTTTGTTTCCTGTTTTCAAAAATCCTGATTATGACCAGAATTGATTTAGCTTCAACTCTGATCAATTCTTGCACTTTACTGTTGTGAAAGGATTGCTGAATGAAGATCATTCAATTACTGTTTCCCCATACAGTGGGGCAAAAAAGTATTTAGTCAGCCACCGATTGTGCAAGTTCCCCCACTTAAAATGATGACAGAGGTCAGTAATTTGCACCAGAGGTACACTTCAACTGTGAGAGACAGAATGTGAAAAAAAAAATCCATGAATTCACATGGTAGGATTTGTAAAGAATTTATTCGTAAATTAGGGTGGAAAATAAGTATTTGGTCACCTCAAACAAGGAAAATCTCTGGCTCTCACAGACCTGTAACGTCTTCTGTAAGAAGCTTTTCTGTCCCCCACTCGTTACCTGTATGAATGGCACCTGTTTGAACTCATCATCTGTATAAAAGACACCTGTCCACAGCCTCAAACAGTCAGACTCCAAACTCCACCATGGCCAAGACCAAAGAGCTTTCGAAGGACACCAGGAAAAGTATTGTAGAACTGCACCAGACTGGGAAGAGTGAATCTACAATAGGCAAGCAGCTTGGTGTGAAAAAATCAACTGTGGGAGCAATCATCAGAAAATGGAAGACATACAAGACCACTGATAATCTCCCTCGATCTGGGGCTCCACGCAAGATCTCATCCCGTGGGGTCAAAATGATCATGAGAACGGTGAGCAAAGATCCCAGAACCACACGGGGGGACCTGGTGAATGACCTGCAGAGAGCTGGGACCAAAGTAACAAAGGTCACCATCAGTAACACACTACAACGGCAGGAAATCAAATCCCGCAGTGCCAGACGTGTTCCGCTGCTGAAGCCAGTGCATGTCCAGGCCCGTCTGAAGTTTGCCAGAGAGCACATGGATGATACAGCAGAGGATTGGGAGAATGTCATGTGGTCAGATGAAACCAAAGTAGAACTTTTTGGTATAAACTCAACTTGTCGTGTTTGGAGGACGAAGAATACTGAGTTGCATCCCAAGAACACCATACCTACTGTGAAGCATGGGGGTGGAAACATCATGCTATGGGGCTGTTTTTCTGCCAAGGGGACAGGACGACTGATCCGTGTTAAGGACAGAATGAATGGGGCCATGTATCGTGAGATTTTGAGCCAAAACCTCCTTCCATCAGTGAGAACTTTGAAGATGAAACGAGGCTGGGTCTTCCAACATGACAATGATCCAAAACACACCGCCCGGGCAACAAAGGAGTGGCTCCGTAAGAAGCATTTGAAAGTCCTGGAGTGGCCTAGCCAGTCTCCAGACCTCAACCCCATAGAAAATCTGTGGCGGGAGTTGAAAGTCCGTGTTGCTCGGCGACAGCCCCAAAACATCACTGCTCTCGAGAAGATCTGCATGGAGGAATGGGCCAAAATACCAGCTACTGTGTGTGCAAACCTGGTAAAGACCTATAGTAAACGTTTGGCCTCTGTTATTGCCAACAAAGGTTGTGTTACAAAGTATTGAGTTGTATTTTTGTTATTGACCAAATACTTATTTTCCACCCTAATTTACGAATAAATTCTTTACAAATCCTACCATGTGGATTCATGGATTTTTTTTTTTTTTTCACATTCTGTCTCTCACAGTTGAAGTGTACCTCTGGTGCAAATTACTGACCTCTGTCATCATTTTAGGTGGGGGAACTTGCACAATCGGTGGTTGACTAAATACTTTTTTGCCCCACTGTAAGTGTGTTACTACCAATCAAGCATGTTAAATTCAGCTATTGGAAAACAATGAACTGACTGTTAACAACTTGAACACAAAGACTTGAAAATAAATCCTCTCAGGACACCGCCGAAATTTACTGCAGTGAAAAGACATTTTCTTCTTCATTACATCGAGCTGCGGTACAAGAAAGACAGAAGAGAGTATCCACTTGTGTAATACAATGTGTATTTGTGCATGCTTTAGCACAAGTGTATATCTGTGCCCCACTGTGTGAGCAGGTGAGTTAGTGTGCTAACTAACAGGCTGGCTGGCTTTTTCATTCTTGTTCCGAACAGTATAATTAAAATCTGATGTTTTCACGTTAGCAGAAATCATTACGGTATTAAGAGAGCCGATGAAAAACAATTAGCCCAACAATTCATTTGTGAGTCGATGAAAGGGTCATTATTGTCTTTAATTAGTTATGTGTTGTCCTTGATAGAAACCTGAAAAAGCTTCAGTGACCTGGAGCTCACACTTTTGTAGGATAAGGTAAGATAGGGAGCAAGAGAGGCTGAAAACTGACACAAAAAAAACAAAGGAACCAGGCAAGCAGAAAAAGAAATGAGGGTAGTTTTAGCACAACTGGAGGACAAATGAAATCATTCAGGTAATTTATCTGAACAATAATGCTCTGTGTTAATTTGAACCCTGAAAACAATAGACTAATTGCTTCTATAAAGCCTGACTTGCATTCAAGGATATGTATGTATGGCTCAGACACAAGTCTGGTGGTAATGATTGTCCTTTACAGGATTAGGTTGGACCTGCTTTAAAAAAGGGTGGGGCACTACGACATAGCCAATGTCGTAGTGCAACAAAGTGCGGTTGCTACTGTTGACAGAGGAAGCAGAGAAGAGGAAAGCATGTTAGGTGGCAGCAGGAGGAAAGATGGGGGTGTTGAGGCAAAGGTGGGGGCTTTAAATGGTGTATAAGGAGAGAGCTGATATGATAGAGAGAAGAAAGTTAGATGTACTGTGTGTGCAGGAGACCAGGTGAAAAGGAAGAGTAGAGTTTAAGCTCTTCAATCATGGTGTAGCTTGGGAGAGTAATGGAGTAAGGGTAATCTTGAAGAGGAAGAGTATGTGAATAGCGTTGTGGAGATGAAATAGAGTTTCAGACAGAAGCTGGAAATCAAAGGCGGGTTGTTGAATGTGATTTCAGTGTGCATGCCCCACAGGTTGGATATCAGAGGAGAGAGAGGAATTCTGGAGAAAGCTGGATGACGTGGTAGACAGTGTCCCTAGGGGGGTGAGTGGTGATTGGAGAAGACTTCAATGGATATATAGATGAAAAGGGAACAGAAGTGATGAGTTTTGAGTAGGTGTGGTGTTGGAGGGGGGGATGCAGAAGGTTAAATGGTGATGGATTTTCACCATTTTTACTTAAAAAGACGAGGTCGAGTCAAAGGAGATGAGACAGGTTCTGGGTTCGAGGAAGAATTACTCGATGACTGGGACAGTACAGGTGTTTGATGAGAAAAGAGGACAAGGAGACTTGGTGATGGAGTGAGGAAGTACAGAAATGCATTCAACGGAAAGGGTTAGGAAAGAAAAATTTGGGATAGTCAGGGAGACCTCGGAGGGGAATTTGCTGGGAAATCAACTCGTGAGTGCTGTTGGTGCTGATGATCAATAAATATAAATAAATATGTGTGTTTATTTAACAGTACCTGGTTGATACTTATGATTTTAATTCTTATGGAAGCAATAAGGAACTACTTACTTTTTCACAGAGACTGGATATTGGGGAGTTTTTTCCACAATCTTTATAAAAATGGAACATTAACATAGCTACATACTTGCATACAGAAAACTAAGCTAACCTGCATGCTAACCTCATTATAACTGTCACAGGCAAGAAAAGTATATCCAGTCAGTTAATTAAATGTAATTTCAATCAGTCATCTCTAAAGATGAATAGTAACAGAGTGTAGATTAAATGCAGGTAAATAAATATCAATATTTTTCAATAATTCAAGGGGAGAATATATATATATATATATATATATATATATATATATATATAATATAATAAGAGAACAGCACCACCAAGGCTGGAGACCGAGCAATACTGGAAGAGCATATGGGAGAAGGACGCAACCCATAACGGCAATGCTCGGTGGCTAGTGGATCTGAGGGCAGACCACAGCGACCTCCCTGAACAGGGTCCAGTAACCATCACAGTGGCAGATATCCAAGAAAGGGTCTCCAGTATGAAGAGTTGGACAGTCAGACATGGTTCACGTCTACTGGCTAAAGAAGCTGACTGCACTCCACGAGCGTCTGGCAGCACAAATGAACCAGCTGCTAGTTAACGAGAGACACCTGGAATGGCTAACCGAAGGTCGGACGGTCCTGATCCCCAAGGACCCCAAGAAGGGACCGGTCCCCTCCAACTACCGACCAATAACCTGCCTCAGTACTACATGGAAGCTCCTGTCAGGCATCATATCGGCTAAGATGAACAGGCACATGGGTCAATACATGAGCGGGACACAGAAAGGAATTGGCAAGAATGCCAGAGGCGCAAAACACCAGCTACTGGTAGACAGAACAGTCAGCCGAGACTGCAAGACCAGACTGACCAACCTGTGCACTGCCTGGATTGATTACAAGAAGGCCTATGACTCAATGCCCCACAGCTGGATACTGGAATGCCTAGAATTGTACAAGATCAATGGGACCCTAAGAGACTTCATCAGGAACTCAATGGGGATGTGGCGCACAACACTAGAGGCCAACTCCAAGCCCATAGCACAAGTCACCATCAAGTGCGGGATCTACCAAGGAGATGCTCTGTTCCCACTGCTGTTCTGCATAGGCCTGAACCCCCTCAGTGAGATCATTAACAAGACTGGCTACGGATACCGACTACGGAACGGAGCAGTTGTCAGCCACCTCCTGTACATGGATGACATCAAGCTGTATGCCAAGAGTGAACGAGACATCGATTCACTGATCCACACTACCAGGCTATACAGCAATGACATTGGAATGTCGTTCGGACTGGAGAAGTGTAGTCGGATGGTAACAAAGAGAGGGAAGGTAGTCAGAACTGAGGGGATTGAACTACCAGAAGGCAACATTGCAGACATAGAGGACAGTTACAAGTACCTGGGGATCCCGCAGGCGAATGGGAACCATGAAGAGGCCGCTAGAAAAGCTGTCTACCAAGTACCTGCAGAGGGTCAGGCAAGTCCTGAGGAGTCAGCTGAATGGTAAGAACAAGATCCGGGCCATCAACACGTACGCCCTGCCCGTGATCAGGTACCCTGCTGGGGTAATAGGCTGGCCAAAGGAGGAGATAGAAGCCACTGACATAAAGACAAGAAAGCACCTTACCATGCATGGAGGGTTTCACCCCAAGTCCAGCACCCTGAGGCTGTATGCTAAGCGGAAGGAAGGGGGCCGGGGACTGGTGAGTGTCAGCACCACAGTCCAGGATGAGACAACGAACATCCAAGAATACATTGGGAGGATGGCCCCAACTGACCGAGTGCTCAGTGAATACCTCAGGCAGCAGAAACCCAAGAAAGAGGAGGGAGACGAGGAACCATCATGGAAGGACAGGCCCCTGCACGGTATGTACCACCGGCAGATAGAGGAGGTGGCTGATATCCAGAAATCCTACCAGTGGCTGGACAAAGCTGGACTGAAAGACAGCACAGAGGCACTAATCATGGCAGCACAAGAACAAGCTCTGAGTACAAGATCCATAGAGGCTGGGGTCTATCACACCAGGCAAGACCCCAGGTGCAGGCTGTGTAAAGATGCCCCAGAGACAATCCAGCACATAACAGCAGGGTGCAAGATGCTAGCAGGCAAGGCATACATGGAACGCCATAACCAAGTGGCCGGCATAGTGTACAGGAACATCTGTGCAGAGTATAACCTGGAAGTCCCGAGGTCAAAATGGGAGATGCCCCCAAGGGTGGTGGAGAATGACCGAGCTAAGATCCTGTGGGACTTCCAGATACAGACGGACAAAATGGTGGTGGCTAACCAACCGGACATAGTGGTGGTAGATAAACAGAAGAAGACGGCCGTAGTGATCGATGTAGCGGTTCCGAATGACAGCAATATCAGGAAGAAGGAACACGAGAAGCTGGAGAAATACCAAGGGCTCAGAGAAGAGCTCGAGAGGATGTGGAGGGTGAAGGTAACGGTGGTCCCCGTGGTAATCGGAGCACTAGGTGCGGTGACTTCCAAGCTAGGCGAGTGTCTCCAGCAGATCCCGGGAATAACATCGGAGATCTCTGTCCAGTAGAGCGCAGTCCTGGGAACAGCTAAGATACTGCGCAGGACCCTCAAGCTCCCAGGCCTCTGGTAGAGGACCCGAGCTTGAAGGATAAACCGCCCGCAGGGGCGTGCTGGGTGTTTTTTTTTTATATATATATATATATATATATATATATATATATATATATATATATATATATATATATATATATATATATATATATATATATATATATATATATATATAAAATTATTATTTTTTTTTTTTTTAGTGCACGACAAGCTTGTTCCTTGCCCCCCCCCCCCCCTCCTATCTCATTAACATTACTGCACATAAGAAGCAAATATAAACAATTTCATTACTCTGGTTTTAAAAGCGCAATTAAAACTGACATAACAGCAATTGCATAAGAGACCGCATTTAAAGGCAATAAAAACAACAATAAAAGCAACTGTTGCATTAAAGAGATGATTGAAATGAAAAAAAAAAACGTGCAGCTGTAACAGGACAGTTCTGCTGCGTTCAGTGTATGAGTGGGTAGACCGTGCAATTCGTTTCTGACCACCTCAGGGTAAATGTTGTCTCTGAAGCACTTGATCTGGTTTCTGATGCTTTCAAGATGAAAGAGCTGAGAATAAACCGGGCTCGGGATGACTGAGTGCCCAGTGCTGCTCGGAGCGTTGCACAACAATCACAGCCGATAGCTTGTGGTGGACTTTACTGATGGCTAAAACAGTAATGAGCACTCTGTCTTTGCTGAAAATGTCTTGTTGATAACGCATGAGGGTCATGTGTGGGGAGAATGCAAAAATTGTGAAACTCTAGGCTGTATACACATTCCTTTGCTGGCATTAATATTATTCCACACATCAGTATAAAGCCCAGAGTAAACTATCAGGTGAAAGAGAACGCACACAATAACTGTCAGAAGCCTTAAACTAAGCAACTACCGTAATATTAAGATAAAATAAACTAGTTTAACAACCAACAGGGCGATGCAACAGATACCCTGCCTGCATCTGTGCCTGAAACTGTGTGTAGTAAACAAGCTGTTTAGTTAGTGAGGTGACTGAAGCGGAGATTAGAATTTACTTTTTTACTGCATTGGCAGTGTGTTTGGGATCATTGTAAAACAAATGTGTGGCGAGTCGGATGTTTTCAGCATGGTGGATCAAATATCATGATACTTTTCTGTGTTCCATCAATTCTGACACGATTTTTTCCATCAAGTTTTTGGCTGAAATCAGCCCAAAAACTGTAAAAAGGCTGTAGACACTCACTACTGTGACTCTCTCCTGATTTCCTCCACTGATAGTGATGAACATTTGAACCAAGAATTTCACAGTCATCAGTCATGGAGTCATCACTCCATGAGACCGTTGGTCGCTGATTTTCTGGACAGTTCTTATGTAATTTGGCACTTACTTCAGCCATACCTTGACAACCAACCTTCAGTTTAGATCATTTTTGATGAGGTTTCAGTGAACAGCAGATAGATCACCTAAAAGTCCACATGCATCTCCCAGTTCCTGTGTCAGGTCTTTTTACTTTTCCGAATTTCAGATGCTATAGAAATTTCTTCAGCCTTTCACTTCTTATTTTGTCCTCCACTTGTCCAGAATCCTCGATTTTTTTTTTAAAGACACACTGCACTCCATGCTGAGACATGTAAAGTTTTGTTGAGCCCCTTTTCCATTAGTACCTACTTGGATCGATTCAGCATGGTTTGCCACAGCTTTCAGGGTTTTCCATTAGGTCATAGTACCTGGTAGCAGGTACCTGGGGTTCCAAGTTGGCCTGTATTAATTGCCTCAACAACACTTGACTATTTTCAGTCAGTTCAAAGCTTAGCAGCCAACTATTTTAGAAATAACTTATTATATTATGACTGTGAATGTGGCATTTTTCTGCATTTATGACTTCAAATTAAGCAGTGATAGCCATTTGCTGAAGCCAGTGGAGTATTTCAAATCCAAATAGAAGCTTTAATTCATTTCAACTTTGTTTTGCAGAAATTCACAGAGCCATCGCAAGGTGCTTTATGTTGCTAAGTTAAACCCTCCACTGTAACTGAGCGCTTGGATGGGTTTTTCTCTGTAAAACTTTTCTCTATACCAAACATTAAAGAGAAAAGTAGAAAGGAAGACCTCCATTTTAACAGGAGGAAACTTCGAACAGAACCATGGTGTCAATTGGCTGTTACTGTTTGAGGTTAGAGGAGACCTATAATCACTGACCAAGCTCCATTTTCTGTATAGGGAGCCGAGAAACAGAGGCTAATATCATTAAATATGATCACTCTATTTCTTCTTAGTACTCATGCTACATTTTTTACAGTATCAAGCAAGTGAAATTACGCTATGCTAGAGACTTAGTTTTTGTGTGAGCTAGAGGAAATACCTTGGTTGCTCATAGTAGCACTGGAGATATGGAAACCCCTCTTTTCTGTTTAGCTGGAGTGTTTCTCACTATTCTTTTAGACAAATACCTAAAAGTCTTTATTACCTAGTTGTAACTGGGTTAAAACAATTGTTAGCCAGTTTTAGAGACGTGGAATATGAAAAGTCTTTTGAAAAAGTGGGTTTATTCCATGTCTGAGAACCTGACACATGTTGCTCAACACTAATACTTTGCATTAGCTGTACTTTACACAGGCAACACTATTGTGAACCAATCTGCTGCTGCCTGTCTAGTTTAATGTTGGTGTTATGCTTGACTTCCTGGCTAACTCTTTTGCTACCCAAGCTGTTAAATGAGAAATATCAATTACAGTACACACGCAGTCCCAAGCATCCACTGGTAAATTACAGCAAAGCTGAAAACCAGCCAAAAGAAACTTTGACTTTAGAAAACTGAACAGGTCGAAATGGAGGCTGTTATCTGTTGAAGTTGAAGTTCAGGCTCTGGTGGCTGGACTTGGGTCTGCATACACTCCGCTTTAGTACCACTCTGGGTTCTTGGCTAGCTTTGTGCTAGCATGCAGATGCTCACAAAGAACCAAAATTTTGTCCTTGTGCAATAAAATTAAAAGTAATTTCCATAGCTAGACAGCTCTTTCATTTTCCTCCTCTCCTCACATTTGCTCTATAATCAGCTGATTGTAGAGGAGACACATACGTAAGTATCATAGATAAAGCTATAATGATACAGGGAGAAACAAGCGTGGAAGGAATCAAGAGTTTAAAAAAGCAAAGAAGATGAAGAACACATTCACCCTTTTTATTTAATAGTGATGAATAGATGGTTGAATGGATTGACATGAAAGAGAAACTGTGACCTGTTAGGTGAAAATGGAAGCCTCTGTACACCCACATGCACATCAGCAGGGCCAGTGATGGGTGTGCCGTAAGTGGCTCTTGGCATGTGATTGGTCCTGCTGTGTTATGGCGTTATTTTTGTGCCACTATTCTGAGCGCACATTAAAAAAATTTGAGCGCACGTAAAAAAAAATTGCAGGTGCAAGTCTTGCATTTTAAGGAGAAATTTATTTTGAGCGAAGAAAAGCTAAATTTGAGTGAACAAAACTCATTGCTGCGTGCAAAAAATGTATTTCAGTGTTTGCTATTATCCACACACACACACACACAACAGCAGCCCCTGTCGATCAGTTTTTGCACTTGCTCTTGCTCGCAATGTGTTGCTCGCGCTCTCAACATTTCTGCCTGTGCGCGCTCAACTCTTTCTGTACACCGTTATATTTGTGCCACAAAACCAGCCAATCACAGACTTGGATGCAAAAAAAATCTGATTGGCTGTTTTGATCTGCAATCAGCTCGAAATGACGAAATGCAATATCCCAGAATCCATTTCATCCAAAACTCAAACGAGGTAGTGGCGGAGTTTGAAATATTACTCTGTCTGGGTCACAAAGTAAACTTTTAAGTTATTTTCATGCGAGAATGGTGCTGTGTAAACTTCAAATACCTGCTCGATTTATCAAGACATCACATATTTGCATAAGTGCTCTAACGTTTTCGGAGATGCCTGTTACCCACCAGCTGACCGCATAGCTGGACTGGCATACCAGACATTTGCCTGGTGGGCCGATGGTGATTTTTCATTTTTATGTTTGTTTGTTTGTTTGTCTCTGTAACGATATAAACAATGAAAGGTGAGGATTAGCTAATTGTTCATGATCAACTCTGGGCTGGACCATTTACAATACATCCATATTGAGGGGAAAAGGAACGCGATTCGTCCCTGACTTTAGCTAGAATGAAAAAGACACAAAGCTGGATATATTCTGTCTTTACGCTTTCAGCTGCCTCTTCTCCCCTCATTCTCTCTCTTGTTTGTTTATCGCCCACTTTGCGCCAGAAAGAGGAAACCAGCGGATGTTGCGCTAAACAACAGCAGCACGTTGAAGCTTGATCAGCTGTTGTTATATTTTATTTAAAATTAATTTCTAGTATCAGCTGATGTTTCCTGGAGCCACAGCTGTAAAAGCTGCTGCTCATGATATCGGTTTGGAAACATGAAGGTGATACAAATCATACATGTATACCAACAAGACAGTGTACATCACTGTCACAACAGCGTTTGTTTTAGTTCAAAGGCTTTATGGTTTTTCCTATAATACCTGGTGGCGTAGTCGGTGATTTTTTTTGTCACTTCAGCCTTATATATTATGTTTAACCCGAGCGACCACCCGGTCAGCTGGTATGTAACAGGCATCTCCGAAAACGTCAGAGCACTTATGCAAATATGTGATGTCTTGATGAAAAGGTATGTAAAGTTTACACAGCACCATTCTCGCATGAAAATATCTTAAATGTTTATTTTGTGACCCAGACAGAGTAATATTTCAAACTCCGCCACTCTGTGTTCCTCCGCCACTGCCTCGTTTGAGTTTTGGATGAAATGGATTCTGGGATATTGCATTTCGTCATTTCGAGCTGATTGCAGACCAGAACAGCCAATCAGATATTTTTGCATCCAAGTCTGTGATTGGCTGGTTTTGTGGCACAAATATAACGGTGTACAGAAAGAGTTGAACACGCACAGGCAGAAATGTTGAGAGCGCGAGCAACACATTGCGAGCGAGCGCAAGTGCAAAAACTGATTGACAGGGGCTGCTATTGTGTGTGTGTGTGTGTGTGTGTGTGTGTGTGTGTGTGTGTGTGTGTGTGTGTGTGTGTGTGTGTGTGTGTGTGTGTGTGTGTGTGTGTGTGTGTGTGTGTGTGTGTGTGTGTGGATAATAGCAAACACTGAAATACATTTTTTGCACGCAGCAATGAATTTTGTTCACTCAAATTTAACTTTTCTTCGCTCACACATCGCTGTGTGTGTGTGCGTGTGTGTGTGTGTGTGTGCGCATGTGTGTGCGTGTGTGTGTGTGTGTGCATGCGCTTGTGTGTGCATGCGCATGCCTCCATGTGTGGTTGCAAACATTTTCAGAATTGTTAGGGCACGCTGTGTGTGCAGATAGCAGCCAAAGCTTGATAAGCACCCAAAGTGAAGGAGAGCACCGCAGAGCAATTATTCTGAATGACTCAGAGGAGAGACAGAGAGTGGCAGCATGAAGGGAGGAGAAACAGAGGGGGGTAGGATCAATGAAAAAGGGGATGACAAAAGGGAACGGGGTGGGAGGGGAGAGGAATCAAGGTGAAACAGGAGGAAAATGAGCAAAGGAGCAGGAGAAGGAAGACAGAAAATGTAGTGGAAAGCAGAAGAGACAAGTTCAAATGGAATCAGTGGCAGAGGACAAAAAAAAGGTTTGGATGGAGGAGGATGAGGAGATGGGAATACAACAGATAGAAACCATGTCTGACAAAGAGAAGGGAGATTAGTATGCCTGTCAACTGAAATGATGAACTCCTGCTCTTTCTCCTTCCCCTCCATTTCCTAGATCTCCTTGTGTCTACATCTCACCTTGTCTCCCCTTCTTAGTCTTTTCCTCCTTCAGCCTCCATCTGTTCTCTCCTGCTAATGTCTTCAGTCTCGTTTCCCGGGCCCCTCTCTGCCCCTTCTCTGTTCCTCTCTGTCACTCCCGCTGATAGGAAGGTGAAGCAAACTGTGAAGAAGGCAGCCGCTGCGCTCTAAAAAGAGCCCAGGATCACAACTTCAGGGAAGCCCCACGCTCTTCTTTTATTTCCCAAATTGAAACTGCCAAGATCAGAAGTGCCGAGACACTGTTTGAGGAACCCCAGAGAACAATGAGAATATTTCATTACAGCCATTATGTTCTGTCAGTATTACTTTCAACAAAGGAGAGCCTGGTGATAGTTTTAACAGGATCCTTCATGTAGTTGTGGTGTGGGATTAAATAATATATTCTGGGATATGCTATTATAAGTCTGATCTACTAACCGAGCCTGTCAAAGAGGCGTTTGGAGTGGAGTATAGAAGACTTTTGGATTAATGGAATAATTTAGTAACCTAGGTTAGTATTAGGCTGAGTGACTGGAGAGACAAATTAAACTGTAGTTATTTTAGAACTTTTTCAAACCTCTAGTTTCTTCTTTCAGCTACACCCTTTAGGGCACAGGTGTCCAACTCCAGGCCTCGAGGGCCGGTGTCCTGCAGGTTTTAGATGTGTCCTTGATCCAACACAGCTGATTCAAATGGCTAAATTACCCCCTCAACATGTCTTAAAGTTCTCCAAAGGCCTGGTAATGAACTAATCATTTGATTCAGGTGTGTTGACCCAAGGTGATATCTAAAACCTGCAGGACACCGGCCTTCGAGGCCTGGAGTTTGACGCCCCTGCTTTAGGGGGTCACCCTATGGCATCCCTACCATCCTCTTCTATCACATCAACCATGAATCTTCTCTGTGGTTCTCATTTCATCCTGCCTGGCAACGCCATATTCAAAATTCTTTGTCCAATATGTCCACTGTCCATTTCTGCCTTGCCTCTGTAACTTTGTCTTCAAACCAATCAACCTGAGCTGTCCCTCATGTACACATTTCTAATCTCATCCATTCTGGTCCCTCCCAAACTTAACATCTTCAACACTGCCATCTTGGCCTCCTGTCTTTTTGTTTTGTTTGTCATCATAGCAGGTCTCACTACCATCTTGTAGACCTTCCCTTTCACTCTTGCTGCTGTCCTTCTTTTATAAATCAACCCTGACACTCGTCCGCGAAATGCTTGCGTTCTTTCTCATTTTCAGCAAGTGGCAAAGCATCTGGGTCCGAAAAGTTCAGTTGTATAGAAGT
The DNA here is from genome assembly GCF_057382275.1 of Copadichromis virginalis. NCBI lineage: Eukaryota > Metazoa > Chordata > Actinopteri > Cichliformes > Cichlidae > Copadichromis > Copadichromis virginalis. The sequence goes on from NC_140620.1 coordinate 33,909,029, forward strand.
CTGTTTGAAAAATGACTGTTCAGTTGCTTTGTTCTTAACGACCTCAGTAAACATTTTGCTATTGCTTGTAGTCTCAAGAGATAGTGTCAAGTAAATGCATGGGTTCTTATAAAGTGCTTTTCTACTCTACCTGAGCACTCAAACTTCCCTCACTCGTCCTTTCATGCAAGCACTTTTTTCTATGCTTTTTCCAGGTAAGAACTTTCTATCTAGCATTCATGGTCCAACGGATGCATTGGAGAAAGACAGGGTTAGTATCTGGTCCAAGGATATTTGGCATGCAGACTGGAGCAGCTCGAGATGAACCACCAACTTTCAAATTAGCAGATGACCTGGCCTACCTCCCGAGCTACTGCCAAGTCTCACTGAATCCATTGTGATTGTGACTGTAAGCATGTAGTGTCCTCATTTTCTCAGATCCTAGACTTAGAATCAGTGGATAATCATGTTTTATATACAGTCTGTACAGGGTGTGATCAAGGAGCTGGTTGTTGAAGCTGTGTTTTTGCTTTGTTTTCTTTTTGAGGAAGTCACACGATATTCTCCAGGTTGTACCCGCCTTTCGCCCAGTGACAGCAGGGCGACAGCAACTCTGTCGCACTGAAATCGATAAGCAGAAGAAAAGCTGCTAGATGGATGGAACACACAAAATAGAGCACATACCTTAGTCTCAGGATTACTAAACTGAAGGAGTAACCTGTCCCTTTTCTGTGCCCACAGATGCCAGAGCTGCTTTGTCCTCATCTCCTGTTTTACCAGCTTGTTCCCTGCATCATGCTCATTCCTGTGTATGCAGGCACAATTTCTCTGTCTCAGCTTTCATTCTGGTTTTTACTTAATTCGCTCTCAGCGTATTTGGCAGACTCGTCTCACTGAGTGTATTTGGTTCACTTTCGTTCTAATTCTCTGTCCTTCTCTGTTTCTTAAACTCATTTCCCCTCCACATGTTGTTTCCCCCCCTCCCCCCTTTATGTCTCTTTCAGTGTCCCTGGCTCTCTACCTAATCTAAGTGTTTTTTGGTTTTTTTTTGCCAGAACCTGACAGCAGTCGACCCTGTGAAGCTGATGAACCCAAAAAGAAATACACACAGTCAGACAACACATTACAAAACAGCATGAAATGTACTTCTCTTACGCTCCCATGTAGTACATTTGCAGATTTTCTGAAGAAAAACACCTTGCTTGCTTACTTTCCATTTCTCACTCCTCTCCTGTGTATTCCATGTTTGATAAAAAGGAAATGACTTTACAATGCCGCTTTTATCTTTCGCGCTAGCTCCAGCTCATTTACATAATTGCAAATTTCTGTACTAAACGTGACATTGCCATTAGCATCTGATTTGCTAAAATTGCCTTTACCCAAAATATGTTTTTAAATTTGGAGTAAACAGGATTTAAGATCTTAAAAACCTTTTTCTACATTTTGAACTGCATAATTGATCATTTTGATACATCAAAGTGTGAAAAACGCCATAACAGAAATGAGTCGAGTATGTGTGTTTTTTCCTAATCTTGTGTGCTTTGATATCAGTACACAGGGTGTGACGATAAGACCCAATGTAAACTGCTTTTGTTAATAATGAAGAGACACACAAGAACAAAGGAAACAGGCAGACGAGATGTTGATGCAATTCTGTGAATTTTGTAATAGTGAAAAAATATTACTCACAAATAAAACAGAACCCCTTGCAAAAACCAAATAAATAAATTAAATCCTAAAACTTTAAAATGTGGAAAAAAGAACAGAATGCGGTGAATCCAACAAAAACATATTTTACTGACAATAGAAACCAGAAAAATGACTGTTCTACCACAAAGTCATACTGATAGATGCAGTATGTGGTTTAGCTTCCCTGAAGAAGATGGAATTTGGATGGGAGCATGTGCTGATCTGAAACCTGTATATACCTTTCATTCTGGGGTCTTTCCAGATGTGCAAACTGGTAATTCTGTAAGCCCCGATCCACGCCCGTACAATCAGAAATGCAAGCTTCTCAATTCAGGAGCTAATAACAAGCTGAGTTGCTTCTCTGTTCTCTGGACAAATTTGAATTTAATTTGTCAGACCACAGAGCAGTTTACCATCTCAGTGCATTTTGAATTAGCTTTAGCCTAATTGTAACACATCCAGATCATGTTCTTCTAACCTGATTTTGGGGATGGTACAGGGAACTGTGTACACAGACAGTGATTTTTTTTTTCTTCTTTTTTTTTGCGAGTGGTGTGGGGGTTCCTGAGCCAGTGCAGTTTTCATTTAAAAGACAGAATTGTGTCTGTTTTTAACGCAGTGCAACCCAAGAGCACGAAGATCACGGGGACCCAATATTGATTTTCAGGCTTGTCCTTTGCCCACAGAGATTTCTCCAAGGTTTTCATGATATTAGGCGCTGTAGATGATGACAAATTCAAAGTTGTCACAATGTTACGTCGAAAAAGAGTCAAAGATTTTCCACAATTTATCCAAGTTCTTTGCAGACAGGTCTCCGAGATTCTCTTATACCCAATGTTGTCACTGACCTGTTAGTAATTGTTAATGTCAGTGTCAGTTTATTTCTATAACACATTTAAAAGCAATAAGATTGACCAAAGAAGATAAAACCATACGTCAATGAAATAAATGCAATAAAATGTGACATGCTAGAAAATACACCACAACATGAAAAAAATATATAATTAACATTAACATTTGCAAAAATGATCTTCCAGGTGCTTCATTTTAGTACCACTGTCATTCCCAGGATATCAAATCACAGATGGGTGAGCATAACCTTTTTGACATGCGGGATGATTTTTCCAAAGGGGACATATTTTAAGCACAGGGCCTGTTTGGTGCTTGGTTGATCTGATATCCTCGTGTTGGTGTTGTTCCCAGATCATCATACTAAATGTTGTTCCAGGATCCACATTGCAAGTGACCAATCAGAATGTTTTGACGTCATAATTTTGCGACTTCGGGAAAAAGCGGCGTAAAACAAAAAACTGTTCTAAAGCTGCATGAAACCCCCTCTGTCCGCCGATCAACGGACCCTGACCCTAACCCTAACCGTAACCCTTTAATAAACAGTAAGCAGAATTGATATTGTCCTTGCAACATTGGAATTTCATAAATGCACAAATGGCTTGGCGCGCAAAAGAATAACGTCACAACAATGTGATTGGTCACTTGCAATGTTGATCCTGGAACAACATTTTCATGATGGTCTGAGAACAACACCAACACGAGGATATCAGATCATCCTTTGGTGCTTATTCGTTGGACCTGCTGGGTAAGAAAAGCCTCAGCTCACCTGCAGTCGTTGTTTACCTCCACATGGGTTCGAGCCCAGTGCACCTTCACGATGGCTGCACTTCTAATAAGTTTTCATCAGAAGTCTAAATCCGTAAAATCTGACATGGTGTCAGACACTAATGCCGCCGTATCTCTCTCCTAGTTTCTTATAATTCTCCAAGTTTATGTTTTGCCTTCCAGTTTAGTGATTGTCCACACTTATACATGGCTCATAAACAGCGCATGTTGTTGAATTTAAGCACATTCAGCATGGTTTTTGAATAATCTGACCATAGTGCGGAGACTACGAGCATCCCTTTATCCATTCTTTTTTATTCATAGCTCATTTTTATTCATAATGCAGACTAAAAGATCACCGCAGTGCTCTTTTCCATTTCAAAGGGGTCCGTCGCCTGTGAACAGAACGGTGTTGTAGGGCGATGTCATGATTTAAACACACCTTAAAACTTGAAAAAGTGCTTTTCATTCATATTTTATTAGTTTCTATGGCCATGGAGATGGATCAGTGTAACTTAATGAAACATCAGGATGGAGTTGGTGAGAATGAATATGTAATAACTCTGTCAAACTTACGGGCACAAAGAACCTTTGATCACTTTGTCAAGTCTCAGAGAAGAGAGGAGAAAAAAAGGTGTGAAGTGAAGGGGCTCTCGTGCTCCGTCTGACATATGGATTGAATAAAATGTGGTATGAATTTTTATTTATTCAGCCCAACCTCAACACTGTGTGTCAGGGGAATACGATGACTCATGTTTATGTACTGTGGGCTAACTCTTGTGAATAAAGCAGTGTAAATGGTCAGTGCTGTGGTGGCTGGTCTTTTTACTAATGGATAAACCCACCCGTCTGCATCTCCAGCTTCCCAAAAAAGGGAAGTTTCACTGCTCCCTTACTTCCCCAGGCGTCGCCACTGCAAACGTATCTGACTTTATTCAGAGATTTTACTTTGCATACTCTTCCTGACATGCAAACCTCAGATTTATTGGGCTTAAGACCACACAGGCACAATGTGGCAGCAACATTTTAAACAAGATTACTCATATTAAGAAACAGTTCTGAGCAGATACAAAGGTCAGAGACTGGGCTGCATATCAAAGATGCTTCTAGGAAGTGAAGCTAATGCAAAAATAAAGCAGCGGGGGAAAAAGTCTGAGTTACTGACTGGCTTGCTTAGTTGATCTCAGGCCACTAAGATGACATTGCTGATGGGTTTATGGCCTCAGCTGTTAGTTTCAGGTCTTTAGTAAAAAATATTTTCATATTGTGAATATTGACAGTAAAACAGTCAGACCCAGCCTAAACTCATGACATCTGCTTTCAGAATAAGGCTTCGGGCAACAGGAAAATGTCCATCTTAAACATTAAGATGTTGATTCGTTAGGTTAGTTGACACAAAAGATGAGCTGGTTAAAGCTTCGGGGTGGACCTAACACAAAAACAACAAACAAAAGGAGCCTATCTCAAGGATTTACCAAACTTACCTAACCAAAAGAATCTAACAGCAACCTGCCTCCCTAAATAAGAAAAACAGGAGAAAATTATAATCAAACAAAAAGGCAGTCCACCCCTACATACTCCTGTGTAAGGCGAACAGCATTGGGCCTGTTGCAAAAGGTCTGTTGGTTGGGATGACCTGAGGATGAATGACTGGCTGTCCATGGCGGTGTCATCATAAACGTCGTCTCCAGCTGGTTAGCCAATCCATATGATCCATCCTCTGGATCCACCAATCACAGAGAGACACCTGCAGACTACTGCCTGCATATCAGACAACATTACGACAGCAGTCGTAACAATGTTTTTTCCATATGTAGAAAGGTTGTATTTGCCAGAACTATATCTCTGCCCATCACTCTTATTCTTGAAAATTGCTTCTTCTCATTTCCTGAGATAATATCACTCCAAAACTGTGTAAAAAGTCCAGTGCTCTTTCTCCCAGGCATCTCCATACCTCCAGCTTAACTTTAACTGCATAACAAGTAGATGTGTCTGCAATCTGTCTCTTTTTGACACCAGGCGGAGTGGGAGCAACAAAGCAATGATTTGGTATTTTATTATTAAGTGACCTTCTGTTCGCCTGCTGGTCTATAATGTTATCTGCAGTTTGGTGCTAAAACATTTTTCAGAACAGCTTTTTCCCAAAGTGCACCAATGAGACTGATGAGCGAGCTGAAAAATAGGAAAACAAAAATGAGCACTTAAATGCGATCAGATCTTCTGTAGAGATGAACAGAGCAGCAGTTATGAATCCCCTTTCATATAAACCGATATTTGAGCCACTGTGGCTTTAACATACTCACTGTAGCTGCTTTAATTAAATTTTGATAAGTAGCTCCCAAACATGCAGGTAGTTTTTCTTGTTTTCTTTGCTTGTGATACATAATGTAAGCTGTTATGTAGTATATGTAGTATTTAAAAACCAGGGTATGGAAAAGCAAAACTGGGATAACACTAAAATCGTGCATTATTTATGCAATTTTTCACATTTTATAAAACAAAGTTTACAACAATTGAAGATTTACTTTTTGATCAGATCTTGTTTTATATTTTGCCTTTCACAGACTCTTGTTTTCTTGTCCTCATCCAAAGAGCTCCAGTGTTACCCGTGTCCTTTAGAGGAACCCTTCCCCTACTGCAGTGCCATTATGACAAAGCTACAGCAGCTTCTGTGCTGCTGCACGGCCGTTTGAAACAACTAAAAGCACACAGAGACACACAGACACAGTCTTTCTTTGAATGCAGGCTGTCGAGAAAGATTACTCGTAAGGAAACTAGGCCAGTTGCTTCCGGTCAAGGATTGCGTCTGGCAGTCTGACCCCGAAAGAGGTTTCGTTCTGCAGAGTCTTGAACAGTTTCCCTCGAATCCACGGTACTCCTCTATTCACCGCCCACTCAGGCTGCCGGTGGATTAGTGACTGCTGCTTTCTTGCGTGAACTTGACAGAAAGAGATAGAAGAAGCCAAGAGAGAAGAAGATGGATCTAAAGTAACCGAGGAGACATGGTAGAGGGAAGCAAGAGGCTAGGTGTTTCATTCAGTGTCGAACCAGGTTACTGTCTAATCCACTCAGCACGGAGATAACATAGCAAACAAACACTTTCAAATCAAGGGAGCATAAGATGAAATGAAACGGCATATTCCCGCAAATTGCTTTCTCATTTGACCTCGATGTTGGATTAGACACAGACGTACGTGTAATCAGATTTTTTTTCTTTTTTTAATCTGATCCACTGTGTGGCAGAATATCAGATGCATTTAGTCGCTGTCTCATGAACTGCACTCTTGAGAGAAATAAATGTACAGAAATCTGGTTTAATTTCCCTGCTGCAGGTTTTATAGGGTATACAATTCTAGAGAGTCCCTCAAGTCAGACCCAAATGTAAACAAAAACATATACATTCCTGTTTGTGTGGGTTTTTTTTAATACCGGTGTATTCTCTCTCTTTCTTTGTTTGATGTAATCCTGTGATGAGTCATGGAGTGTAGGTAAGCTGCATTAGCATTTCTCCTCTGAGGTCTCTGACCACATTTCTAAAAACAAACAATAAAAGGTTGCAAACGTCTTTAAGTGACTTATTAGATAACAAGCCATTAGAGCTCTTTCCTCCGAGGATCTTTTTTTTTTCATAAATTGCCCCAAAACAAGCAGAATTCAGTCAAACAAACTGAGCCAAAAACCATTTTGGAAATAAAACAAACTCTAAAAAGCTCTCAAAGGAAGGAAACATGAATACTGATGCAGAAAATTAGCATTCAGATTCAGTTTCTGCAGTACTGTAAATGTAATATCGTGGATTTTCGATTATTTTAATGTCAAGCTCAAGCTGTCAACGAATGAAAACTCTGATAAATGTCCTGGCTGTGCCCAGTTCTTGGAAGAGATTTTTACTGTGGATTCTGAGTCTGATCTTAGTTGCCTTGCAAAGATTTGAGATTAATGGCCTAACTACCAGAGGGTCCCCAACAATTCTTTATGATAGATTTGCCCTTTAAAGGTCAGTTTAAATGTCCAGATCAGATAATCTAAATGCTTGCATTCTCTACTTTCAAAGTTTTTGTAAGTAATAAATCACATTATTTTCAGCTGTTCTTTCCTGGAGTTGCTTACACGAGCGTAAACCGCTACTAATAATGATAATAATAATAATAATAATAAACCAAAATGCTCACTCCTCCCAGCCTGATCAGCCTCAGGTGTGTTTGTGAATAAGTACAACATTTTAGCCATCGAGTTTTGGATTTTATAGTTTTTTGGTGTTCCACATCAATATTTTCCAACCTTATTTTGTGTCCTGGAGCACAATTTTTCATCCGTCTGCTCTGTAATTCAGGTCTGTGTGCACTGAATCAGTACAATCCACTTTTAAATTTGAAGTTTGGAGAAGTGTGAGCAAAATCATTATGTTGTTCATGCTGGAGACGTCACTTTGACTTCTACAGGTCGCACATTTACCCATGATTTGTATAATTTTCAAACATGTTACTGGTTGAGATTAGGAAACTTGGTTATGTTTATTTTTTAAAAAAAACTACAGATTCAGGTTTTAAGTGGGTTAAAATACTGTCTGTTATAGCTTTGGGATTTTTGTTGCTATGGTAATGTCTCCTGGCCAGTGTTGGTCAAGTTACTTGAAAAAAGTAATCAGTAACTAATTACTGATTAATTCCCCAAAAACGTAATCCTGTTACTTTACTGATTACTTATTTTCAAAAGTAATTAATTACTTAGTTACTTAGTTACTTTTTAAAAACACGATTTACAACCTGAATAGGTGATAAAGCGATAGATCTTTCAGCCCAATTCTACTTTTTCTACATAATCCATCATACAAAAGTAATCAAATGGAAAAATCTCTTTTTTTTAACTTGTTTTATTAGTTTTAATCTTTTAACTTTATGCATCAAGCAAAAATTTAATTATATGCAACATTCTCTGACTGGAAGAAATTAGTTTAACATTTAAACCTATTTTCTGCACATTCCAGCACATAAAATAAAATATTTTTTGTGTTTACACTCAGTCTTTCAAATAGATGCAAGTAAAACACAGCAGAAAATAAATAAAGTCAAAGACTCAGCGGTCCTGTTGCTCTATTTTCACCAGTAAAGCAGGACTGGGGGTAGGCAGAGGTTTACCCTGGTGCAGGTGTGCCACGGTCAGTTGAAGAATCCGTGAGTTTCTCTGTGAATTTCCCATTACATCGTTGCGCACTCGGTGCTTGCTCGGAAGTTTAGGGGTTTTTTTCGCTGTAAAAAGAAGTTTCCTTCCCACGCACAACGGACACTAATGTTTTTGTCACTTTTTATGGAATCCAACTCAAAGTAAGGTCAGTACTTCCACGCTTTAAACGCTGCACGCTCATACTCTCTCCCGCACTCGATATATTATCCACTGTTGATCTGCACACAGCTGTTGTCATGAACGTTGCACTTGCTTACGTCACTGTCGTGAGACATTCTCGCAAAAAAAATCACGGTTTTAGTAACACAGTAACGCAGCGTTCCTACGGGAAAGTAACCGTAATCTAATTACCGTTTTTGCAATAGTAATCCCTTACTTTACTCGTTACTTGAAAAAAGTAATCGGATTACAGTAACGCGTAATCCGGACGTAGCGGGCACTGGGGACGACGGTGTCGAGCTGATCCACAGTAGGCGCAGAGACCCTCACGCCAGCGTCTCTCTCTCTCCTCTTTGGAGAGTCTACCGAGCTGCATGGGCTCCTCGCTGGATGTACTGCTTGGGCTAGCAGCGAGGGGGGAGGAGACTGCGAAGACATGGCCCTCTGAGGCTGGAAGGGTTTGAAGGCCCGAGGGGTGTGGCGAGGCCGCGACATCACTCGTTGGTCGATCTTCAGGGCGAGGTCCACGGCCTCATCCAGAGTTTTGGGGGCCTCACGGCCGGTCATCTCATCTCAGATGTAATCAGCCAGTCCCTCCAGAAAAATGGAGCGTACAGAAGCATCTCCCCACTTTAGCTTAGCGGCCAGGGTACGGAATTGGGAGGCAAAGTGACAGACGGGTCGACTGCCCTGGCGTAAATGAAGCAGCTGTGACTCCACTTCCACTTCACTGCTCGGGGGAACAAAAGTCTTTTTTAATTCCTCCACAAACAGGGCATAGTCATTGCAAGCTGCAGATTTATTGTTGTAGAGAGCCGCGGCCCATTCCTGAGCCTGGCCAGCAAGAGAGAGGTTAACATTGCAACTTTTGCACAGGCGGTGGCGTATTTAGTGGCTGACATTCAAACAGCATGTCTAAAGTGGCGAGCAAACCATCAGGCCGGCCATCAACTCTGTTCCACTTATCTGGTAGTCCGATCCGTGGCTCCGCGCTCACCGGCGCTGGCTGACGTTGCAGCGAGGTGATGGAAGTGGAAAGTTGGAGGACAGTTTCGGCGAGAGACTCCATTTTTGTGCTCATCCGATCTACCACACCACGAAGATATAGTACTTCGGCTTTCAGCCGTTCGAATTCCGCTGGGTCTATATGGGGCTCAGACATCCTGTCACGATCGGGCGAATTACACACAGTAATTCGGCGTGCCCGTGTGGCGTGCTGGCTAGACCCAAACGTGGCGAAGGCTAGCGATGGGTTGGAACAGATCAGTGCACGAAGCCTGGCTTCAGAACTGGCGTTACAGACGAAGAGCGAGCGGAGCCGCGATGAGAAAAAGAATCGAGAGGAAAAACACTCACAGTTGCTGAATCAGGCGGAGACTGACGTCGGCAAGGTTTCCGAGCTCCTGACATGAAGAGAACGATGTTTGAGCGGCGAACAGGTGGGTGGCGTCTCTCTTTTAAACCCAGCCACGTGATCAGCTGATCACCTGCTGACATAATGTAAGGATGATGCCACAGGTGCCTTAAATTATCTTGGCAATCACTTACATTTACTTATTTACATATTACTTTTATATTATTACTTTTTTTTTTATGTTTCTGTAATGTTATATTCATCAGAATGCACAAAATCATTGATTGAAATTACATTTTTAATGCTAAAATATAATTATTATTGTTATCCATGAATTTTCAAATCTTTACTAGATTACAGAAAAGCAGAATAAAGCGTCAAAGCACGTTATTATAGTTTGACTAAGATGCCAAATTTCAGGTGTTTGCTCGAATTGCTGAACAGAAGACTTTGTTTCAGTGGTTAAGTGTTATGCCTGATTGACTTCTCGAAGAAGTCCAGTTTGCTGGCTCAAGTTTGGGTTTAAAAATGTGAATTCAGGTTATTTGCCTAATATATTGCTAAATAACTTTTAGTTTTAAACGTGTTGTTTCAATAAACTTTGCACTGTATGTGCTTCTGACATGAAATACACATTTCATTGAAATACAATGATTTCAAATTACAGTAAAGCCATTTTGATGGCAGAGTTTTCCTGCCCATTTGCAAATATTCCACCAAAGCAAAGTACCACAAACAAGATTTGCTTTTCCTCGGCATCAGAGCAATCTCAGGATAGTCTTTTGCGCTGTTTGTCTGAATGTTTTGAATTTTATAATAAATCTCACCTTATGAATTATGAACAAAGTTTATTTGTTATGTTTGTAATGTGCTTTTTGGATGACTTGCTCAGTAAGGAAGATTTGGAATCACACATAAGACTACTTCCCAGGTGTTTGGTGGCTACACAATATACACTTTACATCACTTTCCCATCCTGTCAAGCTCATTGCTGACATCACTGGTCTAATCCAATCATCCTTCTGCCTGCCTTCTTCTGGCCAATCAGCTTCCTCTCTGTGTACTTTAAATATCATTGCTGATTTGTCTTTCTCCTTGCCAAGTCCTTTGTGCAACCTACCTCCTCCCCATCGCCTCCTCACTCATGGTATTCAGCCTCCATTCAAGCCTCCATCTTCATCTCCACCACCAGTGTCTAGAGTCCGGCGGTGCTGCCCTGATCCCCCCTGCTTGCTTCCATTCTGCTGTGATGAGTCTAACCGCTAAATAGCTTAACTTAATTCTGTATATCAATAAATCATGTTCAAGTCCTTTTAATGATTTGTCTTTATTAAATTATCATCCATGTTACTTTAAAAAAAATGCAAACGTTCTGTTTAAAAAGCATGCACCTTTATGCTGTTTCACTCTAATTGTTAGCATTAAAAGTTGTGTTGCTACGGCTTTAACTTCACCCTTTCAGGAAGTCCAATGTTCTCTCAGTAAAGTCTGCTTCAAGGTAACTGCTGCTGAATATTTTAAGTCGAAAGCATTAATAGGTTAGAAGGGACAAATCTGAATTAAATTATTACATTGGTCATAGATTAAACCAACTCTGAATGATTCATATAAGGAAACTGGGTGTAATTCATGAAGATTTCCAATAACGGTTGGTTACACCGACAATCTGCGCTCCCTGAATGGAGCTAATTTGTCATTGTGCTCAGATAGAGTAGTGGCTTTTATTAGCACGGCTGGTTTGTTCAGTTCTGTGCACACTGTGTCATGAAAACCCTCAAACTAATATCCAGTGTAACTTTTAATGTCAGAGCCACCTTGCTGGGGATTCACTTTGTGTCTCGAGGACACAGGTTGGCACGTCGGGTGCTGAAATAGACGCAGTAAACACAAAGGCTGAAAATGAATTACTCCCCATTAAGCAACACACACATCCTGGGACGGGCGTTGCTGCTGCTCTTGTTTTTATATGTAGTTTTTCCTCCTTTTTTTTTCTTTTCTTTGTGATAACTGCAACAGGGGATTCAAATTTAATGCATACCTATGTGTAAAAACAATTACAATATAGTAAGAAAACAGGGTGCATAAAAAATAGCCATAGTAGTAATTTGTTTTTGTAGAGGGCTAGCAAAACAACCGTTTTCGAGGGCATTGCCATATTGGAATCCCGACTTCTCTTTTTTTTTGTGACATTATTCCCAGGGCCGTGTTCCGATTTCCGAGGTAAAACCCAGTAACGATTAACACGTTCCTGAGTTTGGCATAATAACTAGTTACCGTGCTCGTTACCACAATAATAACGTAGTTACTGTAATGCGTTACTTAATAACGTGTTAGTTTTAAGCAGTGCAGGGACTAAGACGGCAATCAACATAAATCTACATTAGAGGTTTCTAAATGGTTCTTCAGAAACCAATGGCGTGAAAAGAAAACCTTGAGGCAGGCAATAGCACATAGTATTGTATGCAGTAGTAAAAATAAATTAACACTTTCATTTCAACTGCATTTGGATTAATAAATAGGCACATATTCTCTACAGCGTATGACGTATTCAGATCCATTTTTCATTCCCCATTCTCACAACTTTCATTTGCTATTTCTAAAAATAATGGGAGCAAATATGAACGAATGCTTTCAAAGTAACTTCTTTCTCTGACCAATGTGGCTTCTTTTAATTAAGTTGGGGAAAAACAGGGAGGTGGATATTACGCATTGTAAGAGATATATATTATATATTTTATTATCAGCCACCGACATCTTATTATTGTTTATTTTTAGTGAGTTTACTTACCAGAAATATGAAAAATATTAACAGGGGGAGTTGATATAACATTTACTTTATGCACTCTATCCTAGTGAAGGTGACCTTGAAGAGCATAACATATTTTATATTTCATGCTGGCTGATTTTTAGTAGATGGACAGACATCAGATAAACAGAATAAATCAAGATGACATAATCGGGTGGAACATAGTAGGAGACCCATTTCCTTGTAGAGTCTGTACATACTTTACATTTTCTATTTAAATGATATCCACACTTAACTCTTGACACTCTTCATAATTGTGGGAGGTGTTGCGTAAGATATTAACCTGAAGCTACCTTTTTTACCTTTTTCCTTTGCTTGTATGAACATCTAAAAACATCTAACGTTGACAGGAAGGTAAAAGAAACTTCAAAATCATTCATATGGTCCAAATGTTAATTAATTTCCCAAAAGTAAAAAGTGAGGCAGCTGAAGACTGCAGGTCACAGCCATCTTTAGCATTACCCAAGCAGTCATGAACGAAAGCTAGCAGTAAGCTAGCATCCCTGTTGACATCTAAAGAAGACATTGCATTTCTAAGATTTTAGCAGATTAGGTCCGAGATCATATTTGGGTCTCATTTATTCACATAGATTGTTTTAGTTTCAGTTGTCCAGTTTTTGAGGTATTATATAAATGTCTGCATTCTCTTCAATTTAGTGGAACCAGAAAGCGCTTTATCAGCAGTGCACCAAAAATGCAGAAACGGACACCATGACAACTGATTTTTTTTTTTCCCCCTCTGATGTCAGAGTCATTCAGAGAGCACTGCTATGTGCTGAAAAGACAAAGTAGAGGCTTGAACCTGGAAACAATGTTGTTGGAAGGTTAGAACATCAGCACTAGCAGATAGAAAGCTACTTTGATATGTGGTCAAAGCAGCTGCAAAAGCAGCTGCATCTATATGCAAAAAGGAGCATCGCAATTTCACTAATTAAACACAACACCCTCAGGAATCATTAAAATGACAAACAATGCAAAGAAATTATATGGTTGACAGAAATGGCACCGGGGCTGCGTTAACGGCACTGACAGAATTGTTTTGGCAGGAAATTAGTGTGCACAACAATACGAGGATGAGGACAGCATTGGATGACACTACTCAGAGGGTGGAATATGTGTGTTACGTGTTTTGATGTTTTGAATAGATATGTGTTACAGGAACCATAAAATGTTAGTCACATGTAACATTTCCTTTTTAGGAACGGAACAAGTTTAAATCCATTGACACACAAATGATGATTTCTCCTGGGGCGTATTAACCGCTCCAGATGCTTCCAGAACAATATTTTTGAGGTTTACCAGATGTGAGCTATAAACTGATGGAATGCCATCGACTGCCAGTTGTCCTTTTATGCCAAAGATCACACTCGTGTCAGCTTGGAATTCCCATAAATCCATTAGGAGTGTGGTTCTTCACCCCTTTAGGAGTGTAATGCCCTCTTCTGAATTTGTTGTACGGCATGGGTGAGCAAAATGACCACTTTAGTAGAGCTGAAGTAGAATGAGGCAAAACAGAGAACTGTCAAGTTCGTTGTCTCCCACCCTAAAGGTCTGGGGTTCAAACTCCACTTTAACTAAACTGTGTTATTTTGTACTGACAGCCACTTAAAAGCTGGTTCTGATGATTTTTAGCCTCTGTGATATGCACTTAAGTATTTTTTCTTTTTTCAGATATTTTAAACTCACTACGTGCAAATGACTTTTATGCCTGACTTTTATGCTTTTTCTTTTCTTTTCTTTTTTTAAATAGTTTTTTTTTTTCACTTGCTACACACGGGACAGACATGACTGGGGGAAAGAAAAGGGAGAAAGAAAGAGAGGCAGGGAAAGAAAAACAGCGGGAAAGAGGAACTGTGGTAAAGGGCAAAAAATAAAAACAAACAAAACAAACAGACAAAAAATACATATATCAATCACCTGGATCACCTGTTGAGAAAGAAAAAAGAGAAAACAAGCCAAAAAAAAGAGAGCAATATAATAAACAACATCATCGCGATGATCTATGTGTATAAAACAGTGAACACTAACTATTGAATATTATTGTGCAGCACGTAAGATCGACAGTGCACAGTGTGCCTCGAGGTAGGAGCCAAAAAAAGAGTGTAGTTTGTGTGTGTACACCTGTGAGCATGAGCGCGCTTGTATTCAAAAGGTTCCTTCATGTAATGATCTGCTAGAGCATAGGTGTCAAACTCTGGCCTGCGGGCCAAATTTGGCCCGCAGCCTAATTACATTTGGCCTGTGAAGCCACACCAAATTACTATTAGAGCTGGCCTACTGGTATTATACAGCTAATATATATATATTGTTTAGTATTAAGCTTTGCTTGTTCCATATTCAGTTTTTCAGCAAAACGTGTTTTAGTCCATAAGAAAAGATTCATTCTTATATCTGGAGGAATAAATATATTTCAATAAATATTAATGTTAGCCCGCGACTTTGTTCCAGTTTTGAATTTTGGCCCACTGTGTATTTGAGTTTGACACCCCTGTGCTAGAGGGTGTGGGGAGCCACAGCCCCGTCCTCCAGGGCATGAAGCAGATATGGAGGAAATCCAGGTTCCAGACATCCAGAGACCCTCAGAGCACAAGAGACCAAGGAAGACCAACAGAGGGGCAACCGTGCTACTCTCCCGGAAAGAGCTGAGGAGAGCCCCAGATGAGGGGTCACTCAGCAGCCACGGAGCAGAAGCCAGGGGGGGTTGCAGTGACGTGCCCGTGAGCTCCGCTGGCAGCCAGCTGTGCCAGAGTGACAGGGGGGGGGTAGCCTCCCCTGACACACCTTTACCCCAAGGCCCTGCGTGTGTGGGTGATTGTGGTGGAGCGGGAAGAGGGAGGCAGCTGGAGATGGGGAGGGAAGGAAGGGAGGGGCAAGTGACCCCTCCCTGGGGCCAGCTCCCCCACTGACCCCAGTAGGCACCCCCATACTCTGCAACCCACCAGGGCAAGGGGGCCCAGGCCCATCCAGACCGGGGCCCAGTTCAGCAGCGCCGCCCGGCCCCACATAGCCCGGGGCAGCCCACCCGACCTCACCACAGAGAAAACTGCACCCACCCCACCATCCACTCATCTCCCAGACTACACAAGACAATAGATGCCCAGGCTGAGTTCTTCCTCCACTACTACTATATTTCTTATCCACCTGCAGAGTGAGTTCCTGGAGAGAGGAGACCTCCTGCAAATATGTAACAGCCTCCCCCACCATTTGAAGAGCCCCTCAGGTGGCTCAATGCACCGGCGGCATCCCGCGCCAGGGCTGAGCCCCCATACACCCACCCGCCCACAACCCCGGTGACACACCAACCAACCCAAGCCCCCAAGCCCCAGCCAGGGCCCCAGCCCGGAGATGGAGCACCCCCAGAACCCACGCAGGGGTAGCCAGGCTACCAGGTCAGTAACCCACGTCCGTCAGCACAGACCCTCTCCTAGCCCCGCTGCACACAGCCACGAGAAAACCATCACCTAAGAACCAACAGAGCCCTTAATAGGCCATGACCGCAACCCCGGATTGAGCCCTCCGAGGAAGACCCTCCTGATCAAAGGAGCCCAGAGCAATTGATCTGATGTGGTGGCAGAGGCTAGAATTAGAATTAAGATCATTTTTATTTTTCCAGTTCGTGAGGACTGTTTTCTTGGCTATGCATAGGGCAGTGAAAACCATATGGGCTATATTCTTTTCTGTAGTGACATTATCTAAGCTGCCCAACAAACAAAACTTCAGAACTGGTGGACAGAACCAAAGAGCGTGGATATAATTGTCCGGTGTATTGGTTTGACAGTGTGAGCAGTTGTTGGAAGACGTAAAGCCCATCTTGAACATCTGATGACCTGTATAGTGCACTCTATGTAGTATTTTGTATTGTATTAATTAAAGACTGGGATTTCTAATTAAATGAAAGGTTTTTAAGCAAGTCTGAGACCAGAAGTTTTGGTCTAAGTTAACTGATAAATCCGCTTCCCATTTTGAAATAGGAAGTGATATTGATTCATCTGTTTTAGAAAGCATTCTGTATATGTTGGATATTAATTTGGGGGTTTTAAGAGTAAGAAATTGAACCACACTTGATGGTGTTTGTGGTTCAACTTAACCAGGTTTAAATTTCTTTTTTACTATGGATTTAATTTGTTGATATTCTAAATCTTTTCTTGTTGATCCCATATTTTGTAACTAGTCTGTCAAATGAAATAAATTCTGTTCCTTTTAGTATATGTTCTAAATATTTGATTCCTTTACCACTCCAATCTGAAAAGTTTATCATATTATTGTTTTGTAATATGTCAGGGTTGTTCCAGATAGGTGTACGTTTGCATGGGATTAATGAAGACGCCGTCAATTTTAGAAACTCCCACCACGCTGTCAGAGAAGAGCTGATGCTGACGCTTTTGAAGCATTCATGTCGTTGGATGTTTGAGCTGATAAATGGTAGGTCTGAGATCTCTAGATTATTGCAAAGTGCTTGTTCTACATCTAGCCAAGGTTCATCTAAGAAGCTACGTTTTAGCCATCCTGAGATAAACTGAAGCCTGTTGGCAAAGACATAGTGCTGAAAGTTAGTTCTAATCCTCCTTTATCCTTGGTCTTTTGTAGTGTTTTTAAGCTTATACGTGGGGGTTTATTTTTCCAAAGGAATTTGGACATATATGAATCTAGAGATCTGAACCAATCTTGTGGTGGTTTAATTGGGATCATTGAGAATAAATAATTTATTTTTGGTAAGACCATCATTTTTATAGCGGCAACCCTTTCCATGAGTGATATGGGTAGACATTTCCATCTAGCCAGATCGCCTTCTACTTTCTTTAAAAGTGGGATATGGTTTAATTTAGTCAGATCTGCAAGCTTGGGAGAAACATTAATACCTAAATATTTTATATTTCCAGATTGCAGTGGTGTAGAAGAAGAATTATGGAAGGAGCAACTTTTATGCTTTTTCAATATTGAATCAGCTCTCAGTAATTGCCTTTGTTGTAACCACAGTTTGAGCTTTTCCTGACCAACCTTGATCATCTGCAGAAATAAAAAGGACGCCTAACTAAGAGTGAAATCTTTTTTTTTTTTTTGTGAGGTTTTGATTTAAGAATTCAAACAGCATCCCATACTGTGACAGTAGCCAAAGCTCCATGCAGGCCAGTGAAGGGGGAGAGAAGTGGTATTATTAAGCACTGGTTCAGAGCCATATTTCATTTGTTGTCCTGTCACTGCCCTCCCCCACCACTGAACCAAAAAAAAGTGTCAGAGCTGGCCTAAATTAAATCGGCACGATCAAAGACAGGAAGTGTTACTTGGGATAGTGAAACCCAGTTGTGGACGCTAGCCAGCCACAGGAAGAGTTACTGTGTGTGGTCACTCCCTTAATCTTTTCTGGAGGATTTACAGTGTCTTTTTTTTGGACATTGGCTGCCTTTTCATTATCCATTTTCCAGACTTGTACCTGACCATTTCCAGAAGAATGGTTTTGTTTGTGTTGTTTTATGTTTTGAGCCACTTAACACTGACTCATGAATCTTTCAAGTATAAGAAAGGCACGTACAGTAAGTCAGGGGATGAATCAGTGTTGTGTCTGCACATGGCAGACAACTTTGCAGATTTAATCCCATTTGTTTAGTTAAATCTATGAAAAATACCACAGATAACACAGTTTGCCAGGATTAAAATATTATCTTTACAGCAACAAGATGTTTCCTTAAAGTGGGCAGCCTGTGCAACATGCCGAGATATATGCAAATAAATAATTATTTGCATAAATGAGTTGTATTACACGTGGCTTTTTTGTTATTTAATGCTTAGAAATGTATTGAGCAATTTATTTAGGTTAATGAATAGAGAAAAATTAGCAAATTGTTTTGTTGATTTTCAGGTTACACTACTGCCAGATTCTCTTTTGTCTTTAGGTTTCCATTGCTCTCCAGTCCTCACTTTACCTCTCTTACTATCACCCCCTGATAGATTATTCTACCTGTTTTTCCAGTTCATGACTTGTGCTTCATTCTGCTTTACCTTCTGTAATCAGTGCTGGGGGGCAGATATGAACAGAGCAAAACAACCACGCCAGGACCCTTTAGGGGAGGTGGTCAAACCTTGAGCCAACCAAACTACCAGGTGTACACTGCTAGTTTGAGCTAAACACAATCACAGACCAAGCTGTGTTTTGCATTCGGGGATCCAGCAGAGTACCATACACATGCAGAGCACACAAACTGTGAAATGTTGCCCAGATGAAGACAATTACATCTAGACGATAATTGGTCTGAAAGTCCTCACACAGTTTGTAGTGACAGATTTTGGTTCGCTCTTTGACTGAAAAGAAACCAAACCACAGAGGAAAAGCCACAAGTTTACAAACTCATCAAATGAGTCAGACCAGAGTACATGTACTAAAAGCCCTCAAGCTCCAAAACTGTGCAAAAAATTCACACAGAGAAATTGAGCCTGTCTCCTTCTATTGGACGGATGACCAGCTGTTTGCGAAAGACTGTTGTCCACCTAATGGTTCAGACGTTGTTATTTAACTTTAGATAAAATAGAAAAGCCTAGAATTCATTCTGGGCCCAGTCACCAGATATTGCCACTCATCAAACCTTCAAGATAAAGATGAGCATTCACATATTCTCCGCATGCATAACTCATACTCTCAAGAAGAAGGGTCTATAGAAACATACAATAAGTGCTTTATCCACTGAAAAGTTGTTTAAGGTCAGAAGAATAGAAACTGCACTTCAAAATATCAGTGCAGGGATTCCTGTCTGAATTTCTTAGTAAGTAGTTGAAGTCACAGGCGTTCCCACCAAAAATTACGCCACAACTGCTGGTATGCATCACTGTTTTTGGGTCGCTTCGGCCGGTCAGTTTTTTAACGTGGTGCATTGACAGGCGGGTTGAAGACATGAGTGTGTGATTGTGTTGGGGTTTTTCTTTATCAGCACAGAAGCTCAGAGCGATACAGTTGCAGCAGTTTGATAACTTGAGAAAGAGAAAAAGATTTTTGCTTCCCATTTTTCTCTCCTGTATCAGTGCTAATGTAGCGGTATGGTCTGAGTGGTGACACCTATGATTCAGGATAATACTGCAGCTGCTTCTTAGCTGCGGGCATAAAAAGAAGTGACTGGTCTAGCATGTTGCGGCGACCAATATCGAAGGGTAAAATAGTGCCTTTTTCTTTGGTTTTTATGTTCCGAGTGCTGCCTATTGTGCCCTCCGTATGAATGCTACATCAACTTGCACCATGATTGCAGGTGATTTGCTGCAGGTTGATAACAACTTTCTATATAAGTAGCCAGGATGACGGATTCTCTTGGCAAGAGGCTTCATCCATCTTCCTCTCATTCCAACCAGCTGCACTTGCTTACAGCTATATGTGGCCGTGTTGGTAGCATATATTCCCCTGGTGTTTTTCTGTTTGTTAGGTAGGGAGATGAGTTGTTTTTGTTTGGGTTATAATTCTTTAGATAGATTGTTTGTTATCTTTAAATTTGTTCACATAGATGTTTCTATGTTAAAGCTCCCGAGTCTTTTTGAACTCATAGACTTTAATATCTACATTATAGAACAAATCTTGGTTTCCAGCTAATTTAACCGAAGGAAGAATTATTTTGTCATATTTCAGGCTTAACTTGAATATTAAGTCTCGACTGACTTCAGAAGAAGCATTTGATGGGGTATTACACCTGAGAGCTCTGTGTTTTACAGCTGCTTGCTCTGCTGTCACTTAGAAAATGTCATTCCTTTCCAGAAACTGATACTGATCAAATTACCACAGTTAATCCTCAGCAGAGTTCTTCCATGTTTCTCAAATTGCTGATTAAATGTCGAGGTCAATCTACAGGGGGAAGTGATAAATGTGTGAAAAGTTCTTTGAAAGACTGCTCACCTTTGACTAATGCTGAGGTTTATAAGCCGGACTAGAATCACTCAGGTGTAATAAAGTTCGTCAGCAGTCCACAGGCACATAAGTTACTTGTGATACATAAAAACCTTTTTCCACACATGCCGCTGTACATCATTCATAATGGTCTTGCGTGGCAGAATTTAGTCGTCATTTCAGGGGTATGAATTTCTATCTGGCCTCATCCGCTCCATCCTCACATTATTATCATATTTCCCTGTGATACAGTGAAACCTGTTACCCGGCTCACAGCGCTGGTATAAAATCCTATTAAGCTATTAATCAGCCTTTTCACACTTCCCATGTAGGACTGTGTATGTGTGAATGTCACTGCTTTCACTGTCACACTCAAGTTGGACACATCTGCATCCCTAATCTGGGTACATTTCTTGTCTTTCCATGGGATAAGCATCGGAGTGTGCGTTTTCATTTTTTTACATTCAGCTGAGTTACAAGAGAATTTGTGTATTATGTAAATGTCACCAGATGAAATTAAAACAGATTCATAATACGTTTGTGTAGTGTGTGTCTGTGAACAGTAAGAACTAATGCTTCAGAGCAAAAGGCAAAGATTAAAATGTAGGTGTGCACATGTAATTTAAGACAGTGGTGTCAAACATAAGGCCCGGGAGCCAGAATATACCAAAAACTCCAATCATGTCCACTGGATGGTTTTGGAAGTTGTAAAGGAAGATATCAATTTTAGACTTTTACTATGTTCTACATCCCCAATAGCTAGTCATACAACACTGCAGTAAAAGTAATAGAGTTGTAACTGATGAACAATTACATGACAGAAAGTTCCTATTTTTTTTACTACATCTACTGTAGAAATTAACTATTTTTACAGTGGGTTCACCACAAAAAAACAGGAGGACATTTTCCATTATATAATTACAGGACAGTCTGTGCAAAGATCTAACAGAACTACTTCTCTTTTTCTTTCGTATCCATTTACTCCTGAGAAGAAATTTGGCTTTTTAACCAATTGTGCTGCATTCTGTTCAGCAGTAATTTGTTAACTTTGATGTTTGGTGATAAGCTTGTGTTTGCTGTGCAGGACTGTCTGCTGAATCTGAAAATAACAATAACAAAACAATTTGCTTAAAGTTGCTAAAACGCTCCATGAATTCAAGTTAGGCTTTTCTGCATTCAAAATAGTAACAGTGATATATTGTAATAGAGTGGTCAAGCAAATTGCAGTTAGCATGCAGTTATGAGACTTCACACATTGTCGTGTTGAATTATTTTTTCTACTGTATGTCATGGAAGGTGTACACTGACTGAGAGACCAACACTGACTAGACACAATTAAATTTTGACAGCACCGGATTCAGACCCACCTTTTGCATTCAGAACTGCTCAGATTTCGGTTCATGTTGACATAACAGCATTACACAGTTTCTGCTTTGTCGGCTCCACATGCATGATGTGAATCTCCCATTTCACCACATCCTATAGGTGCTCTCCTGGCTCTGTGGTGGCCACCTGAGTACAGTGAACTCACTGTCATGTTCAAGAAACCAGTTTGAGTTGAGTTTTGTGACATGGTGTGTTATCCTGCTGGAAGCAGCCACAAGAAGATGGTACGCCGTGATCACAGAGGGATAGACGTGGTCAGTGAGAATGTTAAGGTAGGCTGTGCAGTTTAGCGAAAAGTCACATTTAAGAGGCCCAAAATGTGCCATGGAATTGTTGCTCACACTACTGTTTCTTTGTGGCACCCAGCTAACTCAGCTGGTAGAGCATGAGACTCTTAATCTCAGGGTCGTGGGTTTGAGTCCCACGTTGGGTATATTGTAGAATGGCAGACACAATCTGTGTCACGGTCTGGCTGGCAGACCGTGGGGAGATGGGGAAATAGGACCCAAACGCCGGACTCTTCAGTGCAACAGTGTTTATTTACAAGGTGGTGAAGTAAACAACAATAAATCCCCAGTTTCCCAGACTCCCGTGTAGTGTCTTCTTCCCAAAAGTCCCCGTGTAGTGCTCTCTGCCCCAGTGTCCCTGCACTCCCCGTGCTTACTGCTCCTTCTCGTCCCACACTCCTCCTGAGGGGAAAACAATAGAGGCAGCCGTTAACACTTATCCCAGCAGGCATACACTCACACTTGACTTGTTTGAAGACTGACGTGTAGTCAAACGCAATAATCCCGCGTCGGTGGAAGCTCCATCGCTCATCTAAATAGCTCCCCCGACGAGCCCAGATGAGGAGCAGGTGTGCGGCCAGGACTTCGGGTGTGGCCAGCCCTCAAGTTAGACCACGCCCCCAGGGCTGAAGGTGCCTGTAACTTGGCCACAGCAGAAAGGCAAAACACACACATACCTGCCTACATACAGATGTGCATAGGGGCAGTGCAGACAACACACCAAATAATAATAATAATAATAATAATAACAATAACAGTCACAGTCCCCACTGCCCACAGACCCCGAGTCCCCAGAGCCGGGTCCGTGACAATCTGCATGTTAACATACTAGTTCCTGACCCCCATTGTCCCTCTAACATTTAAATGTGCATGTTAGATTAAAAAGCTTATGTGTGAATGAGGCTTGTATTAAGACAGCAATTTATGTGCTCCTATAGAGTACCAGACCTTTACCATTACACCAACAACAACCTGAATTGTTGATACAAGGCAGGATGGAACCAAGCGTTCATGCCAAATTCTGACAATCTAACACAGAAATTGCAGTTGAAATTTAAACTTATCAGATCCAGAAAAGTTTTTACAATCTTCTATTGTCCCATTTCGGGGAGCCTCAGTTTCCTGTTCTTTGGGAGTGGCACCTGGTGTGGTCTTCTGCTGCTGGAGCCCATCTGCTTCAAGATTTGACATGTTGTGTGTTGAGGAAAGCTCATCTGCATACATCAGTTCTAACTACTGGTCATTTGAGTTATTCTGGCAATCACCCTTTGACCTCTATAATTATCAAGGCATTCTAACCTAGAGAACTGCTACTCCCTGGATATTTTCTCTTTTTTAGACCATCCTCTTTAAATCTTAGAGAAAAGCCCAGTCATTCAGCAGTTTCTGAGAACAACAACCATGGATCAGGTGATTGAGGGTCACCTGATCCAGGCCTAACATATGCTTTAGCAAAAAGCAACTTTCCAGTTGTCCTCTCTGCCCTCAGTAATGAGAAGCAGTAGATGTGGGTCTGAAGCTGGCCCTTGCCCTGCCCTCTGGGCTATGTTCATGGTACTTTATGATAAAATCTTATGTGCAGACAGAGATAGAGAATCTAACTTTTTTATTAGATGCATTCTCAGGCTGTACATCTAGTTAGTGAGAAGCAACTTTAAAATATATAAATAAAAACTGCCTGTAGTTAGCTTACTTATAGCTCTGGTTGTTTTCAGATAAAATTAAAAAAACATTAAAACCTCCAGAGAAAAGTGGACTGCCACTCAGTTGTCATCTTTATTTGCTCTGTGCTTTCATGGACTTGATCTTTGGTGTTTGCATTTGTGCATGTGCCTGTCTAAATATTATTCCCTGTCATGTTAAAACAAGATTTTTCCAGTATTGGGCTCTGTAGAGTTCCAGGAGGGAAAATCCTGTGCTATTCTCCATGGATAAACAGAGCAGCAGATTGGATTTAAAAAAAAGAAGAAAGAAACAGCAGTCTGAAGACACGTGGTTTCTTAACCTCATACTCTATATTTCCAGAGAAACCACATGTTTTTTCCACTGTGGCCTTTGGGGATTATAATCTCAAAACTGTGGCCTTTCTAATCAAATCTGCTGTTTAAAATAGATTTAACCGGCATGGCAGCCGGTTCCTCTCTTAATTTCGAACACTGTACATGTCCTACACAAATACATGTGAAAGTGCAGCGATGCATGGACAGCCCGTTTCACTGCTCCGAAGACTGCTGTGCAAATTGATGGACCCATGGAAAATCAAACAGCTCTTCTAACTTTGAAAATAAGCCCATCTCTTTGGATCTATCCTTTCTGAAAATCTGCATTTGATAAAACTCGCTCAGACTGCTGGCAAAATCAGTGAACTGGGCATGCTATGCTGGGCTTCTTTACAGACATCAAAACAATACTGGATGAACAGTTATTCACAAGCTGATTTTGGAAAAAAATGGTCCTCGTTATAAACAGGGAAACCTGCTTGTTGTGTAAGACTGACTATGGTGTAGGTGCGGGTTTAAATGTGCAAAGACTGCTGCTTCATTGATGTCTTTGAGCCATTGATTTCCAGAAGAAGGAAAAAAAATTACCCACTTTTTCCAAAGTGTTGGCCATGGAAAAGTTCAAAACTAGAACATCAGACTTTTGCCATAAAGTAAAGAAGGGCACTAACAGTACCAAGAGAGATTGTTTAATGTTCAAATCTCTGTGGAAACAGCACAGTTCAGACACCCCTGTGCTTTTTAAAAAAATACCTTCATTGTATATGGTGGCTCTGAGAGTCTGCCAGAGTCAACCCTCACAGTTTTCCTTGAGCCTCTCTTGAGACCTTTTTCTCCGATGCTCACATTTTCCAGAAATCGTGGCCTTGAACTCCAAAAGAATTTCAGACACACTGTGTTATTCGTTAGGTGTTGGTCCACATTACTTTCTAACCGGCCTGAACTCACAGCTGTGTCTGATTTAGCCATGACCTTTAGACTGTTGAATCAAGGAATTGCATTAATTTATTTTTCTTCCGCAGTGAAAAAAACAAAACAAAACAAAAAAAACACCTTCTGCCCAAATTCCCGACTTTACCTAATTTAATTACATGTGATTTTTTTTTCATGTCGCTTTATCACATAAAGCACAAAGTCAAATGGTCAAATGAGATCTACTTGATTGTGTCACAGTACGGCTGTGTGCAGGCAAAAGTAGGACCCAAACGCAAACTCAGAGACAAAAGGTAAACTCAAAAAACACAGCTTTATTGCTGGCGTGGAGTGGGACACGAAAAACAATACAAAATAAACTAAACTGGAAAAACTAAAGCACAAGGAGCCACAGGGAAAAAATCACACAGCTATGATGGAGGACGCAACACTGACAAAGAGAAACATGGGGCTTAAATACACTGAGGGATAACGAGGGGGAATGAGCCACAGGAGGAGAGCACAGCTGAGAGTAATTAAGCAGGACGAGGCAAGGGAAGCAAAACTAGAAACATTAACATAGAACAGACTGTGAAAGTAAAACAGGAAACACACTGATGGAACTCAAGACATGTGAACTTAACAGACTGGGGGAGACAGAACATAGGGATCTGAAACATGGAACAGAAAGGAACAGTAGATCAACATGAACATAACAACGCCACAGGGGAAGAGTAAAACTGAACACGATTAACACAGAAACACCAGACCTCTTCACAATAAAACAGGAAACATAATGAGACGTAGACATGACAACCCAAACTTCACAATGTAAGACACAGACATGAAACACATGAAGAGCAGGGGAGATTTACCATAGTTGGAAACACGAGGGGGAAATAATAACTAGAACACTTAAGCATGATAACAAATGAACTTAGGAACCTGAAGGGCTTACATAAACTAAAACATCAAAATGAACTAAAACTCAAAACACTGGGTCATAAGACCCAGGATCGTGACAGATTGGTAGACATTTCCCTTAATAGTTAATTATTTGAATATATTAAGCTTTGAGTTTATATAGTTCAGTTGCATTTTACTCAAAAATGTTTTTGAGGGTGGCAGAAATTTTTTTCCCATGTTCCTCAAACCAAATTTCCCAAGGCAAATTGAGTACTTTGTAAATCAGTGCCTTCTATTCTCTGCATCTTGCTTGCAGATATACAACAAGCACTACATGGAAGCACTACATTTAACTTCTATAAGGTGCATTTAAGCCAGAAAAACATCTTATTAAAACAGGTTTTTTTTTATTAGAGTGCTAAATGAATTTATTAAACCACCTCCCAATGGGTTATGCCACACATTAACAGTTTTGGTAATTAACAAAATGTTTTTTTTATGCTGGTTAATCAACCAGAATGGTGGTGAAAGTTCTTCAATCGAAAGAGATAAAGAACTTTATTATCATTGTAGTTATACAACGAAATTTATTTGGTAGCTCACAGAGGCCAGCAGCAATAAAACAAGAAGCAGCATAGTAACATAATAACCATAGTAAACCTAGTAAAAGTATAAAATATAAAGTAAAAAGAAGGCAATTAGCACAGTAAATAAAAAGAAATATAATAGTATTTACAATATGATCGCTTGAGTTTGAGAAATATTGTTCTTGTTATCCCTTAATTGTCAGATTTACAGTTTTACAAAAAATCCCCCAAAACATGAACTCAGTTTGGCTTTTGCCAAATAAATAACAATCCAATTTGTAATTTTAATAAAATTTTAATGAAAAACTGAAACTTTTTAATTCCTTTTTTGTTTTTATGAGATCATTGTTGATCATTTTTAGAATCACTGGGGTTTTTTTTCTTCTAATAGCCGCACTGAATTTAGCTCAATTCAATTCAATTCAATTTCAGTTCAGTTTTATTTATATAGCATCAAATCACAACAACAGTCACCTCAAGGCCATTTATATTGTAAGGTAAAGACAATAATACGAGAAAACCACAACAATCAGATGATCCCATATTATTAAGAACTTACCAACAGCAGGAAGGAAAGATTTCCTTTTAACGGGAAGACACCTCTGGCAGGCTCAGAGAGGGGCGGCCATCTGCCGCAACCAGTTTGGAGGGGAGGGGGGGGCAGAAGAAGACATGCTGTGGAAGAGAACCAGGGATTAATAATAACTAATAATTCAATTCAGAAAGGTTTATAAAGACATAGTGAGTGAAAAATGGTGAGTGGGAATCCCCAGCAGCTTAGGCCTTTCACGGCATAACTGAGGGAGGATTCAGGGTCCCCTGATCCAGCCCTAACTATAACCTTTATCAAAACGGAAAGTTTGAAGTCCAATCTTAAAACTAGAATGGGTGTCTGTCTCCTGAATCCAAACTGGGAGCTGGTTTCACAGAAGAGGGGCCTGAAAACTGAAGGCTCTGCCTCCCATTCTACTTTTAAATACTCTAGAACAACAAGTAAGCCTGCAGTGTGAGAGCGAAGTGCTCTAATAGAGTGATGTGGTACTCAGATTATTATTTTGAAATTGCAATGAAAAACGTCTTTGCCACTAAAATGAATGAATCGTCATCACAATATTGATCAAAATAATTGGACCATCAATTTGGCCATAATTTTGCAACCTTAGTTATACCTGATCTTTTATAGGATTGCCCCACACCCATGAAATTGACACTTAGCACTGGTGATGTTCCAGTCCTTATGACTTGAACGTCCTGGTTTATCTTTAATATATCACTTTCATCATGGAGCAGAAGTAAAACATAACCGTGTCTATTCTTTACTTTGGTTAACCATACTTCATGTGCAAAAGTGCCATGAAATTAATTTCATAGTTTGATCATAAAATCAGGACTCGTTCAAAATATTGATCAGCTATCAAAATAAATGACCTCAGATTCATCATGCAGCCAACAGTGATGCGTCAGAATCTGATTTTTAATTAAAGCTCTTTATCAGACTAATATATCAGCAGGCCAGTGCTGCTGACTAGCTCCAGGGATGACAGAATGATATAGCCAGTGGGCATATCTGTTTAATTTCTGCAGCAATATACTTCCAGCTGTTTCTTCAGGATAAATTAGATTAATTTTGGAATTAAAAGGAGAAAAAAATCACTGAAGATGAAAGTCCAGTTTTCATCCACAGCTGATATGAAAACATGAATCTCATTGTTGGATAGGTGTGCTGAAATTTCTTTGTTTTCCTTGTTTTCAAAGTCAGCTGTCGTCTGTGGCGTCTATGACTCAATGGCAGCTGAGTCACACATTCTCTTCTCATCTCATCTTATCGGTTTCTTTAGCTGTAGACAGAAAAGGGGGAGAACAAGACACCGCACGAAGTGGCTAATGGGACAGGTTATGAACTGTATGAGAAGATGCAGCCATCCAGGCAATAATGAGAGACTTTGTTTAGAAGTAAGTTCAGCTTTCAAGATCTCACAAACAACAAACATTTGGCCTTTATTCTGAGGAAAAGAAAAGTTGGGTGCTCATTAAAAGCCGCGCACAAAGAAGTGACATGAAGATGAGAGGTAAAGAGAAAACAAGATGACATTTCATTAAAAAAAAAAAAAAAACAGTTTCTCTTCATTTCACCATTAACATAGATAGATTCGTCCATCCCTTATCACCTGATGTTGTGCTATATATGGTGCTGGTTTGCTGGTTATGCAATGTGTTTCTAGTCCACGTATGTGGACGTCTCCAAAAATGTTGTGACAGAGTCAACAAAATGCTAGAAAGTAAACTTGAAACTAATTAGGTTCATTCTGGTCTGCAAAAACATTGTCTAGTAAATGTGGAACAATTTCAGATAAATAATTGCAAAGGGTGAGAGGTGGGGTACATCGTGGACAGGTGGCCAGTCTGTCACAGGGCTAGCACAGAGAGACGGGCAACCATTCCCACCGAAGGGGAATTTAGAATAGTTAACCTAAAACCACTAACTGCACGTCTTTGGACTGGGGGAGGAAGCACCCGGAGAGAATCCACGTAAACACATGGAGAACATTCAAACTGCACACTGAAATACCCCAGCTGACCCTGAGCCAGAGGCGTGACCTGTGTGGCCTGGCAGCATGTCGGCAGGTAAGTGATATAGTACAGCGGTACCAACCGTGAGTCGTTTGTTACCGGGCCATGGGAGTTGAGGCTCGGATGTGAAATTTATGGTTCTCGGGATTTTTATCATTAACTTGGGTCTTTTCCCGTGTTGTAGTCATGTGTCTTATTTTGAAAGAAACATTTACACGTTACTATAGCGACCAGAGAGCATTAAGGGGCAGAGAGGAGGATGTTACTCTCAGTGCTGTTGGTGCATTTCAGGAGGACGCTGCTAATAAAGTTACAGAATTACACAGTGAATTCACGTTTATTATTATATTTACAAAATACCACAGTTTTCGTCTTGGCTGTGTCATTTTATTTTGTTGTATTTATCTATGACACCTTAAAGGACACACTAGGACAGTCATGCTGACTTTGCTGTGAGTTTCATTTCCACCTGTCTCTCTTTTCTGTTTTCAAAGCCAGATTTCTCTTTTAACTGAGCCATCATACCGTCTTACCATCCAACAACGTCCAAAGACATGCAATTAGTCTGCTTAAGTTACCTGATGATGTGAATGGTTGACTGTCTCCGTTCAAAAAACTCAATCTCTGATGGTACAGTAAGTGGGTGCATTAGTGGCTATAGAATTAGGATCTTACATCTGGAAGGTCACAATCAATGCTGAAAGGTACCTACAGGGTTAGAGCAAATAAGCTTCTATTCAGACAAAGCTTTTTTCAAGTAAGACAAGTCAATGCTAAACTGCATACTGCAGTTTACAACAACAAGGTTTCATAGTAGAAGAGTCCAGGCAATAAACACTTCTGTTAGTAACATCTAGAGCAGGGGTGGGCAACTCCAGGCCTCGAGGGCCGGTGTCCTGCAGGTTTTAGATGTGTCCAACACAGCTGATTCAAACGGCTAAATGACCTCCTCAACGGCTGTATCCCAATTCAGGGTCTGCAGCCTTAAAGTACGCAGCCTTAACGGTCCTCAATTCAGGGAAATGAAGGACGCATTTGAGGGCCGCATTTCGTGCAGCCTTCGAATTGGGACAGCCTTCGTCGCGTCGCGGTGACGTAATCGGCCTTACAATGCGGCCTTTAAGGCTGCAGACCCTGAATTGGGATACAGCCAACATGTCTTATAGTTCTCCAGAGGCCTGGTGATGAATTAATCATTTGATTCAGGTGTGTTGACCCAGGGTGAGATCTAAAACCTGCAGGACACCGGCCCTCGAGGCCTGGAATTGCCCACTCCTGATCTAGAGCATCATGAATCAACAAAATATGACCAAGAAGACCCAGGACTGATGAGCAGCTGGAATCCTACAGCAGACCAGAATGGGACAACTTTCATCTCTGAAAAATCCAGCAGCTGTTCTCTTCATTTCCCAGATGTTTGCAGACTGTTGTTAAAAGGAGAGGTCATGCTACACAGTGGCAAAATAACCCTTTCTCCACATTTTTGAAATCAAATATTTAAACAGCACATATGCTGCTTAAATATTTGATGTACTTTCTTTGTTCCGCTGTGAATAAAATGTGTATTTATGAGATTCTTTTACATTTTTCACAGTGTCCCAACTCTTTCATATTTGGGTTTTTAGGGTGGGTGTGTCCTGTGTGACTGCAGTGGGTCCTGTGGGGTATGGGGAGTTTGGAGATCTGGTCAACAGCATTTTATGCAGCATGGCATTGCAGAATGTGGGCTGAATGAATAGAAAACACACGAATTATTATCAGCATTCTGCGTCTCATATTATAAAATACTCTTTGTCTAGTTAGACTGTGCCTTAAACGATGAGATATTTCAGACTGATTTTAATAGCCTGAACAGACTGAAAGACAGAATCTGCAGATATCCAAGGCTATGAGCTCAAGAATGATTCATGGGGACTGTTATTCAATTTATTAAATGTAGCATAGTCATTCTTTTATATTCTTAAGTAACGACATCAACTTTTTTTTAATGCAGTGATTTACCTTTATGCTGTGTGGTGGATTCATGAGGCTAACTTGTAGTTTTTAAATAACAGATTTCACTCAGCAACATCAAAAGTAGCCTCGTGTGCCTACACATGATCATAGAGCCCTATCACTACAGAGAGAAAAACACAGAGGAAAAACAGAGGCAGGAGGTGAAGTCTGCGTGATGAGGGTGATGTTTTAACACTGCTATATGATGTGGCATCTGTGAGTCTCTTTAATTTTTAATCCTGACTCTCCTGCGGTCACACGGAGTTATTTTAGCTCTTGTTAAAAGGACACAGACCCTTACGTGAACCTGCTGTAAGGTCACAGAGGATGAGTGACGGCGACAGTCTGAGCTCATACTCCACCAAAGTCAAACATGCGCATCAGGAGGTTTGTTTTGTCAATTAGACAAGCGATGCATGACGGAGCCTCTCTCAGCCTCCGCTGACCTGTGCAGTTTCATCTCCTGTGCACCTGTGCCATGTTTGATGGTGCGCAAAGGGCTGGTTGTTCTCTGAGACAATTTTTCCCCAAAGCACACTCCAGCACCAATCCCAAAGCCACTTTGCTTTTGCCGTTTCGTTTGGTGCCATCACCCATCCAGTGAGTTTAATCACATATGTGTACTCGGGCGAACGTTTGCAATTCTTTGTCAAGATGAAAAATATGTTTGCAGTTGCCTCATATTTCCAAAAGCATTTAGACCAGTGCAGCAGTGTTTTTGTCCTTTTTAAGTCATTTATGCATTATATTAAAAACAACAGTTAACACTTTTCAAAACATAGCTTTCGTGGATTTGTTTTTACATTTCTCCAAAGCTGGAGTCAGAGTGATAAGAAAGGGTTTTATTGTGCTGAATGCAAACTTCTGCACTCCGTGACCTTTCAGATTTCCAGCTGATGTACCTTTTGTTGCTGTGGGAGGCATCGACTTCCTTCTAGCCAACTTTTTTTTGGATGCTTCTTGAAATGTTAAGAGGATTAATCTGTGCCTGACACCGTGAGAAAAACAAATTCGATTGAAAAGACAATAAACATTCAGATACCTTGAAGCTGTAATTTCATACAACGTAAACTTTAAGCATTACTTTTAATGTTGAAATACCAACAGTCATTTTTCAGTGCGTTACACCAGAATTTCAATTCACACGGTTCCACCTCTAAATTTTTATATAGGATTTAGAGATACTTTACGTTGTTACTTGGCTGCCAGTGTTCAAGATCCTTTTTATTAAATCAAGTCAACCTTGCTGAGAGTGAATAAGAATTCACTGATGTTTGATGTTGCATCAGATATTCTCTAATGAAGTGCTGCCAGCTCTTCTCAGACATGAAAGATGAGAGAAATTAAGAATTAAGCATTAAGAAGGCTGATAAATTCTCTGCATGCCACAGTAAAATAGTGCTCTGCTGCCAGTGGAGGATTCGCTGCAAGTACTGCAGATAGAGCAGGGGTGATCCTAGGTTCAAACTTTTAAGGGGGCTCAGCTCCCAGTCATAACATCATGCATGCACTGCCTTGTAATTAATATTAATAGAATATGCTGTTTGCAAATGTAATCAACCGTTTTCACATTTGCAATTCACCTCAATTCAGTTGGATGCACATCACATTGCTACCTTCAAAAGCAACCTAATTAGTAGGATGACCTATCGTAGTGTCTAAGAACAATTCAGAGTGAATAATCAGACATTTGAATCTAATCCACCAGCTCTAGTGTGGAGCCTTTAGCTGTCAAACCTGAGGAAAGTTTTAAAGAACCATTTGTGGCAAAGCAGATAAGGTGAGAACACGTACAGCATCTCCCTCAAACACTTAAAACACACTCTCTAGTGCCACATTTAAAGCATTTATCCTAAGCAGGTTCATTATGCACTGGGCTATGAAATAATCTTTTGGAAATCTTTTTATTAATGGGGGAAAAAACATGGTTCCAAATTGTGGAGATTGAGCTATTCTTTCATTTCATCTCAAATGTTTCCTTTATCCACAGCAACAAAAGCAGCTTCAGCTCTTGCATTAGCTAGATACAAACCTCCAGCTTTATAGCTTTCATTCTCCATCTCTTATTAATTCATATTTACTTACACCGAGCTTTTACAACTACTGCTGTTACTAATGCTTAAAAGAAAGTGTTTTTAATGTGACAGGCTGGTCACAGGGCAGCAAAGGACATAAATCCTGATGTAAACAAGCAGAACAAATGACGCTTACGACAAGAAACGTGCATTATTTTCATCACCAACAAGAGGCAAGAACTCTACAGCAACCCAAAGGTGAATGGTGTTTATATAACCTTTTTGCCACTGGATGAGAAAGTCTTTTGTGCTTCTTTTGCTCTTATCGAGTCTTTGGTGATCATTTTTCCTTAGATCACTTCGATGCTGACCTTTGTTTCGACACTTTTTGCTTCCGTTTTTCAGATATATTTATTCTGGTGCTTGTAGTTTGTACTTGTGCATTTTTTTAAGTTCACTTATACCTCTGGGCTTATAACAAGGTTTTGCTATTGGCAGATCAATTTCTTGATGAATTGTTTAAACGCACACCAAAGTGGAGAACAATACATTCCTCCACCGACTTTGTATTCTGTAAAATATTTTGCTTTTCAGCTCCGTCCACCAGCAACAAACTGAGGGCCAGAAGCACATTACACTTACAGGAGCTAAGGAGAGGAGGAGCTCAGTCATGACTGAGCTCCTCCTCTCCTTAGCTCCTGTAAGTGCGCTGATGTTAATACCAGAGGAGCTTTTGTCAGCAGAGTGTTGGCGACATTTTCAGTGTGTGTCTGTGTTGCTGATGTTCCTAAATGCTACCATTTTGCAATAATACTACCAAATTTCACAAACTGAACTTTACAAGAAGGCACTTGTGGCAGTGGGACTGAAAACACCTGAATTTAAAGATTAAGAGGTTCGGACCAAAACTCCCCCCCCCCCCCATGCAATGCACTTTTTAAAAAAAGGCTCATTATGGGACACAAAAACTATGTGAGACACTGGCAGCTATAGGACACATATAGGGTTGCCAACCGTCCCTTAAAAAACGGAATCGTCCCGTATTTCGAAACAAAAGTACACGTCCCGTATTGAGCTAATAAGGGACGCACTTTGTCCCGTAATACAGTGAGAATCAAAAGTAGTCTATAAATGTTTATGGAATTAACGCTTTGTTTGAAAACATAATTCCCAGCCCCTCTCCTGCTTTGTGACCAATGAGCTGACAATTCAAGTATGACAATTCAGATTACCGCTCATCTCATTGGTCGAGGAAAGGTCGCTTACGGAGAAAATACTGGAAGACAACAGATGACCACAACAAGAAGCATGGCCAACAGGGAAACAAACGCCGACACTGCGGTGCAAGTCTCGGACGACAGTACACCTAAAGCTGGGCAGACACTGTGCGATTTTTTCAGTCACGTTATTCAGCTCCTGCTCAAACTGCACGATTGACTCACAGGGGTTAGAAGTTCGTAGGTCACGATGCAGGGTCTCACACTATACGGCCCGATGCTCTGATGCGACCTGAGTGCTCACACTGTGCGTCCATAAAATGAAGGTTATAACAGAAAATCTGTCGCTCTCTCTCTCTTGCTCTCTCTGTCTTTCACTCACACAGACACACCACCACCATCAACTTTGCTAAATTGCTAATGAAAAACATGATCAGGCAGCTGTGATTTAGCAGCAGTGTAAATCCAACTATTTTCAGGTTGTTGTGGTCGTGATAATTTTGTGATGCCAAATCGAAAAGGCTCGGATGAGCTTTCCAAAGTTCTACAAGTTGTGCCTCCATCGCTTGTGTCCAGATCACACTCTGCACAGCCGTCTCGTTACCCCACGTATACTACACAATGCACGATGAAGGCCAAAATCGGGCCGATCACCAAATCGGTCGCACGACTCAAAAATCGGCTCAAAATGGGCCAAAAATCGCACAGTGTAAGCCCAGCATTAGAGCAGCAATGTTTGTTCCCCTCAGAGAAAGAAAAAAAAGGGCTGCAAAAGTACAGGGAGGAATGGGAAAAGGAAAACACCTGGCTGGAAATTTGCATGATAACACTTATAAAGCGCACTGCACTGTGTGTCGGCGCACTTTTTCCATAGGCATGCTTCTATTGGTGGGCACATGAAGAACATGAGGGGCGTGACAGCTCGGGGAACCCTTAACCAATTTCTTGTCCACCAGGCCACGGCAGAAGCAGATATGGTATGTAAACACTGGTTTGTTTTTTTAAACCCTCTGGTTAAGGTTAATATGGGCATGTGCAGTGAATATCAGTGCTATGTGGCCAGAAGTGTGATAATGTAATTTATTTTGTGTAATAAACAACTGCAAGGATGGATGATTACAACAAATAGATGACTAATACATAAAAGTAATACATATTTTAATAATGATGATGAGTTATGATGCGTAATCATGGGAACAAGTGGGTTTACAAACAGGAGCAGCTGATTAGCATTAGAAAAGCTGAAATAATACCTCAACTGAAGCCAATTGTACTAAATGCACTATATGTGCACTGTTACAAGAATGTTTTTCTTTATGTTGCTTTCTATTAATTTATATAATTTTAAGTTAAGCAGGACAGAGTTCTTTTAAAGAAAGATTTACTTATATTCTCAAAAGTTAAGCATGACAGGCTTCTGTTTAAGAAAGAGACCTGTTTTATTGTGTTAATGTTGTGATTTTGAGCTAAAAATAAATGGCTAAATGATCATTTGTTTCCCATATGGTCATATCACAAAGAATATGCATCTGCTTAAATCAAATTCAAGTCAAATGGTTAAAAAATAATTTCACACACAAAAAAAAAAGAGCTACCACACTGGGAAGGGTGAAGACAACTGGGTTGCCCGGCCCTGGCCACGAGGTGTCCCTTATTTATTTTTCAGGGAGTTGGCAACCCTAGACACATACACTTAATATACCTTTATTGTCCTGTCATTCTGTCATTTTCTTACCAAAATAAAATGTTCAAATGTTAACTTAGGCTATTCAAGCCAAAGCAATCAGTATGTTGCCTGTGTTATATTGAAATGACAATTGTTTAGCAAGCTATGAGTGCGTAAGCTAGCTTTGGCAGCTTGCTAACACTCAGCTTGTATTAGCTTTCTAACAGCTAACTAGAAAAAGGGTGCTAAAATAAAATTCTTAACATTATGATAATTGTGCTATCCCTCATCATTCAGAAGCCCAGTAACTTTAAAGATTCCTAGTCCCATGAAAAGAATACAATTTAAAAACTGACTCTGGCCTTGCAGTTGTCTGCCCCTAGCTAGATGTGGCCATTTCTCTTTTCCTAAAGACATCTGCTGTATACTTAGAGAAAGAAAAGCAGTATAATGGAGTCAAATTAAGGCTTATTACAGGTCTCATGAACAAGTACTGTGGCTAATCCTCAGCCTTCAAGGTTAAGGTGAAACAGTTATTAAGGTCTGGTGTAAGGAGTGGCATCAAGGCTGCAATTATTGCTTTCCTGAGAAACAGAAACCAAGGACTCAGTCAGAGAACATGAATAAAGTGATGGAAAAAGAATGTAAACAAATGAATACCATTAAAAAAACTAATATGTAAGTGAGAGACAAAATATCTGTCTTTCAAATCAGTCTGTAGAGCTGTTTACACTGTATGCACAGATAGATAATCATAAAAGTTTGAGCAAGTTAAAACAAAAAGACTAAACTGAACCTGTCATGCATCCTGAAGAAAAGAGGGGTGGGCTGACTTTTATAAGGCAAAGACAAGATGACTTGATTCTGCCAGGTTCTGAGAAAAGACCACATGGTGTTGTCGCAGTAGGTGGAGTAATATATGTGGTAGCAGGCTTTTTGTTTGAACCCTACAGGTTCAAAAATGACTCACACCAGGCTGTCAGACATACCTCCCTCTGTGTGTCTACCAACCTCTGTCTGAAGCTGAACTTCTTTTCCCATCTACTCTGCCCCTATGTACTCCGCTCTGCCTATGGATAAGCTCCTAATAAGGTGTCATAGAAGAAGAATCAGGTTGCCTACTGCAAGCTCTTCTTTTAAAATAAGGAATGATTTGAAAACCGTATATATTGTGATTCTCTGAAGGCTGCTTCTTGGATGAACTACATCAGCTTCGATTATTTAAATCAATAGAATGATGAATGAAAGGACAGAAAATCTCATAAGGTGTGTCTGCACAGTAACCAGAATCGCAGATGTAGAGTTGGAGACTTGCCTAAAGTTTGGAATTTATATCCATGTGTGGTTCTGGGTTAAGAGAAGCTTATTCCAAAAATGGATGCCGCTGTGGTTTCTCATGTGATTTAGTGCCTTCCAGTGTTGTTCTCTCTAGTCCACTGTAGCGACATGCTGGTATATTCACCAGAAAAGAAGAAAAGCTATATTGTGAAAACAACGAGTTGTGACATGTGCTGGTGTTTAATGTTTCAAAACCTGATGATGTTACTTCTGAGTATTTTGGAAGTCCACTGATGAAAGTCATGACCCCTACAATACCCTTCCCACAATTACAATCAGCTGAAGGCCAGGTCAATCACTCATAATATCTGCTTCCCCTCTGTGACTCTGTAATTCACTGTGTGGAAGACGAACATAGATGATATTCATAGCCAGGCTTTTGGAAGCAGCTTTGTGCTGAACCTGTGGATATAAGCAGCTAGTCATCATTTAATCATCAAATTCTTTCTTTACAGTGCTGAGTCATACAGTTCAAGTGTTTTTCAGCTTGCCAATATGTAAACTATTGCAATTATGAGTCACACAATTTTCTTTTCTTTTTTTTTTTTTAGCAAATTTACGTTTATTTAACTTGAATTATAACTTTTCAAAATTCAAGTCTATAGAATTTGGAAAACATCCGGGACTCCCAATAAAAAGGTCAGAGTCGACTCTGACTGGAGCTGATGGTTTGATCCCCAACTTCTTCTGTCCATGTGTTTTACTGGCTTTAAGCAAGACTCTGAACCCCAAGTTCATGCATTACCAAAATACTTTACATGGATCTCAAACATTCCAGCATCATCCATGAGCACTTCCCTTGGCCTACATGGACCAGACATCAGCAACAAAACATGTGACACTGATTAAATCAGACAAAGAATGAAAAGGATGAGCTGGAATGGCGGTGGATCTGCAAAGCAGTTTGCAGATGCATGGCAAGCTGCAGCTAAACGTCCTGTAGATTTCCTAATTAGATGTGCAGAACGGTTTCACTTGAGCCATCAGCTAGACCGGTCTGCTGGAATTGTGGTTGAGCCAGACATTCTGGCCTCTTGCTGTGCGCCGCTCGATTTTCTGCTGTAGGAAGGCTAAGCAAAGGTAAACAAGTACCAGTGGTGAGGGTGTTTGAATGTGTGGCTGGGTGAATGAGATATACTTTATTAACTGCTCTCTCTCGCTCTCTGTTTTAGTGCATTGCCTTTACAGTTCCCATGCATTTGACACTTCCAAGCAGGCCTCATCATATCCCCATGTGATGTTATAAATCTTCCATGTTGATACTGTGTCTTTTTTTAACTGTCATGATGGAGGTCCCAGCATAGATACAGGTTAGCAAATGTATCTTTATTATCCATTTATTACCCTATTTTTGTATCTTTCATTGTCCATACGATTGCTTCATCTTTTAAAAACAACCACACATCCCAAATTATTCCATATCAATCCAGGACTATATGGAGCTTTAGGAGCATTTAACCTTTGAATAATTTCATTACTCTAGCCTATAAGAGGAGCTTTATCTATCACATAATCTAAATTACACTTCAGGGGTATTTTTCAGCCTCAGGTAGACGTAATTTTGGGGGAAGCTGTAAAATAGCGTAATTGGGTGCTAGAGAAGTGTAAAAGCTGCAGCAGCAGTGATACAGCTACCACTAGCAACCTCCTGTCATGTAAAAGCAGAATGTCAAAACAGACATGGAGGGATAGGGCTGCCCAGGGTGCGTTCAGGACTTCAAGCTTTAAAATGAGAAGGAGGCTTAAAATGGCAATACTTCTGTTGGAGGTAAATCTGATCGATCAGACATCCTACCAGTCATCACTGCAACACTCATTCTATTTGCATCAGTTGTGATGCCACACAAATAAATATTTAATTCAATCTCATCCCAGCCTGGTGAAAATGAAACCAGCTACACCGCAGGCAACGTTATCAATAAACCTATTTATCCGAGGGAAGTTAAAGCAGTGCAGATTACAGTTTTAGATATGCAAACATTTCTTGAGGGCAGAGCTGCTGTAGAGCCCGAAATGTTTTTTGGCTTACTTAAACTTTAATGTAAAAAGCGAGAGAAGTGCAAATTTTATGGTTTAGCATGTAAGCCTGACACAGAGCGATAAGGAAAATACAAGGACGGGGAAAATCTGTGAAGCTGAGCCATCTTGCTACAAACGCAAGCTCGTTGGCCAGATATACTTTTGATGAAGTCCATACTCATAAATAGAAAACAATATTTTTTTGCCAACTTGTGCTTGGAAAACATGTGTTCTGGCTGCGCTCACTGAGGTTAAATAAATAAAACTGCGACTTCTCAGCAAGCAGTGATTCGAAACTAAAACAGTGTTTGTTTAACTGGAGTCAGTAAAATATATGAGCCAAGAAGTTCTGTTGGAGTTTTGAACTCTGTGCAATTATTGAGAATTTCTGAGAAATTGAAAGTTGAGTCTCTTCTAGTTTAATGTGATCCTGCAAACCATTGTGCTGATTAACTGACCTCTGAAATTGATGACAGACTTTATTATTTTATTAGTACAAAATGGAGATGTTCAGTAGTCATATAAAATGAACCTTTGCTGCTCTTTAGTTGTT
Source organism: Copadichromis virginalis (assembly GCF_057382275.1). Taxonomy (NCBI): domain Eukaryota; kingdom Metazoa; phylum Chordata; class Actinopteri; order Cichliformes; family Cichlidae; genus Copadichromis; species Copadichromis virginalis. The sequence continues at coordinate 33,949,127 of NC_140620.1, forward strand.
TTTTTTTATAGTTTTCTTTATGGTTTTGTTCATTGGTATAGTTTATAGTAGTAAAAATTGTAATATGAACCCATTACCTACTTTCACCCTACTATCACCCTATTAGAGCACTTCGCTCTCGCTCTGCAGGCCTACTTGTTGTTCCTAGAGTATTTAAAAGTAGAATGGGAGGCAGAGCCTTCAGTTTTCAGGCCCCTCTTCTGTGGAACCAGCTTCCAGTTTGGATTCGGGAGACAGACACTATCTCTACATTCAAGATTAGGCTTAAAACTTTCCTTTTTGCTAAAGCATATAGTTAGGGCTGGACCAGGTGACCCTGAATCCTCCCTTAGTTATGCTGCAATAGACATAGGCTGCCGGGGAACTCCCATGATGCATTGAGTTTTTCCTTTCCAGTCACCTTTCTCACTCACTGTGTATTAACAGACCTCTCTGCATTGAATCATATCTGTTATTAACCTCTGTCTCTCTTCCACAACATGTCTTTTATCCTGTCTTCCTTCTCTCACCCCAACCGGTCGCAGCAGATGGCCCCGCCCCTCCCTGAGCCTGGTTCTGCCGGAGGTTTCTTCCTGTTAAAAGGGAGTTTTTCCTTCCCACTGTCGCCAAAGTGCTTGCTCATAGGGGGTCATATGATTGTTGGGTTTTTCTCTGTATCTATGAAGCGCCTTGAGGCGACTTATGTTGTGATTTGGCGCTATATAAATAAAATTGAATTGAATTGCAATTCAATTAAATATAATTGAATTGCAATTCAATTATATTTAATTGAATTGCAATTAAATATAATTGCAGCACGGTGGCACGGTGGTTAGCACTGTTGCCGCACAGCAAGAAGGTCCTGAGTTCAATTCCACCATCAGGCCGGGGTCTTTCTGTGTGGAGTTTGCATGTTCTCCCCGTGTTTGCATGGGTTCCCTCCGGGTACTCCGGCTTCCTCCCACCGTCCAAAGACATGCAACTTGTGGGGATAGGTTAATTGGATAATCCAAATTGCCACTAGGTGTGAATGTGCGAGTGAATGTGAGTGCGAATGGTTGTCTGTCCCTATGTGTTAGCCCTGCGACAGACTGGCGACCTGTCCAGGGTGTACCCTGCCTCTCGCCCTATGACAGCTGGGATAGGCTCCAGCGACCCCCGCGACCCTGGATGAATTGAATTGAATTTTTAAGATACATCTGTTCACCTGTTTGATAATGCAAATATCTAATCAGCCAGTGATATGAAAGCAAATCACTGTATTAATTCTGGTCAAGAAGGCCCGATGAAGTTCACACTGGGCATCAGAGTGATGAAGAAATGTGATTTAAGTGGCTTAAGTGAATGTGGCATGAATGATGGTGCCAGGTGAGCTGCTCTGAGTTTTTCCCAAACTGCTGATCTGGTGGGATTTTCCAAAACAACCATCGTTTACAGGAATGGTTAAAAAAAAAAAGAAAATAACTCAAATTACCACTTAGCACCAAAGTATGGTGAAGAGCACCTCTGAATGCATGACATGTCAAACCTTGACGCAAAAAACAGCAGCTCTGCACCAGACTAAGTGTCACTTCTGTCAGAAACTCGGGCTACAGTTCACAGGACCTCACCAAAATATGGTGTGATGACTCTTCATTTCTGATGCAACATTTAGATGGCAGGGTCCAAATTTGGCATAGACAACATGAAAGCATGGAACCATTCTGCCTTGTCAACAGTTCAGGATGGTGGGGGTGTAATGGTGAAGCCACATTGAACCCCTTAGAACGAACTGAGCCTCATTTAAACAACACCACCTATTTGAGTAATGTTACTGATCATGTCCATCTCTTTATAAACGCAGTGTACCATCTTCTACTGGCTGATCCCAGCAGAGTAACACACACTGTCACAAAGCTCAAATCATCTCAAACTGGCCTCCACCGTCACCCTGTCCAATAGAGCACCTTTGTGATGAGTTGGAACAGGTGATTCTCATCATGGGCGAGAAGCTGACATATCTGCAGTAACTGTGTGATGCTGTCATGTAAATATGGACCAAAATCTCTGTTTCCAGCACCTTGTTGAATCTGTGCCATTAAGAATTAAAGCAACTGTGAAAGCAAAATGGGTCCAGCCTGATATTATTAGGGTGAAAGTGTCCAGTGAATGCATATGGCCTGATTCTCTTACTCGTGTCATATAGGTTGTGTCTAAAACTATTTATCCATGCACTTTCAACTCTCTGTGTAAAGAGGTCTATGTACACAACTGTATATTGACTTCATTTTATGCTGTTGCTAAGTGCCTGCCGGTCATAGGTGGTAGTTTGATTGTATCTATTATTGTAGAGTGTTTACTTTACAATATAAAGCACATTGAGGCGACTGAAGTTGTGATTTGATACTGTATAAAAAAAACTGAAATAAATGAATTTTTAAAAATAATGTAAATTCTCAGGTAATTTTTCTCTATGATGGTTATTATGTCATCGATGTCACACAGTGAAACATCACAGACCAGCCTTATCTAAATAACAAAAATACCAACATGCAATAAACATAAATATAAATACTTTGTGGAAGTTTATGTTGTGGTTGACTGTGGTTGACTGCCGCTATCCCACACATCCATTTGTCTTCTTTTTCCTCTGGTGCAGGTCATGATGGTGCTGACCACTACATTAGTTGTCATGGAGGTTTTGTGGGCTTTGTGTGATCTGTATAGCATATAGAAATAAACAATATGAGCTGAAGATGTGAAAAGAGGCAGGCAGCCCTTATCCTCTGACAAGAAACAAGTGTAGCATGATGCATAACACAGCATGGAAGAGGAATAAAGATCAAGCTGTCCTGCTGCTTCACTTCTTTACTGTAAGACATAGAAATATCTGCTCTGCATTATCTGACAAAGTATGCATGCAATTTATTACAGTGCTTTGTCATTCTGACATTAAATTAAAGTTTCTATGTTTAATAAATATTTTAGTTCATTGGTAAAGGTTAATTAATTTTAAAGCTATAGAGACGGGAGGTTAATTCCTGTTTGGATTTACAATGCTACAGCTTATTGTGTGTTTTCGGGGCCTAAATTTGTTTACACATTGAAAAAATGAGAAAAATCCTTAAGGAGAAATTTCCTGTGACATGTGAATCAATGGTTTGTATGTAGCAGACTGAACTACATTTAGTTTCAGCTCTGTCTGTAACACAGATTGAGCTGTAAAAGTAACAATAATGGTAAGATTTGACAAACAGTTATGTAAACAGGAAATTAATCTCAGTGTAATCTCCACTAAAGAAATGGGTAGCTGTAGTATAAGCCTGTGTGTATACGTGCACCTATGTTAGTATGCATCTGAAAATCTCTTATCTTTTTGAATAGTATTCACTTTTCCATAATCTGTTTGTGAATCTGCACAACCACACAGGAGTTTTTAGTTATTTTGGCTGATTAGACCTACAGTCATGTTGTACAGAGATTAATTGAGGTGGAGGAGTACAAGATTACAAGCAGTCAGGGCAGGCAAACACCACAATAGTAGCAGGCAAAGAAAATCTGGGCATTGAAAGAAGGAAAATGCTGCAAGGCAGGTCTGATAACTGGTCAACTGAGAGAAGAGCCAAAGATCTTAGGCAGACAGCCCAAGGGCTGGTGAGCACATGCACAGATCCAGTGGATGGTTTTGTGGTTTGTGAGCAGGAGAAACAGAGACTTCAGGTAGATGGCCTAAAGGCAGGGCAGCTGTTAAATGTGGAATACGTCTACTGGCCAGCGGTATGTAGTGAGGCTGGATCCTCTTTGGGGAAAGCTGGGTGAGCTGAATTGTTCAGTTAAGTGCAGGTTGTGGGGTGATCAAAATCCTGGAGACCAGAGCTTCAAGAAACCTGCCATGAACCAGAAGACAGAAGATCGCTGGCAGTCTGAGGATTGACCTACACAACTGACTCTAAGGTGGACGAGAGGCCAATCAGGTTATCAGACAATTCAAGGACAGTTTTTCTACCTAAACTGCTCCTCTGTTGGCCAACTAAGTGTCAGGCAAAGCAATGCTAGAAGTTTAACTTGCTGCTAGCAATCATATTGACTAATGGCTATAGTGGTGCTAGCTAACTGGCAGAACTAACCAGGTGGGAGGACTAGGCAAGTAGTAAAGGTGGTGGCTGAGGCAGAGGATCATGTATAAGGATGACATGCAAAAATTTTCAACAATCTCCTGTTTCCAAATGGATCTTTCCAAATGTTGAACTTCAGAGTTCTCAGAAAAAGTGTCTAAACGTATTAAGTCCCTCCAGGAAATATTGAGAATATCAGAATATCGAGAAAGTAGCCAGATTAATTCATGTCAGTCTGTGCTATCAGGAGTTCCTCCTCCATGACTTTCTCAAGCTGACAATACCCCCAGATGAAATCAGCAGCCCTCCACCGCGTCTGTGTACAGCTGTCCCGGAAACGGCTTTGTCCTCCAATCTAATGGTTTACCAGAGCTGAACTGAAAAAGCAAAACAAAACCCAAATGTATAAGCCAGGTGTAAGTAATAAAATGAGTAATTGACTAGATTTAGCTGCTTCATGTTTGGGTGTTAGCAGCATCACTCCATGTCCTCCTACCTCAAGTACACAACTACACTGGATGAAAGATGTTTTCAAGCATTTCAAGGCTGTCAGATGTGATGCTTAGAACAATCATGCATTTACCTGACAAGTCCTGTCTTAAAGCAGCCACACCCAACGTGGGGCTTGAACCCACGACCCTGAGATTAAGAGTCTCATGCTCTACTGACTGAGCGAGCTGGGCTTGAGCTGCTGCATTAGGAAATATCATAAGATATGTTAAGCTGAAGCATGAGAAGGGCTCTTCTCTCTGAAAGGACCATGACAGCAGAACTGGATCTGAACAGAGGAGATCAAACTGGTGATGATGTTTGGTCAGAATGCACCACCCAGCATATCATATCATCTGCACTGGTCCGTCATGGTAAAGAGAGAGATCCAACTGTAAAAGCAAAGCTCTTAAATCACCGGTCGATCTATGTACCCACCCTCACCTCTGGTCATGAGCTGTGGGTAGTGACCGAAAGAATTAGATCGCAGACACAAGTGTTGGAAATTAACTTTCTCCGAACAGTGGCTGGCCTCTCCCTTAGAGATAGGGTGAGACGTTCAGCCATCCGGGAGGGGCTCAGAGTAGAGCAGCTGCTGCTCCACATCGAAAGGAGCCAGCTGAGGTGGTTTGGGCATCTGATGAGGATGCCTCCTGGGCGCCTCCTGGGTGAGGTATTCTGGGCATGTCCCACCGGGAGGAGGCCCTGGGGCAGATCCAGGACACGCTGAAGGGATTATATCTCTCGGCTGGTCTGGGAGCACCTTGGTCTTCCCCCAGATAAGCTGGAGGAGGTGGTTGGGGAGAGGGCTGGGCTTCTCTGCTTGGGCTGCTGCCCTCGTGACCCGGCCCCAGATAAGTGAAAGAAGATGGATGGATGCATGGATGATGGATGATTGGTGTATAATCACTTTATACCAAGCATGTTTTCCTTACTGGTTAAATAACTGAATAAATAAACATTTTATTTTTATTTATATATTCAATTGCATTTTACTTAAAATCTTTGCTTCATGTTTATTGAGTTGAAGAATATTTTTTCTGCAAGAATCAATGCTTTACTTAATAGGCCGCCACCTCAAATGGTGACAAAACCTGGCTCACAAGGAAAGAAAAAAAATTTCCAAGTAAAAATAGGATGAACTCAACCATATTCTATTTTTATATACGAGTAAATTGATTTGTCGGTGTAATCCACTGCATCATGTGGCACAACTAAACAGCACAGATAAACATAGAAATATAAAACACTCGTTGTGCAGCTTCACGGAATTCACACACCGTGACAAGACTTCAAAATTAGCATGAACTCGTCTCTAGTGACGGTAGAAGTATGAAAATGTGCGGGACCAGTAATCAACTCGTGGTCGCTGAAGCGAATCCGAGTCTGCAGTGCTCTTTCCCTCTCTCTCTCTCTCTCTCTCTCTCTCTCTTTGTCCCTCCCTCCCTTCAGCTTCAGTCAGTTGCCAGTTTATTGCCGCCTCTCTCATCCTCCTTAACGCTTGGCTCTTCAGTGTTTAAACTTTCCTTGAAAGAGACTTACCTCCCAGCATCCTCCACTACAGTTATTAAACCCTGTCTTTGCCTTGAACTTGAGCCAGGATTGATTGTCACTTTCCCCTCGTGCGTGGCTGCAGGACGCGTCTCGGTGCGCGCACAATGGAAAGGAGAACGCGTCCGGTGCGTCCGCCCCGGTCCACCTCCTGTGCTGCTACTGCTGCTGCTTTTGTCTCCGGGACAAACTGACAAAACCCTGCCCAGGAGGCAGACGCACATCCCGGGCTGGAGGATTTGCGTGCCCCCACTCAGAAGATAAACCAGAAACGGAGACTGAGTCGTAAACCCCGAGAGAGAGAGGACATGGACGTACTGTAGCCAGCAATAAGAATATAAGGAGGATGTTGCCCAGCTATAATTAGACATAGAGCTCAAACTGCAGGGAGGCAGAACAACAAACAGTCTTCACTGGTGAGTACACCTTTTTTTCTTATTTTTAATTACCTAAATGCGCTGAAGGGGATGTTCAAGCGCGCCCTTGCATCCTTGACACCAACAGCAGAGGTCATCTGCGCTGCTGGAGGTATTTGAAGAGGAATAGACGGAGAAAGTTGGAGGACGTAGTACAGACGGCATGCTGAAGGCGTTATGAGTCAACTTTTCAAAGTCATTTTAATCTCAGTTAGAGTACCCGGCCCTCACAGGGGTCACAACCGCAGAGTAGCATCGTTGTTCGCACATAATAAAGAAAAAAACGTGAACAAATGAGGAAACTTTGCAGATGAATGGAGCCGAGTTACTGCTGTGTTGACGCGTCGCATTGTTTTATGTGAAGAGAAAATAAAAACGTCACGGTTACAAAATGTAATCTAAACTGGACTATACTATTACTATTTCTGATATTTCCGAGTTAGTTACTGGAACATTATGTCAAGTTTTTATTTTATTTTATTTTTTTCGTTGAAACAAAGTGGGATTCTGTTGCTTTCCACGTTTTTTGTTTTGTTTTGTTTTTGTTTTCCTTCCTTTCCTTTGCATGGGGGCGGAATGATGACATTCAAAAAGGGTGTGCTCAGGTCTGTCCTCGCGCGCCGCTGGCTCAGTCAGAGCGGGTGTGGCCGTCCGCGTGTACGTCCCTGCTCTGCTCAGCAGCAAATACCTGCACCAAACTGGGAATGAAATAATCCAGCACCCGTGCGCGCGCACACACATACACACACAGTGTGGCGCGTGCGCACGTGTTTATTCATTGAACGTCCGTTAATCCACCTGTCTCCAGGGAGGATTAGGGCGTTTTGGGACATTTTGGGACCTGTTTTTCTTTTTTTCTGTTTTTTTACACTCGCCTTTCAACAACATAATTCCTTCAGCTCTACTACCCCCCCCCCCCCCCCCCCCCCAGAGAAAAGGAGCCACAAGTGTCGTTAAACACGCAGTATGTGGTGGAAGCGCCTTGCTGCTGCTGATGTGGTTTGCGTGCAAATAATTTTGGGAGCCCAAAATGGGTTGGTGTTCCGCTGATGGGGTGTGAAACTCTGACATGTGACAGAAGAATTGTGGCTATAAAATGAACTCATCAGGATACTCGTATTTAACAGGGCTCATGACAGAGACAGATATTTATTCAGTTTCAAAGTCATTTCTCATACCCTGAATGCTCAAGCACCTGCTGGCTCTACTGGCATGAAAATGGAAGGCGATATTGGCAAAGGGTTGGTCCTCTCTCGGTCTGCATGTTTGTGTCTGTTTCTCTCTCTCCCTCTCTTCCTCTGCAGTGCCATAATTCCTAAGGCTTGCTTCATTTGGCTGCTTTAGTGTGGCTCTCCCAGTGTTAAAGTGAGGGTTTGATTCCCACTGGTGATTAAATACTGCAGTTTCCATTTATCGACAAACATGCTCCAATGCTCAGTAATTGACTTTCCACCTGCCAAAAAACTAAGTTGTTTTTTTTTTTCTGAGGTAGGACTGCGTAGCACATGATTTCATTCATTTTCTGCTTCTGCCGTGCCTGCCACCAGAAGTGGATATGCAAAACAGCCATCTCTGTCTCTTTTCGTTTTTCACACTGTGCTTGTCAGAGTGGACGAGTGAGGAGACGGTGATTGACTAATGGTTAGAAATACAGTTGGACTCAGAATGGCTCATTAGCCGAGGGACTGGGCACGTCAGACCAGCCACAGGAATGGTTCCATGAATATCGCTCTCTGTATCGCACACTCGGACTTACTTTGTTCTGCCTCAGGATATTCCCTTTTGAAAATGCCACACCTACAACCCCCCCCCCCCCCCCACACACACACACACACACACACATACACACACACACCTTTCATTGGATTAATAAATTCAAGAAAAAACTCTACGGGAAAGGACCTTCTCTGAATGACTGGGTGATAGAAAAGAGCAGTAACTGTAGAGGAGGAGATCAGAGTGCTGGAAAATAGATTTAGGAATGGAATGAACTGGAATTTGATTGTGTGGTGGACTCGTGAGGGGGGGTTCATCTCTGCAGACATGTATGGACAAACCGCAGCAAATCATTCATTGTCTGTGTGCTGCATACAATTATCTTTCTGGCTGTGCGCAGCTCCCTGCAGGCTGTGTTTTCTGCTGTTGTATCCCTGAGGAGCACTTTGACTTTCGGACATTGTTTTGTCAGGGTTAAGGTAAAAACCCTTTAAGATTAAATAGCTGAGCTTCTCAAAGCTTCAAAAATACTTTTCACAGAATTCAGCGGAATTAAAATCCCTGTCGAGAGACAGGCGGCGTTAGGCCTTCTATCTCAAGCTGCCTTTGTTAACTTCTCGTGGCAATTTGTGATGAGGTCACGACTTCTAATCTGTTGATTGGTGTCAGTGAATGTAATGTATGTTGTCAACAAGGTTCTGACTAATGCTTGTTGGTGACTTAAACATTAGTTTTTCTATCGAGGCTTTAGAATTTGACCACAGTTGCTTTGTGGTTTCCTCCAGTTACCTGTATTTTTAGATCCACAGCTAGCTGAGGCTGGACTAGGTTGCTTCATGTTACTGCATGAGGGACAGAATCAATCTTGTGGATTTGAATCCTGATTGCAGATCAGCACTCTTGCGCAGCTCCCATACAAATATGTTTCATTTAGCTTTAGTTCTCCTCCGTGGAGTCACGCATGGTCGCGAGCTCAGACACAATTGCAGTGATTGCCAATTCTGGTGTTCTATGGCAAACACCAATCAGATTCCTAAGTGCCAATCATTGAGCACAGGATCCACTAAAGGTTTTGTAGTGCTCCGCTGGTGCTAATCCTGTTCTGCCTTGCACAAAGGAGCAGATACCAGTCCTGCTGATGGGTTAAGGACCATCTATGGTCCTGTCCAGCTCTCCTACAATAACTGTCTGTCTTTTGTCCATGTTCGTGGGACTGCTGAGAGACACTGCAAACCTTCTAGCAATGGCACATCTGGATGTGCCATCCTGGAGGAGTTGGATTACCTGTGCAATCTCTGTAGGGTCCGCAGATTGCTGATCTCTACCCTATTCAGATGCAAAACTAGTAAAAAAACAAACAGAAAAGATGAGGAGGCAGAGAATGCCAGTGGCCTCCACCTGTAAAACAATTCGCGTGGTGGGGGTTCTCTCAATCTTGCACCTGTTGTTAATTTCATTAACATCAAAGCAGCTGAAACTAATTAGCGGACCAGGTCAATATCCCAGAAGTTTAGGTGACTTGATGCTATACTCTGATTGAAAAGTGTTCCTTTAATTATACAGTAAGCCTGCTGTGGTTGCTTCAAAAAGGTCAAATTATATCAGATTTTTTTTTTAAACAACTTAAAAACTGAAAATGTAGCTATCAAAATGTCTGTTTTCCTCTGTTTTTTGCAAGACATTCTGAATTAGTGGCATGCTTTGGTGAGTCAGTAAAAAGGGGTGATTGCCAGCTGTGAAAGCAGTTCTAATACAGACTTTTTAAAAGAGGCTCTTAACTGTAAGAAAAATACTTTTTTATGAGCTGCAATCATCTTTTGATCTTTAAATATTGATCACTGAACACTTATCAGAATGATAGTCTTTTTTTCTGGACATCAAAACTGCCTGCAGTGCTTCACACTGAAACCAATTACTTGTGCGGTTAGGATAGGGAGTTGAAACAAAAAAGGTGTATGAAATTAATATTTAAAAAGGTTTGAAGTAGTATCAAAAAATCCAAATGAGGATTTAGTTCTGTGTCTTTATTGCATCAACAGGGACTTAAATAGAGGGGAGATTTAATTATGGATGGATAGCGCAATAATTAAGGATTTACATGGCTGAAGATATGACAAAGGACACTGTTTCAGTCTGGTTAAATCACCAAACATCATTCCAGAGAAAGGCTTTAATGGCTTTAACTGGAGAAACAATGCAATACATTTATATGTTGGAAGCCTGTTTCTTTACACAGTAGTTGTTTTACAGTTTGATCTTAAAGTATTTGGACACTGTCATGTGTTACTGGATTGTATAGCTTTAACACTTTAAGATCCAAATCACCAGTGCGACTCATCCTGCAACAACAACAGCGAAGAAGTCATTCTTGAATTTTGCAATTAAAGGTAAGATCTAAGAAAATAAGTGTTTCAGGTTTAGTTTTAGGGGTTTTATAAGTTTCGCAAATTATTTTATTACCGATGTTAAAGTATATCGCATATAAGTTACATTGGTTTTGTCAGTAACCGCTTGTATTCAACAGCTCATGGGCCAAATTTCTAAACTGGCCTCACAAGTTGCTACAACAAAAAAAAGAAAGACAATGTAATGAATGACTTTTTGTGCAACAGTGAACGTTTGCCATCTTGTGCACATCTGCCTGCTCTTCTACCAGACCGCTTTCTTTTTCTCTTTCTCTCTTTTCTGCAACCCTTGACCTTTTCAGCTCTGCTCCTCAGACCTGAAACCTGTCCAATTAAGCTTCTGTGCCTGGGACTTCACCCATTATTTGCTCAGATTAGTTCCCCACACTGTGGATTTCTCTTGGTTAAGCCAGGGTTACCCCGCTGCTCTGCACAGCCAGCAGTGTGCTGGATTCTCCATGTGTCTCCAACCCTATTGTGCCCGAAAATAATTGTTCAGCTTTTATCTAACTAAAATCCCCCATCAAGCTAGTCCTGCCTCATGATAGAGCAGTCTTCAAAATATCTTACTTCAGTAGATGTTACTAGGCAACCTGGTGTGCAACAACCATTGAGCGCAGTGTTTTCCATTCATATCTGTGGAATCAAAATGACTTAAAAGTTCACGTATAAATGGACATATTTTTGTTTTCCTTTTCATCCCATGCACCCCCAAATTCATGACATGATTAAAGAATCCGTTTTAGGAAATGTCATGAAATACGAAATCATGGGGTTTCATTTAAAAAGACAAATGTCTAAAATGGTGAGTAAGTGTAATTAGAAAAGGTTTAAACTCAATCAATCCTGTTTTCCCGCCATTTTATTTTTTTTACCTGGAGTCAGGGTCCCATCTTAAACAACCTTAAATTAGACCATAGAGGAATGGGCTGGAAAAAATATATATTTCATATCATTGCATTAGCCTTGAAATAGGTTTAATTAATAGGTTTAAACATGTAAGTAAACTTACATGTAACTTGATTATTATTTTTACTTGCATTTTTTGCAAAAAAAAAAAAAAAATAGCGTATTACAGCTTTAACCTCCTAAGACCTGAACTCTTCCACGGCATGCATTTTTAATTTCTCTTTGATATTTGGTCATATTGGGGCCCGATGAATGTAAAAACAAAGAATTACCAGATTTTGTTTTTAACCTTATTTTTGTTTTTAAGAAAAATAAGAGCCAAATATGAGGATATTCGTTTAAAATTTTGATAGAACAGTAGCAGTATAATGTCCTTGTAAGTGGCAGGCCCTTGTAGAGCAAAATTCAGTAATTTGGTCTAAATAACCCAAAATGTGATGTCCACATATGTGGACGCCAGGTCCTAGGAGGTTAAAGGTGAGGAGACAGGAATACAGAGCCAACTATACAGTCTTGGGTTACTTTTATCACAGAGACCTTGAGAGGCTTCATATGTCTTGTGTATAGAGGTTTGTCTCTGACAGACAAGTAAACATGCTGCAGTGAGCTTAGAGGATTTGAAAACATAAGAAAGAGAAAAAACTAAACTAAAGAGAAAAGAAGAACAAATCAGAGAAGGCAAACAAGATGCTGGCCTTTTGTGTTTTTTGACCTTTTCTGTCCTTTGCTGTGTGGATCAAATTAAATGGAACTGCCTCAGTCTGGTAGTTAAATTCACCAGGTCACCAGGGGCAGAAATAATCCGCTCTAATTCCAGTTGCCAACCTCAATGTATGGTTGTGAAAATCCCAACGGCTTTGTTATCTGTAAAGATGTGTGGCCACTTATTTAACATCATTTAAGGTTTCTTTGTATTATCTGACTCACATATTACAGTGAATATGATGAAAGAGTATCCTCAGCCACAACTGGTTTTTTTTTTGTAGCACTTATACAGAAGTACTATGGTGAGACAACAGTTAGTATGTGGCTGAAACTGTCTGTTACACAGTGGGTTTCAGTCAGTTTGTACATGTATCACATGATGAGAAAACACACTTTGGACAATGCTGTGCTATGACAGACATTTACATAGTGAGAAAACTGAAAGATCTTCTGTAATTCATATGATCAGATTTTAGATCCACTACTGTAAGTGGTTAGATTTCATAGGATGGAGAAAAACACACACATCCAAGTCCAATTTCAAATGGCCAATACAAAGTAAAAGCCGATCACAAATTCTTTTTTTTTATAACCAAATTCCCATTTTTTGTAACACCCACAGAACGCTGATGCTGATTTGAATAATTCTCTTGCCACAAGCTCCAGAGTGTCAAACTGCAGGCACATTCAACATTCAGCTCAAAGACAAACTGAAAATAAAGCTTCATGCTACTAGCATGAAGCACCCTCAGCTGGAGGAATAACTCAATTATCTGAAATGATTCTGTAAACAAGATTGGTTCATTTTGGATTCTGCTTAAAGCCTTTGCTGGGCATTTTAAACTTTTTTTTGTCCTCGGGTATAATGCCACAGTGAAAGCAGTTCAATAAAAAAGAAAATGTAAGACTGATGAGAAATAAATTGAATGTTCTCAGAGCAATGTAAAGGTTTGAACAATGTGAAAAGACCAGGGAAAAGAACAGTACCTCAAGGAAAATAAAAACTAAATTAAGATAATGATTTGGATATAATTAAACGGACGCTGCTCTTCAGGCAACATATATAGACCTCACACCAATACACTGCAAAAACATGTGTCATCCAACTTTAAGGCTAAAACAGATACTTCTGTAGCATCCCTCAATATTTTCCAGCCTTACTAGAATAATGTCCTTAAATATGTTTACATTTACATTAAAGCATCACTTTATTAGGTACATCTTGGTAATTCTGGGTTGGATCACTTTTTACCTTCAGTAATGCGTGTGTCGACTTCACTTCCATGGTGTGAATTTCCCGTTCAGTTACATCCCAAAGGCGCTGCATCCTCACAGGATGGATCTATCCTTTCATAGTGTTTGTGCCAAACTTTGACCCTACCATCTGATTGTTGCAGCACAAATTGAGACTCATCATACCAGACAGGAGTCACACTTAGTGTTGTACTACACTGCTGTAGCACTTCTGCTTCAAGATCTGATGTGCAGTGTATTCTGAGATTATCTTCTTCATGCGAGTGGTTATTTGAGTTATTTCCTCTATTTTAGCCATTCTCCATAAACTCTAGAGATGTTTGTGTGGGAAAATCCCAGCAGATTAGCAGTTTCTAAAATTTTCTGACCAGATCACGTGGCACCAAAATTCATGCCACATTCAAAGTCATTTAAATCACCGGCTTTATATGTTGATACAGGGCAGGATGGATCCACGCTTTCGAGTTGTTTACACCAAATTTTGAGCCCACTATCTGAATGCATCAGATTCAAGACTCATCAGATGAAGCAATGTTTTTCCAATCTTCTGTTGTCCAACTTTGGTTAGCATGTATAAACTATAGCTTCAACTGTTTGTAGCTGACAGTTGTGACACGTGCTGTGGTCTTCTGCTGCTGTGCATTCAGAGATGCTCTTATGCATACCTTGGTTATAATGTGTGGTAATTTTTAATGAATGTTGCAGTCTGAACATACACACACACATATATATATATATATATATATATATATATATATATATATATATATATGTGAATGAGAGAGAGTGTCAACTCATTCGGATGAGCTCGCCAGTATGCTCAGATGTACCAAATCCTAGGTGATACTGTCGTATCAAGCTGTGTTGCTTCTGCTCCCTGTAGCATCCTTTGAAATCATATGTAAGTGCGAGGTAAAGTGAGAATTACATCCCATCTGGCTTCTTGTAGATTTCACTTGGTACGTGCTGTGGCCACTGCTATCTGTTCTCATTCATATGCACCACTCTGACTGCAGAGTTATTTTACAATTTCCTTGCTGTTTGATCTCCTTCAAGCTCTCCACTCTGGGACTGTCACTCTAGAGGGATGTGCACAGGGAGAGGGAGTTAAAACAGACAACGAGAGCTGGGGGAAAGAGAGTGTGTGGAATCAAGAGGGACAGGTGAGAGAGTAAGATTGACATGGGAAGCAGGTGAAAAGTAGATGGAGATGGGTGAGAGTCAGCTGTATACTTGCTTCATGTTCACACCCGTCCTCTTTCCCAAGCTGTCAAACAGCCATTTTATTAAAGCTGTTGGCATCTAGTGCCAAACAGTAGCCCGCCACTTAACACTTAGGTCATAGCTGTGGTGAGACTTGGTTTTTCTCACTGTAAACTCCCTTAAGAGTTCAGTTCTGTCCTAAATCAGCTGCATCCAGCATGGGACTTGAATCCTTGACCCTGAGGTTAAGAGTCTGCCAACTGAGCTAGCTAGACTTGACGGCTTGTGAAATAGATATGACATTTTCTACTCAAGTTGAGCACTCAAAGTGCTTCCTAATACAAGTCTTGTTCCCCCATAAATTCATGCATTTCTGTTTCTATCAAACCTGATGGATCAGTGGAAACTTGGCGTTCCATGTCGAATCAAAATATTTCATCATGTGAACACCCCCAAAGTTCTACTTTGTGGATTGCTTTGCCTTTTGAGTAACTTCTTAACACTGGAATTCCCAGCTTCTACCGTTCTACCTTTAAAAGCCGGAGAGCAGTCAAGTCAAGAAGGCTTCTACCTGAGACCCCCGCGGAGTCATCATTTTGCGTTTCTACCTTTAAAAGCCGGAGAGCAGTCAAATGCTGGAAGTGGAAGCTAAATTGGCTAGTCATTCATATGTATATTGGGTCGTTACCTAGGAATTCTGGAGGGAGGGGATTGGGGGAGAAATCAACACACATGAGTCTAGGTCCTTTGTTGCTGACATTTATTGATAAAAACAGTAGTTTCATTTCATGTTATTTCCTTTTTCATTTCAAGCAAGGAAGTGGATGTAGTTAGTAAGTAAGATATTTCAGACATTATTCTGACACAGAGGAGGAGATACTGGAATTATAATTAGTATCTATGCATGCATTTGTGATTTTGTTTGACCTTCCCATTGCTCACAATTTGAATTTGTTCACACTGCAGATGAGTGTCTCAGTCCCCAAACAAGCTCTCTTTTTCGGTGGAGAAGCAGTCTCCTCATCCGCAGTGAGTGTGGAGAAATCAACACACATGAGTCTAGGTCCTTTGTTGCTGACATTTATTGATAAAAACAGTAGTTTCATTTCATGTTATTTCCTTTTTCATTTCAAGCAAGGAAGTGGATGTAGTTAGTAAGTAAGATATTTCAGACATTATTCTGACACAGAGGAGGAGATACTGGAATTATAATTAGTATCTATGCATGCATTTGTGATTTTGTTTGACCTTCCCATTGCTTACAGTACAAAAAACCAACCATTTGTACACATATGTACTAATAATAATAAAAAGTGAGTGCAACACTGCAACCCATCACCCCGTCGTTCAGTGGTCGTTGATCAGTGGTCCATTGTGGCACCATTCAGAGCACTGGTACAATAGTACCAGCAAGATATGGGAAGACATTGCAAATGTACTTGGATTTTAGGTTGCAAGCCACCCAAAACTTGATCCCAAACTTGTCAGGTTTACTTGCAATATACTGCAGGAAACCCGTCACCCCGTCGTTCTGTGGTCCATTGTGGCACCACTGATCAACGACCACTGAACGACGGGGTGACGGGTTGCATTGTTATGTGGTCACACCCCCGTCGTTGATCAGTGGTCCATTGTGGCACCATTCAGAGCACTGGTACAATAGTACCAGCAAGATATGGGAAGACATTGCAAATGTACTTGGATTTTAGGTTGCAAGCCACCCAAAACTTGATCCCAAACTTGTCAGGTTTACTTGCAATATACTGCAGGAAACCCGTCACCCCGTCGTTCTGTGGTCCATTGTGGCACCACTGATCAACGACCACTGAACGACGGGGGTGTGACCCCGCTGATCAGTGTGACCTGACCCCACTGATCAATTGTGATCAAGGGTATATATATGATACAATCTCACTGCACTTAGCCTAACCCTTCATTGCCCTGAAGAATCCTGTGGTGTACGGACCTCCTCTCCAAGGAAAGAAAATGCAGAGAAGACTCACCACCCAGCAGGCGTTGGAAATGATCCTGGCGGAAGTCGACCCTTGTGACTCGGATGGAGAAGACCTAGAAGTTCAGCCGGATTCGGACTCAGAGCTGTCTGATCAGTCTTCCGGTTAGTTTCATTTCATGTTATTTCCTTTTTCATTTCAAGCAAGGAAGTGGATGTAGTTAGTAAGTAAGATATTTCAGACATTATTCTGACACAGAGGAGGAGATACTGGAATTATAATTAGTATCTATGCATGCATTTGTGATTTTGTTTGACCTTCCCATTGCTCACAATTTGAATTTGTTCACACTGCAGATGAGGAGACTGCTTCTCCACCGAAAAAGAGAGCTTGTTTGGGGACTGAGACAGCGAAAGATGGCACAGTGTGGCGTGAAGAACATGTGGGGACCCGTCTCCCTTTCACCCCTATAGAACCGTACGCTGCAGATGGAGAGCCAACGGCTAAGGCCAGGAGAAGTATCTTGAGTCGCCTTCAGAGCTTCCTGTGTTTCATCACTCTTGACATGCTTCGTAGCATTCAAGAATGGACTATTCAACATGCACAGCAAACGGAGCATGTTTGTTGGTTCATGGACCTCCCTGAACTAATGGCATTTATTGCTATTGTCATCTTGCGGGGGGTTTACAGGGTTCCATCTGTAAATGACTGCTGGTCAGCAAACCTGGGAAACCCACAGATAATTGGAACTATGGCACGAAACCGCTTCCAAGACATCATGCAACACCTACGCTTTGATGACAAGTCCACCCGCTGTGATCGAGCAAAGACTGATAAGTTCGCAGCAATTTCCAGTGTGTGGGGATCATTTGTCACCAACTGCATCACGTGCTACAACCCTGGTCTACATATCACCATCAATGAACAGCTTTTCCCATCAAAAACTCGGTGCAGTTTCCTGCAGTATATTGCCAGTAAACCGGACAAGTTTGGGATCAAGTTTTGGGTGGCTTGCGACCTAAAATCCAAGTACATTTGCAATGTCTTCCCATATCTTGGCAAGGACCCCAATCGTCCCACTGGGGAGAGACTTTCCGAAAATGTAGTTATGAGGCTGATGGAACCATTCCTGGACAAGGGCAGAAATGTTACCACTGACAATTTTTTCACATCGCTTTCACTTGCGCAAAAACTTCTTAGACGGAAAACCACCATCCTCGGCACAGTCAACAAGATTCGCAGGGAAATTCCTCAATCCACTAGACAGACAGATCGCAATGAATTCACCACTCAGGTATGTTGCAGGTCTTTTGTGGTTCTATGTTTATGTGTTTCATTGTGTGTAAAAGGGCTATGGAATTAACAATTTATCTTATTTCTTAGGTGTTTTCAACCTCTGCTGCCACGCTGACGGCGTATGCGGCCAAACGGAAGAAGACAGTATATATTCTTAGCAGCATGCACAGCGTGGTTCAGACCGAAAACACTACCAAAAGGAAGCCAAACACTGTCACCCTTTACAACAAGACAAAGTGTGGCGTGGATGTGATGGACCAGATGGTTCGGGAGTACACTGTCCGCAAAGGAACACGGCGCTGGCCAGTTGCCGTGTTTTATAACATGATTGACATGGCAGCACTGAATGCACATGTGCTGTATCAAGAATGCACCGGGACGAAGGAAAGACGGGTGGACTTCCTGGTAGCCCTTGCAACCGAATTGGCTCACTCTCATGTAGCTGCGAAGAAGGAAAGAAAAGAACAGTTGCTTCGGACACAACCCTCCACACCGAGCCCTGGAAAAAGGGCCACGTGTCAGGTCAAACACAGATGCAAAAAAAATCAGGCCACTGTGCGATGTGTTCACTGCTACAGGTACACATGTGGTAAATGCAGGCGACAGATACCGTGGCAGTGCCAGGATTGTGAGTGATTGCTGAAAATGTTGTAATGTACTCACTCAATTTTTGTTATTATTTGTAAACATGTGTACAAACGGTTGGTTTTTTTTCTATTTTCATCAATAAATGTCAGCAACAAAGGACCTACATGTGTGTTGAGTTCTCCCTAAGATGGCATACTGAAACACTCCAAGTGTTTGCAAGTAAACCTGACAAGTTTGGGATCAAGTTTTGGGTGGCTTGCAACCTAAAATCCAAGTACATTTGCAATGTCTTCCCATATCTTGCTGGTACTATTGTACCAGTGCTCTGAATGGTGCCACAATGGACCACTGATCAACGACCACTGAACGACGGGGTGACGGGTTGCAGTGTTGCACTCACTTTTTATTATTATTAGTACATATGTGTACAAATGGTTGGTTTTTTGTACTGTAAGCAATGGGAAGGTCAAACAAAATCACAAATGCATGCATAGATACTAATTATAATTCCAGTATCTCCTCCTCTGTGTCAGAATAATGTCTGAAATATCTTACTTACTAACTACATCCACTTCCTTGCTTGAAATGAAAAAGGAAATAACATGAAATGAAACTACTGTTTTTATCAATAAATGTCAGCAACAAAGGACCTAGACTCATGTGTGTTGATTTCTCCACACTCACTGCGGATGAGGAGACTGCTTCTCCACCGAAAAAGAGAGCTTGTTTGGGGACTGAGACACTCATCTGCAGTGTGAACAAATTCAAATTGTGAGCAATGGGAAGGTCAAACAAAATCACAAATGCATGCATAGATACTAATTATAATTCCAGTATCTCCTCCTCTGTGTCAGAATAATGTCTGAAATATCTTACTTACTAACTACATCCACTTCCTTGCTTGAAATGAAAAAGGAAATAACATGAAATGAAACTACTGTTTTTATCAATAAATGTCAGCAACAAAGGACCTAGACTCATGTGTGTTGATTTCTCCCCCAATCCCCTCCCTCCAGAATTCCTAGGTAACGACCCAATATACATATGAATGACTAGCCAATTTAGCTTCCACTTCCAGCATTTGACTGCTCTCCGGCTTTTAAAGGTAGAAACGCAAAATGATGACTCCGCGGGGGTCTAAGGTACTACCCCGAAATGACTGCTCTCCGGGGGTGTAAGTGTTAAGCTTGCCAGACTTTGTAGTAATTACCAGCAGTTTAATCTGCATTGTAAGTAAGTTCTCCACTGTGACTGAATGCCTCAGTCAAAGTGGATCATTCCAATCAATCACTCTGATTTGTTGCAGTAGGAGTGTTCAGCTGATTAACCCCTTTCTCATGAGGTCTAGCAGGCAGTGTGTTTTTTGATGATGGTCGGAAAAGCGTGAAGTTGTCGTCTACATCCGTTTTTCGGCATTCCTCAGGTGATTTCAGAACCTCGGGTCATCGTATGTTTGCATGTAGCTAATCTGATCTGGACTGATCACCTGGGGAAGCACATCGTCAGGTCACAGGCCATTTATTGATTGACGTGCAAACAATCAAGTTCTGCTAGCCAGCTGGGCTTTGCATCGTTTCTGTTGCTGAACTTATAATTTCATTGTTTCTTTACCCCTCGTGAATTACTTGGAGTATTTTTCGTTCCATGAACTTGACTAGAATTGACAATTGACATTTTGTAGCCATTTCTCTCATTGCTGCATTTCAAAAGTGGCAGTTTTGGTGAATCAGACACTCATGACTCGTCAAGTAAAGCCTCTGACCAGCCAATTGGTAGCATGGAGTCTGACCAAGGCAAGGCAAGTTCATTCATATAGCACAATTCAACAACGAGGTGATTCAAAGTGCTTTACAGAGACATTAAAAAACAAAAACAAATAAAAAGCATGATTTAAAATTGATTAGAAAAAAACAGTAGATAAAATCAGTAGTTAAAATGTAAGTTTTGAAATTTAAGCTTAAAAGTGTGGATTTGGTGCTTTATTCAAATGCAGCTGAGAACAGGTGAGTCTTCAACCTGGATTTAAATAAACTGAGTGTTTCATCTGATCTGAGGTTTTCTGGGAGTTTGTTCCAGATATAAGGAGCATAAAAGCTGAATGCAGCTTCTCCGTGTCTGGTTCTGACTCTGGGAACTGATAAAAGACCAGATCCAGATGACCTGAGGGATCTGGAAGGTTCATACTGGGTCAGGAGGTCACTGATGTATTTTGGTCCTAAACCATTCAGATTGTCTGACTGATTTTTTAGGTAGACCTGTAAAGATGCTGTTAATAATCAAGCCTACTAAAGAGGAATGCATGGACTAGTTTTTCCAGGTCCTGTTGAGGAATCAGATCTTTTATCCTTGAAACATTCTTGAGGTGATGGTAAGCTGATTTTGTTATTGTCTTAATGTGTTTTTATAAGTTTAGGTCTGCATCCATCACTACACCCACATTTCTTCGACAAACTCACATTTTAGTACTTGCTCAGCTCACTTGGGACCCTGGCTGAGCAGGTAGCAGGGACTTGCTTTTTTCAAGCTTGTTGAAAAACTGTACAGTTCTGTTCTAAATCCTGGGGGTTGAACCCACAACCCTGAGATTAAGCGTCTCATGCTCTACTGACTGAGCCTGCCAGGCTTGATGCCTAAAGGTTGCATGGTTACGTTCAGTAAACAGGCACATTTTAACCGCCCTTGCAATGATTTGTTAAACCAAATGCTGTGGTTTCAGTGCCTATATGAAATTAAAAACACTGGTACTAACAACAAAACCTCCTTGTACTTTGTATAACACCCACAGAATATAAATTGACAGACGCGAGTTATTCTTTCATTCAAGTTTGTAATTTATTACCGGTTATTTGTATCTTCACCTCATTTATTTGCGTGATAACTTTTTAAGATAATGACACAGCAACAAGGAGTGAACGTGAGCATGAGTGGTTGTTTGTTTCTCTATGTTAATGCTGCACTTGACTGGGGAGAGTACGCAGTAGTGTACCCCACCTCTTACCCTATTACTGCTTAGATAGGCGCTACATGAGCTGTGACTCTGAATTCTATTGATAATCCGATGTACCTGTATGTTGAACTTTGCACAGTTGTCCCATTTAGTTATTTTCCTTATGTTCTTCAAATGTTGTTGTCTTGGTTTGGCTTTTCATAACAAAGTGAGCTGAATCAAAGTCTTTCTCGAAGCAAGTTCTTTACTCACGTGCCATGTGGCGATGCCTGCAGGGAGTTATTTAAAATCATGTATCTGAATGTGTCATGATCCTGGGTCCTTTTGACCCAGCGTTTTGTGTTTTCTCTTCGATTTTGGTTCTGTTCTCTAATTGGTGTTTACCCTGTTCCCCCCCGTGTGTTCCTGTTTTATTGTGAAGGTCTGCGTCTTATGTGAGTGTTTTCAGTTTGCCTCCCTGGTCTCGTCATGTTAATCACTCCCAGCTGTGTCTCCCACCTGTGTGTAATCTCCCTGTGTTCTCTGAGTGTATTTAAGTTGTATTTTCTGTCTTGGTAATCGCTGGTTCGTCTGTGTTGTTTCCCCTCGGTCTCCCTGCGTCTCCCCGTATGTATTTCTCCGGACCTCCCTGCATCCTCATTCTGGTTTGTCTTATTAGTTTACCCAGTTTAGGTTTCCGGTTTCATGTTTTGTCGCCACCGCTGTTTGTACTCACACCCCTGTAAATAAACACTCATCTGCACCAGAGCTGCCGCATTTTGGGTCCTATTTCATATTCCACACGGCTTGCCCCGGCAAACCGTGACAGAATGAATGTGGAGGTTTGTGAAAATCTGTCGTAAACTGATTGTACAGAAGACAAATAAAAGTACAGACAGCATGACAGTGTTCTGCATGCTTCTTGACAAATATTATAAGTGTAAATTAGACTTAAGGAGATAGTTATAGAGATCCTCCATAGTCAAAGCATACATGCAGAGCATTGTCTGAAAAACAGACTGTATGTCTGAAAGGTTAAATGGAGACAGAATAAGATCATATGGACCATTTAATTTCATTCAGTAAGGTCAGCTTGACAAAGAAAAGTAGCAGTCATCACTTTTCACTGAGAAATTCAAGGAAAGATACGAATTTTGAGTGAGTGTTGCTCACTCAAAAGCAATCAGAAATCAGAAATAAATGGTATTGGAAAGAGTCTCTCCCTGTTGTCACGACAGTGTTGTGTCTCCAGGTATCAAGGACGTTTGCTTGAGAACAGACCGTACCTTCAGAAAGGTACGGTGTATGACACGTCGCTTCTGTAGTCATACAGCTGTATAAAACCCAAGTGGCTCGTGCTTATCTGTACAGTACAGTGGTCGTGACTAAAAACATGCTCCCCTCGGACATTCGTTAATCTGCACTCTCCAAGTTATCAGACAGCGCGAGCGAGTGCAGCTGTAAAAAAAAAAAAAAAAAATCAGCGCACATCGCACCTGTACGCATTACCACACGAACACACGCCTGAAGCAAAGTTGCAAGATTGTCGTTTAATAAGGCAGCCACGACAGAAGCATTCATGCACCTGTGCACATGCAGTCAAACGAACATGTAAATGCTATTCTTGCTGTTAACTTTTGAGTTTTGGATTGCTGAAAGCAGTACCACACACACACACTTTTTACCCCTCGCCACATGCCATATTTCAAGTATGTCCCACAGGTACCTGCAAAGTTTCCATCAGGGGAAAGAATTAGCTTCACACCTGTCAGTGGGCGTTTGTGTCTTTGCATATGTGTGCGCCATGGCTAAGCAGCACTGAGACTACATAAAACTCCCTGATGTCATTTGCCAAGTGGTGGAGGAGCTTAAAATATAAATGAGTGAGCACACACAATTCAATTAAATAAGGAAATCAAATGTTGGCATGTTAGAAAAATGTCAATCACGTCCTCGCCCTCTACCTTTTTCTGTCCCCCATATATACGTCCCTCTCTGATTACAGTTTGTTTTGATGTGATCGACATAAAAGAGAGACAGAGCCTGTGTGGTGGGAGCACCTCCAGGCTCTGGGAAACAATCATGTAAAACTGAGATTTTTGTTTGTTTGTTTGTTTGTTTGTTTGTTTGTTTATTTATTTATTTATTTATTTATTTATGTGTTCATTTGAGTGCTGAAAAAATTCTTTCAGCTATGAAAGCCTCCCCGCAGGCGGTTTGTCTTTCTCTCTCGTCTTGTATTTTCCCATAATTCCTCTGCCTCTCTCTTGCAGTCGTCCTTTACTCTTCTTCAGTTTCACCTTTGTTCATCATCGCTATTGTTCATTCTCTTCCTCTTGCTCCATCAGCACTCAGTCTTTTTGTCCGCTCTGCCCTTAGTATTCCTCTTTCTCCCTTCTTCATTCCTTGATTTTTGTCTTTCATTTTATTTCTTTTTTCATAAAGTCCAAAGATACAAAGACCCATGCAGTCTCTTAATCATTGAATCCATGTGTTTTCAGTCCCGTTGCAACCGGTGTGTAAAAACAACAACCCAGCCATCTGCCTTTACAAACATTTATGAGAAAATGCATCATTCTAAAGATCTCACTGATACGAACATGCTGGATGCTGCCAGTGCAGCAAGTCAGTTCATAAAATTCTTCCCTCCTAGATATTCCGCCATCAACTGGAAGTGGCGTTACCACAAAGTGGAAGCGTTTAGGAACCACATAGTCAGTCAGAGCCACAGAGCTCCAAACCACCTCTGACATTAACGTCAAGACAAGAATTTCATGGTATGGGTTTCCACAGCTGAGCAGGCTGTAGGTGTAATGCATGGGTGGCCTAGTTTGTGATTGTGTTTATGGTCCATATTGTTTATGGTCAATCTAACATAGTTGCACGTGTGTGGTCTTTGTTAAACCTGTGATGCTCCATGACAACAGGTACCCTAATCTGGATAAAATCCAGGGCTGAGAAAATGGCTGGGCATTACTGACTTCATTGTTGTGCTTAAATTGAACTCCCATTGTCCCTGCTGTTAAAGATCCCCTGTAGTTTGAATCTGCCACCCCCACCTTTCAGCGGTATGGAAGGTTCTAAGCGGATGATGAGCAGTGTGTGTTGTTCAGGGTGGACCTTGGGCAAATATTGCTGTCTCGTAAGACCAAAGATCTTTTTGTTTTTTTCTTGTGCCATCAACGTTCTTTAAATGATGTTTGGGAAACTTCAAGTAGGATCCATGTCTTTTACTCAGGAGTCAACTTCCTCTTGTGTCTAGCCCCAAGAAAGATCGACTGAGAGTGCTGATGGCCGCAGAGAACCAATGTAGCCTTGTTAGACTTTCCGGTGGGAGGACTGGTTACTCAATTTGGCTGGAGAGACAAATCTTGCAAGAATCCTGGTGGTTCCAAACTTTTTCCATTTAATGGCTATGAGACCGCTGTGCTGCTGGAAATGCTCAGAGCTCCAGACATAGGTCTGAGCCGTGATCTATGGCACTCCACAATTTAATCACAGCGGTCTACAGAGAGTTGCTTGGATGTCATAGCTTTTTCCTCCCTGCTCTGTAGTGTGGAATAGAGGAGATATATATATATATATATATATATATATATATATATATATATATATATATATATATATATATATACATACACACACACACACACACACACACACACACACACACACACACACACACACACACACACACACACACACGAGTGATACCCTCTAAACTGCATCCAATACATTGAGTTCATCACGTCCAGTAGAGTTCTAGACACATCTCAAGGGTAGTTAAAGCCAAAGCAGAGGGTTTAAAGACTATTCTAAATTTAAACATGCAGTTTAAAAAAGAATCTGAACACATTTTGTCAGTTT
This sequence comes from Copadichromis virginalis, assembly GCF_057382275.1. Taxonomy (NCBI): domain Eukaryota; kingdom Metazoa; phylum Chordata; class Actinopteri; order Cichliformes; family Cichlidae; genus Copadichromis; species Copadichromis virginalis. Next base: position 33,974,477 of record NC_140620.1, read on the forward strand.
GTTGTGAATTTTTGGATTATTGATTGATGCAACGCTGATTTCTTCAGTTTTAAAAAGAAATCTGCATGAAGGGGTCTGAATAGTTTGTGTCTCGTGGAGTTTACGCCTTTTTCTGGATTCTTTTCTTTTACCAGTTTCCTCTTTTTTTTAAATTCTGTCATCATATTATAGCCCATCCCTTTCAATCCTTACTTGTTACCTCATATTTGGACTTCCCTTCTCGCCTTAACTTCCACATCTCCCTCATTTCTTCTATTTTGTTTGCTTCCACTTTCCATTAGTCTTTTCCTCCTTATATTGTGTTTCTTATTCCTGCTGTTTTTTCTCTAAATTATGCTTTTTTTCTTTGCTTTAAGCCATCATTCTGTGTGGATCTCTCCTCACTCTCCTCTATCCGTTCCTTCCCTTTTATTGAAGCGAATTCCTTCCCTACAGCGCACACCCTGGGCTGCATGCTTCTCAGCCACCCCTGTCATGTCCTTCTGTCTTTATCCTCCCGCCTTTCTTCTGTCTCTGATCCTTTTTACTCCCTTCATCTTTTTCTTCATGGTCAGTCTAGTCTCTTGTTTGCCTCCTTGTCGTATTTTACCTCCTTCTATACTTACAAGCTTACCTCATTTTTCTCCCTCCCCACTTCCTAGTGTTTCTAATCTGTTTGTTGCTCCTCTCCTCCATTCGCTTCCTGTCTTTTTGTTCCTGCTTTGTTCCTCTCACACTCCCCTGGGTTTTTCACTCCTTGGCTTTGTCTGTCATACAAACTGTGGCTTTACCCATCCTCCTGTCTCGTTTCTTCTCTTAAAACTGTCCTTTCTTTCCACTCTTTATCTGTGCTATCGTCCTTCTTTCATACACACTTAATCTTCTTATCTTCCCTTTCTTATTATTTCTTCTTCTGACTTTTCTTCCTTCACTGCCTCTCCCACTTTTCCTTCCTTCCCCCTTCGTCCCCTTCTACCTTTCATATTTTCCACCTGTTTTGTATTCCCCCCACCTCTTTTCTCTCTGAAACCTTAAGGAACAGTCCTGCAGTGTGACTGTGTCTGATACAGTTCCTACTCTCTCTCTCTCTCACACACACACACACACACACACACACACACACACACACACACACACACACACACACACACACACACACACACACACAGTCTCTGGTTAGTCTTCACTTGAAGGTGATGTGCTTTGGGGATTTGTTTGTTCCACTGCTGTCTGACAGTTTGACACACACACATATACACTTCAACTACCATACATGCTGCTAAGCACAGTTTACTTGCTAAAATACTCTCTCACTTGTCAGTTTATCAACTTCACATCTCCTCACCCCTCTGCTCTGCTGTTTATTTTTCATTCTTTCATCCGCGCACTCATTAAAGTGCGTCTAGCTCAGCGTGCCAAGGATGCCGCTAAGTCTGCAAGGGATAGAGGGTCTTTATTCGCTACTCAAAGTCATCGGGTGGACAGCTTGAAACACTGTCTCCAGGAACATTAAACTGTAATATTAAAGCTTCATTAAGCCAGCTTAGGTGAGTCCATTAATCACAGATACTTAACCTTTGATGATGTCACTGACACACACACGCTCAAACTCATAGATTTAATGGTCATGGCCTCGCTGCACAGTAGAGCGTAATTAGCTTTTTCATTAATTTCCTTGTTGTAGCTGAATGTGCGTAGCAGAAAAACAATAATGAAGGAAACATTGTTTGTGTTTTTTTTTCTTTTTTCTTTCCTGCAGCAGTGTTAAAAAAGAGAAACCAAGAGAAGCTAAACATTACCGACCAAGGACCAAAGAACCGTGTTACATCCTTGATGTATTGCAGATTTCAACCATACCTGATCTTTTGGACAAGAAGACATAGGAGGAAAAAAAAACGTGTTGATGATGTTAAATTAGCTACAGCACAAAGACCATTGTGACTTTTGACATTCTGGTGATTAGCAGATGACAGAAAACTCTTTACGTGGTCTTTGTTTTCATGGCATAAATCTCAGCGTGACTGTGGCTGATTTAGGTCATTTGTCTCCACTTTAAACCCCATGTGTTAAAATCGGGCAGGCCATGAAGCTAAGCTGCAGTCACAGCTGGTCAGATGATCTCAGTGCTGACAGCTCAGCTTATACCCTTTTGTACATCCATTCAGCAGATGTTGTACAAAGTGCGCTACTCGAGCTGCTTTCACCCATAGCTGCTCCACATCTGAAACCCATCAATGCCACAACAGTGCAAACTTATTGCAATTATTGTGCAATTAACTTGAGATCTTGTTGTCTTTGAAATGGTTGCTTTGAAGACGGCGCCCTTTCACAGTCAGTTGCTCTTTTCAAAGTGACCTTGAGGGTATCAAGAAACTTCAGTATGATGTCTCTTCACCATTTAAACAGGTCAAGTTGACAGTTGCATGCAACCTGTTTGTGATCTGTTGCTGTCTGCACACTCTCTATAAATTCCTGTTGAGTACTTACAATCAGAGTCCAGGTAGAGCCTTATAAATCTGAAACAGAAATTCCTCCATAAATAGTGACTCATAGTTGCTTCATCACGGCAATTTAACTGCAAAATTACATTGGGGCTTGGTGACTGTGTTGTTATATAGGAGTATAACCAGACTATAACCAGTTGGCAACCAGCTGAGTCTAGTACCCTCTTACAAAGTAATGCGTCATAGACGAATTGCTTCCATGGGCTCACACTGACTACATGTGGACAGTTTGTTTGTGTTATTTGTTTGTGTCAGTTTTTTGCAACCCTTTGCCAACCTGTCTGAGAGTGAGAGTGACTGCAGTTGGTCCAGCTTAGACCGTGATTGTCTAGAGACAGATTGCCTTCCACCAGATGACCTGTGCAATTGTCTGGCGGTCCAAAGCGGTTACTCAGAGGTTGATTGGTGACTAGTTGGACACTGCAACTAATTGCAATCGGTTGCTGAATATCAATGTGATCATTTGTTTTTCTAGTCACAAGGAGGTTGCTACTAGGACTGGGTGATATGACCCAAAATTCATATCTCGATATTCTTTAGCTGGATGGCGATATACGATATATCTCAATATTTTTAAAGCCATAAAGTAAGAACAAAAAGAGAGTTCTTAGACAAAACTTTGTCCCAGATGTCACACAGGCACTTTTATTAACATACAGCGTAGATGTACAAGAAAAAAGATTACTCAGAAATAAATTATCAGCATTTATTAAATAATAATGCTCCATAAATAAAATAAAACAATGTTGTTTTTGTGCATAACAAAAAGCTCACAATTGTGCAGTCGAAATGTAAAATAAAAGACACTGAGCACAATAACAAAGACAGATTTCACAGCTGCTCTTTTCCCAAGTTCTACTGCGTGACTGACAGCCTGGAGTTTGAAAACCTCTTTGTAACCACGTTTCTTAACAGGTACCATTTGTGGTCCTTATACACACAGTACGGTAATATTACGTTGAAGCACAGTACGTATCACTCCACGAGGCTCCTCGGTAGCCGTAATGCTCTGACAATCCATCAAGCGGTGCGGGTTCGTAGCTTACCAAAGTCGTACCAAAACATTTTTGAAAGGTTTCTGAGCGCCGTGTACCACATAAAATCGGTTCGCGGTCAGTAAGCACAACCAATCAATCAATCCGAGGAGACTTGTTTATACCCCACAGACGGACAGCATTTGGGCAGAACGTCCTCTCTGTCAAGGGAGGCCATCTGTGGAACAGTTTTCCTCAACCCATTAGAGAATGCTCTACACTCAATTTGTTTAAGGCAAAGGTTAAATAAAAACTGGTTATGGACAAATCAAGTGTGTGATCATGTATGAGTTGTATAGTTTTAATGTTTTATTTGGGAACAGAATGGTGTGTATGTGTAAGTTTGGTGATGGCAGGGGCGGAGCGGGGGGGGTGGCTTACTGGGCTTAAGCCCGGGTTGTTTTTTGGAGTGTATTTTTTTCATAGTAAGATGCCTGGCTGACAACTGTATAAAACAAAAAACTACACACAATATTCGAAGCACATAGTGCACACTGTGGGATTTTACAACTGTGCGTAAATCCCCCCTAATATTGGTATGATCAGAGCTCAGGCACTAAGCAACTGAGCGAGTGGGCGGGGCAGCTGCTGCCTAGGAGTGCGCTGTTGGAGAAACGGAGCCAGGCAGACAGAGGAGAACTGAAGTTTGACCAGGTACCAAAGCAAATCATTCGTACTGTAGAAATAATGTAAATATGACGGTGCATCACGAAAGATTGATGTCAAACTGATCACTTGACCAATATTACGTTACTTGTTCTTCAAGTGAATCAACAAATGGCGAAATGAAAAGCTGAACAACAACAATGTTGTTTTTTGTTTAGAGAGTCTTAGCTTACGTGTGTTTATTTCATATTTTCAGTTGTTTCCCTCCACGGCTAAATAAATCGGTTTCAGTAATGCACTGATATACAAGAATGGACATAAGGGGCTTCTTTCAAAGAAAAAACTCTGGTAGTATTTTATATATTGTGCTTTGTATTTTGTTCAGTATATTTCTATGCAAAACAAGAGGAACTTCAATACACAGCAGTATATTCACAGTTTAAACCAGATATTTACATACACTTTATGGAAAACACAAGAACATTTTTTTACTGTACAACATCAATTTAGAGTAAACTTGTTTTGTTTTGGATAAATAAATATTGAAATATCTTTTGAATTAGTTAAATGTCAGAATAAAGAGAGACAGAGCTGTCTATTTTTTATCACTTTCATCAAATTTAGGAGCACATATACACTAAGTTTATTGGTAATTAATAAGAAACTGCAGACGATTCCATTCTGAGCTGAAGAAGCTTCTGATAGGTTAGTAGAGTCCATGTGAGTAAATTGGTGGCACACCTGTGGATGCATATAAGGCAAAACACAGAGCCTGTTTCTGTGACATGGGAACATCAAGAGATGTCAACCAAAACACCAGAAAAAGAATTGTGGAGCTCCATAAGTGTGTCTCAATTTTGAATACAATTTGGTGCCATTTACAATTAAGAAATAGAGACAGTTTCTCTCTTTACTCTTAAAGTTAACAAATATGTTTTTTATATTTATCAATCTAAAAAAAATAAACATTTAGTCTGATTTGATGTTACAATTAAAAAAGTGTTTTTATCTGAAGAGTTTGTAAATATCTGGTTTCAACGGTATATTTGATGATTGTCAGCACAAAGAGGGAGAGAGAGGAACAGAGTGGGAGAGAGTGGGAGATGGAGAATGAGGACAGAACAGAGATGGAACAAGAGCAGGTGAGACACACATGTTAGTCAAATGGTTGTTTACCAAAAGTATCACCGTATCATAGGTACTCATGTATCTCGTACCTACTGTTTCTTTTTAGGTTTGTTATTTTTCAAATTCTATATTTACTAAGTTCTGCAGGCTTGTTTGCACAACAAGGCTAAATAATTATATAAACTTTTCTCAATCTAAATAGTGGACTTTGGTAGAATTAAAAAAACAAGTGTAGTGCAGGTCTATGAAGATTTTTTTAGTGCTACTATCATCTAGTTCTGATTGTGGTTCTGTCTTGGTTAAGTCCTCAGTAGTCCTGATTTTGAACTGTTGTAGTCCTGTTTTAATTCCGGATCAGTTCTGGGTCTTGTTGAATTGGGGTTTAGTCCCTGTGTCTTGATGCAGCCCTGATTTTGTTCTGCCTTGCTGCTTAATTAAAAACCTAGTTTAAGGTGTCCTGCAGATGTGATATATATATTTCCCTATATGAAGTCATTCTTTTTTGAACAAAACTCAAAACAGAGCCAATTAATCTTTCAGTCATTTCTACCCCCCCCCCCCCCCAAAAAAAAAAAAAAAAAAAATCCCACATGCATACCACCCTTTAGGGCTAATCCCCGGGTGTTTCAAATGTCTGGCTCCGCCTCTGAGTGATGGAGTTTTTATTATGAATGAGTGATGAATTTTTATGAATTATTATGTCTATTTTTTTATGCTTAATTTCCATCTGTTGTCCAACAGATGGAAATTAGCCCTTGGCTATAATCTGATATGTTTACATTCATGTAATTTTTTTTTTACATTTATGTTCATTAACATGCACTGTCCTAAATAAAATAAATAAATAATAAACCAGAATTCATACATAAGATACACCAGATTTTTGAGAAAATGAAAGGATTTTAGGTGCCAGCACGTTATCGCGGTTAACTTGTTAGTGCGGTTAACTCGTTAACGCCGTCCAGCCCCATGCACGGGGCGATCTGCGGTAACTCGTTAACAGAGATTTGCCCCGTTAATGCAGTTATGGTGTTAACATCATAAAAAAAAGTAAAAAGAGTAATCTCCAAAAGTTTTCGTTTTACCGACCAGCTCCTCTTTGATAGCTGCCATGTCCACACAGCAAATCCAGCATGTCCAAATTAACACTGTCGGATTTGATTTCAACACTATTAAAGTGTCTATATGGGTCCACACCAGAGAGTGTTAATTTAACTCTTTTTGGAGAGTTGGTACGTTAACTCTGATTTAGTGTTAAACACCAAATCTGTCTGGAGTTGATAATTTAACACTTGGTGTTAAGAGTTTATATATTAACTCTCAAAGAGTATTTTAGTTTAACTACGTAAGAGTTATCTTCTAATTCATTCTAAAAAGCGGGAATTTTACTGTTCTGAACTTCTAGAAATTTCTTTTGGAACTAAAAAGATGCAATGGTTTTTGAAAAACATTTATTCTGAACTGTGCACCACAATTTCAAAACATTTTCTGAAAGATGTAACAGTATACATGTTCTCACTTTCATTAGAATTTTGTTTATCAAAAGGTCTGACATGGTAAATGCAAATAACAGCATTCTCATCACTTATTTCTTCAATACAATATGCATGTCCTTCATTCATCACTTTGTGGAACTTCAACGCACTTCTGCTCTCCCCCATATTCCATCTTCACAAGCATATCCTGTGTGGAGATTGAATAAAAATTAGTTGACACTAATTAATGGCACAAATAATCCAGTAAACAATTGCAGCACAGTTAAAAAAAAAAAAAGGAATCCTCTTTGAGCCATTACTTGTGTAAAGTATTTTCCCAAAAAACAAGGACACAGGCAACAGGTAATACTGAACTAAATGTAAAACCTCAACTTTTTTCATTTTTACCTAAACCGTGTGCACAAAACTCTGGAGGGATCTATGCTACCGTAGAATCCAGTCAGGACGTCAGCTACTGCTGTTTGCTCGTTTTTTTTTTTTGTTTGTTTTTTTATGGGCGATCGTTTTCAGGCTTCAAGTAGCACCATTATACCAACATTTCACATTCTAGACATTGTTTTAGGTGTATTTGACCAAAAGTTTGACTGAAAATTCACATGCAAGCTTTTTTTCAAGGCTGTGGTATTTGCCCGCAAACAATACCTTTCAGCTAGCTAAAACAGAATATTATGCTATCAGCGAGCAACATGGCTAATGCCTTTCACACAGCTTTGTCTCAACTCCAAAGAGCCACAGAAGTAAAAGCTCATAATAATAATTGAAACAATCTTTGAAAAAATGACTTACCAAGCATGGCAAACAACTCAAATATGTAGAGCAAAATGTTCTGAAACGGCTTCACTTCAGCTTCGATTGGAGCCGTGCTGGGGGCGGAGTCTGTGAATTTACTCTGTTGGTGTCATAGCCCCTGTAGGAGTTCAGAGTTAAGAGGTCAAGAGTTAATGTTTCCATTGTAACACCTCCAGATTTGACAGAGAAACACTCATTTTTAACACTCGATTTTAACTACTATCATTTTACACCTCAGAGTTACATTAAAAGAATGTGACTCTGCTTAGAGTAAAATTAACTCTACTTTTGCAAGGAGACTATTAACACCAAAAAATTTAACACTTTTGAATTTGCTGTGCATCTTGTCGTTGCGAGTTGTGTTCAGTAAGGGAGAGAGGCGAGGCAGAGTAACGTTGCGTAGAGACAAAAGTGCACGAAAGAGAGGCAAACTTGCGGCTCCACAAGTATAATTATAACATAGACTCTATCGATATAAACGATATTGTCACATCTCATATCTCGTATAAATATATATTGATATATTTAAAAACTCGATATATCGCCCAGTCCTAATTGCCACCCTATCTTTACTTTAGAGTGACTGACACACAATAACCTCCTAAATTGAATCTGACAGACATATTTGGTGTCATCATAGTTTTCCATCAATCCATCAGTTCTGTTCCGCTTATCATGGTCACAGTGGGGCTGGAGCCTATTCCAGATACCATAGGACAAGAGGCCTGGACAGGTCGCCAGCCTGTCGCAGGCCTAACACAGAGACAGACAACCATTTGCACTGACATTCACACATATGAGCAATTTAGATTAACCTACTAACTCAGTGTTTCCCAACCACTGTGCCGTGGCACATATGTGCGCTGTGAGAAATGATCAGGTGTGCCATGGAAGATTATCTGGTTCCAACTGATTAGTACTCTAAGCAATCTGCGTAGGTAACTTGTAAAACAATTACATTCTCCTCCACTAGAGGGCAGTACAACTACCTTCTTTAATTAAATTGGTTGTCAACTGCCAGTAAAACAAAAGAAGACGAAGAAATTACATGATAGCCATGCTGTGAGACAAGGCAGCGCTGCCTAATACAGATAAATATTTGAAAATAAATAGTAGTCAATCTGACCTGGGTGCTGGAGAAAATTTGACCCAGATGAAGGACCTAGGATGAGTAGTGGTCAGAAGAAAGCAAAAAGGTTCAAGGGGGGGTTCAAGGTTCTTTATTTGTCACATGCATAGTTGGGTGTATGTGCAGTAGTAGCAGCAAGCAGGTGAATTCTGTGCATTAATATGAATAGACATCTGACTATTTTACAGGATAGACAATATAAACATGTTTAAAATTAAAGGAATTTGAAATGTACATTGTTCCTTGGTTTAGTGTCTGGAAGAGTCCTGTCTCAGTCAATTATAGATGATGTGAGATGATGTGAGCGGGCGGGTGTGTGTGTTTAGGGCACGGATATACTGGGGACAAACCAAGCCAATTCCGCTATAACTGGCAGGGGAAAATTATCAATATGCTTTTTGGGACATTTTGTTTTGGGTGGTGTGCCATGGCTCCAAAAGGTTGGGAAACACTGTACTAACAGTATGTCTTTGGATTGTGGGAGGAAGGCAGATTATAATTTTCCTCATGGTTTAATTCAGGTGATGAAAGATTGAAAGACAGCTAATTTGTTCTTGTGTCAAAGATTTCTTTACTAATATTTTCTGGATTAAAAAACAACTACAACAGCAACCTGTGGACCTGCCTTCCAGCAGATCTAAGTGATGTTGATGTTGAATATAAGCAGGCAAGTGTCCCTGCATGGATAGGCTAAAAATAATGTTGTTCAGTTTGAATGCTGGATTAAGGGGTTTAACTTGATTAAGTGTTTCTTGCACAGCAGACATGGCTAAAATTCCCTAAAGTCAAATCCCCGTTATATCTGGGTCCCAACCAGACCAAAGCAAATGCTCAGACAGAATCTGGAAGGGCTTAGGAAGATTTCAGCTCTTGCTTTAGATCTTTGGCAATCTGCTACACAGGTTTATGCCCTTTCGTTTGTGAAGCATGAAGACAAAAGGGACATCCTCTTACCACCGTCTGAGTTAGGCTTCTGGCAAGGATTCCAAGCTTCAAATGAAAACATAAAATTCAGTTTCCTTTTAACACTTTTACTTTATTAATTATTCATAGAAGTCCACAGTCTGGAAATATTAATCAACCGCTAGGCATTAGGGATACTTTTGTAGTTTTCCACACATTTTGTACTTCTGAAATTCATAAACAGCGCACACACATTCTCACAAAGAGCAGTATACATACAGTATACCACCAGTAGTAGTAACAGAGTAGTAATAATTGTCCTGTTCTGTTTGTGATGCAGTATGTTATTGAAATAAATTATCTTGGGTAACAAATTGTTTAAATCCTGATTAAATAAGTGTCATTGTTATTAATGTGCTGAATTACTCACTGCTTTTTCCGAACCATTACATCCTGATGATTCCTTCTTCATTTGTGTGTTTGTGTGTCTCTGTACATGTGTGTGTCTAAGTCAAGTCAAATATTACTGATTTGGTGTGATTTCAAGGTTTAATAAATTAAGCAATTCTTTGCAATGTTTAGATAATTGTAGAAAGCATTAGATTTAATTGATTACTATTTAGGGATGGGAATTGATCGGAATTTAGTGATTCAGATTCCATTATCAATATCACTTACCAATTATATTCCTTATTGATTCTTCAATGGGTTCTCATTGGCTCTGCTTTGACAGTCACCAACATTACTAGCCAGCAAATCAAAGATATGACATTCATGCAAATTGACTGCATGCTGTGTGCTCAAAGACATACCAGGTCTTTTTTTTGACAACCTCAATCAGGATTTTTTTCTTCTTTAGGCATGAAAAGATGAATGGTAAAAAATCCTGATTGAGGTTGTCATAATTCTTGCATGTCCGGGTTAAATAATAATAATTACAATGAAACATGTCATACATCTATAGTACCATTAAAAAACCAGTGGGAGGCAAGGTATGGAGTGACACATCAGTGTCCAATGTAGTGGTTTATGTGCAAGTATACCATCAACATTGACAAAAATACAAGAAAACAGCCTTTGAATAGCTGTCCACTGAAGTGACCACAATGCGTGAAAGGGTTAAAGTAATCCATAAGGTAATACGTTCGTACTTCTCTGTAAAATATCCTAAAATGCACTGTCTCATTACCAGTTAACAATATAAACCTAATGGCTACAGCCCCACACACAAACACGAGCCCTATTCTAATGAAGAAACACATATGCAATCCTAGTATTTAAGTATGAACACAAAGCAGAGATGAACTGATTGTCACAGTGATTCTACTTTAGAAACATGAAGAGGTAGAAATGGAGGCTTCAAGGCTGACTGCTTACCAGTTTGTTAGATGTTGAAGTTCAGGGTTTGGCTGCTGGGCTGGGGTTAGCACTCACTCAGTTAACATCACCCTTGGTTCTTGGTTAGAACTCGAAGTTGTGTAAGCAGCGTAATGTCGCTGTTTCTGTCCTGGATGCAGGGCTCTCATTCTTTTGTGCAATTAAAAGCATGCTATGGATCGTTTTCCTCCTATTTTCCTCCTATTGAAATCATTGATTGTAGTGAAAGTGCCAGGGGAACCGATAAGCATGATCAATAGGCAGGCAGACTAACAATTCCAATAAACTGACTGGGAACCGGTTCTCAATTCTTATCCCTACTTGCATTAGGGTGTTCTTATCACAGACAAACATTGCCAGTGGTGTCTTGATACTCTGGTAGTGGCCATTTTTGGATACCAACAGACAACAAGGTCAGCTTTCGAAGGTTGGAGGAGTTGTGGGAGGGTAAATAATAAATTTGTCGAATTAAAATGTGACCCCAAAGTGTCCTTTACAAGCATTCATATGTGACAAGATGGAAGTGAGGAGTCCTTCTGGCCATTGCCATAAACCCAGTGTGTCACTCTTAAAACCCTCTGAATATTCAGATATTGAATATTGATGCCCTTTAAAGAAGAACAAGCTGTTCTCATTCCTTTCACTGAGGAATGCTCAGGCGGACACTTGGGCTGATTTGATCTAACCTTCAGAGGCTGTTTCAAGTGAATGAACCAACAGCCATTGTTGACCTGTAGTACATATGGTATTGCCTTAAGGCTCCAGCTAACCACTCGTAACTAAGTAGAAATGTGAAAGTGAGAAGGTAACATCAGCGGTAAGTGTTGTTCTGTGCATAGACAAGTTTTCCCTGCATGAAATTTGAGTTTAACTGAAGGTTTTTAAGTTTGCAATGAATGGCACTTAAAAATCCTTAGGAGAAACCAAAGCATATGAATACCAGAATAATGCTGAAGAGAAGCAAACTGTGGGGATTTTTTAAGTCTGAAGGATGCACCAAGTAAAATCTACTAAAATCCAACCAAGAAAAAATAGCACTGGATTCCTCAGATATTCCTCCATCCTCTGATTTGTGTATCTAAAGCTTTGCTCCTCGAACACCAAAACAGTAGAGACATACATGCTATATCACAGTCAAGTGGTCTGCTACTGTTTAGAAAATGTTCAAATCAGGCTGGATTAAAATGAAGTATGCACAAAGTTGTGGAGCCTGTAACAACATAGTAATCCTAAATCAAATATTTAACATTGTCTTTTCTTGTGTACCATTTCTGTCTTATGGATGTTATTGGTGTAATAAGTGGAAAGAATGGTAGCAATATAAAGACCAGAACACAAAGACAAAGTAAATGCTTTCCATTGTGAATCAAAGTGTTGTGAAATACGATCTTTTGGAATTGCAAACACACAAGGACAATCACAGAAAGAGAAAGAAAACAACAGATGGTGAGAGAAAGGGGAATGCTTGCGAGAGACTGCCAAGGGCAATAAATCAAAGAAATCGAAAATAAATAACAGAAAATGAGGAGGGAATTAGGACAGATGAAACTAAACATCACTCAAGGTCTTCTCAAAGTAACATCTCTTAACAGCAAGTGAATCTGCCCCAGCAAACTGAGACCTCAATACCAGCAGATGAATTTCATCAAAGCAAAAAGTAAGAAAAAAATTGGTTGTTGATAAATGCAAACAGTAAATAAATATGTAGCTCAGATTGTCAGCTTCAGGTTGTGCCCTGTACTTAACTTCATACCTCTGTATGCATTATATACAGTAATACTTAAAATGTACAGTATATATCCGAAATACTTTATTAAAACATTCTTCAAATGCTGTGGCAGCTGATTGCTTCGCAGATTTAGATATTTCCTTGACATGATCTATGTACAGTGGTCAAGATCAGCATGAGTTCCCAGGTTACTCAATGACAAATTAAGCAGATAAAAGATCTGGAATTGATTCCAAGGACTGAACGCACATATGGGATCTTTTTTATGTACTCGCAGCACCAGATCCAGAAGTATGCAAGTAAAGGAGGTCATAAATAAGATGTAAACATAAATAGATAAATAAATAATCAGAGAAAGTAAAAACTTCATCAATAATCAGTAGTCTGGTTCATTCTTTAAAGTAATGAATAGGGCTGAAAGACTGCAGGAGGGAAATAAAGTGGATGGTGACAGAACCAAGTTGAGAACACTCTCAGCGGGTATCTCATTGTCCAAGTCTAAAATATAGGAATGCCTTCATGGACGTAAGTACAAAGAGTTTACAACATGCACACCATGGCTACAGTCAAGAACAAGAAGTCCATATTAGACTATGCCAAAACAAACCTGCACAGCGTAAAAAAAATCCAAGATGAATAAAACCAAGACTAACTTGTATCTGAATGATGGGATTGTGATGACAGAAATAGCGGGGTGATGTACAGGGTTACAGTCTCTTCTCAGCTTCAGCCAGTGTAACAAAACAGGGTGTAAATGGATAACAATGCCAACACATTGAAAAAGTAACCCAAGAGTTTCTCAAGGCAAAGAAATGGGATGTTCTTCAGTGGCCAAGTCAGACAACTGACCTCAAACCGACAGAGCACACTGTTCACTGAAGGCAGAGAGAACCACAAACAAGCAGCAAATGACGGTGGCTGCAATAAAGCCCTGGCAGAGCATCCCAAGGGAGGAAAGACTGAATTTAGTGATGTCCATGGTTTATAGTCCAAAGGGAGTCATTTTCTGCAATGGATTTTTAACAAACCATTCAAATCCTCATAATCCTTATATTAAACATGTCCAATTACTTTTAAAGCACTTAAAATGGGGAACTATAAAGTGGCTAAAATGTCTGAACAGTTAATGCAGTGATTTTATTAAAAACCTTGAATTAACGCTGAAAGTCACATTTTGATTGTTTGATTTAAATCCACTGTGGCGATGTACAGGGACAAACTATTTAAGAACAAAGGTCATTGTTCAAAAATGTGTGGACCTAATGGTGCATTGCATAATGTTGATATGGCAAACCTGTTAACAGCCATAATCTGTTTACACAGCAAACAGATACAGATACTGCATTAAAAGCACGTATGCCCACCTGTCACAAGTTAGGTAACCATTCCTGTTAGAAACATGTACTCTTTAAAGAACAGGTCTATTAAAAAATGATTTCTCCTTTGCAGTTTGAACTAGTGTGCCATGTGAGCTACTCTGTTAGAAAACATTTATATTTTTTTATTTTTCCCTCTAGTTTTCTTACTGAAAAAACAAAACAAAAAACAGTGTCTCAGTGAACATTTGCCAGTTGGTTGCTGAAGGCTATAACCAGTTTGAACTTGGCAATCTCAGGTGAGTTCATGAGTGTAGTAAGAGTATTATGATGCATTACACTGAATTATGGCCCAAAGAATGGATGTATAAAGATTTTAGGAACCATTTACCTGCGTAAACACAGCCTTTTTATTTAATTGCATACATCTAATAAAGTGCATTAATATGACTATTTGCCTACCATTCACATTCACTCTTCTCATAAGCTTGATTTAATGGAGGACTGGGTATGTTTGAGGTTAAATAAATGAACATGCAGGCGCCGCATTTAAGAAATGTATGCAGAGCCACTTGCAGAACTTGAGGTTTAGTAATGAAGAAGAATCTGCATCTTCACATTAACTATCTGTTGAAAATCAGAGGCATTGTGTCTCGGTCTGAGAGCGCAGCTTGAATTTCTGTAGGCGGTGGCATCAACTCACCATGGGAATCAACATAACTCCACTGACAGTCCCTCTGTTGCTGATTCAGCAGCAGCAGCAATTTAAAAATCCCACATTGTCTTTACTCATCCTGTTTTTTCTCTTTCTCTGTCACTGACTTTTTTCTTTTATAGCACCTCTCATTGGTTGCTTTCCATTTCTCTTTCTAACCAGGTTCTTCCTTTCTCTATACACTTATTATCTGTACCTTTTCCCCCACGATAGAGCCCTTAGTGGTCTTCTCTTGCCTTTCCTCTGCCCTCTTCTTTTTTCTAAATCCTAACCTAGTGCCTTCGAAGGAATAAGAGACCAGGTGTTGAAAGCCGGCCGGCTGAATCACTCTTTTCATTGCCGTCACTCTGGGATTGTGTGGTTTAGCTCACCCACAGGCACAGACAGCTCAGGAGGAAGAGAATGAGGAGGCGAAGGGGAGGCGATAAGAAATTGATCTACTCTTTGTCAGTTTCTTGTTTACACTCGTGTGTCTTTTCCCAGAAACTTTTGTTCTGGTCCTGCCAGGTTCAATCTTTTTATCCTAGTTCTGCTTATGTCTTGCTATATTATGCCAGTTACATGTGGATTTAAAGGAGCTACACAGATAACAGCTTAATTTAAACATATGAGGATCCTTCGGTGACACTTTGTAGTGAATGAACGTAAGCATAAAATGTAAAGTTTTAGTATTGTTATCAAAGGCAGCTAATTGCTCTTAGAATTGGATGGCTCATGCCTTTATGCAACTCCTCCTCCTCTTACACCTTGCAGTGGCAGTCTAAGTCTTTGAGTATTACATGACCATAATGGTTAATTATTTACACCTGAAAAGAAGGCTGTAAGCAGCCAGAGGATTTAAAGGCTTGGCTTGGAAGGACAACCACATCTTACAAAATGTAAGATGCACTTTTTATGCTCTACATGCTGCAGTTATTTTCTTTGGCAGCTTATGAACCAGAATCATAGCATAAATGGGGGCTTATCCGGGATACCATTAGCAGTTAAGCTCACGTAGCACCCAGAGACTCTTGCATTTCCATTATCATGCCAGTAGGATTTGCAGAGGAGTGTAAGGCACTGTTAAACTGCAGCAGGATGAATTCAACTGGAATTGACAGATCAACAACAAAACCCAGTGATGCAGAGTAGATAGAATGGCTTTCTTATAACACCTACAGATGTATACCTATTAAAAAAAAGTAGATCCCTCCTTTCTTTTAGAATTGGATTCATTGATTATTTGCCATTCTTACAAAAATACTTTATATTTTGAGCTATCTAACTTGTCCAAATCAACCCAGTCATCAGCAGTCTAATGCTACCAGCTTAGAATGCTTCTGTAATGCTCCCCTCTATTACTTATACTTTGTCATACTTTTTTCTTTTTAAATAAAAATATTAGTGCATTCAATCCAGATCTACTGGATCAGAAATAAATACAGAATTAGAAACTAACTTAGATAACATTGGTATTGATTTGTCAGGCTTTTGCACAGTTCCCTTTGCCCCCAAACAGGTTTCAAGACATGAAAAGCTGCATAAAAGGCTGAGATTATTTGTTCAAGAGCTGTTTTCCATGTGATTGCATAGATTAAATTTTGCACTCCACCAGCAAAATGTAATCACAAGGATAAATTTATCTCAGAGGGGCCAGAGCCAACACTAGGTTTATGCTTTGTGGCATTCCCCAGCAGAGGTGGGTAGTAACGAGTTACATTTACTCCGTTACATTTACTTGAGTAAGTTTTTGAAATAAATGTACTTTTAGAGTACCTTTTTTGCACGATACTTTTTAATTTTACTTAACATTTACATTTATGAAGAAGAAACGGTACTTTTACTCCGCTACATTTCCAAAGTTCGACTCGTTACTTTTAAAAAAAAAAAAATTAGTTTAACACATTAGATAACACGCCGCCAGTGAAGTATCCGGTAACTTTTTTACCAATCAGATGTGGCCATGCAGTCACATGAGCAGTTTGAAACTGTGGCGGGCAGAGCGGCCCAAGCGTTTCAAAGTAGCGGACACACGGAAAGAAGAAACATGAAAACATGGCAGAGTCTACGCTAGAGCTGAAGAGGATGAACAGCATTTTCCTCACATACAAAGAATGTTTTGCTTAAAAGCAGTACAGAAGAACAGCTATGTCTTCAGTGAGAGCCAAAACAAACCAACTTTTCAGCGTGAAACAACTCAACTCGTGTAACCTGAGGAAAAGGTAAGTTTTCTCTAAATATCTTTTTAGCTGTGGTTAGCTGAATGTCAGTTTTTTTTTTTTTTTGTTTTTTTTCCTGTCCCGTTTGGCTCTTTTGCCATCAGAATTGTTGTCTAAAGGCAAAGAAAGATGCCCAACGGATTTACTTTACCAAATTGACCATCCCAGCCTTGCCATAATGGTCCATTTGATTCACCTTTTATTGTTTATTTTATTTTCACTTGCTGAATACGGGACAGACTTGACTGGGGGAAGGAAAGAGGGAAAGAGAAACAGCTGAGAAGAGGGACAGGGGAGAAGGGCAAAAAACCAAAAACCAACAGAATGAGCAGGAAAAAAAAATAAAAAAAATGCATCTATCGATCACCTGGATCACCTGCTGAGAAAGAAAAAAGAAAACAAGCAGAAGAGAACAAGAGTAATAGAATAAACAACATCACAATGATATATGGGAATATGACAGTAAATACTAAATATTAAACATTATTGTGCAGCACATAAGATCAACAGAACACAGTGTGCTTTGAGGTAGGAGCCAAAAAGGGTGTAGTTTGTGGGTGTGATCACCCGTGTGTACACCTGTGAGCATGGACGCGCTTGTTTTTTTAAAAGGTTCCTTCATGTAATGATCTGCTAGAGGGTGTGGGGGGGCCACAGCCCCGTCCTCCAGGGCATGAAGCAGGTATGGAGGAGATCAAAACTCCAGACATCCAGAGGCCCCCAGAACACAAGAGACCAAGGAAGACCAACAGAGGGGCAGCCGCGCCACTGTCCCAGAAAGAGCTGAGGAGAGTCCCAGATGAGGGCTCACTCAGCAGCCGCGGAGCAGAAGCCAGGGGGAGTTGCAGTGACGCGCCCGTGAGCTCCGCCGGCAGCCAGCTGTGCCAGAGTGACCGAGCCCCAGGCCCCAGGCGGGCACCCCACCTCCGAAGTGGCCCGAGCGAGCCCCAGGCTCCAGGCCCCGATAAGCGGCCGCCAAGGAGTGAGCCGGTGTGTACCTGGACGCCCATCCCCGGACACAAAGAACCACCAACGCACCGACACCTGAGGGAGTCCGCCATTGGCAGGGGAAGTGGTGGTGGTGGGAGATAGGCCTCCAAACCTTGGAGGGCCTGAGATGTCCCCAGAGAGGTGGCGCCTGACACCCAACCTGACATATAGACACAGACATACAGGCACACACAGATACAAACATTCATTCCCACCCTCATGCTCTCATATGCACTTACTCCACACTCAACCAACGTGGAGACAGACATAAAGAGACGCTGTACACACGATCACACTCCCCAAGCGTACTCTACGAACCGGGTCTAGGTACCCTTGCCCCTGGAGGGGGGAACTGCACCCAGACCCAGGTGGTGGCACCCAGACCCAGGTGGTGCTGAATGTCAGTCTTATGTTACAGCAGCTGTGTCGAGCTGCGAGTCATATTTTTGGCGCTACGTTGTAGTGAGATAAGTTTGTGGGTGTTTTGTGCAGCTTCGGCTGTCCTTTTAACTGCTTGCTGGTTAGCTAGCGTGAGCTATAAGCTAACAGCTAGCCTGGTTAATGACGCTAGAGTTCCACGCACATGCAAACAGCTCGTCTCTACTGCTTTAACTGTTAAAACAGAAGGCAATACTGCGGCTGACAGGGTTTATTATGTGAAACAGCAGCTTGTTTAGTTTAAACAGTCTGCATTAAGCTGGGCAAACACTGTGCGATTTTTTTCAGTCACGTTATTCAGCTCCTGCTCAAACTGTACAATTAAATCTCAGGGGTTAGAGCTTCAACAGCATTCCGAGGGAGACTGGGGACATTGAGTCCGAATGGACCATGTTCAGCGTCTCCATTGCCGAAGCTGCTGCATTGAGCTGCGGCCGCAAGGTGGTTGGTGCCTGCCGTGGTGGTAATCCCCGAACCAAATGGTGGACACCAGAGGTGAAGGGAGCCACCAGGCTGAAGAAGGAGAACTATCGGGCTTGGTTAGCCTGTGGGACTCCGGAGGCAGCCGACAGGTATCAACAGGCCAAGCGGAATGCGGCTCGGGCAGTGGCTGAAGCAAAAACTCGGGTGTGGGAGGAGTTCGGAGAGGCCATGGAAAAAGACTTTCGGACTGCCTCGAAGAGATTCTGGCAAACTGTCAGACGTCTCAGGAGGGGAAAGCGGTGCTCTACCTGCACTGTGTATAGTGCTGGCGGAGCGCTGCTGACGTCGACTGAGAAAATTGTCAGGCGGTGGAAGGAATACTTCGAGGACCTCCTTAATCCCACTGACACGTCTTCCGAGGAGGAAGCAGAGTCTGGGGATGAGGGGAATGACCCGCCAATTTCCGGGGGCGAGGTCACTGAGGCAGTTAAACAACTCCTTGGTGGCAGAGCCCCTGGTGTTGATGAGGTCCGCCCCGAGTTCCTGAAGGCTCTGGACGTTGTAGGGCTGTCCTGGTTGACACGCCTCTGCAATGTTGCGTGGAGATCAGGGGCAGTACCTGTGGACTGGCAGACCGGGGTGGTGGTCCCCATCTTTAAGAAAGGGGACCGGAGGGTGTATTCCAACTACAGGGGGATCACACTCCTCAGCCTCCCTTGGAAAGTCTATGCCAGGGTGCTGGAAAGGAGAGTTCGTCCGTTAGTCGAACCTCGGATACAGGAGGAACAATGCGGTTTTCGTCCTGGTCGCGGAACACTGGACCAGCTCTTTATCCTCTCCAGGATACTTGAGGGTGCATGGGAGTTTGCCCAACCAGTCTACATGTGTTTTGTGGACTTGGAGAAGGCATTCGACCGTGTCCCTCGGGGTGTCCTGTGGGAGGTGTTGCGGGAATATGGGGTGTCTGGCCCATTGCTACGGGCCATTCGATCCCTATACAACCGTTGCAAGAGCTTGGTTCGCATTGCCGGCAATAAGTCGGACTCGTTCCTGGTGGGTGATGGGCTCCGCCAGGGCTGCCCTTTGTCTCCGGTTCTGTTCATAATTTTTATGGACAGGATTTCTAGGCGCAGCCAAGTGGCGGAGGGCTTTCGCTTTGGTGGCCTCAGAATCTCATCTCTGATTTTTGCAGATGATGTGGTTCTGTTGGCTTCATCGGGTGAGGGCCTCCAGCTTGCACTGGAACGGTTCGCAGCCGAGTGTGAAGCAGCGGGAATGAGGATCAGCACCTCCAAATCTGAGGCCATGGTTCTCAGCCGGAAAAGGGTGGAGTGCCCACTCCGGGTCGGGGATGAGTTCCTGCCCCAAGTGGAGGAGTTCAAGTATCTCGGGGTCTTGTTCGCGAGTGATGGGAGAAGGGAGCCGGAGATCGACAGACGGATTGGGGCTGCAGCTGCAGTAATGCGGACGCTGCACCGGTCCGTCGTGGTGAAGAGGGAGCTGAGTGTAAAAGCGAAGCTCTCAATTTACCGGTCGATCTACGTCCCTACCCTCACCTATGGCCACGAGCTGTGGGTAGTGACCGAAAGAACGAGATCGCGGATACAAGCGGCAGAAATGAGCTTCCTCCGAAGGGTGGCTGGCCTCTCCCTTAGAGATAGGGTGAGAAGTTCGGCCATCCGGGAGGGGCTCAGAGTAGAGCAGCTGCTGCTCCACATCGAAAGGAGCCAGCTGAGGTGGTTCGGGCATCTGACAAGGATGCCCCCTGGGCGCCTCCTGGGTGAGGTGTTCCAGGCATGTCCCACCGGGAGGAGGCCCCGGGGCAGACCCAGGACACGCTGGAGAGATTATATCTCTCGGCTGGCCTGGGAACGCCTTGGTATTCCCCCGGATAAGCTGGAGGAGGTGGCTGGGGAGAGGGAGGTCTGGGCCTCTTTGCTTAGGCTGCTGCCCCCGCGACCCGGCCCTGGACAAAGCGGATGAAGATGGATGGATGGATGGGTTAGAAGTTCATAGGTCACGATGCAGGGTCTCACACTATACGGCCTGATGCTCTGATGCGACCTGAGTGCTCAAACTGTGCGTCCATAACATGAAGCTTATCATACAAAATCTGTCTCTCGCTCTCCCTCTCTCTCTTTCACTCACACAGACAGACACACACACACACACACACCCACACACCATCAACTTTGTTAAATTACTAATGAAAAACATTGACCAGGCAGCTGTGATTGAGCAGCAATGTCCATCCAACTCTTTTCATGGTTGTTGTAGTCGTGATAATTTTGTGAGGCCACATTGAAAAGCCTCGGATACGAAAGCGTAGAGCTGCCACCCAGGCAAAAGAAAAATAGAGCTATATCACGTTATAACATGAAAAGTTTACAATATACCTTTCCACGTTTGAATAATATAATATCACATTATTGCAATATACATAATTATCATGTTCGTACAATATAAATATTATATTGTACGAACGTGGTATTATATTGTTCAAATGTGAAAGGTATATTGCACGAACATGAAAAGTATATTGTTAGAACAATAAACTTTTCACGTTATAATGTGATGTAGCTCTATTTTTCTTTTGCCTGGGTGGCAGCTCTACGCTTACGTACTCGGATGAGCTTGCCTCATCCTACAAGTTGTGCCTCCATCTCTTGTGTCCAGATCACACGCTGCACTGCCGTGCTGCTCCACCTTTTCTCTTTCATTTCTGTGTTTGTGCGTGCGCAGTGTGAGAGGCTGCATTGAGGGGCGACAGGATTTCAAACTGGTTTGATTATCATGCGACCATACGATTGATGATTGGGAGCTGGTCGTGAGGTGTTAACTACTTTTCGTTACCCCATGTATACTACACGATGCACACACGATTAAGGCAAAACTTGGGCCAAACGGTTGCGCGACTGAAAAATCGGCTCAAAATGGGCCAAAAATCGCACAGTGTATGGCCAGCTTTTGGAGGCTAGCTCCAAACAAACATCTGCAGCTTGGCAGTGTATACAGCACTATAATGACCAGACCTAATTCTTTTGAAAACCATACATCTTTCCACAGGTCCCCACTTCATCAGACATCACCTGGACTCAGAGCTGGATGAGGCCAGCACAAACAGCAGCCTAACCGACGAAGATGATGGATCCATGGGGTCAGGAAGCCAGAAGCAGAGGAACTGGAGAGGTACCTTTCATGTCCATTCACTGGAGGTGTGGATCTATTGCATGGCTTTCCTCACATCAAGAAGCTGTCGATCAAAGTCAATATAGCTCTTCCTGCATCTGGAGCTTGTGAAGGACTTCTCAGTCATGCAGGACTCCTGTTCACTGCTAAACAGTTACACAGCAAGAACCTTGAGAGCAAACTGCTGCTGAAGCTTAACCATCACTTCACTGAGTGAAGAAATGGCACATTTTTGCTAAATATGCAGAAATAGATGCACACCCATACAACTTATGGTAAACTGAGCTGCCTTGTATGAACATATGTTGAAGCTGCCTCGTTCTGTTTTCTCTGAGGCTGCTGTGCCATTTGGAGCAAAAATGAATATAAAGTTTACAGCATATCTTGTCACTGGAAATTGTTTGCACTGTTTATATGTTTATATTATTTACTGTAGGTATTGGTGAAAAAAGCTTTATGTTGTGAAAACTGAAATCTGGAAATTAGAATTGTTGTGCCTTATTTTGTTGATCTTTTTATATATATTCCTTTTGAAAATGGTAAAATTTGTATATTTATTTATTTTTGTTTGTCTGATAACATTTATTTAAAAAATAAATCTGACATTTCAAACAGTTACTCGCTACTTGAGTAGTCTTTTCGCCAAGTACTTTTTACTCTTACTTGAGTAATTTTTTTGACGACTACTTTTCACTTTTACTTGAGTAATAATATTTTAAAGTAATGCTACTCTTACTTGAGTACAATTTTTGGATACTCGACCCACCTCTGTTCCCCAGCACGAAGTTATGATAAATGACCAATGATTAACAAAGGAAGTTCAGAGTGTTTTTAATAAAACTTGAACTTACACTGCTGCTGAAACTGAATAATGCCAAGGCATTACCACATGTAGTGCAAATAATGCATTTCCAAATTACTCAGCTGGACTGAAAACACCTGGTTTAATTTCACAGTAAATTTTGATTCTGTCTAAGACTCTGTCATTTTTTCTACAATATCAGTATCAGATCCTTTCTATTCAGTTTTTTGACATACCACTACGCAAAACGAGAGGCCGAATGTACAGAACCAATGCTAAACTATTCTAATAAATAATCAATAATTTGACAATTACCCAAAATAAGTCAGCATATTCATACAGCCAGACTTCCAAATCACCATCTGTAACATTTCCAGCATTTCTTTCTGGAGAGAAACGTTTTTCTTATATGTGTAATCACTGTATTTTCTATTTATAGTGTATTGTGATTTTATGTCAATCTTACTGTACAGTAAATCTTTTTTGTGTACTGGAATGTAAGAGCCCAACAAGGGATATTTGCAACAGCTACAAACTCTATATAAAGCACATCAGTATCACTATGTCAACTAAATAACTACAAATATATAAAAACATATCTAAAATATCTGTTAAAAAATCCAAAACTATAAATATCTGCTCCCCAATAAATAATTGCATACTGAGAAGTGACTAAATGTAAATTTGTTGAAATGTCCAGAAAACAGTAGCAGGGAAGAAATTGTTTTACAGCTAATTAAAAGAAAACATCTGCTCTTACTTATTTTATTATATTAATTACATGATGATGATAGCAGCATAAATTCAAAGATTTTAGCAAACTGAATTATAATTTGAAGTAGACCTGAGGAACAAACAGTCCTTTTTTTATATCTCAGAAATTATTCACCTTTAAAAGTAGAACGCTATCGTGTTTGGCACAGTCGATGTTAATTCAATAACTTCCCACAATATTCCAGGAATTGACAGACCCTTTGGGGACAGAACGTTGCTTTACTAAGTAATGCTGTCTCAGTCGATCAGCGAGTTTAAATAGGAGTTAAAGTCACATCCTCAGCAGTCTTCTTCCTCTTTCTGAATCCCTGTCCACAGTGCCAAGTTCCCACAATGCCCTTGGGCGGTGTTCACAGAGAATTTTGTGCATGGGTGTTTGTGACAGTGATGCATCTGTCTTCCTGTCTGTGGACATTAGTTTAAAAAAAAGAAAAGAAGAAGCTTTGAGAGATCACCGCTTTCAAAGTCGTGGTTCTCCTTTCGCCTCACCACCCACACACACACACACACACACACACACACACACACACAGGCTCAAACAGTGTAGCTAATGGCAGAAGACAGGTGAATATGACCACATGACTTTTTTGGTGTAATTTTTCTTACTGTCAGCTCGCACACAAGGCAGACCCAACAATGTCAACACACGCAGGTGATGTCTTTGTCCATTATATTCACCTTTCAAACTTCCAAACACGACCATGTGGTTCAGCTGCGGGTTGTAGCTGTACAATGCGTGTGGGTATCTCAGCAGGCTGGCTGTGTGAGCAGATGCCAGCCCCCCAGTGCTACTTTGAAGGTACTATCAGTGCACACATGTATCAAAAGAAAGAGCAGATACACAAAAATAAATAAGATCTTTTAACATTTAAACACCAAGAAGCCTGATATCTGGGACAGGCCTCTGGTTGAGGTGCGCACATTTTCTATCATTACAAACATCCTGGGTGGTCTGTTTTTTTGTTTGTTTGTTTTAGGGGGGTGTTCCCCCTGTATTAGTAATCTGCTGATAATATTCAGTTTGAACTACAGTTCAAATTAAACACCTGGTCACGTCTACATCCCTAAAACATTACATTTTCAAAGTTCATTTTAGTAGATTCACTCACAGCGGGGGTGAATCTGCCTTCATTTTTAATGTTAAGCTCAATTGCATTCGTGGCATTAGCTAATAGCAAGCCATCCTGACAGTGCTGACCACTGAAAGAATAGATCGTCCACAATGGCAAAAGCCACCTTAGCTTATTAGGCCACAATTCACTTTTATGTATTTTCTTCTTCTGGTGGAGTTTAAATGTGCTTCACAAGATTGGTTGCCAGGCAGCTGAGAAAACATTCGATGCTAAGTAACAGTAGGCCTAAACAACTGAATGTAATTGTAATCCATTACAATTACTCAGAGTAATGTGCAAAAAACTACTAATACTAAAAATACTAATAATTTAAATGCCTTTCATTACAATTCTAATGTTTGCATCTATTCTATATGTAGGAATTTTTGGGGGGCATTTTTGCAGGTCTGCAAAGCCACCAGGATAAGTTTGAGGCTGAGATGCACTACAAGGAGCTGTTTCTATTTCTGTATTCTAGCATGTCTGGCATTCATTTGGCTGTACTGAATTTGCACCATTTCTGTCTGACCATCAAATCAATTGTGTTGCTTTAAGCAACCTGAGCCTCCTGCCTGCAGCCTCAGCCGACCACGCCAATGCAGTGGGACATTACTGTCAAACAAGGCTTTCATTGCTGGGGATTCTGCTATATTTTCCTTCTGAAATCAGGAAATAAAATAATACAACTGAACTATTCTGTGAAGCTTGCTTATCGGCAGTGAAAGTGCTGTCAGTATCGCAATGCTTTGTATCAAACCTGAGGAAACATGCTACGCGATTACTCATTTATCAAAGTTCAAAACCCAATCTATGCTTCGCTTTCTGCCATCCCGTAGGTAACATATAGCTGGGCATCTTTTAGCAATAGGTCCTACAATACACCAAAGACTGTATGCATGAAGCTACAGGACATAGCAGGAGTTTAAGATGAAGTTGTAACGGAACAGTAAAGAGTAGTTCTGCTATATTCTGCGTGTGGATTTTTGTGTGTTGTGTGTCCATCATTGTAGGTGGAAGACACTTACTCCCATTTGCTCTGCTTTGTTGTTGATAAGCTCAGACAAATCCACTCTGTCGCTCTAATCTGAGAGATTTAGGAATGTGTTTGTTCCGCTCTCTCACTGGAGCCAATGAAACTAACCCAAACACACACAATATGTTGGTGTATTGTTGGATATGGAAGAATTGAGTCATCAGTGTGCCACATGACCTCTGTCTTGGTTTGTGGCCAACGCAGTCTTTCTTTCTCTCTCATCAACAATCACACAGCATACAGTCATTCCATGAAGAGACAATGATCCGACTAGCAAATATTAGTCTGTACAAAGCCTCAAATAATTAATTCTTCTGTGTGACTGAGCAGCATTGTTTTCTTATGACTATAAAAAAACATTGCAATGAGCCACACTGTGAGCCACACTGTGATACTGCCTAGCATACAACATAGTTTTCTGTGCTGTAAGGCTATCCTGGTGTGCAAAGTATTAAATATTATCCACCTGTAAGACTTCATGTGGATTAAATCTAACAAAGTAGTCAAATGGTTGTTCAGTTGCAAACAAACACTAAAGTTTTGTTTTCCTATGGGCTATAATCAAGAATAGACTCAGACATCCATAAAGAATACAATTTACAAGGCTAAGTAGCGTTAGAGGCTATAGTGTGCTTGCTAGCTTGTAGAAGTAAGTGCCATGCTGCCATGATAATTTTGGATGTAAACGGAGATGATAAATTAAATACTTGTTAGGTTTCAAAGGCTTAGCTGACACAAATAGTTTTACACAAAACTAATCTGTCAGTAGGTTAATATAAACTCAGCAGCACATGCAGAAGTTTGATTGACTGGGTTAAACTGGGAAAGAAGGATGTTGCCACTATGGCGGCACCTACGTTTTGGATGCTTTTTAATATTTTCTATTAGAATTTTGAAGGCTCATAATTAGTGTTTTAGCAATACCATGTTGGTTTTTAAAGCCAAAAAGTTACTATAGCTGAATGACATGAGTGCTAATTCAAAAACTACAACTAGCTAGCTTTGTTAGCATGCTGCATTCATAAACTATGAGACCTATGAAAGCTTGTGTTTTGCCAGTGAGGGAAAAAAAATCCCATCCATAAATCAAAATTTCTGGTTATTATTTTTCAAAATTTCCTGAAGGTTAAAATCTGGAAATTTCAGATCATTAACTTAAAATGTTGACTTTCTGAGAAGTTTGGATCAGTAAGTCTACCTAGTGAGATACCTCACTTAGAGTTTTGGGTTTTCAAAGAAGTCAGAAATTTTGAAAGAAAGAAATACGAGATAACTTAAATTCAACTTACCTCTGTTTGGCAAAAATTAGTTTTGCAGTAGCAGAAAAAAAGTTTTCATAGATACCTGCTAATAAAAAAGCTCAAATTCCTATAATGTCGTTATACAAAACTGCAGCACAAACTTTTTGGATGGTCTCTCCCACACAGCAAGTCTAAATTAAAAATTATTTTATAAGGCACCAGCAGCACAAACACAGTTAAAAGATCCAGGTTGCCAACTCTGCTTACTGGAAATAAGCTCCAGCAGTTGCTAATAAAGGGATGTTGGGATATAGGACACCTGTCAAAGTGGCCACAACCCTAGCATTCAACCCCCCACAACATCAAGGCTGACCGCATGCTTTAAACGCTATAAATGGATTGATTTGCTTTTGGAACCAGCTTAAATTGGACATTTTTCAGCCCTGGAGGCTGTCATTCAGGTACTACACTTGAGTATGTCAAGTATGTCTATTTGTGTCTTCCCACGGCTGAAAGAAGACACTAGAAATAGTCAGAGAATCAGGAATGACCTTGACCCTTGTTTGTTGATGCTTGGTTTAAATTATTTGGGATTTCACCGCACAGAGGTTTGGATTCAGAAACGACATTAGCAAAATGGTTGATAAGCCAACACTTAATAAGCTGGTAGGTTTACGTCTTCCTTTTAGGAAAAAAAAGAACAAATAAGCTTGATGGTGAGAGTCACGGCAGCAATAACAAAAAGAGACTAACTTTTTTTTAGTCTTTTCAAGGGATTTTCTGGCAACAAATATTGCCTGCCTTGTCCTTAAAAGTGATACGGTGCTTGTAGCCTGAGATGCAAACACAGAGGATAATTTCTGGTAATGACTTAATCCCCTATCCTCTTTCACCTGTTCTCCTTTGATCTTGCTTGGGTTCAAATATTTGCTGCAGCAGGATTATGCTTTGATACTGTCAGAAATTATGGCATAAAATTATGATAAAAGTAAACGTCGTGATAATAAATTACTTTGAGTAAAAGCTTCTGACAGGTCCTGCTTACTTCAAAGTCATCCTCTTTGTTTAATTTCAGTTTTTTTCCCCACAATCCTTTCATCAATGAGTCATAGTGGATGTTGTCTCATTGCTGGTGGCTGGCCTGTTTCACCGACACCTGAACTGTGCATCACTCGTCAGCCTTGGTGTTTGTCTCTTACTTTAATTTTGGTACAAGGATGCCTTTAATACACCCCAGGACAGGATGTGCTGTCCTACACACTAATGCTCTCTCTCTCACTCACACACACACACACAATCGTATTTGGAACAAGGACACGTTTGATCGTGTTCCTCCTGGGTTGTTTATATCTGCATTTCCAGATGTGTCAAACAAAATTGAAAACGGGCATGTATTGATGCATGATGAGCAGCACATACATCATTTCAACAATGTGTGTAATTTCCATTCTCTTATCTGGACAAGTGAATCCTCCTATCCACATTTCCTTCACTTTTGCTGCTCTCTGGATTGTTTTGGGGGATTAGTGTTATCTGTTGTGTCACCACCCACCTTTACACTGTACAGACAGATAACTTCATTAGCAATTTTTCACAAGGTAATTGGATCCTGGGTTTTTAGATTTGCCTTCAACGCAAACAAATCTCTTTTGGTGGATGGGTCAGTGTGAGCTTCAGGGCAGCACCAGAATACATAATGAAGAGGTCCGTGTTTTGTTGAAGGGCACTTCAGTGACATTGCTGAGGACAAAATGGAAGTTCATTTAAAAGGAAACTTTTTCATTTGAAGCAATCAAATCACAATGGCAAACAGGTTGGTCAGGCTACGTGTCACTTAGCACCATTTATCAGCTGGACTTGTGATCTGTAAAACTGGAAACTATCTTAATATGTTTGGGTCCACGTTAGCTCCATCCATCCATCCATCCATCCATCCATCCATCCATCCATGTTCTTAACTGCTTATCCAATTGATGGCAGACAAGCAGCAGCAACAGTCACCTTGCATCTGACTTGACCATGCTTTTATTTTGTACTGTTTTTTACTCAATATGGGGCAAACAGTTTGGCTTGCTTTGTGACTAGTGTAGTAAACAGGCATCTAAGAAATCTCTTATCTAGTTTTGATGAGTGAAATGTATTTTATTTTTATATTACGTAATTAAGAGATCTGACAAATACTAAAAGTATTGGACTGCACCTTTTAATCACTAAAATGGACAATGCTATGGGCCTATTTTTCTAGACTTTGGCCTGGGGTTCCAGTGAAGGATAATCTGAATGCTTCAGCTTACCCAGACATTTTAGTTAATTTTAGTTTTCAACAGTTCCTTTTCTTTTCCGGCATAACTATGCAACAAGCACAATGCAGTGATCATAAAGACATGGTTGATTTGGAAGAACTTTGCTGGCCTGCACAGATACCTGACCAGACCAACATTAAATACCTTTGGGATTAACCAGGACTTAGATTGTGAGCCACATTCCCTCAACAAACATCAGGGTCCGATCTCTAAAATGTTCTTCTGGAATAATGTGCAGATATTCCCACAAACTCTAAAACCTGTTAGAAAACCTGCCCAGAAGAATCTAAGCTACATTTTAAAATGGGATGTCATCAAAATGGCTGTAGGTGTAATGTGTTCATGGACCTACAGTGGGGCAAAAAAGTATTTAGTCAGCCACCGATTGTGCAAGTTCCCCCACTTAAAATGATGACAGAGGTCAGTAATTTGCACCAGAGGTACACTTCAACTTTGAGAGACAGAATGTGAAAAAAAAATCCATGAATCCACATGGTAGGATTTGTAAAGAATTTATTTGTAAATCAGGGTGGAAAATAAGTATTTGGTCACCTCAAACAAGGAAAATTTCTGGCTCTCACAGACCTGTAACGTCCTCTGTAAGAAGCTTTTCTGTCCCCCACTCGTTACCTGTATGAATGGCACCTCTTTGAACTCATCATCTGTATAAAAGATACCTGTCCACAGCCTCAAACAGTCAGACTCCAAACTCCACCATGGCCAAAACCAAAGAGCTTTCGAAGGACACCAGGAAAAGTATTGTAGACCTGCACCAGACTGGGAAGAGTGAATCTACAATAGGCAAGCAGCTTGGTGTGAAAAAATCAACTGTGGGAGCGATCATCAGAAAATGGAAGACATACAAGACCACTGATAATCTCCCTCGATCTGGGGCTCCACGAAAGATCTCATCCCGTGGGGTCAAAATGATCATGAGAACGGTGAGCAAAGATCCCAGAACCACACGGGGGGACCTGGTGAATGACCTGCAGAGAGCTGGGCCCAAAGTAACAAAGGTCACCATCAGTAACACACTACAACGGCAGGGAATCAAATCCCGCAGTGCCAGACGTGTTCCGCTGCTGAAGCCAGTGCATGTCCAGGCCCGTCTGACGTTTGCCAGAGAGCACATGGATGATACAGCAGAGGATTGGGAGAATGTCATGTGGTCAGATGAAACCAAAGTAGAACTCAACTCGTCGTGTTTGGAGGAAGAAGAATACTGAGTTGCATCCCAAGAACACCATACCTACTGTGAAGCATGGGGGTGGAAACATCATGCTATGGGGCTGTTTTTCTGCCAAGGGGACAGGACGACTGATCCGTGTTAAGGACAGAATGAATGGGGCCATGTATCGTGAGATTTTGAGCCAAAACCTCCTTCCATCAGTGAGAACTTTGAAGATGAAACGAGGCTGGGTCTTCCAACATGACAATGATCCAAAACACACCGCCCGGGCAACAAAGGAGTGGCTCCGTAAGAAGCATTTGAAAGTCCTGGAGTGGCCTAGCCAGTCTCCAGACCTCAACCCCATAGAAAATCTGTGGCGGGAGTTGAAAGTCCGTGTTGCTCGGCGACAGCCCCAAAACATCACTGCTCTCGAGAAGATCTGCATGGAGGAATGGGCCAAAATACCAGCTACTGTGTGTGCAAACCTGGTAAAGACCTATAGTAAACGTTTGACCTCTGTTATTGCCAACAAAGGTTATGTTACAAAGTATTGAGTTGTATTTTTGTTATTGACCAAATACTTATTTTCCACCCTGATTTACGAATAAATTCTTTACAAATCCTACCATGTGGATTCATGGATTTTTTTTTCACATTCTGTCTCTCACAGTTGAAGTGTACCTCTGGTGCAAATTACTGACCTCTGTCATCATTTTAGGTGGGGGAACTTGCACAATCGGTGGCTGACTAAATACTTTTTTGCCCCACTGTATATGTGTGTCTCTGTAATGTAATGTCTTGCTAAATAAGGTTGCTAGCATTAGCTGAGAGTGAAAACCCCCATAAGCGCTAACATGCTAAACAGACGTTTAAGTCTTTGACTTGGTTCACTAAAATAATTCTACTTTGTTTTGCCTTCTACCAGGTGTGAAGCGCAAGGGTAATTCTATATGTTCAATAAAAAATGAATAGTAGTTTGTTTCCCCCAGAAGAAATATTGGTATCTGCCTTATTTAGCTGAAATGGTAGACATTGTAAGTTGGGGAAGCACTGCTAACTCTAATTTGTAACTCTGAATTACATTGAAAAACAATGTAATTCAGAACAAAAGCGGCAAAATCGAAAGTGGCACTTAACTTCTAAATCCAAACTCTGGGACAGAAACATGTAGCACACACAAAAAACAGAGATGACAAACACATCCTCTGAAAACGGACAAAAGGAAAGAGAGGCTATACACACAGAGACCCACTGAGGGTAATCAAGGCAAGAGGAAACAGCTGGGGAATGAAGAAAGCTGAAAGCAATTAAGGTAATGACAAAGGAGGAAGTGGAACTAAATATAACTAAAGATACAAAATATAGGAAAGAATTAAACAAAGTTTAAGACTACATAACAAGATACAAGAAACACAAAGGCTACTCTAATAAACAGAGAAACACAAAAATGAACATAAAGCAAAATAGTCACTAAAACTGAACTCAGAATAATAACCATCAAATGAGAATGAGACTGTGTCTACTACAACAATGAAAACGAAGTCTCTAAAGTAACAATGAAGAAAAAGAAAACTAAAAATTCTCAAAAACAAGCAGAAACCCACAGATCGCGACGGTCCTTGATAAGAGAACAGATCCATATCAAGATATGTCAGCTTAAAGTCAGCCTGTGTTTGCAGGTTGTATCACAAACACCACTGACATTTGAGACACAAAAGGCAAAGCATTTTAATTAACACATGCTTCCTTCAGTTATCGCTCTGTCAGGTGGGTGCACTTGATGTTTCTCTGAAATGTCAGGGGAGTTTTGTTAGTTTTCACCCACCTGCTCTTCAACTTCACCTGCTTAGATTTGCTTTTTATGTTGCATGACAGTGATGTGCATGTAATCAAAGTCTGCACCAGCTTAACAGCAAACTTCATTCTTAAAATATATTTCTATTTTATGTTCCAAATTAGGAATTTTCCTAACTTTAAAATATATGGAAATGTGGCTGAGCAAATATGGAATTGTGGTTTTAAAAACATGGAAATCCTGAATGGGACATTCCAAAAAAAAGTGAGCAATACTCTTTGGAGAAAAATAAATGGTAATACAAATAAATGAATGAAACAAACAGGGAATAACAATGAAGAATTAAAATGATGGAAGACATGAGAGGTAGAGAGATGGATGAAGGTGATTTGTAGAGACGAAAGGTGAGAGAAGAGAGGTGGTGGAAATGATGAGGCAATTGAAAGAAGCAGTCAGTTTCAGCCTGTCCCTTCCTTGTTGGCTTGGAGTGAATACATCGTGTGCTTCATCATGTATTTGTCATCAGGCCTCCCAGACAAATCACTATTCCTTTATTGTTCTGAGCAGGCAAAGTGACTCTAATTCTGCTGGTGATCGAAAAACAAAATTATAGAGCGTCAGTGAGAGCAGAGATGGAGGGAGGGAGGGAGAACGTGGCGTGAACCTCATGAATGGTGTGAGTAACGAGAGACGGGCTGAGAAACGACTGATCAAAGACGAGCTCGGCAAATGAAGGATGAGCGCAAGGAAGGAATTACAATGAAGGTATGATTCACCGAGAAGTGAATGAATATGGGAGTGCGTGAATGGCACGAGTGATTAAGGTATGGACGGGCGGAGAAACAAATTGAGTAATTGGGAGATGGAGCAAGAAGAGGAGGCAATGATGAATGAGGGAAAGGTGACGGCACAAGGAGGGGAAGGAGACTTTGAGAAAATGTCACTTCTGCCTCATATTCCACTAAATAAACAGTTGTGTTTTCTAAACAACATTTCCTCTTTCAAGGTCTGTAGCTTGAAAGAGGAAATGGGCACTATTAATGAAAACAAATAATAACATATCTATTTTTAACTAGTGACAACCTCTGGATTACTTTAAAGCACAGGTGTTGAACTCCAGGCCTCGAGGCCTGGTGTCCGTGCAGGTTTTAGATGTGTCCTTGATCCAACACAGCTGATTTAAATGGCTAAATTACCTCCTCAACATGTCTTGAAGTTCTCCAGAGCCCTGGTAATGAACTAATATTCTGATTCAGGTGTGTTGACCCAGGGTGATATGTAAAACCTGCAGGACACCGTCCCTCGAGGCGTGGAGTTCGACAAACCTGCTTTAAAGTAATGGCCAATCTTGCCTTCCTACATTGTATTTACAGAAGAAAATCAGGTATGTGGGCTGTTTTGGGGAGGTTAGGATACTCTACTATCTACAATCTGCAGCAATAATAATACTATGATTTTACAATGTAAATCTCAGCTGTATCTGTGTCGTATAGGCAGGGTACACCCTAGACTGGCTTAAAAGTAGCATTTCAGAAAAGGAACATCATACCAACATACCAATATGGTGGTAGTAGTGTGGTGCTCTCGGGCTATTTTGCTGCCTCAGGTCCTGGAAGACTTGCTGTGGTAAAATGAACCATGGATTCTGTGATCTACCAAAACATCCTGAAGGAGAATGTCTGGCCATCTGTTCAGGACCTCAAGCTAAAGTGCACTTGGGTTCTGGAGCAGGACAATGATCCTAAACCCACCAGTAAGCCCACCTCTGAATGACTTAAGAAAAACAAAATAAAGACTTTGGAGTGGCCTGGTCAAAGTCCTGACCTGAATCCGATTGAGATGCTGTGGCATGACCTTAAAAAGGTGGTTCATGCTTGAAAACCCTCCATTTCCTCCACAGTCTGTAAAACACTCATTGCCAGTTATCACAAACGCTTGTTGCTGCTAAGTGTGTCCCAACCAGTTATCAGGTTTAGGGTTCATTTTTTCACACAGGGCCATGTAAGTTTGGATTTTTTTCCTCTTAATAATAAACTAGGGCTGTCAACGTTAACATGTTAATGCGTCATCATGATTAATGTGATTACAATCTTTATCGTATTTTACCCATCTGGAGCGCAGAATGGACAAACTGCCTGAAATATGTTGATAGAGACATTTCAGGGGTCATTCTGTGCTCCAGATGGGTAAAATACGGCAAACACTTTTAACATCTTAATTGTGTAGACATTTTTTGCCCATCAAAAGCCCTCATGCAGTAACATAGACCACAGTCTAACATCAAAAACTGTATGACAAACACCTTTGAGAAATTTTTTTTTTTTCTTGTTCACACTAAAATGCATAAACTGACTAGCTGGTCATCCAAAGGCTGAGTGTGCAATCCCTTGTGATTGTAAGGTGATATCACAAGTCACCTAGTAGGAATCAACCGCTCGACAACCAATCAAGGTTCAAGTCAAAATGACTGTAATCACTCTCAGATTTGCAGGATTGCAAATAATTGTTGTCTGATTTATAAATGCAGATTGCCAACGCGTTACCAGCAATCTAATTCAGTCTTCCTGTTCCTATATATTCCTACAGCAAGGGAGCTTTGCCAACTACAGTGCCAATGTCATTTTGCAGTTCAGTGGCTATCCTGCATCAATTATCACTACTATCTGTCACGGTCCTGGGTCTCCTGACCCAGCGTTTTTAGTTCTTTGTGATTTTCGTATTATTGTACTTGTGTGATTTATTCTATGGCTTCTAGTTTTGATCCCTTGCCCTTCATGTCTCCCTGTGTGCCCCTCTGTGTATCTGTGAGCCCTCGTCTCTCCTTATGTTTTATTCCATGCTTCCCCTGCCCATCATGTCTAAGTTCTCCCCGTGCTCTCTCTTCCCCCTGTGTGCCCTCTATGTATTTATGAGCCCTCGTCCCCTTTCGTGTTTATTCCGTGTTTCCCCTGCCTGTTACGTTGGTGTTCTACTCGTGCTCTCTCTCCTCCTGTCTGAACCTCTGTGCTCCTTGTTTCACCTCTCCCGTCAGTGTTCAGTTCACCCCGCCCTGTCTCGTTATGGTTATCAGTGTCACCTGTGTTCCCCGTGTGTTCCCACTCCCCTCGTTAACCCTCTGTGTATTTCTGTCTGCGTCTCCCTCTGTTCAGCGTGACGTCGTCCCTCATGCTGCGTGGATTTCCCTGTGTCTCTCTTTCTCCGAGTGTTAGTGTATTTTTCCCAGTTTAAGTTTTGTATTTCCTATGTCCTGCCTCCTCAGCAATAAAGCTGCCCTTTTGAGTTCATTCCCCCGTGCCTGTGAGTCCTGCATTTTGGGTCCTCCTCCTGCCTGCCACACAGCGTTTCATGACAGTACGACGTCACCAGTAATGGACCCAGCAACTCACAACCCCTCCGCTGAGCTCCGGGAGGATTTGATCTATACGGTGGAGTACCACTGTCAGGAGTGGGAGGCGCTGCCAGGAGACGAACACCGGGAGGTCGTAGCCGCCCGTCTACAGCGGATGGTGTCCGGACTCCCGTGGCTGTTCGGCGCGCTGCACCCCCACATCCGGGACTTCCTTGTTTCCACCGTAGGCGTCCGCCCGGAGCTGCCTCTCCAGTGTGAGGGGTCGGAGGACGTTCAGCCCGGTCCGCTGGAGGATTCGCGGCCCGGCTCATCTCCTCCCCCCTCTCGGCGAAAACGGCGCTCACGCCGCCGCCGCCCTAACGTTTCTGAGCAAACTCCGGTGGTGAGTGACACTAACTGTTTCTTCCATGCCACTTCCAAGTCGGACCAACTCGGACAATATTCTGCTCTCCAACCTATATATTTAGAAACCGTTTGTGTGAATGCTCCTGTGTCCGCAACGGATCCCTTTGTGCT
This sequence comes from Copadichromis virginalis, assembly GCF_057382275.1. NCBI lineage: Eukaryota > Metazoa > Chordata > Actinopteri > Cichliformes > Cichlidae > Copadichromis > Copadichromis virginalis. The sequence continues at coordinate 34,010,516 of NC_140620.1, forward strand.
CGGTATTACTGACTCTGCTAAACCTGGATCTTCCTGTGCTGTGACTGTTTTAGAGACGGCTACTCCTAACATGGACAGCTTAAGGCCTACAGAGTTGCCAGGAGTGACTCGCCATGAATCTCTGTTAGCCGCCCGGCCCGAAGCTCAGTCGCCACCTCCACCACATTCAGCCTCGCTTCCCATAGCACAGTCACATCCACAGCCTGACTTCCTACAAACCTTATTTCAATCCCTAGCCCAGTCAATAGCTCAGTTGGCAGAGGAATCATCAGCCCTATCGTCAGCTCGGTTTCCAACTTTACAACCATCACTGCAGTCTCCAGTGTCCCCAGTGCAGTCTCCAGTGTCCCCAGTGCAGTCTCCAGTGTCCCCAGTGCAGTCTCCAGTGTCCCCAGTGCAGTCTCCAGTGTCCCCAGTGCAGTCTCCAGTGTCCCCAGTGCAGTCTCCTGCAGCCCTGCTTTCCCCAGTGCAGTCTCCAGTGTCCCCAGTGCAGCCTCCTTTAGTACAGTCATCCACTCAATCACCAGCTCCACTTTCCCCTCAACTACCACTACCACCTCCAGCTCAGTCCCCAGTGCAGCATCCCTTAGCACAGTCATCCACTCAATCACCAGCTCCACTTTCCCCTCAACTACCACTACCACCTCTAGCTCAGTCTCCTGTGCACTCACCTCTGGTTCATTCTCCTGTGAAGTCATCTACTCCTACTCCACTCTCACCACCACCGTTACTACAGACATCAGTTCAGTCCCCTGTGCAGTCGTTTACTCCTCCACCGTCAGCAGCTCAGGTCCCCGTGTGTCCAGCAGCTCAGGTCCCCGTGTGTCCAGCAGCTCAGGTCCCCGTGTGTCCAGCAGCTCAGGTCCCCGTGTGTCCAGCAGCTCAGGTCCCCGTGTGTCCAGCAGCTCAGCTCGCACCTGAACCATTGGCCCAGTCCCCGACAGCAATACGGTCTTCTGTTCGGCTTAACATTCAGCCAGGGGTCCCAAACCTCTCTGGCTCTACATCAGCTCCTGCTGGAAGCTCGGATGAGCTCATCCAGGACTCCGCGGCTCCCACGCCGCCATCTACCTCGTCCGCTGGGGGTTCCAGTGAGCCCGGCCAGCACCTCGTCCCCGCTGGAGGGTCCGAGAGGCCCGTTCAGCCTCCTGTCTCCGCTGGAGGGTCCGAGAGGCCCGTTCAGCCTCCTGTCTCCGCTGGAGGGTCCGAGGGGCCCGTTCAGCCTCCTGTCTCCGCTGGAGGGTCCGAGGGGCCCGTTCAGCCTCCTGTCTCCGCTGGAGGGTCCGAGGGGCCCGTTCAGCCTCCTGTCTCCGCTGGAGGGTCCGAGGGGCCCGTTCAGCCTCCTGTCTCCGCTGGAGGGTCCGAGGGGCCCGTTCAGCCTCACGCCGCATCAGCTGGAGGGCCCGAGGAGCCTGTCCAGCCGCCATCTGCGACCGCTTCGTCATCGCCTGGGCCAGCCTCTGCAGCTCCGCCTGGTCCGGCCTCAGCCTCTGCAGCTCCGCCTGGTCCGGCCTCAGCCTCTGCAGCTCCGCCTGGTCCGGCCTCAGCCTCTGCAGCTCCGCCTGGTCCGGCCTCAGCCTCTGCAGCTCCGCCTGGCCCGGCCTCAGAGTCTTCGTCTGCCGCAGCCTCCTCAGAGTCTTCGTCTGCCGCAGCCTCCTCAGAGTCTTCGTCTGCCGCAGCCTCCTCTTCAGAGCCTTCGTCTGCCGCAGCCTCCTCTTCAGAGCCTTCGTCTGCCGCAGCCTCCTCTTCAGAGCCTTCGTCTGCCGCAGCCTCCTCTTCAGAGCCTTCGTCTGCCGCAGCCTCCTCTTCAGAGCCTTCGTCTGCCGCAGCCTCCTCTTCAGAGCCTTCGTCTGCCGCAGCCTCCTCTTCAGCTGCCTCGTCTGCCGCAGCCTCCTCATCAGCTGCCTCGTCTGCCGCAGCCTCCTCATCAGCTGCCTCGTCTGGTCCAGCATCCTCATCAGCTGCCTCGTCTGGTCCAGCATCCTCATCAGCTGCCTCGTCTGGTCCAGCATCCTCATCAGCTGCCTCGTCTGGTCCAGCATCCTCATCAGCTGCCTCGTCTGGTCCAGCATCCTCATCAGCTGCCTCGTCTGGTCCAGCATCCTCATCAGCTGCCTCGTCTGGTCCAGCATCCTCATCAGCTGCCTCGTCTGGTCCAGCATCCTCATCAGCTGCCTCGTCTGGCCCTGCGCCCACCGGGCCATGGCCGGCACGCCTGGGACTGGAGGGCCGCCGCTGCCTTCCGCGCGGTCGGCCTCCTGAACTGCTCCGTCGTCTCCTTCGCCGCCGCCGCTGCCTTGCGCACGGCCGGCCGGCCTCCTGAACTGTTTCCGCGTCGCCGCCGTTGCCTTGCGCACGGTCGGCCTCCTGAACTGTTTCCGCGTCTCCGCCGTTGCCTTCCGCACGGTCGGCCCCCTGAACTGCTCTGTGTTTTGGGTTGTTTTCTTGGGCTCCGGTGTTTTCTGTGCTCTTTGTTTTCTGTTCCGAGCCCTCCGTCCTGGGCCCCCGCCGCCCGCCCTGGGTTGTTTTCTGTTTGGTTTTGTTTTTCTGTGTTTGGGCTGTCTGGAGCCAGCCCTTGAGGGGGGGGTACTGTCACGGTCCTGGGTCTCCTGACCCAGCGTTTTTAGTTCTTTGTGATTTTCGTATTATTGTACTTGTGTGATTTATTCTATGGCTTCTAGTTTTGATCCCTTGCCCTTCATGTCTCCCTGTGTGCCCCTCTGTGTATCTGTGAGCCCTCGTCTCTCCTTATGTTTTATTCCATGCTTCCCCTGCCCATCATGTCTAAGTTCTCCCCGTGCTCTCTCTTCCCCCTGTGTGCCCTCTATGTATTTATGAGCCCTCGTCCCCTTTCGTGTTTATTCCGTGTTTCCCCTGCCTGTTACGTTGGTGTTCTACTCGTGCTCTCTCTCCTCCTGTCTGAACCTCTGTGCTCCTTGTTTCACCTCTCCCGTCAGTGTTCAGTTCACCCCGCCCTGTCTCGTTATGGTTATCAGTGTCACCTGTGTTCCCCGTGTGTTCCCACTCCCCTCGTTAACCCTCTGTGTATTTCTGTCTGCGTCTCCCTCTGTTCAGCGTGACGTCGTCCCTCATGCTGCGTGGATTTCCCTGTGTCTCTCTTTCTCCGAGTGTTAGTGTATTTTTCCCAGTTTAAGTTTTGTATTTCCTATGTCCTGCCTCCTCAGCAATAAAGCTGCCCTTTTGAGTTCATTCCCCCGTGCCTGTGAGTCCTGCATTTTGGGTCCTCCTCCTGCCTGCCACACAGCGTTTCATGACACTATCACAATTTGAAGGACTCTGTTAATTTCTGTTTCAAACCTGTGAGTTGTCCTATCTGATCCCGAAAGGAAAAACAAACAGAACCGAACAAAAAACATGTTAAACCTAAGTCTGTAAATAAGCACAAACTGCAGAAAACTACAAAAGAAAAACACGGTTAATCCTTGTGCTTTAAGTGATAACAAATTAGTGTGTTTATCTATTTACAAACCTATATACAAAAACCCTGTTGTTTTCCCCACAAGACACAACACACAGAACCATCACAGATGTTTGGAGAGGACAAAACCACTGTCACTTACTGCCAGGGGAATGCTGCTGGAACCAGAGTTTTTAGAATGGCCAGATGTTAGACCAGATAAGGACCAATTAGCAGCTAACACACTGACAGCCCAACCCATGGGTCGAACCAGTCAGGAGACTTTCCAGTGGTATCGCAAAGATCTTCAAAAGTAGAGACATAACATTGTCATACTAAGACAGTTCACAGAAAAAAACTCTTAAATATAATGAAAACAGTCAGGGTAACAGGAGTTAATGTGAATTTCTGTGTAATATGAGTTTCCATGTTTATAGGCGGAAACAGATTTGCAACGTATAGCAAAAGTAAATGCCAAGTTGAACCTATTCAATCTCGAACTATGAGCAGACTGACTCTGTATTATTCACGTTTCATTTACATCTTGATGCACCAAAGTTGTACTCAAGACAACTAACCGCAAATGGTTGCATACCTGGTTTTTACAGTGTGACTGTATCATTAAACAGAGAGACACACAACAGTTTAGAGTCACCACAGTCCAAATATCTCTTGAGCCCACTGTCCAAATGTTTTTGGACTGTGGGAGGAAGCGAGAGAACCCACACAGGGACAGGGAAAAGATTCAAACTCCAGCCTTTCTAGAGCCACACTGAAACTTGAGTAGCACAAACTGCCACCAAATTAAATGCTCCGTTGCTGCTGATAAAGACTTAAAATCTTCTAAAGCAGGGGTGGGGGAACTCCAGGCCTCGAGGGCCGGTGTCCTGCAAGTTTTAGATGTGTCCTTGATCCAACACAGCTGATTTAAATGGCTAAATGACCTCCTCAACATGTCCTGAAGTTCTCTTGAGGCCTGGTAATGAACTAATCATATGACTCAGGTGTGTTGACCCAGGGTGGTATGTAAAACCTGCAGGACACCGGCCCTTGAGGCCTGGAGTTCGACAAACCTGCTTTAAAGTAATGACCAATCTTGACCTGTGTTTTTAAAGGAAATTTACATCTGATATGCTAATGCTAACAGTTTAAAGTAGAAATGGTACTATAGTTCTACCTCCCTTGTGACCAGGGTTTGGATACAAAAAGACAACATAATCCAGATTCTGGTAACAATCCAAAGCACTTGTAGGAGTCTTAGTATTCTCCGATCCCTTGTGCTGAATTTGGATTTTTTTTTATTAATTAATGCATTTTTGTGTTATGCCATAGCTGCTGCAATGGTTCAAAATACACTTATCACTCAAGTACGCAACAAATCGTGTGCAACCCTCAGTTTAATCCACACTAACGGGTCTCAGTCATTCGTCGGTCCCCTCTGCTCCCTCTTAAGGGTGAAGCGTACTTCAGCATTGGATGTACTGATTCTGTGTGTTATCCCTTTGTCTAATTTGTTTCAGCATCAGCTGAATTCACACATGCACTGCTGCCCTCAACTCAATATAGCAGTCAATCTCCCAGGAACTCACAGAAATAGAGTGGCCTTTATGCGTCCTGCCATTTGCATGCACTAAGCAGATGGCACATGTCGAAGTGTTTAAAATGGGGAATCTGGCACAGACTAACTCTCGTCACATAGTTCATGTAAGATAAGTTCATACGCTGTTAGGGCCTCATTGTTTTGGCAATTCCCACAGTTCTGTGTGAAAACAGCATTGTGCTCTTGTTTGTAAACATATGGTTCTTTTGTCCTTCGTATGCTACTACTGTACATCTACTCATTTACTTGTGATGAGACTTATTTTTGTTCTTGTCAGCTACTTCCTTCCCCCTGTAGTGCCACACACGCCAACACTTGAATTACCTCATGCGTCTTCAGACATACACTGAACTTTCCCAAAAGGAAACTTGGATGAGTCGTGCACTTAAGTTCAATTCTACCATGGGAGCAGTGAGCGTGATAAAACAATCCGCCCAAAGGCAAAAAGCACTCCCTTTGCTTGAACATTCAACTACATCACCAGTTCTTTATCAACTGATAAAGTTACTGGAATCATTACACATGTCAGTTACCATTTATCCCCATCACTCACTGCCAAGACTGTTTTCTTTAGAAGGTAAGTGTACATTTTGATGTGGGACTGTATTTGTTCTACATAACAACATATTCAATATAACACATTTCTTTCTATTTTGCTTCCAAGAAGGCAGACTTTTTGTGAAGTCCTTTCAAAGCTTTTCTTTGGACCTCGGCTGCTTTTTCACTCATTTTCAGTCCAGTCCTTGAACCTGACCACAGGAATGTTTTGTTAATTTCACCTGACTCACAAGTCATTCAAGCCTAAAAAGGCAATTACCTCAAGACAAAGAACCATTTGTATCTTTAGGCATGACTTTACTAATGGCCGATTACAAACGCACATAATTGGTTCCCAGTTCTTTAGTTGAACAAAGAAAACATGCCAAAGATAATATGCTCTTGCAGTGGTGTTCAGTGTGTCCTTCAAAAATTGAGGAAACTGGACAATCAGAGGAGAAAAGCAAAAAACTAAATATTTACAGCAGATGAACAAGTCACGCCCTTAAGAAAGCGGTAAAGATTCATCAAAAACCTGATACAGGATACAAGTGGACCTTCAGATGATCCATCTGCTGTTCACTGAAGCCTCGTCAGAAATGGTCTCAGTGGAAGGGTGGCTGTCAAGAAGCCATTCTTAAGGAAAAAGGCTGAGGTATGCCAAACTACACAAGAACTGGACTGAAGATCAGTGGCAACAGATCGGATGGAGTGATGAATCCAAAATATTTGGTAAAATTGTCATAAATATGTATGGAGGTGGTCAGAAGAGAGTCCCTACAGTGAGAGTCCACAGCCATCTGTAAAACACGGAGGAGGCTCTGTCATGGTTTGGAGCTGCTACTTAAAGAAATGGCAAGAAAACTTTGTCTTTAGTGTTGAAGAATAAAGGTGGTCATGGCTGGTTAAAACTATACAAACTCTGTCTTTGCCTTATGTATTATATTTCCATATTTCCATAAGCTGTTGCACTCATTTCCCCTTTTCCTTTAAAAATATGAGAAATGCGGCGGTTGCTCAAGACTTTCCGACTCTGTATTATGTGTTTAGCTACTGAAAATCCAAGCTTTTCTCTGATGTACTTACCCATATTTAAGCCCTTAATATTCATTAGCATGAATGTAGTCCAAGACTTATCAAATATAGACTTTGTCAAAGCACCTCTTGATTCAAAACTCTTTCAAGATAACAATACCACAGCACCAGAAACAAGAAGAGCTTTTCTGTCATCTTTATGGGGTCGTACCTGTTAGACCACCATGGTGCATTATAACCATTATGCACAGCTTCCATTATAAGAGTCCCACACAAAGTATTTGAAAGGTCATATGTATTATATTTCATTCAAAGGATGCTGATGTTTATAAAATAAGCTCATGCTCAAAACAAAAAGCTTTATTGTTCCTCATGAACTTCAATTACTGAAGCAAGGACGACCTCGTCACACAGTTTCACATACAGCTGCATCAATAGTTAAGCCTCAGGGAGTATTGTGGCCACCCTCTGCCTCTTACCCTCTTTCTAATTCAACAGCTGCTGCTTGGCTCTGCCAGTTTCCCGAACATTTGTTAAGCTTGGCACTAGACTAAAAGAAATTGTGTTTTCCGTCCATGTTTGGGGACAACTAAGAGAATGAGTAGCATGGCAATGAGGTGTAGTTGTTACTGCAACCAAAAGCAGCAACATATTGGGAGCATTAGCCATAGGATGCCAGAGCCATGGGAAAGGATTTCAGGGTGAGCACATTTCCAAAAAACCTCAAATTTAGGTATGCTAAATGTTACATTAGCCATGTTAGTCATAAATATAGCAAAAATGACATGTTTTTCTTTTTACAGAAATATATTTTTGCAGGTGTACGCTAATGATGGATGTTCTGTTTTTCTTAGGAAGTGACACTAACCCCCACAGAGATGTAAAGGTGTATTGTGTCTGCCTGTGCAGGTTTTCTGCATAAACAAATGTAAATCAGCAGCTCAGATCCCATTTCACTGCGGTGGTTCTTAATTACTTTGACTCTTTAGCTGCATCTCCAACAAAAAGTGTTGACAGTGCAGGATGAATTCAGGGAGGACTACTTCAGTGGCAATTGCTTCTTTCTGCTCCAATGAATGATAAAGACATAGGAGGACTTATGCGTGCGTTATGTGTATGTGTTCATCAATATTCTCTCTACCGGGAATGATCAGACTTGATAATTAAGCTTGTGTTATAAATCAGGTTATATGGAGTTTACTTGTATGCCTATACTGCATTTCGTGTTAGATAAAGGTTTTGCTACCCATTGCATGTTTACCTTTTTGCTTATTATAACTGCTACAGTAGAAGTCAGTGTTTACAACGAGGGAAGCTTTATCAGGTGTGATCAGATACTCCCCATTGTCATGTTCCACTTTGTCCAGTTCAATTTTACTTGTCTGAAAAACTCCCCTGTTTTACTGCCCGATACAGACAGCCGGCCTTTTTCTTATGTAATTGTTATCCTGTCAACCTGTCAACAACTGTAAGACAGGCAGGCTTTGACCAGACTGCCTTTAGGTGCCTGCATTTTCTAGTTCCTGTGTCAGAGTACTCTGCCTGATCAAATGTTGGAGTCTCTGGACCTTCCAGGATCAGATGCCTTTACAGAGTTTTGGGTTTTTGTTTGTATTAAATTTTACAATCTGTTTGCATGGTCACTTAATGATGGGTAGAGAACTCTCACAGCTCTAAATATATATAACCAGTATTCTTTGCTAAGCTTCGCAACCGTAACAAAACATACTGGGGTATTCTGAACTTTAGCGATATCAAAATATAAAGTATATATATAAAAACACACCTGGATTTCGTAAAGTGTGTTTAATTTCATCCAACAGAAAAGTCGCCCACTAGAGCCTCCAGGTCTGGTAACTAATCTACCCATGATGCTTTAGGTTTGTAAACAGTTTGAACCTTATATTTGTAGCCTTTTAGCAAATTGCACCCATTAATATGTGATGAATTAGCTAAGTCCACAGTCACACAGCCTAAAGACCTGTAAAATGTGCATTCTCCAACCAGTCTCTGATTCGTTTCTGGGCCTGCATGAATGGGGCTTTAGTGCTCTATTTATTTATTTATTTATTTATTTTATTTAGGACAGTGCATGTTAATGAACATAAATGTAAAAAAAAATTACATGAATGTAAACATACCAGATTATAGCCAAGGGCTAATTTCCATCTGTTGTCCTTAAGCATAAAAAATAGACATAATAATTCATAAAAATTCATCATTCATTCATAATAAAAACTACATCACCAAACTTACACATACACACCATTCTGTTTCCAAATAAAACATTAAAACTATACAACTCATACATGATCACACACTTGATTTGTCCGTAACCAGTTTTTAACCTTTGCCTTAAACAAATTGAGTGTAGAGCATTCTCTAATGGGTTGAGGAAGACTGTTCCACAGATGGCCTCCCTTGACAGAGAGGACGTTCTGCCCAGATGCTGTCCGTCTGTGGGGTATAAACAAGTCTCCTCGGATTGAAGCTCGAGTGGTCCTGTCTGAGCTTTCTTTATGCCTAATGAACTGCTTTAGTGGTGGTGAAGCAAGGGAGTGTAAGACTTTATATATTAAACTCACTCTTTTAAGTTTCACTAAGTTATTGAAGTTCAGTAATTTATGTTTTTTTAACACATAAACTCCCACACGCAAGTGGTCAGGGAATATAGTGGGTTGCCAGCTACTGTATAGACCTGCTTGACTGGGGCCTAAGAGAAGTAAATGTCAGTGTAAAATTACATTATTTGCATATGAAGAAAGTTAGACATCATATTATCAATCTGTCCATAAATCCATCCATCCTTTAATTTTTTTCCACAAATAGAATTGATGCTCACGGTGGGTTTATATATAAAAAAACATGCATATATGAGTTGTCATTTCATTCATTCCCTTTGTACTGAGATTGAAGATCCATCATATGCATCATCTTTCCTGGCAGAATTGCTTGTTGTGAGCTGGTCAGAGTGGGCTTTTTTTACTCTTTTTACTTTAGAATCGAGAAAAAAAAAGATAAGGATCGAGCATACTTGTATCACAGTTGACCGGCTGACTTCACTGAAGCGCTTCCCATCTCTGCTTGACTGTGAGCCAAGTAGTTTACACAGCTGGTGTAGTGCCTGTTAGGGCCTGGATGGCATATGACTGGGCAGCTAGCAAAGGCTCACCCATGCTCTGTAGAGTATCTGCACAGACACTTTGCTTGTACAAACCACAAGTCAACACCATCTACTAAAGGTTGTATTCCAGTTCCATTAAACTGCATTCTGAGTTATGATTCAGAGGAACTGTAGGAATATTTTCTTTGCATTTTATTGATTAGGCTCAGACAGCAAAACATTTTAGGTAGTGCTGTCCTCTACCAGGATGTGTCACAAACAAGAATTAAACACCACTTGCTTAAGAATATGCTTGAAAATGTGTTTAGTTATTCGGGAACATAATTTTTTGGGAGGACGGTCCTGCACGGCACTGTTTCTTTAGAGAGCAGTGAACAACTGAAAACAGCTTGCAGGTATGTGTTCATGCATTCAATGCCTTCTGTATCGATTTCTGCCTTCACTGTGTCATGATGATTGATTACAGACAGTGAGAAGAGTGACTTTTATGCTGATCTGGTGAAGCCCGCCCAGCCATGAAGTATGGGTGGGTGAAAATATATTTAACGCAGGCTTGTGTTCAAACATTTGCTTGCTTAATGCCTTGATTTTCTACACTGTTGAGTAGACATTTCGAGATTGTTAGATTTAGATTTACTGTGTTTTACCCTCAGGTCTTCTGTTTGAAGCAACACTTGTTCCCCTCCAGGCGAGGCACCACCCATATCTTTCATTCTAGCCATAACACATACTTGAGCTTCACCAGAGCTGACCAGCCACTGGAGGAAGGAAGATTAATGAAGAAAAGGCTGGGCTTGGATAGAAATAATGAGGAGATAGATTCAGCAGTCAATGAAGTAATAAATGATGGACAGTGCGGCAGCAAGGCAAGGCAAGTTTATTTGTATAGCACAATTCAACAACAAGGTGATTCAAAGTGCTTTACAGAGACATTAGAAACAAGAACAAATAAAAAGCATGATTTAAAATTGAATAAAACAAGCAAATAAACTAACTAATTAACAAACAAACAAACAAACAACAGTATATAAAATCAAAACAGATAAAATCAGAACAGTAGATAAAATCAGTAGTTAAATGTAAGTTTTGAAATTTAAGCTTAAAGCAGCGGGATGGAACTGCAGAGATGGAGGAGTGTGAAGTGAATGCATGTATGCAGGGAGGAAGAGAAACGAAAGAGAGATGACAAGAAGAATGACAAAAGTGGAGTGAGGAGAGATTTTGAGCTGGTTTGATATGTAGTTTGAAAAACACTTTATTTTTAAAAAAAAGTTTTGAAACTGATTGTTTCATAACTTGTCCTATCAGCAGCAGGAAATGTAGCAAACTCTGTTTGGTCAGCATTGGGTGCAAAACTGGTTAGCCTTTTGGAAACAATCACATGTTAGGTAATTATTACAGGTTTAATTTAGTTCAATTCAGTTATATAGTAACAATTTAAAACAAGCTTTATATTGTGAGGCAAAATCTCTACAATATTACAGAGAAACCCCAATAATCACATAATCCTCTATGAAGAAGCATTTGGTGACAGTGGAATGGAAAAACTCCCTTTCAACAGGAAGAAACCTCTGGCACAACCAGCCATCCACTGTGACCGGTTGGAGTGAGGGGAAAGAAAAGAGAGTAGGGAGAGACGGGACAAACACCAAATGGGAGAGAGTCAGAGTTTAATAGTGGTGCAACGGATCAAAATTCTCACGGTTCCGATCGGATGGTTTTAAGTCACGGATCGGATTAATTTTCGGAACAGCAAAAAAGAAAAAAAGACAACATTTTAACATTTATTTATTAACTTTATAAGTATTTTTGCCTATTAAAAACATTCAACTCAAGACTCATTCCACGCAAATGTATAAAAACAAATTAAGGTGCAATATAGGGCAGTACAGGGCTTTGTATCTAGCACTCCGCTGTGATATAACGGGCGGTCACGGTCACGGTTCCATTGTTTTGCACAATGGAATACGGCCTCCCATCTGCAGCTAAACACCCCAGTAGCTTTTGTAATAGCTTTAGCCCGATCGGACTGGGCAGCAAAGGGCTGCTCCACTTGGACCACCAGCGCTGGCCATAACTATCACTTGACAGACCCACCACGCGCAACAGACACACATACTTTTTTTTCTTCTTTTTCGAATCTTCGGATCACGTGCGTGCCAAACTGTGGAGTGGGATCGGTTCGGATTACGGATCAACCGTGATCCGTTGCACCACTAGAGTTTAATAATTGTTAATGACTGAACATACCAGTCGTAAACCAAGTAAACCTGCAATCCGATAGGGAATAAAGTACTATGAGGTCTTTAAGATATGTTGGGGCTCTATTAAACCACATTTTCTGCTTTCATAATTTATCAAATCACCCAGTTTTAAAACTTGGTTAAAGCAAACAGTAATCTGCATGTTAACATGGAAAAGGTTTAGCAGTTCACACACTGCAGAGCTACAATTTCCGGTTTTATTACTGATCTGCTTGTTAGCATGAAGACAGCATAAACAGACTTGTACCTGTTGACACCGCAGGCAGGAAAGAGAAATAAAGGCTAAGGTGAATAAGAAAGAACATGAGAACAGGTAGAAAGTAAATTGCAGGGAAGTGGAAGGTAAAATGGTAGATGCTGAGAATGGCTGGCAGCCAGCAGAGAGAGAGGGAGCACACATGGTGTAATAGTAGCTGGCAAAGGGATCAAAGATGCTAAGTGGAGAGGATGGAAGAAGGAGCAGGAAAACAAGGGAAAAACAGAATAATCTAATAAAAATAAACCTGAAAATGGAAAAGGTTACTTGAAGACCTCAATCCATGCAGGGTGTTTTGGTATTTAAATGTCTCTGACTCACTTTTTCTCTGACTTTGTAACTGTTTATCATTCGTTCCGGTACAGTGTGTTCAGCTGAGAGGGGATAAGAGAGATGCTAGGGAGGACATCTGATAGGGGATGATGAGGTTCTCTGTTACAGAATCAATGGAGAGGAACATGATTGACCTTTCACCTTGGCGAGTCTCAGCCTTTTTTGACTAACAGAGCACGCATTAATCTTTCTGCTTCTACTCCTTCTACTGACCAAATTTTGAGGCTTTGGCTTTTATTTTCACTGAAAGCAGCACTTTCTCCATTCCACCTTTATGTCTGTGTATATACACTCGCCCTTCACTTCGTGAGTTACACTTTGCCACAAAGAATTAAGACAGTTCTGATGGAAAAAAATTGATGCCGTGTCACTACGTCCCCAATGTGCTCTGTTGGCTTAAGATCTGCTGACTGTGGAGGTCATTGTAATGTTCACATTCATTGTTCTGCCTCTGTCCCTTCACTGCACAACCTCACAGGCCTGCTAGCTCAGTCGGTAGTGCATGAGGCACTTAATTTAAGGGTTGTGGGTTCAAGGCCTGCGTTGGGCTTTCACCTTATGGTCAGTTATATTGCAAAAACTTCTGTGCTTATTGAGATCCTCACCCTTGCTCATGATCAGTTAATCAAGTGCATTTCATTAGCAGCACCTGACTGCTACTAACCCATATAATCCCTCCTGGAAGTAGTAAGAGTGTGCTTACGGCTGCTCCAGTTTGCATGTATCCCTTGGTCAAGACACGAACCCCAAGTTGCTCTCTGATACACCAACTAAAGTGTGAATGTTAGATAGAAAACATAAGAAAAAGTGAATGAGACATGTTGTATAAAGTGCTACATAAGTCCATGTTGGGTGCTGCTCCTTTAGGGACATTACCTGTTATGGAATTTTACAGTCAGGTAAGATCCTAACAGTCTTAGTCCCAGCCTTCCTAACTCCTGATGAGTGGGTGTTGTAGTTCAGGGACTAGAGGAGGTTGACTCCTAATCAGAAGGTTCTTGGTTTAATCCCCAGTTTGGTTAAAGCATTTGCGTCGCTGAGGTTTGTAGTTAGAGCATTGTGAGAGCTCCTATAGAGTAGACTAACAATCCTTTATCTTAACACCACCAACAGCCTGAACCATTTATACAAAGCAGGATGGATACATGTTGTTTATGCAAAATTCTGACCCTAAAATCTGAATGTTGAGAGAGAAATCAAGACTCATCAGACCAGGCAATGTGCTTTTAATCTTCTGTGTTTGGGCCTGTGCACGTTGGACAGTTTCCTGTTCTTACCTGACAGAAGTAGCAAGTGGTGTGGTCTTCTGCTCCTGTAACCTGTCTGCTTCATTATTTGACTTTATTATTTGGTTTTAGTAAATGTGTATTTTAACAGTTATGCATTTTACAATTACAAAACAGACCTTAGGTGATGTAACTGGTAGCCATATTGGAGATAGTTGTAGCACAGTTTTTATTTGAGATATTGTACTTTTTCTTTTATCACTGATTTGGCTTTGTTATTATGTGCCTTTGCGTTTGGATGTCGAAAAGCTTCACATTGGGCTGCAGATCTCTGTGAGGCTGCTTTTCAGGTATGCGATGACTTCTGCAAAAGTACAAATAAAATGGTCGATTTCTCCAGCAGTTTCATTGATGTTCCAGGTTGGTTTAGTGGTCTTTATTGATCATTAAGACCATTCATACGGGAGGGAACTTCAGCAACACACTGTTACAGTGTATGATGGTCAAGCAGAACCTTTATAACTATTTACTACAACTACAAAATGAGACATAGGCAGACACAGTGCAAGAGAGCATGCAGGAAAGCAGCAGTAAAAGTGCTTATTGAGCTTCATTAGCTTGTACATTTCCACTGAGACCAGTTACTGTAAATGGAATCCAATATTTCCTCTGTAACAGCCGTGCCCACAAAGACACACAAACGCAGACAAACACAGTTCAACGTAATGGTTATCGATATATACACTGTTGCTTTTTCCCCTTAAAGCTGTGAACTGCTACTTTGTGTCTATCAAACCTGTTTTGTTAATTGAAAACTTTGGCTGTGTCATGTGAAGGCTGTGTGCAGGCAGGAGTGGTAGTAGGAGGACCCAAAGTGCAGACACTCAGAGGCAAAACGCAAACTCAAAACAGCTTTAATGCTAAACTCAAAAGGGTAACAAAACTAGGAATACAAAATAAGCTTACACAGCAAGATGAGGGTAAATCACGACACAGCCAGATGAAAACACAGGGCTTAAATACACAGAGGGAGCAATCAGGGAATGAGTAACAGGAGGGAAACACAGCTGGGGCAAATCAGGCCTAACGAAACAGGGGAAGCAAAACCAGATACATTAACATAAGACATGGACCTTCAAAGCAAAACAGGAAACATAACACAGACTGAACAAAAGACACAGACTCACATGCAGGCACTACAGAGGGAACAGAGACGTGGGACCAGGGCAGACACAGACACGGAGATATAGCCGACAGGGGAGACAGCAACTAAGGATTACACAGAGACATAAACCATAAGACAGAACTCTAACAAAGAAACCAAAGACTGGAAATGATAAATAATATAATAAACTCAAAAACCCTGGGTCAACGACCCAGGCATCCTAACAGGCTGCTCTGCATCCAGTGCACTCTTATATACGCCATATATAACCAGCGAGGAGTCTTTTTTTCTATGAGTAAATATTTACAATTAGTTGAAAAGAAATTGGCCAAAACCAATTTTACGAATTTAGGCATTTAACAGAAATGGTGTTGTTTGTCTATTACTACTAAAGCATGCAACTCTGGAGCAGAAATTGTCGCCTCTTTGTCTCATTGTAGGTTTTTTCCTGATTTTTTTTTAGCTGGATACGTAGCCTCTTAAATATCACTTTGTCAGTAAATATTTAAGTTGTTTATAAAATATACTGCATGTTAAACAAACCCAAAGAGTAAAACTGCCCTTACATGACAGTGGCTTGTCTTTTTGCACTTTATCTGCATGTAACCTGATTGAAATTACACATAATCCTCCTACTTTCAGTTTTATTGAATGTGGTGGGGACTTTAGTTTGAAAGAGGTAGAAAACAAGGTAGATCAACTGACAGTATGAAAAAAAAACATCGGGAAAAAGAAACTTTCTCAGTCTGACAGATGACAGCCTGTGAATGAAAATATGGCAGCAGAGAGTCTGTCTGCCAAATTTCTCCAGGATGAGGGGATGTGACACTTAATAACAGCCTTTCTTATCGTACACGTATCATAGAGACACAGAGTGTTTCACGTGTGCTTCCTTCAACGTTCAGTTTGCAAAGATTTAAAAGGAGGCCCAAACTAAAATGAACTACCTTCACCTTCATTTCTTCCACTTTTTTTAATGAGCTGCTCTGAGCTGTACCGTTTCGTAGAACCTCCTATTACTCATTCGTCGCCCGCCCCAATCATTACCAGCAATATTCGAAACTCCACTGGTTTTCAGTGTAAGCTGTGCCACTTTGAAGTTGAGTGGGGATCCTTTGCAGCGTTGACAGGCAACTAATTAAATCTGATCTGGAGTTCTCGTTTGATTCGCCGTTACTGTTAACCACAGTCTCCAGGGAAGATGAAGAAAACTAACGTTAAAGATATCGTTCTTTAGCTCTTTAGTGTCGATGGGGTCTTCGCGATGAAGCTGGCTGTATGTCTTAAATAGGCGTATAAAGAGGATCGAGTCAAACAGACAACCTGTGAATCTGAAGCTGTAAGCTGTTAAACTGGTGCATTAACCTCCTGCCTCCTAAATCTCTCTTAAGAATCAGCTGTTAACAATGCTCAATTTTCCTTCTGTTAGTTAAAGAATAAAAATATTGTGTACTTTAAGTACAAACATGGTGCACGTTTGAACCCATGAAGCACATTTAATGAATATATTCTCTTTAAGAGCCTTTAAAATCTCATTCGACTGATCCTTAAAATGCTCTGCTACTCTGTTTGAGGACTCAAAGTGCTTTCTTACTACAAGCCTCATTCACCCACTCACAGTGCATTTTTTCTATGCCTAAGCATGTTTAACTTAACGTTTGCACACTCAGACTCCAGTAGATATATTGGAGGCAGCTTGGGGTTCAGTGTCTTTCCTGAGTACACTTTGACATGCAGACTGCTGCAGGTACTCGAACGACAACCTTCTAATTCGTAGACGTTACCCTCTACCCACTGAACACATGTACAGTTTATTGTATATCAGCATAACTTTACACATACAGCGAGCATAACGCCCAAGTGCGTATTTATAATACAAAGGCTTAGGCTTAACTTTCCATTAAGAAATGTTGAACTTTCCGTGTCAATTTGGTGTCCTGTGAGGTTACAGTGAAAAGCTCTGCATAAAACAATCCATGCAAATCCAGCATCTTGTTGCCCCATATGCACCAATCCATAGGTCAATGATACCTTGACTGCATATTTGCAGATCCAAAACAGTTTTACATTCATCAAAATGCAACATTTGTCCCCATCGGCGAATGAAGGAGAAATTGATATCCACAGTAACAAGTCTGAACAAATGGTCTGTTTCATGAATGTGAATGAACGGAAATCAAATTTGTTCTGTAACTGTGAAATGAGAGATGTTGTTTTCTTTTCTCTTAAAATTAAACAGCACTGCTTTGCAGACTGAACGAAGAGAAGATTAGGCTAGTATTTATACACCAAACACTTTGTCTTACACAGGAAGGCATTAATAATCAACAGTCTGAAACAGTCCTCCTAAGATACAATAAATAGCATTTGTCTTGAAAGTCAAACTAAGTTTTCCTTTCGTCCAATTCATTCCTACATTGATTGTGGGCCCTTTTTAAGATGCTTTGGACCGCATTTTTTCCATGTGTGCTGTAGATGCTTTAAAGGGTAATGCACATATATTAAAGGCAATGAGAATAGGAGAGTCATGGGAATATGATTACTAGGAGTACTCTTTTAATATTGCTTCATATTCTACTGTTAATTAGAGCTGTTATTAAAAGAAAAGTAGTCAGTCTCTCACTTGGTTGTGGAAGATTTTGGCCCACTCTTCTTTCATTCATTGAGGTTTGCAGGCAACACAACACAGCTTTAGAGTCAGGTTGAAGTCTCGACTTTGACTGGTCCAGTAAACACTTCAGTAATTCTGTTGTAGATTTGCTGCTATGCTTCGGATCATTGCCCTTTTGCAAGACCAAGTTTCATCTGTCAGACACAAGGTTTCATGTTTGAAGAGAAAACTTTGGTATACAGAGGAGTTCATGGTCAGCACAATGGCCACAAGGTACCCAGGTCCTGTGGCTGTAACACAAACATAGATGATCAATTGTCCACCACCGTTCTTGACAGTTGGTATGAGGGTTTAGTGCTGATATGCTGTGTTGGTTTTCCCCAGACATCTCTACTGGTTGATTGATTCAATTCATCCATCCATTCGCTTCCGTTTATCCTTTTCAGGGTCGCGGGGGGCGCTGGAGCCTATCCCAGCTGTCATAGGGCAAGAGGCGGGGTACACCCTGGACAGGTCGCCAGTCTGTCGCAGGGCCAACACACAGGGACAGACAACCATTCGCACATTCACACCTAATGGCAATTTGGATTATCCAATTAACCTATCCCCACAAGCTGCATGTCTTTGGATGGTGGGAGGAAGCCGGAGTACCCGGAGAGAACCCACACAAACACGGGGAGAACATGCAAACTCCACACAGAAAGACCCCGGCCTGATGGTGGAATTGAACTCAGGACCTTCTTGCTGTGCGGCAACAGTGCTAACCACCGTGCCACCGTGCTGCCTTGATTCAATTCAGTTCAGTTAAATTCCATTTTATTAATGTAGCACCAAGGCAACAGTTGCTTCAACGTGCACATTGTTCCAGAAATCTTGTTCAGGATGTATGTTTGCACACCTAAGCTGTAGTGCCATGTTCTTTTTAACCTCCTAAGACCCGAACTCTTCCACGACATGGATTTTTAATTTCTCTTTGATATTTGGGCTGATTGGGACCTGATGAATGTAAAAACAAAGAATTACCAGATTTTATTTTTTACCTTGTTTTTTAAGAAAAATGAGAGCCACATATGAGGATATTCATTTAAACTTTTGATAGAACCATAGCAGTATAATGTCCTCGTAAGTGGATATCAGGCCCATGTAGAGCAAAATTGAGTATTTTGGTCTAAATAACCCAAAATGTGGACGCCAGGTCCTAGGAGGTTAAAGAGAAGATGCTTTCAACTGGCAACCTTTGTGGAAAGGTATGCCTGGTAATGTATACACGAGGCCTGTTGAGTCTGAGATGTAGCTCTTTGGTGATTCAAGTCATTCGAGTTTCCATACATCAAGCCTAGATAGCGCAGCATGAGACTCTTAGTCCGATAGTTCGAGCCGCACGTTGGGCATTGGTGTTTAAAGGTCTGACGATGTGGTGAATATCCAAGGTGGTGTCAATGAATGCTGCAGTCCAGCAAACTGTAAGGGTGTGTTAAGTTTTTCACAAGGGTCCAGTGAAAACCTTCACATGAATGTATATCCTATAATAATAGGCCACGAGGTTTGCTATGTGACTTGTGTCAATTCTGCATAAGCATTAGATTATTTAGTACTGCATTAAAATATAAAATTATGCATTTGTATTATAGGCATCTTTTTTAAAAGTGAACAAACCGCAAACAAACCCTCATACCCGTGTGTTTGTGTTTCTGTGTGAAAGACATATTTGGTATTCTTCACCGGTAACCAAATCAATTAAATGCACATGTGCACCCCCAAAGAATTTAAGACTGCAGGTGCAACAAAGAGAATTTAAGTGTTTGATCTTTTCCCCGCATCGGAGGACGCCTTCAGGCTCACACGCAAACAGGTTTTCTCTACAAACATATTTAATGCTCCATCTCACAACGTCCACCTACACAAGAAAACGAATGCACACACCTACACGCATGTCTCCTCAACACCCAGCATGTTAAATTTGGTTGTCAGTGAAGCCCAAAAGGCATGCAGCTTTTTCTACCCTTTCAGTGTGTTGCTTTACTTTTTGCACCAAATAGTGACACCCCTTTCTTCAAACTGACTTCCGCAGATGCAGAGAGAGAGTGTCAAGGACACATCAGCAACTTCCAAGACGCCTGACGCAAGTCAACAGGAGGACAGGTGCTTCTGAAGAGCTCTGAGGTGCAGTAAATATACTTCAAGGTTCTTGAAAGGTCCCTGGATGACAGGCAGATCTCTGCCAGAACGTGTGTGTGTGTGTGTGTGTGTGTGTGTGTGTGTGTGTGTGTGTGTGTGTGTGTGTGTGTGTGTGGTATTTAAAAAAAACAATCAAACAGCATTGTGCGTTCAGTGTTTCTCAGTTTAGAGGTCTCTAATGATCATTATTTCTCACAAGGCCTAGACATTTGGTGGCATCGCGCCGTGGCCCTACAGAAGTGTCGAGTTGAGTGGAACCACTAGAAATAATTCAGTGTACAGTCTGTGTGTTTGCATGTCCCAGTGGGACTGGAGTGTGTACGTTCAAGAGTGAACCTGCTGCGTTATAACAGGCTGCAGGATTAACCCACCTGACAGGCATTTGATCAGGTTTGTGGCCGTAGCCAAGTGAAATCAAGGGAATGTGTGATGCTCCATTAATCCATGTATTGGATCACACTGTGTATTTAGTCTGATGGTTTTTTTCTGTCACCAGTGTCACCATATATTGCAGCCAACTGGGCAGTAGCAGAAAATGAAATGATCATAAGGACTTATTGAAAACAAAGGTTAAAATTAGAGTTCATTCTGTTTTTTATAAATATACACTGGACAGTGCCGGCAACATATTTGATTCAGCTTCATGTCTCTTGTACTTCCAGTTGAGTGAGCATCCAATTCTTTCTGTGATAAAGGATCAAATCAACCATTTTACAATACGTTTACCAGACAACGACTAGCCTAGTTCCAGGCTCCTTTTTCTTTTTTTTTCTTCTTCTTTCAGCTGCTCTTCTCTATCTTCAAAATCCTTTGTCCAATATATCCACTATCTGTCCTCTACACATGTCCAAACCACATTAGCCTCTCTAACTTTGGCTCCAAACTGCTCCACCTGAGCAGTACCTCTGATGTACTCATTTCTAATCTGGTGAAAATCCTAGCATTTCCTCTTCTACTTTTATTCATTTATGGGTTTTTTTTAATCCTGTCCTGTCTGGCAGCTTTTGCAATCAGAAGTATGATCTGAATACAGTGTTGTGCCAAATACATTTTGCTTTTCCAGGACCAGCTCTACAAATTCTTTGCAGGCTCCTCTTGTTCGGGGTCTATCTGTTTATTTCTTCATTTCTATTTGTGTTATTTCAGTGACTACATTATGGTGGTGTGTGTGTGTGGGGGTGGGGGGGGTAATAAAGGGATAGAGAACAAATAGAAATTTAAAACATATTGCTAACTGCTGCACCTGGAATGAAAAACAAACAAACAGCACTTACAACACAAAAACTACAAAATGCACAGGTATATAAATCAACAACCATCTTGTGGGGTCTTTGTGTGTGAGTGTGAAAGAGAGAGAGAGTGTGAGTGCGTGTGTCACAAAATATACTTTCAAATGAGCGTGATGCCTGAATAACAGCCTCTAGGAGCCAGAGGTAGATCTGGCAAAACCGGGCCATCCGCAGCCCCCAAGAGTACTGAGGACCTGAGGTCACACATCTCGGTGATATCTGTGTACACGTCCCAGCAGGAGAAGGAGGGGGGTCCTAGATCGGGCACCCATGACCAAAGATTGGGAGCCCCAGAGGACAAGGTGAGACAGAGACACACAGTAAATGGACACACTGGTCTTGGTCTAAAACAAACTGCACCCAGAAACGGATGTCTCTTACCTGGACACCCCACCCAAAGGGCCTGTGGGCATGCATGAGTCCCCAAGGCACAGACAAGACTTCCCTGCTTTGACTGATGCACACTACACCGCAAGCCAGCCAAAGGGGTGCAGACCTACCCTGGGGAAGGAGGAATGCAGCCTGGGTTTCAGGCGACCAGGAACCCAGGCCCCAGACCCACTCAAAGGAGGCCAGCCTCCTGACCGGGGAACAGGACCCACTACCACAAGCACCCCAGTCCCCACCGCCACTACCTGAGGCAGAGACCCTGTTCCTCCAAAACGGCAATCGCAGTTTTCCATCCCCCAGGAAGCCGCCAGACCCCAGTAGTCCCAGAGAACACGTTCATCCACCTGCAAGGCATACAGGCAAACGAGACTACAGCTGATCACCCTCACTAAGTAATGTAATTGATCAGTGGGAACCAGAGAGAAACAAATTTATCCATTTGGGTTTTTTGAGGAGGAAGACATTCTCTCCAAACTGAAGTAAATTTCTGTATTGACTAGTACATACTTTTTTTTTGGATTTCCGGTGCATGAGGATAGTCTTCTTAGCGATGCATTAGGAAGTGAGTATAAGTGATGTAAATACTTCTATATCTACTTCATTATGTCACCTAAGATGCACAGCTTGGGAGAGGTTGGGATATAACATCTGACACAAAAAACTAAGTGGTTAACTTTAGGCATCACCCACTTTTGAGTAAAATATGCTGCTGACAGCATTAACTCTCACGCTGAAGGTATCCATATCCATATTCCAATTCACTCCTACAATAAACCAGCGTGTCACTCCGGGGCTAGAAAGGACTCCTCGTGGGTAGAAGTGAGACTCTAGCAGCTCTAATGAAACAGCAGTGTCTGATGCCCCAGGAAAGAGAGCAGTCTGAATTTTCCATGGATGAGAAGGTGTGGACAAAGGTGGGCCTGGGGTCACTCGAAATGGGAGCAGTTAATGCAGCTGTGCCTGATGATGCACACCTTAGGCCTGGAGTTTGACTCAAGGCATGCATTATGTATTTGAACAATCTTGTATTTTAGTCAGCTTCCATTTCATGTTGTGGCTCACAAACCTGGTCCCAGCAGTTGAAAAGTCTACAGATCACAGCCAGTGAATGATAAAACAGACAAAAAAATGGCAAAAAAAAAATGGCAAAAAAAAAAACCCATCAGAGACGGTCCAAAAAGACTAGAAAAGAAAAAAACAAGCAGTGTGACAAGATACCTGAGACATGCAAAATCAACACTGGCTCAGTTTCTCTCAGCAGAATTTGGAAAAGTACGTCAAATGAGACAAGAAACGCCCCTGCCGGGCCGTGACGCAGCTTTTAATATAATTGCAAATTACTGTAGGGATGCCATTCAAGCCCAGAGGTGGAGAATGAGTCACTCACGGCTTACTACCATGTTGCTATTAGCCTTCTGACCCTGCAGGTCAGGTGGGAGAACTCTTTCACACACACACACTGCGACACTTTCAGTCTCCTTTCCATTTTCCTCTCTTAGATGACGTCGCTTTAATGTGTTTCTTTCTCTGAAACACACACACACAGCATCTTGTTTGCTTATTTATTCATATATTCAAACCTGCTTGTATGCTTTTATGTGATAATGTTGCCCCAGAGGCCTGATTATACAGGCCTGTTAAAAGAGACTTCCTCCTCAATATACATGCCACACATAGACTGTAAACTGTCTATGTGTAAATGTTACCACGAAACACACATAAATTATACAGTTGTTCATGTGTGAATGCTCTAATGAAACCATTGCCTAAATCTGATATAGGACACTGTGAAACAATTGCGAGGTTTATTTGTAAGTCAATAAGAAAAGGGGCAAAATATGGAAAAGCTTAAACCTTGTGGCATCAGTGTGACTCCAATCAGCTTTGTTTTGACCGTATTAAAGTTTCTATAAGCACAGACAAGTATAAGAATGATTATGACAGTTATTTTATATCAAGGTTGCTGTTTTCTCCTATTGTAGCAGCTCCTGGTGCATAATTAAAGTCTATCAGTGACAGAAACACCCACAGTGCTGCTCTCTCTGCACTGCTGGATTCATCATCCATCCTCCTCCACTAAAGGTTAGAGCGATGATACTGAACCTGTATTGAAAGATTCACAGGTCTGAGTGATAAAACAGCATGTACATTATATTCTTGTGGTGCTAGAACAGAGACATCGGATGAGAATCAATTTCAGTGCATTCAATTTCTAAGCACAAGCGCTGCAGTCCAAAAACGGCAAACTAAACAAACAAGCAAAGAGAAGGCACAGTTAAAAGTGTCTCTTTGTTACAACGTTAATATCGCGTGGTGGGATACTGATGCTGGTGTAACCCTTTTATTTCCATTTTTTTTAAAGCTGCCTTGATTTTTTCCCCCCCTAAAGGCAATCGATACCAAGTGGATAACAGCAACTTCCGTTCAGAGAGCGTCTGTTCAGTGGAGGTGGACTACAAAAGAGCTTGCTCACACTGACAGTAAAGTAGAGGGAATTAGTCTGTGTCACATAAGAGTGAAAAATAATTAATAATTTTTAGTTTTGTTCTCATTATTGTTGGAGAAGTTTTACTAACTGACAGGATTCAGCTAGCAAAACACTTTAAAATGCTAAACTCTGCAGCGTGGCTATGCCCACCACACTGACATCCACTCAGATCTCAGTGTCAACTTTAGCCTTCTTAAGGCCACGTTTACAAAACGGAGAAAAGTAGCACGTGAGCGCAAATAGTGCTCACAGGCGTGGTAAATTTTATGAGTGATGGGCAAATGTTGTTTTCCAAACACAGACGCAGTCAATTTATTTTAATGTGAAGCGCAATAAAATAAGACATGCTTCTGTCAACATTAAATATTGGTGCAGTAAAACGGGTGTCGCAAGCGTTTGTAAATCAGCTTTCACGCTTGATTTAAACATTCGCCTCGCTATATTGTGCGCCTTAAGAAAGGAACTTGCAGATATACATATAGGTCATTCCATCCTAATTTTTAGAGCATTTCTAGCTTCACCATCTTCGATTCACATAAGGCAATGTTTGAGCATCGATGTCTCAAAGCCCAAAATTTTCCCTGGTCCATCACGATGAACAGGTTCTGTAACTTAGACAGATATATCAAAATATGTAGGACAAGTGTTACCAGAAAAGCCAAAATATCAGTAGATACTCTAATCCAAATAGAAGAAGGGTCTGGAGCTTTCAGATGGTACTCTAACTGTACCATAATATTAAATATGTGTATATTGTTATTGGTGTTTTTGATTTTTGTTGGGGTTTTCTCTCTATTACTGTTGGGTATAAGCATCTTGAGACGACTGTTATTGTGATTTAGTGCTATATAAATAAACCTGAAATGAAATGAACTGAAATTAACATTTCAAGGTTTTTGTTTTTAATAGTCTTTGAGATTTTTAAGTTCATGTGCAAAAGAAAAGGCCATCACAACCACAATCCAATTGCAGACTGGCTCAGTCATATTGCCACTTTATCGCTGCCTTCATGCACCAAAGTTGTGAGTGACTGTGTAGTAACTGTGAGTGGTGACAGATCTGGTCCCTGTCTTTGAAGCAAATGTGATTTGGCTGTTCACTGAACACAATATGCAATAATGTTAGTGGTGCCATAGTCTCCAACCAGCATAGTGGGAAGAGGACTGTTTGTATAGATGGACAGATGAATGGATGCTCTAATTGTTAACAGCATTTAGTATTCCTAATAAAAAAAATAAGAAATAAAGCATTCTCTCATAATTTTGAGATCGATGCCACTAATCTGTTGATAGTAGCGGCCGTTTAATTACATGATGATCCGCAGGAATGCTCAGCATCTTTTTCATGACGAAACTCTTTGAGATACATCGAGACAAGATGCTTGCTCATCATTGGATTTTCCTATTTGATGTTGCAGCATCTTAACCTACAAATAAATAAAGTAGCTTGAGGTGAGAGTTGTTGTGAAGTTGAAGTAAATAAACTGAACTGATGTAACTTTTCAAGCAGAAGAGAAAAAAAACCTCACTCTTTGCAGGAGGCAAAATAATTTTTCTAAATACGTTTCTGACGCTGACTCAGTCCGAGTCGCCCACATGATGTACGTCTGGAGCAGAACCTCCGCCGTGCATTTTACTGGAAGGCATCTGGGAAGTCTTGAGTCATCAGGTGAAAGGATGGGCTGGGGTGGCAAAGGGCGGCTGTGAGATGGAGTTCAGAGAAAAGCTTGTTTGTGAATGAGATTGACTCTCTGATCGTACTAATGAGACGAGGAGGGAGCTGTAATGTGTCTTATTGGTGTCTCCTGAATAACAGGCGCAAGAAAACCCATTTTTCCTCATCATGTCTGCACATGGAGTGCAGCCAACGACAAGTTTCAGTCAAAGTATCCTTTAGAGTAATGTGTGCACTTGTGAGAAGTCATTTTCTCAGAAAACAGAGACTCTAGTATGAATATGCAGTCGATGGTAAATGGCCTGTATTTGTATAGCGCTTTTACTAGTCCTTAAGGACCCCAAAGCGCTTTACATATCCAGTCATCCACCCATTCACACACACATTCACACACTGGTGATGGCAAGCTGCATTGTAGCCACAGCCACCCTGGGGCGCACTGACATTGCTGCCCTCTGGTAATATAATTCCCGTGAAAAATATTAAAAAACTGTCAGCCAGATAAATTCACTCCAAAAGTCCCACCGAGTATCTGCTTCTGTTCACTTAGGCTCTCAACCAATAAAGAGCCAGAAGTTCACAGTGTTTACAGCTTGGCCCAAAGGGGAATGCGTCACTTATATTGTATAAAACACTCACTGTCACTTTGTTTATGATTGCTTTTATAAGGTGAAGCCAAAATATAGATTTGCCAATACTAATATGTGCTGATATAGCACTTTATATCCTTTGTGTTTCTAACAAGGAGGAAGTTAAAAGGGCTTTTCCTACCTGTTCAGCTGACACAGCTGGTTTGTTTCAAAAGAAAGGAGGCACAATATTCTTTTAAAAAACTTTTGTAAACTCATTCTTGCAGAAAGCAACAGAATGTGATGAAATAACTTATTGTGATTGCTATAACTGGAGTTGATGCTTCAGGCCTGAAACGACAAAGTGCAAAGTGCCATCGTGGCTGTGAGTGGATGTCTTCACATAAAAAGTAAATATAAGGTTGGTTTTCTTACAGCAGAAAAGTATGCAACATGGAGAGGCACTACTGGGTAATATATTTGCAGTGGAGTTTAACATAGCACACTGCCACGAGTCAAAAATAGGGGAAAATGCGATGTTCAAACTGGCTCCTGCACAGCTTCATTTTCTTGGTCCAGTTGTATTATTTATTACTGTAGACTGCTATGATGGCTTTGGGTTTAATTATAGGGATCTCTTTGTGAATACAGGTACAAAACGAGACAGACTGTTAAAAGTTTACTTTTAACAAGGATAGACCGTCCTTGACTGTCTCTGCAAACTGAGTGCTATACTTCTATTCTTTCCAATTAGTCTGAGAGTTTTCATCCTCCGCTCAGAACATGAGGAAATTTATCTCTCCTCCTGTCAGAGTGTACTCGCTGTTAGTGAAGAATGAGTGTTGCAACTGCAGCGAGTTGTGTTTGTTAATATACACATTTTGTTTCTTGCACCTGTTTGCCTGCTTGTTAGCACAAGTATCTAATTAGCTAGTCACGTGGCAGCAAGTCAGTTTAGACATCTAGACGTAGTCGAGACAAGCTGCGAAAACCGAGCATCAGAATGCGGAAGAAAGGTGATGCAAGAGAAAATATCCAGTTCGTGGCAGTCCTCTGGGTGAAAATGACTTGTTGATGTCACAGGGTAGAGGAGAATGGCCAGACTCCTTTGAGCATATAGGAAGGCAACAGCAACTCAAATAACTACTCATTACAACCAAGGTATGCAGAAGAGCATCTCTGATTCCAAGGCAGCAGAAGAGCACATCGGGTGTATCTCCTGTCAGTGAAGAATGGGAAAGTGAGGCTACAGTTCACAAAGACTCTGCCAAAATTGGACAATGTAAAACGTGAATACCATTATGCGGTCTGATGAGATTTCAGTTTCTGCTGTGACATTTAGAATTTGAACGAAACAACATGAAACCTTTCAACTTGTTATCATGACAAAGTGTGTAATACACATGCTGGTCCACTTTAGGGTTGCCAACTGTCCCGTTTTATCTGGGACGTCCTGTATAATGAGCAAAATTGGTGCATTGCTTATTTAACCCTTTAAAGCCGGTCGGAGCGGGCACTCCCCGTTTTGCGTAACTATTTTTAAATCCTGGAAGATCTGCAACCAGGTAAGCTAGCGCAATCATTTTTTTTGCATATGAAACCGGAGGAGTTGTACTTACATCTTATGCCATCAGCTTGTCACAGTTTCCTTCCACATAAAGCTTTGCAAAAACTGTATAAAAAGCGCTTGCAGCGACAAAAACATAATATTCCAGAAACACGCTTTGCCGATCCGATCAGCTGTTCATAACACTTCATACGTCCATCAGCGTGAACTTTCCGCATGTCTGCCATGTCCTGCCCGAAACCGAAAGTGACGTCATTTTGCGGAAATGTAGTTTTTTACTATCAGGGACTTATGAGCCTATACTTGTGTTTTTAAAAGTTATGTTTGACTTTATGACTTTCTGTGTCGTTTCTGGGATGCTGAGGACTCATATTGCACTGCTGGAAATAGTTTATTTTGATGCATATGCTACTTTTTTTTTTTTTTTTTTTTTGCAAATTTGCATTATAATATGTATTTTCGTTTTTCCTGCAGTATACAAAAATTGGTGTATTTCAAAAATAAAACTATGAAGACACTCAAAATAAATTTCCTGTGGTAGGAAACTATTTTGTGCAACTTTTTTGTATTTACAGTTTTGAGGAATAAGCCTCTTAAATTTCTCTAACTAGAAATATATGTTAAAAAACAAAAACAATTTTACATTTGTTTGTAGTTTATTGCACTTTTTTGCAATTTATGTAATTACTATGCACTTAATGCATGCATATTATTAAAATTTGGGCTATAATGGTTGTATTGATGTATAGCAACTTGAAATGTTCCCAAAAATGGCACTACAGCATGTAAAAATATAATATAAGCTCTGGCGGACTTGGTTCTATGGTAGGTCTTAAAGGGTTAACTTAAATGTTACAAATATTGACCGTTGTGTCTCACTTTCTGACCAACAGATGGCTCTCTTACAGTCATCAGTGACTGCCCATCACTCACACCAGATGTGAGGAGGAATAGGTGATTTGTAAAAATAAGGTGCTGTTTGGTATGCGTAGCATAATAAACTGGTAAATGAAGTCTGTAGTTACAGTATGTTATTTAAATAATTTTTCAAAGGAAATGCTAATGTTATTTATGTTTTTCTTTATTGTTTTATGTGAGGTATTGATTAAACTGAATACC
The DNA here is from genome assembly GCF_057382275.1 of Copadichromis virginalis. Classification (NCBI taxonomy): domain Eukaryota; kingdom Metazoa; phylum Chordata; class Actinopteri; order Cichliformes; family Cichlidae; genus Copadichromis; species Copadichromis virginalis. The sequence continues at coordinate 34,039,359 of NC_140620.1, forward strand.
AATATTTTACGGCATTTTTTTTATAAGAATATTTAAATACAGTGCATATTTACACTATGCCCAACTGGCTGTGCATTGTGCTTCTGACATGCCAGAGTGTCCCTTATTTGATAGTTAAAAAGTTGGCAACCACTAGTAGCCATTTCACCATGTCCATTTCACACTTTCCCTCTACAAAACAAGAAACGGACAGGCATGCAGAAGTTACAGTAAGCTGCAGTAACAGCAGTGGGAGATCTTTTATTTCAAGCCAACATGAAAATAATCACAGGAAAGTGCTTAATAAGACAATAATAACACATTTACACAGAGATACAGCTGCCTAGCTTAATCATTTGCGGCAATTAAAGACCGCAAACAATAGTGCATGCTTGTCCATTTCACGTGGACACGGTGGACCAGCGTGTCTGTTACACGTTTTGCCGTGATACTGGATTTAATGGTTTAGGCTGGTGGTGCTGTAATGGTGTGGGGGATATTTTCTTGGCGCACTTCAAGCCCCTTAGTATCAACAGAGTATTACTGAGAAAAAACTTGAAATCATCAATAAAATCATCTCAAACTATTTTTTGAACATGAAGAAGACACTGTGTCCTGTGCAGTCGCCAGTCCTCTATCCAATGGAGCACCTTTGGGATGTGGTAGAACGGGAGATTCACATCACAGATGTAGTACCAACAAATCTGCAGCAACTGTGTGACACTATCATGTCAATATGGACCAAAATCTGAGGAATGTTTCAAGCAACTTGTTAAAGTTATTCTATGAAGAATTAAGACAGTTCTGAAGGAAAAAGGCAATAACATAATAACAGTATTTATATATTTGGGGCTTCAAAACAAGATCAAGATGTATCATCACGTCTCAGTCATGAAAGGACGTCTTGGATAAATAGAGTGCATAAGGTGTACTGGACTGCTGTACTGTACTAAAAAAACCTGGTTCGGTTATATACAGGAGGCAGAATAAAGAGGTCATCATTTGGCAGTTTTGCTCCTCACTGCACAGCAATGGTCACACTGAACATTTTTTTATAAAGCGAGACACAAATGAGCTCGGGCTCTCACCATGGAACACCACAAGCTCATTAAAGGAAAGTACTGTCACAGGGCTTGTTAAAAAAAGTAAGTACAGTGTTGCACTTGTCCCTTTTTGTAGGCTCATAGTGCATCATAAGAGGTGAAACTAGCAGAGAGGACTGATGAAAGCGCTATCTCCATTGGCTTCATTAAGCAATTTAAAGTTCAGGGTTTCCAAAGACGTGAGTTACTCAGGAGAAAATTCCACAGTGGATTTAATCTTCTAGGCATGCACAGAACATGTATATGCTAGAATATTATATACAAGGCTTTTCTCAGGAGTCATCCAGTCTCATTCAAACCATTTCAGATCCTGATGAAGGATTTCTTAAGCAGATTCAGCTACAATATGCATCAGACTGTTTCGTGTGTACACATGGGCACATTTTTCTACCTTTCATATCACAACTTCTAAATTTCTTTTGTTCCTCACAGTCCATGAACATGTGCCCAGTCTAGAACAGGCTCCAAGTGTTTTCAACAAAAATGTTACAAAATTATTTTCTGATCCCCATGAACAGAACAGAGAAAACCCGACTCAGAAGTGGTCAAAACATTTATAATTCTTTATTCAATCATCTTCCGGAAGAGAGAGCCCTGCACAGCCCAAAGCCAGTTGCAGGATCTCCAACATTAGAAGCTAAAAATGTGTCTCATATAGGTGTTATTTTGGTACTTTAAACGTCACACACAGCCTCGATACAAACAACTCCTTATATGTTACTAGTTCCTCTTTTTCTGTCTGGTTTCCTGTATTTAATAATATGCTTGCACAGAACCACCTCAACTGGCTCCTTTCGATGTGGAGGAGCAGCGGCTCCACTCTGAGCCCTTCCTGGATGGCCAAACTTCTCACCCTACCTCTAAGGGAGAGGCCAGCCCCCCTTCGGAGGAAGCCCATTTGTGCTGGTTTATCCAACCAACAGATTTTTTTATACGGGCCATTTTTCATCAGAATGCGTACAACTTTATCACCTGTACCACATAGTTTTTATTATGTTTTCAGAGTTAATGCACTGACTGTGAACTACGACTCTCCAGGTCTTGAGTCTGGCTTGTGAAGTTTGTTGCATGACATTTCCTGTCTCTTTTCTGTCTCCCATCACCTTTCCATTTTCGAAGTATAAAATGTGTAAAATTCCCACAAGCAAACTGACCTCAGGGGCTTGCGCAGAGAAGTGATTGAGAAAACTCCTCTTTTTATTTGACAAGTTCTCTTTCAAAAGATGTAAAGCATATAGTATCTGCTTGACATCCCTGAATAAATCCCGCATTATAAAGCACCGCGGCCCCTCCTTGTCACAGACACTTCTGCCTTTTACTTGTCAGCGGCCGGTAGGGTCAGTTTAATTTGTTAGTCCATCAACTCATTGATTAGCCTCCAGTGCCCACCAATGAAACGGTGTGTTGAGGCCTCCTCATTGTGCATGCTGTGTGTATTTCTGTATGTACCACACAGCGCCTGCAATGTGGAGGCTGAGGTGCACGGAAACAACTCACAAATATTTTTTGCAAGAATGTGTGGCTTTCAAGGAGAGATCAGCCAAAGAATATAATAGGATTTACACACATTCCTACCACTCATACTGTATTTACATGCACACAAACAAGGTATAAGAAAATTTTTATACACCTTCACACACCCCATGCACAGAACATTAGGTTCTTAATTTTCCCAGTCAGTCATGCAGATTTTACTTTGTCTGTAGGTCAACACTGTGCTCCTCTCTACCTGCAACCTTTCTACAAGCAGGTGGTCTCAGTGACACGTCCGTTCCCTTGTGCAATCAAAAAAAAAAAAAAAACCTGAAGCTATCTTGTGCTTATTATCTACTGCAGCACTCCTGCACTGCAGTGGTACCCAGGCGCTCTAGCAGCATAATGACCCGTGTAAGATCCTGGTTTAGTGCGACACAGATGACAAGATACACAAAGGAAGGCGGAGCAAAAACGCACACATATGCACACACATTATACCAATTTGCTTCCTGTTCCCATTAGGTTGGTACAGTAATGCTACAGGCACCAAAAGATGTCAACTAATCTGTGAGGCTTGGCTTGATGTTGCATCGAAGAGATTTCGAGCCCCGCATGCTGTTCTGCACAATGAGTCCCCTCGCAATTATGGGAATTGCTACCTTTTACCACGCAGGGTGTTTTACCGCCTCATTCTCAGTTTTTTTTTTTCTTCCATTTTTACAAATCTCTTCGGTCTCACTGCCAACGCTGCCCATTTAATCAGGTACATGCTTATTAGCTTAGTGTATGGGGCTATATCCAATCCCACAGTGAGCATGGCGGGGTAATTAGCTGGAGGCTAATAGGCATAGCAATGGGACGACAGAGATATGTGTGGACCTGTGGCCAGTTCCAGACAGTTGTTTGTCTCTGATGGGTTGCAATGATCTTGTCAGAGTATGTGAAAGGAAATGGGAAAGAGAATAGGAGATTATTATGCCTGGAAGGATTCAAGTGATTGAAGGGAGGGGGGGGAAAGAAGGAGCGCATAGCTTGATGTGATGATGTGCACGTCTGGGACTCTTGTTGAGGCTGTGTTTGGTAGATAGAGCGACTCTCTCGTCTTCTTTAGTGCACCTTATTGCTTATATACAGGAGCACAATCAACATTGCAGTAGCAATATACTGCATGCAAACAGTTGGCATCTGTCAAAGTCTGCTGTTGCATGACATTTGCACTCTTTACTTAAAATATGCCAGATGCTGATGTGCAGGATGTGCAGATGAAGAATGTGCTGAAGGCGGGCAGAAATTCATTGCTAACAAATATGAAAATACACGATTTAGTCATTATTGATTCATTATAAAGTGTAACTAGAGACTCTGCATTCTTGTTACGTCCATTATGGGTAGAGCTTCTTGATTAACTTTTCATTCGAAGCCATTTGTCTCCTCTGGAATCATCCGCTATAGATTCTCAATCTGAAACTCATAAAGTAAAACTTCTCAGCACATGAGCTGCTTTATCTTAAAATCGTAAATTTTTTTTTCCTTTTAAAGGAAAATCAGCCACTGCCTTTAGAAAATTTAACAGATTAGTAGAGGAAACAGCTCATTATGCAGTATAAATTAGTTTTTTGGGTTGTTAGTTCATGAGTCATTTCGATCATACTGTACTGTGCAAAATTTATTTTGGTGCTCAATTTTTTAAAGTGGTTTTCAGCTGTAGTTTTCAGGGCTTTCTGAAGCTCTTTCAAAGTAGTTTTTTGGACATTGTCTACTTTTCATTCATTATCGGTCCAGTCCTTGTACCATTCTATGCAATTCAAGACAATGGAGCACGATTTGGAAAAAGTCTGAAAGTGTCTGATTGTCAATAGCTTAATTTTTCAGCATGATAATGATCCCAGACACTGCCAATGCAGTAAAAGCAAACCTGGATAGAAAACACACAGTAAAACACCATCAGTCATATACTGTATTGGCTTCCCCAAGCCAATCCTCAACATTATTGAAGCAGTGTGGGATCATGTAAAGGCAGCCAGCATCCATAGAAGACCTTTGAATGTCGTTCAAGAAGCCTGGAGAAATACTTCTGAAGACTACTTCAGAAATAAGATTATTTAAGTGGGGTTTTCCAACAGAAGCAGCAGGATCCCACAGCGGGTGCCCCTCTAAAAGCTTTGTCTGCTGGGAGATTCTGGCAGAACTCTCAGAGAAAGAGACACTTGACACATGTAGTGGATGTTGCTTGTTTTATTTTGGTGTTCACAGTAGGGTGATGTCATGTTCACCAAGAAGAAAAAAGCCCTTCCTCACAGTGAAAGGAACAGGTATAATATGGATAACAAGTCTTAGTCCATCTGGATAGGATGTATTTAGAATCAGTGGACAAAAAACTCAGTAAAAGGAAAAATAATTTCAGTATGTGGGATGGAAGCTACTGATGATAAGAGGACTGATAAAAGCTAGAAGTATTGATATGTGGGATGCATAAGTAGGTAGCAAGCAGCTGTTTTTGAAGCAGCACATCTAGAGAGAGAAAAGAAAAGCTAACAAGGCAGCCAGGCTGATTTTGCATCTAACCGAAGCAATGTATTCTGCATGGGGGCTGATGTATTGACAGATGTCAGAGAACTCCGGGTAGAGTCTCGCTTTTGCAGATGGTTGATCCCATTTTTTCTGGCATGCATCAGAAGTGGGCACGCTTCAGAGTTTCACTTTGCAGTGCGTTACACAAAGATATCCAGCAAGTGTTCTTTGGAGAGACTAAAGGCTGATCTCTCTCTCTGTGCAAATGTAAATTTAATCCACCTGCCATTTTTTCCACAGTCGAATCGCGCATGGAATAGAAAGCGCCACAGCCTGATTTGAACTCCATCCATTTTGCCTTCTTTCTTTCTTGTTTTTTTTCCTTTTCTTAAGTGCGTTTTCACATTGCTTGTTTAAGTACGGAGAGTGAGCTAGAAGAAAGTGTTGAGACTGGGGACGCACTCAGTCATTTTAGCTTGGGGCAAGTCCAAACTTGGCCTTGTGTAAGGAGGGCGAACGCACCATAACACACATCTCTCGCCCACACATACACAGCCTGCGGACTTGTACGTACGCTTCAAACAGATATGCACGCAGAAAAACGTGCGTGCAAATATGCATTTGGGTCCCGAAGAGACAAGATGCACATTCATACACATGTATACAAATTATTCATGTGTTGGCTGACGGACCGGCCAGGCCCACGCTTCATTTAACTCATCTGAATGAGTTATTGGCTGTGTAAATGGACGGCACTGTCACCTTTTAAACAGACTGTGGACAGTGTTTCACAGAGGAGGATACACTACATTACACACCAGTCCGACATCGATTAGACTTCATTAGTGCCATAAACCAAACATGTCACACATTATGTCAGCGCTTGTTCCTCATGTGGGTTCCTCACATTACGAGTGTTATTTTAAGGCTTCAGTAGGCTTCGGCTGCGGGGAAGTGTGCTCCACTGTTGCTGGGATTATCATTTGTTATCCCTCTTCATAGTGACAGGTTTTTAACCACTATCCTCAGGGGTAATCTTTCTTCTTCAAACACGGTAACTCTTTACGAACTCCTTGGCCATCTCAGTAAGACTATATTATGAAAATTATCTAAACAAATAGGCATTTGTTAAAGTTTTGACTTCAGTGATTTGATGTATAGAATCACCAGTCGCATCTTACTAAAAGTGTTTCAAAGGTTTTCTGACTTTGCCTCAAAAATATGGTTTAAAGCATTGGTGTCAAGCGTAAGGCCCGTGGGCCAAAATCAGTCCTGCAAGGGCTCCAACCTGGTCCACTTGATGGCTTTGAAAAATCATGCTAAATAACAGATAAGTAAATAAATGACATAAATGTTCCTGTTGTTTTACTGTATACCGTATGATTTTCTTTAACAGTGGCTCTACAGTTAAACGTTTTCTTGAATTAACATAAACTTAATGTTTTATAATTACAGGACAGTATAGGCAATGAGCTACGAGAACTTTCTCTGTAACTTTATACAATTTCTCACAATATAAGCTCAAAGAATTGCAGTGACAGATTTCGTGCATTTGTTACAGCAGCATCTCTTTATCATGTATAAAGACTTAGATGGGCTGTTGAAATTGAAACTCTTTTCCCTACACTGAGATATCTGAGAGACTAAATGTGTAGTTAAACTTCTTTAGACTGACAGAAAGGAGATTTTGGCTACGTCCACACTCGCCCGGATAGATCTGAAAATGCTCCGCATCCACACTAGTGTTTTCAGTCGTTTTCACAGAGTTGTGCGTCCACATTGAAACGGCCGAAAATGCTGAGGTTCCAGTACTGCGCATGCGTGAAACACAAGAAGATTCGACCTGCCTCATTTCTGTCTGCTGTTTATTTACTTTCCGGCTCTTTGAAAAGTCGTGGAAAAATGTCGAGAAAAGCACCGAGTTTTTTAAATAGACTTTCACTAGCTGGGCCCATGTTCTCATTTTAGGTTTGACAGTGTTTTAGTAAGTAAAAGTGAATGTTTTGACATGAATTGAGCTGCGGTTTGGGGAAGGCCTTGAAGGGCACTGGCGACGGCTCCCGGGCATGGCAGATCCCCGTGTACTAAATAGAAGTGAAGAAGTTAAAGAATTGAGAACAAGGAGGGAGGGTGGGGCACGTAAACGAGAATGATCAGCTTGCAGAACTGAGGGAACCTATATAGATGACAGCCGGAAGGAGCGTGTTTGAAGGCGTCGTCCTGCTTCCAATACATAATCTGCAAAACAATGAGGTGGAGTTGTTGCTGCAAGTAACACAAAAGTACAAAGTTGAGAGTGAGTGAGAATTAAAGAATTCAAAGAAAAGCTATCTGGAGCATGTACAGACTGATATTAATCTTTAATAGGGCTGTCAAAACTGAGAGCAAACAAAACAACTGCTGTATAATGCCCTCCGCTATCTTTCTTTAATCGGTCACATGACTGCATCACATGACTAAAATGCATCATCGTTTTCAAAAGTCTCCGTTTTCGCTGTCCACTCTGTGGCGTGAAAGCACCCTGTTCAAATGTATTCATTTTCGAGAGCATTTTCAAAACGCTGCGTTTTCCTTCGGGGAAACGAAAACATATTAGTGTGGGCGTAGCCTTCAATTGGTCCGGCCTACTTAAGGTCAAAGTAGGCTGCTCCAAAAAAAGCCTTTATTTGTCAGTTGCAGGTCTTTTGCCCACAAACGAGATGACAGACCTTGCCGACCGTACATATAATACAAACATCACATTGGGGAGACAGGTCAGGCTAGGTAGCGAGGAAAAAAAAAAACATTGAAATGTGTAACACAGAAGGATAATACAGGAATGCACAGGTATCAACACACCATAACACAATAAACACAGCATGGGATAGTGTTCCAGTGCGTACATCTGATCTGGGACCGCTGCAATCTTCGACTGCGCCTCCAACTGACCCGATGTCCACATCATGGGGGAGGTAAGCGTTGGAGGTGGCGTTGGATAGGGAGGGTGATGCGTCAGTGAGTGCTTATCAGTATATATATGTGTGTGCGTGTCTATAGTTCAGCTGAGACAGTGTCCTTCGCCCCGCCAGGCTAAGTAAACAGTCTTCCAGCCAACCCAGGTGGCCTTGCATGGAATGGGAAGGAACGGACTCAACACAGTCGTTATCAGGGAGTTTTTGTTCAGCTCCAGCCTTGAGCCCACAGCTGGCGCCGAAGGGGTAGCCGCATTATGATGGTGATTTTTCTTTTGCAAACAACTCGTGAGAAGTTCAAGCTGTTTTTAACACGCCGACACTGGTCTGTCAATCTCCCGTTAATAGCTGCGAGTTTCTCCGTGATGTTATTAGCCGTCGATTCTGTGGTCTTGTCACTCTTTTGCTCACAGAGCAGATTCTGAGACCTCACGACCGCAGCCAACTGATCCGAGATGTAATCCAGCTTCCGCCCAGAGATGTTGTTCTGAGTTGATTCTTTCCTGATGTAATCCAACATACATACGCTCAGAGGTCTTATTCTGAGCATTCACTGCAGTCGTAAGCGCCTCCAAGCTCTTAACCATGCTGCCTTCAGTGAGCCCTTTCTGAGAAGTCGCACCTGTCGTTCCAATCCCAGCGGGCAGCCTTGTGGGGGTTTGAACAGGTTTCCGCTCTCTTAATTCTCCGATAAGCCAGGGCCAAGCCAGCTCCGATCAGCAAGAACCCTGTTATCGTGGTTCCGAATAGGTAGATATCTTCAGCGTCCTCGATCGACAGTCCCGCCAGGCACACGATCCTCTGCCACCCGTCCATCGTGTATCCGGCAGGGAAAGTCCCTCCAGGGCACTCGGGTTCTCCCGAGCCCAGACTTCTCGTTAAAGGGTGTCAATAGCATTCAGAGACCAGTTGATCAAATCCATAAATGATGTATGAACGATGTAACACAAGAAAACCGATGTTTTCTATGAACAGGTACACTCACCACCACACTGCTGAAACTATCATGAGTCTCTACAGCGCACATGATCTATGTCAGCGCATCCATACAGCTCATAAAGATGCACTGAGCCCGCTAAACACAGTTTTCAGCGAAGGTTTCAGTCAACATACAACATGACATACAGTATTTTTGTATTCATGCACATCAGCTTATAAGATGATGGCAACTAGAATTCTAAGTCTTTACCTTGCAGCTACAGACTGGTTTCTTTACTGAATTACTTGAAAGGTGAAACAGGTTAAGTTTTGTAATTCTGCTGAGAAAACTTCTGTAGTTGTAATTCTGCAGTTCTGGCTTTACCTGCCGTTTCTGTCATATAACAAATGTTATCTGACTCATCGCAGTTCAGAGCAGATCAAAGAAACAAAAGCTGTTCATCATTTCCTTAGTTCTAAACTTATTTCTTCCAGTCGTTGGATGACTGATGCTGTCAAATTGTGTTTTTACTTAATAGTAATAATCCTCTAAATGGGAGCTGGTGGCTCAGTTGTTTGAACCCCACAATCGGACGAGTCTGCGAGCTTCTGCGGTGTATGGCAGGGGCCCAGTGGGAAATTAAATCTTAACCCTGGCTATGTTTGTTTTATGACCTTTTGTTCAAGCCAGCAGAACAGCACAAAGAAAGAACTGAACAGCCCAAAACACTACCCTCCCCCTCACCTTTGGCTCCGCTGAACCTTTTATTAGACATTGCAGTGAGAGGTACAATAAAATCTGTGAGAAAGGAAGAGGCCAGGGTCTATCGATAAGACTCTATAGAACCTGGTGAGTAAATTAATCCTAATCCGATTCACAGCATAGTCAGAGACTGTTCGGACTACAGGCAGGTGTCTAAATATGCACAGAAACTTTAATTCTCCTTTCTTTGACAGTAAATTTCTCTCATTTGTTCTGATTATGTGTTCTTTGGCTTTGATTTGGATTCAGACAAAAAGACTAAGATTAATTTGGGGTTCAGCTCAAAGCTGCTTTTACTTGGATTTGTTAACTTAGCATAACTAATCCCTTCTCTGACCTTTCTTCTCTCTACCCAAACCAGTTCAAAGCAGAAACTATTAGGACTCTCTGGCATTTTTAATGTCCAATATTTTAAAAGTATATTGTTAAACTCATGAAAGCTAAACCTGAACAAAATTAAATGCATGCCTAGGAGAATTTTCATTCTGTAAAGGACTTATTAACGGAATTTAATCTTATGATATTACAATATTTTGTGCAGTTGAAGAAATCCAGACAGCTTGCATGATGTTGTTCTCATTCTAAACATTTATACTACTAAGTTCAACCAACTGTTGATGTCTCACCACCAGTGAGGTGCGCTGCAGTCAACCACTAATAGTTAGGTGTCGAAAAAAAACAGTTATCTCTGTGCAGTCTGTATTTATGCACCTTCACTGAAATGCTCACCTAATGCTACAAGCCGATGTTAGAAGAACTGGGAAGTGCACAAGAAACTCAAAAGGCACCAAAACACCTTGAGCTAGTTTCATGTTCAGAAATTGCTCAATTTAACGACAATTTCCATCACTGCACCCCACGTTGTTGAGTTGGAGTTTGTATGTTGTCCAACAGTACAACGACATGTTTGGTCAACTTGCTATTCAGAACTGGCCATTGATGTGGAAGTTAAATAGACTGGTTCTTACATGGTGTTGTTACAAGTACTCAAAGCACTTTATACAACTTACCTCTAGCAATTCATACACCGGTGAACGCATCAGAGATAAAGGATTGACGGCATCGAGCCACCAACTTCCTTATTAGTAAATGACCTGCTCTGCCTCCCGAGCCATAGCCACTCCCTATGGATGGATGGATGAATGGGAAACAGATTTTTTTTCACTTTATTAAATGACTTGAATATATAAAACTCAACTGTCACTCTTATATAATAATTTTCAATTTTTCCTTTGCCCTTTCCTCAGATACTAAAACGAAGAAACATGGTCGATCTTGCAGTGCAGCGTAAGCTTGTCATGTTTTGCCATTTCAACCTTTGCCCTGACATTTTATTTCTCTGTCTCTAAAGTACAATCCCTCACTCACACTCTACGACAGGACCCTGCTGGGCAGATTAATCACAGATGCTGTTTGGGAGAAAACATGAGCAACAAACAATGTAAAGCCTGAGTTTGGCAGAAGCCATCAGCGAGCGTCACACCTGAACCTTTTAACGTGCATTGCCCTCCTTTCTTTGCTCTTTTCATTCACCTCTCTGTGGACATTTACTACAGCTGGCTTCAAGCACCGTGTGTTTGTATATTAGCTGTAATCAGTATGTATGACTTCTACCTCGGTTGCTTTACCTCCTGTCTCCCTCTTGTCTACCTCTTAGCCTCTCATTAAATTTGAAAACCATAATGAAATTCAAACAGGATGGAAAACACCTCCACTCTCCTCCTCCACCCTCGATTTCCTCTCTTTCTTTTCCTCACCTCGTCCCCTTGTTTTCAGCCTCCTCTTCTGCCTCCTCTCATCTCTCCCTGTCTCCTTATGCCCCTCTCACCTCCTCCATCGCTCTGTCCTTCTTCTTTTTTTTGTTTTTTTATAATGAAATCCACCATTTGGGGAAAAGAGAGTGAGAAAAAAAGACACAGAAAACAAAACAGAAAGTCTGCAGCACCTGCTCTCACAAAATGGCTGCAGTCATGTCTGCAAAAAGTCATTTTAAAAGTGCAGGTGACATCTAACCCCAGACTGTGAAACAGCAGCGTTTCAGAAGGCAGTTTGAACCGAGTGGAGACGTCTATTTAGACAGTTGAAGCGTGAAAGAAAATTATAACCTCTTAGCATCAAACTACCCCCTTTTCTCTTTTGTTTTCCCTCTTAAATATGCTCTCCCCCTTCCCTCTATCCCCTTGCTGTCTTTCTATTTCCCCCTCCCTCCTTCTTCCACCTCCTCATCTTCTTCACTCTGTCTTTCCTGTCTCTCTGTGGCAGTGAATACCGAATCAGTCGGAGACAGACGGTGCGTGGGGTCTCCCCAGAGGAGGGCTAAAAAAAACACACACACAGCGAGCGCACACATGCGCACAGACATATGCCGTTGCAAGAAAAGCCTCGCATCTCCATATGAATGCACGTATGCACACGAGGACACACGCTGAGCGCATTTTAGCGCTGATAAATTGCGACAGTGTAATTTGCCTTGTCGGTAAATCTGCACTTTCCGAGTCTCAGATGGCTTCTTCAAATATGAGTGAAGCCACGGGGAGGCTCCGACGAGGAGATTAATGAAAAGTAAATAAATAAAAACATAAATAAATGCACACATGCACGTTCACGTGGTGGCTGAGCTGTGAAACGGTGTGTGTTTCGGCAGGATTCGTGTCTTTGATCGTATTTTCAGTCATTTTTGCTTTTTTATGATCTTCCTGTTATCTACCAAATGGTAATCAAACCCTTCTTCCTTTGTTCATTCTTTTTGGTCTCTCTGCATATGTTCTTTCATCTTAGTCTCTCTCAACTTCACACTGAGTATCCTTTCTTCGTCTTCTGCTTTCCTTTGATTCTCATTAACTTTACTCTGGCTTCTTTCTCTTCTTTTTCTTTTTTTTCTGTGAATCTCACTCGTGACCCCGCACCGCATGATTCAAAGTTTACATGTCTTAAAGAAGTAGATACCGACTTTGCACGCTGTGAAGATAATTTAATAGTGTAAACATGCTACAGCCGATTTTCTTCCTGTGATGTCAAAAGCTTCCGAGCTACCAAGCGGACCTGCTGTTATACGCCTTTTGTTTCTGTGGTCAGCTTTTTAAATTCAAGGCTGCGCTCGAGAGACTGAAATTGGTCTGCTTATGAGTTGCTGTGAGAAAAGTTCAGCCCTCCCCTCCCACGCTGCCCGCCCCCATTGGCTGCCTATCCCCTCAAGGACGTCTCCTTGTGCACCACCATCAGTAATCCTACTGTGTTTGAATCTCTGCATGCAAGGTCTTTCCAGCCCACTTTCATGTGTCCGTGTCTCCATCTGCTTTTCCAGAGACCAAACAGCCTGGAGTTTCGAAGTGCACTGAGAGCAGTACCAGCAAATTTAGATGAAGTAACCTTGTTTTTCTTTTTTTGCATGTTGCCGGTGAAGTTGCAGAACTTTTTTGGCGCGTCGGTTTAACCCTCTCAGGCTCAAATTAAGTTTTTGTTGCTAATGCACAAAAGAATACCTGCAGTGGTACTTCTGAGTTAAAAAAAAACCCTCATAAAATATGTATGTGGGGTGTATGTGGGGTAATCAGGTTGTTAGCTTTTAACTGTTGCAAATCTGCAACGCCTGCCTTGAGAGGGTTAAGATTCTTGGCTTGAAAACTGATCTACACCTTTGAAATAAATGTGTAGATCAGTATAGTCAGTATTTGGACAGTAACTTTCTTCTTCTAGCTTCTCGGCCTTTGTTCTCCTCCTGCACTCGTCATTGTGCGTTTGAGTTCACCTGCCCCCTTTTCTATTTTCTCTCCTGGTGGTTTCCCGAAGGATCACAAGCAGCATTTCAACTTTAAGGCTTGATTCCAACCAAACCCCTGTATCCTCCCAGTCTGTGATGCTTGTAACCCTCACAACTGTGTAACACTTACAGCTCTGAAGGTTCTCTTAAATAAGTTGTGAGGTTGAAATCCAGCGGCAAGTTTTAGGATGTCACTTTCTGAAAATCAGCATCTATTACATCTTAACAGCTTTAAAAACCAGGGAGCTGGACTTCTTTAAGTTTGTGAAGACATTTTGTTCTTCTTTAGAAATGAAGAAGCCTCTTGGATAAGAGGTGAAACCTCTTCACAAACTTAAACTATCATGACTTTGATGACTAAGAACCTACATAGACGATCTATCACATGATAGCATGATAGCACTATGTAAAAGTCTTGAGCCATCTCTTAATGGGAAATAGGTGCAGCAAAGTATTGAATTACTGTCATTCTGAAAAATGAAGCTGGTGCCAATCAGATGTTTTCCAGATGGGGTAATGCATGGTAGATCAAGATCTGATGGAGCTCAAAGATCTTAAACAGCACTCGCTGACCATTATTGATGAGGCTTCAGTGAGCAGTTGATGGCTCAATTGAAGGTCCAGATGTATGTAGATTTGGCTAAAAATTGGATGAACCTGGACTATTTTTGAGTCTGAATGATTCATCAGTCAGTGTTCGGGAGCTTAACGACAAGAACATTCCTCTTAAAATGGTCAAATAAGGGCTGAACTAAAAATGGGTGAACAAGCAGCCAATGTCCTTCAGAAAGCCTCGAGAACTCTTGCACAAGACCACTTTTACAAATTACAACAAAGTCTGGCCCCTTTAAAAAGAAAAAGAAAAGAGGGCTGGCTTGAGAAATTTGCACAGTACAGATAGATGGATAAGGATCATGTCCAAGACTTTTTGGAAAATGCAGCTTTTCCATTTCAGTTTCATTCTAAAATGCCCCCTCTTTCCTTCTCTTGTTCCTTAGTTTTGGCATTTATAACAACAAAGATTAAAAGGTTATGAAGACCTTTTAAACACGTAGAAAGATCTTGTACAGATTTTACAGAAAGGCCATTTCATTTGGTCTGTTACTGAAAACAATTCTGAAATAACCTCATGAAACTCATTTCTGGCAATGTGTGGAGTTTCATCCATATCAGACACAACAGGTGCTGCAACTTCACAGAGGGTGGTTAATATAAGTCACTTGCTCTTGAGACTGTTTGTTTCAGAATAGCACTTAATGTAGCAGACCCTCCACACAAATGGATTGCCACCTTCCTGCAGTGCTCAATGTTTAACGTTGCTTTAGTTTTATTTTCTGTCCAAGTTATAATTGTAACCTCAAAATCTGGCATTTACGAGCACGGGTGTGTAGTTCTGCTATAACATACAAACAAAACCTTGTGATCCATCAAATCAATATATGTAAAATGATTTTTTAAATTACTATTAATCATATAAAACACAATTTGACCTGTTAAACTTTGTCATTCAGACCATATTTTAAATGAAGAGGAAAGCAAAATTACTCAAAGCGCAGTTAAGTCAAGCAAAGAGCCGATACGTGGAGCTCTGCCTGGATTTATTATATAAAATCAAAAACAGTTTTTATTTGGCTTTGCTGGGCTCGGTCCTTCGCATCCTCATTTGTCTGAGGATGAACAGTGCAAAGGAGAAGAAATATGGCTGCGGGAGAAGTCGTTGAAATAAAACTGTGATATGAGATTATTGCTGAGTCTGTGCCTCGATGATAAGATGCAAGAGAGGTGAGTCAGCATATATAAAATAGCATTTCATGCCTTTCTTGAAATAAGCACCAAATGTCTCGTGTGCTTTATTTGCTCTTGTGATTACTAGAGTCTGATCCATTCCAGTTGGTCACAAAAGATGAACCCAGAGCGTGTTTGTTCGCTCTGGGAAGCAGAGAGGGAGACGCGGGGAAGGTGTGACAATAAACGCTAAGGAATGCGGCAGAGAAGTGACAAGGCAATTTTTAGCTGAATGGAAATATGGGGACCTTCAAGAAGATACAGAGCGAACAGACCAAACACAGGGAGATGGGGGCACAGCAAGATTTGAGGGCTGCAAGAGATTTATGGCACAGAAATGGAGTCCCAGAAATTAGAAATGGGAAACATAAGGAGGAGAATAAAGTTGATAATTTAGAGGTTTCAAATGTAAGAGAAAGGGACAAATAATGAAGGGATTAAGGGATGGAAGACAAAGATACGGGAAGTTAGAAGAGTAGACGAAAGGTGGAGATGGGAAATACCCAAAAACTGTTTTAAAAGCAGTGATGAGGACTGACCAAAGAAAGGTCAGAAAGCGAAGATTAGAGAGGATTTTACACGGGCAGTGTAAAAGACATATATAAATTATGCAACCATAAAAGAAAACTTTAAGCTGGAAGCAGTAGCTGAAGAAGCAAAGGCGAGAAGAGGGAATTCCTTTGCTCCCCTAAGAGAACAAAGCAGGGAAATGAAGTTGAGAGGCCAAGATGAAAATGAATAAATTAACACTGTAGTGAAAGAAAAAGGAAAAACCCACAAGTTTAAGTTGAGTGAACTTATGAACAAATAACTCACTCAAGTCATTAAGTTCAGTCTTATCATCAAGATTAATGTCTCTATCTCTTACATAACCTTTATGTAATATCCATCTCTGTCACTTCCATTCCTTTCACTCTTTAACTCAGCATGCAGAGGTAAATTAGCTAATCAGTGGAGACACACCTATCAGAGGCAACATTATGATCGCCTGCATATTTTGGGTTGCTCCCCTTTTGGAGCCCTGACCTGTTGAGATACAGACGCCACTAGACCCCTGAAGGTGTGATGTGGTATCTGGCACCACAGATGTGAAGGCAGTCTCCACATCTGTGGTGTAAGTTGGGGACTCCAGGTGTTTGTCCAGCACATCCCAGTGATCCTCCATTGGATTGAGATATAATGAATCTAGATGCCAAGTCAGCCCCTTAAACTCATTGATGTGTTCCTCAAACTATCCCTGGCAGAGCACATTATCCTGCTGAAAGTGCCCCACAGCCATCAGGGAGTGTTTCCATGAAAGTTTTTGGTCTGCAACACAAGATAGATAGGTGGTAGTGTCAAAGTAACATCCACATGGAAGGCTTCTCAACAAAACACTGCCTACCAGCTTGCCTTTCTATAGTGCATCCTGGTGCCAGGTGTTCCGCAGGTAAGTGACGTACACACACACGGCTGTCCACGTGATGTAAAAGAAAACGTGAATCGTCAAGCCACCTTCTTCTATTTTAGTGTGAGCTAGTTCTGATACTCACCATTGCCATTGTTGGAGCTTTTGGCCATGGACAGGGGTCAGCATGGGCATCCTGATTGGTCTGTGGCTGTGCAGCCCCATAATCAACAGACTGTGGTGCTCTGTGTATTCTTGCAGCTTTCTATCAAAACCAACGTGAACTTTTTTAGCAAACTGAGCTACAGTAGCTCATCTGTTGGATCGCACCACCATGGCCCTGTCACTGGTTTACCAGGGTTCCTTCCTTGAACCACTTTTGATTCTGACCACTGCAGAGCTGGAAAAACCTACGAGGGTGCCGTCATCCTCCTAAAAACGAACACTCAAAACATAAAAACCTATCATTTATCAGTGTATGCAACAATTTGATGCATACATTAGGCGTTAGTTGAACCAGATATCCATTACATGCTGCAAACCTAGGCCCTTGCTGCAGAGGCCTAGCCAAGAGATCATTGTGCATGTTCATCATGGTAATATGTGCTTAAACATCTTAACCCCGACCCCCCCCCAACACACACACACACAATTAGAGTCCAACTCTAGCACATGAGGCGTGTCTATTTGTGTGTGTGTGTGCGTGTGTTACTAACAATCTGCATGTATCCGATCGTTTTGACACATTTCTCGAGTCTGCCGGAGCTCATTTGGTGAAAGAATGAAGCATTCATAAAACTGCATATAGAATTCCATCTTGTGCTGTAACATTAATGCAACATCATCGAGGCAAACCTGCGAGGAAAGTGTTGAGCCTATTCCCGTCACGTATGCTCTTTTCCTCTGCATCCTAAAGTCTGAGCAGGACTGTGGGGCCAATGTAAATGTAGATTTTTAAGTCATCCCTTGATGCCTCCTACCCATTTATTTTTACTCCCAGTAGTTCTACCTGCTGCTCTCTGCTGCCTGATGTATATGCACATATACGCACACATATGCACCATGCTTGACTGCACACTCTTCACCAGCGCGCACACACTGGGGATTTCATATTTATGCCTGCCTGTGAAGATGGTTTCTCTCATGCACACAAACACAGTGACGTCCAGGTTAAAAGAGGAGAATGAGAATCTCAGACAATATTATCTGCATTGGTCAAGGCTTTTGCAGACTGGCACACATGCACAGACAAAATGTACACGCACGCACACACTGATGCTGGTTAAAAGCGTGCAACAGCCACAGTCTCCCAGCAAATATTATCTGCTTTGGTCAAGGCCCTGCGGCTAGCACGCGCTATGTCTCGTCACTAATGCAATGTGTTTTTTCATTAGCATTCAGTCATAGGAGACAATTACACGGGTCATCCTGCATTTTAATGGAGAAATAATGGACTTGCAGGGAGAGATGGTTTGAGGGTAGAGACACAGAAAGAAAAGAAAGACTATGAGAAAGACGGGGAGAAATAATACGCTGATGTGGACTGTCTGTCTTACTTTTCCTGCATGCTTATCAAACCCTCAACAAAGAAGCATCTGTGTGTGTTTGTGTGAAGTCCTAAACATTCACATGCATGTGTATGACATGGATAAAATTAGCCTACAGTAAAAACAACCAATGATTTTTCTATAACCTTTATTTTATCAGGCAGACACCCTGATATTAAGGCTGTCTGTTCTCAGCTCTGAGAATGATGTGAAGGCAGTGACTACAGTGTTTTTACAGAGGCTGTGACCGGCTCTTATTAGCAGAGGTGGACAAAGTACAGACATCCATCACTTACAGTACAGACACTTGTATTAAAAATACTCTGGTAAAGCCAGAAATGTGAAAATGTACTCAAAATACATATAAAGGAAAAAGTAGCTCCTTGGAGGACGTTTCTATACTAGCTGTGTTTTGGTGGTTTTGCCAAGCTATTTGAATCTCATGGCACATTCATATAACGATGAAATAATATTACTATTAGGGAATAAGGATTTCCAACTCAATTCCAATTCAAATTCTAATGGATTTACACTGCTTGACCATCTCTTAGGTTTTTTTGTATTTCTCAACTTAAATGTTTCAGGTCATCGAACTGATTTTAATAGTTGAGTAAACACAATGCTGTTTTTTTTTTTTTTTTCTGCCGCCTGTCCCATTTGGTTCTTTAGCCATCAGAATTGTTGTCTGAAGACCAACAAGGATACCCAATGGATTTACTTTGCCAAATGGATCATCGTGGCATTGCTGTATTGGTCCATTTGGTCGATCTTTGTTTTTATTATTTATTATATTTTATTTTCAGATGTTACAGACGGGACAGACATGAGTGAGAGATAGCAAAGGGAGAAAGAAAGAGGAAGGAAAGGAAAAACAGAAGGGGAGAGGGACAGTGAGAAAGGGGGGGAGAAAAAACAATAAAAATCTCCTGGATCACCTGTTGAGAGAAGAATAGAAAACAAGCAAAAAAAGACAAAAAAAAAAAGCAACATACTAAACACAACACCATCGCATTAATCTAGCTAAGTGTAAACAGCAGTAAATACTAAATATTCAATGTTGTTGTGCAGCACGCAGGACAGATGTGCTTCGAAGTAGCAGCCAAGAAAGGTGTAATTTGGGTCTACGAGCAGTGAACACCCGTGTGCATACCTGTGTGGATCAGCGCGCTTGTATTCCAAAGGTTTCTCCATGTAACGATCTGCTAGGGAGTGTGGGGGGGCCACAGCCCCGTCCTCCAGGGTGTGAAGCAGGTATGGAGGAGATCAAAACTCCAGACATCCAGAGGCCCCCAGAACACAAGAGACCAAGGAAGACCAACAGAGGGGCAGCCGCGCCACTGTCCCGGAAAGAGCTGAGGAGAGTCCCAGATGAGGGTTCACTCAGCAGCCGCGGAGCAGAAGCCAGGGGGAGTTGCAGTGACGCGCCCGTGAGCTCCGCCGGCCGCCAGCTGTGCCTGAGTGACCGAGCCCCAGGCCGAGAGGCCGGGGGCACCCCACCCCCGAAGGGGCCCAAGCGAGCCCCAGGCTCCAGGCCCCGATAAGCGGCCGCCAAGGAGTGAGCCGGTGTGTACCTGGACGCCCACCCCCAGACACAAGGAACCACCAACGCACCGACACCTGAGGGAGTCTGCCACCGGCAGGGGAAGTGGTGGTAGGTGGAGATAGGCCTCTAAACCTTGGAGGGCCTGAGGTGTCCCCAGAGAGGTGGCGTCTGATACCCAACCTGACATATAGACACAGACATACAGGCACACACAGACACAAACATCCATTCCCCCCCTCATGCTCTCATATGCACTCACTCCACACTCAACCACCGTGGAGACAGACATAAAGAGACGCTGTACACACGATCACACTCCCCAAGCGTACTCTACAAACCGGGTCTAGGTACCCTTGCCCCTGGAGGGGGGAACTGCACCCAGACCCAGGTGGTGTTACCCTTTTCCCTGCGGTGGGGAGAGGCAGACCACCCCGACTCCGTAGCAGCAGGGAGGCCCCACACTCCAGACCGCAGTCGGACGGCCAACTCCACCTAGCCCTCCCGCTCCAGCAGGCCGCAGAGAATGGGGGTGGGAGAAGACTCCAAACCTCCCTCCACCCGCTCATTGTAGTGCTGATGCATGTGTGTTCTAAGGTGCAATTAAAACCCAGGAGGGCATGGAGCTACCTGCCAAGGAGCAGCAGGTAAGCGCATAGTCCCTCCTGATAGCCCTCAATGTCTAAGTGTATTTAAAATTGAGAGGTGGGCAACGACGCCAGGGGTGAGGTATACACCCTGATGGTAATTTGGACTCCGTGATTGTGCCCACCCCCAAGATCCTATATGTATGTGTAATGAGAGTGTGAATAATGTGAATGTCTAAGTTGTGGGATAAAATTGAGGCAGAGGCAGCCAGAAGGGGACAGAGGGGGGGATAGCCTCCTCTTCACCCTGGTGACATACCCCTACTCCAAGGCCCTGCATGTGTGGGTGGTTGTGGTGGAGCGGGAAGAGAGAGGCAGCTGGAGATGGGGAGGGAAGGAAGGGAGGGGCAGGTGACCCCTCCCTGGGGCCAGCTCCCCCGCTGACCCCAGTAGGCACTCCCACACTCCGCGACCCGCCAGGGAAAGGGGGCCCAGGCCCATCCAGACCGGGGCCCAGTGCAGCAGCGCCCCCCCGGCCCCACAGAGCCCGGGACAGTCCACCCAACCCCACCACAGAGAAAACTGCACCCACCCCACCATCCACTCATCTTCCAGACTACATGAGACAGTAAACGCCCAGGCTGAGATCTTCCTCCACCTCTCCTGTATCTCCCCCTCCTGCAGAGAGAGTTCCTGAAGAGAGGAAAGCTCCTGCAAGATGTGACCATCTCCCCCACCAGTTGAAGAGCCCCCCAGGTGGTTCGACGCACCGGCGGCACCCTGCTCCAGGGCCGGGCCCCCATGCACCCACCCGCCCACAACCCCGGCAACACACCAACCAGGATCCAAGCCCCCGAGGCCCGGCCCGGGCCCCAGCCCAGAGACGGAGTGCCCCCAGAACCTCACGCCCATCCCGGACCCACCCAGGGCCAGCCAGGCTACCAGGTCAGTAACCCACGTCCGTCAGCACAGACCCTCCCCTAGCCCCGCTGCACGCAGCCGCGAGGAAACAGTCACCTGAGAGCCAACAGAGCCCCCAACCGGACATGACCGCTACCCCGGGTTGAGCCCCCCAAGGAAGATGCCTCCGGGGAACCCCCCGACGCCCTAAGCCTGTCCCTACCCCCACACCAATCACAACAGTGAAGGTGGGACCAAATTATGACCCCCCACCCCCACTAGGTGATGGAGCTGATAAAAGGAGTCCAGAGCAATTGATCTGATGTGGTGGCAGAGGCTGTATCAAGACTAATGTAATCTAATAGATAATTTCTATATTGGTTAGAATTAAGATTATTTTTATTTTTCCAGTTCATGAGGACTGTTTTCTTGGCTATGCATAGGGCAGTGAAAACCATATGGGCTATATTCTTTTCTGAAGTGACATTATCTAAGCTGCCCAGTAAACACACTAAGGGGGAGACACAATGCTGTTTTTAAATGATGATTTTATTTATTAAAGGAATAAAAGCTACTCAAACCTACCTGGACCTATGTCAGAAAGTAACCACCCTCCAAACCTGATAGCTGGTTGTTCCATAGTTGTCAGAAAAAACTGCAATCAGATGTTTGCAATAACTAGCAATGACTCAAAGTAAACGTGTCTTACTGCTGAAACCAGTTGCAGCCTTTACTTTGAAGGTGAACAGCACGGTGGCACGGTGGTTAGCACTGTTGCCGCACAGTGGGGCTAAGTTGAGAAGATAGAGCTGGGTGACTGCTGGTGACTGCCCAACAAGTGATATGACCATTCAACAGGAAGATAACATCCAAACTGGGTACGCATATTCAGGCACAGCCATGTACTGCACACTGCCTTTGCAATGCTATTGAGTAAGTGCTTTCCAAAAGGACAGAGTGGAGCAGAAACAGTGTTATTGATCAGTGTACAGATAAATGTGACTGATGCTGCATAAGTGATTTAAGATGTATGAATGCTTTTAGATGTTTTTCACTGACCGTGGACAACCACTTGATTCCTGTAGCAGCTTTTAATTATTGCTAAAACCTCAAAAAATGCACCTCAAGCATTTGCAAATCAAGTATTTGACAGTCAGATCGCAACTGATTAAATATTCCTTTAATTTGTAGATGTTGAGTTTCCAGCCTCCATAAGCAACACCGGGGTCAATGTGGATTATACTGTGTATGATACTGAGACCTGAGGGAACTGTAACAGAGGTTTGTTTAATTATAAAAATGCTAATTTCGATCTGTGCTGACTTCCTGTGTTCCATGTAACTCTTTAATAATGGTTCAAAATGAAAAAGAGCAGTGTGTGCATGGAATATCACACAGAAACCTTTCTGTACTAAGATAAGTGTTTTCCATGCATATGTACATTTTATAACATATCTAATGGATGTGCAAGATGTACAATTTGTGACAGACAGAACGTGATTCATTGTAAATGTGATGCATTTTTATGTATATAACCATATTGCACAAGAAGAAGAAATAAAGCATATAATAGAATGTAAGTTATTTTAATTAAGTTGAATTATTTAATCAGTTAATTAATAATTAAAATGTAAAAAATGTATAATAACTGGTAGCGACAGAGGTAACTGTGCACTGTGGGTCTCCTAATTGTACTGGCCTCAAAGGGGTCTGTTTACCAGATTGCTTATTTATTACTAGATGTATTACCAAGTAGAGCACAACAAGTCAAACGAACCAGGGAAATTTCAGCAATTTAAAACAGTAAGAAGGGCAATAATATACCCTAACACACCTAGCTAACAAGCCATCACACTAATGAGGTACACAGCACAGGCTCATATTGTCACGTTGTAAGGGTAGGATGAGGAATGTGGACAGAGCCCTGCACAAATAAGTTAATTTACATGCAAATATACAGAATAATCAGAATCATCTTTATTTGGCCAGGTTTGTTCACACAAACAAGGAGTTTGACTCCGGTTCACTTTGTGCTCTTCATACAAAAATAAACATTTTTAAATAGACAATATATAAATTGGCATATTTACACAGAAGGAGAACATAAATACGAGAAGTTTGAAAGTAAGTAAAACACAAGTTAATCTTAAGAAACTATACAATTAGAACAAATTACAACTGGGCATGAATGGTAGGTATAAATAGGCTGAACATAGTGCAACCTGGATGAACATTATATATTAATATTTCTAATAATATAATAATATCCAAATGTACCCAGCCCTATGTGAAAAAGTCAAAGAAACGTGGAAGTATGACAAATATGCAAAAAGGAAATGCTGTTTCCTCTGACCGTCTGTCTCAGGGACTTGCTTTTTGTTGTTTTTTGTTGGACGCTTACTGTTTCTGATGGAAAAACAATAACATTTGTTGCACAGGATGTTTATCATCTAAATATTTATCATGATATGATCAACTTTAAAAGATTGAGAAATATACTGTTGTGTTTTTGGAGTGATGTCATGATTCATATATGCACAACAACCAATGAGTGAGGTTAATGGTAACGTCTACACCAGGGGTGGGCAATTCCAGGCCAGGTTAACACGGCCTGTTCATGCAAACTGAAAGATTAGGAGCTGTGGCCCAATACTTTTGTCCATATGGTGTGTGTTATGTATCCCAGCGGCAATAAAGACAAACTGGATCTTAATCAGACAAGTTGTGATACCTCATCAGAGATTGGTTGTTTTCGGATCAGATGAGAAAGAAGCAGCTTTCCAGTCCTCTGTTACGTATCGGCACAAGAAGTGGCAGGTCGTTAACTGCGAGGCCGAGCTCGGTCACTGATGAAGCCCCCTTCAATGGATCAAAGTGCCTTCTGTTCACGTGATTGTGAAACTCGAGTGGCTTGGCTTAGTTGCCGTCTCCTGAAAGCTGCTTCGATCGTGTTTAATGTGTAAATGGCTCATGGCGTTCGTGATCAATGGATTGGGTGAGAGTTTACTACAACCTCTGATTTGAAGTAAATTACAACATGCAAGGTTTCCAAATTAGTCTGTTGTTTTAAAGTTATTCATTCTGGTTTTTGAGATTTGAGGATTTGAGTTTCTTAACAAGATATTTTATGATAACTCTAATGCCAGCTAATGCATATAGAGCTTGCATTACAGTTCCCTTTAATGTGTGTGTTCATGTTCTGTCCTTTTATTTGAGATTGTACTTGAAGAGCTGCTACAATCAGCAGAAAGCTAATTGAATGGTTTGTGTGTGTGTGTTTGTGGCACTGCATATGGAGTATCTATTTACTTTACACTGTAGCTGTGTGAGAAAGCTTTCTCTTTGGAGTATATGATTAGTGAAAAGCTATTTCCTATACGTGGGTAGTAAAGCCTGCGTGTGTGTGTGTGTGTGTGTGTGTGTGTGTGTGTGTGTGTGTGTGTGTGTGTGTGTGCTGGTCCCATCTGTTTTCCACCCTCTCACTCTCTCCATCTCCTCAAGCCTGTCTGCTCTTGGCTACAATCTATCTTCGTCGCCATTTGATGCCGCAGCTAATCATCACAAAATCTACCAACCTGCATTCTCGTGCTCGTCCTTTTTCTTTCTCCCCATTTCATATTTCAGTTTTATGGCTTCTGGTTTTTACTATCTCTCCTGTAATACAGCAGTCTGCCTCTCTCATTCTTTTCTCCCTGTTGTTTTTTTATTAAATGCAAACAAAAAGATAACCTTCATCACATCTACAGTGTCAAACACTTTCAATATTTTTTGTTTGTATAAATGTGAGCTGAGGAATGTGTGTATCCAGGGCTTTGTCAGAAGAACATTTCTATTACACCTATGGTGAATGACTAACACTTAAGTGGCTCCGCGCTGCACAGCATGACAATATCGTTCATTAAATTGCCACTGCTGTCACAGAGGTGCTACCGGGAGATGTAATTATGTAAAAACATTCCCCTGTGCTGCTCGGATGGTTTAATATCTACAAAAATCTGCTGTAACTCCAGCATTGCTGATGTTACCATTGTAGTTGAAGGCTGCTGCTAGGTGAGGAGTAAAGGGAGCAGGATGAGAAATGCGAAGGACAAAAGGCAGCACTGGCAGAACTGAGCTGGAAAAACAAAGATGGTGTTTTACTTGGCAGCCTGGGAATGGAGGAAAAATGAAACAAAGGAGGAAAAACTAGAAGGGAAAGGGATGACAAAAACTATTGAAAACAGTTACTTAAACAATAAAACAGCAATGCTACCCTCTGCTTTCCATAAGACCAAGTTGTTCTACTTGCAAGTTTAAACTGATCTGTCAGGTCAGAAAATATGAAGTCAACACTAATATGGTGACATCAGTCATAGCCACAGCAGATCACGCAGTCAAGGTCAACCAGATACTGGGCAGATTACTTGATCTCAGTGCCAGCCCACATCAGCTGGCATATATAGAGCAGGTTATTTAAGTTGCTGTAGCCTGATCAGAGCTTTTGCGCATGTGCAAGCTGCTCTGCAACCCACCTCCAACCCATCTCCCAATTCCCATATCATTTATATACAGGAGACCAGAAAGAGATCCAACAGTGAGTGTCTACAGCCATCTGTAAAACACGATGGAGGCTCTGTCATGGTTTGGGCCTCTATTTCAGCCTTCGGTGTTGGAGATCTTGTCAGCCTTGTCATCTGAAAGCATCTGATTGGCATCAGATTCATTTTCAAGCATGACATTGATCCCAAACACACACCAGTGCAGCAAAAGCAAACCAGGAAAACTAAACTGGAGCACTACTAGTCATGGATTGGCCTCCCCGGAGCCCTGACCTCAACATTATTGATGTTGTTGGATCATCTTAAAGAAGAGCTTTGAATGTCCTTCAAAAAGCCTGGAGAGCTATTCCTAAAGACTACTTAAAGAAACTACAAGAAAGCTTCCCTGAGAGAGTTCAGGCCGTGTTGAAGGATAAACATGGTCATACCAAATATTGACTTTCAAGCTTGGTACTGTAGAATTGTACAACCTCTGTTTTTCCTTATATACTGCCTTTCCATGTATGTCTGCACATGTTCCAATAAGTCGCTGTACCTATTTCCCATTTTTCTAGCAAAATACAAAGAATTGATGGATGTCTCGAGACTTTTTTTTACAGTACTGTATTACCTTTGCAAACATTAAAATTGCTGTGTACTCTACACTCAACCGATGGCTTCAGATAGAGAATTTAGAGAATTTAGAGTGTGTGGCCTTAGCACATCTAGTTGTGTCCCTGGGATTTACTTTGCAGAGATGTCCCACACAGATGTTGTATGTGATTTAAAATGAAGAACTACGTGGTTAGCATAGCGCATGTCGTGCCTCATACACCACTAAAGAAAAACAACAAAGGGTCAAAGACAAATTCACTGAAAAACGTCTGCATCAGTAAGTCTTTAGAATCTAAAACGCAAAACACGCTACCGTACAAGGACGACACCCGTGAATACACCACCATTGTTAACCTTGTCATTTCAGTTAGGGTTTCCAACTACAAAGCCTGCGTTCAGATGTGTCTTTAGGCTAACTGTCTAATCCGTTGTGGCTTGTGTTTAGCTGATACTTCAAGCTAATTACATCTCCATCATTTCCAGAAACAAAATTAAATCAAGCAAGATAATTAACGGACTGAGAGCTTTCTACCCTTGCTGTTGTTACATCAGAGCTTAAGTGTTGCTTTTTTGAGATCTTATTTAACAACTCTGACAGCAGAAACAGCTTTGTTAAAGATTGAGGATAAGCTCTTGTTGCCTAGAGAGCAAAAAGTGTTGCTTATTGTGGTTTCAGCTGAGCTTTTTGAGTAGTTGGAGGCATGCTCCGATCCCAAAAAGCACAGCCTTGCCAACCCTGGTGGTAACAGGGGATCTAATTAGCAAATTAGCAAACTTTATTGTTCATGTAGTGCTTTTTTTCCATATGCTTTTGGAAAGGAAAGTCAGCTTGTACCTAGGCATGTTAGTGTTTGAATGTTAAGTAGGGTTTATATTTCCTGAGACACACAGAAGTTAAAGGTTCATTTGGAAATATATACTGAGAGCTTCTGCACTCCACATAAATGAGAGAGTGACAGAGCAATATATTTCATCCCTACTGGCCGCCACCGCAGCTTTGACCTTTGCGCTTCTTATATTGGCTGCTTGTGATGGTGGCTTCTCGCATTAATAGCGCTGGTCCAAGGTGGCTGACAAGGAGGATCGTGGCTGGGTTCTGTTGTTCGATTTTCGAGTCGCTGTCACAATTAACTGTGAAAACAGAAAACGAGAGAAGAAAGAGTGAAGCGGGACGAGGGATCAATAAATGTCACAGCTACATGAGATACACATGAATGCACCTCTGCCTTAGGGTTGGTTGGTTGGTTTATTTCTTTGTATTAACTTTCTGATATCTTTTGCATTAGACATGCAAATGGGGTGGATCTGTGGTGACTTTGGTGAGTGGTATTTAATAAGCTGCACAGCAGTCCCTGAAAGGATTGAAATTCCCTGACTCTGATGATCCTCTCTTACTGCCACAAGACTGACATTTGTGATTTCATTTTAAAGATCTTAAAAAAACACCTTGGATCGATTGGCTCAAAATTTGGTACACGGGTCAAATTCTTGTCTTTTCAGTAAGCACGACTATAACACCTTGATAGAGAGGATAGTGTTGTCCTCCCTGGACTTCCTGAGTTGCTGGAGTCTTCCTCTGTGCACTTTGCATGTTCTCACTGTGCATACATGGGTTATTTTCAGGTACTCGGCTTCCTGCCACGGTCCAAAGACATGTTTACATCTATTAACCCAGCACGCATGAGTGTGAATGGTGGCTGTCTTCCTGTTCGCCCTGCGACAGACTGGCGAACTGTTCAGTGTGTTTTTTCACTGTAATACAGCTGAAATAGGGTTCAGCCTATAAGTAGTTAGGATAATGGATGGACAGTGGTAGCATTGTACAAACCATTATGCAAATACTTTGGCTTGTGACCACATACCACAGCTAATGACTGTTCCTTAACTGAGCTCAGCTGTACTTTGTAGAAGTATACCAGCATAATTAAGTGCTCAGGCAAAAACAAACATGGTATGTCATAATGTGCATGTTATTTCTGTGACTTTAGATCCAGGTCTTTAAACAACTTCTAAATACCTTTTTTGTTTAAGTTCCATAGAGCGTTGTTATTGGTCATTATTATAAACTCTTAGTTTTCTTAGACACAACAGGAAAAAAATATCCCACGGCCACTTCTCAACACATTTCTTTTGTCCATATTTGTGCAATGTGTTCATGGTGCATGTATGGTGATGCACTATGTTGGACTGGTGCAGTTCATTGTAAACGTTAAATTATATCACAGGTAGCAGATATCAGTTTATATTAAAAGCAATAACAGTGATTAGAGTCACTGAATTCTACCTTTTTATAGAAGCATTGTGGTGCCAGGGGGTTGGAAATCAGCCAAATAACCTCTGCTTCTATCTTGTTGAATTCAATTGGCTAAACCCACAAAGAGCAGTGACTCTCACAACAACAATTGCAAAGGTCAGCTGATTACAGCCTCTACTCAATGCAGGGTTGACATTACTCATAATAAAATTAATGTCATGTGTAAATACAGTTCCTTTATATATCCGTATGTCGTTTTAAAATCACAAACACAGCTAACAATATTAGCTCGGTGGCGAGTAGCCTTCAGTATCTTTGATATCCTATTGCTGTGTGATTTATTACTACTACTGAAGTGGCACATAACCCAGGTAGCTACCGCAACTAAAACAAGGTAGTTGCAGTGGGCTAGCGTTAGTTTTTTAGAAAGAGCTTACCTCCTGATGTTTCTTTAGGTTGGAGTCTTTTGAAGCTGAGAGCAGCTTGGTTGCTGGCAAACAGAGTTTGCATCACACGGTCAGATTTCGCCCATTCCTTTCTTCTTTAAATGTGAAGTGTTGTCTGAATTTCCAAGTAAGAAATGCATTCCTGCCCGCACACTGCTGGCTCTGTTGTGCTGGCTTTGGGTCCATAGTGTACCTGACACCACCAACATTAACAGGACACTTACATTAGAGCTCCTTGTTACGTGTTTTGTTTGGGTTTACGGCAATGCTAGGAATTATCAAAATTAGAGAGGGGATAGGAAGGGGATAGCCTAACATATGAAACAGGAAACACCGCTTTGTAATCCATTTATTTCAACAAAGTAACTGTATTCTAATTATCACCTTTTTAAATGGTAACTGTACAGTTAGTCATATTTTGTATTTTAAATACGTAACAGGAGATATTCTGTTACTCCCCAACACTGGTGAAGAAATTTTTTTTTTATCCTTCCTGTTTCTTTTTTCAAATGTCAGATGGCTGGTAGAAGACGATCTGTGAAATACGAAGCAGAGACAAAAGAAAGCATCAAGTCCGAGGGTAATGAAGTAACAGTAAAAGCAGCACTCTGACAAAGCCAAATGAAGCGTTCATGGCTCATGGCTCAGGCTGTTTATCGTACTGAAGAAGAATGGATGGGTGTAAATGGCTTCTGAAATGGTCAATATTACCTGTACATATAAAGAAGCAGCCCCTTTGAATATTACTGTTCCACTGAATAGCAATTATCAGGTGGAATTACTTCCATGGAGAGGCTAGTTACCGCCCTTTAGTTACTATCATAGCCATTATCCACTCTAATGACCAATCAAAAGAAAGTAAACCATATTATGATGGAGGACTCTAATGCTCGTACGTATAAAGTCTGAAGACCTTCACCCTGGTGACCTGGAAAATTGATCCATATGGAACATATGTTAAACTAAAGAGCACATGAAAATGAACTAAAGTCAAGCATGGAAATGGAAGTCACTTCAATAAACAGGTGGTGAGAGATATTCTGCTACCACACGTCTCACAGTACATCATAAATTATGACTTGATCCCTTAATGAATTTTGCTCACTTCCAAAGGAACAAACAGTCTCTGATTTTATATAAGCTTCATTTTAATGGAGAGAGACATAATATCAACAAAAAAATCAGGTCAAGCATGCTACATAAAAGTTATAAACTGTTTTTTGTGCATTAAAGTGAGTTAAAGAGCTTCGAAAGAAAAGTGCTCAATTGGACAGAGATCTACTGAGTGCGGAGGCTGTTTGAGTACAGTGAACTTACTGTAATGTCCAGGAAACCAGTTTGAGATTATTTGAGCTTTGTGAAATTGTGTGTTGTCTAAGGAGCTTGGAAAGAAAAGCGTCTGGACTTCTTTAAGTTGCTTGAAGACGTTTCACCTCTCATCCGATAAGCTTCTTCAGTTCTAGCATCAAATGGTGGAGAGTCCCAGATTTAAGCTCTGTGGGAGTAACCCGTCAAGAGGGAAAACGGGTAAATAGTAAATGGTCTGTATTTGTATAGCGCTTTTACTAGTCCCTAAGGACGCCAAAGCGCTTTACACAACCAGTCATCCACCCATTCACACACTGGTGATGGTAAGCTACATTGTAGCCACAGCCGCCCTGGGGCGCACTGACAGAGGCAAGGCTGCCGGACACTGGCACCACCGGACCCTCTAACCACCACCAGTACGCAACGAGTAAAGTGTCTTGCCCAAAGACACAACGACTGAGACTGTCCAAGCTGGGGCTCGAACCGGCAACCTTCCGATTACAAGGCGAACTCCCAACTCTTGAGCCACAATCGCCGATCGCCATTGTAAACCACCGCCTCTGTTCAAAGATGGTCGCTCACAGTGCACATAGATGGCTTCTTTCACTCCTCTTTCAAACCATCTGTCCTCTCTGTCCAAAATGTGAACATTGACATCCTTGAAGGAGTGACCTTTGTCCTTTAGATGCAAATGGACAGCCGAGTCTTGTCCCGTTGAGGCGGCTCTTCTATGTAGAGACTATGATGATCTTAGACTACGATGACCTGGATGACTGAGAACCTTCACAGACATTAGAGTGGTTTAAGGATCCAGTCCCCAAGTAAGATGTTTTGTATCAAACTATCAATCACACCATACAGACATGTCAACTTGGCCTACAAGACTACCTGTAACGAGCTACGAATCCCTTTTTCAATAATCACAATTGTTTTGCTATATTTATTTGTATATATGAAAAAAAAAATTTTCCAGCAAGACGCTGTGACAACTCTTGCCTGAATGCCATCCGGGATTATTGAATGAATGAAAATTGTTTTTCACTCGGCACCAAATAGATTCTAAAATTCTAAATTTATCCACCATTTGTTTCTCTTCCAGACTGAAAAGCACAAGTCAGATGTTAGACACTTCAGTGTTTCCAAAGCACACATGAAAGCACGCTGAGGCTGTTCACCCATGGGAGACCGTTACACGCGAAGATCAAAACAGCATTTGGCACGGGTGAGTACATCACCGACACACACATATGAACACAAAATGCGACCGGATTCAGTTCAGTTATTCATAAGTATGGAATGCAGACTTAGAGTCTCAATCAGTCATATTAGTGCGTCAGATTGTGCGCCGACTGGCTGGTCAGTCATTATGCTGTGATATAAACAGGAAGTATATGAGATTTCACAGCTTTGTTTGTGTGTGTGTGTTTTTCAGAAATGGCATTATGCCATATTTTTTGTTATTTTTATAGTGTTTGCTTGTAGATGTGGGCCGTAGCGGTGTGAGAACTCAGTCTTAAACAACCTGACACAATCTGAATTTTGCCACAGGCTATGTATCGTTTGGATGCGTCTCACAGTGGGATCTAGGACCACCGTTTTGCCACATTTGTCAAGGGACTGTCAACTTGCATCTGAAGCAGCCCAAAATCTCTAGAGTGTAAAGAACTTACACATGCACAAACACATACAGACTCACAATCCAGTATCATACAGTCAAAGCTGTGCAGAGCTCAGAGATGCTGTAGGCGTGTTTAGTGTTGGGTTCAGACAAAGAACATTCAGTGTTATGTGGCACCATCTGTCCCTGAACAGCAAAACTCCCACGTGAGGGCATCTACACACACTTACAAAGAAGCACACACAAACATAGATGGATATACAATAAGTAAATACTCTCATGTCCCCCTCACATGTTCTCATATTTTGCTAATTATCTCCCTTACGGATGCCTGATTTCCCCTCGCTTCCTCCGTCTTTTTCACCTCTGTCTCCTCTCGTCTCCCGCTGCATCTGATAGAGTCTATTTAAGGGGACTGCGCACACACACAAACGCACACACACAAACGCACACACACAAATCGCCCTCTCCCTGTTGCTCTCAGGCTGTCTTTCACTTTGGGAAAGTTGCAGCTTTCATCCAACTTTGACGACTTCACATTAATTAGCTCAGTGGTTTGTTCTTCTGCTGGAGTGTGTGCTAGTTAGCAAAGTGGTGTCTGCTGATATTTGATAAGTGGGTGTGCACTACACTTTCTCTGTGACATTTCGGTGTCTGTCATTCGGAAAAAGCACACCCACATTTTGATGCCACGGCATGAGAGACCCTTATTGGCATAATCCCCTAGTTACCAAGGGCCTGGTTTAAGATAAGGAGTAGTAGAATGGCTTTGTAATCAGTGCAAAGTTTCTTTAATGAAACAATGAACTAAAGGAATTTAATTACTTACGCTTCCCTGGTCATGAGGAGACCAGTTGTTTGGCTTTTGGGAGGCATGTTGGCTCCACTCTTCTCTAATAGTTTTCTAACTGGTCAACAGTCCTGGGTCTTTCTAACATTTTTCTTTCATGAGGGAACAAATGCTGTTGTATTAGATCCAGTGTAGTATTGCCTTCTGGATATTGAAGGCCTTCCCGGAAGTAGATTTCTGGATAGGAGCAGATGTTTGAAAATCTGTGTATAGCTTTCAGGACTGATGCAGCCTTTCCAGATGTGCAAGATGCCAATTTCATAGGCACTAATGCGACCTCCTACCATCAGGTATCTTGGCTTTTTGAAAAAAGTGTTAGTAACAAGCCGGATGATCCCTTTCCACTTTAGTAACTTTTAAAGTGAGCAATAGTTCTCCAAGTTTTTTGAAGGTTGTTGAAAGTTTTTTTGGTTCATTTTCACTCATTTTCAGTCCAGTCCTTGTACTTAACCATCTTGGGAATAATGTTGACTCAGGGATTAACCAGTGGTGTGTCTACGTATAACAAAAACTTAAGAACAATTTTTCAATTGTATCTTTAAACACTTTGTTACTAGCAGCCTGTTGCATAAGCACACGTTCCCATTTCTTTAAATGTTTTTTAAAAGGGGGGAAATATTCCTGCACAGACCTGACATAGGGATCGAGGGCCAGTTCTTTCAGGTGATCCATCACCAAAGGTCTGATGGAGTGAAAGGTTTGATTCAAATCATCATCAATACTGTAGAGAAGGTCAGGAGGGCAACGGTGAGTGTCCACAGCCATCTGTAAAATACGGTGCAGGCACTGTCATGGTTTGAGGCTCAGGTTCAGTCAGTTGTGTCGGAGGTCGTGTTAAAATGAATGGAATTATGAAAACAGTACAGTCAGATTTTGATTCACAATGCAATAACATCCTAAAAAAATTTAATAATTTCATTTTTACGGCATGACAATGATCCCAAGCATACTGTCAGTGTAGTAAAGACATGGCCAGAAAATCACACAGTGAAACACTATCAGTCATGGATCGGCCTCCCCAGATCTCGAACCTCAACATTATTGAAGCAGTGTGGGATCATCTAAATGCAGCCAACATCCAAAGAAGAGCTTTGAATGTCCTTCAAGAAGCCTGGAGAACTATTCCTACTTAAAGAAATGACAAGAAAGCTGCCTGAGAGAGTTCAGACTGTGTTGAAGGATAAAGGTGGTCATACCAAATATTGACTTTCAAGCTCCTTGTATTGTAAAAGCTCTGTTTCTCCCTTATATAATGTATTAAGATGTATATTTGCACTTTTCAAAAAATCAGTACACTTTAATATTAAACCCTGGTCACGTTATGTTGTGGCTGCACAGTCAGCTAATGCTTGTTTTGCTCTTGTTAGCATGAATCCACGACACATATTGCTGTTACATTTCACGAAATGTTTGTTTTAAGAGTCTTAGGATTCTACTGACTGTTATTAATATTATTATTGTTATTATGTCTATTATTGCAGGACCTTTACCTTATAATACAAAGTGCTTTGAGGTGACTGTTGTTGTGATTTGGCGCCATATGACTGAAAATGAAAACTGAATTGAATTTCCGTGCAAAGAAAAACTGGCTTTATGAGTGTCACTTCAATAACTTTCAGTAATATTGCATGTATGTTTGTAGCTTTGAAGGGTTAATGAGACTACATATTACCACCACTTTTCAGTTTTATTAGTTTGCCTTAATTATGCATCAAGTGCAAGTACCACAGATCCATAAAGCCACTGCAGACTAAACAAGCTTTGCATTTCTTGGTAAACTTTGTTGAATTATGCCTGACTCTCATTCTCCTGACTTAAGGACTTCTGGTTTTCCTGTAATATTTAAATTTGGGGGTTTAAAAAAAGATGCTCCAATTCCAACCAAAAAGCACTTCCTACCTTAGAGAGACCAGCCTCCTCAAAAAACTTAACTTCTTCTGACACGTAAAATTGGTTTTTACAGAGACAGAAGTCAGAGATGCATACCCTGACATTTTAGAGTATTTTTAGTTGGTGTTTGAACAAGTCAGAGAGTCTGAGTGTCTGTTTTCCTTCCTCACTACCTCTCATGCTGCAGCTCTCATGTGATGATGAGACATTGTGTCATGTGCCCATCTGTCAGTGATGACTATGCCCTGATATCAGTACAAAATACACATATATACTAAACACATGCATGTTCTCTGTTGAGGAGGAGGAGAAAAAGGCCGTGTCTCTCAAGTTAATTAGTCTCTCTGGCACTGCGCTCCCCTCTTCCCTTCTCCAAAAGAGCACCAAGGTCAGATTACTTCTCATGATGGATCTCCGCATGTGTTCATGTCCCACTTTCTCCCGTTTTTCTCCGTTACACACATAAAGACGCACGTGCTTTCACAATGTCTTTGATCCTAAAGCCAGAATCGATTTGTTTTGTTGATGCAGTAGAGCTACCGAGTGTAATGACCTCTTCACTGTAGCTGCAGGGACAACATGTGTGTGTATGCGTGTGGCTGCAGGGATCAGCCATAATGAAGTGTGAATCCATCTGATAAAAAAAGTGTGTGAGTCGGTGAACTTCCCCAAGGGACTTACACACTGCTTTTACACAGATTACCTCTGCAAGAGTGCGCCTCTGTCTAGTTAAGCTACTTTCACTTCATTTAATCTTAATTTCCTTTTAGTTTGACGTGCAGCTTTTTGATTGTTACAAATTAAACGTGAGTTAAGGCCTCTACACACCAAACGTATAAAATTTGTGGAAATATTTCGTGCGTCAAAAATATTTTTGAATTTTCCTATTCCTAACGCTACAGAGGAGAATTAGGGCCACATTAAGAAAAAAACATATATTATTGTTCATTTTGAAATTTTGAAATTACACTAGACTCACTATTTAGAGAGTAAAAAAGTAGAAATACTGTTTTGAAAAGAAAAAAGTCAAAATGTGGAGATTTAAGTTGTCCTTTCAAGCCAAATTCCTTCCATGGCTGCTGTGCTCTGCAAAATGCCTTCACCACAGAACACCAGACGTGGCAGGCCCGCCATCAGAGCTCAGCTCTCTTCACAGATGAGAGCAGGTTCACGCTGAGCACTTGTGACAGACATGAAAGAGTCTGGAGAAACCGTGGCGATTGTTAAGCCGCCTGCAACATCATCCAGCATGACGGGTTTGGCAGTGGGTCAGTGACGGTGTGGGGAGGCATGTCCTCCTTTGTGTTGGTGAATGCCACACGGTGCTGGGTATGTGAGCAGAGGTCCCACTAATGGACGTCAGGACCGCATGGAGTCTGTGCCCGACGAGTAACCCGCTGGTGCTCGTTTTGCACGTCTCTCGGGGCGCGCCTCCTATTCCTCCTCACACACAGCAGCAGATCCTGAGCCTTAGGATGGTGTCTCCTCCACACTCTTGACACAGGATGCTACTTTGCAACCTGAATATGCCGCAGGTTATCTTTCCTAAGCGGGCAGATTGACATCTCAGAAGTTTAACTGACTTTGTGTTTTAATGCTTTTTTACAAAATCCTTTAGTTGTTTTTCTACATTAAATTAATCACATTCTCAGGCTTCAAACAGCAACATGTAGTGATGAAAAGAACCCATAAAGTGTGAGCGGTGTGTGTTCGAGGAGATGTGTGGCAGACGCTGAAGGAGCAGGTGCAGAGTGGACCGGCGGGTTCACAAAGGCGAGGAGCTGATTGGCAGGACTTTGCAGAAAGCTGACTGGCTGGCACACGCGGGAATCTGGAGTGCAGAGAGTTTGGAAACTACAGAGAAAAAAGTAGTTGTTATTACTGCTACACTTAATGGAAAAATTTGACAGAGAGTGGGTGGAAGAGCTGGAGTTAATATACTGCAGGACGATGATGTATACCTGTGTGGGGAAAGATGCTGGTGGAAGGAAGAACGTGCACAGGAAAAAGATTGATCTGAATCACAGAGCTGTATCACAATAAGTGAATGCAGATGTGCATTAATTTACTCATGACTCATGACAGTCTCTTCCACATATATCTGCATGCAACATGGCAGCTTTATATCCTTACTAGCTTCACATATGGTGACTGTCAAAACAATAAGAACAGAAGAATAAACGATACGTCAAGACCAAGTAGGAAGAAAGAGAAAAAAACTGAAAAGTAAAAGTCCAGTGAAAAAAACAACCTTACTCATAAAACTTAGGATGCTCTTTTGAAGTCGGCTTACACATATGGAGAGTTTGCTTCTGCAGAGGTTTGGTTGCTGAAGGTTCAGTTCTTGGTAGTGAATGACAGGAAACTGTACTTTCCCGTTGTTGCCAGGGAACTGGGAACTTTTACTTTTGCACGAGCAGGACCTTTCAAGCTCTACTAATCCTTCCTGCACCGCGCTGCATCTCTATGTTTGCCTGCGTTGCCCGTATGCTGCCACTTTGACGGCATCACGCTCATCACCAAGAAGCCAATTCGCTCGCTTAGTGCAGAGCCACTTCACTTCTCACTCACTCAGCTCAATTAAGGCTTAAAGCACTTGAGACAGTCATTTTCTGTAAATTGTACCGATTTCTTCTAGAGCAGCATCTGATGCACTGATTTTTAATGACTGGGTCACAACACTCTGGCTGAGGGTAGTTCTGACATTGCAATTGCTGCATCTTCCTTTACGTTTGTGGTGGCTTTTTGGCCAACCGAGGAACAAAGTGCATCACAAAGTACTTTGACGCTTCCCTTCCATTAATAGTGATTATTAAGCTTTTTTTCCACCCAGAAAGCTGACGCTGCAGTGGGAGTGGGACTGTCTCAAACCCCAACACTGGTATTTGTAGCCGCTGCCACTGTGTTTAAGTACCAGCTGAGACCATGAGCATGAGCAGTCCTATCTGAGGACTTTTGGGAATAAACTCTGAGTAACCCAAGTTCTTAAATTTATGCCTTGTGCAATCAGGCTGTCCAACACTATCTGTGGTGCTAACGCAGCCAAAAGGACAAGCTAATCTCCTTAATTATCACCGTAAGCTATTCATGATGATGATGCAGTCACTGTAGTGCTACAACAGGTTTATGGCCTTTGGATTACCCCGTACCCAGTACACTGGGGACATGGATCCCCAGGACATCTTTGTCACGGGCTGGGTCTGTGATCCAGCATTTTGGGTTCAGTTTGTATTGTTGACTTATGTTATTGAAGATATGTTAAGTTCTGGTTGTTGCTATTATTTATTAGGATCTGAGTTTCCTTGTATTTTGTCATTCATTGTTTATGTTAAGTTCATTTAGATATTAGCTCCTAGATTGTTTTAGTTTTTGTTCTTTGCTTGTTAAAGCCATTTGTGTCTTCGCCCCCTGTGGTTAAGTCTTTCTTGTTGGCTCATGTCTTAAGCTGTCATGTTTCATGTCTGCATGGTTCATTTGTCAAGTATGTGTCTTGTCTGCATCCCGTCATGTTTCCTGTTTATTTTGAAAGTCTTGTTTCCATGTTCTATGTGCTAAGTTTACACTTCCCCTGCGGTCTCATTATGATTTTTTGTGGCAGCTGTTTCCTCATGTGTTTCCACTTCCCATGATCACCCCTTGTGTGTCTGTGTGTTTCCGTTCAGTCTTCGTCAGATCGTCTGTACTATTTTCCCCATGTCAAGTCATAGTTCAAAGATCATAGTTACTGTCATAGTTCACAGTCATAGCAGTCACAATCGTCATAGTTTCCTACTCAGTCTGTCTCTTCGTCTGTGTCTGCTCCTGGGTCCTCCTCACTCTTGTTCTTATCGCTAAAATGGCCTGCATTTGTATAGCGCTTTACTCAGTCCCTAAGGACCCCAAAGCGCTTTACACTACATTCAGTCATCCACCCATTCACACACACATTCACACACTGGTGATGGCAAGCTACATTGTAGCCACAGCTGCCCTGGGGCGCACTCACCGAGGCGAGGCTGCCGGACACTGGCGCCACCGGGCCCTCTGACCACCACCAGTAATGGTGGTGGTCAGAGGGCTAATGATAGTTCCTCATGGTTTGCTTCATGTTTGGGCTCATTGCCAATAATTTATGTGTTTAATGCATATGTACAGAAGAGAAGATGACAAGCATGTGCCTGTATAACTCTCTGGCCAGCGAATGTAACGCAAATACCTTCAGGACTTGACGTCATTTCACATGCGTGTTCATCAGGTTTTGATAGGGTGATTGGG
Source organism: Copadichromis virginalis (assembly GCF_057382275.1). Taxonomy (NCBI): domain Eukaryota; kingdom Metazoa; phylum Chordata; class Actinopteri; order Cichliformes; family Cichlidae; genus Copadichromis; species Copadichromis virginalis. Next base: position 34,078,318 of record NC_140620.1, read on the forward strand.
GTTTTTTGTTGGTTTTTTTGCTCTTTGTCAGTATTTACAGTATTTACATTTTCTTGTGCTATGTTGTCCTATTCTTGTGAAAATATGTCATATTCAACAGTCAGGCTTTCCTATTGGCTAATTTTTGAGTCATTTTCCACTTATTGTAAGCCTATTAACAGGAAGCGATTGGTCATGCACAACAATGCCTCTAAAAGAGCCATTAATCAGCCATTTCATTAACTTTTCACCTACTTATTACTCTAATCAACCAATCACATGGCAGAAATTCAAGACAACCTGCTGAGGATTAAATTAGACATCAGGATGAGGAAGAAAGGCGATTTACTGTAAGTGGTTTGAATGTGTTGTGGTTGTTGGTGACAGATGGGCGGTCTGAGTATTTTTAGAAACTGCTGATCTATACTCAGATATCAGCTATCTGCTACACCCCTTGCCCCACAGGCTAAGTCAGCAAAGCGTAACTAATAAAACCACTGGTGAGTGTAAAGAGCCAATGTGGTACTAATATGCATGCTTAAAGCAGCTTCTAAGTGTCTGAATATATGTTCCTTTTCCTCTTGGCTGAATTCCTTGTAAAGAAAGTATAGCAGCAATTATTTGCTGCTATACTTTCAATTATTTGAAAGTATAGCAGTTGCTATACCAGGAAAAAGTATCCAAAATGTATCTGCAGAGGAAGTGCTCTTATTACGAATCATTTCAGTGAGGGAAATGCGGCATTAGTCAGCTCAGCCCTGACAGGGCTGCAGACCAAAAACAGCTGCTGAGTCTGGTTTAGGAAGCGTTCCTCCCTCTAATCAAGTGTTTTTCTTTAAGTGGGCAATCACTTATTAATTAGCAACTCCCAAGCCATAGCGAGCTCTCCTGACAGGCTGCCAAAAGAAAGATAATCAGAGTATATGGGCCTTTCAACTTTGGGGAACACAGTTGACAACCCATCACCGCACCCCCTCTGGGTGCACAAATCCAAATTAGCTCTCGTCACACCCTCTTGAATTTTTATGTCGATAGCAGACGCATGTCCCCATGACTGCCGGCCAAGATTCTGCAAATGTTTTAGGTGAAAAAAAGTCCATTATTCATTATCTGAATTCTCCACAGCGGTGTCAAATGGTAGAAATATAAGTGAGCGTCCTGCATTTGGGTGAAATTCCTCACCGGTGGGCAAATACTGAGAACTGCAGATTCATATAAGTCAATGCATTGGAGTTGATGCTGGAAGATCAGGTTAGAAACAGCCTTCAACTCACTTTTACCTCAATCTTAAAACGTAGTAAACATGAAGTACTGACTGTCTCAATACCACAGTCACACGTATACCCACAAACTAATTGCTCTCCTTCAGGCTGTCTATCAAACAGCTCCTGGCTTTTTAATGACATGCTAATAAGGCACTAACGACAGAGGGAAAAAAAGCCTAACAAGCTTTGCAATTAAAATGGCCGAAAAAATTTTCCTCCTCCTCTTCAGTCCTTCTTCTCTTCCGCTCCTCCCCAGGCGGGGGGTTGCCGGGCGTTTTGTCAGCCCTACTTGGTTTAAGTAGTTTTTATAATGGAGGCTGCCACATCAAGAAAGCGTCAGGAAGGATGCGAGTGCACATGAGAGGAGAGAGAGTGTGTTAAGTGTGTCCTTTTTGTTTCGTTTCCAATAATGTTCCTTTATGAGAGAGAAGGGCTGTGTCAGAATGCTGAGTAAAAGTCTCTGGAGGGTTGCCTACACACAAACACACACGCACACACACCGTGTGGGCGCACGGACACCCACTCGCAGTTTTTGTGCATTTACACACAAAGCTGTGCACTCTGGTCCTCCCACTCGCTCTGCTTTCTTCTTCACCTTAGAGTCTTCGCAATAATGCGAAAGGACAAGGTCTCTGAAAAATTCAAACGGGAGCGGGAAGAGGGAGAAAAAGGAAAAGAGATGGTCCCCGTCACGAGAGGGATGAAGGGTCACCCCGTGTCCGCGTCGTTAACATAAATTATCGAACGCGTCTCCCCTGTTGACTGTCAAGCTGCTGCCCATCCACCCTCTGCCCCTCATTAAATATGAACGTGAAGCCCTTGCGGTGTGCGTTGGGGGAATGTAAGTGAAAAGTGGCCAAAACATGAACTTTCAGCATATGCTGTATCCTCTGTGATGCTTTCATTGCTTGTTGCGACCAAATTCAGTCAACAAGGGAGCCAATTTTCAAGAGTGTGTGCTTTTTTTCTCTTGGTGAAGGAAAATTGGATGCTGTTCATCTGCGAGTATTGTGTAGTTTGCATTGCTGGCATGTCTCTTATTAGTCTCCTCGGCAACACTAACACCAGACTCATCTGTACTGAATAGCATGAAAAAGTCACAGCACAGTACTTTGGATGCAACGTGGACGCACAAAGTCGGCACAGCTGCTGATCAAAGAGCTTCAGTCCGATGTTTATTTAATGATTCACATGTGGCGTAAATGAACTGACTCCATCTTATCCAATCTCTTTTTCTCTATTTTTACTTGGTAGGCTTTTCCTTTGCATTAGCAATGTAGGCATCAGCAACTTTTAAACATCTGGATTTCATGTGTGTTTATATAAAGTTAAAGGCTTTGCTCGTCTACCTTCACACACATATGAATGTTAGGAGTGAGTTTATGGGAATTTTGACCATTCCGCCAGAAGCACATTGGACGAGAAGGCCTGGCTCACAGTTTTTGCTCTAATTCATCCCAAATTCTGTCGGGTTGAGGTCAGGAGTCTGTGCAGGCCAGCCAAGTTCTTCCACACCATAATCGCTCATCTAATAATAAAATGGAAGATCAGATCATTAAATAATTTTTACTGCTTGTTAGCCAGCTACTGTGGTTATTTAAGGTACTTGCAACCATATTTTAGTTATCCAAACCTACCAGACACTTTGTGTAGAAGTAATTGCACCAAAATTGGTTGAGTCACGCGTGGCTAGAAGAACTGCAGTCAGATAACTTTGACCTCTTCTCTGTGGAATTGTTTTTCACATCGATCGGCTATGTTTGGATATCTGGTTTCCTTAATTCCCTTTTGAGAACTGCATTTTGTTTTATCTTGGGTTGTCTTTGTCTAATATTGAAATTTGATTCATGATCTAGAACATGCTCCTGTGATAAATATGCAAATAATAAGAAAAAGAGCAAATACTGTCTCACAGCACTCTGTGTGGATCCATCCACTGTGGCGACCCCACGTGTGAGCAGCTGAACGAAGCTTTTAATGTCATGAACTTTGAAATTTAACTCGCTAGCTGAGGCTCACACAGGCTGAGATGTAGCTCTTGGGTTCTGTGTAGTTTCTCTGAGCATTGCTCAGTCTGACCTTCGAGTTCACTCCTGTGAAAACTGTAGCATTGTGTTAACTCACACCTGACTGCTCCACAGCACAAAACTGCCAAAACTTCTGATTTTATAGAGGTGCTCACCCTTCTTGATGATAACTTGGCTGGCTGCTACTTATACTCTTAATTCCCAAAGAAGCAGTAAGGATGTACTTAGTATTTCAAAGGACTGCAGAGAGTCCTGTGAAAACTTTGTTTCTGAGATTACTGTCTGTATGTCTGTATAAGGCAACATGCCTTTTCTCCCCATGGATGTGTTGCTGTCTAGCAAACACATGCACGCAGGCAAGAAGAAACAGTGCCTTGTAGAGTCATCGCAGCAACCTCTGAGCACCGCACAGTGCAGGTTTTAGTGGCAGCTGTGTTAACTTTATTATCTGCTAAGTGCTCAGATTGTACAGAATTTGTTTGTTGAGCCCGTCTATAAATCAGGAATACAAGCCTGAAATGCACAGCCACACAAACGCTCAGCTCTTAATCTGCTGTGCAGACAAAGTAGCGAGGGCAGGAGCAGCATAAACAGGAGCCGTGCATTCATAAAAAAACTTTAAGTTGTGTTTGTATGAAGTTTCTACAAACCCGTGATCAGGAGAAACTCTTGGCAGTGAATTATTTCTTATGATGTCACCTTTATACAGTTTGCAGCAACCTTTAAAAAATAATCTTTGCTTTGGTAATAGATAGATTTGGACTAGATTTGGAGAGTTGGACTGTCTTTTAATTCTTCATGGCACAGGTTCCTCAGAGATTCTGGTCAAACATTTGGCTGCAGTGTTACACATCTCCCAAATTTCCAGTTCTACCACATCCCAAAGATGCTCTATTGGATGTATTGGACTGAGAGTTTTTAAATTGTGTTGATAGGCCACGTAAAACCAGAGTTATGATAAAACATGGCATTTAGTTGTTTTGAACGGGGGGAAGTTTTAGGAGTGACGGCGGTGTTTTGAGATGTGAAAGATTTGCGACATTTAGCGCAAATCTTGTGTCGTTAGTGTGTAGTGTAGTCAATAGTTTTGTTGTTTGTGTCAGAACAATGAGGCGACTGCTGAATGTTACAGGTGTTACAGGAGTGATACGTCTCCTGCTGTCAGGCCTGCAGGTATCAGGCTGTTGTTCTCCTTTATATCATAGTGGACAAATTATTTTTTGGAGCAGCACAAATAATTTGTTTGGCATCAGATTTGATGCAGAACAGCTGATTGTTCTGTAAATAGTTTGAAATGTTTATTTAAAAAACGCCTCGGCTGCATTTTTAGATAAAACAGCTGCAAAAAACGTTGTTGTTTCAAAAACTCAGTAACTTTTTTGAAGAAGTAACTTTATAAGTAATTGCCCAACATTGGTCATTATTTACTGTATTTTGCAGACAGAGTTACAGGACTCTCTCCCAGACCACAGACTCATACTCATAATACCAGTCAGAGCTTTATTTAAAAAAGAAAAAGAAAGAAAGGAAGTTTTGTTTTCAAAATTGGAGTTCAAGTTGTTTTTACTTCCAATAGTGTTAACGTACTACACAGATCATGAACAAGATTTTTTTTTTCATTGTAAGTGGGCTAAAGCAGTTAATTAATAGTAGTCTAACATAAATGCTGTAATTTGATTATTTTAATAAACCATGTAACTTGGATGGATTCGATGCTGGCGTGACCACAGTGCACACGCCTGCTGTCACTCACAGTGGTCCAAGGGACCGCTCATGGAGTTTGTGTGTTCGCTCAGACACGTGAAAAATTAGAGGGAGCATTGACCAACACCATTACCCCACCAACAGCAGCCCGTGTTGATTCAAACCTGGATGGATTTTTGCTTTGGTGTTGTTTAAACCAAACTCTGAATGTTGCAGCAGAAATCAAGATAAACTTTAGTGAGCATGTGTGAACTGTAGCCTCAGTTCCCTGTGTCACCCTGTTTGCTCTGCTGACATTAAAGAGGGTAAGGAGGTAATGCTTAGTAACCAGTAATTAGACTACTTTTCTATTGTTATTTTGGAAACAAAAGAGAATCAAAGGCCTTTTGTGCACTGCGAATACATAAGTTCAGATTTCAAAAGAACTCTACTCTTTCAGTTCACAAACGAAGCGCCGTGCTTTGGGCCAAAACAATCTTTAAGGACACGTTCAAAGCTAACATCAGGCAGTCCGAGGATCTTGAGTAAGGTGTGTATCAACGTGCTGGAAGCATGCAACACTCAGAGCATTAATCCAGAAAAACACAAAGTGAATTTCATATTTAAAGACCAACTTTGAAAACAAAAAATAGACCTGAAAAAATCACAGCCAGTACTTTAATTCCTGTTTTTCTTATAGTCCTTAAACTTCAATTACATTCCTCACAGCAGGAAAATTGTCCTACAGCCATTTATTTATTTTTTGCACCAGCTTTTATAGGGGGAGAGGTGGTGTACGCTCTCAGTCTGCTGCAGGGCTAACACAGAGACACAGACAGAGTCACACATGTGGCCAATGTTTTTGGACTGTGGGAGAAAGCCGGAGAACACATGCGGACACCTTCCACACAGAAGGGTCACAGTTGGCTGATGGATTTAAACCCACCATCTTCTAATTGTAAGGCAACGGTGCATTGTTCTTGTTTTTTAAAAAAATAGAAAAACGAAAAGAAAAAAACTGGAGTTCATCCAGTCATTTCCATGCCACCTAATCATCCCTGCTAATGGATTATTCCTTTAAAATAACTCATGTTCAGAATAATTCATGCAGATCGGGGCAGTCCAGTAATTTTATGGGACTCTCTAAGTGTGTGGTGCAGCAGGTTCCTGTCAACAGATTGCCAAAAAAGTAATGAAGGAAGAGGTAATAACAGAGTCTGTTGTAAACCTACAGATTAGGGTTAGGAGCTTTACACACACCCTTACTAACGTAGGGCAGTTTTACATAATCCTGTATCACATAGTACTCCCTCTCAAATCCACACAAACTGGACCATGAGCAGAAACAGAAACTGCACTCTGTGACTGTTTATATTGGAACTGTGAGGTCTTTCTCTGTACTCGGACTGGAAAAATCTCCACACATGTTATGATGACATTGTTAGTGTCGGGCTTGCACTGTTAGTGAGAAAACTGGGGAGTTAAATCGGCTCACAGACCGTATGAGCAGAGAAAACATGAGTTCCAGGCTTGATATTTTTCTATTATTAAGTTGGGAAAAGTTGTCCTCTTTTTTCCCTCACAGCACATCCGAGGTGGTCACGCAGCTCTTGGCAGTACATGTTTCTCCCGCACTTTTTCAAATATGCAGCAATAACCCTTTAAACCCTAAACCATCAGCATTTTTAGCAAGGGTGGGCAACTCCAGGCCTCAAGGGCCGGTGTTTTGCAGGTTTTAGACATCACCCTGGGTCAACACACCTGAATCAAATGATTAGTTCATTATCAGGCCTCTGGACAACTTCAAGATATGTTCAGGAGGTAATTTAGTCAGCTGTGTTAGATCAAAGATACATCTAAAACCTGCAGGAAATCGGCCCTTGAGCCCTGGAGTTACCAACCCCTGGTTTAAAGGGTAAAATGCCACAATTGCTTTTGTTCCCCCAAGTTTTCCTTCAGGCAAAATCTGTAGATATTTTCCAGGTATCTATTTACCAGAAAAGAAATTGGAAATCAGAGCAGCAACAGGGAGAAGGTCAACCCTAACTAAGTAAGACGTGATAGACCTAAATTACAAATACTGGAAAGGCAATATATTACACAAAAGTGGTGAACGAATGATTTAGGGTAATTGCATTTTCATTTTGGAGCTAAACAAAGCTACTATGCTAAACAAAGTCTCTCTGATGGCTCAGTCACACCTCCTTGTGACTATGTAAAAAGGCGGTGATTTTGCCGTCATACACTAATTGCCAGTAGTGTGTCAACATAGTGGATGCCCAGAAGTTGACCAGTCAACACTCTCAACCGTTTTGATCAAAAGGTTGCCCTTTGTGAGGCAGCCTGTCTCCAAACACTAAGGACAGACTCCAGTCATCCTTGGGGTGTTTTCACACCTGCAGTGTTTAGTCCGTTTAAATTAAACTGTGGTTTGTTTTCCCTCTTGATGCATTTGTGCAGATGTGAACACAGTAATCGCTCTCAGGTGTGGACCGAGAAACTTCAGAGAAGGTGGTCTCTATTTGTGCCGTTTCAAATTAACTCCAGAACAATTCAATTATGCTGTAAACATAATCCGACCTTAATCCAATTACTAGGTGTACTTTGATGTTAAAAACATCCCCTAGCCATGTATGCTTTGTATTCTGGGATGGAACAGGGTACTACAGATGTGCAAAAGTCTGTACGGGCTAGCAAGTAGCCTGGCCAACAAGCAGACTGAATATTCTCACATGGTTTGTAGTGAAGCATTTTGGTTCAGTTGGAGTTTTCTCTGCGAGAAAAGAAACCAAATCAAATCACGTGGAAAAGCTGCAAGCTTAAAAACATAGAGAGAGTGAGCTATAGGTGTAAAAACACCCTCACACACACTGGGATTGGTTTGCTTATACTTGCTGCCTAATTTATAAACACAGATATGCGATATGTCTCTTTGCAGTTGGGACTCATCTCAACTGGCTGTATTCTGGTCGTATTCCTATATATGCAGTTAAATTGCTGTCCTGCAGCAACAAATTGCATCTAACTGACAACTTGACCCCAATCAGTCACAAACTGATAGCAGACTGATTTTCTCTTATGGCCATTTTATTGACTTCCTGACACATCAGAGTCACTTTGAAGATGGCAACTGACTGCGAGTGGGCCTTGGTCCCTGTCTTCAAAGCAACCAGTTCATTGCCGAGTGGCAGTAATTCTGCTCATTCTGTAATCGCCAGCCACTGTTGTCTGGCCACAAAGTTATTTTGCCTTTGCTTTCTGCTCCTTCTTTGTCTTCATCTATCCCTTTTCTCATTATGCTCTCAGTCTCCCTCCTTGTTAATGTGACCAGTGACAGGATTCAGCACAATGAAACTACAGACGTCAGTGGATTCATCAAATGCCACCTACGCGGCATGTGCTGTGTACCAGTACTAAGGATGTGAATTGAAGGTGAAGGCTCCAGTATCGTCGCGCTCACCACTACACGCATGCCTTTCTCTCTTTTTCTGCCCTGGTGCCCTTTAGATGAAACAAGAGAGAGGGAAAAGGTAGAGTGTAGGGTTCAAGCAAAGCTGATACCATCCTAGTTCATCAAATTGTGGCATGCAGATAACATAAATTTAAACAAATGCCAGGACAAAGACAAATAGGAACCTAGCAAATGGGAGAAGGTGAGAGATCTAAAGATGTCTAAAAATCTGTACGTGTGTTCTACAATGGAATGTCTATTAACTGTGCAACATTTTCAAAATATGTCAACATTTAATGGATTTCATGTACGGTGGCCCTGAGAGTTCAAAGTTGCATTTTAACTTAAGAAAACTCCAGCAAACAGAAAATGGCTGCAAAAGCACACAAAAGACAACAGATGCTGAATAAAACACAATATAGGACACAAACTGAAAATCTCACTCACAATGGAAGTGTTTGTGAGGGAACAGCTGCAGAAATGAACAGAAACCAAAACGTGCCAAGGATTGCACTTAAAAGAAGCTGAGGGCTCATGGTGAGGGAGAAAAAGATGGAAGGTAGTGTGTGTTTTAATCATGATTCATGTAATACTGTAGATACATGTTTGCTATTAGCTGTTTACTGTTAGCTTGTCACTTCTGCAGCTGGTCAGTCACATATCCGTATGCGTGGGTTAGAAATAGATCCAGGGTAAAGGAACAATCCAAAAACTGAAAATCAGTGCAGCAGATATTGTGCATTGAATGACACAGGGAAATGCTATGGTTTGGGTATAGGTGAGGGTTAGGCCATCCTCCATGGTGTGAAATGATATGTGAAAAGCTAAATACGTTGTTTCAGCACTTCCCCATACCAGGCTGTAAAGCTGCTGCAATCTGGATGTTGCAAGTAACTGGTCATAAGGGGGGGATTATGCTCCTGGAAAGGCAATAAGAAGACAAAAACCATTTCACAGTGAGCCTTGTTTTACTGGTTAAACCCCAAATTCTGCATGGAAATGTGTGAATCATATTTGAGTGGCAGGTTTGAAATAAGATAAGATAAGATAAGATAAGATAAGATAAGATAGAACTTTATTAATCCCTCGGGTGGGTTCCTCTGGGAAATTCGACTTCCAAAAAAAGCACAGCAACGACCAAAGTTACAGTTACAGAACTGTTATATATATATATACACACACACACATATATAAATACAGAGACAAATATAAATAAAATATACAAAGGGGATAAATAGAATAAATAGAAATAAAAAATAAAAATACAAGTGAATTGCACATTTCAAGTATTGAGTCTATTGCACTGTTGACTATTTACAAAAAGTATTGCACAAGGTATTGTACAGTGAGGTGAAGAGGCACTACAGCTTAGTTGTTCCCCCCTCCTTTGTCCTCCTGTTTCCCCTCCCTCTCCCCTCCAGAGAGGAGTTAAACAGTCTGATGGCGTGTGGGACAAAGGAGTTTTTAAGTCTGTTAGTTCTTGTCTTGGGGAGAAGCAACCTGTCACTGAACAGACTCTTCTGGTTGTTTATGGCCGTGTGCAGAGGATGCCCAGCATTGTCCATAATGTCCATCAGTTTCTTTAATGTCCTTTTCTCTGCCACTGTCACCAGAGTGTCCAGCTTCATGCCGACCACAGAGCTAGCCCTCCTGATCAGTTTCTCCAGCCTGGATGAGTCCTTCTTTGCTGTGCTGCTCCCCCAGCACACCACAGCATAGAAAAGTACTCCAGCAACCACTGACTGGTAAAACATCCTCAGGAGCTTCCTGCAGATGTTAAAAGACCTCAGCCTCCTGAGGAAGTACAGTCGGCTTTGGGCTTTTTTATACAGGTGCTCTGTGTTGCATGACCAGTCCAGTTTATTGTCCACCCACAGCCCGAGGTACTTGTACTTGTTGACCACCTCCACCTCCTCCCCCTCTATCTGAACTGGCAGTGGACCTTCTCTGGACCTCCCGAAGTCCACAACCAAATGACGATGAACAAAGCAGTCAAAGTTATGCAAGTAGAGCATTACACAACAAATTACACAAAAGAAACAGCCGTGTAGCTGTCTCTGGGTGACCCTCGTAGGTGTTTGCCAATTTGCATTTGGTTGAAGCATGTGCTAGCCTTAAGTCACAGCTGAGACGCTCATGTGTCCAGTGGGCATTTGCTACAATCTGGCAGCACAAATGAATGCACTGTGGACATTTTTGTGCTGGGAATAATACAGGCAGCTACACTCTTCATTTGGCAGAAGCCAAATGAAACTCCAACATGTCACAGGAGGACAGTTTGTTTTTAACAACCAAACAAATTTATCTTAACATGACCGCCATAGACACAAGAGATTGTTTCCATCTGCAGTAACATAAATCTATTGTATGTATCTATCACCCCAGCACAGAACAGAGCAGGCATTAATGCCAACAGTTAATGTTGTGGAAATTTTAACAATAACCTGCAACACACCCAGTGAGCTTGATTTGAAGTGGGTTTAATAAACACATTGCAATGTGGAGAGAGCATCCCAGTGAAACACCAGGACCATCTCTGAATTGTGGCCACCGCCCTTACATCTTATATACAGACACACAGACAAAGAACATTCCTCAAACTCTTACATGTTGGCCCCTCTCACGGGGGGGGGGGCTATACAGGGAGTGCAGAATTATTAGGCAAATGAGTGTTTTGTCCACATCATCCTCTTCATGCATGTTGTCTTACTCCAAGCTGTATAGGCTCGAAAGCCTACTACCAATTAAGCATATTAGGTGATGTGCATCTCTGTAATGAGAAGGGGTGTGGTCTAATGACATCAACACCCTATATCAGGTGTGCATAATTATTAGGCAACGTCCTTTCCTTTGGCAAAATGGGTCAAAAGAAGGACTTGACAGGCTCAGAAAAGTCAAAAATAGTGAGATATCTTGCAGAGGGATGCAGCAGTCTCAAAATTGCAAAGCTTCTGAAGCGTGATCATCGAACAATCAAGCGTTTCATTCAAAATAGTCAACAGGGTCGCAAGAAGCGTGTGGAAAAACCAAGGCGCAAAATAACTGCCCATGAACTGAGAAAAGTCAAGCGTGCAGCTGCCAAGATGCCACTTGCCACCAGTTTGGCCATATTTCAGAGCTACAACATCACTGGAGTGCCCAAAAGCACAAGGTGTGCAATACTCAGAGACATGGCCAAGGTAAGAAAGGCTGAAAGACGACCACCACTGAACAAGACACACAAGCTGAAACGTCAAGACTGGGCCAAGAAATATCTCAAGACTGGTTTTTCTAAGGTTTTATGGACTGATGAAATGAGAGTGAGTCTTGATGGGCCAGATGGATGGGCCCGTGGCTGGATTGGTAAAGGGCAGAGAGCTCCAGTCCGACTCAGACGCCAGCAAGGTGGAGGTGGAGTACTGGTTTGGGCTGGTATCATCAAAGATGAGCTTGTGGGGCCTTTTCGGGTTGAGGATGGAGTCAAGCTCAACTCCCAGTCCTACTGCCAGTTTCTGGAAGACACCTTCTTCAAGCAGTGGTACAGGAAGAAGTCTGCATCCTTCAAGAAAAACATGGTTTTCATGCAGGACAATGCTCCATCACACGCGTCCAAGTACTCCACAGTGTGGCTGGCAAGAAAGGGTATAAAAGAAGAAAAACTAATGACATGGCCACCTTGTTCACCTGATCTGAACCCCATTGAGAACCTGTGGTCCATCATCAAATGTGAGATTTACAAGGAGGGAAAACAGTACACCTCTCTGAACAGTGTCTGGGAGGCTGTGGTTGCTGCTGCACGCAATGTTGATGGTGAACAGATCAAAACACTGACAGAATCCATGGATGGCAGGCTTTTGAGTGTCCTTGCAAAGAAAGGTGGCTATATTGGTCGCTGATTTGTTTTTGTTTTGTTTTTGAATGTATATTTGTGAATGTGGAGATGTTATATTGGTTTCACAGGTAAAAATAAATGATTGAAATGGGTATATATTTGTTTTTTGTTAAGTTGCCTAATAATTATGCACAGTAATAGTCATCTGCACACACAGATATCCCCCTAAAATAGCTAAAACTAAAAACAAACTAAAAACTACTTCCAAAAACATTCAGCTTTGATATTAATGAGTTTTTTGGGTTCATTGAGAACATGGTTGTTGTTCAATAATAAAATTATTCCTCAAAAATACAACTTGCCTAATAATTCTGCACTCCCTGTACCTCCTCCCTCACAGAGAGAATTATGACCTTGTTTTCTGCTTAGCCATCACCTAATGCTGGGCTTACACTGTGCAATTTTTGCCCCATTTTGAGCCGATTTTTGAGTCGTGTGACCGTTTAGGCGATCGGCCCGATTTTGGCCTTCATCGTGCGTCGTGCATCTTGTAGTATACGTGGGGTAACGAGACGCGATTAACACCTCACGACGAACTCCCGATCATCAATCGCTTGGTCGCGAGGATTTCAAACCTGTTTGGGTCGTGAGGGTGTCACCGCAGTTTGTCACACTGCGCACGCGCAAACACAAATGTCAGCGAAAAAGACGGCGCAGCACGGCAGTGCAGCGTGTGCACTATCCACAAGCGATGGAGGCACAACTTGTAGAACTTTGGAAAGCTCATCCGAGCCTTTTCGATGTGGCCTCACAAAATTATCACGACACAACAACCTTGAAAATAGTTGGATCTACACTGCTGCTCAATCACAGCTGCCTGATCAATGTTTTTCATTAGCAATTTAGCAAAGTTGATGGTGGTGGTGTGCGTGTCTGTGTGAGTGAAAGACAGAGAGGGAGAGCGAGCGACAGAATTTCTGTTATAACCTTCATTTTATGGACGCACAGTGTGAACACTCTGGTCGCATCAGAGCATCGGGCTGTATAGTGTGAGACCCTGCATCGTGACCTACGAACTTCTAACCCCTGCGAGTCAATCGTACAGTTTGAGCAGGAGCTGAATCGCGCGACTGAAAAAATCGCACAGTGTCTGCCCAGCATGAGGATTTACATCCCTGATAAGCAGAAGGAGCCTCACTATCTGTTTAACGTCTCCCATTTCAATGGCCTCACTGTGTTAACTTTCCACATGCATGTAAAGTAGTGGCAGGAGTGCTCTTACTATAGTAAAGTGAGAAAGTAATATTACTATAACTAATGTGATATGATTAAATATGTGATTAATACATGAGAAAAGAAATCTGCCACCACATTACATTGGTTTAGGTGGGTTGCAAAGAGGCTTGCAGATGTGCAGCCATTGTAACGCAACTTATATAGCACACCCAACTTAATATCTGACAAAAGCAGAGCTGTCAGGTGGAAGTCTTTGTGCTAATTACATTATCTTGAATTCATATTATGTGTGATTGACTGTGTGTATCATGTGAAGAGAAATATATGAATTATATGGCATGTTCTTTAAACTTATTACACAATAAAAGGCCTACGTTCAAGACGTTAGTGAGCAATGAAACCAAAACAGAATCTTTTTTTTTTTTTCAGATCTTTGAGGCATCGTTCATTTCTTCTGAGAAAAACACAAGAGTATGGATGTATGCTGAGGGACACAATTTTAGTACCCTATTTTTATACTATATTTTATACCCTATTTTTTGGACTATAAGGCACACTTAAAATCCTTTAATTTTCTCAAAAATCCACAGTGCGCCATATATATGAATTCTGGTTGAAAACAGAATTTATTAAATTTAACGGAGTTACAAGTTAGCAGGAAGTTAGCTCGCTAGTTTCCACCTAAACATCATATGCCATGTTCTGACTGAGAGATTTCTGAAAAAATGTAATTGTACAGCTATGCTATCACTCCCAACATAAATGAAGACAGAAAACTAAACAGTAGTGACGTTTCAGGGTTACTGAAGTTGGACTAGATGGTATATAATGCTGTGCTACGTGATCGCTAGCAACACAGCTACGCTAACAAACAGTTATGCTAACTTAGCATAATAAACATTGAAGCTGGAGGATGAACGCTAACTTTTTTCCACTCGATAAAAGTTAACGTGAGGGTTCCCGATGGTTAGGGACGAATGCAATCGCATGGCAGGATGCTGTAACTGGACCAAACTTCAGCCAGGAGAACAACTGAGATAATCCATCCACAATACGAGGTTACTCATTAATATACTGCAGAGAGACGTGCATCAGCAAAATTAAAACACGTTTCATTTATAGCTTATTTTTATTCCTTTATTTGACAAGCAATTTGATTATCAAGATGTTGGGAAAATTTTAAAATTATATTTCTGGAGGTTTCTCAAGAGCTAATTCATATTTGTGTGTGTATTTACATTTTGTCACGAGACAGAGGCGTAACTTAAACACAGGAAATGTATGTTTTAGTGGTTGGATTATTTGAAAAATTGATGGATGGGACAAAAAAATTCCCGCCATTGTAAATGGTAAATGGCCTGTATTTGTATAGCGCTTTACTAGTCCCTAAGGACCCCAAAGCGCTTTACACATCCAGTCATCCACCCATTCACACACACATTCACACACTGGTGATGGCAGCTACATTGTAGCCACAGCCACCCTGGGGCGCACTGACAGAGGCGAAGCTGCCGGACACTGGCGCCACCGGGCGCCAGTGTCATTGTACAGTGCCCCCCTGTATATCTGAAAGACTATTCAGATGTCTCCACGGGGACCATATCTTACTAAACTGTCTCACATAAATTGAAAATTTTGCCTTCATTTTTGCAAAAAACGATTTAGTTCGGATTCATTCATCTCTTCCTTTTTGCTTCCATGCTTCCATCTTATTTGCTCATTCAGTCTGAGCAAACAGCTAAAGTTATGAGCCTGAGAAGAATTGAAGGCGTTGATGGACAGAAAGAAAGATGAGGGCAGAAAAAGGGGAGAGAATGCATCAGTTGTTTGACAGAGAGGATGACCCTCATCAGCGCTAATGGATGCTGCAGAAAACTGCTCTGTAATGAACATTTTTATTACTTAGTTGTCCCTATGTGAGCGCTCCGTGTGATATGAACAGTATGCTGGTCATCACCCCATCCATCTCCTCTGTGTCTTAGTCGCTCTGTCTTCTAGTGTGTGTGTGTGTGTGTGTGTGTGTGTGTGTGTGTGTGTGTGTGTGTGTGTGTGTGTGTACACATGAGGGTTTGAGAGAGCAGTTTGTGCTGTTTATATTTGCCGGCCCGAATCGTTTGCATTCTATAATAATGTTTGCTGAACTTTATCTGTGCATGCTCTCTTGCAAATTATCTGTGTGTGTGTGAAAGAGAGAGAGAGAGAGAGAGGGAGAGTCACTGATACATATTCTGTTAGATGTGATCAGCTTGCTTATGTCCTGTGGTCAAATGTGCTTCCTTTGTTTTCAGCCTCTAATAAACAGCAAAAGTGGCCGTTTAAGGTGGAATGAAAGAACCTGAAATACAACAGCAGTACTTCCCTAGAGGGAAACCCAGATATAGAACACTGTTTAGCATTTAGAGTTTGCATTTCTATGTGAATACAAGCTACTCAGCAGAGGCTGATTTCATCATGATCAAACTCTACAATTAATCATACTAAGAGCACTGCACATCCAAATTAAGGGTCTTTACAGACCAATTTATTAGATGGCCTCAGATGGGGGTACTGGGATATACAGCGATGCTTTCTCATAGAGTTTCTTTATATTTTGCTCCCAAGGAGTCAGGCTTTCTGGTAATTTTCAAGTGGTCTTGAACAATTTCGGAGTGTTTATATGGACATTGGCTGCATTTCAAAGTGTTTTCAGCTGTGTTCGTTTCAAAAATTGTGACTGCAAAAGGGTTTTCTCATTGGCTGCTAACGTGACGAGCACAAATCACAAGCCAACGAGCACAACAGTGATAATTCTCCTTTCAAAAATGTAGAATGACCAAGATGTTACGAAATGGACGAAGTGAACGACTGAGCCCACATACTCATCAGGAAAGCGTTTGCAGAGTTCAATCAGAAAGCTGTTTTTGCCCTACACTTCTGTAGGACTGGAAGTTGTTTTGCAGTCACAGCTATCGCCTTCTGATGCTTCCATCATGTCTATTAAAGCAGCGGTCCTTAACCATTTTATCGCCACGGACCGGTTTATGTCCGACAATATTTTCATGGACCGGCCTTTAAGGTGCTGCAGATAAATACAACAAAATAAAACTAGTACTGATACCAAAAAAAAAGAAGATACACAGGGGAAAAAAACAGGGAAACTGAGTTAATGATAAAAATGATATAAAAATAATGCTAAAAAACCCTGAAAACCATCAATTTCACACCCGAGCCCCAACTCTCGCGGCCTGATACCAAATGACTCATGGACCGGTACCCGTCCATGGCCCGGGGATTGGGGACCGCTGTATTAAGGAATTAAGCCGATACAAACAACAGTATGCCGCTACACCATGTAGATGGTGGTCATCAAAGCTCTGTGTAGCACGTGTGGACCACCAACCCACACTCTTTACATGGAACATAGTATCTTTTGCATGTAAAACCTGATAAATTAAGACAAAAATTGATTGAAAGGTGAACATTTGTTAGCAATAAGAAGCTACGGTTTTAAAAAGCCACAAAATAACAAGTAAACAATAAAATAGATAAACAGTTATTAGGCATGACAATATTGTGACAATTATCTTCATCCCAGTATCCAGTCAAATAATACTATTGGTGTGTTTTTGTGTCATGTTGAGAGTGAATAATGTAGAGAAAAGCCACAGTGATCCATCACAGCCATCCTGCTGCTGATGGATCACTGTGGCTTTTCTCTACATTAAAAAAACTGCCATAATTGATTTACCTCCACCCTTTAATCACTGTCGCCCTCTCTCTCCTTTCCTTCTTCTTTCTCCCCCTTGTTTTTTGTCCCCATTTGCCATCTTTTGTGAAGATGACAACATTGATCATGTGTATTTGAGGAGCTGTCCCCTCTTTCAATAGCAATCTAATTCTCATTTTCACCATTTAAACAGTCAGGGTACCTTAAAAATGACATGTCAAGACTAATCTTTTCAGAGACTTTTGACTAGAATTAGAAACTGTAATAAGGGAAGACTTTTTTGCCCTGTTTTCCTGTTATTTGCCTCATTGCATCTTGTCCTGCATTATAGTATAATAAATAGTCAGAGCTCTCTTAATCCCAAATTATCCCCTGTGGATTAAGCCTTCTGAATATCCTAAATAAAAGAAACTTGAAAAAGGAGGCGCTTTTGTAAACCTGAAATTCCTTTTTTCTCAACTGTGGTCTTGACAGAGCTTAAATGCATCTCGCAAACATAGAGGGAGCAGTGTAAGCAGTCAAACCCACGCCACACCTATCTAAAGCAGAGAAAGCATGTTGTCTCACACTGATGTTCCAGCAGTAAATACACACATATACACACTTCCTCAGGTGATTAAAAGGTCTTCACCAAAACCCTGCTGGGTATTTCATTTCATGGTGCATTACCCCCTTCCCTTGTCTGTGCGCGTGTGTGTTGTTGTGTTCCCTGGCGTGTGAATCCAAATCTAAGCCTTCATCCTTATGTTTTCCTGTTTGCACAGTCTGCATCTTCTATCCGTAAATTAAGAGACACGCAGAAGCATCGGCGGATCGGTCCCAATTTGGATTTGCTATTAGTATTTGTGTTGCCCACGCCACGCTTTGTTGGTTGCATCTTCTTGTGTGCTGCATGCCGATGAAGGTCAATTAAATTGAATCGGACAAAACGCAGGCAGACAGTGATGAGACGCCGCAAGCCTGAGAGCCAAAGCAACCAGTGCGAGTGAGACAATGAAGGGCATGAAAATGTGAAAATACAGCAAAGGAAAATTGATCAGTGATCAATTTAATTGGATCATTTGGAAAATGTTGTCTAATCTTAGTAGTGCATTTACCCTAGGTAGCTTATAAATGCCAGGATGCTATAGCTGACGTCTTCTCTCTTCACTGCCTCCATGTCACCCTGTCTCTCTGCACATCCTCCTTCACTACATCCATGAGCCTCCTCTGTGGTCTTCCTCTTCTCCTCCTGCCTGGCGGCTCCATATTTGTACAGGGCTTAGATGTTTTTGGACGTGTGCAGAGGAAGGTATTCCCCCTAAGCCTTCTCTCTCTGACTTTGTCTCCAAACTGCTCAATCTGAGCTCTTCCTGTGATGGAATCATTTCTAATCACTGGTCATAACCAACAATAATCCCATGTAGACCTTCCTTCTCTCTGTCATATCAGCCTTTTTAGGATTTTTAAAGTCCTTGGCCTCACCTCCACCCTCCTGCCTTTCCTACTCTCTCACTGCCTCATAACATGCCTTCCCCCTTTCCTCTTGTCTTTGTCTTTCGCCATCAATACCCTGTTTGCACACAGCACTGGAGGCCAAAGCATTAAGTAAAGAGCATCAACTCTATCAAGTCCCTCTCTCTTGGAAAGGCTTTAACAAGCAATTATTTATTTCTCCGATTCAACCATTGGAACATTAAGGCATGTTCACATGATTTTGCTATGGTGAAAACAGAGAAGATGTCAGTTTATAGTACAAAACTCAGAGTTTCAGAGTGGTCAGTACTTCACTGATGGTCTTGTGTATTGCCTAAACTAATATACTACAGAGTAAATTGCTGTTCCATCAAAAAAAAAAAAAAAAAATTTACTTGAAAAAGGAAGCCGGAGTTTTGGATCAAAATTGTTGACATAAAATTTCTTCTATACCGTGTATAACTGTATTAAACATAGCTTATGTTGGCATTGCAGAAACCGACAGGCAGACCAAATATCTTTGAAAAGGAAACATTTTCTGGCTGCTCCTTTGCCTCTTTCAGGTGGCTCCAAATAACATTGTTTACTGCTCTCCTCCCATTTTCTCCCCTTCTGAGTCATCTCCGTCTTTCATTTCTGCCTCTTTGTGCCATCTCCTTTCTACTCCCTGACTTTCCATCACTGCTGATTGCAGCATGCGATCTGATTTCCACCTGTGTGTGCATGTGTGTCCACTGCTTTAATTATGTTTGTCTGTATCTGTGTAGTTTTCTTCATTGTGTGTGTAAAACCTTGTCTTTCTTATATTGTCTATTTCACATTGTCTTGACTGAACAGAATGAATCAGGCTGTGTTTACACGCATATTGGACAGGTTTAAAGCCCTACATCTTGATGAAATTTGGGTTTTTAAGCCCACTAGCAGTCTCATAGGTCTTGGCATGATGAAGATAAGCAGTACAAACCATGGTTGATCATTTCCACCTTGTGGAAAACTCAGCTTATACATAACAACCTCTCAAGAACTAATCCCCTCAACTTGCAGGCTGGAGCTAATTTGCATGAGCTGGTGGACAAGGCTTTTTAAATTTATAATGTAATCCTTTACCATCACATTTCTTCCCTATAGAAGGCAATACATGCCGACTCATACATCAGCCCAATGCAACCCTGGACAATTTGGTCTTTTTCCTTCAGAACTGGTTCCTGGTTCAATTGGGTATGGTTGAATGACTTCAATTTACAGTTGTCTATTGTGTAGTGTGGTGGATTTTACAGTGTTTGAACAGAGTCCGCTGCAGGCAAATAGTGGAGGTCTCGGTGGAGACAGATTTGAATAATCTTCGTTTCGGCATAATAAAGAATGTAAAAGTTACAGCCAGGCTCTTTAAATGCATGAAGTGATTATTTTCATTTAAAATGATTAAATATGTAACTTTGAGGGGCAGAATTAATTGTCTATTAGAAATTTAATCAGCTTTAATAACATTCAACTATAAAGGCCCATCGGCAGTGTTAGTCATCTTTCCTTATTAGTGCGGGTCGAAGCTGCAAGAGGACTTTAGGTCTACAGTCAAGGGCACTGAGAGAAGACTGGAGGGTCTTACTGCTTAAAGACCTCCAGGAGACCAATTAGATAAGGGGATGGAGGAAGGAGTGATGGATATACAGAAGAAGAAGAGTGCTGGGAGGGATGGGCTGATGAATTGTAGGGAGCAAGAAGTGGTATAGCCAGATGGAGGAAAGAGTCCAGTATAGCATCAGACGGACGGAATAGGAGAGGCACATGAATGCAACAGGACGAAACTGTGGAAAAAGGATGAGATGACAGAATGCAGGAACACAAGGAAAGAGGCGGCCATCTGCGAGGCTGTAATTAGGCAAAGTGGTGCTTTGAGGTAAATGCTAATGCCCAGATGCTAACATAGCTAATAAAAATTCTAAAAGATTGATGTTTAGCAGGAACTATTTATCATGTACACTCTCTGAGTTTAGTACTTCTAACATTTGCTAATTAGTATTGAACGTGTTGAACACTGAAAGGAGTGGAGTATAAAGTGGAGTAGTGAGCCAAGCATTTATGATCATTCTGACTCTTGATGCATGCTGCTGAACTGAACATGGTGCATCAATTTAGGACCACAAAAGAAAAAGCTGTTGACCTCAACATGCATTATCTACCACACACATCAGTTAGAGGCAATTTGAGGTCCAGTATCTTCCCCAAGAACACTTGAGCCTTTGGACTAAAGGAGCCAGAACCACCAACCTTTCATTCCCATTTCGAAATCACAGACATCTGTGTGGTTGCATTAAGCAAGTGTCAGCTAATAAAGCTCCGAGCCTAAAGGATAGATGAGAATCAGGCTGCAGATTTCTGGTAACTTTTTCTTTTTAATTTTCTTTTTTCCCAGTCTTTATCCCTACTGACACTGGATTAGACTTCATGGAGCCCTGAACCCACAGAAGGATTTATACAACTGTTCACATTAAGCAGTAATGCTCCCCAAGACTTTGATATGTAAAGTGAGTTGTGTTCCCTTTTAAGGGACCACCAGTACCATTACAAGTCATCCTGAGGGGAACGTGGTTTTCATTGACCTCTGGTGGCAGCTGAGGTAATACTTGTTCATTACAAACCGAAAGAGAACAATTCCGGGAATCACCTGAGTCATTAGGATTCACTGTCATCCATCGCTTGGCTTAATTATTATATTAGACTTTAGATTTTAGTCTGGACTAAATTGAAGACTGACAGGCAGTCATTTGCCATTTCAGGAGCTTCCGGGCTTAAAGTCCTCTGGCACTGTATCGGAATTCCGGTGTAGGGCAAAATTCGATTTACGTACATTGTAGCATGTTTATGAAATAGTCAATTGAATTCAGTTTTATTTATATAGCACCAAATCACAACAGACTCCTCAAGGCACTTCATATTGTAAGGTAAAGACCCTACAATCAAGCAATCAAACAACCCTTGTTTGATGGTTGTGCAATCACCTTGTGATCAAAAGGGGTGTGCTACATGTTCAGGTTGTTGCACACTCAAGCTATGGGCGATCAGCTGGTCATTATAAGTGTTTGCACTCAGTCTCGAACTACGGATTTTTCCTAGTCACAAGGAGTCATTACATAGAAAGAAGCAACTTTCGTAGGCTATTCCTTATGGCTTTAAAAAATTGCATGGGTTTGGATACAATCACATTGAGATTTTTGACTGAGGAAACAGTGAATGATGCATTTTTGTTTTGGTTCAAACATTTAGGAGCTAAACGCGTTGACGCAGTGCAGCCCTCACACGGGGCGATCCGCGTTAACTCGCTGACGGAGGTTAATGCGGTTATGGTGTTAACGTCATTTTCAAGACAATTTGATGAGATTAACGCTGACAGCAATAGTTGCTTCTAGTTTGCTGCATTTATTACTTCATTATTATACTTCAACTGTTTAGTTTACTTAGACACGTTTTTACCATCAGTGGTGCAGAAAAGGTAAGAAATGGTTCATGACGTTACACCTGAATACAAAACGTTAAGCTGACCCAGACTCTTCACAAAATTAGAAATGTTTGCTTGAACAGGAATTGTGTTGGTTGAATGCCATGCTTAAAGGGGTCAAAAGAAAGGTGGCAACTGAAATGAGGCATAAAGATAAGATAAGATAACTCTTTATTGTCATTGCATATTCATACTTAGTACAATAATACAACGAAAGTGGAAAAAGGCAGAAATGCAGAAAAAGAAAGAAGGGAAAGGAGACAATGTGTGTTGAGGAAGCTAGTGTAAAAAAGGCAAACAGATACACGTACTGAGAAGAATAATCGTAACAAATGCCACATTAACAAATAATGATAGCAGTAGAATATTGAATTGACTAAGAAAAACATTATAAGCACTTGGGAGGAAGCTAAATGGGTAAAATTCAGCAGGAAAAAATGAGACAAAAGAAGTACGTGATGGTGTTAAGGCTAAATGGAGGTTAAATGTGAGCATTTTCAGGTATTGCCATTCCCCTCACCTATTAATGTCAGCATCCATCAGCAGAGACCTGACCTCCACACCAATGCGGTTGGATATACTGTACCTGTGTGTCTGTGTGCAGTCGTAAATCTTTCAAATCCTCCTTCAGAACAGAAAGTCCTTGTACAAAATAGCGTGTCCTTCCGCACTTGCAGATAAAAGCCTCAGTGATGTACCGTACGTGATTCAGTGCAACACTGGCTGAAGCCGATCATCGTCAATAACAATACAAACATAGTACAAACTGGTGATTTGTTGGACTGGACTGGAGTACTGAGTACATAAGATCTGCACACAGCGAATGAACACAAAGGTCATTGTTCTGAATGTCCTACATACATAGGCTATCATCACCATAGTAAGATGCCCATACCGCCACCTTTATATTTTGTTTAAAGAATGAAAGCAATATCTTGTTTCTTAAAATTTATTTGTGGTTTTGTATTGCATATTCCTTTCATGTTATTGTGTTAGGTCTTTGCATCATTAAAACTCAGGTGGTCAGCACAGACTCTGACATGTGAAGCTAATCGGATGGCCGTGTTTGTTTTGTCAAAAGTCAATCTTAGTAGCACAACTTTTTACTGTCGCAGCAGCAGTAACAAAGCACAGATATTAAGAGTTATAACAGCGATTATTGCTGTTTGTTCAATTTAGGGAATCGTCAAACCTCGTGGTTCCAGACCTGTGATCTGTTATTCCATTACTTTATTCATGGATTTCATATATCAGGAAAACTCAAACTCCAAGATTAAATTATCATCTTTATCTGTGATAGTGTAGTGGTTTACACTTTCCTTAATAAGCAAAAGAACCCCGGTTCAACTCGTGTACTCATCAGAGTAGTCAACATTTTCCAGTCTTCCATTATCCAAGTTTGGTGACTCCATGGCGTCACGTGAAGGCTGTGTGCAGGCAGGAGTGGTAGTAGGAGGACCCACTGTGCAAACACTCAGAGGCGGAAAGTAACTCAAACTCAGATTTATTGCTAAAAGCAAACGGTAACAAACTTGGTAACAAACTTGCACATAAACTTACACAGACAGACCACAGAGCAAGTAGCGGGTAGATCATGGCACAGACACAGAGAAACACAGGGCTTAAATACACAGAGGGATCAATCAGGGAATGGGTAACAGGAGGGAAACACAGCTGGGGCAAATCAGGCCTAACGAGACAGGGGAAGCAGATACATTAACATAAGACGTGGACCTTCAAAATAAAACAGGAAACAGACTGAACTTATAGACACAGACTAACAAGCAGGCACTGTAACAAAGACGTGGGAACAGGGCAGACACAGACACTGACTGGACACAGAATAGAGGGAGTATGGAAACCCAAACCTGAGAACTACATAATCAAACATCAAGAAGAACTGGGGAAAAATTAGAAATGCAAAACCAAAACCAAGATGAGAACACAAATAAAAAGGTACAAAACTGAAACCACTGGGTCAACAACCCAGGTACCCTAACACATGGAAATAGTTGCCTCAGTTTCCTGTTTTTTTTTTTTAGGAACAGCAGTGCCACCTGGTGTTCTGCTGCTACAGCCTCAGAGGACCAAACGAGGACGATGTGTTGTAGGTTCTTCTTCTTAAATATTTTGATTGCAACAGTTGATCATTTAAGTTAACTTTTGCTTTCCTCTCCGCTCGAAGCAGTCTGCCCAGTCTCCTCTGCTATAACTGCTACTGGGTGGGTATTTTCACTTTCAAGCTATTCTCTGTAAAGTAGAGATGGCACGATACCACTTTTTTATGTCCGATACCGATATCATAAATTTGGATATCGGCCGATACCGATATGAATCCGATATAGTGTTTTTTAATCAACAAAGCTGTTTTTTAAATATCTTGCTGCATTTTGTATAAGTTCATACTCAAGTTTAAAACAACAACTACACTAAAGCTATTCTGTTATACCTGTATGCAAAAAAAATGTTTCATAGTTCAGCAATACTGATCAATCTAATAAACTTAAACCTACACCATCCTCCCTATTCTGGTATTTTAAAGAGTACTTAGCATAAATATTAAGCAACCTAACTAATAGGGTTCCAACTCCCAGCAACAACAAAAATAAATAAATAAAAAATAGGGAACCACCCCTCACGCTCCACCTCATGATGCTTAATCGACGTAATCAACCTTAATTTGATGCAGTGTGAAAAAAAATACACAGAAATCAATTATTTTTCAAGAAATATTAAATAGATTCAACATCTTTCTTCAACAAAATTGCAGACTGCACAGATGGTACCTTCCCAAAGGAAAAAGTACTATAGCTTACTAGGGTATATTAGACTTAACAGTTACTATATGCAGTAATTGACTTCTATACATTTTACATCAAATTAAAACTTTGGGTGTCAGATAATTATTTATTAAAAGCTCGACATTTTAAATGAGAATAAGAAAGAAAAGTATGTCTTTGTGCCCCCTTTTCCCTGTTCATGCCCTATCGGCCCCCCTGGCTAAACTTTGCTAGATGCGCCCCTGCACAGTTACCAGCCGTCAGCTACGTAGAAAAAGATCCTGGTGTAGAAAGAAATATTAAATAAATTCTAACAACAGCTTATCAAGCTTAAACGTTCTGCTGTTGTTCAGCCGCTGGTTTCCTCTTTCTGGTGCAAAGTGGGCCAAAAGCAAACTACAGACACGGACTCGCGACAGAAAAGCCGATCAGCTGATCGTTAAGCAGTTTCATGATTGAAGTAGCAGCAGGAGAGAGAGGCAGTCGCTTGTTAAGCTTAACGCAGGAATGCTTTACAAACATTCAGAGATGGACTTACACACTTGCTTTACTTCTCTCGGGGATAACTTTGTCGGAGATGAAATGCCGGGTTGCTAGCGAAGCTCCAAATGCTATCCAGACCACCGACAGGTCCCGCATGCCACAGCCGCTCTATCACGTGATGCATACTGCTCCGACGTGCTAACGTTCTGAGGCGAGTTACGGCGTGTTGCAAGTTTTGTGAGGTGCTTTCGTGATATTTAATGGATCGGATTACATTTTTTATTTTTCTCCGATATCCGATCCAGTAATTTAGGTCAGTATCGGACCGATACCGATACGTAATATCGGATCGGTCCATCTCTACTGTAAAGCTTACAAATATTTATGTGAAAAAATTCACTTCCTGAAGGCCAAGATGTGGCATGGAAATTGGCAAAGCACGCCCCTTTTATGGCTACACTCGTGTAGTGAATGTGTAAGAGTACGACAACGAGAAGTAAACAAACGTGCTTCAAAATGTGACCTGGGTTTAAGCTTTAAAGAGCCGAGGAGCACTTTTGTTCTCCTTCAGCATGCTCTATATAAGGTAAAAGTGGAGTGGCAAAGGATCAAAGGATAAAGAAAAAGAGTGAGTGGGGGTGTGGAGATATAAATATCTAGAGCAACAGAGAGATGAGGACGTGTCCCTCTCTTTCCTCCGTCCTTCAAATGTCTGCTTTTCAGTTTTTCTCCTCCACTTAAAATTTACTGGGAGGCATGGGGAGAGATGGATAGACTGAGAGGAAGAGGCAGCGCGAGAGATGGAGGAGTGTGTCGCTGCCTACTCAAGGGCAAAGAGCACCTTGACAGCCTTTCTTGAGGAAAGACTAGTCATGTCAGCCTCTCCTCTCTGTGTGTTATTCTGTCTCATATACAATTTCTTTTCCTGTCAATTTATTTCTTATTTCTCCCTTGCTGGCTTTCACTTCCCTTTCATATAGGAAACCTGAGCAATATGCACAACTGTTTGTTCAGAAAACTTTATTTAAAAAGGAAGTTCAGAGCAGCTCAGCCTAACACTCCTACTGAGGAAGCGACCGCAAACGCATCAAGCATTTATGCATTTGTGTTCAGTTAAAACATGTGTCCTGATATTTAATTATTGTTTTCACTCATTTTGATAAAAGCAACATTTTCTAATTTCTGCTTGGTCTCTTCTCCTGTTTTTTTGTTTACTTTTTCATTTTTTGTGCAGTTATGTGTGTAAATAAAAGTCCCAGAATTTGCCTTGTACTGGAAATCAACACTTGGCAGGAACGAACGTGTTTTCTAATATGCCAAGAAATTATTGTTTTCCTCCCAAAATGCTAAAAAAAAAACGCACTTTTTTGTAAAACCCAAGTCTTAATAATCCTTCAGCAAGATGTGAAGAATAGCCATCTGTGCACATAGATGTTCTGCAAAAAAAGCATCACTTACACCTGAGCACCTGCACAGAGACATGTTGACTGAGGTTTGTATGTGACAGTTTCACAGATGTCAACTTAACCCAAATTTATAAGCAAAGGTTCCACTTCTCCAAATCAGGTTTGCTGTAAGTCAACAGTGCTAATAATACATTGCTAAAGAAGTCCCAAGTTGAAATTACTGAGTTCCCGTTTGGAAATTGAATCTGGAACACTCCCTCAAATGATTTCTGACTTGAAAAGCACTAGCAAGTGCGAGTTGACGATTCAAGATGGTGGTGACCACAAACAGTGGTAAAACAGTTTCCATCAGTACTGTCACTGTTGTGTATTTGTGCCTCACTAAATAAGCCATACACAGAGTAGGGGCCGGGGTCTGTCCATTAATGTCCCGCAGCTGTGTTTATAAGCTCACTGTTGGTCTGTATTACTAGTGACACATGAATAGCTAAGTTGCTAAGAACCAAAACACATCCTATTTTTCCTCGCTTTTTCTGCTAACTCGGGACTGACATCACTCCCGACATCTGACATCCGAGTCCCGATGTATGTGGAACGCACCATGATCCCTGAATCTATGAACGACCGGTACGCTCCAACCTTGTACACAACGTAACGCCCAAATCTTGTCACGGTGGGGCGTGACAACTTTCACTGTTCACTTGTGCACTAACATGTACCACTCTTTGGCTTGTGCCACTATAATGAGATCATCTATCTCATTTGACTGGGACTGGTTTTAAAGATGCACTGATCAGTGTATGTTACTGCCTTCCTTCCTCTCTCTCTGACACACACTCGAATGCACAAACAGCTGTAATCCATCTTAATACCTCAGGGAGTGATTAGTGGGATAGACGAGGATACGTCTGTAACTGATGGTCTTATAGGCCGACATATAATAACAGCTACTGTGGCTGATGTTCTTACTGTGTGACCCAAAGGCTGTGTGTGTGTGTGTGTGTGTGTGTGTGTGTGTGTGTGTGTGTGTGTGTGTGTGTGTGTGTGTGTGTGTGTGTGTGTGTGTGTGTTGTAATTTTCCTGATTTTTCTGATTTGTTTATTGCTGCACTATGAAAGCTTCCTGTGTGTGTAAGCACCATAAAGGTAATGAATGTTGGCATTACAAATAAAAACATAAATCAAGTATTTAAACATATCTTTACACACACACACACACATCAAATCCATTTTGTGCTTGGCAGGTCTTTACAGTAGAATTATCATGAAAGAGCTGTTAACCTTGAGCAGATAAGCTTTCTCTGCACCTTTTTTATTATAGTGCACATGACACACACACACAGTCATCATCACCATCGTATAAAAGTCTTTAAGGCAAAAAGCTCAAACACTGAAACACACACACACGTTTTCTTTCATTCGCTCGCTGATGACTTGATGACATTAACCCTGAATGACATGCAATGACTTCTACTCCAGTCTTGTGCCGAAGTCGATGTGGTGAAAGCCGCAATGTGTGCATCATCTGCAATAGGTGTTAATTTTGGATCAACTTACCCGTCCAGATGTTTTTGTGTTGTAATATTTTTGTTTTTGCCATTAACCCAACACGCAGAGCAAGTATCACGAGCAGTCAGCTGAGTTTTCTGTCGAGTCCTACTGGATGATGAGAACAATGCAGGTGAAAACAATTTTTATGTGTTTGGCTGCATGAAGTGCATAACTGTATTTTAATGTGTATACCATTCACTTGTGTCTCTTTCTATTATGTTTAATAGAGTAGCAACTCTTGTGCTTAACATAGACTTGAACATCGCATAAAGCCTGAAGATTTATCAGCTTCACAACAGGCATCTACTTATTGATAATAAACAGTAAACCAATAGTTAATGTAAGCTTACAGCAGATGGATGTCTTCCTTCTCTCACCCCAACCGGTCGCAGCAGATGGCCGCCCCTCCCTGAGCCTGGTTCTGCCGGAGGTTTCTTCCTGTTAAAAGGGAGTTTTTCCTTCCCACTGTTGCCAAAGTGCTTGCTCATAGGGGGTCATATGATTGTTGGGGTTTTTTCTCTGTATCTATGAAGCGCCTTGAGGCGACTTATGTTGTGATTTGGCGCTATATAAATAAAATTGAATTGAATTGAATTGAATTGAAATTGAATTGAATTGACTACAGCTGCTTCTAGGTTCAATGTGTTGTGCATTCAGAAATGACTTCCGCATGTTTGTAATCATTGATTATTTGAGTTATTGTTGCCTTCCTGTCAACTCAAAAAGCAGTCTGCCCATTCCACTCTGACCTCTGGCACCAACAGGGCATCTTCCCTCAGTGAACTCACTGGGTAGTTTGTTGTCAGGACATTCTCCTTCCCTGTAAACCTTAGAAAATTCAAATTCAAATTTTTATTTGTCACGTACACAGTCATACACAGTACGATATGTAGTGAAATGCTTAGACAACTGCTCGTGACCTAAAGAAAACAAAAAAAGGAAAAGGCTATGAATAAGATAGGAAATAAATATGAAAAATTAAAAAGGGTAAATTTAACTAGGAAGGAATAAAATATAAATTAAGGTTAAAAATGAAATAACTGTACAACACAAATTAGAATGAAGGGTAAATTTAACTGGGAAAGAATAAGATAAAATATATAAATTAAAGTTGAAAATAAAATAACTGTACAACAACATACACAATACACAGTATAGAACTATATAAGAATGTATGAAGAAATATAAATAAATAAATATATACACAATAACAGCAGCTGTACAAGTATTAACTGGAAATGAAGAATGTAGTGACCAGTGTTGTGCAATCCACATTATGTCTTGTGCAGTGCAAATATGCTTAAAGTGATTTAAGTGATGAAGTGAAACAAAGTCCAGAATGTCCAGTGTGTGTGTAAGAACTATATGTGTGGGTCAGTACTGTGTGGTGGTGTGATTGAGAGACCGTATCGCCTGCGGGAAGAAGCTCCTCCTCAGTCTCTCTGTGTTGGTCTTCAGGGAGCGGAATCGCTTTCCTGACCTCAACAGACAGAACAGTCCGTTGTTGGGATGGCTGAGGTCCTTCACGATCTTCCTGGCCTTGGTCCAGCACCGCCTGCTGTAGATTGAGTGCAGGTCAGGGAGCTCGGAGCGGATGGTGCGCTCAGCTGACCGCACAACCCTCTGTAGAGCTCGTCTGTCCTGCATGGTGCTGTTCCCGAACCAGGTTAAGATGTTTAAGATGTGAAAGCTGTGTGGGGAAATCCCAGCAGATTAGCAGGACGGGCTGGGCTGAAATACTCACACACTACATATTCATACAGTACTTACTACAGCCCATCTGGGACCAACAACCAATCACATTTCTTCCTCATTCTCATGCTCAGATTGAACTTAAGCAGGTTGCCTGGCCATGTCTGTAAACCTGATTGCATTGAGTTCCAGCCATGTGTGACTGGCTGATTAGATATTTGTGTTGATGATTAGTTGAACAGGCGTACCTAATTCCCACCTGTCCTAATGTAAATTGGCTGGTGAGTGTATACTATAATTTATATTATATTCTAATTACTTTGTGTAATGTGAAACAACTGCTTTATGAATTATATATTATGTATTGTATTGCAACTGTAAAAATAATGATTGCATTATCAGTTTTGTGTTTTACCACCTCCTCTGCCTTCTTTCATGTTTTTTGGAACAAACATCATAAGCTACGCATTCAACATTATGCTGGCCATAAAAAATGCGCTCATAGATGCACGAAATGGTATTTGTCAAACTTCATAACCCATTAGTAAAGATTAGTCTAAACGTACGTTTAATTAAATAATAATTCACCGTTTGGTAACAATGGAATTATACAGCGTTACAAAAAAACTGATAGATGAGGTAACGTATGGATTAAAACCCAAAGGCTGTGTTGTGTTTTGGTGTCACATAATTGCTTCGCCCCCCTCATTTTATACTCTGTTGTCAAAACTCAGCCGCTGTGTAATTTAATTCAGTTTGGATTGCTTTCAGACAAAAATGTTCAATATTTAATTTGACTCTCTCCACATTGTTCTGTGACAGCTTCAGACGCCTGCAAGTTTTAATCACAGCTGAGTTTTGCAGAGCTGAGGTCTTGACAATTAACATGCGCGATCAAATGTGTACAGGGTGGTCCATATATATGGATACACGGTAATAACATGGGAATGGTTGGTGATATTAAAGTCCTGTTTGTGGCACATTAGTATATGTGAGGGGGCAAACTCTTCAAGATGGGTGGTGACCATGGTGGCCATTTAGAAGTCGGCCATCTTAGATACAACTTTTGTTTTTTCAATAGGAAGAGGGCCATGTGACACATCAAACTTATTGGTAATGTCACAAGAAAAACAATGGTGTGCTTGGTTTCAACATAACTTTATTCTTTCATGAGTTATTTACAAGTTTCTCTTTGTTCACAGCCATTGATATGTCGAAGAGGTTAACACGTGAGGAGCGGATCGAAATCGTGTTGATATCTGGTGAACGCAGTAACCGGGTCATTGCAGCAGATTTCAATGCAAGACACCCTACGAGACCACCCATCTCCCATGCTACAGTTAGCAAACTGCTTGCTAAGTTTCGTGAAACTGGTTCAGTGTTGGATTTGCCAAAATGTGGACGCAAGAAAACTGTCACTAATGAAGAAACATCAGTGGCTGTCCTAGCTTCATTCAGCAAGAGCCCACAGCGTAGCACTCGTCGCATGTCACTGGAGAGTGGCATTAGTCGAACATCTCTTCGGCAGATATTAGCTACTCACAAATGGCACCCTTACAAACTCCAGCTACTGCAGCATATCAACGAGGATGACCCAGATTGGCTCACAGAATTTGCAGAATGGGCAAAACAAAAATTGGAACAGGACCCTCAGTTCACACAGAAGATTTTGTTCAGTGATGAGGCAAACTTTTATGTGAATGGTGAAGTTAACAAACAAAACGAACCCACATTGGATGGATCCCTCCAAGACTGTTGGAACAACAAAAGTGATGGTTTGGTGTGGTATATGGGGTACAATGATAGTGGGTCCATTCTTCGTCAATGGAAACCTCAAGGCCACTGGATATTTGAATTTGCTACATGATGATGTGTTTCCCTCTTTATGCACTGAAGCTGGCACGTTCCCTGAGTTTTTCCAGCAAGATGGTGCACCACCACATTATGGGTGCCAGGTCCGAGCATTCCTAGATGAATAGTTTCCTGGAAAGTGGATTGGTCGTTGTGGGCCAGTTGAATGGCTCCCAAGGTTTTCTGATCTGACCCCCTTAGACTTTTATCTTTGGGGTCATCTGAAGGCAATTGTCTATGGTGTGAAGATATGAGATGTGCAGCACTTGAAACTACGGATACTGGATGCCTGTGCTGGCATTTCTCCTGCGGTGTTGCTATCAGTGTGTGAAGAGTGGGAGAAGAGGGTTGCATTGACAATCCAACACATTGGGCAGCACATTGAACACATTTTATATGTGGTCAGAAACTTGTAAATAACTCATGAAAGAATAAAGTTACTTTGAAACCAAGCACACCATTGTTTTTCTTGTGACAATACCAATAAGTTTGATATGTCACATGGCCCTCTTCCTATTGAAAAAACAAAAGTTGTATCCAAGATGGCCGACTTCTAAATGGCCACCATGGTCACCACCCATCTTGAGGAGTTTGCCCCCTCACATATACTAATGTGCCACAAACAGGACTTTAATATCACCAACCATTCCCATGTTATTACCGTGTATCCATATAAATGGCCCACCCTGTACAATAAGGCTATGAAAAAGTCATTTGATCCAGACAAAAAATTCCAAACTTTATTTTCAGAGTCGTTAAAATTCCCCTTTCTTAGCTACCACTCAATAGATATTAAATCAGCAGCAGCAGAGCCATCATTTACAAAGTAGAGCACTCATAATCTACTGCAGGAAACAACTAAAGAAGAAAAAAAGGCAGCCTTTCTCCCGTTTTTACACCCGGTGGCTGTGTTCAACTAATGATACTCCTGAAAAAGCCAATATTTTACAGAGTACAAAACAGTAAAGCTCAGTGATTTCATGAAAATAACTAAAAAACATCACTTGCTGTTGTTTGAAAAAAAAAAAAAAAGAGGGAAGGGAGGTAAAGGCCAAGAGGATTTCTGCAGTAAATGGAAGGCTCATTGTGACAAAACCACCTCTGACACTGAAAGTGTAAGCGGATGATTTAGAGGTTGGAGAGGGTCTCACATACACAGGGACGCAAACACATTTTGATCAACAATAACAACTACAGTCAAAGGAAGAAGGAAATAGGAAAATTACAAAAGCGTATTTTAACAAACTGGATGACATTGCATACAGAGGACAAAGAAAACACAAACTTCAAAGATGGTTTTAAAATAGAAACACTATAAAGGTCGGTAACTAGCTCCCTTGTTAGAAGAGCTGACAGTGACATTAAGAAGCAACTAGCTGTGCAGTGCGGGCATTAGAAGCCCATCTGGGACATCTGTTTGAGCGGTCCAGTTGCCCTGATGAAAATACACTCATACAGCTTACACTGTGTTCACGCAAGTGGTCACCATCTGGTGTGCTATACATAGTCCTGTCGGGAAAGTGATGCACTTTCAGTACATTCCAGGATGGAAAGCTATGCTCCATAAGACTTACGAGCACCACTGGAACAAATGTTTGACTATTACATTGCTCATACATATTATGTTTGTTTGATTTTGCACAGCAATTTGTAGAAAGTGCTACTTCAGGACTTTCCTTTCCATGCATGTATGGAAAGTTTTTTTAAAAAAATAGAGAACAGAAAAAACATTAAGCATGAGAAATATGACAAATGAGTCAAAAGCAGCATAAAAGGTAGAAACTGGAGTAGAGCTGGGTTGCAACGTGCCTTGCAGATGTTAAATGCTGAGATGAAACCTTTATTTTGAAGGTGAATGGTCTCCATGTCCTATGCGCATTGCACTCTTCAGTTTCACTCCCATTTCACTGGCAAGTGTTAGCAGACAGGTTAGCATCATTCGTGCAAATGACAAATTACTGTACCAATCTGCTATGACAACACCAAGAAGTACTGTTCTGTATTGCACCTTCCTTGCAATCAATTTTGCTCGGCGACAGCCAGCAGCCTTTAACAGCTACTTCTCAGCCAGTCAGAGACTACACATTTTTCCAAAGTGACCACAGGGTGCCAAGTGGCCACTTACCTGCGTATGTAGGTTTGTATGATTACGGTTTAACAATCAATTTTGACTGACAGCAAACCAGTCAAAGCCAGTCAGAGAATACTCATTTTTCCCTGACAACCTGTGGTTGGTTAAAAAGTGTTCCTGCTTTACCAGGTGTAACAATTAAGTTTAGCATCCAGGCATCCATGAAAACAAATTTATAAATTTAACAGAGTTACAAGTTAGCAGGAAGTTAGCTCACTAGTTTCCACCTAAACATGATATAGCATGTTCTCACAGAGATGTTTCTGAAAAAATTAAAATGTACAGCTCTGCTATCACTTCCAACATAAATGAAGACAGAAAACTAAACAGCAGTGACTTTAGGGTTAATGAAGTTGGACTAGCAGGTATATAATAATGTGCTACATGATTGCTAGCGACACAGCTATGTTAGCGTAACATAAACACAGCAAAGCTGGAGGGTGAACGCTAACGTTTTTTCCACTTGATAAAAGTTAACGTGAAGGTTCCCAGTGCTTTAAATGGACCAAACTTCAGTCAGGAGAACAACTGAGATAATCCATCCACAATACGAGGTTAGTCATTAATATACTGCAACAACATGGGAATAGAGCAGCTGCGAGAGAATTCAACATTAATAAATCAATGGTACAGAAGTGGAGGAAGCAAGAAGAATGAGTTGAGTAAAGTTTGACTTATCTGACTGTTTTGTTTCGCTTAATGCACCTTATGGTCTGAAAAATAAAATATGATTTTTGTATTTTTCTCCAGCATTACTGGTTCTGTTTGTCAACTATCAGATACCCTAAAGTGTTCACAATCCACCCAGTACAAATATAACAGACTTACTGACTGGATATATCAAGTACACAGACACACAAAACACACATCGTATTTTACCTTCAGTCTCCCACCTTCATTGTTTCTTTCAGTCTCTCATTTCTCGTGATCTTTCTGGGGTGAAATCAACTTGTCCAACAGCATCTTTTATTTTCTGTTTCTCACTATATAGTTCCCTCAGGGAACGCTTCCTTTATTACTTTCCCAGAACTGGATATGTAGTGATAGATCTGTCAGTGTATTTTATTTTGAACACAGAGTTTGATAAATAGCTGCAAATAAAACAAATGACAACACAAAAATGAATGCATGAATAATAAATGAATAAAATATTAAACCTTTGTTTGAAACTAATGTATGTAGGAAGCTTGAAGATGCCACACAGGTTTTTTTTAAAGACACTATGTCTTGATTCCCACTTAAAACGTGTTCAAATTGCAGTTGTGCAAAGCCCTAATAGAAATTATTTGATGTCTTCGAATGCCACTCAAAAATAAGAATTAATTTACAATGCAGCCATGTGAAAAAGAAAGTGTATATAAGACTTTATACACTCCTGTTAAAAGCAGGTACACCCTGTGAGTGAGTAGAACCACCTTTAGCAGCAATTGCTTGAAGTAGTCATTTTCTGTATGACCTGATGAGTCTGTCACATCATTGTGGAGGAATTTTGGCCGACTTTTCTTTACAATGTTGCTTCAGTTCATTGATATGTGCAGGGATTCGTTTATACACAGCTCTCTTAAGGTCCCACCGCAGCATTTAAGTCAGGTTGAGGTCTGGACTTTGACTGGACCAGTGCAGCACTTTGATTCTTTCCTTTTTCAACCATTCTGTTTTTGATCTGCTGCTGTGCTTGGAATCATTGTCCTATTGAATGACCCAGTTTCAGCCAAGCTTTAGCTGTCAGACAGATGCCTTACATTTGGCTCTAATATACTTTGGTATACAGAGATATTCATGGGCAACTCAATGACTCCAAGGTGCCCAGGTCCTGGCGCTGCAGAGAAAACCCAAATCATCACCCCTCCACGCTTCAAGTTGATGTGAGGTGGTGGAGGGGTGATTTGCTGTGCCTGGGCTAATCTGTCCAAAGGACATTGTTCCAGAGACACTGTTCTGTCATTGTCTTTTTAGAAGAGGCTTGTTCATTCTTTTTAATTGTACTGACATGAACTTTAACATTTAGTATGCGAAGGCCAGTAGAGTCTGAAAGGGGGAAGGAAAAACTCCCATTTAACAAGAAGAAACCTCCAGCAGAATTAGGCTTAGGCGGAAGGGGAGGGATAGCCATTTGCCACAACCATACTTACCCCCTTTATTTCTAGAGAAGCAGTCGCTGTCTACATAGTTTGTCACTTGTATCCAACACTGGAGCCACTCATGCAAGTTTTGTAAATATATATATTAGAGATGGCACGATACCACTTTTTTATGTCCGATACCGATACCGATATCATAAATTT
This sequence comes from Copadichromis virginalis, assembly GCF_057382275.1. Classification (NCBI taxonomy): domain Eukaryota; kingdom Metazoa; phylum Chordata; class Actinopteri; order Cichliformes; family Cichlidae; genus Copadichromis; species Copadichromis virginalis. The sequence continues at coordinate 34,114,605 of NC_140620.1, forward strand.
GGATATCTGCCGATACCGATATGAATCCGATATAGTGTTTTTTAATCAACAAAACTGTTTTTTAAAATATCTTGCTGCATTTTGCAAGTCTGCAAGTTCATACTCAAGTTTAAAACAACAACTACACTAAAGCTATTCTGTTATACCTGTATACAAAAAAAATATTTCATAGTTCAGCAATACTGATCAATCTAATAAACTTAGACCTACACCATCCTCCCTATTCTGGTATTTTAAAGAGTACTTAGCGTAAATATTAAGCAACCTAACTAATAGGGTTCCAACTCCCAGCAACAACAAAAATAAATAAATAAAAAATAGGGAACCACCCCTCACGCGCCACCTCATGATGCTTAATCGACGTAATCAACCTTAATTTGATGCAGTGTGAAAAAAAAATGCACAGAAATCAATTATTTTTCAAGAAATATTAAATAGATTCAACATCTTTCTTCAACAAAATTGCAGACTGCACAGATGGTACCTTCCCAAAGTAAAAAGTACTATAGCTTACTAGGGTATATATATTAGACTTAATAGTCACTATATACAGTAATTGACTTCTATTCATTTTACATCAAATTAAAACTTTGGGTGTCAGATAATTATTTATTAAAAGCTCGACATTTTAAATGAGAATAAGAAAGAAAAGTATGTCTTTGTGCCCCCTTTTCCCTGTTCATGCCCTATCGGCCCCCCTGGCTAAACTTTGCTAGATCCGCCCCTGCACAGTTACCAGCCGTCAGCTACGTAGAAAAAGATCCTGGTGTAGAAAGAAATATTAAATAAATTCTAACAACAGCTTATCAAGCTTAAACGTTCTGCTGTTGTTCAGCCGCTGGTTTCCTCTTTCTGGTGCAAAGTGGACCAAAAACAAACAAGAGAGACGGACTCGCGACAGAAAAGCCGATCAGCTGATCAGTTTCACGATTGAAGTAGCAGCCGGAGAGCGAGAGGCAGTCGCTTGTTAAGCTTAACGCAGGGATGCTTTACAAACATTCAGAGATGGACTTACACACTTGCTTTACTTCTCTCGGGGATAACTTTGTCGGAGATGAAATGCCAGGTTGCTAGCGAAGCTCCACATGCTATCCAGACCACATGCTATTCATGCCACAGCCACTGCTCCGACGTGCTAACGTTCTGAGGTGAGTTACGGCGTGTTGCAAGTTTTGTGAGGTGCTTTCGTGATATTTAATGGATCGGATTACATTTTTTATTTTTCTCCGATATCCGATCCAGTAATTTAGGTCAGTATCGGACCGATACCGATACGTAATATCGGATCGGTCCATCTCTAATATATATATACCGTTGCAGAAAAGATGAGCTGTATTGTAACAGGCGGCAGAAACAGTATTGACCATTTTAACCTTATGCAGCTCATTTTGTCTGACACTGAAAGAAGTGGTTAGGTGCATTATGCCCACTGGCTGCACATTGTGGGCATACAGGTGGATGATTGAGGTAGTAAGGCTGAATCAGAATATTTAAGTTTTGGCCATAAAATAAAAAATGCTGTAACACTGAATGTTACTGCAGAGTTGTTTAATTCTTTGCCAGCTTTTCACATCGCACAAAAAATGTAAAACTAATCATTTAAGTTATCAAATGTCCCCTGTCCCCTTCTGGCTGCCTCTGCCTCAATTTTATCCCACAACTTAGACATTCACATTATTCACACTCTCATTACACATACATATAGGATCTTGGGGGTGGGCACAATCACGGAGTCCAAATCACCATCAGGGTGTACACCTCACCCCTGGCGTCGTTGCCCACCTCTCAATTTTAAATACACTTAGACATTGAGGGCTATCAGGAGGGACTATGCGCTTACCTGCTGCTCTCTGGCAGGTAGCTCCATGCCCCCCTGGGTTTTAATTGCACCTTAGAACACACATGCATCAACACTACAATGAGCGGGTGGAGGGAGGTTTGGAGTCTTCTCCCACCCCCATTCTCTGCGGCCTGCTGGAGCGGGAGGGCTGGGTGGAGTTGGCCGTCCGACTGCGGTCTGGAGTGTGGGGCCTCCCTGCTGCTGCGGAGTCGGGGTGGTCTGCCTCTCCCCACCGCAGGGAAAAGGGTAACACCACCTGGGTCTGGGTGCAGTTCCCCCTTCCAGGGGCAAGGGTACCTAGACCCGGTTTGTAGAGTACACTTGGGGAGTGTGATCGTGTGTACAGCGTCTCTTTATGTCTGTCTCCACGTTGGTTGAGTGTGGAGTGAGTGCATATGAGAGCATGAGGGGGGGAATGGATGTTTGTGTCTGTGTGTGCCTGTATGTCTGTGTCTATATGTCAGGTTGGGTATCAGACGCCACCTCTCTGGGGACACCTCAGGCCCTCCAAGGTTTGGAGGCCTATCTCCACCCACCACCACTTCCCCTGCCGGTGGCGGACTCCCTCAGGTGTCGGTGCGTTGGTGGTTCTTTGTGTCTGGGGGTGGGCGTCCAGGTACACACCGGCTCACTCCTTGGCGGCCGCTTATCGGGGCCTGGAGCCTGGGGCTCGCTCGGGCCCCTTCGGGGGTGGGGTGACTCGGGCGCAGCTGGCGGCCGGCGGAGCTCATGGGCGCGTCACTGCAACTCCCCCTGGCTTCTGCTCCGCGGCTGCTGAGTGAACCCTCATCTGGGACTCTCCTCAGCTCTTACTGGAACAGTGGCGCGGCTGCCCCTCTGTTGGTCTTCCTTGGTCTCTTGTGTTCTGGGGGCCTCTGGATGTCTGGAGTTTTGATCTCCTCCATACCTGCTTCACACCCCGGAGGACGGGGCTGTGGCCCCCCCACACTCCCTAGCAGATCGTTACATGGAGAAACCTTTGGAATACAAGCGCGCTGATCCACACAGGTATGCACACGGGTGTTCACTGCTCGCAGACCCAAATTACACCTTTCTTGGCTGCTACTTCGAAGCACATCTGTCCTGCGTGCTGCACAACAACATTGAATATTTAGTATTTACTGCTGTTTACACTTAGCTAGATTAATGCGATGGTGTTGTGTTTAGTATGTTGCTTTTTTTTTTTTGTCTTTTTTTGCTTGTTTTCTATTCTTCTCTCAACAGGTGATCCAGGAGATTTTTTTTTTCTCCCCCCCTTTCTCACTGTCCCTCTCCCCTTCTGTTTTTCCTTTCTTTCCTCTTTCTTTCTCCCTTTCCTATCCCTCACTCATGTCTGTCCCGTCTGTAACATCTGAAAATAAAATATAATAAATAATAAAAACAAAGATCAACCAAATGGACCAATACGGCAATGCCACGATGATCCATTTGGCAAAGTAAATCCATTGGGTATCCTTGTTGGTCTTCAGACAACAATTCTGATGGCTAAAGAACCAAATGGGACAGGGGAAAAAAAAAATTATCAAATGAAGTATTAGTCACTGAACAACAAGGTCATGTTTCAACAGCTATGCACCAACAGGCAGGAATGCATGTTAGTTGAGACTTTACCAGTATTTAATAATGTTTAGTTCTATAATCTTTTGACCGATTCTAGACTTCAATTACACAAATCCAATAAGTTTGAGAAAATTTCTGCTTGTAATATGAATACGCTGAAAGTCAGCAGAAAGACCAATATGCTCTTAAGGACAACCTCTAGGTCTCTTTTTACTTGAAGACTCTGTAGTTAAGAGGAACATTGGCTGAGCAGGACATAAATCAAGGAGGAAGCCCATTTCTAAAACCTATTTGAGTGGGTAAAATTTCTTTTTTGATTGCCTCTATTTCAAGGCTCACCCAGTGCACCAATTGCTGTGCTTTATGGCGTTGCTGTTGACACATCAGCTGCGCTTTAATGGAATTTTTGACAGCATCACACACACACACACACACACACACACACACACACACACACACACACACACAGTCAAAGACAAACAAAAAACTTACTAAAGAGTCAACTTAGAGCTGAAGCAGTTTCGTGCACGCGCTCAAACAACCACACGACTTTTGTTTTGCTGGAATGTCATAACTTTTAATCAGAGTTATACTGAAGGGCTAGATCAGCTGTTTTATTATGAAAAGAAACTTTATTCTCAAAGAAAAGAGAAAGTCACAGGCAGCTACTGTGAAGGTGAGAGTGCGCACAGTACAGGCTCTGTGGCATCCGTGGCTGGTTTTAAAGTACCTTTTTTGTTTTTGGGATCCTTCAGTCCTTGTATTTCCATAATAGCTTTAGGTGCAAAATTATCAGCTAACGCTAACAAGCTAAACTGGCAAATCTCCATTCATAAAATTTATGTGTGAAACACACAGATACAAGTACAGTATCTGTATCAGTATCAACAGAATAAAGAAATACTATCTTTACCAAATCTGTAGCCCCTATTTTTTGTCAGATATATGTCAGTTATGATTTTGGTCTTGGCGCTCCAGCGGTTCACTGGGTGCTGAGGTTGAGTTCACTCGCTCCATTTATAGCAGAAGTGACGCCAAGCAGACGCCACTCAGCTCCCTCTGTCGGACCACCTGTCAGTCAAACTGGCCATGACCTCCAGTTCAGTATCCAGATGGATGGGTTATAAAAAACTAATCTATACAGTTGAAGGGGAACTTCTCCATGGAGAGCAAAACCATTTTTGTACCAGGCTGCAAATATGCTTTGTAATGCTGTAATATTGGACTTCATAACATGGGAGTGGAAGCAGAATTTGGTGCCACCCTCTACAGGCCTTTAGAAGAACTGCAGTTCTTAGCACCTGTGCAATCACTTCATTTTTCTATCATACAACACATTTGACAAGATGACAAATTACATTTACTTAATTATCTTTACTACAGTCTTGTGTTACTATTCCTCTTTTACAGTTTCTGCTACTTACTACTGCGTTCAAGTATAAAAAACTACTTTTTACTGCAATACATTTATTTGCTAGCTTTACATGAAACGGTCTTTATGCATCCCAAAAATATGGGAAATAACATACAATGTACAACCACGAATAAATCTCCAGTACATCTTCATAGCTACCCGGCAGCATATAAAATAATCATAAACTGGCATTGATGGACCTCTGATCATTATCCAGTAATATCTTTTTTTAAATGGAGCAATCCACAAACCAGCAACTGCATGCTAATGGGAATATATTTGTTCTTTTATGTACGTAAATGATCTCAAACTATTTCCAATAGTTCGTGATAAGTTTTATGGTTGTTTTCTAATTTGCAACACACCAACCACTGTATTAGTTACACCTTACTAGTACTGGGTTGGGCCCCATTTTGACTTCAGAGCTGCTTTAATTATTTGAGACACAGATTCATGACAGTGCTGGAAACATTCCTCAGAGATTTTGGTCCACACTGATATGGCAGCATCACACAGTTGCTGTAGATTTGTCGGCTATACATGATGATAATCTCCTGTTCAATTACATCCCAAAGTTGCTCGATTGCACTGAGATCTGCCGACTGTGGAGGCCGTTTGAGTACAGTGAACCTACTGTAATGTTCAGGAAACCAGTTTGAGATTATTTGAGCTTTGAGACATGGTGTGTTATCCTTATGGAAGTAGTCATCAGAAGGTGTCACACTGTGATCATAAAGGGATGGAGATGGTCAACAACAATGCTCCGGTAGACCGTGGGGTTCACATGGAGATTAGTTGGTACTGAGAGCTGTGCTAAGAAAATACCCCACATACAAACAGTGTTGGGAAGGTTACTTTTAAAATGTATTCCGTTACAGAATACAGAATACATTCCTAAAATGTATTCTGTAACGTATTCCGTTACGTTACTCAATGACAGTAACGTATTCTGAATACTTTGGATTACTTAATATATTATCATGCTTTTTACAACAACGTGAATGTACTATTGCTGTGTGATTTATTACTATTACTGAAGGTCCGCGACTCCGAACTGTAGTAAAGGGACCTCTGACTAATACGGCGGGGTCCCTGTCGGCTCGTAGCCGAAAAATAGCTTTACTTTGTTGTGTGGGTCAACTTTTCTGGCGAGAGACAGAGAGAGGCGTTGAAAGGCTGCTCCAACGGAACTTATTGTTTTCGGAGGAAAACACGAACACGGTGTACAGTCCAAGATAAAGACAATGTTGGATAACACCTCCCACCCACTCCATGACATGTTGGTCAGTCACAGGAGCACGTTCAGTGAGAGACTGAGATTACCGAAAAGCACCACTGAACGACACAGGAAATCATTCCTGCCTGTGGCCATCTCCCTGTACAACGCATCCACTTAACACACTGTTTGCTGCTACAACTACACATGTTTCTTTTCCAAATATTTATTTATAAGTGACTTATGTATGTATGTATGTATATATATGTATATATTGTACTATTCTTAGTTAGCGTATTGTCTGTCTTGTCTTAATGTTGGTTTAAAATGGAGCACTGTAACAAAAAATAATTTCCCCCAGGGATCAATAAAGTATTCTGATTCTGATTCTGATTCTGATACAGTCGAGTTCTTAATAGCTTACTTACAACTGGGCTCGTCAGGCACTCTTATTGGCTGAACAAATTATTATATTTAGATGCTTCCAGCTTCCGTTTTTCCTCGATGACAACTCGTACCTTTCCACTCCCCTTTTTCTCCCTCCTCGCGCTCACAGACCCATAATGTGTATGGCAGTCCATTCTCCCTGCAGCACGAACTACACTCCCCATGATGCTACATTCTTTAGAGCTATGCTTGTAGCATTCTGCCTGTTAGCTTAGCACAACAACAACAACAACAACGAAAAGGCGCTCTCTCACCCAGGAAACACACAGTTGCAGAGAGAGAGAGAGAGAGCGTCGCCCTGTAACCATGGCAACCGTAACCCTGCCGCCTGGAACAACAGAACGTAGCTGTCAAACAAAACCCAAACAGTCCTGACCCTCGACAATATGAAACAGGGAAGTACCGCAGTGTAATCCATTTATTTCAACAAAGTAACTGTATTCTGAATACCACCTTTTTAAACGGTAACTGTAACGGAATACAGTTACTCATATTTTGTATTTTAAATACGTAACGGGGGTACATGTATTCCGTTACTCCCCAACACTGCATACAAACAACCTGAACCGCTGATATGAGACAGGATGGCTCCATGTTTTGTGTTATTTACATCAAGTTCTGACCCTTTAAACTGAATGCAGTAAATGGCCTGTATTTGTATAGCACTTTTCTAGTCCCTAAGGACCCCAAAGCGCTTTACACAACCAGTCATCCACCCATTCACACACACATTCACACACTGGTGATGGCAAGCTACATTGTAGCCACAGCCACCCTGGGGCGCACTGACAGAGGCGAGGCTGCCGGACACTGGCGCCACCGGGCCCTCTGACCATCACCAGTAGGCAACGGGTAAAGTGTCTTGCCCAAGGACACAACGACCGAGACTGTCCAAGCCGGGGCTCGAACCAGCAACCTTCCGATTACAATGCGAACTCGAGCCACGATCGCCCAGTAAATCATCCAACCAAGAAATTATTTTCTCTGTTGTGCAGTTAGGGTTAATTATAGCCTCAGTTTCAGGTACCACTCTGGTGTGGTCTTCTGCTGCTGTGGCCGATCTGCTTCAAGGTTTGTGTTAGTTGTGTGGGAAAATCCCAGCAGATCATCAGCAGTTTGCAAAATATTCAAACCAGTCCATTGGTACCAACAACCATGCCACATTCAGTGTCACTTAAATCACCTTTCTTCCTCATTCTGATGCTCAGTTTGAACTTCAGCAGGTCTTCTTGAACACGACTACACACCTAAATGCTGTCACGTGATGTTTGTATTAATGAGCAGTTGAATGTGTACCTAACAGAGTGGTGGGTGACTGTCTTCGGAACGCAGTTCCTCATGATGAGAGAGATGAATACAGACACAAAAAAAGTCTTTATAAAGAAACAGATACTTTGCTGCCAGCATCGTTCACCGCCTCCTTTTTACAGGAGGACACTCCCATCATTTTGATCATTAACCCGCGTCCCCAGGTTTTCCTGGGGAGGCAAATTATCTGTCACACAACTGCAAGAAGTTTTTTTACTATCATAAAGCATTTGGCTCGTGTTCACATGACATATAATATTTCTATTATTAATAAGATGCTTTGGGAATATAAAGCTGCCACCAACGCAGGCTTGAAACTGTCTCTGGGCTTTAACCTGGATTCCCATTATTAGTCATAGCGTCTCACTTTAGAAAAGCAGTGAGCCAACATGAGGTCCAATTTCCTCCAAATGGTAAAAACAGCATTTATATTCACTTCAGGCAGAGCTTTTTTTGCCATTAAGAAGACATATATGCGTAAATCACACATTCAATCAAAATTAAAGTGCAGCTAAACTATGGATCAAAGCAAGTGGATGCCTAAAGGTTCTGCTACAGCATTTTCTGTCCTGATTTCTTACATGTTGTTGCAGTCACCACCTAGATTACGTATAATGCATCACATGATCTTAAATCCTTATAAGAGAGATTATTGAAAGTGTCTAGTATTTAGAAAGTCTTTTCATTGATTTATTGACCTTTTTGTGGATATGAATATGGCATTTTCTGTCTTGACATTTCTAAAGTTCAATTGTAATCAGTCTTCTGCCTCCTTCTGTTTTGATCATGAATTCACCTCTTTCAGTGGGGCGTTGATTCGTTCGCTCTGTATTCTGTTCTTTCCCCCACTCTCTCCTCCTTCAGTTGAAGTATGAGCTCATAAAATGCAGTGCACAAGTTCGTACTGACACTGCCCAATATGGGGAAGTAAATACTATGGTGATATGTTCTTTAACCTGCTTATCAGCTCGTTCTCCCCACCCCGGATTCCTTTTTCCAGTTTTTTCCTACCTTTTCTTCATTTTCTTTCATCTGTGCCACATTTGTCTTTCTGTTCCCCCTAAAAGCACAAAATAAATTCTACAATGAGCATATAACTTTTAGAGCTTTTTCAGGGGGCAGCTGAGGCCTGGGAGCTTTTGTGGGATGTCCATTAATCAGTGGTTTTGGATCCCGGCTCCTCCAGTCTGGATACTAAAGTGTGCTGGGACCAGATATTGAGCCTCAAGTTGCACTTTTATTTGTATTAGGGGCACATTAAGAAAATAAATATGTTATTTATTAAGCACTTAAATTAAATCCCTCTATAAAATGCCTTGTGTAGGTAAGTTAGTGAAGCCATACTTCAGAATCGGTTTAAGTTTAGTAGATAGAGTGTGTGGTGTGGTGATAAGCAGAAGGACGTTGATGAGATGGTGCAGACAACTCCATCTGGTCAGAAGGATAAAGCACACAAACTTGGAAGAGCTTGTTGATGCTGTACGGGGTATTGACTGTGTGCATTGGTTGTATTTTAACAGTCAAATCCATGTGTAGGTTAACCTCTTCACTGATGTCACGGCTGCCGAGGCGAGCCGTGTGGAGTTGGAAGAAGGACCCAAGATGCAGGCAGTGGATGAAATGCTAGTGAGGTTTATTTACAAAGGTGTAGTGGCAAACAAGCAGTGGGGCATGACAAATAACTGAAGACACCTAAACTGGGAGAACTAAAAATAACAGACCTGGGAGCATACGACAAAGGGCTGAGAAGCAGAGCGACGCAGACAAGGAACAGGACACCGTGGAACACAGGGTAACGCAGACGAACCGGCAACAGGCAGGAGAACACACAGGACTTAAATACACACACCAGTAATCAGGGGATGAGAGACAAGAGGGCAACACGGCTGGGAGGAATCAGAGCTGACGGGACAGGGGAAACGTAAACTGAACACACTCACATCAGACAGAGACCTTCACAATAAAACAGGAAACTAACAGACACAGAACCAGACAGGACACTGAACTTCACAGGTGGACTCATAAGTAGACACAATAACACCATGGACAGACAGAGGGAACACAGAGAAGTGGGAGCAGGCAGGCAAAGAACAGAAACCTAACAAATGGCAAAATCACAACAGAATACACACTCGAATAAACAAAAGCACAAGGAAACACAAAACACTGAGTCCTCAGACTCAGGACCATGACAACTGATCTCCTCTATGATTTGTGTTTTAAATGTAATAAAAAATAACACGAAGGCTTCAACTTGCTGTTCTCATAACTGAATGGGGACGGCAGATGGAAATCCGCCCACAGTGTAGGGTAAAGACTGGCTCATTTGGTAATATGGACATTTTCAGTTTGTTATGAACACATCAGCTGCCCTGCAAGCAAAGAAGTCAGGTATAACTGTGCTAGCTGTCCTCAAGAGTTTGATCATATTACAGGCTGTTCTTCAGCAGGCGAGTGCTGCTGTCCAGACATCCATTTTTACCGAGCACCTCAAGGAGTCTTCATCTAAAAACTAAAAGGGTCGAAGGTCAGTCTCAACCTTGGAAACACTGCAAGGGAAAACACTCTGGACTCAACTTAGCTGCCGGGTCGAAAGGTTGGACCGAAAAAAGAGAAAAAGAAGCGTGCAGGGCAGAGGAATTTACGAGTTTTATGGCAAGTATAATGAAAACTCCATTTGGTAATAAAGATTATGCCATAAAACTGTTTCAGGTGCATTTCATGAGTTCATTAAAAGAACCAAAGTGTGAGGAAGCTCCTCTTTCCTCTCTGTTTCATTCCTCACTTATTTCCTCCTTCCTCTCCTTCATCTCCTTCATCTCCTTCTCTTTTAAAATAAGTTGGTAGTTAACACTTTGTCATAGTGAGCCACTGGTACCGTCCCGTTGGTTTTTTCTTTCTATTATCTGTCTTCCCTATGCTTTGAATCTGGATTTTTGCACTCTGCAGCTTTCTCTTTTCTCTGTAGTGTCCAAATGCTGGGCTTTCTTTTCTTCTCTGGCTTTTTTCACACAGCTGAGTATGTTTGCTGCGTATAATCGTAAAGTCTCGACCGATTTAAGGAGCGCTCTGTTCTGCTCTATGTTGTTTGTCGGAGTGAGCTGCAGTGTGTTATCTGTCTGCCTGGTTTTACACACTGCACAGCAATGCTTTTGACGCATCAGTATGCCCACACCCATTCAGAAATCCCCTCTCCCCCTATCCCTTCTCTCTCTCTGACACACAGACACACAGATGGAAGGATTATGTGGTTTTACATTAGCAGCGCAACTCTTTGTTAATGGCCTTTCAGTCATTAGCAGCAGAGAATACATTTTTCTGTTTTTGACTCTTTCAGCCTTCGGCCTCTGTTATTAACTCACTGAACAGCTGTTGTTGTCAGTAGTAATCCTGTGCCGACTAACAGGCTTATGCAGCAATGCATAATATTACACTTTATTTTGGAGCTGATAGTTCAGCAATGGGAATACCCAAAGATTATAATCCCCAGGGGTTAAACGAAGATCCCGATGGGATGTGAACTGTTCTGTCGCATAAATGACAGCTTTCAGTTATGCGACTCCCACCCCTTCACAATCTGAATGCATTGACCAACTGTTGCACACTTAGATTAAATTAAATTTCTAACCAGCGTGGCTTTATGAGTCCGCCTTTACAATATGATCTGTAAGTATGAAGACATAGGACATCATTTTGTATACTTTTGTCTTGAGACTAGCTCGGCATGCTAGGTTTCAAATGCTAGAGAGGTTAGATGTCTAATGCTAAACAACACGTACTTCTTACAGTAGCATAAATGAAATCAACATCAACCAAAGATACTGTGAGTCCAAATGTTAATTCACTGTGATTACAGATAGGTTTGTGTATAAAATCACCACAGTGCCACAAGGTCTCCAAATGGACTAGTGAATTAGCTTTAGTTGCTAATAGTTAGCTTCACTGCTACAGACTAAACACATAATGGAGACTCTTGGCCAACTTACCTACTTTCTCTTCAACCCTGTGGATCAAGGTCAATCTATTTACTATTTTGTATTTCCTTACCTGCAAATATAAAGACATTGTTACTAGTGCTGTCAGCGTTAATCTCATTAAAATGACGGTAACACCATAACCGCATTAATACGGCAAATCTCCGTTAGCGAATTAACGTGGCTCGACCCGTGTGAGGGGCTGCAACGCTTTAACGAGCTAACCGTGCAGCCCTCACAGGGGGCGTTAACTTGCTAACGGAGGTTTGCCGCGTTAATGTGGTTATGGCGTTAACGTCATTTTAACAAGATTAACGCTAACAGCGCTAATCGTTACTTGTTTTGTACACCTCATTTTAGGAGATAGTCACTCTTGTGTTGTAAAAACGGAATTACTCTTCCAGTATTATGTATCACTGGAGATTGTGGCGGGGCATGGTCGGCGGTGCCACTGCAGGGTAGGTGAACGCACCTGCAGGGCATCTCCAATCATGCCTCGCCGGGTTAAGACTGTCATGTTGTAATTGTGGGTATGTGTGGCTGGCAGCTAGGGAGCTGCAGCCATGGAAGCATGTTAGAACAGCAAAGTATGCTGGAGAATGCAGAATAGTGGTCGCATCCAGCTTCATTCCTGCCGCAGAGATTTGGGCACACATTATAAACAACTAAAGCAAGTAACATATTTGAACAATCAGAACATTCTAACAGCATACAGTATTATAATTAAATAAAACATGCGGGGGTGTACCCTTACAGTACACATCATGCATTCAGTTTGAGTTCATGGATAAAAAAAGATATTTACAGCACTCTTTCAATCCACCAGAGAGATAATACAGGTCTTACTCCAGAATCAGAAGGAGTCATCATCGGCTCTGCATGTAAACCAACCAAATGTTTTCCAGCGTGCTTAGCTTTGAGCTAATAATAGTAGTATATTACTTATACAACTGCACAAGAAAAGGAATGCAGCCAAGAGAACACCAGTAAGAGGGGATGTCATGGTCCTGGGCCATGTTGGCCCAGTATTCTTAGTTTTCTTGTATGTTTGTATTTTGTTCCCTATTTAGGCCATGTTTCCTGAGTTGCCCTGTTGTGTTGTTCCCTAAGTGTTTTCCCTTCGTGGCTTTTACCCCCTGTGTGCCCCTCTGTGTATCTGTGAGCCCTCGTCTCTCCTTATGTTTTATTCCATGTTTCCCCAGCCCGTTATGTCTGTGTTTTCCCCGCGCTCTCTCTCCTCCTGTCTGAACCTCTGTACTTCCTGTTTGACTCTGCCCGTCTCCCGTCAGTGTTATGTTCACCCCGCCCTGTCTCGTTATGGTTATCTGTGTCAGCTGTGTTCCCCGTGTGTTCCCACTTTCCTCGTTAACCCTCTGTGTATTTCTGTCTGCGTCTCCCTCTGTTCGGCGTCGCGTTCTCCCTCATGTTGTGTGGATCTTCCTGTGTCTACCTGCGAGTGTTAGTTTACTTTTCCCCAGTTTAGTTTTGTATTTCCTGTGTTCTACCGTGCCAGCATTAAAGCTGTGTTTCTCGAGTTCATCCCCGTGTCTGTGAGTTTTGCATTTGGGTCCTCCTCCTGCTTGCCACACAGCGATCCATGACAGGGGATGAAGGTTAGATCAAAAAATAATTTCTGAAAAGCTGAAAGTAAGAGATTGGTTACTCCAGAGCAGATTATATTATGAATGTTATTGTAGGGTCTTTACTTAATAATATAAAACACCTTGAGGCATTTCCTGTTGGGATTTAGCACTATATAAATAACACTGCCTGTTGCTTCATGTTGAAAAAGCAGCAAAAATCAGCACAAAGAACATAGCAACTCGACCATTATCTTCTAAAAAGGTATGCACTGAAAACACCGTTAAACTGTCTGAACTGCACCTAACTATGCCAAAAGTCATTCAGAGGTTTTGCATGCACACAAATGTTGGAGGCCTTCCATGTAATCTGGGTTATAGTCTGTTTATCACTGATTAGAATTGGGCAATTAATCGCCTGCTAGTAGGTACAGCAGGTCTCCCGCTGGTGATCTCAATGGGAGTGATTACCACCTACAAAGTCCCATCAATGAGAGGATCTGATTTGAAGAGGGTTCAGCACTTTCCCTTTACTGCTCGTTCCCTTCTGCTGCGCTCTTCTGACCTCTCTCCAGATTTTTTCATTAAACTCAGCTGCTGCACAACTTACTGTGGGAACATCTGAAATTACAGCTACATGAAATATGAATCATTGCACTTTCACCACCATAATGTGAATACATTCAGTAGGGCATGCCAGGTTTCACAACATCATTGCACTTCGTTGCTACCTCCACCTGAGAATTTCATGTCGTTTCTGAGTTTTATCGATCTATCTCTCGAACTACCCTCGGTATTACCCTAACACTGTTACACAAGCTTCTTTGAATTTCTGCCAGGTAAATCTACGAGCAGCTCAAGACGAGTGGTGAAGATACAATCCTGCACTTTTACTATGTTGTACATAGTAATTACTGAATGAAAGCAAGGCATTAAAGTCAAATAGACGTCTATAGGAGAGTCTCCTAAGTGCGCCGTCCTTCCACTCACTTGTGCATTCTCTCTATGAGACGTGAACTGAACCAACAGGTTTTTCTCAGAGTGGAAAATTAGCTTCTCCATGCAAGCTGTATTGGTCTGCTGTGGTGAAGCAGCCTTATGGGTGAATTACGCTTCAGCAGGAAATCTACGTCATGACTTACGATGTAACTGGAATCCCCTTTTAACTCTATGCCATAACCTTCCAAGTAACCTGAGATGCACCTCCCGAGAAGCAGAGCTATGTTTCAAGTCAACGACTGAAAGGCGATGAAGGTTACGGCATAGAAGCATAAATCAGGCATTATAGAGAGGATGAGCAGTTTTGTCAGTACTTTTCTTGCTTAGAGGTCACTATGCTTCCCTTTTCCCAAACATCAGAGGAGCTCCATGATGAAGCTGGCTTTGGATCCTTCACGTTTCCAGTCTGTTTTGTTCAGCTCTGCCAAAATGGCATCTGTTGATGTCTGTGTGTCACTTTTACCAGCTGTTGCTGTGGTTAGTAGGCGCTCTGTGAATTCATCCCAAATGTCACTCGTGCCATTTCGGGTCTTATGCCTCGAGCGTGTTGGTTTCCTGTTCCCGCATATATTTGAATGTATTTGCTTTAGAATAAGACTCCCAAGGCTATAAGCACATGTACATATGGTATAATGGAGTCAAAGGAAATAGACCTGTAAGAAAAATAATTTTCTGTGGGATTTAGGTGTTTCAGGATTATATTACAGACTTAATTATGACTTTTTTTTCCCCATTCTTGTCCCTCCCTTCTGTAACACTTTGAGCTGTGAAGGATAGGCTTTTATATAAGCTTGGCTCGCTGTGAGATAACTGCCTTTTGGATCCTCTTTAAATGTTTAATTATTGCAGAGTGTCAGGATTTCTGTTTGGAGTGTTGAATGTGCCATTAATTTGTATGCCAAGTACGATATTTAGCTTATCCTCTCCACTCTTCTTTACTGACAGAAAACACACTAATCCAGGTGCTTCGTCAAGAGAAATCGAGCAATGCAGAACCCCCAGTTTCAAGATAATGTTTTGGCTTTATATTCCTTAAACTGCAACACCACGCACAGTCATCTCCTTTCAGGGTAGCTTTTCAATGTTAGCTTTTAACAGTGGGTTTCTTTGGCTTCTAACTCTTTCAGCATCTCTTTCTGTTATTTAACCCACCTGGCAGACTGACTCCAGCCAGGCTGTCTTATTGTTGTAACTTTGCTCCATCTGTCCAGTCCATTATGTGGCCTCATGGCTTAGTGACCACGCTGATGGAAATGACCCGTGTGACATTTAAACACAATCCATATCCATCCAACGCATGCCACATGGAGCACGACATTTGATTTTTGTGTCAGAGCTGCATCAAATAGCGTCACTGTTACACATGTGGGACCTGCCTGTACACAGGCCTGGGTGCTGATTGGTAGTAATGTGATTTGAACACCTTGCAGTCATCACTTATTTCAGTGTGTTTCAGTGAAGCTTAGGTGGCAGTTTTAACCAAATGATCAACCAAAATTTCATCAAGAAAGAACAAAGTACCATATCTGAACTTAGTTTGAGAAATTGTTGGATTTTTGTCACTTTTTCCCATCCAGCTTTGAAAAAACTCTACTAAGTGTGAGTTATTATTTATTTATTTATTAACCTTTATTTAACCAGGAAGATCCCATTGAGATTAAAAACCTCTTTTTCAAGGAAGACCTGGCCAAGATAGGCAGCAGCAGATGTCTCACGGTTACAGAAATTACTCAAACACAGGCAGCAACAACACACATGCAACAATAAGTGAAAGAATACAAATAAAATAAAATTCAATAAAATTCAAATAAAATAAAAAAGTCAGTTAAAATGACAATCAATCTAATTGAAACAGTTGCATGTTATGGACTTGGCCTCAAGGATTCGTAGTTTAGATTTAAAATCACTTAATGAAATGAGTTCAGTCATTTTCCATTCCTTCTGCAGTTTGTTCCAGGCCAAGGGTGCTAAATGGACAAAAGCTCTTTTACCAAGTTCAGTTTGGGCAAATGGAACAGAAAGCAACAAGTAACGATGCGGACGAAGAGAATACCGACCAGCATGTTTCATTACAAGCAGGGAACATAGATAAGAAGGCAGCAACCCAAGTATCGCCTTATATATAAAACTGTATAAATGACAGTTCCTCCGACTTACCAAAGCAGGCCATCCTACCTGAGAGTATAACTCACAGTGGTGAGTCTGAAATTTACAGTTAGTGATGAACCTCAGAGAAGCATGATACACAGAATCAACCAGTTATTGTCTTCTTAATGTGTTCAGTTTAATTCAGTTTATCTATATGGCGCCGAATCACAACCACAGTCTCCTCAATGTGCTTTATATTGTGGGTGGTTGGTTAAAAATTGCAGCTTTATCCATCCATTTAATTTGCGTTACTTATCTGGGTTCGGATCATGGGGGCAGCAGTTTAAGCAGAGACATCCGGACCTACCACCCACCTCGTCCATCTCTTCCGGGGGGAGAACCAGGGCATTCCCGAGCCTGTCGAGACATCAAACCTCTCCAGTGCGCCCTGGGTCTACCTTGGGGCCTCCTCCCAGTACAAAATGCTGGAAACACCTAACCTAGGAGGCACCCACTTGGTGTCCCAGTCGTGCCTGATTGTGCAGAGGACCCCTCCTGACTGACTGAGAGCCTCGACTTATCTGGCTGAGCTCAGAAACCCTAAGAAGAAAACTTCTTCCAACTCTAAAAACTCATAAATATTATTTTTTTGCCATCTAGAAAAGGTAGTAAGAAAAGAAATCAATGAAATAAAAGAAATCTATGATAAAAAGTTCTTGAACACATACTTTTTCAACTTCAACTTGTGGGCCCTGTGTGTTTCACATTAAACAATTTTTTCCTGAAAATATTCATAACAACAAACATATTTTTTAAAGATACGTGACGAATCAGAATCAGAATCAGAATACTTTATTGATCCCTGGGGGAAATTATTTTTTGTTACAGTGCTCCATTTTAAACCAACATTAAGACAAGACAGACAATACGCTAACTAAGAATAGTACAATATATACATATATATACATACATACATACATAAGTCACTTATAAATAAATAGTTGGAAAAGAAACATGTGTAGCTGTAGCAGCAAACAGTGTGTTAAGTGGATGCGTTGTACAGGGAGATGGCCACAGGCAGGAATGATTTCCTGTGTCGTTCAGTGGTGCTTTTCGGTAATCTCAGTCTCTCACTGAACGAGCTCCTGTGGCTGACCAACATGTCATGGAGTGGGTGGGAGGTGTTATCCAACATTGTCTTTATCTTGGACAGCATCCGCCTCTCCGACACCACCTTGAGGGAGTCCAGCTCCATCCCCACAACATTGCTGCCCTTACAGATTAGTTTATTAAGTCTGTTGGCATCTGCGACCCTCAGCCTGCTCCCCCAGCATGCAACAGCATAGAGGATCGCACTGGCCACAACAGACTCATAGAAAATCCTCAGCATTTTCTGGCAGATGTTGAAGGACCTCAGTCGCCTCAAAAAATAGAGACGACTCTGGCCCTTCCTGTAAAGTGCTGTGGTGTTTTTAGCCCAGTCCAGTTTATTGTCAATGTGTACTCCAAGGTATTTATAGTCCTCCACAATGTCAACACTGACCCCCTGGATTGAAACAGGGGTCAAGTGTTTCCTGGTCTTCCTGAAGTCCACGATCAGTTCCTTGGTCTTTGCCACGTTGAGCTGCAGATGATTCTGCTCACACCACGTGACAAAGGAGTCGACCACAGCCCGGTACTCTGTCTCATCATCCCTGCTGATGAATGACATGAATCAGAAAATACCACTGAACATGTATAAGGAATATAATGTCCTATAAACACTGTTTTGCTTTGGCACCATGTAAATAAAACTGAATTGTGTTGATTGCATTTTTGGTGTCAAACATAAGGCCTGAGGGCCATAACTGTCCTGGCAAAGACTCCAAACTTTTAAATATGTTTTAAGAAGATTTTCAGATAGCAGAAGGTTTAGTTTTACCTCTGATTATCAAAATTTCTGTTTTTTTGTTTTTTGTTTTTTTTACAGTGGGTCAACAAAAAACAAATAACAGAACAGAGATTTTCAGTTTTATAATTACAGGACCATTTGGCAAATGAGCAATCAGCAGTTTCTTCATTTACTACAGCAGTATTTCTTTAATATGTAGAAAAACTAAAATGTACTATTGAACCTGCGCTTATTTTTCTTATACTAAGATATCTCAGGGATTAAATGTGTAGACAAACTTCTTTTACTGACAGAAAGGGGAGTTCCCCTGGTCCGGCCCACCAGTCATTGATCAATGTGAGTCGTATGAGGCTAACGACATAAGATGAGTTTGTTTAATATCCTCACGTACTGAACAGCAACATTAGTAACACAGGCAAACAGAGAGCCCTAAATAGGATTTATCTTATTTCACACAGTTAAAATTGATGCTCTGTACCATGTTTGCAATTTATTCCACATAACATACTACACAACAGATATTTAACTAAGTGCCTTTTCCTGCTTTTCTAATGTTTCTAGCTCCTAAAAATAATATAAGTCTTTATTCAGTGCCACTGTGCTTCTGCTGGATGAAAGAACCGACGATTAATGGTACATTCAGTTGTGGTGTTGCTGCTGGAGTGTGGGTGTGTGTAGGAGTTAGTGTGGTTTTGTGTTTTCACTCACTTTTACCTCTGTTTTGAACTGAAATGTTTTACAAATGAGCATCAAAAAGTCAATAGCTCATTTTTCTCTTCCTTTTTTTTGCCCTTTTCCTCCCTCTTTCACTGCAGGCAGATGGATGATGCTGCTGATCCCTCGCTCCGGAGGCGTGGAGTGACAGATGACAGAGGTTTTGGTACAGCAGGAGGGAGAGCCAAAGAGAGAGGCGACGACGGAGAGACTCGCCACTGCTGATAACCGAGAGAACAGAAAAGGTCAAGCACATCGATTGGGAGGTGAGGTAGAAGTAAGTGACCGGATTTACCGATGCTGCTCTTGCTCTCTGTCTTTACATTCTCTCTTTTCTCCGCATTGTTTCTGCAGCTTCATTTCTTTCTTCTTTTTTCTTCCTCTGTGCCCTTACCACACTGAAAAAACACACCTCCACCTGCACAGCTCAGACTGCTCAATATTTCTCAATAAACCCGCTTCAAAGTTGTAGTTGCGATGCAGCGCTTCTGTGCTTTTGTGGCAAAAACTCTCCCAGTTTTGTTGATTTGGCTTTAAATTTGTGGATGAAGAAGATGTGTTCCTACAGCACAACAGTGACCTAACACACAGTCAACTCATTTAACTTCCTCTGTTTTAAATTCTCACTATGTTCGTGCTCGTTCCGGGAAGCAAAAAAAACCCGTCTGCCCTTGAAGTGCACATAAAATGTTTAATGAACGGCAATTTGTTTTGAGCAGGAATGTAGGCAAAATACAAAAAGCCATTAAAAACCACAGAATCTGATCTAATGGTTGTGCAGGTCTCAAACTGTGATGGTTTATGATCCACTCTAAGAACAGTAACGTCTGCCAGATAAAGCTCAACTGTGCTAAAGCATTGGGAGGTTTTCTCAGTAGCAACTAAGGCATAGTTGTTTGCACTGTAATTTCACGCACGGTGGCTCAGTGATTAGTACCGTTTAAAGCAAGATGTTCCTGGGTTCAAGCTTCAGTAAATCCCTGTGTAGAGTCTGCATTCACAGAACCACCTGTGGAAAGCTGTGAACCCATTCACAGGTTTCCTCTGATTCTAAAAACAACATGGCAGATGAGTGCTGCTTCCTGTTGTCCTGGGACACTCGTGCAAAAGCAATTCTTTAACTGTTCATTCACTTTTATATATGCAGTGTCAGGACTCTACAACTTCAAATAAAGTTTTTTGGTGTTTGATTTTTCAGGTTCTGTTTAAGTATCTTTAGGTTGTTAAGTTTCCTTTTCATGTATTATTCGAGAACTCCTGTTACATGTCCTGTAGTTTAGTATTTTCAGTGTTTAATTGTTTAGTTATTCATGTTTCTAGCTCTTAGTTAGTCCCCTCCCGTGTTCATCTTAGTCTTGTCTCTGTGTGTTCTTCCTAGCGTCCCCTGTATGTGGTCCATCGTGCATTCGTGTTTGTTTAGCTCAGTCTCAGCGGTCATGCTTCCTGTTTTATTTTGGTGATCTCTCACCTCGTGTGCATTGTGGTTTGTTTTGCTTCCTTGGTTTAATGCAGTTCTGCTGCGTCTCCACTTGTGTCTCAGTCACCTTTCCCTCGTCTTTATTTTGTACTTTATCATCAACCTTTTGCTTTTGGCTCCAGTTTCCAACACATGATCTGCATTCCCTGCAGATCACGACACATTGAACCACAACAATCAACAATCAGCTTCCTATGAGTCACACTTGGCAATGGTGGGAAGGAAGAACTCCCTTTTATTGATAGGAAGGCTCAGGGAGGGGCAACAACGTAATTCCACTACATAGACTAAGGGTGAAACCCAAGCTGGGACAGTAAGGATAAAATCGAATGCTCTACAGCAGTCCCAAAAAGTTGAAGCTGTTAATCTGGATGTAATGTTTTAGTGGGAGAAATGTTTCGTCACTTACCCAAGCGAATTCTTCAGTCTGAAGAACTGAGGTGACTCATCTCTGCTTTAGCTTGACGCATCAAGTCATACAGTAGTGGCTTCAGAGATTTTGAGAAAGCGATCCATGCCTTCATCTCATCTCGTCTCGACTTCTATAATAGCCTCTTTTCTGGCATTACCGCTACATTAATTGGCCAACTGCAGCTAGTCCAAAACGCTGAAGGCTTTGCCTCCCATTCAGTTTTTAGAAACTCAAGCAAACTCAAGCAAACCCCAACAGAACACACAAGGCTGAGTGTTTTGTTGGGGTTATGTGACATTTTGAAGTTATGATGGGGCCTGATCGTGCAGGACATTGAATGTGAGGAATACGATTTTTCACTTCAGTTCTGGATTTAACAAGGTGGCAGTTTTCAGTGTTCTTCCTGTCACGTTTTGGAAAATCCAAAAGCTTTTCAGGAAATTTTTAAAACAGTAATAAGTACTTACAAGTTATAATAATTTCTGTGCTTATTAAAACAGGCAGGCTCAGTTAAATGTATAACGTGCAGGTTAATGGAAAAGCACTGCTTAAAAATGACTCCAAGGTTCCTCACAAACATCCAGACAGCAGATGTTGGGGGGGTTCATCTGCCATCTGGTATTTTTTATCTATTTTTGAACTTCTAATTTTAGCAAAGTAAATCTGTAATTTAAAAAGAAAAAGAACATGTAAAAAAATCTAATTAGAATCTTCTGCAAAGTGCATTCAAACATCCCTCCAATCCTAGACTCCATTTTTCTGGATTACAGTTTTATGCTGCCAAGGCTACAGCTCACACAACGCTAAACTGAGATCATTTTTTAAAATTGACACAGGTTTATCCTGGAGTTTTTCCATAAAAACTCTGCAAAAAGTTATTTTATTTCAGTGCTGTCTCTCATTTATTACATTTATTAGTCTGGAGAAATGAGGCTTGTTCCTGAGGTTTTCTTCCCACATTCAAAACACAAGATAGCATCCGTTACAGTAAAAGATATATATATAAATCTTATAAAGTTTGTATCTGTCTTGTGTGAAACTTGTATGTAAAGCATACAAGAGTGAAAACAGATATAAGATTTGATGCAAGTCTTTTATACGTTTTTCTTATATTTCTTTTCCATATGGGAAGGCTGTGTGTGTCAGCATATTTTGAGACCATTTTGAGTCTTCCAGTTATTAAAAAGAAGGTCAGGGTACTTCTCATTTCTGGCAACTTAACCCTCCAAGGATTAAGGTAGCCAGGAAGTAGGAGGAACAATAGCTTTGGTTACAATTACTTCACAACAGCACCAAAATAATCCGATGTACTTTAAAGGCAGCAGGAACTATTCTCTACTCTTATTTTTATCCTGCAAAGCAAATAAAAGTAGACCTGTGAGCGGAGAAAAGAGGGAAGACGAACCACCTGCTGCTGCCTCAGTACAAAATGTTGCCACAGAAGTTGGCATTCACCAGCATATAGCTGGTAAATACATAGCTGACACTGTCTATTGTTAGGGAAACATAAACGCTTAAATGTTAAGCCTTAAACCAAACAAAAAAGGCAGTTAGTGTTTGCTTTGTAGGGCACATTAATAAGAAGAAAATCCCCCCATCCCATTTTGCTTTCCCCCCTCTGCTGTTTTATCTCGCAGAGCAGAAATGGCTTAAACAAACAGAAGTGCAGCGGCAGTTTTATTTTCCCCACGGTGGAAAGCGCCAGCGACCGCGGCGGCGCCTGTGCCACGACTCTGCGAGTCCCCAGCCGTGTCTGCGTAACTCTCTCCAGGATGAGGGCCGGAATGCGTTCTGCAGTCACAACACCAAATATAAGCCTAATCTACATGTGATGTGATTGGCTAGCTGAGGCCCGCATCTCATCTTTGGTTTGAAACTAATGAACTGTGTGCTTTCACTCGAGTTTCCAGATAAAAAGATAATCACTGGTAGAATAACAAGTTACTGTCGTGTGGAGTCGAGAAATTGGCTTCATTCGGCGTGACTCATGGTTTCGTGCGCGTCTCTCCTCCCTCGCTTTCTCATCTCTTTTATCTCTTTCCTCTCCTTTCAATCACTTTTCCTTTATCTCCCCAATCACTGCTTTGTCCAACTTCCCTCCTCCTCTCCTCTTCCTCCTCCCCTCTCTTCGTCGTCTTCTCCCTCTCTCTGTGACATATTGCTGCTTTGTCAGGCCAGTTAAATGGCTTGCCTGCAGTGCTGTTTAGTTTCCTGTGAACTATGCTGATAGAGGAGGCGATAGGAAGCAGCTTGTCCGTTACACACAAAGCAGCGCGCTGGTGACAAACGCACTCACACACAATCCATAATCACACGTATAGTTCTTCCCTCGACTCGATTTAAAGTTGCGTTGGTTTTTCTGTGTTGCCTTTTTCATTTTCCAAGGGTAGAATTTTAAAGCGCACGTTATTACGATGCTGTTTACCTTTTTTTGTTTATTTGGTTTAGTCAAGAAAAGACAAGCTCAGCAGTTTCATTGGATTTATGTTGTCCTGAGAAATAATCAATAAATTGTAGTAGCCTCCTCTATAATGTGGTCTTCCCTGTCTTGCTCTTCAAATCTATAAAATATGGCCCCATAGTCCAGGCTAAAGCCCTACCAGGAGCTGAATGGTGGTGAGATTACATGATGATTTGGTCTGATGGGAGAGGCAGTCATTAATATTGGTATCATATATAAAATCTATCCTCCCCAGAAAACAGATAACATCCTTCATTGTTATGCTTCAAACAACCGTTTTTCATTTTCTAAACTCAAAATACTAAACCTAACTTTGGTTGTTTCATTAGCTTAGCTGTGATCACAAAACCATGGAAGTTATTCAGGAGTTGAGCAAAGTCATTATGTTGCCTAGCACCCACCTACCAATGGGCTAAATGGCACCTAATTTATGCTCCGTATAAAAGCTTTGCATTGTTTTAATATCACAACAGCACACAACAACCTTTAATTCATATCCACAAAAGCTGAATTATGTCATATTATGATGTTGTTACATTTCAGCAACCCCCAGAAAAACGAAATGCAATGTAGATACACTTAATTACACCTTGCCATTTGATAGCTAGCATTTCGACATATTTAGTTAATATGTTAGCTACATAAGTGTAGCATGTAGTACATCTCTAAACAAAACAAAATACTGAAGTAACAGTTTGGAGCATCTCCAAGAAAGCGACTGGACTTCTTTCAATTTCTTGAAGATGTTTCACTTCCCATCCAAGAGGCTTCTTCAGTTCTAAGAGGTCCAGTCGACCGTGACCCGGATGACTGAGAGCCAACACAAACATCTGATGTAGCAAAAATGCAATGATTCCACTTTGTGGTTTTGTGAGACATTATGTGTCAGAGTTTTGTTACACTGGAAACTCATTCAGTTTACCAAAAATGAATAAATGAGATAAACTCAGTTACATGACAGGAATAAATGACAGATGATGTGCACTGTGGTAGAGCATGTTTGACCCTCAAAAGTCTAGATTGCCTGAGCTGTGTGGTTACCGCATGTCAGCATACTGAGCCCTAGCCATGTTGGAAGAGTGGATATGGTATCTGGTGTGAAAGCTACCTGTGCCCAAGCTCTGAAAATATCTGTGTTAAATAATTTAAATTGTTCAAAGGCATGTGAAAGTAGAGTATGTTCCAAAATGACCCCAAATACACCACAAAGAAAATGGACTCACGAACTGTGTGCTTTTCTTTCTTTTTTCTTCTTTTTTCAGTCCCATTATAAAAAAGTGTGTGTGTAAGAGAGAGAGGAAAGAGTGCTCCTTTCTAATGTGTTATAACCCCAGGATATCAAATACTGCCATTATGAGTGTTACAAGGTGTTCTTGGGCATTGATGCCACACTGTCCCACCAGTATTGAAATTTGTGATAAAGTTTCTCTTTGGAAACGCAACAAACCCAACGCTTTGGGGCAGGTTTTCTCAGACTTTAGTCACATAGACCTAGAGACCAGTCAGCAACGCTTTTAGAGACTTAAAGATATGGAGATCTTTGCAGCTGTCCTTATTGCACTTGCATGCAGAAAGTTTCCTTATATCAATCAATCAAAGCTTTATCCGTCACATGCAGGTTGCCCTGCAGTGAAATGGGACCCCCCCCCGACCTTACACATATAGCACAAACATTACTTGGGGATACAGGTCGGAGATTGGTAGAATCAGAGAAAAAACATTCAAATGTACACTACAATGGGGAAAGTACAAGAGGAAAAAAAGAGACCCCTACTCATGCTGTGCTTCCATGGTAGGACAGCATGAGAACAGGAAACAAAAAAACTCCTCTGCACAAAAAAGCACATAAATGTCCACAGCACAACATTGTGAAGACATGACAAGCCGCAGGGGTGGGTGGTTGGTGAGGAGTAATCCGAAGCGAACACAGCAGCCGCCCTGCACAGCGCTACCATTCCAGCGCGGCACACAGACCCGCCGTGTTCCCTCGCAGGAAACAAGCATCGAAGGCGTTGGAAAGGGAGGGGGGATGAGTGAGTGCCTATGCCTATAGTGTTATCATTCTTTTGATTCTGAGACCTCACCGCTGCAGTGATCCGTTCCGCGATGTCTTCCAACTGTCGCTCAAGGGTCTCATTTTGAGCAGGCCTCTCTCTGATGTATCCCCCCATACGCTCAATGGTGTTGTTTTGAGCCTTCACAGCAGCTGCAAGCGTCTCCAAGGTGTTGACCATATTACGTTCGTTGTGAGAGATTGCGCCTCGTTCCATTTCGATTCCAGCGGGCAGCCATGGGGGGGTTTGAACAGCCGGTTCTGCTCTCTTATTTCTCCGATAAACCAGGGCTAAGCCAACTCCGATCAGCATGAACCCTGTTATCACGGTTCCGAATAGATAGATATCTTCAGCGTCCTCGATCGACAGTCCCGCCAGGCACATGAACCTCCAGTTCTGCCACCCGTCCATCGTGTATCCGGCAGGGAAAGTCCCTCCAGGGCACTCAGGCTCTCCCGAGCCCAGATTTTTCGTTGAGAAAAGGGTGTCAATAGCATTCAGAGACCAGTTGATCAAATCCATAATTCTCTTTTAGGTTTTAGAGGACGACAGTGGGAGGCTATTCCAGGGAAAGTAACAGAGGTGGGACCAAGTCATTGTTTTGCAAGTCTCAAGTAAGACTCAAGTCTTTATCCTCAAGTCTCAAGTAATGTCAGGCAAGTCAGAGTCGAGTCTCAAGTCACTGGTGTAAAAGTCCAAGTAAAGTCACAAGTCTGAAATTTTGAATTTCAAGTCCTTTCGAGTCTTTAAAAAAAAAAAACGAAAAAATAATGTTGCAGTTATATGCTAAATGTAAATATTAGACCATGTAATTTTTAAATCTGTGTTTTTCTCAACACATACAAAATAGTGAACTTAGAAAATATACACAAATTGTGAAATTGCACCTCTTTAAAATGCAGCTCAATTAAACCTAGCTCCAAGAATAATTTTCACCGACAGTTCTGAGATAAGCTGCATGTTATTCTTGGATGCGGTTGTAGGACTGGCTTTAAAATCGCATGACAAAAATATCATACATATTAAAAAAAACTGCATCACCAACGTAGCCTGGAAAACATTTGCTAGTTAGATGAAGTCAGCTATCTCATCGTAGCATATTTATATGCATATTTATAATCATACGGTTCTTGGAGTGAGTGCATACACTCATGAAGTTTAGTAACTTCCGGTCACTGCAACAAGCAGGACCTTGAAATGCACCGTGTAGAACGAAAGACCATCGTACGTATCATAAGTTTACCAGTCTCACAAATCGTCTTCATAAATACACATTCGTTAACTGTTTATTAATAGGACCTTTGAGCTCAATGGTAATTAATTAGCAGTGGAAATAATTTCTGGTAGCATCACAGAAATGTAGCAGTGACAATAATATTGTATGTTGTAATCGCACTGGACAATTAGTGATACAAAACAACTGTTTTATCCTGTGAATAAAAGTATATGTTTTTGTCAATGTACCATAATAACAGAAGCGAAACACAATATTGTCTCAGGACAATTCACTATTTATGCACAATAAACAAAGGAGCATAGCGCGACAATTTCTGCTCAGCGCCAGACTTGCTTGTAACCTATATCACCAATTATGTTATGAAAATGATGTATTAACTACAACAGCAGACTGACCTTTGTGTAAATGCTTGGAGCAGACTAACCTGAGCTGGAGGGTTCTGGGACGTTATATTTGATCTTTGAATGGCTGCAATCCAGTCGCCTCTTTGTTACTTCGGAAACATGGCTCGAACAATTTCTCTTCAACGACGTAATCCGATAACAACCGATCTCTTTACCCGTCGGCTTCCCGTGGCTGTCATGCGACCGGCTATTGCAGTTAATAATACAACAGCTTCTTGACATTTTTGTGTTTCTTTTTATCGCTGTGTGACTGATTTCAATTGAAAGCCTGCGTGCGCTAGTACCGCTTGCCACGAGTTCCCAGAATCCTTTGCGGTTCTACCCGTGAATGACGTCACATTTTCAATCTCTATATAATATGCATGTTAAATTTTATATTTGGGGTAAAATATCAAGTCTTTTCAAGTAAACCGGTTCAAGTCCAATTCAAGTCCCAAGTCATTGGTGTAAAAGTCCAAGTCAAGTCACAAGTCTTAGAATATTTTTTCCAAGTCAAGTCTAAAGTCATAAAATCAAGTCCAAGTCATGTGACTCGAGTCCACACCTCTGGAAAGTAATGCACACAAGACAAGACAATGACATAGAGGCTAAGCAGGGAAGATAAGGGTGAGGAGGAGAGGAGAAAAGTGTGACCGCCTTCGCTGAGAGCTGAAGAAGAAGTGTCTAATATAGAGCACAAACTTGAGGGAGGAATGTATTTAAACAAAAAGGAATGTATTTAAACAAAAAGGAATGTATTTAAACAAAAAGAGCACGAACTGGTGCAGCTGGACTGTAGTGGGCACTGTGCCAACGCTTTAGGCTCTATAGCTCACTCCACATGTTTAGAGGGTCCTCAGTAATACTGGTATTTGGATGAAGCACAGCAAAACCTAACTGAACCTCACAGGCAGTCATGCTCTGGTATGATGAAAGGCAACCACACCTAAAAAGAGTGAGACATGCGGGCTCCTGTTTTAGTTCTTTGCAGCATCCAAACACCTGTGAAATAGCAAGTGCATGTTTCCCATAGAGATATACGAAATTACAAGAAATTATTTGTGTCACTTTCAAAGAGGTGACTTCATCCCAGCTCAGTCTCAGGAGTTTGTGAAATAGTCACCCAAAAAAATGAAAGAACTACACTTTTGTCAGTGAGCACAAATTTGTAAGTCATGCAATTCAGTGGGAAATATGTTTTGTCCCAAAAGCACGTATGTTCTGTAGAAAAAGCAAGTGTCACCATGGCAACCAGAAAGAAGTGTTTTATAAGCCATGGCAACTGTTGCGTTTATTTTTTAAACCTAACCCAGCAGATTTTAATGCCTAAAGCTGCGTCCACAGTGGAATCAATTGGCTGCGACCTGGCAACCACACACCACAGAAAATCAACTTCAAGCGACTGCACTACTTGCAAATAACCCCTGACAATGTAAAATGTAAAATGGGCGGGACCTGAGATAACCATTTCTCAACTTTTAGGCGGGCAACTGTAGCGACTAAGTGAGCACAGGATACTACTGATTGGCATGTGGCCTGGTAGTAAATACATGCTTTTTTCAGACAACAGTGCATCCCTCACAAAACCTTATTTTGGTTAGTACATTACTTGCCCACTAATCAGCCCATCGGCCCAACACTAACCCAACAAGCTGAAAAATGATACCAACTGGTCAGGTTAGACAGGTTGTTATAGGATGACCCCAAATGGGTCACATTCCTATTTCCAGCCACCCTGGGAATAAGAATGTGCCATCCTGTCAGTTGAGTGGAAAATGAGAAAAGAAGTGTTTACGTATAATAAGTGAAAGCAAAACAAACAAAAAAAAAACATTAAGGTCCAATTACTGCATTCAATATGATAAAAGACCAGTTGGGGAGGGTGTGGTTCAAGGTAAACTGGTAGGCATCTACTTTAGACTCAGTTCAGGGGTTTTTGAAGGTTCTCAGTCATCCAGGTCATCATCATCTTTAAGTTTCTTGAAGACGTTTCACCTCTCGCCCAAGAAGCTTCTTGAGTTCTAAGAGGTGGAGAGCCCTATTTAAGCCCTATTGGGAGTGTCCATAAGAGGGTTGCTGACCCTCTATTGATCATCTGCCTAATCACATGAGCCAAGGTGTGAAAACAGGTGCTGGTTACTATCAGCCTAATTGTCATTTAAGTACGAGGATGGGTTGTTTTTATAAACAACACAAGTTGGAACACACACACCCAGACACACACACAACAGTAATCTGAATGAATTATTGTGTTTGCACTCAATCGCACCTAGACAGTTCATTTGCATTCAGAGCAATTTACACAAATAAGTGCAAAGCAGAGACAAATGAATACACTTACACACATTAAACAATACAAATGTTAACAGACCCACACCCACAAAGAAGCACAGTTTTTATTATTGTGTATGTAGCATTCAGTAAAATATGGACAGACATACTCTATCCTTCCTGATATTATCATAGACTCGCCGCCCACTAAAATATCTCAGCTGGAGGCTTGGTTGCGTCTGGAGATGTGCTCGCTTATCATCTCAAAATACACACTCACAAGTGGACACATGGGAACGTAGAAAGAAAAAAGCACAAAAATAAACACACACACACTTATTCGCATTTCATTCTTAAACATCCCACGCAAACGGGAACACGTCTCAATGGTTTTTGGTCGTTTGTGCTCTTCACAGGCAAAGACTCACTGTATGCGCGTGCTGACTATCACACACACATAAACTTTGACTCCTCCACCTCTCCTTGAAGACATTTATGAGGTGCTAAATCACTAAGCTGCCTGACTGGTAAGGGTAAATAGAGAGGAGAGCCATACATACACACACACACACATGCTGTGATGTGAAGGAGTAAACATCAAAGCATCTGTTGGATTTTTATCTTTAGTATATTTTTGAATGAGTACAATGTTTAACATTCTTTTCAGACCTTTTTTTGAGGAGTGTGGACAAAGTCTAAATTAGTCTGGTGGAGAATCACTTGGAGGGCAAAGGAAGCGGAGAAAATGCAGGACAGAAGAAGATTTGAGTGGGCGCGCTGATGGATGGCTGAAGAGGGAAGAAGAAATGGATGAAAGCTCAAAAGATTTAGAGAACGAAAGCATGGAAATTTATTGAGTAAGACTGAGGGAGAGGAGTGGGTGAATGGAGTAGATGGATGGAAGGAAAGTAATCGGAAAGGGGGGATATATCAAGAATATATCAAGACAGACCAGAAGGAATGTAAGAGAGAGAGGTTTGATTTATTCTCAAATCATGAATGACT
Organism: Copadichromis virginalis; assembly: GCF_057382275.1. Classification (NCBI taxonomy): domain Eukaryota; kingdom Metazoa; phylum Chordata; class Actinopteri; order Cichliformes; family Cichlidae; genus Copadichromis; species Copadichromis virginalis. The sequence continues at coordinate 34,144,936 of NC_140620.1, forward strand.
GGGTGAAAACAACTTGTGCATGCAGGAAGTTCAAATTAGATGATCTGATTCTTTTTTTTTTCTTCCATTGCTTCTTTCCGCAGTTCGCCCTCACCATCATCTTGGATAAACACCTCAGATATGTCCGTTCACAACAGCAAGGTTCAAAGCTGAATGCAGATACTGAAACCGACTGACACCCTGTGGCAAACGGACTACAGCGATTGGGTGGACAGAGGACGATGGTGGCCCGGAGCCATGGATATGAGTCATCCAATTTCCAGCTCTAAATTAAAAACTCTTAAAGTCTCACTTCCACTTGGATGTAGATGTGGCTGAACACCAAAAAGCAACTCGGGACAGTTTTGCTCAGCATATACCTTGAGAACTCCCTGGCAATGATTTGTTGGCCAGTAATGGGAGATACAAGCCTAACAGAACAATTTGAGGCTGTTTGGAACTAGCAAGATTTATTAAAACACAATAATAAAACCAAGAGCCCTTGTAGCTGCTTCTTCCCTATCCCCCTGCCCCAGCTTCCCTGTCATTCACAATCCCCCAGATTTCTCCCTATCCTGCTTTCTTCCCATCCCATCTGATCAACTCTTAGGTGATATCCTTCAGAGAAGTGTCCCTTAATTTTGAGTGCAGCTTCTTCTTCTGTATGCTTCTGAAGCAGATTGTCCAATCTCCAGTAATCTCTCTTTGAAATGGGTGGCCCAGCAAGGGCTCTTCTTGGCGGGTTCGGGACAACCACATCCTCCTTGGAGGTCGGGAGTCGAATGGCTTGGCCGAGCAACAACCCCTTAGATCTCAATCAAACCCTCCCATGGGGGATAGGACTTGGAAGCAGCAGCGGAGGTGGTGGTGCTTCCGGCATGAGTTTAGGTCTGGATAATTTAACAACCCAGGAGTCTGTGAGCAGGGCGGTTATCAAAGAGAAGAACTGGCCAGCACTGCTCATACTCGTCATCATTGCGCTGACGATCGGCGGAAACATTCTGGTCATCCTCGCGGTGTCGCTGGAAAAGAAGCTCCAGAATGCCACCAACTTCTTTCTGAGGTCACTGGCTGTAGCGGACATGCTCGTAGGGATCCTGGTTATGCCAATCTCTCTTATCAACATCCTCTATGGTAAGTTTATGGTACCCATAAATGATATCAGCATGAAACACTTATATACAAATAAAATTCACAACTCATCTCTGCTGACAGTAGCATATTTATAGTCTTACGCAACTTTAAAACATCAGTGAACAATTGGATGAGTTGGTTTGGTTTATATGTAAGTATATATGTTATTGCTTTCAGCGTTAATCTCGTTAAAATGCCGTTAATGCAATAACCGCATTTAAGGCGTCAAATCTCCGTTAGCGAATTAATGGAGATTTGCCACGTAAATGCGGTTTTGGCGTTAACGTCATTTTAACGAGATTAACGCTGACAGCACCCAAAAGAAGTCGTTCATTTTACTTTCTGTATCTTTGATTTTTTTTTTTTCCATTTTTCTTTTCTTTTTCTGTTTTAGCCATTTAAGAATGATTCAAGAGTCAATCATCATCTTTGTGTGCCGTGATCTCAGCACTTGATCGGATGTGTTCACGGACATAGTGCAACCTGTGATCAGACCAGCTGATATCATTTAGGATAACTTAGTAAATTAGTGTTTGCAGTGAAGATAAACTGACCACTTAAACATTTAAATGACGCTTTTCTAGTTTTGTAGCTTCAGGCTGAAAAATCAAAGAGAAGGTGGAAAAATTGCTGCAAACTGAGAAACTACATTACTCCTACATTCTCAGTAAGCTCAGTACAGTCAAAAGGAACTTGTAAATTACTCGTACCGACTTTGAAAGAATAGCAAAACAGATGATCCACTTTCCTTAAGTGTTTGTAATTATGTATTCACTTCTTTACAGCCCCTCCTTTAATAATAAAAAGCCAGATTCATCCCTATAAATCTCAATCTTTAGACAATCTGCACCTGATCTCAAATATCCACCCACTTGCCAGCTGTTGTCAGCACACTGACATGCGCCTGCCATCATTAAAAAACATTTTTCCGTGCAGTTATTGAAATGATTATTACTTCTCTGAGACGGCGCACACTGTTATTTTGCAAGTGAATCAAAAGCCGGAGGATGCCAGCTTAATAATTGCAATTTCATACCAGCTTTTTACTGCTGTTCTTGCTTCCAGTGTCCATGCCAGGATTCTGCATGAACGCCCACATTAGCATAATAGGATATGTGCATTCCCCAAGCACGTGTGAAAACATTCGATTAAAGATAGACTGTCTTCTTCTAATGTTTCAGCTAGCTCTCGACGTGAACGCCTCAGGAGGGAGGTACATTTCCTACTTCATACCTGTAAATGTCACCATCACAGAGACGATCACAGAGCTGATAGTCAGTGAGAAAATCTGTTTCAGAGATGTAGATAAACAGATGGTGACCTTTACAGGTTTCAGTGACAGCATTCTTTCTCAGTGCTCACATCACCGGCTTCCAAGAACTCTTAGCGCCTTATAATAAATGTGTCTATGTTTTTTGGCTAATATCATACTTCCAATCGTATGAAGCCATATTTTAAAGATTTTTGATTAATCTGTTCAGTAATCTGAGAAACGTGAGGACATTTATGAAGGTATATTTTCAGGGATGCTGTGCACGATATACCTTTTTAAAGGGTAGCTATAATGCTCATTGTTTCTAGACCCATGTTTTTATTATTCAACTGCACTGGAGTGTCTTTGCGTGATTTACGTTTTAAAATAATCTTTTTTTATCATTTAGCTTTTCTGCAGTTCATTCACTCTAAAGCAGTGTGTTTGAGCTCCCTTCCATCTCCTTTTAAGACAACTTTGTTCTGATTGGCTGCCCCTCACAATTTGAATAGCATGTGGGTGGGGCTTCTGTGCTACATGCCCACAGTTAAGTACAGACAATAGTTGTAGTGAAACCAAGTGCATAGAGGACTTGAGCTTTTGGTTCACGGAGATTGCTTGAATATATACTCTGACCTCATTATTTGAAACTGTGGCCATGTTTTGAAAATGCCACTGTGACAAAATATATGACAGAAATTAATGAAACCCATAGTGTGGCTACTTTGACCTCTTTACAGCTACCATGTTGCTGGCAACGATTAAGGCAGGATTTGCCCTTTGTGTGGAATTATAGAAATTTGATCAGATCTTCTAGTTTCCAAAACTAGGCTTCCTTAGCAAAACGCAAACTAATCCTAACCCTCATTCAGTGGGGATTCTGGTGGAGGTTAGTCCTCAGTCACAGAAGCCTAGAGACTGGTCTGCAAACTCATGGAAAAATTAATATTCCCAGACTGGTTGCAAGGGGTTGCAGCCATCCAGTCGCTATGGAAAGATTTGTATTCCACAACAAATTGGCAAGTGGTTGCTGGAGTTTGCTGGCTAATACTAAATTGGTGTCAAAGAGGTATGCAGTGCTGCATTGGAAACTGCGTCGGTCAATAGCAGAATGCTCTGGTCTCCAGTAGTTTGCATGGAAGATGCCAACCAGTTTGCAAATACTTGCAAACTGGTTGCTAAGTCAAAGTGGATTTGTGAAGATTTGAGGCTAAATGTAAATGAAGAACTTTTACGTTCAAAGTAAACGTTGCACTTTTTGAAATGTGTTGGTTGCAGCAGTAAGGCACAACTTGCCTTGAAGGCAAATGCTCTTCATTTCTGGTTTGTGTCACACAAGTTTCGCCACCAGTAGTTGGTTAGTGCTAGGAGGAAATACAACCATTCTCCAGGCATGTGTAACTCGGGCTTTAAGAGCTTAGTAGAATAGAAGAATATACAATGTTTTTAACAGTGATGACAGCAGCGCAGCCCTTTCTGCAAAAGCTTACCATGAAATTAATCATTAGGACTTGTAACAGGTCAGAACTTGAGGTTTTCACTGTGAAATTTGATGAAGCATGCAAACAAAGTATGCAAACTAATTGGATAAAAGGAAAAGTAAACTTAAGCAGTCATCATCAGTTTCATCATCTTGCGTGAGCAGTGCTTCAAGCAGTAGAACTAACAAGTCAAAAGCCAAAGGATAAGTCACATGAATTTAATTACACCATTGTAATTGAGTTTGATCACATTTTAAGTTTAAGAATTTTAGACACCTTAGTTCAGCTGATTTAATAATCAAATTACCTCAGAAAACATGATGATGAATAGCTTTCTTTATTTTTCTTGGAAAGTTAATCATACCTTGACACAATGTCACAATCTCAGCTTTTGTTGCATTCTCACATCCCACAGCTGCAGATGCACGGCTTTAATCAGTTGTGAATCAAGGACCCTGAACATGAACCAGGAGTTTTGACAGGAGTCGTGAAAGACTTTAAGACCTGTTTTAAAGAATAAAAGGTGGGGGGAAAAATAAAAGAATAGAAGGGGCTGTGTAGGTGTGTGGGTTAGTGAGGATGTGTGGAACCTCTTCTCCTTTAACAAAGAGAAAACTTCAACAGAATCAGGCTCAAGGATGATGGCCATCTGTCTCAAACGGTTGTGGTAAGGGTGAGATTGGAGACAGAAAAGAAGAGTGAGGAAGAGAGGCAACAAACAATACAGCGATAGACACTCAGCAGGTCAGTGAGGCCGGTGGCTTCAGATTAGAAACATGCAGCTCTGGAGGCAGAGATACCAGCAGACAGGGCAGAAAAAGCACAAACACGAGGAAAAAGAAGGCAAAGGAGAAAACAGGAGATCAGTGAAAGACAGTTTATTGAGGTCATCTTCATGAGGTGGGATTCATCTGTATGAGTTATAATAAGGCAAGAGGAATATAGGAGAATGAGAAAGATGTATTCTTTATCTCAAATATAAACCAAAATTAATCAATCTATCGTCTAAACATTATTTAGAGAAGAACGTTTTGCCATATTTCTTCCATCCCCCATATATAAACAAATACAATAAAGGCTTTTATACATTAACCCCTCCATGTATCTTGCGTTAACTAATAACGCAGTAGGACTGTCCAAAAGTTTTTTTCCTTCTTTACGATCACCACCCTGGTTATATCCTGGCGTCAAAATCATTTATACCCCCGTCGTTTATGCGCCATACTCAATTCAGTGTTCTCCTAAACAACAAAATCTCTACATCAGCGCAGCTTTAGAAGAAGAAGGCGAAACGAGTTTTCTCCAGGAAGACATAAGACGTATTACAAACTTATCCGGTTGTATGTAGAGACACTCAAAGAGGAAGAGGAAGGAAAAGAGGAATAGCTCAGGGAAGATTCATGGATGCAGTGAAGACATGAAGATTGTTGGTGTGACAGAGGAGGATGCTAGGGATACTGTGAGATGAAGGCATATAATCCACTCTGTTGACCCATAATGTAAGTAGAAGAAGGGTTATACCGGCAAAAGAGCTGGTATAAGTGGACAGATATCAGCAGAACAGATGAAGTGGTTTTAAGCTTTCCTGGTTCTTTGTTTCTGAAGTCATGCTCACACTGGAGATAAAGATATATCAGCCTCTAACCCACCTGTTTCTAAATCTTTCTTTTATGACCGCTACTTTTACGGCAGTTCAATAAAATACTAATAATGCTGCAGGCCAACTTCAATTCACCTTAAATGTATCAATTCTTTTTTTTTTTATTTTTGGCCTGTCCCGTTTGGCTCTTTTGCCATCAGAATTGTTGTCTAAAGGCAAAGAAAGATGCCCAAAGGATTTACTTTACCAAACTGACCATCCCAGCCTTGCCGTAATGGTCCATTTGATTCACCTTTTATTGTTTATTTTATTTTCACTTACTGAATACGGGACAGACTTGACTGGGGGAAAGAAGGGGAGAAAGAAAGAGGGAAAGAGAAACAGCTGAGAAGAGGGACGGGGGAGAAGGGCAAAAGACAAAAACCAACAGAACGGGCAGAGAAAAAAAAATGCATATATCAATCACCTGGGTCACCTGCTGAGAAAGAAAAAAGAAAGCAAGCAGAAGAGAACAAGAGTAATAGAATAAACAACATCACAATGATATATGGGAATATGACAGTAAATACTAAATGTTAAACATTATTGTGCAGCACATAAGATCAACAGAACACAGTGTGCTTTGAGGTAGGAGCCAAAAAGGGTGTAGTTTGTGGGTGTGATCACCCGTGTGTACACCTGTGAGCATGGACGCGCTTGTTTTTTGTTTTTTAAAAGGTTCCTTCATGTAATAATCTGCTAGAGGGTGTGGGGGGGCCACAGCCCCGTCCTCCAGGGCATGAAGCAGGTGTGGATGAGATCAAAACTCCAGACATCCAGAGGCCCCCATGTATCAATTCTTGCTTCCCAGCTTATAAAATGCAGATGTGATTCTGCACATACTGTGTGGATATTCATGCTTCGGTCTAACTCTTTTATTTTGCCCTGCAGGCCTTTTGTTTCCCCTGCCAAACCTGACCACATTCACTACAGTCATGTGTTGGCTTTGTGGCAGGCAGGCATCCTGCTGGAATGCTAAACAGGACGGGGAAGGTTGATTGCTGCTTAATGGGCCACGCGTGGCCAACGGACACACTCGCTGGCCCGCTCTGTGCCTGTCTGTTAGTTCAAGCCACCGCTGATTGCTCACTGTGGTAATCAATGTTTCACACAGACACACACTGAAACAAAACACTGACAAGTCTGTCCTTTCCTTTCGCTCTTTCAGATGCACAAACACACTGAGACAGATTGGCTGTTTGTCTCTCTGTCATTTATATTACACAGAAGAACACGAGTCCCTGCAAACACACCCAGTGCTCGCACACACACTTGAGTGGAGTCTGGATCTTTACGTGCAGTGTTATCCATCAGACTGGTACTTGACTGCATTGATCCTCACGGCTGACTGAGTGATCGACCAGACACACACACACACACACTCGCACGTCACTGAATGTTCTCACACCATTTCGACTGACAATAAATTATTCCAGCTATCATAATAATGATGATGCTAATGAGAATGATGATGATGACAATCATGATAAAAGATGAAGGGAATGGTAATTTAACAATGGTTTTTTACCCTCTCTCTTTCTAATGCATAGGCCTACATGACATTTACACACACACACACACACACACACACACACACACACACACACACACACACACACACACAGAGCTTTTAGAGAATATGTGTTTGCATTTCTTTAATTGGAATTGCCAGATGATTAAATTAAATTGATGGAGCATAGGCTTTTTAAAATAACAAGGATACACGCACACAAATACCGGCAGGCAATTTGTCATGTAATATAAAATGATTAGATAAATGTTCTTGGACAGGAATTATGAGTTTAATTATCATAATCAAATCGTGCATCTCTGATAAATCTCTAGAAACCCAGCTAACACCAACTGTTGGCATCTGGGCTCCAGTTAGACAAAGACATAAACTTGTTGTGTCTTCTGTTGGGTGTAAATGGTGCACCATTTATCCATGGATAAAGGTCTTCATGAATCATGTATTGCCATTACAGAGTGTACTAGAACTTACATAGATCTTTTCTACTCCACACTCTACACTGCTTTCTTACTACAAGCCTCAACTACCGGTTCACACATTGCCTCTTTTCTGTGCCTAAGCACTTACACAAGCTAATATTCATACACAGGTGCATCGGGGGGGAGAACACAGTGTTCAATATCAGTATCAGTGTTGTAAGTTAAAGACCCTACAATAATACAGAGAAAACAGAGAAAACCTCAACAATCATATGACTCCCTGTGAGCAAGCACTTTGGCGACAGTGGGAAGGAAAAACTCCCTTTTAACAGGAAGAAGCCTCCAGAAAAACCAGGGTGAGGGAGGCAGGGACATCTACCATGACCGGCTGGGTTGACAGGAGGAAGGCAGGACAAAGACACACTGAGGAAGACAACCAGAGATTAATAATAGCAAATTATCAATAATAATACTGTAGCAAATGAGTACCTTGCCCACAGATTCTTAAAGGTCTGGAGCCATGGTAGCTCACTTATTCCACACAAGATAAACAATTTGCACACTCCAAGCAAAAATACCAGCTAGTTCAGTCAGTAGAGCATGAGATGCTTAAGCTCAGGTTAGTGGGTTCAAGCCTCACGTGGGGCGTTTCTCTTTTCTCTATCAAGACAGAACTTATGTGAGTTTACTCTCATGTAAGGTGCTGACAAACAAGATTCTTTGGGCATCATACTGAATCTTAGTGTGGATTCAGGAGTGGAGGTTGTCTCCTAATTGTGAAGGTTTTTGGTTGAATCCTCACATTCTGTAGTCTGCATGTTGATAAATTCTTGGGAGTCAATGAATCCTCTGAATGTGAACTTTTGGTTAATAAAGCTTCTGTGTGTGAGTGAGGCTAGTGGTAAGAAGTCATTGCAAGAGCTCCTATCAAGTACCAGTCATTTACCACTAAGCCACCAGCTTGTAATCCGCACACTGGAGGAACTGTGGATTATTATACCTTCTCAGTAACAGCTTCCACAATTAGACAGACTTTATGTTAATTATTTATACTAGACTGTAAAGTCCTAAAGTTCTAACGCGGGGGTTGAACCCACGACCCTGAGATTAAGAGTCTCATGCTCTACCGACTGAGCTAGCCGGGCCTGCATTGTGTTTTTGTTGTGCATTTACTTGCAAGAAAAGCTCTGTCTGATTTGATGTGGAAGCTGTTATTGCGAATATTCATTCCTCGAAACCCAAACACAGTCCCAGCCCTTCAGCTTGCTTGGTTTCCTTTAATAAATGCTTTCTTGGTGATTCTTTTGGTGTCAGTTGCTAGTTTCAGTGTGAGACACTGAGAGATACTGCACGCCAGTTCCAAACCTGTCTCGTTACCTTCTGTTTCTGTCAAAACACAAAGGCAGCGGCAACAAAGAAGAACAGCTCAACACTTCACAACAGGACTTTGCTCATCATGGTGGGGGCATCCATCTTTCATACACAGCTGAAGTCTCTCCTGTATGCAAACTTTGTTGCTGTGTAGTTAACTTTTTCAGCTGCACCAGTAATTGATTGAGTAGAGGGGAGGAACGTGAAAATCTTTTAACTTATCAGAAATATCTGATGCTTTTCCTCTTGGTAGGACAGTTTAAAAAAGCAACAGCAAGAACACGGAGGTCTTCTTCTGGGTAAGACTTATGGTTCTGTTTTTCAGGATAATTTGTTCTGTTTTGCAGACGCGATCTAATTTCCATTCTGCTTTTCAGCAATTTGTCCATGTTTTCCCTTCCTCCACATTGAGACCTTATGACGGGAGGGAGATATGGTGCCATCTCAACTGAATGTAATTCAGATTCATTTGACTTCTTCCCTTCCTCAGGTCTCTGTTTGCTCAGTGATAAAACATACAGTAGACGTGATAATAAAACACTGATAATACATGAAGCGAGGAAACTGCTCATTTTTGAAGGTATCTCACTTCAAGTCTTATGGCCAAATATAAAACAAATACCCAAAACTATGAATTATTGATGTGGGGGAGGGCAGAATGGTTAGGTAAGGATGAAAATGAGATGGAACAAAGGCAAGAGAAAGGAAATGATATCTCATGGACTAAATTAAGGCAGGAGGAGATTACACAGACAGGAAAACACAGCCAAAAAAGTGCATGACATGCAAGGTCAACTCAATCAAAGTGTTCATTGAAGGCTATTTCTCTGCTCACAAACTGGAAACATAGATTCCTGAAGAAGACATGTTTAAAAAAACTGATTTTTCCCCAACAGTGAATTAACTCAGCACATCAAAGTCTGTGCTTTAAGAAACTGGAAAGAAGGCCAATGTACACAGCCAGAGAAGGCCTATTATCATCTATCATATGTCATATACAGACATACAGGCTCGGGCCTTTTTTAGTCAGTGAGGGCTTGGATGCCTCTCCACACCTGGCGGCGGTTGTTGTCCTTGAGGAAGCCCTCTATCCTCCTCCTGTAGGCCTCCTTGGCCTGTTTGATGCCCCTCCTCAGGTTGGCTCTGGCAGTGCTGTACAGGGAACTGTCCCTCAACCTGAAGGCTGAGTTACGAGTTCTGATCAAAGTCTGTACTTCACTCATCATACAAGGTTTTCAGTTAGGAAAAATCCAGATGGTTTTGATCACAGTCACATTCTTTACACAGCACTACATAGACTGAGTGAAGGTCTCCAAGTCCTGCTGTTCAAAGATGGACCAGTCTGTCAGATCAAAACAGTCCTGTAGCTGGAGGAGAGCATCATTTGGCCATGTTTTAATGACCCGGGTGCTTGGAGGGGGATGTAGGCAATGATGTTGAGTGATGTTACTGTCCACATGGTCCAGTGTCCCATCTGCCCTGGTAGGAATAACATGGTGGTGGAATTTGGGGAGTACAAATTTCAAACATGCCTTATTAAAGTCCCCAACAACAATATGGGTGCCTTCAGGGTGCTCTCTCTGCTGTTGAGAGCCTCCTGACGATAAGTTGGAAGTGGTTGAGTACTGAGCTAACGTTAGCATCGAGGAGGATGTAACCAATGGTAACGTTGGCTACCGTTAGCACATGAAGTAGATAAAGTGGGCCTGCACTAAGCGGACATGGCCTCTAAGTCTAGTGAGTAGTGACTGTCTATTATTCTACTGATCTGGAACCGATCCCGAAGCACATAAGCACAGAGCCCACCACCACTTCCCCTACCGGAGTCTTTGTTGTGGTGCTGGCGATGTAATGTCCGGCCCAGTAATTCCACTTGGGATCGAGGATGTTTGGATGGAGCAAGGATTCAGTTACCATCAGTAGACAACACTCCCAGACAAAGGTTATTAAGTGGATATCCACTTTATAACCCACAACCTTAAGCCATAACACAATACAAATTAATGGGTTCGATAAACTCTTAAATTTGCCTTGAAGAAAAAAAGTAGCTATAGAGACCAAAACTGTCCATTGTACCCAACTGTTAACATGTTTTTTTTTCTGGTTTTTGAGCCAGCCTCAAGCTGATGGCGGCAAGCCCATTTTTCCAACATGGTGTGTAAATGTTATGTGAAGCACATACTGAGGTCAGCTGAGTGCATAGACTGTGTGCACACGTGTGAAGTGAAAGGTAAATGTCAGTGAGTTTCCAAGAGTTCTAGTGCATGAAATCTGATAAAGTGGTTCAGGTGATGTCACAAAAAGCTTTCAAGGCGCATGCCCAGCTAGTTCAGTCGGCAGAGCATGAGACTCTTAATCTCAGGGTTGTGGGTTAGAGCCACATGTTTGGCATAGCTGTTTTAAATCACAATATGCTGGAATAAAGTCTTGAGCAAGGGACCAGGAGCCTTATGTTTTTATAAAGATGTGTGTCATACTGTATGAATGTGCACTGCGCAAAAAAATATAGAGAGCATTGTTATTCCAAGTATACCACCAAGTAAGTTAAACTTCTGAGATATTGATCTGGTCAGTTAAGTAACATAGGAAGTTGTTAATGAGTTTCAGCTGCTATTGTATTAATGATATTAACTAGAGGGACGACAATGAGACAACTCCCAAAACAGGAATGGTTTTACAGGTGGAGGCCACTGAAATCCTTCCATCCTCATCTTTTCTTATTTTTTTCAATAGTTTTGCATTTGGCCAGGTAGCACCTGATACCTGGACCCTACAGAGGTTGGACAGGTAGAACAGTATCTGCTGCTTCGCGCAAGGGCGAACAGGATGGTTGGTGTGACCAAGCAATCAGAATCATGAGGGTAACCTGAGGGCCTGACATCCTCTGTGCTAGTCTTCTAGCCCTGTGCTCAGTGCTCATTGGCTTTAGGACAAATTCAGACATATAGTGGTTAACACATTTGTTTGGGAAGTGATAGTTTGCTGATTTAGTTCCAGCCAGAGACACAAATTCCCCTTGGGTTTGTGTCTAACGCCAGGAAAGACATCTGGCATTAAAATCTGCCAAATCAAATTTGCAAAGCTCCATGCTTATCAAGGGATATAGTCAGGTAAACATGGAGAATTTAGTTAAGATGCTAAAAAAGCATGTAATTGCTGTAAAATCTGAAGCTGTTGCTGAGACAGAGCAATCCTTAGCTCCCCCTGTCTGCAGGTACAAGTGTCTCAGAAGGTTATAAAATGTTAGCTGAAGGCCATGAGTTTGAAAACCAGGAGATTTTCTTTTAGAAAAACAAATTAATTCATGTAACAAACTGTAAACATGCCTCTTTTGTTTTCCTGGTGAAAAAATGGACATTTTAAAATAGTAGTCTGTAGAAATTTGCTTGTTCAGTCAGCCTCAAGTGGCCACTGGAGGGACTGCAGTTATTGACTTCTTTTTTTTCAGTTCTGGAGTTCAGCATTTGGTCGAACGTGTTCATGGACATCACACGTCCCATGATCAAACTAGCTGATGCTTTCTTTTTATTTTTGGAAATCAGTGTTACATCAAACTAAAGTGAGCAGAAATACAACACAAATTCCCACCACAAGCGCCCTTCTTGACTACCATCTGACCTGTTCATACGTCATAACCTTTCCGTATTATGCAAAGCCTGACAAAATGTGCGATGATTCAAAAGTGCTGTTTAATTATCAGCTATTTTGTACAGTTGACTGCAACACTCAGTTATTTTCACTCGGTCTATTTAGAAGAAAGTCTAACTCACCCGGTAGCCAGCTGAGTAACACCTTGTGTGTTTGTGTGTGTCATGCACTGCCCCCCAAAAAGCGTTTGACCTCTGAAACATTATGCAAGCTGCCTCCCACTCAGCATGCACACAAACAAGCATGTGATTCATTCCACATGCATCACATACGTGCTGCTCGTCCTACAAATCAGAGATGAAATTAAGCAGCCAGATTACACGCTCGCGGGTTTGGCCCCAGGTCATGTCCTCGGTTCATATAAATAGCCGCGGGCACAGAGAGACAGTTTTTGCGGTATATGCCCTCTTTAGGAGGATGACACAGCATCAGTGTTGCTCACTTTTATTTATCCTTAACAGAACAGCTTTTCAAGTGAAACATATCACTCAGAATCAAAGATTGCCTTTACTGGATGATTTGTGATGCACTATAGTCCCTTGAAATGTGGAAGCAATGGCACGGATTTCAGTTAGAAAGATATTTGAAATGAAAGTGACGGAAAATAGATATGAGCCAAAGTAATTGAAAAAGACGGAGGAGACAAGAAGGATGCAAGCTGTGACACTGAGTACGGTAATGGAGCATTCGTGCCTCGAGCAGTTAGCATAATTGTAGTTGATGTTTGGTTTTACTCGTTTCATTTCTTTAAATAAATAGTATCTTTCTTGCAAGTGCCAGAATATAATTTTAACCCACTCAGCAGCCAGCCTGCCAATCAAGCTAATTATTTAAGCCCAGTTTAAGCAGTGTGTGACCTGCTGATTGTAATTACGCATCCGCTGGACTCTGCTGACTCCCTCACGTGTGTTTGTAGCTGCTGTATTGTTATCCCAGGGGGTGTACATGGGCCCAACGCTGAGATGGCAGAGAGCGATTTTATTCCCAACGACCCCAAACTGCTCACCCAACAAATCAGCGAGGGGAGACTGACTAGCTAGTAGCTCTACAGGGTATCACACTGGTACTAGATTTGACCTTTGATCTCCAAGCGCAGGGAGAGATAAAAGAGGAATTCACCCTCTGGGATCGTACAGCATCACTGAAAAAGAAAAAAGAAAAAAAAGAAAGCTGATCTGATTTTAGTTTCACAAACTGTGCATCGGATGCTAGCTTCTGTTTCCTGCTGGGAGGTAAATTGAGCCCACTGTGGTCAGGAATGATTTTCTTTTATCTCTGTTTGACTTTTAATGTCTTGTTTCACGCCCAGCACAGTCACTCTGGGCTATTGGTCGACACTCCAGTTAGGTTGGCGAGAGACAAGCAAATCAATGTCGTTTGTTCTTATACAGTTCTCTATGTGCTCATGAAAAATGAAGTGCACCCCATAATTCAGTAGAGCCACTTTTAGAAGCAATAAACTGAATTTGTTTCTTTGTGAGGTGACTTTATTATCAGTCAGGAATTCTTGCCTGCTCTTCTTTACAGCTTTGCTTGAGTTCATTGAGGTTTGTGGGCATTCATTTGTGCACAGCTCTCTTAAGGTCCTGCCACAGCATTTCAATCAGGATGATATCTGGACTAGACCATTGCAACGTCTTGATTCTTTTCTTTTTGCTGCTTTGCTTTGGACCATTGTTTTGTTGCATGGCCCAGCTTCAGCCAAGCTTTAGTTGTCACACAGATGACCTACCATTTGACTCTAGAATAGTTTTTTGTACAGTTGTATAACCCAGGTTGTTAAGTCTTTTTCTAATGGGTCATGAACTTTAACATTTAGCATCCCGAATGACACTGGTAGACTTTCAGATGTAGGCATGGCTAGCTCAGGTGGTAGAGCATTAGACTCTTAATCTCAGGGTTGTGGGTTCAAGCCCCACGTCAGGTGTAGCTGTTTCTTCTGACTTTGTGGTAAGTTCTATTAAGATTGGCCTACTACATACATCTAACAAATATGCTGGAAAAAACTGCTTGAGAGAGTTCACAGTTGCTAATGATCAGTTGACTGCATCTTGTTAGCAGCCCTGATTCATACTAACCCAGTAAGTACGAGCCTGCTGTCTTTCAAATCCCTGTAGCTAACCTTGACTATGAGGAAAAATTGAACATTCTTGATAGTCTGAGAATTTATTCAACAACTTTCATTTTTCCTGTTAATAAATACATGAAATAAATCTTTCATGTATCTGAATAATTTGCGGCTTTTGTGTCCTGAATGTTTTTAGCAAAGTCTTCCATTCAAATGTTTTGAGGTGCCTCATCATAATGGTTTGTAAAAAATGCATTTGTATTCAGAGTGGTCTTTAAAACGAATGCTTAGAGTGGGAATACAAAACTCAAAGACTGCAGCTAGTTCTTGGCTTCTGCAAAGCCTTGTTGTTTTCAGTCTGCGGCAATACATTTTGCTAAGTAGTGGCAAAATGCAAGTATAATGATACAAGGAGCCATTAAGAAAAACAATTTAGTAGCAGTCATGCTAGCAGCTCTGTGAGCCAATCAGCACTTAGGTTAAGGTCAGTGGGCATGATTTACAAGACTGTAGTGAATTTTTTCAAACATGCACAACCCAAAGTGTAACTGGGGCATTTTGAAATTTGTAAGAATTTGGTCAGTTTAGGATTAAGTCTTTGGGCACCCTCGCATCAGATTTTAAGGTGGTTCATCAACTATTTAAAGCTAAAATTATTGAATCTCATTGCTATTTACATAATCACATGTTCTCTCCAGTATTGTCTTTTTTTAATCTTTTTTTCATCCTTGTTTGTTTGAAATATTGTCATTGTAATTTGTTATTGACAAGTTCAACTTTTTATTGAATCAGTTATCTCTTTAGAATCGGGGCTAATCCCTTATTCCTCTTTGTTAGATTCATTTTTTAAGGATGCAAGAAGCAATAAACCTTAGGCTACAACAACAACTACACCTGCATCACAAAAGCACATACTTATACAAATACTGATTTTCACACATAATTTTGGTGTAATCGCCCTGTACAGATGATAGCTATGGGACATAAAACACAATCTAAATTAAACCTTATATTCATAGTGGGTTCATTGATATGCAAACTGATAATCTACTCTTAAAATCTAATTCCCAGCCATTAAATTAGACATCTAAATAACTCCGCCTAAGCCTAATCATAATTTTTACAATAAACCAGAGAAATGCTGTAATCAAACTATCACATTTATCTGATTTTTCACAGAAACTTGGAGCTGCATGTAATTTTCATTCTCCCTTTGATGTACTCTAATTAATTAACATTTAGTCAGCCTCTCCATGCTGCATCTTAAGCCCTCAAAGTCTGCTAACCCTGATGCCATTCACTCAGCCAGACTCCTAGAATCGATTGAAAAAAATGAATTACTGCTTTTAAAGTCAAGAGCAGCAACCGCTGCCCATGAAAAAACAACAGGCAGCTTATTATTATTTACATCACCTGGCAGCACGGTAATCTTTCATGTTCTCTCTCAATTCTTCCAGACTACGCCTGGCCCCTCCCCAGCGCTCTGTGTCCGATCTGGATCTACCTGGACGTGCTGTTCTCCACTGCCTCCATCATGCACCTCTGCGCCATCTCCCTCGACCGATACGTCGCCATCCGCAACCCTATAGAGCATAGCCGCTTCAACTCTAGAACCAAAGCCATGATGAAGATCGCTGCAGTGTGGACCATATCTATAGGTCAGCATTTGCATGTTAATACATAAATGTAGATTTGGCTCCTTTTCCACAGGCACTGTTAGATTCCTAATTAAAAATATTTCAGTTAGTTAGAAGTGTAAGTGATGGCGTAATTATACATAATTGTGCTGTTTATATTCATGGTGTCAAGAGGTGGAGGCCACTTGACAGCATGAATATCACAAATACTCCAATTTCAGCCAACAAAACTGCTGCACAGGCTTTAGGATGGACTGTTAGTTAAATTACCCGTGCAGAAAACCATATTATTTGCCAAATTATCACATTAAGACTGCTCCAAAAGGCACCAACATCACAGAAGTGGTCAGGTTTAATGAGTAGCTGGCTAACAGACAGCTGGTTAGCAGACAGATACTGGTTTAGCAAATTAGTGTAAAAGATACACGTAACTACCATGACATCATCCATTATTCTCTATCATATCGAGACTATCTCTCCACTCCGCTACATACTCCATATGTACAGAGTGGAGAGATAGTCTCTCACTCAGAGAACCAAGGTTACAATGTAACCGTACAGTTTGTGAAGCCATGTTTTGAAGCCTCGACACGGTTGTTTTCACCGTCACCATCTTGGTTTTAAAAAAAATGGAAGTGATGAGGACAAGAGTGAAACGGCTTGCTCACTGGTTAATGTCATGTAAACCACAAGTCATTGTTTAGTGAGCGCACCACTTCCTTTTTGAAACATAGTCTCCAACTCAGATTAACAAAATACACTTATATTTTTTACTTCCTATGACCAAAGATTTGTGGCTCAGCACATAAACTCAGCAGCAAACTGTTTACAGAGGCTAGGACAGCAAGTGGTTTTGCCAAAGACTTGTGAAGGACTGGACATCTATGTACCAAGTCTTCCACCATACAGCCTTTTTTTCAGGCTAAACTATATAAACAGGACAGAGCAAATCTTTTATTTGAATGAACTGTTATGTAAATGTGCCGCCATAAGGGACGGCCAGAGTTTTATGACTTTACGACTTTGTTAACAACTCGTGACAAAGCGCTTACAGACCAACATCTTTGACTCATCCCACCATGTTGATTGGTGTTGTTAATCAAGAAAAACATGAAGTATATGAGGCTGTTACTGTAGCAAAACAATTTGTCTGTGTGAGCATGTGCAATCAGATTTGTAAATGTGTTAAGAAATCTGTAAGTGTGCACAGTGATAATGGTTGAAAAGTCTAAAAATCTTTGTTGACGCACTAAGAACACAGACAAGTCACCAGTTAGAGCTCCTGGTTTAGATTCCATGATCTAAACCAGGGGTCCCCAATCCCAGTCCACGAGGGCCGGTGTCCCTGCAGGTTTTAGATGTGTCCTTGATCCATCACAGCTGATTTAAATGGAGAAATTGCCTCCTCAACATGTCTTGAAGTTCTCCAGAGGCCTGGTAATGAACTAATCATGTGATTCAGGTGTGTTGACCCAGGGTGAGATCTAAAACCTGCAGGGACACCGGCCCTCGTGGACTGGGATTGGGGACCCCTGATCTAAACCTTTCTGGATATTATCTGTGAGTTAATTAGTCTCTGAACACGTTCTGCTTTTGCGCTGGGGTTGTTTCTCTTTTTTTCTTTAATTCAGTGAACTGGCCTTTCATCTTCACACATCTATAAATGAGCACAATGAAGAAAATACATTCTACCTTTGTGTCGTTTTGTGGTCAACTGCAAGACTGGATTTTTATATTGCACCACTGTTAATTTAGCCGACCCCTACAGGTACACATGGAGAGTTTCGAGACTGATGACTGTTGTTAAATTTAATGACTTTTCAGAATCCCCCTCGCAGTGTCTCCAAAGGTCCTATCAGTGCCCCTCCTGACTTTATGAAGCAGTGGGAACCCTCTCAGTTTGTTGACGCTCAAAGCGTCTGGCTGTGTGTTGTTACAGTTGGAAGTGATTTGCATCACAGACTTTTTACTCCCCAAAGGTGATCGCAGCACTTTTCTTATTTGATTTTGTTAGAAGCTAGGACGAAAATATGCGAATAAATTAATTTTGTCATCTTGAAATGTAATTGTTAAAGGTAGCCAGAAGATATGCCGTAGAGTTATTGACACTTCA
This sequence comes from Copadichromis virginalis, assembly GCF_057382275.1. NCBI lineage: Eukaryota > Metazoa > Chordata > Actinopteri > Cichliformes > Cichlidae > Copadichromis > Copadichromis virginalis. Next base: position 34,163,208 of record NC_140620.1, read on the forward strand.
TATATATATATACACACTGCAAGTCAACATTCATATGTGGATTCCTAAAAGATGACTTTAAATGTTTTACCACAAGGATTTTAGAGGGAATTGTGGCTTTGCTGGAGTAAAAGCAGTCATCTCATATAGTCTTATGATTTTTATTTTATTTTTCGTTGTTATTTTAAAGGGACAGTACACCCCCAAAAAACAATTCGACATATTTTTTCCTCTTGCTTTTATAATGTTCATAAATAGGTGTAGATATGATTCTCTTGCCAAATTTTGAATCAGGAAAAATTCATCTCAGCAACAATTTCTCTTTAAGAAATCACAACCCGGTTTCATTTAAAAGCTGCTTCCTCTCTGCTGAACTGCACCTGCAGCTGGGTAACATTACAGCTCAGCCAAGGGTGTTTAAATCTTCTCATGCTGTCGCAAGCAAGAGCTTCCCACCACACATACTTCTCAACCCACTGTCTCCCTACTGGGAGTCAAATACTGACATTTTGTAAAAATCACTGGCATCTCGAAATGATGCACAAAACATCCTTTGACATCTGCGTCATGACGAAACAGGTTTAGGCAATATAAAAGACATGCCTCGCTCCCGACTCTCAATTTTAAACGCACTGGCTAAGGCCTGATTGAGATTCTGCAGTTGCATTGTAGGTTAAGGAGTAGATTCGCAGCTGAAGCATAATTCAGGCATATGGCGTCAGTCGCACAGGTGTAGAAACCAGTCAGTGAGTCCCCTATCAGCAAGGAAAATATGTCTCAAGCTAGATTGCTTTGGTTACTGTCAGCTTGCTGCGGTTGCCCGTGGTTTGGATATAAATGGAAATTGTTTGCCTTCAAAGTAAAGAAGAGCTGCTTGCAAAAGCAGCTTAGGGTGGGGGGAAAGGAGGGTTACTTTCCAGTCTTCTGTGACTGAAACTTTAGCAACTGCTTTCCAACAGGAACCGCTCACTATCAGTCTCACTTTTCTTTAGAGATCGTTCTTTGCCAGGAGGTTGCAGACTAGTCTCTGGTACCTGCGCTTTCAGCAGTGGTATAAATGGCACAGAGCTGTCGGGATGTCACCGTCTTACATGCAAAGCAACCAGTGTGGCAGATTAGGACAGATCAGGGATCGAAACAGCGACCTTCCGGTTACAGATACGCTTCCCAAACCCCCTGAGCCACAGGGGGCGTGTGTTGCACAGAGGAAAGTATGACCTCCCTGTGAGGAAAGTGATGAGGGATCAAATGACTTTTAAAACTTTTCCCTCAACCCTCCCTCGCTCTGTCTGACCTCCGGCTCCTGTTGATGTTGTTCTGAGCCCTTTAACACCCACGAGGGCTTCAAGTCTTGACACACACATACAAGGGTGAAAGTGCGTACCGCTACTGTATGTCCTCGACCCCCAAAGCAGCTATGCAAAGTCACTGCATGCGTGCATAAACTCCACCTGGGCATCGATTGTTGCTGCATTTAAAGTCACGGTGTCACAGAACAAAATCCACAGGCTATCAGGTTTCCCGTGTGGGGATTTAATACGTGTTTCACTAAGAAACAAGTGAATCAAAAAGCGTCTAATGAAGGGCAAAGGTTTGTTATCTTTTGGTTGGATGCAATTAAATGTTCGGTCGTGTCCTAATGATGAAACATTTTATTAAAGGTTAAAGCTGTTGAGACTATCAACAGCTAGCCTCGTGTTGACAAATAAGTTGGTTTGTGAGTGCTTAAGGCCAAAAAGTGTGCCAAGCTATGTGCTCACAGTGGCTCGGTCAAAAAGTCCCAAAAGGTAAAACACAAGCTGTATCGATTCCAGGACTCAACTTAGTTATCTGCAGTTTTTTCATCTTATCACACACTGATACAAAAAAAACATGTATTTCTTTGCCCGAGTTGAAGAAAAGAGATCAAACATCATTAAAGTTTTATATAGTGCTTCTTTTCACTTTCTTTATTCTTTTATGCCCTTTTATGTGGAAAACAATCTACTCCTAACCAAAGATGATTGAGTGATCCATCTTAAAAGGGAAAATAGTATTTATGAGTCTTTTAATAGTTTCCTACATAATACATTTTTCCATCAGGTAAAAAGTTGTTTTGCTGACAGGGATTACTTCCTGTGAGCTACATTGACAGACTGAGTTGATTGATGCCTCCAGATAGCAGGTAGGTTTTTACTTTTCTGTCCTTTCTTGCTCTGCACTCATTGGCATCCGGCTTTAAATCAGAAGAAATTGCTCTTTTCCTGCTGGCATTTCCTTGACCCCTCAAGAGGTTCTGCACCACAATGTTCAGCTGTGATTGAGGTCTGAGAGGGCTTAGAGAGATCAATGCTAAAGGATTAACAAAGAAACACCCAAACAGAAGATGTTTTCTGCTTCTTGTTGACTTTTTACTTTCTAGCATTCGTGTATCTTCCGGCTTTTTTCCCGCTGTCCATTAGAGCTAATGTGTGTCCTCTCAAGTGTCTGTGTGAACACAACCGTTTTCTCATTGGTGACAAATTAAAAATGCAGAGCAGGAGGTTTGCATGAATGACCTCAGTCTGTTTTGGTCCGAACTGACAGCTGTTACATATTTAGATGCACTTGTACTGCTCAAAGGTTTGAGGCTAATTTCTATAAACTGATGTCATCTGGAGCATAAGGACAACGTTTTGGGTACTGGGAGCTCTATGTTCTCTTTTTGTAGTCTAAAATGTGCTGACCCATCATGTTAAAGCAGCTAGTTGCAGTCTGAGTGATGACCAAAAGATGGAATACATTTACTGAAATGCAGTCATATTCTGGTGACGGCTTAGTGACCACTAAATGGGACTCTGAGTCTTGGCCCAAATATTTGATGGCTACATTGAAACACTGACCCCAGAGATCATCAGACTGAATTCAGTGAGTTTTGTGAGATTTGTTCATCTTTCTGCCATTTAGTTGTTTAGGAAGGGTGGGGACGGCGGGGGGGTTAGGAGTGACGGCGGTGTTTTGAGATGTGAGAGATTTGCGACATTTAGCGCAAATCTTGTGTAGTTAGTGTTTAGTGTTGTCAATAGTTTTGTTGTGTGAGTCAGAACAATGAGGCGACTGCTGAATGTTACAGGTGTTACAGGAGTGATATGTCTCCTGCTGTCAGGCCTGCAGGTATCAGGCTGTTGTTGTCCTTTATCTCATAGTGGACAGAAATGGTTTTCTGGAGTGGCACAAATAATTTGTTTGGCATCAAATTTGATGCAGAACAGCTGATTGTTCTGTAAATTCAGTTAAACAGCTGCAAGAAACTTTGTTGTTTGCAAAACTCAGTTACTTTTTTGAAGAAGTAACTATATAATTAATTGCCCAACATCGGTCATTATTTACTGTATTTTGCAGACAGAGTTAAAGGACTCTCTCCCAGACCACAGACTCATACTCATAATACAAATCAGAACTTTATAAAAAAAAAAAAAGAGGAAGAAAAAGAAAGTTGTGTTTTCAAAGTTGGAGTTCAAGTTATTTTTACTTCCAATAGTGTTAACATACTACACAGGTCATGAAGATTTTTTGAATTTTCATTGTAAGTGGGCTAAAGCAGTTAATTAAAAGTAGTCTAACATAAATGTAAATGCTGTAATTTGATTATTTTAATAAACCATGAAACTTGGATGGATTTGATGCTGGCGTGACCACAGTGCACACGTCTGCTGTTGCTCACAGTGGTCCAAGGGACTGCTCAGGGAGTTTGTGTGTTTGCGCAGACACATGAAAAATTAGAGGAAACATTACCAGTGCGGTTTCACTAGGTGTGCAAGCCCGGCTAGCTCAGTCGGCAGAGCATGAGACTCTTAATCTCAGGGTCGTGGGTTCGAGCCCCACGTTGGGCGGAGCTATTTTAAGACAGAAGTTATCAAGAAACTCTCTGAAGTCCTGGATTCAGCTGATTTTGTTATGACCTTGTTATTCCAGACATGTGAACTGCCAAAACTTCTGCTTCATAGAGGTTCTCACACATGCTTACAGTTAGACGCAGATCATCATCTGGAAGGTGTAAAGGTGTGCTTGATTTTCTATAGGACTGCACAGAGTCCTGTGAAAGCTTTCTTTTTCATCTGTAACTGAGTCAGATGCTCTTTCCTCGATGGAAAATAAATATTGGTGCAAATGCAAATCATGTCTTTATGACCTTCTGGTGCCGATCCGTCCTCACGTGGACATTTTTGCTAATATGATTCTTCAGAAGGTTTTTGGTCAAGTCTCAAGTCAGTGCTTTATGAAGTAAAATCTGGGCAAAGTCAGATTTCGCAGGCTGAGGTTGGCTCTTGCTGTCATGATTGACATGACAAAAATGAACTTGAGCTGGCAGAGCAAGCACAGAGAAAGGTTGAAATAAAAGCAAGTTTAATGAAGGATAATAAGAAAAAAAACCACATATGTTTTTATATAGCTCTACCTCGGGATCCACATGGTTTTAAGGTGAAATGAATTAATGAGGTGAATCACAGCTTTTATTTAGATTCACCTGATTGCTCGCTCTAAATGAGAAAAACACCAGATGGAGGCAATTGTTTATTCTCCTTGCGTGATGCATTTTAAAACTTACATTTACTCTCTTGGTCTGAAGTTTATCGCCATGCTCTGCAGACATCTCTATAAGACTAAGAGCATCTGTTAGCAAACTGAAAACAAAATACTAAAGGTTATATTTCAGCTGTCCAACGTAGTGAGTATTTTATTTATGATTGTTAGTTTAAAACAATCACTGCTGGGTCGTTTGGCTCTCGGCGAAGGCACTCGCACTTTTTCTCCTCTCCTCCTTCCCCTTATCTTCCCTGCTTAGCCTCTTACTGTATGTCCTTGTCTAGTCTCGTGTATTTTTGTATTACTTTTCCCTGGAACACCCTCTCACAATCTGTTCTCTAAACCTAAAAGAGAATTATGGATTTGATCAACTGGTCTCTGAATGCTATTGACACCCTTTTCTTAACGAGAAGTCTGGGCTCAGGAGAGCCCGAGTGCCCTGGAGGGACTTTCCCTGCCAGATACGCAGTGGATGGGTGGCAGAAGTGGAGGATCGTGTGCCTGGTGGGACTGTCGATCGAGGACGCTGAAGATATCTACCTATTCAGAACCATGATAACAGGGTTCTTGCTGATCGGAGCTGGTTTGGCCCTGGCTTATCGGAGAATTAAGAAAGCGGAACCAGCTGTTCAAACCCACCCACGGCTGCCCGCTGGGATTGAAACGATGGGACGGGGCGCGACTTCTCAGAAAGGGCTCACTGAGTGCAGCATGGTTAAGATCTTGGAGAAGCTTACGGCTGCCGTGAATACTCAGAATAAGACCTCTGAGCTAAAGTTGGATCACATCGTGGAGCAGCTCACTGCGGTCGTGAGGTCTCAGAATCGGCTCTTTGAGCACAAGAATGACAAGACCACGGAGTGCAAGTTTGATAACATCATGGAGAAGCTCACGGCTCTCCAACGGGAGATTGAGAGACCAGTGTCGGTGTCGGAGTGTTAAAGAACAGCTTTGAAATTCTCATGAGTTATTCGCACAAACGAAAAATCACCATCATAATGCGGCTATCCCTTCGGCGCTAGCTGTGGGCTCAAGGCTGGAGCTGAACAAAACTCTAAACGACTGTGTTTAGACTGTTCTTCCCACTGCATGCAAGGCCACCTGGGTTGGCTTGTAGACTGTTTACTTAGCCTGGTAGGGCGAAGGACACTGAACTATGGACACGCACACACATACATTTACACTGACAAGCACTCACTCATCCCCCTCCCCTTCCAACGCCTTCGATGTTTGTTGCCTCCTGGGGAACACGGGCGGGTCTGGGCCCACGCTGGAGAGTCGGCGCAGTGGCAGGATGGCTGCTGTGTTGCCTGGGATTACTCCTCATCCCCTACACAACCCTGTTGCTGTCACGTGCTCTATAATGTTGTACTGTGGACATTTATGTGCTTTCTGTGCAGAGGAGGTTTTTTTGTTTCCTGTTCTCATGCTGTCCTCCAGCCCAGCATGAGTAGAGGTCTCTTTTTTTCCTCTTATACTTTCGCATTGTAGTGTACATTTCAGTGGTTTTTCTGTAATGCAACCGTTCTCTGACTTGTATCCCCATGTGATGTCTCTGTTGTATGTGTAAGGTCGGGAGGCGGGTTCATTCCACTGCAGGGCAACCTGCCACTGCATGTGGTGAATAAAATTTGAACTTGAACTTGGTGCAAAAAGTCTAATCCCAGAGTTCCAGGCTCGTCTCTTGTAGAGAACCTTGTGGATGGTTTTAGCATCTATAACAACTCAGTGTCACCTTTAATAAACTCTTAGTGAAGTTGTTCCTTTGATCTCAAGGAAATCTCCAAAAGAACAGGGCTCTGCAGATGTAGCCAGCTGTTCATTTTCTCCCATTTGTTTAGAAATTTTGTTTTCCTTTGTCATGTCCCATTTTACCCATGTGGCCTGTGTTCAACTCCCGGTATGGGAATTGTCCTTTTTTACTGAGATCTATGTGAAACTGAACTTTGTGGAAGAACTGGCCTGGCAGAGGGATCAAGCTTGAAAATATGTACTGCAGATTAGGGGTGCCTAAGGCCCGAGGTGAAACTGGACTAATAAGTAAAGAGAGTCTATCTAAAAAGTGGAAGGAGTAATTTGAGAAGCTCATGAATGAAGTGATGAGTGAATCAGGAAAAGAATGAAAAGTGCAAGAACAGTTGTTTAAATGCCATAGGTATGGAGATATGAAGGAGAGAGTGTAACATGGTAGACTAATGTGCCTGTGTTAATTCAGCTCCATATTATTGTGTGAAGTTGCACTGGGTTGGGAGTGGTTTTGTGTGTGTGTGTCACATTTTTGGTGAGCCAATGGCTGGAATGGGGTTGGACTAATTAGAGGCAGGTGTACTTGGTTGCACTGATACACTGGTCTACTTATAGCCCACACTACAAACACTGCTGTGTCATTTTGTCTCTCTGTGCAGGTATGTAATGTGATGAAATCAAATATGTTTGGGATGTATGGGTTTTGTGCTATGAATTCTATAGTGAAAGTGTCATTTTGTCTCTCTGTGCAGGCCAGGGCCTATTATATGCCACAGCCTAAAGGCAGCAGAGTTGCAGAGGCTGGAGTGACCACTGGCTATATGCTTGCAGGGTGGTGGGTCTCCAAGGACAACTTCTAACCCTGTTAAAGGCAACACGTGGAGTGCACCTGGCAGTGTGGCATAGCTGGCTCTGGCCTTGGGACTGTGTGTTTTTTATATGATTCATAAATGGGACACTGGACTGTTTTATCTTTTATCTCTTGATATTTTTGTCAATAAATTATCTTTTAGAATTTTATTGACTCTCATCTTTTTGCCCACGACTGAGACGGTTGGTCAGACCTAGAATCTTTCTTTGGGTGTGTTACAGAGAGGGCCTGCAATTTTTATATATATATTTTTCAGCCTTTTACTGGCTTTATTACACAGATACAGTGAAGGCTAACAAGAAAGCAGAGGGGGAGACATGGAGCAATGGGTCGGACTCAAACCCGGGCCAGCCGCTCGCAGCCATGCAGCGTATGGTCACCTGCTCATCCAACTGACCTAAACCAGCACCCAGGGGTTTCAATCTCTGATTGTAGACTAGCTAACCATACTGGATCAAACATTGGTAACGCTAGCTGAAATTATGGAAAAAAATGTCAAATATTAGTAGCTAGCTAACACTACAGCTTGCAGTGGGATGTGTTGGTTTAAAGTTGAAATAATTAAAAGGTAAGATAATCAATTTAAATCATTATCTAACAGCATGAATAACAAATAGAGTTGTTAGCTAATCGTAACGACAAACTGGGACAGATAAATATAACCAACAGCTTTTAAACAGAGTCGTAGAATCAATTTGTGGATAGATTTCTAAAATAGTCAAAGGAGCTTGCAAAGAAAAGCCTCTCCACCATCTGACCTTAGAACTGAAGAAGCTTCTCAGATGAGAGGTGAAACGTCTTCAAGCAACTTAAAGAAGTCCAGACGCTTTTCTTTGCAAGCTCCTTTGACTACGATGACCTGGATGACTGAGAACCTTCACAGACATTTCTAAAATAGTAAGCCCATAGTTGGGTGGAAATACTGGAAACATTTTTCTAACCATAACTGAAAGTAGTGCAGATCGAGTTTAAAAGAAGTTGAAATAAAGATATTTGATTGTGAGAGGTGGTGTTAATAAAGTTCATTGAGTCAACCTGAAGGACATTATAAGCAAAAAGCTGGGAGCCGTTGGTCTACACACTGTGTGCGACCAAGACCGCTGGACAGCCTCTTTACTCAACTCTATTTACATTCATAAGTTATTTGGACATTCACAAAAGTAAAATGTACTTTTAATGCGGACAAATTCATCCTTCTGGGCAGCGTGTGTGTGCAGTCGATTGCAACGATTGCATTAGGGGAGCCGCTACGACTCCAAATTGCATTTTGATGTTGGCCCGGTCGCCAGCAGTCCGGGAGAAAACGATAGATCTTGCACTTACGCCTGCCCACACTTCTGGCATTAAACAGCTAAAAGGGGACCGAGATGTGCGACCAGTCTGTAAAACAGTGCTGTTGCCTGTAGAGCTTTAAAACACGTCGCTGCTTCTCCCCTCGGTATCTCCGTTCTGAAACAGAGCCCAGGGCAGCAGACACTTTTAACACAAGCGCTCTTTGAAATCAGAAACGGCACATTAGTCAGTGTTATTATCATAGGTCAGAAAATCAGCTCTGTCTCAAAGGATGCCTCTCACCTCAGGCTTTTATCAGCAGTATCCTCTAACAGCACCAAAGCACCGCTATAAACATCCATTACACACTGATAGATTTCTACAGATCCAGCTCTCATTTAATATATTTAATGTGTTATTCTACAGCACCTTATAGTTATTTACTTTCATTATCATAAAAGGAGCGTGTTCACGGACCGGGGGTACAAACCACCAAATGTGTTTTCAGAGATAATGTTGCATTTTCCAGCCATGATTTATGATTATTACTCTGAAAATGACCCTCTGTGTTTCCAGGTAATGACTCCGGCTCTGAGCATTTAAAGTAACCTAACGCTAAAACTGAGTGGAAAGTGGTGTTGTTTCAGGTGTAATTAATCATTACCTTAAAAACTGCAATGGGAATTTGCAATAGGAATCATTAGATACAGCTTTAGTTACTCGATGCATGGAGTGAAAAATGGTGTATACAGAACCAGAACATTAATACAACCTGCATGAGATTCCAATCAGTACATTCAGCTTCGTGCCTCCAAATGTCTCTGACACCTGCTAGGGTGTGGATGTGGGACCTCTGGGGATTTTCTGTGGTGTCTGGCATCATGGGGTTTGCAGTGAATACTCTGGGTTTTGTTGCAGGGCGGAGCTTCTGCTAACCAGGCTCATTTCATTGCATTCCAAGTATGTTTGGTCAGATTGGCATCTGGGGAGTTTGGAGTGAAAAAATGTGGCTCTTTGTTATCTTGCTTGAGCTCTTCCTCTGCAGTTTTTTCCAACGTCACCCTGTATATTATCCTGCTGGGCGATGCCATTCCTGCCTGGTGCTTTTGGAGTGTATATTAGGTTCATGTCAAACTAACATTTGCTTGAATGTCAGGTCCAGCAGTTCCCCAGCATACCACTGTTTCAATTTACATTCTAACTCATTGGTATTCATCTTTTGCTTGTGCTATGCCTGTGTAATATAACAACACTACAAAGACAAATCCTAAAAATTGCCCTTATTGTTCATATTTTGTTCCCATTCACTCTTCTAACACTCTTAAAAACATTTTAATGGTCATCCAGCTCCACATTTATATTACTGGACTGCAGCACAGTAGCTTGTTTTGGACATCCTCTGTCCAAAACAAGTTGTTTTAGCTCCTCTTCCTTCAAGCCGTCTTTGTTCTGATGGGCAGTGCCTCACAGTCAAAATATTTGGCGAAATAGGTGGTGCTTCTGTGCTCAAAGAAGACCTGAGAAGACCACACAGAACCTAGAGTAGAGAAGGAAAACTATCTGAACCCAAGGCAGAACCACAATCATCTTTAGGGTTTGTGGAGAAAACATCCAATCAGCAGCAGGAGTGAAGATGCATTGTTGATGCCAAAGGAGAATGGCAAGACTGGCAAGAAAGGCAACTGCAAGTTTAATAACAATTTGTCACAACCAAGGTCTGCAGAAGAGCGTCTTGAGCTTTGAAGCAGATGAGCTACAGCTACAGAAGACCACACAGGATGCCACTTCTGTCAGCTAAGAACAGAGGCTACAGTTCACATGGAAAAAAAATATATGCCATGCAGCCTTTCCTTTTAATAACCTAGGAAATGAGGGAGGGGCATGCACCAAAATGTTCCCACAAAATATTACAAATGAAAGATGTTCAGACTTTTCTCCTGCTACCCTCGTTCTTTCTTTCTGTAGGCGTGTCAATGCCCATTCCAGTGATTGGCCTGCACAACAAGGACAAGGTCTTCGTCAACGGCAGCTGTGTCCTCAACGAGGAGCGCTTCGTGCTGATTGGCTCCTTTGTGGCCTTTTTCATCCCGCTCGTAATCATGGTGGTGACATACTGCCTCACCATACAGGTAGGGCTTTTTTTTTCGTGTTTGTGCGATTGCTCTTCTTTGCAACATGCATCTGTTGTAATGTCTTTACTTTACTGCCTTCATCTATGTCCCCTCCCCTTCAGGTGCTTCAGAGGCAGGCCACAGTCTTCCTGTATGAGGCAAAGACTTCTTCCCAGCAGCCTTTGCACACACCAGCAATGGGAAATACATTGCAGCCTCCACCCAGCACCTTCCACCTTCCTCAGATCAATACACTTGCTCCTCCAGACTCACAAGGTAAACACCTACCAGGACTTTACTGCACCTGTATGTCAGCAGGAAAATCTCCCACTAACTTAACCAATGAATTTATGGTAAATACATGAATTTATTCTTGAAAGTATTAGCAAATAACACACAACCACAGACACATAATTATTGTTAGTGATTTTGTTTTCATGTATTTTATGCTGGTATCCCAGCATGTTTTACTTTCTGAAGGATTTGAATCACTCTAAGTATTAAACCCTCCAGCAATTAAACCAAGAAGAAGCACAAAACAAATTGATGGCTTTTTATTTTGCCACTCTTGAGATGTTTGAGTCATACCGCCTAAGCATGGCATATTTCAATTTGTGTTTTAATAATGAAGAAGGCCTCCACAGCAGCTCAGCACCAACAGCATGCTTCATTGCACACACCCTAGGTTTCTTATTCGACTTGGTCTTTAGCTTCAGGGCCTTCAACACTTTCATTATTGGTATGACAAGACTGTACAAATGCAGATAATCAATTTCTAATTAGCATAAGGTAAAATTATGATACTGGAGGTTCCTCTGTAAGTGATGTGTGTCTGTGCTCTTTCAACATATCCCTGTGTTAAGACACATAAGAAAGCTCTTCACTTTGAGTAGCTCCATTTTTGATATGGGAAAGTTTGAAACCCAGCCTCTGAGACTCAAGCATGTGGATCCATCACAAGTAAAGCAGCAGCTAAAAGAATCAACTCTTCTGACTGTACAACAAGTTCTTACCCTGTTTGTCAAATCATGGCCTAGAAACTAGAATCGTGTTTGGGATATTTTTATTTTTTCAAAATTAGGTTGGCCATTGTTTCCCTATTTTGTGGTACTCTGTCCTGGACGTCGCTCTATCAGAGTTGTCAGGACATTTTCTGGCTCAGGTGGGTGAGCATGACTCATCGGTGTACAGTAAAGGCAATGGGTCTATCACCCTACTTCACAAAAATCTATAGATCTGCCTGTTACTTCTGATTGTATTGATTGATCCCCTAATTGAGTCTGTTTACATTTATTATGAACAGAAGTAGCAGAAGGGTCCCACTTCAGTGACCTCAGGATCTCGTCTCTGCTTTTTATGGATGATGTGGTTCTGTTGGCTTCGTCAGGCGGTGGCCTCCAGGTCACGCTGGAGCGTTTTTTAGCCGAGTGTGAAGCGGCAGGAATGAGAATAGTGAGGAGGGTACACTCTGGGTCAGGGATGAGTTGCTGCTGACGCGTTTTGCCGTGGGCTTGTTCACGAGTGACGGGGAGCGGGAGATGGACAGACGTAGTGTGGCGGCATCAGCTGACTCCACTCTGGATGCCTCACATTGCACAGTGTAGGGAACGGCAATGATTTGCCCATGAATGTTTAGGGAGTTTTGCTTTCAATTTGCTTTCGGTTTTAAGCAATTTCATTGTTGCTCATTTAATTATGGAAAGTCCAAAACATGATTGATATTCAGTTAACTGTGCAGCTGTATCCTTGTTTATCAGTTATGTGAACGTCAGCTGTTTTCACACAAATATGTGAGCTAAGCACTCAAACAGGTTGAACGACTTTGGTCTGGTCACATGAGTGGATACAAAGAGCCCCTTCTCTCTTATGTGATGAAGCAGCTCTTGGAAATAGCTTTAGATCACAATTCTGGCATCTTCAATCCATTTCACGTCTCTAGAAGCCTGCAGGCCATCCAGGCTGAAGGCAAAAGATCAACCTATCCCGAAGGAAGGGTAGACCTAAACCTACAGGGTGTACCTGATGTAACAAGTCTGCTTATCTTTCAACATTTGATATCAGGTATTCCCTTATTAAATGCATCTGCTCTCTAAGTTTAGTTATGCATGAGAAAACCCATAACAGATGTTTTTCAGGTTTATGATACTAGAAATAATGAGCTTGGTCTACACCTCTCTACAAGGCAAGTGCTTCTATAATTACTGTATGTTCTTGAAGTGCATAATTACAGGATTCCCAGAGGGATTTCTCGATACCTAAGAGTTTGTATTGTCATCGTAAATCACGTGTAGGCCACGTTGCTCAGCGGGAATAACAGAAGGACAAAGCTTTGCAAAAAAGTTTCTCCAGCTCCGAGCACTTACAGTGGGTAAGGCGAAACAGAAAGCACACTTCGTCAGCTGTTTCCTGAGATGTTGTTGTGCTGCTGCGAAAACAGCATCTATCTGATCTGATCAGTTTGGGCGCCACTCGGACGTTTCCCATTCCAGGCCAAGCCTTGGCTTCTCCAGTTCAGATAAAATTGCATGATACTGCAGTCTCTGCCCATTTTCCATCTTATCCTCTCTCCAATCCCAGACACAGAAAATTGAAAATGAAACATTCAGCTCGTGCCTTAACTTTTCATCTCGCCTCTACCCTACAAAATATCAGCTGCAGTGTTAATAGAAAACTTGACATTCTTTCATTGGCTGGCTGTACAGGCAGCAGTTTTCTGGTTGACACATAATGATAACATGTGCAAGTCCAGCCATTCAGCTTTCCACTAAAACATTTTAAAGGCAAAAGTTTGAAATTTAAATGGTTGTTTTTTTGCCCCTTGCTCAGAGTTGAAGGTCCCGCCTCCTCAAAGCAGACGAAACACCTTGAGCTGCCTGAAGGGCACAGAGCCCAGCATTCTGCTCAGCGCCTCCACCTCAGATAGCATCAGCATCATTCCCAGCTCTGAGGTGGCGTCCCAGCTCAGCTCGCCGGCAGCTGGACCGGGCCGGAGTGATGCGTCAAGTCACGGTCGCCGGGGGATGATGCAGGCCATAAAAAATGAGAGACGGGCCTCGAAGGTGAGAATAAAAAGGAGTAATCAGGGGGTAAATGATAAATGTGCAATAAGTACACCCTCTTAAAGTTTTAATGGTTTACAAATCAGGACATTAAAAAGTATATATTTGGTCTTAAACACAACCTGAGATGAACAACAACTGAAGTCTGCGAGTCTGAGATCAACCTCTACAAAAGCAGATGTTTTGTGTCATGCAACAGGACAATGACCCCAAGAATAGCAAAATCCACACCCCAACAATTTCAATTTCGGAATGCTTTGGTGGAAAAACCTCTAAAGCTTTCAAACAAAAGGCTTTTTAACTTGGTCTTACTTTGGTTGTGCTGTGTTAAAATAAAATAAACTTACCATTAAGTTAAAAAGGTGATTCCTAAGTAATAATCCTCAGGCATACACCATCAGCGGTGTAGTCAAAAACGTTCAAATAGTGCTCAGTACTACTTGGACTAGAAGTAAATACTTAAAAGTGCGCCACTGTTTGACCACTAGGGGTCAGTGTACACAGCAAATTGTATGTGTTTGCCAAAAGGTTGCCTTATACAGTTGTTATAGCATACTGTAGCCTTTTCTGAATAATAATAATAATAATGGATTGGGTTTATATAGCGCTTTTCAAGGCACCCAAAGCGCTTTACAATGCCACTATTCATTCACTCTCACATTCACACACTGGTGGAGGCAGCTACGGTTGTAGCCACAGCTGCCCTGGGGCAGACTGACAGAAGCCAGGCTGCCATATCGCGCCATCGGCCCCTCTGGCCAACACCAGTAGGCGGTAGGGTAAAGTGTCTTGCCCAAGGACACAACGACCAGGACAGAGAGCCCGGGGATCGAACCGGCGACCTTCCGGTTACAAGGTTACAAAGTCTGAAAACTATTTAATGTCTCATTTAATGCATCATCATCACTTCTCTTCTGAATGGCGTGTTTCTGTGCCAGACACTTTGAGTAAAAAGACTTGGAGTCGCTGAATGTGTGACTCGGGCTTGGCATTGTCCTCTGAAAATTCAGGTTAACTCTGGATGAAAACCAAAGCCCTCTTATATCTGTAAAATAAGTTTAAATCCTACTAGAAGTGGTGCAATCGCTGGGATATTGAAAGAAAAAGAACGTTTCGGTTGGAAGGTATTCAAACTCGCAAACTTTCTATTCACTATCTTCTTCTTATTCTTTCTTTCCTCCTCTTCCTTTTCCCCCTCTCTCTTCTTCTAGGTTCTAGGAATCGTCTTTTTCCTCTTCCTCATCATGTGGTGTCCCTTCTTTATCACCAACGTCACCTTCGTCTTGTGCAGCAACTCCTGCAACGAGTCACTGCTCCACGACCTCCTCAACGTCTTCGTCTGGGTGGGTTACATCTCCTCTGGAGTCAACCCTCTGGTCTACACCCTCTTCAATAAGACCTACAGGAGAGCGTTCTCCAGCTACATCAGGTGCCAGTACAAAGTCGGGGCCAACGCAGCCAGCCAGGGTTGCAAAACCCTCCTCGTCCCGCCGCCATGCCCTTCACACGCCGTGACTCCTCTTCTTATGGGCGATCACGGGAAGGCAGGTGTGGACCGCAACAGTAACTGTCGCAATGGCGGTAGGGGGGATAACGGGAGGCTCGCAGTGGACCCGGAGGACACGACGGACGATGGGACGCAATTCGGAATAACCTCGCAGAGCATTTCGGAGTGCCAGAACATTTGCATGCTTTCAGAAACAGAGCCGGAAACGGAGCTGGAGCCGGAGCTGGAGCCGGAGCTGTCACTCATCAGCTACAGCCCTGCCCCGAGAGAACACACAAGCAGCGTGTGACTGTGTGCATCCGGTCAGTTTTAGTCTTCTGCAACCTGCAGATGCTGTTCCAAGCAGGGCTGGTGCTTGGACACGACAGCTTTTCTACTGGTTTCAACTGTAGTGAGGACTCTTACTGGGAAAAGGACTAGTCTCTGCTGACAAGCCTTTTTCTCCGTACTATGTTCATCAATGTGGAAAGAAACCGGAAGAGTTAATATTTCGGGTTGGAAAGGTAGAATGAAAACCAATATTTCCAGTGTGCTCGTTTTGTAAATGTTGGCTTTCATAACATTAATAGAAAACAAAGGCATCCACCAGGCCTTTACCTATACATCTAAGCACTCATCAGTGGCAAGATGTGGGGGCTCCTCATGGCATTGACAATACCAGCTGAGATCCACTGAAAGGGATGAAGTGAAGAGGTCGGTGGAGAGCCAGCTCTCGTCAACCTAGCATTAAGTCAAGTGGCCCTTCACGGAGTCCCACAGATGCAGGTTACAGAGTCAAGCACCAACCGGGAGGCCACTGGGGTCAAACTACGCCTTCAAGCCTTCACACAGAGTCAAAATGCAGTCCGAGCTCGGGTCCACGTGGATTCCCTCCACACCAAGCAAACTAAACCAAATATATTTTTGTGCCGGTCGAGCTTGACAACAACAGCAGTCCTGAGAGCCATCTGAATGAACCTCTCCAGCATGTTTAATGAAACTATTCAGCCGACAGGAGGGGGATGTTTCTCTGAAGGAAACTGCAGTTGAAGCGTGTATGAGGGGACCAACATAAAGGAATGTACTACCGCTGGTCTCTGGTGGACTCACAGTGCCATCTAGTGGTCACATGACTCAGAGAGGTCGCCTCTTACCCTCCCCCTTTCTCCTTTATTGGACTGAACAAGGGGGATACAAGAGCTAAGAAACAAGGTGCAGGCCTTTGGCTTAACACAGCTGACAGGCTCTGGCTTCTGTTGACCAACAGAAACACTTTGCAAAATGCTAAATTCACTACTTCCACAGGTTTTTAACTCAAAGCAACCAATGAAATCTTAAATAAAAGTAAAACAGTCTAAAAGGAATGCATTATATGTAATTTTTTTATGTTAAGTTGAACTCTTTTCATGTTTACACTCATTACTCATTCCCACTCTTTTCTTTATACAAGCCAAACGGGGAAATGTATATCTTTTGCATTCACCCATTAAAACAAGACTACAGTGTAACGTAGCCTCATGCAAATAAATGAAAAGTTTGAGTCAAAGCAGGTTTGATTTTTGATTGATTTGCCACAACTTATATGTGACTTTAATCTTGACTATATCCCAAACCAATGAGCATGCATATCATATTATCAGGTTACGCATCAGGATTTTCATATCATCTACAAGCACAAATCTTCGCAATTTGATATTCTGGGCATCTGTGAAGGACACATCCTTGAATTGAAAAGAACCTCTGTGTCATCTACTTTAAAAAAGAAAAGAATGAGGGATTTGTATTCAAGGACAGTTTTTAATTTAGTCCCGTTTCAGTCATTCTGCAGGCTAAAACCTGCTTGAAGGGTAGAGTGAAAGCCAAAAAAAGGAAGAAATTAAAGAACACTAGTGGCTTTGTTTGCATATAAATCAACAAATTTTAGTAATAATCGAAGAATTACACTGAAACTAAAGCTCCAATGATGGTTTGCTTGGCAGCGTTTCAACCCTGCACTGAGTCAGACTCTCTGATCTTCTACAGCTTCACAGTAACTCACAGTTAAGACCAAGTAGCTTTAGATTTCATCCGTGAGACGGACAGAAAGTCGATACCCTAAGAGACAAAGTCCCCAACACTCAGAGCCCTGTCACTCTGACTCCACCTCTCTCACTCCCACTTTCCCTCCTCCCACATTTTTATTGACATCTGACAAGACGGCATGCTTCATCCACTCTGGATGAAATACCTGCAGTTTGATTTTCTCATGAACAAATTCACAAATTTATCCGAGATAACAGAGGACATCATGAGGTAGTTCTAATCGGCCCGATTCTAATTCCTGCTAGAAATACCTCAGCTTTTAGTTTTTACTGTCAAGGCATTCACATTTAACGAACGATCCATTTACAAAATCGATGAAGAACAGCCTGAGATGGCCTGAAAAAGGAACTAGATCTTCAAAAATATGTCTTAGTTCTGGTCGACCGTCACTGCAAAGAAATCCCAGGGTCATAAATCAAACAAAAGACACAGCTCACTGGTTTTACACAAACTTGGTTTGGTGTGACAGACCATTAATAACATCTTTGTCAGGAAGAAATAATCAGCAGTTTGTCCAGTCGCTCTCATGGCAGTTTGTAAAACTTTGTGTTAAAGACAAAAATTCCTTCTCTGCACCCTGAACGTTGTTCAAAAACACTCGGCCAACCAGGATGGGATCCATTTGCTGGGACGATTCTGGACAACACCCCTAATGTAGACTATATAATCTTAAGTCAAAGACGCAGTCAAAGATGCAGATAGGTAATACAGCACTCTGCTAGCTTTACAAACCTGCTTGTTTTTATTGATCCAATGTGTCCTGTGGAAGTAAAATACCCAAAATGCTGGATGGAAAACTTGTTTTAAAACAGCAAAGACTAAGTATCTGCAACACTCCGCCTTACAAAAGATATAATACTGTGTGGAGTTTGAAGGTCAAGTTCATGCTTTTCATCAAGAACTTCGCCTCTTAGAAGATAAGATATGAATGTATAAAGAAGATTTAACCTTAAATTAAAAGTTGGGCTAAATTTACTGGAGTTTTTCAAAGAAAAACAAAATCACAGCGCTTCTCCATAAAAGAAAACAATACTAGAAAGATGGCTATTTAGTAGAAAAAAGACCCTTAAAATGAAAGATGAATACTTTGCATTATTGGAAAATCTCTTTCCATCCACTGTTTCCACTTTATTGACCAGTCTTTGTTCAATCTGCCTCGTTTTTCTAAACGAATACTTTCTAAAACATAATATCTCTGACTGGCTCACACTTAATGACTACTTTTGTATAGTAGATGGCAGTTTCTCTAGAAATCAATATTTGATGTTCTTAATAATCGCCTCAAGCATATAAAAACACTAAGAATTTACAAACACTTGAATGTTTATTACCCATAATCTCCCCTATGCCCTTCAAAATCAAAGAGTAAAAGGTCAAAGCCTTCAATGTGATCAATCGAACCTAGAGCCTGAGGTCTGCAGCCACCTCTGCATGCAATTAGAATGAACCATAATAGTTCCCTTTGTTCTAATTCTATGCGCCTCTGTATAATTTATCCACTATTTGTATGCTACAGACTTACCCAGTGGGCATTGGCACCACTTTTGTCTCCACAAGGAGAGATCTACATGAGCTAATGTTGGCAAGCCAACAATGAGGTTTGACCCACGAATATCATGCATGTTTAAAGTGTTGTTCAAAAGGTCCTCTCTGCCTCACTTAGGTTTTTGCTTTCTTGTGAAGTACAGGAAAGAAATAAAGAACAAACACAGGGCAATCAACAAAACGCACCATCCAAACAGCATTCGGGCATTTTATCCTCATTGACTTCCCAATTATCACAATAATATGTAAACAAGGGGAAAAACAAGAAAAAAAATAAAAGGAGAAGAGAGGACTCTCTGAACGTGGTTGAAAGGATTGTGTTCCGGCATGGAAAGAGCCGCTGCCAGGCCAGCCAACTCACTATGTCACAATGTAATAGCTCTATGTTTCTCGTGTACCTGTGTGTGTACCGAGCTTGGCTCAAATTGCAGTCTGAGATTGATTCAGAAGCTTTTCTGGGTTTTATTGATTGTGTCCAGCACAGTGGACTGAACCGCGAACGTCCCTGCAGGTGCCAGTCCTGTCCGGACAGCTGAAAGCAATCACTTTGAAAAGATTTCAGTGAAATTCGATCCAGGCCTGGTGTGTATAGACATAGCTGGAGCCGTTTTCTGACAGACTTTCTTTTCAGTACAAAGAAAGAGAGAAAGATTCTTCCCTCTCCGAGAGCTTTTTGGGTTTATGTTAAAGATTAAAGGAAAAATCCCAGAAATGCTACAGCAGTATATAGAAACTCATAAAGGGATGACAATGCGCTGTATCTTGTGTTAGCTGACACATTTTCTTACCTGGTATGAATCATTTTACATTTTCAAGGAATTATGTGTCTATACAGAGACTCAAGGAATGTTCTGACATTATGAGAAATGTGTTTTTTTGCTTTAATTAGATGATCATTAGCAAAGCCAGGACACTGTTAGCCTAGGCTAGCATAAACACTGGGAGCAGAGTGAACCTGCTAGCCTTAGCAACACATCTGAATAATACATAATCTGTCATTTATTATTTATTTAAAAAACCCAACAAGTAGAAGTATTATAAGAACTTCTTTTGTGGCCACAAATTGTGAATTATAGTTTTGGAATTTCAATAGCACCTTGGTTAAGCTAACTAGCTAGCAAATATTAGTTACTCCATGCTAGCACTTGAAGACAGGTCTGACATGCTAGTGCTAATGGGGGTTCATTTCGTAATTTTTATGATTTTTTTATGATGATTACATCAGAATCTCCTCCTTTTGGTATAAAATGATGCACTATGCCAGGCTTCATTTTGCTGTAAGTGCATATTTTATAACGCATTATGATTAAATAGTATATTTGAATAACACCTGGCACATAAGCCGGGATTATACTTTGTATGTCTGCAAGTAATTTCATCATCAAACAGTGAGTGCAAGGGTCCATGTGGATGTCCCTGTGCTTGCATGCTTTTTGTAACAGCTCTGAGTTATCCGAGGAGAAATTGCATGCCAACTATGTAAGCGCCTCAGGTGGCAGACTTCAATCAGGAAAGACTACTCAGTCATCAGGTGTCCACAGTGGAGTATACTCAAGAGCTTAACCTTTTAACATCCTCCTGGTCTCCCCCCAGGGTGGGATTATGGTTGCAATATACACACAATTAATAAATTCATTTTGGCATTGCAGGTATTAGTGTTTGCATTTCTTCCAAATAGGCAGAAATTCTATAGAAAAACTTTGACTTTAACATATCCCTAACCCTACTCTCTAGCATCACCAGATTTAGTGCCTGTTAAAAGGTTAGAAAATAACCTTTTTTTTTATTTTCCAGCAACTTATACAGAACAGAAGATCTATTCTGTTTGGCAATGTACCCTGTTCATCATGAAGGAGAAGAAAAAGCACTATAGCCAACCTTAGCAAGCCTTGATTATTTAATATGATCCTGATTCTGTCTGGACTCACTTTGGCCCAGAAAATATCATCCTGACAGTTTTCTGGTGTGATGTAAGCATGTAGCAAAAATATCCTCTGCGCTTTTACATCAGTTCTCAATATTTCAGTCCAAACATAACGCTGGACAAGACTTTTGAAATGCCAACTCATATGAGCACATCCTATTGTGTATATAAAATCATAAAAAACAGCAACAAAGTCAAATGCACATATTTCCCAGAATGTCATAATCTTTACTTTTCTATCTCACGGAAATAGCAATAAATTGCTGCAATTAAACACAAAATAATTCCTGCCATTTCCGGATCATTTGGAAGGATGTCAAAGGGTGTAAGAGAACCCCAGGAGCTCGCAACATGTTACAGTTTTCAGATAAAAATGCATTTGCAAAAATGCTAATCAGACTTTTCAGCAGAGCTTTTTGAAAGGTACTCTGGTTGATCTTCCCAAACATGCAACTCTGTCACTAAACGGCTCAGAAAGTAGCCAAGATGTTCAAGAGTCTGACAAACCCAGCAACTCTAAATCCAATTTCATTGCAGACGACATTCGTTCTCGAGCCCCGAATTTAAACACCCTCTTTGATGCTGGTTTGCATCGACACAGAAATCTGGTTTGTCTCGTTCTTGTATTATCCGGCGCTCGTGGGTTTGAACTTTTTATGCGTTGAACTTTTTTGTGTTATGTAGTGGATGTTTGTTTTTTTGTTTTATTTAATTTTTTTGTTTTTTATACCATTTTAATTGTGAATGTTTGTCTATGACACATTTTTATGAGTTTTTACAATTTATGTCACCATCCACATGATGTTTTTTTTCTGTGTGATGCTGCTATTTATTTATTAAAATATTATTCCAATGTGAGGACAATTGTGTTATTTGTACATTTAGCCACATTTGAATCCATCTTAATGGAAAGCAGCCTGTTTTTGGTGCTTTACTGATGGGCTATAACTAGTTGAAAGTTTTCTTTCGAACTTCTGATTGTTTGATTGTTGGAGTTTCTCTCTCTATTATTGTAGGCTCTTTATCTAACAATATAAAGCGCCTTAAGGCAGCTGTTCTTGGGACTTGGTGCTATTTAAATAAAACTGAATTGACAAGACAAACACACTGTGGAACAATAGTGACAAGAAAAGCTTAAAAAACAAACAATAACACTACTTTGAAAGTGGTGGCTGAGATGAATTTCGATTTCTTTCTTTTTCTGTCATCAAACCACAATCATCCCTCCTCTCTAATGATTAACACCTAGCAGTGTAATGTGGGGAATTTGATAATAACAGTACAGGGCCCAACCCCCTGTTCTGACACCTCACTCTGCTCTACTATTATGCTCATTCTACTGCAAACCTCTGCCAATCAGTGGAGGCTTTTATCCAAAGTGCTTCATGAACAGAGCTGAACCTGGAGATAATTAAACTCTTGGCTGTGTTTTAGTTTCATGCTCCATGCAGCGACCCATGTAGTAAAACCCAACATGAGTATTATACTCGTGCTGGCCTGAGTATAGCATTACCGCTTGATCTTGTGCATCTACGGTAAAATATGATTGTGGGCAAGTTTCCTGGTCCGTGCAGGGTTGGTATTAATACTGCTAATCAAATACTCAGTAATTACCTGAACTTCAATTGAGATTTCTTACAAAACACACTTCATTCAATTTTAAAGAGGCTTAAAGCTGTTTGGTGATGGATGACAGTGCTGTGAGCGCTACTTCATGCCTCTCGTGCTCGACTCTATAGTGAAAATATGACCATATTAATCAGCAGTCAACTGAAAAGGTTCCCATTCTTTTGATAGTCGGTGCATAAAGGTCCAGTGTTACTTACACAAGGGTCCACACTGTTACCACGCCAGCATACAGTACACTCATGAATATCATGCTAATTTTGAGCTGTTCTGTTAACTGTTCTTTTTTCCGGTTGGGATGACTGTACAGCATCTTTAATGATTTTTTTTTTAATGAGAATTAGGTGCACAAGTTTGAATTTATTTTGGGTTTTCTCTAATCAACACAGGCTCAAATATATACATACACCCTCACTAATATTTGGTTAAATGTCCCTTACGTTGCACCCTGACTGGGTTGTTTTTGGTATCCATCAACAAGTCTCGGAAAATAATTCTGACTGGATATGTGACCACTCTGTTTGGTAAAATTGGTAGAGTTCATTTAAATAGACCTATTTATTTAGGTCTGAGCAGTTTTATAGTTTTCATAAATTTTCATTGGGCTTTGGAAAGACCTTTCCAGAAGCTTAATGTTAGCCTGCTTTATCTATTCCAAAGCTAATTATGATGTGTGTTTGGGAAGATTTTCCTCATGGAACACCTAACTGTGTCCAAGTTCCAATCATCCAGCTGTTGATTGGAGGTGAAACTGAACAATTTGGACAGAGTCCTTCTTCATTATTCCATCCACTTTGCACAATGTACCAGCATCACTGGCAGCAAAACAGCCCAGATTGTGATGCTACCATCACCATGCTTGACATTTGTTACAGTGTTCTCAGGTTTGAGAGCCTCACCTTTACTCCTCCACACATCCCTCTTATCATTGTGGCCAAATACATTATTTTATGTCTTGTCTGACTGTAGCGGGCCACTAAGGCAACTGCATAGAATGCAACCTGTCTCCAAACTATTGCAGTCCTGACTGCAATCAGTCTCAGATAGTTTGTTAAAGGTTTTCTAATAGCTGCTGTGTAATTTTTAAATGCAGACAGATTGCCTTCACGTTGTAATTTCTGAATTTCTGTTTCTAATCTATGAGTTAGTGGTGTGTTGATACAGCAAATGTTGATATCGATCCAGTTCCAAATGAATACAGAGTAAGTATTGGCAAAACCAATACCAATATTTTTAACCCATAATAGCTTATATAGGGGTGAGCAGGGTGTCGTGGTTAGCTCGTTAGCGTGGTTAGCTCGTTAACGTGTTAGCACCGTCCGGCCCCACCACAGGGCGATACACTGACAGCACTACTTAAAGCAATTCAGTTCAATTTTCAATTCAGTTTTATTTATATAGCACGTAATCACAACAACAGTTGCTTCAAGGGGTTTATATTATATTATTTATATTGTAAGGTAAAGACGGTACAATAATACAAAGATAGCAGAGAAAACACCAACAATCTATGAGCAACAGTGGGAAGGAAAAACTCCCTTTCAACAGGAAGAAACCGCTGGCAGAGCCAGGCTCAGGGAGGGGCGGGGCCATCTGCTGTGACCAGTTGGGGGTGAGAGAAGGAAAACAGGATAAAGACATGCTGTGGAAGCGAGCAAAATATTAATCATGTGGGCTCATTTCAGTGGGCGACACACTGAACTTAGAGGATAGAAACAAAGTATTGATCCTTTCACCCTATTGATCCAATACTTTGATCGCTCTTTGGTAATGATACCATCGATACATGGATCAATCATCGCACCTCTGATGGATGAATCTGGCTGGACTCTGAATGTGAGTAGTAAATATGAATTTCTCTTTAGGTGTACCACAACGGGCTTGCAGTTATTCCCAGTTATTTAACATATTATCAAAAACAAATTGCATGTAAGGGTCAACCTGACCTCATTCAGCTGCAAGTTGAGAGCAGACTGACTTTTGCTTTGAAGATGGTAGCTATGAGTGGTCACATACCTGGTCCTCATCTTTGAGGCAACCACTTCAATGGCAACGAGTTGATTGCACACACTCACAATAATGGTTATTCTCTATTTTTCCTCCCGTGAGTGTAGCATAGGAAACATTTCTTCCCACCAGCAAACCTCCTAAGAAACCCATTCCTCTCTCAATCTTCATCATCACTTCTCACTGGCTTGTGCTCAGGTTATTGGAAAAGAAGCCTACACAAGCTTAAAAAATAAGCAGATCTGTATGTCCCTTCTGAAACTTTTTCTTTCACTCTTTTTCATTTCAGAGGCTGAAAACAAGTCACGCATCTCATACCACAATTTTCATTAGCAGTAACAATAAGAAGGGATCCAACCTTAATACACGTCATTACAATCATCATAATCAATCAGCAGTCTCCTTATCTTCACTTCATCTTTTCCCTTCACCTCCCTCCCACCTACAGTTGTTCTGCTCCCAGCCAGTGGCGTCCTCCCCACAGTCTGTAGCTTCACAGGGTTTATCATTTGATTCTCAGTCACAAGATGGCAGCAGAGCAACCCAAACAATGTGATCAGAGTGGTAATGAACAACTACAATGTCATGAATCTCCACAAGTACAACAGGTAATGAGAACGAGCCACCGCATGACATCACCCCCGTTGTCCTCTGTTTCACCTGTTCTGAGTAAGTCTCACTTTGCCAGATCCAGGTTTCCTGCTTGTATATCAGGCCAGAACATGTGAAGCATACTGCATGCAATAAGTCATCCCCTACACATCCCTCAGAAGTCCTGGTTATGCTAATATAGGCAATTAAGCATAATGGCACTGCAGGGAAGCATAACGGAGCCAAATACCCGCGAATAAAAGTGGACAGCTACATAAACACATAATTACATGTGGGTAAGTTTACAGGATTAATCGTGTTTGTTTATGTATTTATTTGCTATTTACTGAGCTCCTTTCTGGGTGGCAAATCAGCACCACGGACAGTGACACAGAAGTCAGCACCCAGGACAGAGACAGAGGTGACATATGAAGCAACAGCGCCACTTTGTGGGCGAAAGGGGGCACAGCAGCAGTGTGTAAGGTTATTTATGAGGACTGGATAAGCTGCTTCTTATCCAGGGTGATATTTCAGCTTGTTGACAGACAGGTGGAGCTGTAAAGTGGCTCCGGGAGCAACGCTGGCTCAGACAGCATACCTGGTGGCCCGATGAAAGGCATCTCCAACACCTCCGTGAGCTGCACTGCTAAGCCATATACCATGATTGGCATCTTTTTACAGAGATTGTTGTACTGACCGGGCCAACGGGTGATACAGTTTCCTTTTCACTTCAGTAGGTGGATGGTTGGTGTTAGTTAAATTGCTGTTTCAAGCCTGTCCCTTCACACCACATGCTGTTCACATGTGAGTCATTTTTTCCTCCTGTGGTCAGCAGTCTGGAGCAAGAACACAGAACAGTTTGCTGATTTAGGACATAAACTAGACTCCAGATACTGTCTTTAGTCATTGATAAAGAATATTTCATTGATAAAAATATGAAGAGCATTTTTCTCTTTCAACAGTCAACCTTAACCTTAATACATACACACGCACACACATATATATGTGTGTTTGTGTGTGTATGTATATATATATATATATATATATATATATATATATATATATATATATATATATATATATATATATATATATCTGTGTGAATATATATATATATGTGTGAATATATATGTGTGTGTGTGTGTGTGTGTGTGTATATATATATATATATATGTGTGTGTGTGTGTGTGTGTGTGTGTGTGTGTGTGTGTGTGTGTGTGTGTGTGTGTGTGTGTGTGAGAGTGAGTATGTAGGGGGAGAGAGAGAGACAGTGCTTATACACATATTCACAGTATCTAGTAAAGACAGGTGTAATTATGAAAATGATGAGCTAAGAACACACAATCAGTAACATCAGGGTGGATAAAGATATAGTTAGTGTTGGAAAATAAATGACACCAACCTCTCCCACAGGGGAACTGTAGAAAAGGGGAGAGGCCGAAGAGGTTCCCCAAATTTATAGGGTTGCACCAAAGAAGAAGAAAAGGATGAGGAGGGGCCCTAACCGATAATGAAGATAGCTACAAGCTACAGGCTTAAAGGTCCTAAACGTCAGGTATACCGGGAACAGTTTGGGGATTCCATTTTGTGTAAATACAATAATGTGTAATATATATATATATATATATATATATAGAGAGAGAGAGAGAGAGAGAGAGAGAGAGAGAGAGAGAGATATTATACTTTCTAGTTGTTCTTCCTTAATTAAAGAGAAACGAGCCTCCGATCGACGTGTATTTAAATGGAAGTGTCGTATTCCCGGAGGCCTGCGGCGGCTCTGCCTGCTCATCCCCGCTCTGCTACGCGGAGTGTGGGTGGTGGTCCTCGGCCGCCGCCGGCAATCGTCGGAATGCTTCGGACAGCGCACGCGCTCTTTCGTCAATCTGCTGCAGCCCTCTGATTTGACAGCTGCGTCAAGCTAGCGGAAGGTAGCAGCGAGAAACGGCGGCTGTTAAAGGGCCTCAGCTGTCAGCATAAAGGTCTTAAAACGATTGAAAAAATGTAGGTAAATATATTTATGCAGACCAGCGTTTAGCTGCTCTCACTACCATCTTGTAAACGTTTTACTCTTGCTGCTATCCTTCTGTGAGCATCATAGTCCGCACAGAAGAGGAGGCTGGGGTGGAGGTGGGGAGTAAATAATAAAACAGATAAACTAAAGGACATGATGAGATGTAGTTTATGTTTCTAGCTCAGCTGGCAAAAAATGGCAGGATTATTATAGTTAACTGAAACTAAAACTGTAACAAGACAATCCACTCTGAAACGAAACTTAATTTAAAAAACAAAATAAAAACTTCAAATAAACATAAAAAGCCAAACTAATAAAACAACTTAAACAAAATAGAAAATACAATATTAAAATAACTGGGCCCTAGCCATCAGACTTGCCTCTTCCCGTTGATTTTTTTATAGGCTTTCATTTCATGTCCCTCCTCCCCTGTAATTTTCCCAGATTTCACTAATTATTTCACAGCAAATTTCATTAAAATTCCTTTTTAATCTAAAATCCATGAAATGAAATTCATGCTTTGAAATAGTCGTGTCATTTGTTTTATAATGCTTTTTTTTTTAACACCCTCTTAAAAATACAAAAAGTCATGGACATTTTAGCTTGTATAAAATGTAAATCTGAAGGAGACTGCACATTCAGAATGTAGAGTTACCTGGCCTGTAGCATATGTGGAAAATTTGGACAAAATTGTTATAGCACAATATCCTGTGCTTGACCAGTCTATTTTTTAATAGCTGAAATGATAAAAACATGAAAAATCATACTTCTTTTTAATGTTGTTACTACCATGAAATGTCACTGAATCGTTGCTGTGACCCAGTGCTGATATTTCTCCCTAAGAAAGGAAGGAATGTGTAATGACCTGTTAGTTTGTTTATCATGTTCAAATTTTGTGATATAGTAGAAACCAATAGTAGCTTGAGTCGGGGCCACATCAAATGTGAAAACCACTCAAAGTTTTATATTACCCACAATTTTCTTTGTCTTCAAACGTCACAATGACATACTAAGCTTTGGATTACTTTGGTTAAGTTTTAAAGCCAACTCTTCTCCAATCTGATAGTTAAACACAGAAAAATACACCATTTTAGTATGTAATCCAACATAGATCAGAGGTCACGGCCACATTTATGTGGAAATATAAAAGCAGGCTGATGTCGTCATATTGTAATAAAAACGTAATAAATCCAGTTTTATTATAGCTCTTACCCTGTGGAGAGAGTTATACTGTGTGAGTGCTCTTGTTCTGATAGTTACAGATGAAATGATAAAATCATGGAAAAATTGCCTTTTTTTCCCCTTTTTCTTGTTTTTTTTTTTTTGGTTGTTGTTTGTTTGTTCACAGTGTTACTACCTTGAAATGGCACCCTGCTGATATTATTTATCTTGTGGCAGTTAGTGGAGTTAGGTTAATTGGTTATTCTAAATTGCCCATAGGTGTGAATGTGAATGCGAATGGTTGTCTGTCTGTATGTGTTAGCCCTGCGACAGAAGGAGCCGCTTTTGGATCGTTCGCACAGGACCCTCCAACCCGCACCTAAGCCTGGCGACCGTCCACGAGCCATTGTATGCAGGTTTCATTACCACACTGACTGTGTCGACATTTTACGACGTGCTAGAGAACACCGACAGATTAAAGTTGGAGATCGGACCATCTCAGTCTTCCCCGACTACACCGCCAGGGTGGCACGGGCTCGTGCTGCATTCAACACGGTCAGGCAGCAACTCCGTGGCATTGACGGTGTTCGGTATGGCCTGCTTCATCCAGCGCGACTCCGCATCACATATAAGGGTGTCGAGAAGGACTTTGTTTCGGCAGAGGAGGCCAGTGATTATGTCAAAACTTTGATTTCTGGGTGAGCCTCGTTAGCTCCTCAGTTTGATACTGTAATGCTGCTAAGGGTTCACGGTCTCCTTAGGTTTAACGCCACCTGTGCATTGTTTTCTTAGGCCATTGTGCTGGTTATTGTACTGTTGGTGTGCTGGTTCCTTTTATTTTCATTGTTATTTATTGAAACTGGATCATATAATATACTCTTGAACTTCGGACCAGTCCGGCACAATCTTCTCCAAGCTTGCTGCATTGATTTGCATAGGACTGAGTTGTTTTTCGTTTCTGTTAAATTTTTATTTATTTATTTTTTTGTTTGGTTGTTTTTGTTTTAATTGTTTATCTATTTATGTATGTTGTTTTTGTTTTTTGTTTTTTTAAATTTTATGCACTTTCGGTGATTTGTTGGAAAGTTCTCCTTCTGAGGAAGTCATATTTTGTACTGTGAGATCTTTTTTTGGTTGGTTGGTTTCCTTTTTATTTTTTCCCTTTTTAAAAAAAACATGTTTACTGTTACGCGCACACTGTTATGCTGTAGAGAAGTTGGTGAGAGGTTATTTTTCCCTCTCTCGCTTTTATTTTTATTTAGACAACAATTAGTCCAGTCACTTCGGTGAATCATTTTTGCTACTTTGGGGGTACACTGCTGTCTCCTTTGTTCTGTTCTGTGGAGACTTGGGGGTGTATTTGTGTTCAGGGTTGGGTTGGGGGGGGGCTGTCCCATTTCGGCTCTTCATGGCCACTGGCATTTTGGTTTGGTCTTTTTCCTCTTCCTTTTTGTAAATGGTTAATGGAAATATAGACCCCAGCATTGCTGGGTCAGGTATGCCTCTTAGATTCATTAGTTGGAATATCAGAGGTATGGGTAACCCTGTTAAGAGATCTAAGGTTTTTACTCACTTGAAACGTCTAAATTCTGACATAGCATTTTTACAGGAGACTCATCTTCGCATTAAGGATCATTATAGGTTATATTGCCCTTGGGTAGGTCAGGTCTTTCACTCAAATTTTAATTCGAAGGCTAGAGGAGTGGCCATTCTCATTAATAAGAAAGTTCAATTCACTTTGACCAATGTTGTCGCTGATAGGAACGGTAGATACATCATTGTTGCTGGTACCCTAATGCAGAAAAAGGTTTTGTTGGTAAATGTATATGCCCCGAATTTTGATGATGCTGAATTCGCTAATAGATTGCTGAGTAACATCCCCTTTCTGAATACACATTTGCTTATCCTTGGTGGTGATCTGAATTGTGTTTTTGATCCAATTTTGGATCGATCTAGTCCTCATAATTTGACTCAATCATCTATGTCTAAAACATTCTCAGATTTTATGAAACAGAATGATCTTGTTGATCCATGGAGATTTCGCAACCCTTCAATCAAAAAATTTTCATTCTTCTCTCAGGTCCACCAGTCTTATTCCAGGATTGATTATTTTTTCATCGACAGAACTCTTAATTCATGTGTTAATTCTTCCGACTATTCTGGTATTGTAATATCTGATCATTCTCCTCTGCTATTGGATGTTCATCTTTCTACCCATAAACGTAGCCCTCCACTTTGGAGATTTAACTCTCTCCTTCTGGCGGATAAAGAATTTTGTGAATTTATTTCAGGCTCTATTGAGGAGTTCTTGTCCTTCAATCAGGATGATTCTGTCTCATATTCTCTGCTATGGGAGACTCTTAAATGCTACCTGAGAGGTCAAGTTATTTCTTACTCTGTCCGTGCTAATAAAAAGATTAATGCCAGGCTTAAAGAACTTATAGCTGCAATTAGTAACCTTGATCAAAGTTATACACTGAACCCTTCTCCAGAATTACTGAAGCAGCGCCTTGATTTGCAAGCAGAATTTGATCTTATGTCAACCAAAGAGGCTGAGCACTTATTACTACGCAGTCGTGGCTCATATTACGAATATGGTGACAAGGCTAGTCGCTTGTTGGCACATCAGTTACGACGTCAGGCCTCCTCGCGTGTGATCCCCATTATTAAACACTCTGATGACAATATTACTACAGATCCCTTGGAAATTAATTCTACCTTTAAAACATTTTACTCTTTGTTGTACAGGTCCGAATTTCCCACGGATAAAGCTAAAATGAATGCATTTCTTCATAATCTTTCAAACCCTGTTATTGGTGCTAATGATGCGGGGCAATTGGACTCCCCATTATCTGTTGAAGAAGTATTAAAAGCTATTACAGCTATGCAGTCTAATAAAGCCCCGGGCCCGGATGGGTTTCCAATTGAATTCTATAAAACATTTATTGGTAAATTGGCACCATTGCTTTTGTCTGTGTTTAACGAATCCTTGGAAACCGGTTCATTACCACCTACTTTCACACAAGCAACCATAGCGCTCCTTCTCAAAAATGACAAGGACCCAACCTCCTGTGGTTCCTACAGGCCATTATCTCTGCTTAATGCCGATGCAAAGGTATTGGCTAAAGTAATTTCATCTCGCCTTGAGGATGTGCTTCCTCGAATTATATCTGAAGAGCAGAATGGCTTTATAAAGGGACGGCAATTGTTTTTTAATACCCGTACACTCTTTAATGTTATTTACTCAAAGCGTCTATCTGAACTTCCTGAACTTGTGATTTCTTTAGATGCTGAAAAGGCTTTCGATAGGGTGGAGTGGGAGTACTTGTTTGCAGTTTTAGAGAAATTTGGTTTTGGTGATAAATTTATTTCCTGGATTCGGCTTCTTTATTCGTCCCCTAAAGCCAGTGTTCATACTAATGATGTTTACTCTGATTATTTTGCGCTGGGTCGTGGTTGTCGTCAAGGTTGCCCTTTGTCTCCCTTACTCTTTGCCATTGCCATCGAGCCTCTGTCTATTACATTGCGATCTTCTTCTGTATTCAGGGGAATCATCCGTAATGGAATTACACATAAAGTATCATTGTATGCGGATGACTTGTTATTATATATGACTGACCCCGCATGCTCCATCCCTGCTGTTTTAAGTATTCTGGAGAACTTCAGTTCGTTTTCAGGTTATAAATTGAATTTGGGGAAAAGTGAGTGTTTTCCTGTTAATACGGCAGCACGTCAACTTCAACAGTCCGATCTACCCTTTCGTCTCAGTCCGTCTGGGTTTAAGTACTTAGGGATTAACGTGACTCGCTCTCTAGCTGGCCTTAAATCAGCAAATTTGTCTCCTCTTATATCTAGGGTCACATCTGATATTCAAAGATGGGGTAATCTCCCCCTTTCTTTAATCGGTAAGATTAACGTTGTTAAAATGAACATCTTACCAAAATTTTTATTTTTATTTCAGTCAATTCCCTTATTTTTGCCGAAACATTTTTTTGTTTCACTGGACAAGATTATTGGTTCTTTCATTTGGGGAGGGAAGCCACCTAGGGTCTCTAAAACTTTGCTGCAGCGATGCAGATTTAGTGGAGGACTTGCGTTACCTAATTTTTTAGTCTATTACTGGGCCGCTCACATCCATAAACTTTGCTACTGGCTAAAATCTTCTGGTTCCTCGTGGTGTAAATTGGAGCTATCATCATGTAAGGGCTCTTCTTTACCGGCTTTGCTCTATTCCTCTTTACCCGTGAGACCCTCTCTGTACACTGATAATCAGGTGGTTCTTAACACACTCAAAATCTGGTTTCAGTTTAGACGTCACTTTAATTTTGTAATGCCGTCTTCCTCGGGTCCTCTAAGCAAAAACCATTTGTTTCCCCCTTCACTTTTGGACTCAACATTTTCAGTGTGGTGTGACAAGGGTATAAAACAGTTCAAACATTTATATGTGGATGGTGTTTTCGATAGTTTTCCCAACTTGTCTTCTCGTTACAATCTCCCTGTTACCCATTTGTTTCGCTATTTTCAAATTCGAAATTTTGTTGCTAAGTGTTTCCCAAATTTCCCCTCTTTACCTCCAGAACAGCAGTGGGAAACTA
This sequence comes from Copadichromis virginalis, assembly GCF_057382275.1. Lineage (NCBI taxonomy): Eukaryota > Metazoa > Chordata > Actinopteri > Cichliformes > Cichlidae > Copadichromis > Copadichromis virginalis. The sequence continues at coordinate 34,195,819 of NC_140620.1, forward strand.
CGTTATCATTTGTTCCTCATCACAGAGGAACCATTTCGAAACTCTATGATGCTATTCTGTCTTTTAGTAACCACTCTAATGTTAAGCTTAAGCGTACATGGGAAGAAGAACTGGGATTTCGAATACATGAGGAGTCTTGGGAACGGGCTATAACGAGGATACGATCTTCCACCTCCTGTGCTCGTCTTGGACTTATTCAATTTAAGGTCATACACAGGGTGCATTTCTCTAAGTCTAGACTTTCTGAATTGTATCCAGAAGTGGAAAATAAATGTGATAAATGCCATGGTTCTCCTTGTCACCTTAGCCACATGTTTTTTCTGTGCCCTGAGCTACAAGGTTTCTGGACAAGGTATTTTGCTATTATGTCAACTGTTCTTGGGGTAACTCTTCATCCTTGTCCTCTGATTGCTGTGTTTGGGATTCCTGCTCGCTCACTTACACTTGATTCCACACAAAGGGATATTATAGCCTTCACATCCCTATTAGCGAGACGTCTAATATTGTTGCATTGGAAGTCTGCTAAGTATCCTACTATTTCCCGGTGGCTTAAAGATGTCATGTTTTTTTTAAAACTTGAAAAAATTAAATATACGTTGAGAGGTTGCACAGCCAAATTTTTTCACAAGTGGCAACCCTTTATCTCTTATTTTGCTAGTCTAGAGGTATTGCCTGTTTAAATCTACTTTTGTTACTGTTATATTCCTCTAATATGTTTGATGGTTGTGTTGATCTGTGTGGGACTGGGGGGGTGGGGGGGGGGGGGGGGCGTTGTGTTTAGTCTTTTTGTTTTTTTTGTTGTTTTTTTCATATATATATATATATGTTAATTTACTTAGGAAAATTAAGAAAGGTTGATTGTATTTCGGTAACTGCAAGTACTGTTTTCTTTTTTCAATAAAAATATTTTCAAAAAAAACATTATTGTGCAGCACATAAGATCAACAGAACACAGTGTGCTTTGAGGTAGGAGCCAAAAAGGGTGTAGTTTGTGGGTGTGATCACCCGTGTGTACACCTGTGAGCATGGACGCGCTTGTTTTTTGTTTTTTAAAAGGTTCCTTCATGTAATAATCTGCTAGAGGGTGTGGGGGGGCCACAGCCCCGTCCTCCAGGGCGTGAAGCAGGTGTGGAGGAGATCAAAACTCCAGACATCCAGAGGCCCCCAGAACACAAGAGACCAAGGAAGACCAACAGAGGGGCAGCTGCACCACTGTCCCGGAAAGAGCTGAGGAGAGTCCCAGATGAGGGCTCACTCAGCAGCCGCGGAGCAGAAGCCAGGGGGAGTTGCAGTGACGCGCCCGTGAGCTCCGCCGGCAGCCAGCTGCGCCTGAGTGACCGAGCCCCAGGCCGAGAGGCCGGGGGCACCCCACCTCCGAAGTGGCCCGAGCGAGCCCCAGGCTCCAGGCCCCGATAAGCGGCCGCCAAGGAGTGAGCCGGTGTGTACCTGGACGCCCATCCCCGGACACAAAGAACCACCAACGCAGATACTGTCTTTAGTCATTGATAAAGAATATTTCATTGATAAAAATATGAAGAGCATTTTTCTCTTTCAACAGTCAACCTTAACCTTAATACACACACACGCACACACATATATATGTGTGTTTGTGTGTGTATGTATATATATATATATATATATCTGTGTGAATATATATATATATGTGTGAATATATATGTGTGTGTGTGTGTGTGTGTGTGTGTGTGTGTGTATATATATATATGTGTGTGTGTGTGTGTGTGTGTGTGTGTGAGAGAGAGAGTGAGTATGTAGGGGGAGAGAGAGAGACAGTGCTTATACACATATTCACAGCATCTAGTAAAGACAGGTGTAATTATGAAAATGATGAGCTAAGAACACACAATCAGTAACATCAGGGTGGATAAAGATATAGTTAGTGTTGGAAAATAAATGACACCAACCTCTCCCACAGGGGAACTGTAGAAAAGGGGAGAGGCCGAAGAGGTTCCCCAAATTTATAGGGTTGCACCAAAGAAGAAGAAAAGGATGAGGAGGGGCCCTAACCGATAATGAAGATAGCTACAAGCTACAGGCTTAAAGGTCCTAAACGTCAGGTATACCGGGAACAGTTTGGGGATTCCATTTTGTGTAAATACAGCCTCCGATCGACGTGTATTTAAATGGAAGTGTCGTATTCCCGGAGGCCTGCGGCGGCTCTGCCTGCTCATCCCCGCTCTGCTACGCGGAGTGTGGGTGGTGGTCCTCGGCCGCCGCCGGCAATCGTCGGAATGCTTCGGACAGCGCACGCGCTCTTTCGCCAATCTGCTGCAGCCCTCTGATTTGACAGCTGCGTCAAGCTAGCGGAAGGTAGCAGCGAGAAACGGCGGCTGTTAAAGGGCCTCAGCTGTCAGCATAAAGGTCTTAAAACGATTGAAAAAATGTAGGTAAATATATTTATGCAGACCAGCGTTTAGCTGCTCTCACTACCATCTTGTAAACGTTTTACTCTTGCTGCTATCCTTCTGTGAGCATCATAGTCCGCACAGAAGAGGAGGCTGGGGTGGAGGTGGGGAGTAAATAATAAAACAGATAAACTAAAGGACATGATGAGATGTAGTTTAGTTTCAGAAGAATTATTACTTTACATTATTGTTAAGCACTTTGTGATTTGTATCTTTGAAACGCGCCGTGTGAATACGTTTTACCTACTTGTGTGTAAGAAACCTAAAAAAAAGAGTAGACTTTTATTTTGAAGGACAAATCGGAAGTGGTTTCTCAGTACGCCAGATTGCAGCTTGGCGGTCATCGGGTTAGACGGACGCTGCCTTGGAAACGACATAAATCCGGTCCACGCGAGCAGGGACCCAGATTTCTCCACTTCAAAGGCTTCCGCTCCTCTGCCCGCTCCGCCTCTTCTCCATCCAACCATCCATCCTCCCTCCGGCCCGAGCCTCCAACACGGTCGTTCCGAAATGAAATGCGGAGCAGGGTGAGAAGGAGAAACGGTGAGAAGCGTTTAAATAACCGAGAGAGGAGAAGCGGAGAAGGTGACGGGAGAGCCCGAAGCCAGGTAAGAGGGGGCGTCTAAAAATCGGTTTTGCGTTTGACAGCGATGGTGTGGACACATGCCCGCTCCCCTTGGGAGCTGGTACACGGGGGAAAGGGAAAGGGAGGGCGCATTTGTTGTTGTTGTTGTTGTTGTTGCATCACGGAGCTGCACGCGCAGAAAACACGAAGCCCTTTGATAATCGAGAGGAAAGAGCTGCATGCTTCTTTAGGACGGCCGGGTTTCACACCAGTTTCTCCCTCCTGTAATCCCTCCATCTCTCCCAGTGCGGTTGGTCAGGTGCCTCTCCTCCCCTCTCTCTCTCTCTCACTGGCTGCAACAAAATGTCAGCAGTTGGGAGAATGTGTTGTGGGATTTGGCTGCAAACTAGCTTGTGGCGGCTAGAAAAAAAGAGCAGTGGGGCTTATGCAGGAGGTATGCAGGAGGTGTGCAGGGTGTGGGGGGATTAGCGTGCGCAGAGGATCCACTTTGTCTCTACGTGTCTGTCCCCCCCGTTTTTCTGTCTCTGCGTACCTGACTTTGGAATTTTTGGAATTCCTGCAGATATTTTAATACGTCCATACTGACTTAAATTGGCCATTAAGCTGTGCTTTCATGTCTTTAACCGTGAAACAGGCCTCAGTCAGATCAAAAAGATTCCAGATGAGTAAGTTTTTATTATTGTGGCTCCTCTCTTGCTGCTTCTGCTCCCGAGGATGCTCCTGTTGCTCCTGTGTTTAATTTAATTAATTAATTCATTTCATATTCCCAGTATGGAGGCCTGCTGCAATGTGAATCCAGCCAACTCAGCCACCTGGAGGGATTTGTGCACATTATTGGCTCTCTACCATGTTTTATTTAAGCAAGAGGCAGGGGATAATGGTCCAAAAAATGGGGTGGGGCAAAGGAATTAAACACTTGTCTGGTTGTCATCCAAATCTTTATTATTTATTCAGTAAAATTTAATCTGTTGTTTATTTGTATCTATATGTTCCCAACAGGCAAAAGTGGTTAATCTTTTGTAAGCCCGGCTAGCTCAGTCGGTAGAGCATGAGACTCTTAATCTCAGGGTCGTGGGTTCGAGCCCCACGTTGGGCGCTGCACTTTTAAGACAGAACCTATTATGGATGGTTTACAGTTTAATGCCCCTTTTCCATTTATACCTCCTTGGATTTACTCAACTGGTTTACCATTACAATCAAGTAATGGTTGTTGTCAAAGCAACATAGCCCAGCGTCCTGTGACATAATTGGTACGAGTCATGAACGCTTCAACAAATGTGGACGTCGAGGCAACAATATACCTGCTGCTCGGTCTGTGGCTTTTCATGTATCTACCACATCGTGTTTTTGTTTTTGTAGCCATTTTCCTCATTGCCGGGTTTCAGAAATGGATGTTTTGATTTTTTGTGAATGAGACACTCTAATCACTCATTGAGTGACGCCACTTACCAGCCAATCGGTGGCCTGCATGACCTGCTCGGATTGCTTGGAAGCCCGGGCGAGCAGGCACCATTTAGTACAAAGTACTATGACCAAATGGAAACCCCTTAAAATCGTGGCGATCTGAGTAAGTACTAATGGAAAAGGGGCTCAGCAAACTACAAGTAATTACTATAAAGTCTGGCTTATGTGCAATCTGTTACTCAGAAGGTAGAATAGGCCACACTCCTACCACTTTGCAGAGGAGAAGCTTCCTTTGGCGTAACACCGAGTCCTGATGCATCAAGTGGAAGGTCTTATCGTTCAGGGCATAGAGGAGGTTGTTTCCTCCTTGACAAGGGTTGGTGGTTCAATCCTCAGATGATGACAGTAGCTTTAGACCTCTCTAAACACTTGGTTTCAGATTTCTTTTTTTCTTTTTTCTTTTTTTACCAATAACTCTATATGATGTCAGTGAGTGCAGAGCACCGAAGCCCCACCCACCTCTAGTACAAACCTTCTGTTTACATTAAGCAGCCAATCAGAATAACAGCTTTATCTGCATGGATTGGATAGGATCTTAAAGTGAGGCCTCTACCAGTGTAAGCGATCCAGGAAGTGGAATGACTTCAAGATTTGGCCACTGAAAATAAGTGCTCTGTTATGAACTAATGTACTGAGTCCAGTTCTGTGAATCCTTTCAAGTCTAGACTCCAGCCTGGGTGAACAGTGATTAGATAATAGGCTTCTTTTATGTGCGTTTGTGTAGCTGCTGTATTCATTGGAGACGGTGCTCAGAGAGGCTTGCGCTGATTTCTTACATAAGCGAATCATCGAGGAATAAGGGCGAAGAGCGGTGAGCACTAAATAAGCATAAACGCTCCAACAGGGGACACACAGCACAACACACACACACAGATGCCTAACTGTACACACATAAACACATTCGTACACTCGTACACAGAGTTACTTCAGGGCTTGAAGCAAAGACAAAGGAGGGGCGATGCTGTGCTGGGTGACAAAGGCATGCGCTCTGCTGTGGCCACAAAGGCTAGTTTTCTGGTTTTCAAGGGCTTTTTACATGCATAATCCCCCCTTTCCCCCAAAGGTATTTTTAGTCCACTTACAGTTACTGATGCCCTGACTACAGCCAATTAGACAACACTTGTGAAAATACATTATTAATGTGTACAGGCACTAAACTAAGGTCTGTTTTGAGGAAGTTATTTCCTAAGTGTTTTTACTTAATGCATTATGGTGCTATTACTTATTAGCCTATTACTTAGCAACATCCATTAAGACTTGTTGAGCTTATCTAGCAAAAATCCATCCGCCCATCCTTACACAGTGTTTTGTACTATTTATTTGTTTGTAGATCCACTAATTATTTTGTCATTCTTAGAACTTTGGTGTGTTAGAACCTTTGTTTTCTTTCTTTTTTTTACATGGGAACTGAGCCAGACTTGCATTTTCTTCTCTTGAGTAATGAATTAAAATTCCTGCAGTGATTCAAATATCTAATCAGCCTCCTGGCAGTAAATTGATGCATCTATTCATGTCGATGTGGTCAAGATGATGACCTGCTTATATGGTATGTTGTACCCCTGGAAATGAAAGTGGTTTAGGTTGTGTAAGCCCGGCTAGCTCAGTCGGTAGAGCATGAGACTCTTAATCTCAGGGTCGTGGGTTCGAGCCCCACGTTGGGCGATTCTCTTTTAAGACAGAACTTACATCAGTTTACTGTCATGTAAGCTGCTGAAAAACAAGCTTTGGGCATCATACTGAATCTTGGTGTGGAGGTTGTCTCCTAATTGTGAAGGTTTTTGGTTGAATCCTCAGATTCTGTAGTCTGCATGTTGACAAATTCTTGACAGTCAATGAATCCTCTGAATGTGAACTTTTGGTTAATAAAGCTTGTGTGTGTGAGTGAGGCTAGTGGTAAGAAGTCATTGCAAGAGCTCCTATCAAGTACCAGTCATTTACCACTAAGCCACCAGCTTGTATTAATGTATTAATCTGCACACTGGATGAACTGTGGATTACACAGTGTGCAGATTAATACATTCTGACTAACAGCTTTCACAATTAGGCAGACTTTATAGCAATTATCTGTACTAGACCGTAAAGTCCTAAAACACTAACGCCCAACGTGGGGCTCGAACCCACGACCCTGAGATTAAGAGTCTCATGCTCTACTGACTGAGCTAGCCGGGCTTGCACCGCTGGATGAGTTTTCGAAACACCACTGGCTACTTGAATATTGTCCAGCAGGATAACACACCATGGCCCAGAGCCCAAATCACCTCAGACTGGTTCACTATACTTAAATGGCCTCCACGGTCACCAAACCTCAATCCAATAAAGCGGGAGACTGAACAGGAGATTCTCGTCATGAATCCTGAATCATGTCAATATTTACCAAAATCTCTGAGTCTCGATTTCCACTGCAGCTTTTGGAAGATAGAGTCTGAATTTGGCATGAAACAACATGAAAGCACGGCTCCATCCTGCCCTGTATGGTTCAGGATGATGGTGGTGTCATGGATCCTTTAAACACCACAGCCTTCCTGAGTGTTGTTCCTGACCGTGTTCCAGCATGTGACCAGCAGAATAACACACACAGTAAAATTACTGGAACACATCTTTCCTTTAATCTCATAAAAGAAACAAGTTAGTTCGACTCGTCCTTTATCCACGCTTTGCGATGAAGGCTGTGTTTATGTTCAGCACCAGGCCTGTTTATGAGCGTTCTTTTCAGAACAAGGATCAAATATAGCTTCAGCCCTTTGTTTGTGCCTCACTCCTCTGAGTTTCTGGTCTTTTAGAGACCTCACGGCCCCCTAGATTCAAATGAAGGTTGTTGTCTAAAAGTCACATATGAGTGCTTATTAGCTCTGATTCAGTGATGTTGATGCTTGAACTCTCAGTTTCATCCCTGCAGAAATAAATGGGTAGCTTCCAGCCGGAAACAGCCTTCCATCTTAGATGAGTTGTGCGTGTTTTTTTTCTGACTTTGTGAGAGATTTAACCCTCAGTCTCCCACGTTTGCCTCAGAGGATGATTAGGATTCCATCAGGAAGTGCCGTGTTTTCACCAAAATCTGTATTTCAGGAGTCAGCCGTTCAGGGGATCCTCTTTTTTTCTCCAGTAGAAGGCACATTATTCATTTTCCAGACATGCATTTGCTGTTCTTTCCTCCCTGAGGGGCCTGTTCTGGTATTGAACCTCCAGCCTGTTTCTCTGCCTCTGAACCAGAGCTGGTCAGCTTTAAACATTTCCAGGTGACAGGAAGTGGGGATTTTATTGTATTATTGCAACAGATCTCTGCCTTCCTCGGATTTTCCCTCCAACACGTGTTCAGTTGTGGTTAATGGTTTGAATTACTTCTGAAGATACACAGCAGGCTCTTCAGGGTGCACTCACGCTGAGTGATGTGGCCGCTTAGAGGTGGACTCTTGGGCTTTTTTGTTGTTTGAATAACCATCTGACATGCTGAATAGGATCTGTCTGTCGTGAATTTTCCATGCTCTGTTCTTACTTAAAGGTGGTTGTATCATATTCGCTTAGAGCCACTGCCCCATTTACTTCTCATGAGTGTCTTATTTTTGTCTTAAAACATAAACAGAGCTCTGCTCAAATATGTTTTTTAAATATTCACTTGGCAACTTAAAAGAAAGCAGTGTTTTCCATTAGGTTGTAGTACCTGGTACCAGGTACTTTTTTAGTGCCTGCTTGCCCGGGTTTCCAAGCGATCCGAGCAGCTACTAAAATGTGCCATCGTCAGACTGCATCCCACTGATTAGCTGGTAAGTAGCGTCACTCGATGAGTCATGAGACCATCTCGTTCATAAAAGTTAAAACCACCATTGTTGAAACCCAGCAATGAGAAATATGGCTACAAAAACCAACACCCTGATCCCCGAGTCTAATGAAAAGCCACAGACCGAGCAGCAGGTATATTTTTGCCTCAACGTCCACTTTTTGTAGCGTTAGTGTTGCATATTAATTACGGCGCAGGACGCTTGGACGCATTGCTACAATGGCGATCACGCACGTTAGGTAGTACTGGATTATAATGGAAAACCAGTTGATCCGAGTCGATTCGTGGCGATCAGTGGCGAGCCAATAAGAGTAGGTACTAATGGAAAAGGGCCTTTAGACTGCGTTGCTATAACAACCCTACCCACATTGAGGTGGTACTCAGTTGTAATGGAAAATGATCAAAACAGAGTCGAGTCTAGTTAAGTAGGCGCTAGTAGGGTGAATATGAGTGTGACCTGTCCTCGTGCACCCCACCTCTCACGCTATAATAGCCGGGATAGGCTCCAACTGGAATTGAGTAAGCAGAAGAAGATGGATGGATCAGTGACTGCATGTCGAATATGTACCAAGCCTAAAGTGGTTGAAAGTAAATTTTTTAGTTGATTTGCATGTTATAGATGTTGTTCTTTATATCTTTCTGCTGTTTTCTGTGTGTACAAACCTCACATTCCCCGTTTCTTACTTGATTTCTCCTGCTGGCTGCACTGTCAGAGTCCATTTATTATTAACTTACTTCTGGTGCACCGTTCTTTAGGGAAATTATTTCAGATTGTTGGCAGGAAATATTTACTTTTTGTCTCTCTCAGCTGGATGCGTTTCCAGGCCGTGTTTTCCCTCAGAATCTGCAGAATGTGATATTGTTTTCTCACCCGGTCGTCAGGACCTGAGTGCTTCTGTTCTCAGTGGGAAGAGCCACTGCATTCATTTATGCACGGCTCTCTGAAGGTTTTAAACAGGTTGTGGTCTGGATCGTTGCAACACCTTGAAATGTTTTCTTTTTCAGTCATTCTGTTGTAGATCTGCTGGGATCGTTGTCCTGTTGCATGACCCAGTTTTAGAGTGTGAGATGTTGCCCTTGGGTTGTTTGATTATTGAGGGTTTCTCTCTGTTATAGGGTCTTTACTTTTAACTGTTGTCTTTTGATGCTATATAAATAAAAGCTAAAATTGAATTCGGTTGTTTGCAGTTTCTCTGAATATTGCATAGTCTGAATTTTGGGTGAATGTGCTGGGACGTGCGCTCCTGGTAGGATTGTTTATTGTGGTAACGCACACCTGAATGCTCCAAACCACCAAAACTTGTGCTACAGCGGCGCTCACATTTGCTGATGATCATTTAATCAAGTGCATTTGATTATCTTACCTCCTTATCTCCTATGAAAGCAGTGAGCGTGTACTTGTATCACAGGACATCATTGCTTTAATAAATTTGTTGTCTCTTGTTGTTTAAAAGATGGGAGCAGTCACCATGGCGACATGGTGGGTGCTTGACCTTATAATTCAAGTATTTTCTTCCTACTTTTTTACAATGTAAGATTTTACAAATTTACTTGATCTAATACTTTATGAAATCACTGTTTTCTGCATCTACTAAACCAAGTAACACACTTACTTAATTACTTACATCTGTAAATTTGAAAACCTCCAATTATTGAGTTTTCTGTTATTCCATACGAGTCATTTTTCATCGAATATGTCGTGACAACATGTCGCCTTTCAGAGGAGGCCCGTGTTCTGCAGCTCTGCGTGTCTGAGGTGTTTTCTGCCAGAGTTAATCAAAAAGTGGAAAATGTAATGTTGTAAAGTGAAGCTTTCTGTGGGCTGAGGCTTGCACACTGTTGCTCGACAGACAGCTTGGATTGCACTCAATTCCCCGCTTCCTGTGAGTCTGACGGTGCTCTGCTGTGCAGCAGCGTTTCACTTGGCCAGAAAAAGCAAATCTGTGTGGGATGGATGGTCTGCTGTGTTGCAGCTCTGACTTTGAACTTAGACGGGTTTTTTTGCATGAACGCCTTCATCGCCACATTAGAGCAGAACATTCAGCTGTGAGCGTGTCACACATCGTTAAGGAAAGAGCAGTTTGTCAGTGGAAGTACTTGTTACATGTGCAGTGCAATAATGAGAATGATGAACCCTTCAGCTTTTAACAAATTCCACGTCGTCTGTAACACTGCAGCTCTGCAGTAGAAGAAAACGACGGGGCGTTGTGAAATAGAAGCCCTGAGCCTGACCGTTCAGCACTGCTGACAGGCTGCTGGGCCAGGGTCACTCACCTCTAAGGTCTTCGCTAGCTTTGCTTTAGCATGCTGTCTGCATGCACGGATGCCTGCAAACAGCCAAAGTTGTTGTGGAAGTGCTATAAATATGTCCACGACGCAGTTTACTGTCACGCTCTTGTGCTTTCATGCATTAAAAATGACAAAATCACCCACCCCACCACTTCACCCTTTTCCTCCTCCCTTCCTGCACAGCTAGCTTAAATCAGCTGATAGCAGTGCGTGTACACAGGAATAAAAGCCACGTTTGAAGGTTTTTTCTTTTCTCTCCACCCATTGTGCAGATAATTAAAGAGCCTTTGTAATGACATAACTGTAACTGTTGGGTAGTTAATTGGAAATTTATCAAAACAAAGGGGATTTCTTTCAGTTCTGCTAATTTAAAAATATTCTGTTAGTATTTTAAAAGGCGAGATATGCTGTCTCTAATGATCTTTAGACTAGGCCTAGTAACTGTAAAGCAATTTCATTTTTTAGAAGCGAAGAGTAACAGAAATGGGGAAAAATATAGTTTTACCAAAATGTCATGAGCACAAAATATGCTTCAGCTGTGGTGGAGAAAGTTATTTAAATGAGGAGTCTTTCAAAAATGATGAGTGCTGAGTAGCATGGAACGCAGTGCTGAGGTCAAACACTGTCAGGAAGTAAGTATATCTTATTCACTTGCATTGTATTATTGTCTTTAAAAATAAATAAAACTGAATTGAATTGAAAAGTGCGTTTTAAGGACAAAAATTTCATTTTTTTTTTTACAACACAAAATGAGATCCAACAGTTAAAGTGACACAAATGGATAAAACTAAAAAAAGGCCTTATTTTTCCTTGAGTAAATTACATAATCAAGCACAAAAACGTCCAGCGCAGCAAAAATGATACAAATTAAACCAGAGATTCTGATTTTCTGATGTTTCTACTGTTAGCATGTAGCTCCTCAGCTTTAGGAGTCAGAGAGCTGGAACCAGCAGATTTTCTCGCCTGAGCTCGCCGCGTTCCACCTCCCCAATTTTTGAACTGGGAGCAGTGAAACTGGGACACTGTGAGGCATCACATCCACAGCTTTAATGTGACCCGTCTCCCCTCGCCTTCGTCCCAGTATCCGGGGCTCACCGCCCACCAACCCTGCACCAGGAGGCCCAGTTTGCCTGTGTGCTGTAAGTGTGACAGTGTCAGGTCACACGGTTCTGCTGGATGACTTGTTGCAATTGCGCTGAGGTCGGCACATTTAATTGTGAGGGTCGCAGAGGGGTGCGAGGGGAGTTTTCACAACACACACACACAGAGTGGTGGACTGAATGCAGCTCAGAAACACTGCGCTCACTGCATTCATTCTGTGGCTGACCTGTTTACTAACCACATTAGTGGAGGATAAAAGAGGGCATGGAAAATGATTGTGTGTCTGAAGCGACTGGCATCTGCTATTCTGTGGCCATATCTTTGGAATAACTGTTCTCTATATTTATTAAGGGGTTAATCAGGTAGTTCCTTAATGCACCCCACGGAGTTTTAAAGCAGTCCCTGCAGGACTCCGTGAGGAAAGCTGTTACAGCTGTGGTCATTGCGCTCTTCCCCCTCATGTGTTGCTGATTCCATCCTCACTTCTCCTCCTCTGTCTCACCTTCAGCTGTCACCGATTGCAGCGGTGTCCTAGTTCTGCTATCCAGCTCCAACACCAATCATTTGCTGTGAGAGCTTCAATGATTTATAGTTAATTCATACTAGGCCTGGTTACCTCACACCGTGCCCGAGCACAGTTGGCCCCTCCTCCTCTCCGTCTCCGATGCACGCTCCATCTCGCTTCAGCATCTCAGCTCCTTCCTGTCACGCGCACTCTCCTCGTCTTTAATGCACACGCATGTTTCTAAAGAAGCGCTCTGGCGGAGCACAGAAACGTTAATTATTTAGAAATTGTGCGGTTAAGAACGTTTTTGAGGTCCGTGCTTGGGCAAGGTTAGTGACCACACTACATTTGTAACATGTACAAATGCTACCGACTCCACACCCCAACCCACGTGCAGCAATCACACCAGATACAAACTGGACTTCAGGGATCGGCTGTGCTGGGGATCAGCGAGCATGAGTAAAGCTGTAGTGTAAGCAGCACTCCTCTCTCTGTTTCATACTTCTGTGTGATTTAGCTCGAGGCTGCTCGGTAGCTTTTTTGTTATCTAACAAGCTTTGTGCCTGTAATCTACTTAGCATAGGTGCTTGCTTTTGTTTTTGGTTTTGCTTTTGGTTCTATAACCTCTTCTGATCACTAATCTCAAGAGACTGAGGCAGTGTTCATTACCTCATGCACCACACCTGTGTCTGCTGTGGTGTATGGGTTGTGTCGGTTAAGCACTACCCTTTTCCCCAAGGTCACTGAGGCCTAGAGACTGGTTGGCAATTGGTTGGAGGTCGCTATGGAATTTGATTACTAAAGACCCGGTCACGCAGTCACACACGCCTAGAGACCTGTTAGTGGTAACCACCAATCAGTAGGGAAAAGGGCTGTAAATGCACTGCATCTGCTTGAGCACTTAAAGCACTTTGTACTACAAGCCTCGTTCTCCCATTCACTTTTTTCCTTGCCTAAGTGCTTTCTGTGTAACACTCACACACTGCTCAACAGGAGCACACACCAGTGTGTGAATATTAGCTAAAGCTTGCCCAGTCTGCATATTTTGGCATGCAGTTAGCGAGTGCTCGCAGACAAGGAGGCGTCTTCCATGCAAACAACCGCGGCAGTGACCAAAGCAATCACAGGGAGGTTTTTGGTGTTGCATCTAAATAACCTAGCAACTGCCAGCAACCACTGTCCAACCGCTCAGGGAACACACATTTTCTCCCTGCCAACCTCCAGTCCCTAGGCTTGTGTGCCTGAGGCCTTACCAGGCTAGCTAGTGTTAGCTGACAACTGCCTGCTCCGCCCTCTTGAAGAATGTAATCAAATCAAATCAAATCACTTTTATTGTCACATCACATGTGCAGGTACATTGGTACAGCACATGTGAGTGAAATTCTTGTGTGCGAGCTTCACAAGCAACAGAGTTGTGCAAAATACAATAATGTAAACAAGCAAAATACAAGAATGGCTACATCTGAAACTAATAAATATATGTACAATATATAATAGTATATGCATTTCTGGATGTGTATACTAAATATTTTTCTACGTGTGTGTGTGTGTGTGTGTGCGTGTGTGTGTGTGTGTGTGTACACATATTTTACAAATTAAATAGAGTAAACAATAAATAAAATGTAAATGTGTCCATGAAGAATTTAAAGATTAAGGCTTTAAAATATGTTCATCACAGTGGATACATTTATCTTTTATCTATAGTCTGAGTAAAAAGGCAGAGCATTTGCACACTTTAGAAACTGCACAGTTGGCCTCCACAGCCATGTTTGTGAAGAGGGGCGAGAGAGCAGTAACCGGGTGCACAGCCCGCTCACCAGTTATAAATAGGACTGGATATTAGGATTGATTCAGCTTTATCTTTCAAATCCAGACCAGCAATTTGACCATAAATGGTCTCTTTGTTTAAATGATCCATGTGGCAAAAAAGGATGATGAATTTAGGAAACGGAGCCAGAACCCTGATTCTGAATGTTATTGCAAATGCTGCTGGACAGTCAGGAGTGTGTGCACTTGGTGTTTATCTGATATGTTTTGTCTTTAAAGTAGCTGTTTCATAACAGCTCATCTGCATTCAACCTCACTTAAGAGGTACTGTAGGCACACACACAGACACTGGAAACAATGAAGTGACTGAGATCCCTCGCAAAACTCGATCGCCTCGGTGTAAACTCTCTTCTGTCTCTCGCAGCCCTGCTCTGATCGCCAAAAAATGAAAACGCTTCCCAAGAAACCATGACAACAACTCCACAGAGTCTGCTGGTTCTTCTCACAGAAGGAGGGGGGCAAAAAAAAGGAGAGGAAGTAAAAAGAGAGCGTTAAATCGCCCGTCTCTTCTTCTCTCTTTTGCATTATTTGTTTTTAGTGAGGATTAGCGCAAAAAAAAGGTGTGCATGTGTGCTACTGCTGTAATTGACATCGTTTTTGCAGAATTGCTCCTCATCCAAGAGCATCAACAAATGCAGACATCAAAGAGAGCTGAGCCTGAGCGGGGGGGAGGGCGTAAGGGATACAGTTAGTTAAAGGATGAGGGAAGAGGGGAGGAGAAAGGAAGCAAGAGTCAGCGTGCTGGGGGTTGGGGGTGGTAGAAATGAAGCTGTAACTGACATCGCTGCTGTTAACATTCAGTGTGGTTCATGCAACATAAGAAACAAACACTTTTCTGCTCTTTTCTTTGCATCGAGCCTGCCTTTTATCACGTGATTTTCATACAACACTCGTCCCACTAATTTTGTTTGTACATAGTTTTGTAAATGTTTTATTATTTAGTGCTTTGTTCTGCTTCGTACTCGCGGATGCCTTTTGTTAGCTGACATTTGGCGTTCCACCAAACTGAGAGCTTCCCAGGCCTGCAGAGCAAAAACCAGAGTAATCCTGACTCAGAATAAAACATTAGCTCTGTTTCACTGTGTTGGCTCGCTTTGCTGTTGTCATAGCTGTGCGCTCCCAGACTGTCAATCAGGCTTGGCTGTACAAGCCTAGCTGTTAACATTACACAGATATTAGTGTTTGCTTCTTGGCTCCACAAGGTTCTGAAGAGCTGCATGTTTCTTCATCCAGAAAAAAGACGTTAAATGATCTTAGTCATGAAAAATGAGTTGTTTATGATGTTTTCGTGTGGCTCCAGGAATATTTCAGATTTCTGATTGGTCAAACTCCATAAGAAGAACTCAAGGCATGTTTTACAAATTGTTCATCTGTTCATCAACATATCTTTCTCTATGGATTTTATACATAATGGGTCTCTTTACTGTTTTAAATGTGAATAAGCAATAGTTTTGTAAAATTTCTGTCACTTGTGCTTAAACCCTGAATTCAAGGTTCAAGGTTTTGGTCACTTCATTAGCTACACCCATTCGCCTGTTTGGTAACTTGAATAATGAGCCGTATCACATGGCACTGCTTTAAGGCATGTAGATATGATCAGGACAGCCTACTCAAGGCCAAACTGAGCGTCAGAGTGAGGAGGAAAGGTGATTTAAGTGACTTTGAGTGTGGGATGGTTGTCGGTCTGAGTAATTCACAAACTGCTAGTCTGCTGGGATTTCTCACACAGTCATCATGAGTCTGAAAGTCTGAAAAGGAGAAAACATCCAGTGGGTTAAAAGTTATTGTTCAAGCGAGAATGCAGAGGAGAATTGAAAGAATGCAACAAGCTGACAGGAATTCACGCACATCATGTGTCATCCTTGAACCAAGACCGCATTGCCAACTGACCTCTCAGCCCATGTGGGTTGTTATAATCTCACCTGAGAGAAACCTCATAAATTCATTGCCCAACATGGGGCTCGAACCCACGACCCTGAGATTAAGAGTCTCATGCTCTACCGACTGAGCTAGCCGGGCTTGTATTGGCATTCAATCTTTCTGAGTAAGACCTTCTACAATAAGTCAGACTTCATAGTGTCTTGATGCATCCTCAATCATCCAGGTAAGTAGATCCCAAAAGGTTGATTCTGTTCATCTGGACGTAGCGTTTTCAGTGGGAAAATCCTTTCGTCTTTCGACTGCAGGTTTCCCCAATCTTAGTAACAGTACATTTGCATAATGATTGAAACCAGCCCACTGAATGAACAACGGACTGTGAGTTCCTTGATCGTTAATATGCAAATTATCATTGCCATTGATCAACTAGATTGGAGCTCACCTAACAGTACACGTGGGTTGTTAGACTCTTACCTGAGAGCAACCTCGTAATTTCTGACCTAAAACTATGTCACCCAACGTGGGGCTCGAACCCACGACCCTGAGATTAAGAGTCTCATGCTCTACCGACTGAGCTAGCCGGGCTTCTGCATGCAGTGGCTGTGTGAGGGATATTTTCGTCGCACACCCTGTACCACTTAATTAAAGTTAACTATTGTTTAAACCCCTACCTGGATATTGTTGCTGACCATGTTCATCCCTTTATGACCACAGTGTACCATCTTCTGATGGCTGCTTCCAGCAGGATAACACACCATGTCACAAAGCTCACATCATCTCAAACTGGTTTCTTGACCATGACAATGAGTTCACTGCACTCAAGTGGCCTCCACAGTCACCAGATCTCAGTCTAACACAGCACCTTTGGGATCTGGTGGAACGGGAGATTCTCCTCATGGATGTGGAGCTGACAAATCTGCAGCAACTGTGAGATGCTGTCATGTCCAAATGGACCCAAATCTCTGAGGGATGTTTCCAGCACCTAGTTCAATCTACACCATGAACAATGAACCCAGCTCTGAAGGCACACCTTGTCAAACCTTGAAGCAGATGGGCTACAGCAGCAGAAGACCACATTGGATGCCACTCCTGTCATCTAAAAGCACGAAACTGATACACTTCACATTTGCTTATCAAAATTGCATGACAGAAGATTGGAATAACCTTTCCTAATTAGATGAGTCTCGCTTTATGCTGCAACATTCAGATGGTAGGATCAGAATTTGGTGTAAACAACATGCAAATATGGATTTATGCTGCCTTGTATTAACAGTTCAGGCTCCTGGAGGTCGATAGTCCTGAACCACAATCACCTCTCATCAGTATTCCTCCCAAGGAACTTTCTCTTCTGCAAACTGGAAGAACTGCTTTCTGAGTAAGACCTTCTACAATAAGTAAGACTTCATAGTGTCTTGATGCATGCTCAATCATCCAGGTAAGTAGATCCCAAAAATTGATTCTGTTCATCTGGACGTAGCGTTTTTAGTGGAGAAATGTTTCGTCACTCATCCAAGTGACTTCTTCAGTCTCAGCTGACTGCAGGTTTCCCCTAAACAGTAAATTTGCATAATGACTGAAACCAGCCCACTGAAGGAACAGTGGGCTGGGAGGTCAGTTCCTTAATCATAATTATGCAAATTCTCATGACCATTGATCAACAACCACTGACTAAAACCCACTGATCAATGGCCATGAGTACCATTCACAGAGAGTTGGGGAATGGCTGCAATCACAGCATTGTAAGATTTGATCAACTAGATAGAAACTGACCTCTCAACCCACTGGGGCTGTTGGACTCTTACCTGAGAGCAATGTCATATTAAGTTCTGACCCAAAACTGCATCGCCCAACGTGGGGCTCGAACCCACGACCCTGAGATTAAGAGTCTCATGCTCTACCGACTGAGCTAGCCAGGCTTGTGTTGGGGTGGCCCTCCCAAGGAACTTTCTCTTCTGCAAACTGGAAGAACTGCTTTCTAAGCAAGACCTTCTACAATAAGTCAGACTTCATAGTGTCTTGATGCATGCTCAATCATCCAGGTAAGTAGATCCCAAAAGGTTGATTCTGTTCATCTGGACGTAGCGTTTTCAGTGGGAAAATCCTTTCGTCTTTCGACTGCAGGTTTCCCCAATCTTAGTAACAGTACATTTGCATAATGATTGAAACCAGCCCACTGAATGAACAACGGACTGTGAGTTCCTTGATCGTTAATATGCAAATTATCATTGCCATTGATCAACTAGATTGGAGCTCACCTAACAGTACACGTGGGTTGTTAGACTCTTACCTGAGAGCAACCTCGTAATTTCTGACCTAAAACTATGTCGCCCAACGTGGGGCTCGAACCCACGACCCTGAGATTAAGAGTCTCATGCTCTACCGACTGAGCTAGCCGGGCTTCTGCATGCAGTGGCTGTGTGAGGGATATTTTCGTCGCACACCCTGTACCACTTAATTAAAGTTAACTATTGTTTAAACCCCTACCTGGATATTGTTGCTGACCATGTTCATCCCTTTATGACCACAGTGTACCATCTTCTGATGGCTGCTTCCAGCAGGATAACACACCATGTCACAAAGCTCACATCATCTCAAACTGGTTTCTTGACCATGACAATGAGTTCACTGCACTCAAGTGGCCTCCACAGTCACCAGATCTCAGTCTAACACAGCACCTTTGGGATCTGGTGGAACGGGAGATTCTCCTCATGGATGTGGAGCTGACAAATCTGCAGCAACTGTGAGATGCTGTCATGTCCAAATGGACCCAAATCTCTGAGGGATGTTTCCAGCACCTAGTTCAATCTACACCATGAACAATGAACCCAGCTCTGAAGGCACACCTTGTCAAACCTTGAAGCAGATGGGCTACAGCAGCAGAAGACCACATTGGATGCCACTCCTGTCATCTAAAAGCACGAAACTGATACACTTCACATTTGCTTATCAAAATTGCATGACAGAAGATTGGAATAACCTTTCCTAATTAGATGAGTCTCGCTTTATGCTGCAACATTCAGATGGTAGGATCAGAATTTGGTGTAAACAACATGCAAATATGGATTTATGCTGCCTTGTATTAACAGTTCAGGCTCCTGGAGGTCGATAGTCCTGAACCACAATCACCTCTCATCAGTATTCCTCCCAAGGAACTTTCTCTTCTGCAAACTGGAAGAACTGCTTTCTGAGTAAGACCTTCTACAATAAGTAAGACTTCATAGTGTCTTGATGCATGCTCAATCATCCAGGTAAGTAGATCCCAAAAATTGATTCTGTTCATCTGGACGTAGCGTTTTTAGTGGAGAAATGTTTCGTCACTCATCCAAGTGACTTCTTCAGTCTCAGCTGACTGCAGGTTTCCCCTAAACAGTAAATTTGCATAATGACTGAAACCAGCCCACTGAAGGAACAGTGGGCTGGGAGGTCAGTTCCTTAATCATAATTATGCAAATTCTCATGACCATTGATCAACAACCACTGACTAAAACCCACTGATCAATGGCCATGAGTACCATTCACAGAGAGTTGGGGAATGGCTGCAATCACAGCATTGTAAGATTTGATCAACTAGATAGAAACTGACCTCTCAACCCACTGGGGCTGTTGGACTCTTACCTGAGAGCAATGTCATATTAAGTTCTGACCCAAAACTGCATCGCCCAACGTGGGGCTCGAACCCACGACCCTGAGATTAAGAGTCTCATGCTCTACCGACTGAGCTAGCCAGGCTTGTGTTGGGGTGGCCCTCCCAAGGAACTTTCTCTTCTGCAAACTGGAAGAACTGCTTTCTAAGCAAGACCTTCTACAATAAGTCAGACTTCATAGTGTCTTGATGCATGCTCAATCATCCAGGTAAGTAGATCCCAAAAGGTTGATTCTGTTCATCTGGACGTAGCGTTTTCAGTGGGAAAATCCTTTCGTCTTTCGACTGCAGGTTTCCCCAATCTTAGTAACAGTACATTTGCATAATGATTGAAACCAGCCCACTGAATGAACAACGGACTGTGAGTTCCTTGATCGTTAATATGCAAATTATCATTGCCATTGATCAACTAGATTGGAGCTCACCTAACAGTACACGTGGGTTGTTAGACTCTTACCTGAGAGCAACCTCGTAATTTCTGACCTAAAACTATGTCGCCCAACGTGGGGCTCGAACCCACGACCCTGAGATTAAGAGTCTCATGCTCTACCGACTGAGCTAGCCGGGCTTCTGCATGCAGTGGCTGTGTGAGGGATATTTTCGTCGCACACCCTGTACCACTTAATTAAAGTTAACTATTGTTTAAACCCCTACCTGGATATTGTTGCTGACCATGTTCATCCCTTTATGACCACAGTGTACCATCTTCTGATGGCTGCTTCCAGCAGGATAACACACCATGTCACAAAGCTCACATCATCTCAAACTGGTTTCTTGACCATGACAATGAGTTCACTGCACTCAAGTGGCCTCCACAGTCACCAGATCTCAGTCTAACACAGCACCTTTGGGATCTGGTGGAACGGGAGATTCTCCTCATGGATGTGGAGCTGACAAATCTGCAGCAACTGTGAGATGCTGTCATGTCCAAATGGACCCAAATCTCTGAGGGATGTTTCCAGCACCTAGTTCAATCTACACCATGAACAATGAACCCAGCTCTGAAGGCACACCTTGTCAAACCTTGAAGCAGATGGGCTACAGCAGCAGAAGACCACATTGGATGCCACTCCTGTCATCTAAAAGCACGAAACTGATACACTTCACATTTGCTTATCAAAATTGCATGACAGAAGATTGGAATAACCTTTCCTAATTAGATGAGTCTCGCTTTATGCTGCAACATTCAGATGGTAGGATCAGAATTTGGTGTAAACAACATGCAAATATGGATTTATGCTGCCTTGTATTAACAGTTCAGGCTCCTGGAGGTCGATAGTCCTGAACCACAATCACCTCTCATCAGTATTCCTCCCAAGGAACTTTCTCTTCTGCAAACTGGAAGAACTGCTTTCTGAGTAAGACCTTCTACAATAAGTAAGACTTCATAGTGTCTTGATGCATGCTCAATCATCCAGGTAAGTAGATCCCAAAAATTGATTCTGTTCATCTGGACGTAGCGTTTTTAGTGGAGAAATGTTTCGTCACTCATCCAAGTGACTTCTTCAGTCTCAGCTGACTGCAGGTTTCCCCTAAACAGTAAATTTGCATAATGACTGAAACCAGCCCACTGAAGGAACAGTGGGCTGGGAGGTCAGTTCCTTAATCATAATTATGCAAATTCTCATGACCATTGATCAACAACCACTGACTAAAACCCACTGATCAATGGCCATGAGTACCATTCACAGAGAGTTGGGGAATGGCTGCAATCACAGCATTGTAAGATTTGATCAACTAGATAGAAACTGACCTCTCAACCCACTGGGGCTGTTGGACTCTTACCTGAGAGCAATGTCATATTAAGTTCTGACCCAAAACTGCATCGCCCAACGTGGGGCTCGAACCCACGACCCTGAGATTAAGAGTCTCATGCTCTACCGACTGAGCTAGCCAGGCTTGTGTTGGGGTGGCCCTCCCAAGGAACTTTCTCTTCTGCAAACTGGAAGAACTGCTTTCTAAGCAAGACCTTCTACAATAAGTCAGACTTCATAGTGTCTTGATGCATGCTCAATCATCCAGGTAAGTAGATCCCAAAAGGTTGATTCTGTTCATCTGGACGTAGCGTTTTCAGTGGGAAAATCCTTTCGTCTTTCGACTGCAGGTTTCCCCAATCTTAGTAACAGTACATTTGCATAATGATTGAAACCAGCCCACTGAATGAACAACGGACTGTGAGTTCCTTGATCGTTAATATGCAAATTATCATTGCCATTGATCAACTAGATTGGAGCTCACCTAACAGTACACGTGGGTTGTTAGACTCTTACCTGAGAGCAACCTCGTAATTTCTGACCTAAAACTATGTCGCCCAACGTGGGGCTCGAACCCACGACCCTGAGATTAAGAGTCTCATGCTCTACCGACTGAGCTAGCCGGGCTTCTGCATGCAGTGGCTGTGTGAGGGATATTTTCGTCGCACACCCTGTACCACTTAATTAAAGTTAACTATTGTTTAAACCCCTACCTGGATATTGTTGCTGACCATGTTCATCCCTTTATGACCACAGTGTACCATCTTCTGATGGCTGCTTCCAGCAGGATAACACACCATGTCACAAAGCTCACATCATCTCAAACTGGTTTCTTGACCATGACAATGAGTTCACCACACTCAAGTGGCCTCCACAGTCACCAGATCTCAGTCTAACACAGCACCTTTGGGATCTGGTGGAACGGGAGATTCTCCTCATGGATGTGGAGCTGACAAATCTGCAGCCCAGGAGGACCTCGATAAATATGTCAGTAGTGGGTATTGATCGGCCTTCATGGGGAGTGGTTGGATTGTCTTTCACTGCATACTTTGGAACAAGACCCAGTTAAAACCTTCAGATTTAATCAGGTTCATGTTTGAGTGCTTATGTTTACAGTTCAATATACGAGCTGTCACTTCTAAAACAACATGTCTTCATACTGTTTCACAGTCAGGGTGGTGCTTTGCAAATTAGCACATTTTAAGACTGCAGACTAACGAGTTAGTATTAAAAGTAACAAATATGAGCTTATGCAAATCATTCCCTCAATTTACACTTGAATTCACCGCACACACAATCCGCTGTTAGCCCGGACTTTAATCCATTTACATTAACACGCGCCCTCATAACACTCAGCCACGATCTTCACCTCTTCATTCTCACATGAGCTGCACCGCTTGTTCGGACCAGCCTGCATGTTTTACACAACAGATAAAAGGACACAGGTCGCAATTCATTTAACACAGAGATGTTTGTGGTAGCATGTGGAAGGCATATTCTATTTTCTTATTGTTTTCTTGCTCTGTGAATCACTTTGAGGTTTGTACCGTGCAGCCATGCAGAATTAATCGAGGCAGTTTGTAAAACCTCTCTGTTTCATCATCGTGAACAGGGATGCACCATGAAACACTAATCCGCTTGTGAGGCGATGACATAACAACTCTTTTTTTTCTTGTCAGGCTTTGAATGAGGCACTTTTTGAACAGCTCCAAAAAGCTGCTCTCCACTCGCCTCCAGCTTTTCATAAGCACTTATCAAGTAATCAAGTCTTAAGTGTGGACATTAAGTTCACGATCAAGACTTTTTCGTAGAGAGTAATCCAAAAAAACATAACAGCATATTATTGATTTGCTTTGTGTTATAAGCAGGCTCATCTCAGTGTAGTTTCACGGTACAGGGTGGGCCATTTATATGGATACACCGTAATTAAATGGGAATGGTTGAGAATAAAGTTACGTTGAAACCAAGCACACCATTGTTTTTCTTGTGACATTACCAATAAGTTTGATGTGTCACATGGCCCTCTTCCTATTGAAAAAACAAAAGTTGTATCCAAGATGGCCGACTTCTAAATGGCCACCATGGTCACCACCCATCTTGAGGAGTTTGCCCCCTCACATATACTAATGTGCCACAGACAGGACTTTAATATCACCAACCATTCCCATGTTATTACTGTGTATCCATATAAATGGCCCACCCTGTAGATCCTAAGTATGGATTTTTGCAGAGAGCAATTTAACTCTTATGCTACACCCAGTGGTGTCAAAAATAAGGCCTGGGGTCCAGAATCGGCCCACTAAATGTGAAGGAGGGCATAAATTTTAGGCAGGTTCAGATGTTTTACAGCTTTTCTAAATACCTCATGGCCATTCATACTACAGCAAAGTAAATAAACAATGAATGTTCCTGTTTTTTCACCGTCTACTATGGAAATTTATGATATTTTGACTGTCTGTTCATTTAAAACAAAACACAATTTTTGTACTTTTAAGCTAACGGAACATATTCTGTAAATTTATACATTTACTTGGGCTTCAGTTGTAAGAAATTTAAATTTAAGGACAGATAATATTATTTTTGTTTAACAGCTCTGGCGTCATATTTATATAAATTCTTTCTGTTACATTTTCTCCATGCGGGCTTGCTTTCTGCAGCATTAGTGGGATTTTAAACAATATCTTTTTATTAAGAGTTTTTCTTTTATACATATAAAGAAAAAGAGAAGAAAAGGATTACAGATGATCTGTACATTCGGGGGAATTAGCCTGTACATTTAAGGCTGTGAAATAGAGAAAAAAATTTTTATATAAACATACTTATAATATTTAACAAAAATAACATAATCCCTGCAAAATGATCCCATTCATTCCCACCCAGGTCACTTCACCTAGACCTGCACACTGTATTTCCACGCCTGACATAAGAGAGTTTGCTGAAAGATTCTTATAAATTTTGAAGGGCATCAAGGAAAGGACCCCACATGCTTTTAAATTTCCCACTCCATTAGTCTGCTAATCATAGACGTGACTGCGTGGCTGATGTTCTTTAAAGTCACATGCATGCGCATGGTGACATTATGCAGAACCAGCTAGCTGTCGCGCAAATGGGACTCTTAACTTAGCCCAGTAAGTGTTCTAATTATATCGTTAGATCGAATCAGTGCTGGTCGTTTCCATTAGTTACTGCACAAAGCTAATTAGCTGTGCTTATACTAGGGCTGAACGATATATCGCATTTGCGATAATATCGCGACATGATCAAGTGCAATTTTCTAACCGCAAAGGCTGCGATTATACTGCGATTATAAGGCTGTCCAAATTACTACCATATCCCAGAATTCATAGCGCGGCCCAGCCAAACTCCAGTTTCCAGCAATGGCGGCCGCTACTAAGTTTTAAAATTACTCATACTAATCTTTCTGGGTCACAAAATAAACTTTTAACATATTTTCAGGCGAGAAAGTAGTTGTGTAAACATCAAATATCTGCTCGGTTTATCAAGATATCCCATATTTGCAAAAGTGCTTCGACGTTTGGCAAATCTGATCACGCCGCCATCTTCCTCATGCCAAAATACAAACAAAGGCTGAAACAGGAAGTTCCGGTTCAGAGGAAGGTCGCGCGCTGGACGGATCAATCGGTGGCCGCGTTACAGGACGCACTCGATGACGCAGACTGGGGCATGTTCAGAAACAGCTCCGACGATGACGTCAACGTGTTTACGGAAGCGGTTGTGGGATTCATCGGGAAACTAGCGGATGATACCGTGGAGACAAAGACTATCACAACGTTTCCCAACCAGAAGCCGTGGGTGGATAAAACCATCCGCGACGCTCTGAGATCCCGCACCGCTGCCTACAACACGGGACTCATGACGGGGGACATGGACCCGTACAAAGCCGCGTCATATAACGTGCGGAGGGCGGTGAAAGAGGCGAAGCAGCGCTACGGGAGGAAACTAGAGTCACAACTCCAACAGAGTGACTCTAGGAGCCTGTGGCGGGGACTAAGGACAATAACGGACTATAAAACACCAACAACCGGTATGACGAACGCGGCCGTGACTTTGGCAGACGAGCTGAACACGTTCTATGCTCGCTTCGAGGCTGCAGCTAAGGTCTCCAACAATGCTAGTGTTAGCGGCGCTAACGGCTGCAGACAGGAAGATACTGCCAGCACCGGAAACGTGCTCGTCATCTCCGAGCATGAAGTAAGGAGAGCCTTCAAGAGAGTAAACACCAGGAAAGCAGCAGGACCAGACGGCATCCCAGGTCGTAT
This sequence comes from Copadichromis virginalis, assembly GCF_057382275.1. Classification (NCBI taxonomy): domain Eukaryota; kingdom Metazoa; phylum Chordata; class Actinopteri; order Cichliformes; family Cichlidae; genus Copadichromis; species Copadichromis virginalis. Next base: position 34,221,344 of record NC_140620.1, read on the forward strand.
CCTAAGAGACTGCGCATACCAGCTAGCTCCTGTGTTCACTGAGATATTCAACATCTCTTTATCTCAGTCGGTGATCCCCACATGCTTCAAAGAGTCCATCATTGTTTCTGTCCCGAAGAAACCCCACCCTGCTTCTCTCAATGACTATCGCCCTGTAGCCCTCACCTCAGTAGTGATGAAGTGCTTTGAACGCCTGGTCAGAGACTTCATCATTTCTTCACTACCAGACACACTGGACCCACTACAGTTCGCTTACCGTCCAAATCGTTCCACAGACGATGCCATCTCTCATCTCCTCCACACATCACTCACTCACTTGGACACTAGAAGGGGGAATTATGTTAAAATGCTCTTCATAGACTACAGCTCTGCATTTAACACCATAATTCCCTCCACACTCACCACCAAGCTGGAGCATCTGGGACTCAGCTCATCTATGTGTCAATGGATCTCCAACTTCCTAACTGGCAGACCACAGGCAGTAAGGATGGGCGGACATGTCTCAGCCTCCACCACTCTCAGCACTGGAGCCCCCCAGGGGTGTGTTCTGAGCCCCCTGCTGTACTCTTTGTACACATATGACTGTGTGGCCACTACCAGCTCCACCACCATCATCAAGTTTGCTGACGACACCGTCGTGGTGGGCCTGATCTCTGATAACAACGAGACGGCCTACGTGAAGGAGATTAGGAATCTGGAGAACTGGTGCCAGAGGAACAACCTCCTTCTAAACGTCAGTAAGACAAAGGAGCTGATAGTGGACTTCAGCACTAAGCAGGAGAGGAACTACCAGACCCCCGTCATCAACGAGTGCCCAGTGGAGAGAGTGGACAGCTTCAAATACCTCGGAGTTCACATCACGCAGGACCTGTCATGGTCCTGTCACATCAACACCGTGGTGAAAAAGGCCCGACAGCGTCTCTACCACCTCAGACGCTTGAGAGACTTCCAACTGCCCTCCAAGGTGCTCAGGAACTTTTACTCGTGCACCATAGAGAGCATCCTGGCGGGAAACATCTTAACCTGGTTCGGGAACAGCACCATGCAGGACAGACGAGCTCTACAGAGGGTTGTGCGGTCAGCTGAGCGCACCATCCGCTCCGAGCTCCCTGACCTGCACTCAATCTACAGCAGGCGGTGCTGGACCAAGGCCAGGAAGATCGTGAAGGACCTCAGCCATCCCAACAACAGACTGTTCTCTCTGTTGAGGTCAGGAAAGCGATTCCGCTCCCTGAAGACCAACACAGAGAGACTGAGGAGGAGCTTCTTCCCGCAGGCGATACGGTCTCTCAATCACACCACCACACAGTACTGACCCACACATATGGTTCTTACACACACACTGGACTTTCTGGACATTGTTTTTGCACAACACTGGTCACTATATTCTTCATTTCCAGTTAATACTTGTACAGCTGCTGTTATTGTGTATATATTTATTTATATTTATATTTCTTCATACATTCTTATATAGTTCTATATTGTGTATTTTGTTGTACAGTTATTTTATTTTCAACTTTAATTTATATATTTTATCTTATTCTTCCCAGTTAAATTTACCCTTCATTCTAATTTGTGTTGTACAGTTATTTCATTTTTAACCTTAATTTATATTTTATTCCTTCCTAGTTAAATTTACCCTTTTTAATTTTTCATATTTATTTCCTATCTTATTCATAGCCTTTCCTTTTTTGTTTTCTTTAGGTCACGAGCAGTTGTCCAAGCATTTCACTACATATCGTACTGTGTATGACTGTGTACGTGACAAATAAAATTTGAATTTGAATTTGAATTTGACGTTTTCAGAGGCGTCTGCTACCCACCAGCTCGACAGCTAGCCGGGAGCTCGAGGATTACTGATGCGGCCGAGAACGGCACAACTCCCGGCACATCATTTTCAGATCACCGCGGAGTTTCGCTGCTCGGGTTAAACGTAATATATAAGTCACTTAGACAACCTAAAAATGTTATTGTTGGGCTTTTTTCAGTGTTTTGTTTGTTCGTGAGTAAATCGGTTTGGCTGAGATTAAAGTTATTAGATTAGATAAAATAAAACTTTATTAACCCTCCTGCCATCCTTTAAAAAACTCACACCCATCACCCTAGGGACCATTCTCAGCCACGCCATAAAAAGACCATATATCCATATTTTATTCCACTTTAAATTAGCCAACCTTGTAAAACTACTTCTCCCTGAAATATTCATGTAAAGTTTTAATTATATTTTCGTTGTTTTAACCCTTCAAATCCCAGTGTTATTACATGAGCGCCCTGTGTTATAAGCCCCAAAAACCAAAAAACGAAACTAAATATTTCCACAAAAAACCAGTTGAAGTAATATGTGATTGTCATTATAAGTAGGCCTTTAGATGGACCAAAGATTGGCACCAACATACATTTTGACCTGCCATTATTTTTTTTGCATTTTTTTTGCAATTTAAAAATTAAAACTTCAAGGCCCTGAGTCTTCATTGACATCCAAGAAAAGAAGAAAAAATAAAATCATATGATGATAATTTGGGGTTGAAAAATAGCGTTTATAATGGAAGTCAATGGGCAGAAAATGGTCCCCAGGGTGATGGGTGTGGGGATTTCTGCTGCTCAGCCATTTTAGGCTGATTTAAGGAATTCACACTGGAATATTAACATTGACAGGTAAAAACTATCCTGTGGCAAGTTTGGTTATATTCCACTGAACACAGTGGAAATGGCAGCCATTTAACACATAGCAGTGGCACAAAAAGGTCCCAAGAAGGCAGGAAGGTTAATACCCCGGGTGGGTTCCTCCTTGGTTTTCACACAGCTGACTAAACGTCAAACAGAAAACTTATTAAACAGAAGTATGAGACAGTCGAGAATTTACACCAGTGTCTGGTTATATTTTAGATAGCAAGAAGCAGACGGCCGAGTTTATTAAACTCCACCGAGACAGCGGTGACGCTAATCAGAACTAGACCGTCCAATTTCACGCCTTTAAACTTTAAAGGCGTGTTTGTGTGTGTGTTTATACAATTGCTATTATGTTTGCACTTTATGTGTAATGTTACTGACTGCAGAGATCAGTAAGATGTGTGTATTTTTTATTTATTAGTTTTATTTATTTAATATTATTTTTTAATTGAATGACTGTCTAGTAGTTCACAGATGTCGAAAAACTGAGTGTGGTAAAGCCACTGATTTTTTTTTATGTATATTTCTGCAATCTGCACATTGTACTGACTTTCATTTTAATGTTTACACCAGGGTTCCTTGTCAGCACTTTATGCTCAGATGTTTGTAAGCTAAAAATAAACTATTGTGTATGTTCAAATATACTGTTGTGATTGAAGAAGTTAAATAAAAATGTCAGTCATCAATTCATGCATCACCTCATGTCATCATAACAGAGGTCTGTCTTCCAGGAAAGAACAGTTTAAAATTAATGTAATATAGTATTGGCCATACTATATGATGTATTGCTTGTCTTTGTTTAATAATACAGAAGACAAAGACCTTAAAAAATAATCGCATATCGCAATCGCAATATTGGGGCAAAAAATCGCAATTAGATTATTTTCCATAATCGTTCAGCCCTAGCTTATACAGGTGGCTCCTGTGGAGCGCGGTAGTGGAGGGAGGGCAAAGGGGGTGGAGACAGGTTGCTAACCCTTCTCAGAACTGACTGAGGCAGACCAGGCGGGGTGTAGCACAGCAGGACAAGTGTGTGTCTGTGTGTGTGCGCCTGGCTGAGCAGACGGAGCAGTAATAGCATTAGCTGACTGACTGCCTGCAGGAATGATGAGTTTGGTTGAGGACAGTAATTAATACCATCTCCTCTTTATCTGCCCGTCTGTCAGTTTAAATCAAAATGAAACTGCTGCAGCTTCCAAATTAAATATGCAAATCATTTTAGAGTAAAAACAAATTGTCGTTTCATTTCTGTGCAGAGGCTAAACAAAATCGATTGGTTTATCTCCTGGGAAGATGTTTGGGTGCAACACACAAACTAGGAGGAGGGGGGGTCTCTGCTCCTCCTTGCAAACGGGCTCCACTCAGCTTTGGATCAGAAGGATAAAGTCTTATCTGAGGATAGCTGTAAGTTAGCCCTCAACCATCTAAACATGAGGAGGATGACGTGTTGGAGATACAGAAAAGGGAGACATGTCAGTGGACCTGCAGCGGGTGTCCAAAGAGCCCGGTTGGTCAGAAAGCAGATCCTGTAATGCAAATATCACATCTGGGATCTTTACTTGTGTGCAGCTCAGCAGCTCGGCTTTTAATGTCTTAACATTAGCCTGACGCTTCGGGACAGTCTTGGCTCGGCAGCTCGGTGGTTCATCATTGTGTCTTTGTGCGAGATACTGAACAGACAAAATTCCCCCAGTGCAAAGGTTAAAAGCGCTGCATGTATACAGTAAGGACCGCTGTGCCAGTGAGGGACTGGGGCTTGTAGCATGAAGGGATTTCAGTGCTTTATAGTGCTAGAAAAGTTGTGGATGAATAACAAGGCTTTTTAACCAGAAATTGGCAACTTTTAAATGCATTTATTTAATTAATTTTAATCTGTTTTCCCTTTTCTAATAGTCCTGATGTTAAGAGTTTAAAAAAAAATAAAGGAGAAAAAAACAGCGACTGTGCAAAACTGTAGATGATTAATCTTAACAGTGAAGAAGCTGCTCATCCCATAAATCCTGATTCCACAGTGAACCTTATTTTCATCACTGTAGTGATTATACGGTTCATAATAACGTTAAAAAATAAGAAATTTGAATGTATTTTGGAGTTTGTGTGTGTGGTTGCCAGTATGGTACAGTACAATCACTCCTCACAAGCTTTTTGATGCTTTGGCTCACTAAACAACAGGACGTTTGCAGGTTTAAACAGAAGTTTCCATGGTAACAGTGAATTCCACCAATTGGCGGTGTTGCTGTTTCAGTTTAGGATTGTGGGTAGAGCAGGGTGGACTCGTGGTTCCTACAGGAGCATCGTTTCACAGTCTTGTAGCTCTGCACGTTAGATGGTTACAACAGTTTGTTTCCTAATGAAAAGCAGGATTTTGACTTTCTGAACGTCACTGTTGTGTGTGCACTGATGCTTTTGAGTATTCCTCCTTGAAAGGCTCAGGTTGAACTAGGATAGATCCTGATAAATGCTGCCGATTCGCTGTTTCTAAAGACCTTTAAAGTGATGTGTTTAATGACACAAGAGGCATGAAAATCACATGTCTGTCAGTCCTGATAAAACTAGAAAGTCTGTTTATGTGCCACTAATTTTGTATGAAATGAGCTTTGAATGAGCTCATGGGTGGATGTGGTTTCCAGTTTTCCTGTCCAGGCTGCAGCTTCATATTTAGCTGTGTCTTCTTCTCTAACCCGGTGATCATAGCAAGAATCATAGCAAATAGCTGTTAGCCATTTTTTATCTCAAGATCTCTGTCAAGTAATTTCATACTTGACTTTCCTACAGTTTGAGCTGTTTTGGCTAGTAGTAGAAGTGTCATGAAGTGAGGAAATGAGTTCAGAGGACGTCCTAGGACTCCTTTCTTTTAAGGCACCAAAAGGCAGCAGCCTAGTGTGGGGTGATTCACACGACCCCAGCTCGTCTCCGCAGAGTCCTCAGACATCTTTCATCCTGTCACAAATCCTCCTGCGCTGTATCAGCACCAGCGTCAGAGTGGAGTAAATCCTTGTGGAGTCTGTCATGTCAGAGTTTCTCCTCTAACTCTAACCGTCTTCCTCTCTCTCCCGTCCTCTTTTCCCCCCTCTTTCTCCGTCTCGTCCTGTCCCCTTCTTTCTCTTTCCTACTATTTTGGGAGTCGTGCCAAGTTCCACTTTTCAACAGCAGAGCGGAGTCCTCGCCACGTTGCCGTGGCAACACTCCCATGGCTCACCGACATACTTTTTTCCTCCTCTTCCTCTTCTTCTTCCTCCTTCTTCTTGTCATGCTAATTTTCTCTTTCCCTCTGTGCCCTACAGTCCCAGAAACTCTTGAGATGTTTAAAGTCATTTAATCCAGGTAGAGATTTGATAGGGTGTTCTTGTCTAATATTTTCATGTGTGTGCGCATGCACGGGTTTGTTGGTATGGGTATATATGTATGTGTATATGTATGTATGTATGTATGTATATATATATATGTGTATATGTATGTGTATATATATATATATATATATATATATATATATGTATATATATATGTGTGTATATATATATATATATATATATATATATATATATATATATATATATATATATATATATATATATATATAAAATATATATAAAATTGTAGGTTGTGTATCCTTCAGGTGTTAATGGGGTTATTGAAAATGTGTATATGTGCGTATGTGTGTATATACGTAGGTATGGATAGATAGAAACATATATGTGTATATATATAAAAAAAAAAAAAAAAAAAAAAAAAAAAAAATTACACATAACATATAATGTAATTACAAGGAGGTATTTCTGTAGTCTATTGATACTAGATAGTGGAAAAGGGGTGGGATTAAATAAGCCTATGCTTCTTCCTGCTCCTTTTTGAACATGGACGTTATTTGGAGTTGTGGTTGCTCGTTTTCCTTTTGTTTGCTTTGTTCATTTGTACTCTTTTAATTCTATTTTTTTTTTTTATACTTTTTCAACATGTTCAAAATAAAGATTCAATCAATCAATCAATCAATCAATCCAAACTCGCAGTCGTGCCTGAACGCATCTTCGTAGGACTGAAACGCCCTGGCAGAGGTCTTCTGTGCCGCGGTTGTTTCTATTGTGTCGTTTTGGTTTTTGGGTCAGTGTGGTTGCTGGTAAACTAGTGTGACCTTTTCATTACACAAAGACAAATCCCATCAGCCCCTTTAAAGCAGCCCATGTTATCGATGATGGGTCATCTAAACTTTTCAGAAAATGGGTTGAAGTCATGTAATAATTTCAGGATACTGCTGCCTTGTCGTTACTGCCCAATAATGTTGACCTACAGATGGAACAGTTTTGTCATTTGATATAAGCTAATTATCTTTGATCTTTGAAAGCACAGGCTTTCTCATCGCTCATCTCCTCAACTTCTGGATAGTTGCCCCATCCCGAACCGCTAAACTGTCTTTACTTTAGCAACAGTTACAGCAGAGTAAAGGACAGTTATATTATTCAACTGTTTGTTTCTAGGGAAGCATCTGTATTTCCCAACTAGTTGGCAGCAGTTGTGGTTGGTTGCAAATGCTGACTAACTACTATCTGACCACTAGCAAAAGTTGAAAACCTGAAACGGAGAAGTGTCACCTTCAATGTAAGAGCTGCATGCAGAAACATGTTGGCTGCTGCACAGCTTTGCAGGTGAACCTTCTGTTTCTGGTTTGTTTTGTGTTTTTCAGTTTCACTGCAGCTCAGAGAGAAGCTGCACAGTGTTTGTAGACAAGTGCGTCACATTTAGACTACCACAGCAATATGCTCGCAACCAAAGCAGGTTTGCACAATCAGTTGGGGAATACACATTTTCCCTAGTGACAGGTGGTTGTCAGGGGTTACCGACCAGTCTGTAGTCCTTTGGCAGTCGTTTTCCCTTCACCTGGTTTCAGCCTGCAGCGACCACTTGTTACTACTCAGGGAATAAGGATTTTTCCCTTATGAGCAGTAGTTCCCAGATGGCAATGGGAATTTTATTTATGTAACACATGTCTTCAAAGGAAGTTAACACAGCAAAATAAAATGTATTTACTTAATAAAACACCACACAAACACTGATGATTGTAGGTGTGTGTGAACAACAAAGTTTTTGAGTCTGTCGTTGAATGTTAGCACAAATGGAACTGATTTCAGGTCAGCAGGCAGCTTTTTCCAAAGAACAGGAGCGCAGTAACTAAACGGAGCCTCAGCGTGCGGATCGTAGGAGCATTTAAAAGACGTGAACCTGTTGACCTATAAACAGTGAGCAAGTCAGAGATGTACTGATAACAGCTTTATTTAATGACCCTACACAATAAGTCCAAAACAGCAAATCAGCCTGACGTGGTTAGTCACATGTCTGCCAAACCTCAACAGAAAGAGCAAGACTGATAGATACATATAGATAGATACATATTCACTCATACATGTACAGTAAAGAAATCTTTTGTTTATTCTCCCTGTTGATGGTGTAACACGCCACACTGATGGTATTTATCCCCACAGCTGACCTGAAGTCACTTGTGGGTTGAGGCCTTTGGGTCAAATACAGTCAGTGTGTGTCTGCGACTGTGTATCAGACACACACAGGAGCCACATATTTCATGTATGTCAACTTGTGTTAACATCTGAAGCTAGCAGACCTTCAAATGTTGCACACACACTCACACACACACTCACGCGTGCACACTCAGCCTCACTGCAGTCTTATCCTGCACCGAACACACACTTACCAGTTTAAAAGCACACGCAGAGATTGGGGGAAACTCACTCGGTGTTGGACACTGGGGAGTCAGAGGAAGAGATATTCACCATTACTGGTTTATTAATGAGATGGAGAGGAGATGGAGAGCGAGAAAACAGGCAGGAATGCGGGGAAAAGTCGAGGAGGGAGGACTCCGACAGATGAGACAAATCTGAGATGAAGAGCAGCTACCGAGGCAGCAAAGGAGGATGAGGAGGAGTGCATATGTATTATTAAATACCCAGAGTGTTAGATTATTTACAACAGCTGGAGGAGGGGGAGGTCGATACTGGCTCACCCACGCACTGGTAGGGACGCTCGCTCGCACTCTCACGACGAGCCGGCGGCACAATCTGAGGTGGTTTGTGTAATTGAATGTCAGAAGCTATTAGAAGGAGGAAGGGCGGAAGAGTGTGTGAGAGACATAAAGAGGACAAACCAGTCAGTTTTTATTAAAGTTGGCATGTGAGTTTCAGGCAGGACAAACAAATTAAGGAGCATGTGAACAAATACACGTTTAGTGTCTTACAAGTGTAGAAATCGATTTCAGGGTTGAGGCACCAAAGTGGGATTATCACGTACGCCGTCATCAAGATAAAGTTTGCATCACAGACTCACAGATTCACCCTTTCTGCCAGTGTTTTTGTTTACCTCCATTGTCTCGCCTTAGTACTGTTGATTGTGTCGTTGAATATATTAGAACTGTGGGAGGCAGCGCAATAACAGCAGAGCGCTGACCTGGGAAAACACACTCCTCCCACATCTACATACTGTACGGACACACACTCCAGTGTGCACACTTTGGGAAAATACACACCATACACAGATGCCATATACGCACATATGAATACACACAGACTTGCACAAAACCCTGGCCCAAAAATAACAAGCGTGTCCCACATTGAGAGTTCACTGCAAATGGAGAAAAGCCAAGCAGCTTCCTCTCACGTGTTTGACTCTGTCGGGAGCTCTGTCACACTTATTTTCCAACTTTTCTTTCTGTCTTTCTTCACCGCTCTCATGACAGCCTCTTTGGAAGAGTTGGGCCAAATGAGACTGTGCTGTTAAAGCATGTTGGATCCCATTTGGTCAATAATGTGATAATCTTTGAGAAGGAAGTTCAAATCTCCTAACTCCCTTTTTATATTTCATTTTAAGACTGTTATGGTTCGTTGGGCCAGTTGGCTCTTTTTTGGTTGGTTGTCTGGTTGATTAATCTGTCTTCTTGTTTGAATGACTGGGCAGTTGGTTGATTGGTCTGGTTGGTCTCTTTGGTTAGTTTGTTTTTTGGTTATTTGATTGGTTGTCTGGTTGATTATTCTTTCTTCTTGTTTGTTGGCTGGTCACTTGGTTGGTTTGTTTTGTTTGACTGATCATAATAATCATTCTGTGTGTTTGTGCGGTTGGTTGTTCTGGATTGTCAGTCTGTTTTTATGTTCAAGTAAACGACTGACACGTCCCATTTTCATGTTAAATATCCGCTATTCTTTTCCAAAGTTGCATAATCTGTTTACAGATTATCAGTACAGTCTACAGGTGTGCAAGAGCTGAACAGTTATATCAAAAAACACAGTTGAACAACAGATATTGGAGTCACGGTCCTGGGTTGGTGGCCCAGTGCTTTGATTTTTGTATTATTATTATTATGAATCGTTGCTTTCATCTTGCTTTATGACTGCTGGTGTTTTGGTTGCTGTTTTGTAATTGTAGCTCTCCAGTTCCTCTGGGTTTGTGATTTCTAGGTCTCAGTTTTAGGCTACGTCCACATGTACGCAGGTATTTTTGAAAACTGGAAAAGCCCGTCCAAACGTGCAGTTTTGAACAAATATCTCAGTCCACATGTAAACGCTAAAAACGAAATGTTGGCCAATCAGAAGTCTAGAAGCCTGGGAAAGAGTACACAGGGTTTTGTACACTCACAAAAACTTTACGTTTTTGTTTTTCTGGAAAGGCAGATAATTTTGTGTTACTTTTCAAGTGCCTTCATCATTTCAGATGTTATTAACTAAAGGCATTATTTTGGTTGGTGTAGACCAGCGGTCCCCAACCTTTTTTGCGCCACGGACCGGTTTATGCCCGACAATATTTTCACGGACCGGCCTGTGAGGTGTCGCGGATAAATACAACAAAATAAAACTAGTACCGGTACAGAAAAAAAGAAGATTTATTCATAACACACGTGAAAAGACCCAGGAAAACCGAGTTAACAATCAAAACGATAACAAAATAACGCTGAAAACCAATAAAAACCCTGAAAACCATACATTTCACACCTGAGCCTCAACTCTTGCGGCCCGGTACCAAACGACTCAGGGACCGGTCCGAGGCCCGGGGGTTGGGGACCGCTGGTGTAGACTCACAACTTAGGAATGAACAAAATGCATACAAAATACATACATTTAATTTAAGAAAGTAAATTTATTCAAGACCGACGTCAGCATTTAATGCAGAAGCCACGTCCGTAGTTCACTCTGATGCCTCTGTCTTTCTAAATAGAAGGACAGTAACTGCGCATGTGTATGTAAGCGTGGAAAAGTATCTTATCTCTATCTGCCACTGCAGTAATTTATGTAAACAATAACGTGGCGGACAGCGTGACGTCAAGAACGGCGCACACCTGTGACGTTGCGAGACTAAATCTCAGTTTTCCTCGACCACACTTAAACGCAAAAATGGAGTCTTTGAAAACACCTGTGTACGTGTGGACGTAGTTCTAGTTCTGCCCTCGTGTTTATTCTCTTGTTCCCCAGTCAGTCGTCTCTCATGTCTTTTTGGCACTAATTTATTCTTAAGAGGCTTTAAGGTTGTTCATACTGTGTGATAACTTAGTTCTTCATTAAGTCCTATATCACAACTATGTGCAATAGTGAAGCAAAAACAGAACTTTTCATATGATGATATAGTAGAGCTGGGCGATAGAACGATAACGATATGTATCGCGATATAACTTTTACTCGATAGAGAAATTAATCTATCGCGATAGAACTCGCCGCTCTTGTCCTCTTAAAAAAAAAAAAAAGGTCAGCCAATCCAAATTAAGTAGCGCAGAGCCGAACCAATCACAGCCGCAGCGTCACGTCACGTGACTTGTTACGTATAGCACAAGTGCCAAGCCGCACATGTGTATTTGTTTGGGAAGCAGCCAGCCACCGTACCGCCCGGGTAATGGAGGAAATGAGTGTGCCGACTAGAAAAATCAACCGAGCGTGACCGAAGAGAAAACAGATGACGGTTCCAATGCCGGAGAGATTGTCGAACGGAAGAGCCATAGAAGTTCCGTAGTGTGAAGGTATTTCGGCTATTTCAAGTCTGACAAAAAACAGAGTAGCGTGCACTGTAAATTGTGCCGAAAGCAAGTCTGGAAATACAATAAACTGGTGCATGCGTCACACTGTGCGCCACGTTATTGTTTCGGTGAAATGAATTTCTACAATACTGTTACTGTTAATTCTACTCTCTGCAGTGTTTAAATGCTTACATATACACACAGTTACTGTCCGTCCACACATACGACTCGGTTCTGCTTCTATGCCCCAGCTTTGTTTACTTTTTCCCACCGAGGCTTCTAGACTTCTGATTGGCCAATATTTCTGCACGGTTAGGAATCTAGCGCCACCTGCTGCTTTGGCATGTTCATAGCAGCGTTTTCCTTCATTTCTGCCTTTATGTGTGGACGGGATTATTTTTTAAAACGAAAACGGAAAATCTCCGTTTTCAAAAATACCCGTGTACGTGTGGACGTAGCCTCAGTGTCTGACTGGAAGCGCTAATTCGTCATTCGGCTTTTGTCAGACTAAAGTAACTGTTAAAACTGTTTGAAAAGCTCAGCTATACAACAAGGAGAGATTGAGAATTTCCTTTTAGTTCTCAGTTTATTTGATATTGACAAAAGTTAGTCAGTTTTGTCTGTTCTTCTGTAAAACAAACTAAGATTTATTTTTAGAATTAATATTTTGTTTCTAAGTGGAATTGACAATTTAGTAGTTTGTTTCGTTTGTTCTATTTTGAAACTTAAACGCTTTAGCGGCTGCCTTTTGTGTAGTTTGTAATATTTGCCTTTATTTATCTGAAAAAGTCTCATGTTCCTTAAGTACATCTACCCTGTTGAACTTATTATGGGAAATAAATATTTAAATAAAAACAAGCTGCTGATTATTTCACATTTTATTTGTGAGCAACGGCACATTTAAATCTTACAAATATAGTTATTTGGCTTATATCGTGATAGATATCGTTATCACCTGAAATGAAAAAAACATATCGTGATATGAAAAAATCTCATATCGCCCAGCTCTATGATATAGCGTTACTTTCTGTTATTGTTACTTTCTGTTACTAACTGTAATAGACTTACACATTTTTTAAATTACATTGACTCCCATATATCTGGGTTTTTCCCATTTCACTCGGCACAAAGACATCTGGCTTTCTTCATCATACAGGACAGGATCTGCAGTATATGTAGCTCTTCTTCGTGACGTGCCCTGACATCCTGTCTGTTCTCTCCTCTTTCATATTCAGCTCGTCTCTCCTTCTGTCACTCCGTCTTTCTCTCGTGGCTTCTCTGACCACGGTTGCTGCTCGTTAGCACCATTTAAAAACTTCTTTCTGGCTCATTGGGCTCTTGGCTCATTCCAGCAGCACTGACATTAAGCAGCGTGATGAGTGACTGTGCCCCGCGGCAGACATGACACCTCCGTTTCCATCAGCAATCACAGCTGAACATCAACCCATTTTTTTTCCTTAGCTTTCCTTCTTTCTTCCTTGTCTGCCAGGACGTGGCTGTGATGTTAGCTGTGTTTCCCAAAGGGGGATTTAAATAAAGAGCAACAGCATATTGGCTGATGTTAGAAGATATTCTGCAGACTACAGGTGAGCTGTTAGCCGGCGGCTTTGGAGATGTAAACTCATTTCGAGGATGTCATGTATTTAAACATTAGTAGAAATCGAATCAATGTTTCAAGTGAAAATCGCATAACAATTTACCTCTCTCTCTCTCTCTCTCTCTCTCTCTCTCTCTCTCTCTCTCTCTCTCCTTGTCTCAATGTCTTCTTCAGGTATAGACCAGCATGCCGTTGGTGAAGAGGAACATTGAGCCCCGGCACTTGTGCCGTGGAGCGCTGCCAGATGGGGTGACTAGTGAGCTGGAGTGCGTCACCAACACTACACTGGCAGCCATCATCAAGCAGCTGGGCAGTCTAAGTAAGTATACTGTAGTTCAGCACAAGAACATCCTGTAACATTCACGTAATTTTCATTCCGACATTTTAGCATTAACATGCTAGCATGAGTCTTTAGCATGATCTGATATGATGCTCGGTTTGGGGCTCTTTTTTTTGGAGGGCGGAGGGGCTTTTTATTAAAAAAACTATTTTGTAACATTATTTCCTCTTTTAAAGAAAAATGCACTGCTGACACAAGCCAGGCAGTTTTTTGGGGTTGGTCAGTAAACCCTGTTCTGTAGCCTTGGTTTATCCAGCATTCACTGAATCAGCCCTACTGAAGATACTCAATACTCAAAGTTGCAGTCAGTCATTTTGTTGAGGTTATTTAACAGAAAAAAAATGTTGTACTCATAAATCTCTTGAATACAGTGGTTAAGATGGAAATCAACCGCTGCACATAAACGCATTGTGTGTAAGTGGCTAGAGAACGGCTACAGATGTAGTATGTAGTACAGATGTAGGCGGAGGAGAAGAGAACTGTACTGTGGAGGCACCATGTCTGCACCTTCAACATATGAAGGTCATACCTATGTTTTATTATATGAAGGGGTCTGCTTAAACAAAGAAGCAGAAGAAAACATAAAGGAAATATACATCACCGTTGGAATCTGGATAAAACTTCATCTTGCTCCTCACTCCAAGCCTTAGCTCTTGAATTGAAGTCATAGCTGTAACACAAAAAATATGCATAAACATGCTTATTTATTCCCAATATTGAAGCAATTATTTATTGTTAGCAGGTTAGACATATCATCCTTCCACTCTCCAAACAGCTGACAACAACAACGCTAAACAACAGCAGCTACCAGCTAATGCTATGCTAAGTTTGAGCATCCTAAAAATCATACTTTTCCTCTGATAAACAGTTTGATTACATTTTCATTTCATAAGTGTCAAAGTTTAGCAAAATTAAATCCACTTCAAAGAAAGTTTAGCTGCTGGCTAACCGGCTAACAGCGGCTAACAGCAGATCCAAGATGGCGGCGCGTGAACAACGCGAGGCTCAGTGTCTCTCCAGAATCTGCTATTTAGCGGTTTTTAGCGGTTTTTTATCTACTTTTAACCGGATTATTCGTCCAGAATTGTCGATCTCCGACTCATCCCAGAGATCTCCAGAACACCGGAGGCTGCCCACTCTCCCCGGCTGGGCGGAAGTGCACGCAGACGGCGCCGAGATCGTAAACAAAGGCGAGGTAGGCGCGGAGGGCTACGGGCTAAGCTAAAGCTAACACCACACCGGCTGCCTTTACCCAGTATTTTTCTCGCCAATGTCCGTTCTCTGGCAAACAAAATGGATGAGATACGGCTCTCCATCACTAACAACAGACGGATTATGGACTCAAATGTCATGTTTTTCACCGAAACATGGCTGAACAACAGCTGCCCGGACAATGCTATCGAGTTAGCAGGACGCCACACACACCGAGCCGACAGGCTAGCAGATGACTCCGGCAAGACCAGAGGTGGAGGTTTGTGCATTTATATTAACAATGCTTGGTGCATGAACTCCACTACTACTGAGAGTCACTGCTCACCTAATGCGGAGTTTTTAATGGTCAAATGCAGACCTTATTATCTCCCCAGAGAATTCACTTCGATCATACTCACTGCCGTGTATATACCCCCCGACGCTAATGCTAGGTTGGCCATGAAAGAACTTTCTGCAGCCATTAACAAACACCAGAATAAACACCCCGAGGCTGCTTTTATTGTTGCTGGCGACTTCAACCACACCAACTTAAAGACAGTCCTCCCCAGATTCCACCAACATGTCTCCTGCCACACCAGAGGAGACAAGACTTTAGACCATGTGTATTCCAACCTGGCTGGAGCCTACAAAGCCACACCCCTCCCCCACATTGGACAATCGGACCATCTCTCCCTGTTCCTCACACCTCGGTATTCACCACTCATCCAACGTGTGAAACCTGCTGTGAGGACAATTAAAGTGTGGCCAGAGGGGACAGACGCAGTGCTCCAGGACAGATTTAAAAACACAGACTGGAATATGTTCACCCACACAGACCTGGACCAGTACGCCTCATCTGTACTGGATTACATCTCCAAAACCACAGACAGTGTCACCACCCAGAAACGGATCACCATGTACCCCAACCAGAAGCCTTGGATGAACCGGGATGTTCGTCTCCTCCTGAAGGCCCGCAACACTGCCTTTAGGTCAGGAGATGCACACGCCTACAGTACAGCCAGGGCTAATCTAAAGAAGGGCATCAAAAAAGCCAAACACCATTACAAAAAGAAGGTAGAAGAACACTTCTCCAACTCCAACCCCCGACGCATGTGGCAAGGACTCCAGACCATCACAGACTACACGACCACCAAACCCTCCCCTGCATCCTCTGATGTCTCCTTCCTCAACGAGCTCAACAACTTTTATGCTCGTTTTGAGCGAGGGTACCCCACAACCACAACCAAAGCAGACATGACGCCAGACCACCAACCTATGACTCTCTCCCCCACCGATGTAGGAGCGGTGCTGAGCAGGATCAATGTCCACAAGGCTGCAGGCCCTGATGGCATCCCCGGGCGTGTTCTCAGAGCGTGTTCTGGGGAGCTTGCAGGAGTGCTCACAGACATATTCAACCTGTCCTTGGCCCACGCTGTGGTACCGGCCTGCTTCAAATCCACCTCCATCGTCCCGATACCCAAAAACTCCAACCCATCTTGCCTCAATGATTACCGCCCAGTAGCACTCACCCCCATCATCACTAAGTGCTTAGAGCGACTGGTCCTAGCACACTTCAAATCCTGTCTCCCCCCCACCCTGGACCCCCACCAATTCGCATACCGCCGGAACAGGAGCACAGAGGATGCAGTCTCCATCGCAATGCACTCTGTCCTCTCACACCTGGACAACAACAACACCTACGCCAGAATGCTGTTTATAGACTTCAGTTCAGCATTCAATACAATCCACCCCTCACAACTCATCAGGAAACTGACAGACCTGGGTATCAGTTCCCTCATCTGCAAATGGTTACTGGACTTCCTGACCAACCGCCCCCAACATGTCCGGCTGGATAACCGCTGCTCATCTACCATCACAATGAACACGGGTGTACCACAAGGCTGTGTGATGAGCCCTTTCCTCTACTCCCTCTTCACCCACGACTGCAGACCTGCTGATGGTTCCAACACCATCATTAAGTTTGCAGATGACACCACGGTGATTGGCCTCATCAGTGACAACGATGAGGCCGCCTACAGGGAGGAGGTGGATCGTCTGGCTGAGTGGTGCGACAGAAACAACCTGCTGCTTAACACCGAGAAGACCAAGGAGCTCATCGTGGACTACAGGAGGAATGCTGACCCACATCCACCCATCCACATTAAGGGGACGGCTGTGGAGCGTGTGAGCAGCTTCAAGTTCCTGGGAGTCCACATCTCCGAGGATCTCACCTGGACGACCAACTGCTCCAAGCTGGTCAAGAAGGCTCACCAGCGCCTCTTCTTCTTGAGGACTCTGAGGAAGAACCACCTGTCCTCAGACATCCTGGTGAACTTCTATCGCTGCACCATCGAGAGCATCCTGACCAACTGTATAACAGTCTGGTACGGGAACTGCTCTGCCTCGGACCGGAAGGCGTTGCAGAGGGTCGTGAAAACTGCCCAGCGCATCGCCGGAGCACCACTTCCTGCCATAAAAGACATCTACAGGAAGCGGTGTCTGAAAAGGGCTGGGAAAATCATCAAAGACCCCAGTCACCCATTACATGGACTCTTCACCCTCCTGCCCTCTGGGAGGCGCCACAGGAGCCTCCGGACTAAGACCACCAGGTACCGGAACAGCTTCTTCCCCACAGCTGTCAGACTCCTGAACTCTGCCTCCTGACATCTGACCCACGTTAAACTCATGGACTGAACATACACACACCCACAATGGACAACTGTACCCTCAAACACACAATAATAACATGGACTGAACCACCACTCACAACCACCAGCACTTTATATAGCCTCTGTAGAAACTATCTACACCCTCACTTATCTTAACTGCACTACTGTATAGCTCTGTGTAAATAATCATTCTGTACATTCGATAATCTTTAATCCTACAACTGTTTACAACTTGCATAGTTCCCATTTCTGTATAGCTGTATATCCCAGATTCTGTAAAGTTATTTATTTCATATTCTGTATAGTTTTTCATATTTATATCCTGTTCATATCCTGTACATAGCTTGTACTCACTACAGCCTGTACATACTTATAGTTATAGAATATTCACAACATACTTCATACCGTGTACATTATAACATACCATAATAGACCCATTTCTGTAATATACTCACATATCTATATTATTGCTAATATATATTGTAATATATCTATATCACTAAAGCACTTCTGGATGGATGCAAACTGCATTTCGTTGCCCTGTACCTGTGCATGTGCAATGACAATAAAGTTGAATTCTATTCTATTCTAACAGCGGCTAACAGCAGCAAAAATAGAAGCTCTGACCAACAGAGAAGTTCAGTATATCCTCAGCAACTCACCACACTGACTCATCAGCTCATTTCACAAAGTTTTGCACATATCGACAGCTGAGCTAAACAGTGAACTGGAAGCCTACACTCACTACAGATGAACGGCAACCGCAGTTGTTTGTACAGAGGCCACCAAAGCTACGATTATTCACTTACTTACTGACATCTTGTGGTGAGACGTTACACATTATAATTTTAAAAATTGTTTTTCACAGGCCCGTGAAAAATGAAGTGCACCCCACGATTTAGGACCTCTTAACCACCTTTAACAAAAAGTTCACGAGTTTTTTTCGTGACTGTAGTGAAGAGGACCTATGTTGTTTACCCTCCATCGCAGTCACATGTCTGTCTCTAACACTCGTGAGCAATCAGAGCCCAGCATGTCTAGGCATTTACATGCAATCACACCTAAAATGAATTCAGAGCCATGCTCCTTAATGCAGACCACTTGAGATGTGTTGAGTGTGAATAAGGCCGTGCGTGCATATGCTGATTAGTTTGTGCGTCAGCAGTTGTTTGCTGATGAGCACAGTTGCCATAGTGATTGATGGATTGATGTGAAAGTAAGGTGAATCCAAGGTGATTTTTGTATTTTTTATCAGGTCTAATAACGTGCAGGTGAGCATGTTTTCAGAATTCCTTCTGAAGCATCGTATCCCGCAGTTTAGCGTCCTCTGTATTCTCTTTATTGGAATTTCTCACCCTGAACAGCTAAACACATTCTTCATTTGAAAGCAATGAAGTCATTCATAGCTGATGTGCTCTGTAGCAGACGAGGCATACTTCAATGGAAATGAATTGAGTGTGAGGGGGGAAAGGCTATTTAAATTCGATTAACAGTTAGAGGATAGATTATATTCAGCGACAGCTCACTGCAAATGAGCGAGCGCTCTGCCTCTGCTCCATCTGTGATGACGTGGGCCGAGAGATGGAGACGCAGGACGAGAGAAGAGAGCGAACGAGGTGGCGAGACGCTGAAATGAGTGTGCATGTGATTCAATTTGAAGGTGACAGTGTTATTGAGGAAGGCTGCAGTTCTGCATCTCGGTAAATGCATTTAAATATTTGTGCCGCTGTCGTCACAGACGTGCAAACGCTCTCAGACAGAGAGGCCCTGTTTAAATATTCAGTCCGACAGGTGCACAGCAGGAGGCGGCTGGTCCTGCTGAGGCAGACGCCGGGAGGAGGGAGGGGAGCAACCTCCATCTCTGAATTTCTCTTCTCGTACATTTCATGAACGCCTTCTTCACAGCCACCCTTCAACTTAGACAATTCTGACGAGGCTTCAGAGAACAGTAGATGGATCAGATGAAGGTCCAGATGTGTCTCTCAGGCCCGTGTCAGGCTTCTGCTGGATTTTTTTCTCTATCTTAAGGACATGACATTCAGATACTGTCCATGTCCTTCTTTTGTCCAGTTTCCATGAAAACACCCTGCACAGCAAGCTGAGGTTTGCCAAGTTTTCACCTATAAAGCTCTTTGGGAACCACCTTGTCTTGTCTTTCACATTTTTCATAGATTCAGCTAAAGAAATGGGAACAAATGAGGTTTTTGGGACAGGCTGCGAGTAACAAAGTGCCCAGAGATACAATTTAAAATGATCCTTTTGCTAAGTTGTCTGGTATGTGTAGACACAACACTGGTTGAGTTGTGTTGAGTTAGGTGCCTTTTTGCACTTGAATGACTCATAGGCCAGTGATAAGTGGCTTAACAAACAAACAGGACTGAATGAAGACTAGGATCATCTCATTATTTATTTATTTTTTGCAGTTCATCTTTACACAGGAAAGGACAGACAGCTGGCTACAGCTAGCATGCTATAATAGAGCCTCATTTGGACAGCACACTGCTCTCTGAACACTTCCTCCAAGTAGAAATCCAATCAACTCATACATACAGAGCTACCTTACAGTGTTACAGTAAGGCAGAGAAATGAATCGGTTAGAATACAGCAAAGTGGAGAATATCTGATCACAGGTGAGTCCGTGCACACTGTAAACTGTATGTACAGTGGTCCCTCATTTATCGCTGGAGTTACATTCTAAAAATAATATGTGAAATCTGCAAAATAGCCAACTTAATTTTTTTACAATCATTATAGATGTTTTAAGGCTATGAAACCCCTCACTACACACTAGAGATGGACCGATCCGATATTACGTATCGGTCCGATACTGACCTAAATTACTGGATCGGATATCGGAGAGAAATAAAAAATGTAATCGATCCATTAAATATCAAAAAAGCACCTCACAAAACTTGCGACATTGCATAACTCGGCTTATAACCGTAGCACGTTGGAGCAGTGTAGTCACGTGATAGAGCGGCTGTGGCGTGCGATACCTGTCAGCGGTCTGGTTGAGCATTTGGAGCCTCGCTACCAAACCGGCATTTCATCTCAGAGAAAGTGATCCCAGAGAAGTAAAGCAAGTGTGTAAGTTCATCTCTGAATGTTTGTTAAGCATTCCCGTGTTAAGCTTAACAAACGATATATGGGGCGACTGCCTCTTCTTGCTGCTACTTCAATCATGAAACTGATCAATGATCAGCTGATCGGCTTTTCTGTCGCGAGTCCGTCTCTCTTCTTTGTTTTTGGCCCACTTTGCACCAGAAAGAGAAAACCAGCGGCTGAACAACAGCAGCACGTTTAAGCTTGATACGCTGTTGTTAGAATTTATTTAATATTACTTTCTACTCGAGGATCTTTTTCTACGCAGCTGACGGCTGGTAACTGTGCAGGGGCGGATCTAGCAAAGTTTAGCCAGGGGGGCCGATAGGGCATTAACAGGGAAAAGGGGGCACAAAGACACACTTTTCTTTCTTATTCTCATTTCAAATGTCTAGCTTTTAATAAATAATTATCTGACTCTTACACCCAAAGTTTTAATTTGATGTAAAATGTACAGAAGTCCATTACTGTATATAGTAATTATCCGGTTGTTCAGTGATGACGCGACGAATCCTACTTCCGGGTCTAAAGTAGTCTGTGTTTAATATGGCTTTTGTGTTGTTAACATGTTTAATGTTATGTATTTTCTTCTATTTGATCTCAAAAAGCTCCTAAAACAGTCAGTGATCACTGTTGACCTCCCTCGTCTTTTATTACCGCTAATCATTTATTTAAGCTCAGTTTTTAAAACCTTAGGATGTAACTACAGCCCAGCCCATGCAGCAGTATATGAATGACTAACCTCGTATTGTGGATGGATTATCTCAGTTGTTCTCCTGGCTGAAGTTTGGTCCTTTTACAGCATCCTGCCATGCGATTACATTTGTTTCTGACCACCGAGAACACTCACGGTAACTTTTATCGAGTGGAAAAAAGGTTAGCTTGTTTATATTAAGCTAACATAGCTGTGTTGCTAGCGGTCACGTAGCACATCATTATATACCAGCTAGCCCAACTTCAGTAACCCTACAAACGTCACTGCTGTTTAGTTTTCTGTCTTCATTTATGCTGGAAGTGATAGAAGAGCTGTACGTTTTAATTTGTTTCCAAAACCCCGCAGTCAGGACATGCTATATTGTATTTAGATAGAAGCTAGCGAGCTAACATCCTGCTAACTTCTAACTCCGTTAAATGTCATAAATTCCGTTTTCATGGATGCCTGGATGTTAAACTCAATTGTTACACCTGGTAGAGCAGAACGCTGATCATTTTATTAAAGATGAAAGACTTGACAGTTTTTCAACTCTCAGTAATGCCATAGTGATCGTTTGATATATGGACCTGCAGCGGAGTTTAGGGCCAGACACGGCTAGTGACGTCAGACTTAACGACCGGATTAAGTCTAATATACCCTAGTAAGCTATACTACTTTTTCCTTTGGGAAGGTACCATCTGTGCAGTCTGCAATTCTGTTGAAGAAAGATGTTGAATCTATTTAATTATTGTAGAAAAATAATTTATTTCTGTGCATTTTTTTCACACTGCATCAAATTAAAGTTGATTATGTCGATTAAGCATCATGAGGTGGAGCGTGAGGGGTGGTTCCCTATTTTTTTTTCTTGCTATTTTTTACATACAGGTATAACAGAATAGCTTTAGTGTTTGTTTGTTTTTTACTTGAGTTTGAACTTATACAAAATGCATTAAGATATTAAAAAACAGTTTTATTGATTAAAAAACACTATATTGGATTCATATCGGTATCGGCAGATATCCAAATTTATGATATCGGTATCGGACATAAAAAAGTGGTATGGTGCCATCTCTAGTACACACTTTATACACTTTTCTCAGACAGGCATGAACATTTTCACACTTTTCTCTCTTGTTTAAACAATCTCAAAGTTCACACCTCTGTAGAAAAATAAGGCACCCGTGGTTGCGTCAACATTGTTGTGTTTGTTGGGGAGAAAACTTTCAAATATACAGTGCAGCACTTCAGAGTCACACTGCTAGCGATCAAAGATTTATGTAAAGTTGGCAGCTGAACACATTCTGTACTGTACAGGAGACACAGCACGAGATTGATTGACAGTGGTCTACAGCCAATCAGGATGCAGAACACAAAAAAGCAAAATTGCACCCCCAAAAAATCTGCGAAACAGCAAGGGCGCGAAATGTGAACCGCATTATAGCGAGGGACCACTGTATACATGTAGACCTTCTGTTATCACACTTTCTTTTGTCCTTTTTGGACGGAAACCTGAAGTAACTCTGAACGTCTTTAATTGTGTCAGCTTGCTCTGCTTTTCCAGACAGTCTGATTCTCCCAGCTGATTTAATTCTCGCTGCATGTTTTATTCCTGCGGTGTGAGGCAGAGTTCAGCTGGCCAACATGGAAGTGTGAATGTAGCCTGTTAAATATCCCTGGATGAAAGATATTAAAGTGGCGAATCTGACTCTGTGTGTGTGTGTTTCTCTCTCTCTGTGCAGGTCGTCATGCTGAGGACATTTTCGGGGAACTGTTTAACGAAGCCAACAGCTTCTACCTGAGGATGAGCAGCCTGCAGGAGAGGGTGGACCAGCTGGCTGTGAAAGTCACCCAGCTCGACTCCACTGTGGAGGAAGGTGTGTGTGTGAGGATGTGTGTTTTTATTCTCTTTGTGTGTGTGTTTGCAGCACTATAGATTATTAATTGTGCTGTTAGAGAGCACTGACTGTTTCTATGAGTGTACACGTGTTTATGTGAACTGCTATTAGGACTAGCGTGGGTGTGTGTGTGTGTTTGTGTGTGCAGCATTTTAATGGCTGTGCTGATGATTTATTGATGAGGGGTCTCTAGGCTCTTATATTATGCCCTGTGTGGGTGTTTGAGTGTGCGTTTGAGGTCCTGTGAGTGAGTGAAGGTGTGGCTGAGTCTCACCTCAGAGTAGCCGTTAGGACTCGACTTTTGGAGCTCGAGTTAATCCTCGGCTCAGGGTTGGTCGGGATAAACCGAGGCATCTGTGAGTCCTCGCAAAGGTAGAAGGCCATCTGCTTGGTGCGTGTCAACAAGCTGTTTCACTTTCTTTGTGTCTGTCCGCCTCATGTTTGTGTTGGAGTAAACACTCTGAGATAAACGCATCTCTGCAAAGCTTTTAACCTGTGTGTGTGTGTGTGTGTGCGTGTGTGTGTGTGTGTGTGTGTGTGTCCCCGGCACTATGGATTATTAATTGTGTTGTTAGAGAGCACCGACTATTTCTATGAGTGTACAAGTGTTTATGTGAGCTGCTGTTATGACTAATATGTGTGTTTGCTGTTTGCACAGTGTGAGTCAGGATCTTTATCTCCATCATTAAGCTTCAGTCTGTCTCTGAAGGTCAATTCTCTTAATGCAGTAATTGATAGGCCTACACACACACACACACACACACACACACACACACACACACACACACACACACGGGGAGTTCTGTGTGTATGTTCTTTTTTTAAAATCTTTGATCTCTCTCAGACGTTTATTTATCCTCCTGTGCCTCTAACCTTTTTTGTCTCATCTTTTCTTCCTCCATCCTCTCATGTCGGCCTCTCTGTTCCTTTTGATTTGGCTCAATTTTCTCTCCTTTTATCCTTTTCCTGCCTTTCCTGTTCTCTCCTCCTCGTCACTCTCTGAGAAGCCCTCATCCCCCTTTCTTTTCTTCTGTTTTCCTTGTTTTCTTTCCCCACTGTGTCTCCCCGCTATCCTAGACTCCTGTTCTTCCCCTAATGCCCTCTCCTCTCCTCTGGTTCCAATTTCCTGTTTCTTTGTTTCTCTTCCTCCTCCCCTCAGTCTTTCCCCACCTTACTCCTCCCTTTTCCTCTTTCTCCTCTTCCTCCCGTTTGTCTGGATATATATTTTTCGTCTGTAGCTCTGTGCGTCTCTCTCTGTCTGTGCTGATACTGCCGAGTCATTCTGCAGCACGCCGGCCTCAGACAGCGTCAGAGAGAGCAGCACAGACGAGGATAAAAAGGAAAAGCTCAGCAGTCTTCTGTCTTATCCTTCCCTCCCCTTATCTCGCCTCCTCCTCCTCCTGCTCGCCTCCTCACACTTTTCCACCCTCTCTCTCTCGTCTCTTTCTGTCTCTTTTTACCTCTTCCTCCTCCTCTTCCTCCTCCACACAAACCATTTCTCAGTCTTTTAATTCCTTCGTTTCCTTTTCCACACATTCACTCAAATTTGTTTTCTGTCTCATCATGTCCCACTACTCATTTTTCCACCTCCTTTCTGATTCCTCGCTTCCTCTTCTTCATTGCTTCTTTTGTGCACCACCCTTTTTTCTTCCGTACATGAAGAAAGGAAAGGAGGAGAGAAGAGATGGAAGGAGGAAGGAAAGAAGGATTGCGAGAAGGAAGTGAGGAAGAAATGAAAGCAAAGAGAAAGCAAAGAAAGATGATCTAAGGTCAAAAAGGAATGAAGGGAGGTAGGAAATAAGGAAGGATGGAAGAAAAGAGAAAAAAGGGGGAAGGAGCCTACAGGAAGCAGCACGTCCCTCCAGACAGTAAAGTGATTATAAATTGTTCACATAAATCCAAATAACTCTAAATTCAGAGGTTAGGTCAGTGCAGAGTTCCTTAATCAGTGTGTGCATTACACGAATGTGGTTATTAATGGTGTTTAACACAGTTTATGCATGTGTATGTGCAGAGAGGGAGGTGAGTGTTAAAAAGGGCCGGAGAGGAGAAAGAGGAGAAGGAGAAGAAGAGCAGAGAGAGCGAGGTCTCTTTGAAGATGTGTCTGAATGAAAGTTGCATTAGCTGCGAGTTTTGTGGATTATTCATTTGGCTGTAGGGAAGGAAGCTTAGGGAGGAATGATCAAACAGACAGGAGTGTGCTCTGACTGCACACACACACAGATCAAACGGCCAGTCGCCCTTTGGTGTCTGCAGGCGGATTTTTAAGCTAACCATAGATTTTTCAGTAATAAAATGTGTCCATACAAACACAGACATGCTGCGTCAGTGCACAGAGCTAATGACAGGAGCGTGTGTGACACTGACGTGGTTTAAACTGATCGTATAGGACACTGATCACGCCCTGATCGTCTCTGTGTGTGTGTGTGTGTGTGTGTGTGTGTGTGTGTGTGTGTGTGTGTGTGTGTGTGTGTGTGTGTGTGTGTGTGTGTGTGTTTAGCCATCTGCTAGATCCTGGATAGCACTGCAGCGGTGATAAATCTCTCACAGGATTGACACACATACGTGTCACGTTCTGACACTTAACACACCGCCCAGCCTCCTGTTGTTGTGCAGCCACAGTTTGCATGCGTGTGTGTGTGTGCGATGCTTGTTAAGCTGATGCAACAAGCTCCAAGTCTAATCTGACCCTGCTGTCCTATTATTTGTGCATGCGTATGTATGCGTTCGAGTTCAAACACCGTTTAAGCTGTATGTTCTGTATCAGTCGATATGCACACGATGTGCGTGTATTTGATCCGTTTATCCGTTTTACTTCTAAAATGATCGTCTATAGGTTGCAGAATCGTAGCAAACATTTACCACGCCGCTTTTCAACGACCGATAAACCCATAAATCTCAACAAGGTCAGAGCTGCGTGTGTAAAGTTACCATTGAGGGTCAATAGCTGCTCTGAGTGTGTTATGGCTCCTGCTTGAGCAGCATGTGCCGTTTTATTTGTCGACGGAAAGGTCGAAACGATGAGGTTAAAGTGAAGTGCAACAGTTTGTATACTGACGGGGTTTTGGCGGCACCCTGCTGGGCTGGTGGGCGGGTGGACACCCAAGTTTGTGATTGCGGTAACTTAAGAACGAGACGACTTGCTAACATTCTGGGACGAGTTCAAATCCTGGCGAGCTTGACCTCACAATCAGAGGTCAACTGCTAGGATTTTCACATTTATACTACATGTGCATCTACCAAGAGGCTGATGGCTAGTATTATTATTAATATTAGTATTATTATTTTCTTTGATTAGTTGCTAACCCCTTATTTCCTGCGTATGTTTTAAGGCAAGAGAAACAAAATACAGATTCTTCATCCATCCATTCTCTTCCACTTATCAGGGTTATAAATTAGTCAAACAAATACAGGAAATTCGTCCAAATTCGGTGTGAATGGCCAGAGTTGTCCCAGCAGCCTGCTGATGTGTTTTGGAAAAAATTTGCGGACTTTGAAATTTTCTTTTTATAAATTCTACGGCTTTTCCTGCTGACAAAGACCTCCCCCACAGCCATTTAGTTAAGTAATTGAAGATAAATTATGTGAATTTCAGGAGCGGGACCACGCCTCCAAACACGCCTCTTCCGGGTCTTGTCCATATATGACCCCCCCAGTTCTACAAGCTGTTTGTTCTCATTTTCGTGCCCCACCCTAGTTCCCCCTTTTTTCAGTTCTTTCACTTCTTCACTTCTCATTAGTACATGAGCCCAGGAGCCGACACCAGTCCCAAACCTAAAATGAGGACATGGGCAAAGTTCCTGTTTTTTTACTATTAAAGAAAATCTTTCTGTAATTTTACACATTTGTCATGTAGAAAAACTGAGACGTGTTGTTGAAATTTGTCTTATCTTGTATTAAGACATCTCAGGGTTTAAATGTGTTGTTAAACTTCTTTACACTGACAAAAAGGGGGATTTCGCTATCATATCATATTTAATACCCCCAGTTTCTCAGACTTGAACATGCATATTTATAGAGTCTAGACTTCATAAAAAAGCAGATCATCTTTATTTAATGAAGAACTCCAGCAGACGCACGCTGTCATTCAGCCCAGAGCATGTGACGTGTGATGTAATGGTGTAGTGGGTATGATAAATGGGAAGTGATTAGATGCATTTTATCTGTGAGCAGTGACACAAGATTGATTAACTCCACTGTAGGAAGCTAAAAAAAAAAGAGGAAAATTATTATTTTCTGATGATTATCTGTTTTTATTTTTCACTCGGATTGTCCGTAATTGTCCTTAAACTAGATTTTAAAAAGTTTATTTTCCAGGTTGATGTTTTCTTTGGTCACTCCATCAGACTGAAGCTTGAATTAATTGGCATTAAAAATCTGCTAAACTTGTGCTAATTTTTTCTAAGAGCCCTAACAAGAGATTAGGCTCTTTTTCTCTTAATGCCACAAATCCTGGCTTTGATTCATGCGTTAAAAAAAAAATCGAGGGTAGAGGAGAGTGATGCATATGAAGGAATTAGTGGCTGAAACCGGCTGTTTTGGGGGATTATGATGTCAAACACCAGTGTTTGTGACTCTGCCGGCTTAATCGCCGTGTTGTTGTTTTTCATTCTGTTTGCTTATCATAATTTAATGCTGTCCTCCTTCTCTGTTTCCAGTTTCTCTGCAGGACATCAACATGAGAAAGGCCTTTAAGAGCAGTACCATTCAGGACCAGCAGGTGGTGTCGAGGACCTCTGTGCCCAACCCTGTGGTGGAGATGTACCACCGCTGCGACAAACCTCCACCACTTAATATTCTCACCCCCTATAGGTCAGTCTTTTAGCCTCTCTGCCAGTATTGATAATTTACCAAGCTCCGCTGTTTTTTTTTTCTTAGTTTCACTTCCTCCTCCTCGCAGGGATGACAAGAAGGACGCCCTGAAGTTTTACACCGACCCCTCCTACTTCTTCAACCTGTGGAAGGAAAAGATGCTGCAGGCCACTGAGGACAAGCGCAAAGAGAAGAGACGGCAGAAGGTACGATGTGTGCGCCGAACGAGTGTTTGTGAGCGTGCGCTGTATGTTTGGGTGTACGTCACCGTGGTCTGGAAACGGTTAAAGAAATTCATCTTCTGCTTTATTTTGCGAATTTTTATTTTCCTGCCCGGTGGTGCCATCTATGCTGTTATTTCAGTTTCATTTCTCTCTGACTGTACTCTCCATTTAGCTTTGCTTGGTTGTTTAATCGGCTATCGATGCAGCAGCAGCTGAGCAGGCCGGTTATCCAGAGACAACAACGTGATCAAGGGAGAACTTATACGAACGTTGTATTTGGCTGTAGTTACATACAGTGTAAAACTCTTGAGACACCACTCATTGCTTTATATTTTTCTTCCAAGCAGCCAGACCTTTAAGTGCTCTTGAGTAATAGTTCTCCAGGCTTTCTGAAGGTCTTTCAGAGTTCTTCTTTGGACATTGTCTGCTTTTTCACTCATTTTCAGTCCAGTTGTGGAACCTGACCATTTTTAGAGGATTTTGTTTGTTAGACCAGCGGTCTCCAACCTTTTTTGCGCCACGGACCGGTTTATGCCCGACAATATTTTCACGGACCGGCCTTTAAGGTGTCGCGGATAAATACAACAAAATAAAACTATTACCGGTACCGAAAAAAATAAGATTTATTCATAACACACGTGAAAAGACCCAGGAAAACCAAGTTAACGGTACAAACGATAACAAAATAACACTGAAAACCGATAAAAACCCTGAAAACCATACATTTCACACCTGAGCCTCAACTCTCGCGGCCCGGTACCAAACGACTCACGGACCGGTACCGGTCCGAGGCCCAGGGGTTGGGGACCGCTGTGCTAGACCACTGAACCCTGACCTATGAATCATTCAAGAACAGAAAAGGCACCTAACTCAAAAAGTGTTTTAGCATTAATCAGCAAGACCGTGGCTAATAGCTGTTTCACCTCGTCCTCTCATATTGTGTGCAGTGTGTCCCTTAAAAAGTTTGAGGAAACTTGACAAGTGGAAAGAAGAAGAAGAAGTGGCGAGTCTAAAAATATATATCTATAGCAGATGAACCGCATCTGAAGCTGTGTCCCAAAACCTAGGCCACGTCCTTCGGAGGACCCGGCCTTCGCGGTCTACGTGGGCCGGGTCCTTTGAAGACCGAGAAGGCTGGAAGTGCGAGGCTGTGAAATGGGACGGTCCAGCCTTCAAATCTGCGTCACCGCTGTCTCGGTGGAGTCCAGTAAACTCAGCTCTCTGCTCCTTGCTATCTAAAATATAACAGGACACGACCGTCTCACACTTCTGTTTAATCAGTTTTCTGTTTGATGTTTATTCAGCTGTGTGAAAACCACCCGAGGGATTAATCAACTTTTATTTAATTTAATCTAATAACTTTAATCTCAACCAAAACGATTTACTCCCCAACAAGTAAAACACTGAAAAAGCTAAACAATAACGTTTTTAAGTTATCTGAGTGACTTATATATCATGTTTAACCTGAGTAGTGAAAGACGGCGGGGGTCTGAAAGCGATGAAGCCGGGAGTCCGCTGTTCTCACCGGCTCGAGTGACATTGAACCCCCAGCTAGCTATCGAGCTGGTGGGTAACGGACGTCTCCGAAAACATCGGAGCGCTTTTGCAAATATGCGATGTCTTGATAAACCGAGCAGATATTTGAAGTTTACACAGCTACTTTCTTGCCTAAAATATGTTAAAAGTTTATTTTGTGACCCAGAAAGATTAATAACAGTAATATTAAAAACTTAGTAGCGGCCGCCATTGTTTGGAAACTGGAATTGGCTGGGCCGCGCTATGAATTCTGGGATATGGTGGGCCACGAAGG
Source organism: Copadichromis virginalis (assembly GCF_057382275.1). Classification (NCBI taxonomy): domain Eukaryota; kingdom Metazoa; phylum Chordata; class Actinopteri; order Cichliformes; family Cichlidae; genus Copadichromis; species Copadichromis virginalis. Next base: position 34,251,346 of record NC_140620.1, read on the forward strand.
ACACACCCGGCCCATTCTTCAAATCTGGGGAAAAGGAGGACGTATTTGTCGGCCGGATTCGGAGGAGTCTACGAATTTGGACAGTCTTCATCGTGTCGCTGTGACGTAATCGGTCTACAAATGTGGCCTCAGGAGGAGGCCACATTTGTAGCCTCCTCCGTAGGCGTTTCTGCTTGAAAGTCATGTCTTTTAGAGCCAGGGAAAAAAATCCAGTGAAGACCTGACACGGCCCTGAGAGATACAGTGGGGCAAAAAAGTATTTAGTCAGCCACCGATTGTGCAAGTTCCCCCACCTAAAATGATGACAGAGGTCAGTAATTTGCACCAGAGGTACACTTCAACTGTGAGAGACAAAATGTGAAAAAAAAATCCATGAATCCACATGGTAGGATTTGTAAAGAATTTATTCGTAAATCAGGGTGGCAAATAAGTATTTGGTCAATAACAAAAATACAACTCAATACTTTGTAACATAACCTTTGTTGGCAATAACAGAGGTCAAACGTTTACTATAGGTCTTTACCAGGTTTGCACACACAGTAGCTGGTATTTTGGCCCATTCCTTCATGCAGATCTTCTCTCGAGAGCAGTGATGTTTTGGGGCTGTCGCCGAGCAACACGGACTTTCAACTCCCGCCACAGATTTTCTATGGGGTTAAGGTCTGGAGACTGGCTAGGCCACTCCAGGACTTTCAAATGCTTCTTACGGAGCCACTCCTTTGTTGCCCGGGCGGTGTGTTTTGGATCATTGTCATGTTGGAAGACCCAGCCTCGTTTCATCTTCAAAGTTCTCACTGATGGAAGGAGGTTTTGGCTCAAAATCTCACGATACATGGCCCCATTCATTCTGTCCTTAACACGGATCAGTCGTCCTGTCCCCTTGGCAGAAAAACAGCCCCATAGCATGATGTTTCCACCCCCATGCTTCACAGTAGGTATGGTGTTCTTGGGATGCAACTCAGTATTCTTCTTCCTCCAAACACGACGAGTTGAGTTTATACCAAAAAGTTCTACTTTGGTTTCATCTGACCACATGACATTCTCCCAATCCTCTGCTGTATCATCCATGTGCTCTCTGGCAAACTTCAGACAGGCCTGGACATGCACTGGCTTCAGCAGCGGAACACGTCTGGCACTGCGGGATTTGATTCCCTGCCGTTGTAGTGTGTTACTGATGGTGACCTTTGTTACTTTGGTCCCAGCTCTCTGCAGGTCATTCACCAGGTCCCCCCGTGTGGTTCTGGGATCTTTGCTCACCGTTCTCATGATCATTTTGACCCCACGGGATGAGATCTTTCGTGGAGCCCCAGATCGAGGGAGATTATCAGTGGTCTTGTATGTTTTCCATTTTCTGATGATTGCTCCCACAGTTGATTTTTTCACACCAAGCTGCTTGCCTATTGTAGATTCACTCTTCCCAGTCTGGTGCAGGTCTACAATACTTTTCCTGGTGTCCTTCGAAAGCTCTTTGGTCTTGGCCATGGCGGAGTTTGGAGTCTGACTGTTTGAGGCTGTGGACAGGTGTCTTTTATACAGATGATGAGTTCAAACAGGTGCCATTCATACAGGTAACGAGTGGGGACAGAAAAGCTTCTTACAGAAGACGTTACAGGTCTGTGAGAGCCAGAGATTTTCCATGTTTGAGGTGACCAAATACTTATTTTCCACCCTGATTTACGGATAAATTCTTTACAAATCCTACCATGTGAATTCATGGATTTTTTTTTTCACATTCTGTCTCTCACAGTTGAAGTGTACCTCTGGTGCAAATTACTGACCTCTGTCATCATTTTAAGTGGGGGAACTTGCACAATCGGTGGCTGACTAAATACTTTTTTGCCCCACTGTACATCTGGGCCTTCAACTCATATACTGTTCACTGAAGCCTCATCAGAAATGGTCTCAGTGGAAGGGTGGCTGTGTGTGGGCTGAGGTATGCCAGATTACACAAGAACTGGACCCAAAATCAGTGACAACAGATCTGATGGAGTGATGAATCTGAATTTGAAAGTTTTGATTCAAATCCTGGAGGCTCTGTCGTGGTTTAGAGCTGCAGTGTTTTTGGAGATCTTGTCAAAATCGATGGAATTATGAATGCAAAAAAGTACCATAAGGTCCAATACCATCCAGCAAACATCTGATTGGATAGAAAAACACACAGTGGAACAATATCAGTTATGGATTGGCCTCCCCAGGGCCCGGACATCAATTTTATTAAAGCAGTTTGGGATCATCTAAATTCAGAAACATCCAAAGACGAGCTTTAAATGTCCTTGAAGAAGCCCGCAGAACTATTCCCGAAGACTGCTTAAAGAAATTGCAAGAACGCTTCCATAAGAGAGTTCTGACTGTGCTGAAGAATAAGAATATTTGCCATTTTCCTACAAAAATGTAAAGAAACCAGAGGTGACTCAAGTCTTTAGCACACTACTGTACGCTCACTTCCTGCTGGATTTAACTGAACTGTGTCCTGCTGTTTTAAAGTAGTGCATTCAGTTTGCAGGTCTGTGCGCTGGTCTACGTGAACACCAATAACCTGGAGCACTGAAAGGAGCTCCAGCACACCACCATTGCTCTCGTTTATTAATCCATTCAAACTAATAGGAACTGAGCTACGAGTATTTCAGAGCTGAGCTTCGGTGGTGTTCCCCTTCACACTTCCTTTGGCGCTCTCTTCCTTTGTTGGTGATTGTAACCGCTCAACAGCTGCTGCTGCATGTGTTTGCTGCAGTTCGGTCAATATTTCTGTTGAATTTAATGCTGCTCACATTTTTCTGTTCCCTCCCTTCGACCTGGAAACCATGCAGAACCTTCCCCCCCCCCCCTCCCACCTCCGAAACAACGCAGCTTCAGCTGTTACTCAACAGGTCTGAGAGCCCGAGCGAGCTGCAGGAGGATGGCTCCTCCACCTCTATCCTTTCCTCCCACAGCTCCTCCTCCTTCGTTTCTCTCTATCTTTAGTTTCCTGGCCTTTGAAGACACCCCCCACCCCCTCCTCCTCCGCCTCCTCTGCTCAGTCTAACGCACCAGCTTGTCTTTCTCCCATGTTTCCATAGGGCTGTCCGGCCCACCCTGACAGGCCCCACTCCAGACAGGCCCAACCCAGGAGCCCCCTGTCCATCTCTGTAAGACAACCCCGACCCCTAACCTAACCTGCCCCCGTTCTGCCCCCCCACTTCCCCTCCCTCCACTTCCTCCCCACACATCCCACTAGCACACATTACAGACTCACCTATCAAAGCAGACATGTCCTAACACCATTGAGACACGCTGATACACATGAAAGTACTAAGTAAATGCCAGCACACACACACACACTCCCTCCTGTTTGTCTGTGTGTGTGTTTAATGTCACCTCAGCTTAACACCTCACCGCCTTGCTAACCCTCCGTGTTTGGTTTGGTTGCTGTCCTGTGCTCCCACAAGTTTTGGCTCTGTCATCTGTACCGGTGTTTTTGGTGTTGTCGAATAGTGACTGGGTGGTGCTTACACTGTGTGTGTGTGTGTGTGTTGGGGGCTGGGTCAGTGTGAATTTACCCCGTGGTGAAGGAGCTGGTGATGGGGTTGAGCTTTTTTATATTTCCCTTTACACAGTAAATAAATAAATAGCCAACAGCTGAGTTTCCCTCTGCTCCTCTGTGTGTCTGTGTGTCACTCGTAGGAGCAGCAGAGGCAGGTTGAAGACCCGAGCAGAGAAGTGAAGAAGGTCAGTAATCACTTACTAAGTTTATTATTAATGGTCATTTAATTAGAGTTATCAACGTTCCTCTGAAACAAGAGTAAAGCAAGCGGTTAAATCCTCTATACAATCATTTAATGAACAGTTTTTAACAGAGTATAAAGCAGATCATAGTTTTGACAGGTGAAGTGAACAACACTGATTATCTCTCCATCGTTGCAGCTCTTAGTGGGCGGGATATATTAGAGAGAAGATGAACAGTTTATCCTCAAAGTTGATGAGTAAGAAGCAGGAAAAATGGGCAAGCATAAGGACTAGAGTGAGTTTACCAAAGGCCAAGTTGTGACGGCGAGACAACCGGATCAGAGCATCTCCAAACCGCAGATGCTGTGGGTTGTTCCTGGCCTGCAGTGGTCAGTGACAGGGTCATGAACGTCCAAGGCTCACTGATGATTGGGGAGCTAAGGCTGGCCCGTGTGGTCCGATCCAACAGACGAGTTACTGTAGCTCAAACTGCTGAAAAACGTTAATACTGCTTCTGATAGGAAGCTGTCAGAATACACGGTGTTATCAGTTTGTAGATCAAAGGGGTCAAGTTAGCAGTCACGCTTAATCTGTTTGTAATAATCAGCTGGTTTGGAGGCAGGTTTTCTATGTGCTTTTTTTGGAACTGAGTAAACACTTGCACATTTCAAAGCACGTTACTGTCCTTAAACATCAGTCTTTTCTTACATATCTCCTCCTCCTTAGACCCCAAATGACTCCGGGCTCCCCGACGTTTGTGGGAATATTGTGTTTCTTTCAGTTTAGCTTTGATTTCCATCGTTGACACCCATGAAAAATCGCTTTAATTCAAATTTACTGGCTTACTAAGAGTAATCTGACCTTCCTCCTTCATTTACACTGATTCTGCACTTTAGCAGATGTATTATCTGAGCTGGTCTTATACAGTCATCCTAACTGCATCAGTAACATCAAGAACTGATGAAGAAGAAAATAAATCACAAAGCTGCTTAGAGCCAAAGAAAAGTGAATTTGCTGGTAAAATACTTAATAAAAGTGGAATAAAAAGAGCAGAGACCACATTGTTAGTGTGGAGAGCTCCTAATCATTTTAAAAGGCATCTCTAGTAAATGCTGCTACTGGAGTAGAGGCAGTAAAAATCTATTTTCTATTAGTAGGGTGCAATACAGGTACAGCTGTTCTAATGCTCCGCTCTAAAGGTAGTGACTGTGAAAGGATTGCAGGAGAAAGATGTAATACAGCAGCTTAATCTTTCTAAACTCCATTACTATAATTATATACATATATAATTTTACCTGTAACTGCAGTGTAACGTGTCTGTTTCTCCCGGTTTAACCTTGAAGGTGCGTAAAGCTCGTAACCGACGCCAGGAGTGGAACGTCCTGGCCTACGACAAAGAGTTCAGACCAGACGCCAGGCTCGCCCCCTCCCCTTACCACGGCATGTCCTCTGAAGGCTCACTGTCCCCAGATAGCAGGTAAACACACGTGTGCACACACACATACATTAGCTACAAGTGAGGTTTGTCTCTGAGGTCCTGTTTCCTGTCCTAGTTTATGTGTACAGTCAGTGTTTGAGGATGGGCATTGGATGAGTGTTTCTCTCATCCTTTAAAGCCTATAAATACTATTCATATACTATAAATAGTACACAGTAAGCTGGCGTTGTTACACAGCCACTATAAGTGTCACATAATTTAAGCACATACCTGCTTAATACAGAGATTTAAGAAGTGCCAGCTTACTGTGTCGTTTACAGCTCTGTGCTGCCCTCTTCTGGCAAATGTAGTGCAGAGCACCTGGATTGCGTCACAGCAGGTTGGAGGAAACGATGAGGTTGACTTTCATTAGGGACTGAAGTCACTGCTGTGGCAGAGCAGGAAATAATACAAGGAATAGAAAATCTAACCTTTCTGTTATTATCATGATTCACTGCTCCTTCCTACCTGCCCTCTAATTTTCAATTACAACTCTCCAACAGATCAATGGCGTCCGACTCCTACCCAGCCAGCCCCAACCACCCCTCCACCCAGGCCTCCAGCACTGCCCACCCCGCCGACCACCACACCAGGGATCACCTCAGTGCCGCGGCCCAGACGCAGTCACTGGATCGGGGCCTGAGGCCGGCCAACCAGCCCCCGGGAGCGGGCGGTGCTGCGGCAACAGGTCGGCACGTGGCATCCCTGGGCCGAACCCCCTCGGGACACGGCGTCCAGGCCGGAGGAGATCCGACAGTCAACGGGCCGAGGCAGCAGTCGGTTAAGGACTACCGCGCCGCACACGGGTTTGTTTTCTGCGTGTTATTGCTTGATCTGTTTTACGGCTTTGTTTGCGTTTAGTTTGTTTCTACTCATTAAAAATCTTTAATTTACTTCTTTCCATCACCAGAGGGCAGCCCTCCACCATCCCCGAGTACTACATCCCGCCGGCCCCTCCCCCACCCCCACTAACCATCCCTTCTGCCCAGACCGCCTTCGACTCCACCAACGCCCCGCCCTCCGCCACCTCCGCTGTCCCCCCGACCTCTTCCGCCCTCTCCCGTCCCTACTCACCCTCTCCTCCTCCTCCCCCAGCCAACTACGTGCCCTCCCCCTCCCACCCGCCTTCAGGCGCACCCCCGGCCGCCCCTCCTCCTCCTCCTCCGGGAGCCCCCTTGGGCCACCAGGCCCACCCGTCACCCCCGCACGCCGCTATCGGTCAGTCAGCTGTGGACGCGGCACCCTCGACGAGGAAGTCCACCATGCTGGGGATGATCCCCATGAGCGACGCCCGCTCCGACCTGTTGGCGGCCATACGTAGAGGTGAGTGCGTCTGTATGAGGAAGGGACGCACAGGGTCTTTATTATTAGCCCCCACATAGAGCAGGGAAGTTAACACAGCTACGTTTCATTTTGGTTGCTTACAAACAAATTTATTTCATAAAAACTACCAGGATGGATGAGTTTGAATAACTGAAAAATGCCTTTGCATCCAAAATAGTTTGATTTTGGTGGAACAAACACATAAAGAAATTTTAAATGTTTTAAAGATTTTACACTATAAAAAAACCCCCAAGAATTTACTTAAATTTCTTAATAGAAATTATCTTTTTTTTGTTAACTCCGCCCTTCCTCTGCCCCCTCCAGGTATCCAGCTGAGGAAGGTGCAGGAGCAGAGGGAGCAGGAGGCAAAGAGGGAGCCCGTTGGTAACGACGTGGCCACGATCCTGTCGCGTCGTATCGCAGTGGAGTACAGCGAGTCCGACGACGACTCCGAGCTCGACGAGAACGAATGGTCCGACTAAAAGAAGAAAAAACAATAGAGAGATGAAGCGGGGAGAGTTAAAGGGGGAGAAATGTGACGCTAAGTTGAAACTTAAGGGGTTTGGTTAGTTTTAATGTTCATCATCAACTAAAAAAGTCTGATTAAAAAAGAATATCAGTCATACATTTCTCACACACCTGTTTGTGAACTTAAACCAGAGAGGTTTTTGTGTCCAGCCACCCAGGGCGTATGGCACAGTAACCACACACACTGTTTCAGCCCCACATCTGCTTATTTTTAACCTTTAACAACACTCAGTACTCAGCAGCTCCCCCTCCCCTACACGCTCTATTAGCAATATTACAGGCTCTGTGTGCAGGTGGGCCCCTAGTGAGTATGGGGGCGACGTGTTTACAAAACACAAGGTATATAGCACAAGACAAACTAATTATAGTGCAATCTTAACTCCTCTACCAAATGTTGAGAAAGGATTTATGGAAACGAGTAAGGATAATCAGGGAAAATAAAGAAAAATAGCTTATTAGCAGATAACTCGCTAGCTTTCTGGGTCATGCCTGTTTATGAAACACGCACACCTTCCTTTGGAGACACTGACCTTTTGAGAGTTTGGCTCATCTGAACCAGCATGAGACAGCAGGAGCAGCATTATCTCTGTGTAGTGAGCTGTCATGCATGCTAACAGGATGTGGCTAATGTAGCTGTAGCTAACGGGAGATAAAAGTGCTCTGCGGAGGGACGTACAGCTGGAGACGCTTGTCTGGAGAGCACCGTTAGTTTATGATTCAGTCACATTGACACATGCACTCAACAACCCTGCTTTTATATTGGAATATAACTAGTATGCAACCAGCTGAGCTGAGTCTCCTATTGCAAAGAGACGCGTTATAGACGAGTTGTGCTCTCTGGTGTTTAGAAATTAGAGGACAGTGATTTGCAAACCTTTGCCAGTCAGTCTGAGAGTCAAGTGTTCGAGTCAGTCTGCATTTGTTTGGAGACCGATTGCCTCCCACCAGGCAACCTGTGCAGTCGAGGTGAAAGCCCAGAAGGTTGGCGGTGCAGCATTTTGAAGCTCTGGACGACCAGTTAGTTGCTGTATCTACTTGAAGTCTGTTGGTGATTGCAAAAAAAATCCAATGCAATTACCAGGTAACCACCTTTTTTTTCTTCTGAGGTTTTTACTCCAGTGTGACTGAGCCACTAGCGTACTAAGGAAAAACTAATGGGGTTGGATTAAGTTACAAAGGATGTATGAAATTACATTTTTAAGAAAGCATTTCAAAGCTACACAGCCATAAACAAGTGCTAGTTAGCTGTTGGACGTACATGCTGTACACTCTGAGTTTTGGGCCTACCGTTAGTTAGTGAGGCCTTCCTGACTGTTACAATGATACAGGGAGAACGTGCAACATCGACACGTAAAGTCACAGAAGAAGAAAGATTAGGGGGTTTCCCATCGATTAATGTACAACACGAGGTCTCCCCCTGCTGGTTGAAGAAAGACTCCAGCTTTCATGTTGGCTTCACTTTTCAGACCATTAGCTGGGGCCATCTTTTATATACAGATTATGCTGGTGGGATATTTCTACAGTTGGGACATGTAAACAAACCAGTTCCAGTGTTGTTGGGCCACCGATGAGCAGATAATCTTATTCTCAAAGCCAGATAATATGCATTAACATATTTGAGCCCACTGGAAAATGTTCCTCGACATGATTATACAGCTCTTTTAAAGAGGTCCTATTCATAATATCAAACAAACACACGATCAGCAGCATTCGAAATGCTCAGAGTAATATTTTATGTCACAGGTGTGTTTATGAGCTCGCAGTACGCTGGCGTTAGCTTACAGGCAGAAACTACACAGAGAAATGTGGAAGCTGGCTCTCCAGGTACGTTTTGGGTACAAAAGTGATTGGACAGCCAAACTCTCAAAAACAAAAAAAGGGGTTGGGTCAGTGCATTTCCTAAAAACATACCTTCTAACGTTAGAATAGTGTGATGAAACTGTGATAAAAGACTCCACCCACCCAGGATGAAGCTGGTGTGGGAAAACAAGCGCCAGCAGCCTCGTTCGAGTTTCCCTCTCATTGAATAATTGAGCCCCATCTGCCCAGTCTGAACAGTGACTATCATGAAATTAGTTTTTGGTATTTTTTGTATTCGTTCATAAAGTGAAGCCTGACATTTCAGCCAGTGACTGTGTGCTGTGCTCTTGGTCTTATTATAAACGCTTCCACACTTAAACCACAGCTGGAGCAGCTCTCACAAAGCCCAAGGGTCAAAGGTCATGTCCACTCCTTCACTCGACCCTGGGTCAGCACTGCTGTCTGTGGAGGCTTTGTGAACGCAGCCCCTGGACTATAAATACATAAATGTAAGAGGCTCGCGGCAGTAATCTACAGTATATTCTCTCTTCTCTGTTTTCGGTATAGGTTTGGCTAATCCTCGGTATGAGCTGGTTGGACTGTAGTGTTTTTATAATGTGCTTTTTCTTTTTTCAAACGTGCTGCAGTGAGTTGTTCACTTTGATTTATTTTAGGCTTTTCTAACTGTCCAGGCCAGGATGAAGGTACCAGATAAAACAGGTATATCACAGAAGCCACGTAAAGGGTGATCTTTTGTTATTATTGTTACCAGATTGACCTTTAAACATTATCCTGCAAAGACAAATTCTAATATTGGTTTTAGTTTTCTTTTCAGTTAATCGATTTCTTTGTTGTTGTTAATGCTGCAACCTTTAATTGCAAAGCATTGTGGGAAGTGGAGTTCTACTCCTCCGTGTGCTAGCACTGCGGCAGAGATATTAACCCAACAGCGTTTCAGTCGGTTTTTAATTTGTGAGGAAAACGTGCGCTCTGAACAGTTTCTGATATTCAACGGTCCCACCTAACCAAAAAAAGTACAAGTGTACATGTGGAAGATTACATTAAAAGGTTTGCTCTACAACTTTTAGATTTGAAAAGTTAAAGGTGAAAATAGTTTTTTCAGGCTGTTAAGAAGGAAAGTGATTCATGAATCAAGGTGCATAATCGTGGATTCATGGTTAGAATTAAGCTGTATGGTGCAAAAGTCTTGAGTCACCTCATTTTTTTTTAATATTTGCTTCCAGGCAGCGTGGCTTTCTTGTAAATTTTGAGTAACCGTTCTCCAGACTTTGTGAAGGTCTTTCAGAATTTTCTTTGACATTGGCTGCTTTTTCACTCATTTTCAGTTCAGTCCTTGTACCTGAGCAGAGACTTAACACTGACCTATGACTCATTCAAGGATAACTTTACAGATAATTTTAAATTGTATCTTTAGTTACTTTGTAACTAGCAACCTGTTGCAAAGTTTTAATGGTTTTAATTTTTCTTGCTGAATCTAAGAAAAATTGACAGATAAATAGTATTTTTGTCTAAAAGTCAGAAATAGGAAAAAAATCCAACAAAGACCTGAAACAGACCTGAGAGATGCATCTGAACCTTCAGATGATCCGTCTACTGTTCACTGAAGCCTCATTAGAAATCAGTGGAAGTGGAAGGGTGGCTGTCAGGAAGGCTGAGGTATGTCAGATTACACAAGAACTGGACTGAAAATCAGTGACAACAGGTCTGATGGAGTGATGTAATAAGGTCAGAGTCTGCAGACATCTGTAAAACACGGTGGAGGCTGTGTTACGGTTTGGAGCTGCATCTCAGCCAGTGGTTTTGGAGATCGTGTCAAAATTAATGTGAATTGTGAACACAGAAAAGTACCATTGGTAAATCATTCAATTGGCAGCAACTTAATTTTTAACATGACAATGACCCCAAACACACTGCCAATGCAGTAAAATCATAACTGGATAGAAAAACACACTCAATGAAACGCTATCAGTCATGAATTGGCCTTCTCAGAGCTCAGATCTCAATATTGTTGAATTTGTGTGGGATCATCTAAAGACAGCCAACATCCAAAGAGAGCTTTGAATGTCCCTAAAGAAGCCTGGAGAACGACTCCTACTTAAAGAAATTACAAGAAATATTGTCTAAGAGTTCAGGCTGTGCTGAAGAATAAAGGTTGTCACACCAAATATTGACTTTTAAGTCTCTTAGAATTATACAAACTCAGTTTTTTCCTTATATGCTGTATTTACATGTATGTTTGCATGAAACTAAGGTACTGCACCTACTTCCAAAATGCAAAAAGATGAGGGATGGATCAGGACTTTTGCACAATATTGTAGTAGCCTGAAAATATGACAGTTTTGACTAGCCGGCCATATTTAGCTCAGAAAAAAGGGGGGGACATCAGTGGACATGTGGTGCTTGGTGGGACTCCACATTTGTCTAAATTGTACATTACAGCTGTTTAATTGTACAATCACTAACTTCAATGTCTAATTACTCTTGCACATGTAAAGTGTTCAGCAGCATTCGGCCTAATCTCGACCTCCATATCTCCTGCTGTAATAATCTAAGTCTGTATCTGAGACTGTTCAGACTGCTCAGTACTTTCACCTTTACCTGTGCAGGTTTATTCCCAATAACGACATGATTCTGAAAAAGGGACAGGGCTCAAAAGTAGCTTTAATTTTTTTGTTCTTGTATATAAACTCAATTAACTCAACAACTGCACTCTGCTGGAGATTCACAACTGGACTAAAGGGCGGACAATGAGTGGACAGGTTCTTGGTTTTCTCCCTGAATGTTTAGAATAAGATTTAAGGATTTGTGCCAAGGCCTGCGTTTATAGACATTATTACTGAAGCAAAAAAAAGCACATATGAAGAGATAGAGAGTGGATTTGCAACAGACCTGGCCAATATTTACCTAGAATTTAAAGAAAAAAAAAAAAGGAAGAAGGTTGTATCGTAACGGAGGATGCAAAAACCTAGAGAAAAGTGGTCTGATTGCTCTGATTGTTCTGATTGTTTATTCTATGGTCGTGTTGTTGTGCTGGAGCCATAGATATACTCAGTCATGAAATTCGCCCGGAGTAGCTGGTGACCCTGCAGCTTCTAAGAATGTAAAGCTGTGACTTTGACGATTTTGCTACTTCCCGTATTGTTTGATGTGCTGACAGCTTTTCCGGTCCTGGCAACAAAAGCAGAGACCTCGCATATCAAGCGTACCTTGTGTATCTATGGCTACTGGCTTCTAAGAAAACTTTGTTATGTGTTGAAAATGTGAAAAACGAACTATGTTGTAAAGACTTCTTTTGGTAAGGCAGCCTGTAAAGTAAAATTGGGGTAATATAACCTAGACAATGAAACTAAATGAAACTGTGTACTGCACACTAAAATCAACTGTAAGCAAGTATGCATGTAACTATAGCTAATAAATGGTGAACAAAACTGTGTATGCTGTACTTTTGTTTTAGGTTTTATGCATTAGTCACAGACCTGTTTTTTTGTGTCCCTTGTGGTTAACGTAGACACACTAATGGATCATCATTTGTAGCCCACCTTTGTTTTTTTCCCTCAGCCACATGTGAAAACACTCACCGCAAAACGTGCTAAGAAAACATCAGCATTACATCACTGTTCGTATGAGACAGGATGGAGCCTGCCATCTGAATGTCACAGCAGAAATCGAGACTCTTGAGTTGTGTGGTCGGTGTGGTCTTTTTCTGCTACAGACTCAGAGATGATCTTCTGCATACCTTGTTTGTAACAAGTGGTTATTTGAGTTACCGTTACCTCTTGGTACCAACAATGCATTTTCACGCGGTAAACTGCCACCCACTGGATATTTTCTCTTTTGATGGTTGGTTGTGTGGAAAAATCCCAGCATATCAGTTGGGATCGAATCACTAGAATTACATTTCTTCCCCATTTTGAGGTTAGATTTTAGCAGGTTGTCCATGACCATGCCTACATGCCTAAATGTACTGAGTTGCCGCCATAAGATTGGCTGATTAGGTATTTGCTTATTTTCAAATTATCATTATCAGTTAACTTTAATCAATTTAAAATAAGATTAATAGTTGTATTTGGGCACGTTCAGTCTTCTATAACAGGAGGATATAATAGAGAGATTTTTATACATTGATAGTTGTTAGACATCCTGTGACGCACATGATTTGATGTTTTCTGGCATTCATTTCTCCTTAACATCAGGTCAAATTATGTGCATTTAAATTTTGTTACAAAGAAGCAAACCTTACCAGCCCCTCTCTCACAGAGAATCAAATCTGATAAGTGTTACTAAGCAGTATCTGTCATTTCACAGCAATGACGTAAATCCAGCCATCATCACTTTATGTTCTCAGCGCTGTGACACGCCTACTGCTGGTGACGCGTTTGGTCCCAGCGCCGTGCCGTTCTGGGCCATTGGCAGGGTGGAGGAGGAACCGATGGGTGCTGTTTTGGACCGAGGAGTCATTTTGGGGCACAGATGGTGACACAGCAGTGAAGGAAACAGAGAAAAAAAAGAGAGCGAGAGACAGTTCAGTGGCAAAAACAACAAGCACTGCAGAAATGCTGGAATGATGAAGAGATTTTTATTTCGGACTAAAAACCTACAGCTGACCCATGCTCAGAAACAGAAATGTCTTGGTGATGGATAGTCCTTTTGCTTTGTTCTTTGCTTTGTTTTTGCTCCTAATTTCAGTCAGGATCTAATTTTGGAATCAAAGGTCTATAAATAAAAAATGTGCTTGATGGAACCGGTTCCCAGGATGACTTGCACAGATTGTATTTAAGAGAGGACAAGTGTTTGAGTCCGTCCTGCGCTGAGATAAATAAATATTCACCACTGATTAAAATATCACCTTCTCTAAATGATATAGAGGCACATAAAACAGTACATAGTAGTTGTGTGAGCTACTATTGGCATTATTTCTGTAGTTTTAAAGGGAGGACAAGGAGACCAAATACAGTTTTCAAGTGACAAGCAGTTTTTGTCGAGCTGCTCTGAGACCCAAAAAGACTACAAGGTAAAGAGTAACAGTACAGGTCAGTCAGTGGCGGTCCCAGCCTGTTTGGCGCCCTATGCGAACAATCCCTCTGGCGCCTAACCCTAACCCTATGACTATGACTGCACATTTACTCCAACATCATCCTCGTGCAAAGACAAGTGGAAGCAGACAAAAACAACAAGCACGCATGCTACAAACTTTACCCGAGTCATTTAGACAGCCGTTAGCACAGGATTCTCCTTATGGGGACCTGATATGTTTAATATGCTGCTGAGAATATAGCCCAGAAGAAGCGGATAGTATAGCTTTTGTTTTGGAAAGAGACATTTCTCTGTAATAAACTCTCTTTTCCAAAGATGAGTGATTTCTCGATCAGATAGATTTATTTTATCCCTTTGTTGTTTCAGCAACATTAAATTTAAAAACTGTACTTTTGAGATAAAATATATATTTATAATTTTAATAAATGACAAATTAAAAAAGGCATGAACATTTTTTTGTATCAAAAAAATATCGACCCGTGACACCAAAGTATCGAACCGAACCGAACCATGAATTTTGTGTATTGTTGCACCCCTACTACATACCTAATTGTACCTCAAATATGAATTTTATACTATAGGTGGATGAAGAGTGTGTAGCACTATTATCTCACAACAAAAGCGTCCACAGGTTCAAATACAACATCTGGACATTGGCTTTCCGTCTGTCTGTTCTCCCTGTGCCGGTGTGGGTTCCTCTCGCATCCCAAAGACATTCATGTGGTTAACTCATTATTCTAAGGTGGCTGTAGGTGCGAATGTGAGCCGGAAGGTTGCAGGTTCGATCCCCAGCTGTCTTTCTTGGTCGTTGTGTCCTTGGGCAAGACACTTCACCTACCACCTACTGATAATGGCCAGAGGAGCCAATGGCGCGATATGGCAGCCTCACTTCTGTCAGTCTGTCCCAGGGCAGCTGTGACTACAACTGTAGCTGCCTCCAACAGCGAGTAAAATTGTAAAGCGCTTTGAGGGTGTCGAAAAGTGCTACATAAATGCAATCCATTATTATTATGTATCATTAAGGCTGCCTCGACATATTTGGTAATTTTGGCTGTAAAAGGGCCAAAAATCATATTATAAGTGAATTCTTTTGCCCCTTTTTTCAGAATACCCTCAGCTTTCAATATCTGGAAGTCATTTTACATTATTGTATTGTTGTGACAATGAAACAACAGTTAAAAAATATCCAGGCCTTTTGGGGGCGTTGCCACTTCTCCACACCCATCATTCTGCTCCATGAGTCATCAATTTTTACATGTGATTGGACCGTCGCAGCTTGTGCCCCCTAATGATGCACCGTGAAGTTTCGTAAAGCTCGTTTTCTTGTCTTTTAGTCACCATTTGAAATGTCTCTCTTGCCCAAATGGTCGAGGAGTTACGCTAGTGTGAAGCGCACCTAAGTGGAGTTGGCTTTTCTTTTTCCAGAGCAGTAGCTTGCAAACCGTTTGTGCTACCGTAATACACCAAATATCCCTGTAAAGCGCAGCTTCTCTTCTTTCAGTAACCAGGTGAATTTTTTTTCTAGCTCAAATGGTCGATGAGTTACGGTAGTCCAAAGCGCACATGGTAAAACCTAGGCGAAGTCGAGTTTTCCTTCTGTGTTCACATAGCAGTAGCTTGTGAACGATTTGTGCCACAATGACAAGAGGTATGTTTGAAGGAATAAAGGTGAAGCTTTACAACCTAAAAATCCTATCCGGACCGGTCGTTAAGTCTGACGTCACTAGCCGTGTCTGGGCCTAAACTCCGCTGCAGGTCCATATATCAAACGATCACTATGGCATTACTGAGGGTTGAAAAACTGTCTAAAGTCTTTCATCTTTAATAAAATTATCAGCGTTCTGCTCTACCAGGTGTAATAATTGAGTTTAACATCCAGGCAAGACAGAAAACTAAACAGCAGTGACGTTTGTAGGGTTACTGAAGTTGGGCTAGCTGGTATATAATGATGTGCTACGTGACCGCTAGCGACAAAGCTATGTTAGCATAATATAAACAAGCTAACTCTTTTTCCATTCGATAAAAGTTAACGTGAGTGTTCTCGGTGGTCAGGAACAAATGTAATCGCATGGCAGGATGTTGTAAAAGGACCAAACTTCAGCCAGGAGAACAACTGAGATAATCCATCCACAATACGAGGTTAGTCATTCATATACTGCTGCATGGGCTGGGCTGTAGTTACATCCTAAGGTTTTAAAAACTGAGCTTAAATAAATGATTAGCGGTAATAAAAGCTGAGGGAGGTCAACAGTGGTCGCTGACTGTTTTAGGAGCTTTTTGAGATCAAATAGAAGAAAATACAAAACATTAAACATGTTAACAACACAAAAGCCATATTAAACGCAGACTACTTTAGGCCCGGAAGTAGGATTCGTCGCGTCATCACTTAACGACCGGATACCAACTGTCAAGCATGGTGGTGGTACCATCATGCTCTGGGCTGTTTTGCTGTCAATAATACTGGTATATGGTATGCTTTTGACCATGTGTGGATTAGAGAAATTCAGAAAAATAAATTCAGACTTGTGCACCTAATTCTTGTTTTCTAAAGCCTATGTGTGCTGGCCAATCATCCCACCCTGGAAAACAAACAGTTCAAAGATATGATTAAAAGCCCAAAATTACCCTGACATTCATGCCCATGAAGGGTGGATGTAAACTTCTGACCATAACTGTACGCTGGTTTCATCATTTGAAACTTTGGTCATGTTTAATATGTGCATGTAGCAGAATAAATATGACAATAAACAGGAAAACATAACAGGTTCTCTGTTGTATATAGCTGTGCTTTTGTAGCATTAAGGCTTCTCACACTTACCAAATCCCTTGTCCATGCATCTGAAGGGGACTGTTTTTGTATGTCTCAGTGGCGCCAAACAGCGAGAATTAAATCATGTCACATTTTTCAGGGTCACGTGTATTAGATGCTCCATTTACCAAAAAAATCATCAGTTCCTGGAAAACTTTAAAATATGCCAGATCAGTGACTTAATAACTTTCAGTTTTACATTAAGTCCACTCGTGAATCATCTCCTCGCCACATGGAGTAAGTCATCGTCACAGGCTCCATTCGAATGTTAATCAGTTTCATATCAGGCTCAGGATGTGTGTGCGTGTCGAGTCAGACACGACAGATGCGGAAACATCACCACCTTCTGTGCGTTCGTTTCTCCCTCGAACACATGCACATACATCGAGGTGATTTGCAGCATCCTGCAGCAGATGGTGGAGAGAGTGCTGTGACTCACTGAGGGTGTAAGGGTGCATACAGAGTGAGAAGGAGACAGTAAGGATAAGGAAAAGGGGAGAAGGGCTTTGCTTCGTGCTTGTTGCAAGAGAGCTGCTGTAATGACGTAAAAGAAGCCCATCGTGTGTGTGTGTGTGTGTGTGTGTGTGTGTGTGTGTGTGTGTGTGTGTGTGTGTGTGTGGATGCTGCGTCTTTTCCCTTAGTCTCCTGACTGCGCAGTACTCACCTCTGGCCACACGGCGGAGCTCTTCGCCTCCATGTGGAGACCGCATAGAGGTGAGTCAAGGAGTTTGAACATCACCTTTTAAAGTCTCACGCTGTCACCCACACGCTAGCAGGTGAACGTGTTTATCAAGAACTTAATTAAAGGTTAAACGATAAACACGCTCACCTGCGTCACCAAGTCTGCAGCGCCGTTAATTATTTATCAAGACCCCACCCTTCAGCAGCACCCTCGCTATGGCTATCGTTGTCTCCAGGGAATACACCAACCTAAAGACGTGTAGATCACACAAATGTGTGTGTTTCTTTTAGTTTTTAGGTTGCCACACAAATACATATACACTTTCTCACACCTTTCCCAGCATCCTGTCCCTCTGGGCTTCCTGTTTTCTTCTCCGGGAATATCAAACGTGTTTTTTGTGTGCGTGTTGCATCTTTTATTGGAATCTGTCCCTTCTTCTTTCCCGATCCCTCTTCTCCCTGCCGGGATATCTCGCCTTCTCTGCTGTTATGCAAGCAGGGAGTGGTTTAATAATTCAGCACCATCTTTTCTTTTTTATTCCCAGGCTTTCCTTCTACACTACAGTGACCTGCAATGTTGACTCATACGCACTCATAATCCCCACACACACTCGAAAATGACACCCACACACCGATAATGTCACACAACCTACAAAGCAATGACGTTACTCCACTCCAGAATTTTTTTTTCCCCTTTTTTATTCTTTTTATTTTATTTGGCAAATTATTCTCCACTTTTTCTTCTTTCAATTTTTGCAGTCTTTTTTTTTTTCATTGTTTCTCTTTTCATTTATTTACAATAGTAAAAATAAATCTTTCTCTTCAAGGTTTTACATTCGACATTTACAAGTGCAATGTGTAACATGTCCATCTTATAAAGTGCATTTGTACTTTTTAATCATGAGCCGACCGTGTTGCCGCACAAACCCGAGAGGAGCAAAAATCAAAGGAAACACAGTAAGAAATCATAGAAATCCAGGAAGAATGATTCAAGAACATCATATTAGCTCTCTGACATCACAGTATTGTTACCCAATAACACGCTCGGTGCTGCTTCTCATCGGGACCGACAGCATCGATGCGTAAAACTACGCCTTTTTCTGTCCGTGAAGGCCATACTCGGTCCGATAGAAAATTAGCTCTATAATGGTTTTTTTGAAATCAATTGACAATCTCTGCCAGGTTGTAGGTTACAGAGGAGACACATTATAAGCCTGACTGACAGTTGAGCTGGTCCTGCTTATTTGCTGTAGGCACTCGCCCCAAACCCTGCTTTTTTTCAAAAAAACACAAATAAACAGAACCTTCATGTAAATGCTTGTGCTCACAAGAAAATAAAAGAGGCTTTAAAGGATGGATAAGGAGACTGTATATAAAAATAGACACACGAGAACGAAGAAAACAAAGACCGGCAATGTTTTTCTGCCTACCGCAGCAAGGTGAAGGTTTGCCTCTGCCCCCTGGTTCATTTCGACTTATTTACTCCCACCCCTCCTTTTTCTTTTCTACTCCTCTTTTTCTTTTTAATCTGCTTTCGGTGGGGACTATTTTTAGACGGCGCCTGACCGACTAGCTTCCTGCAGGCCACGGATAGCAAAATGTTAGACAAGAGAAAGAGACAGAGGGAGGTGGGAGGAAGGAGTTGAGGATGGCAAAGACGGGCTGAATGGAAAGAAGAGGAGGGGGAGTAAAAAAGATTGATAGAAAGAAATGAGGGGAAAAGGGTGTTTTCTAAAGGGGGGGGGAGTGGCAGGTGAGTGAAAGCGATGGGGAGGAGGAAAAAGTGAAGTTTTTTCAAACAGAGGAGGGGGTGTCTTTGAAACGACCTGCTCCCTTAGACACGACTCAGACAATATGACGTCACCGGAGCCCTGACTCTGTGATGTAAAACTGCTGCTCACGAACTCTCCGTCTCCCTGTCGATCAGTGCGATTGTCCCCCCCCCCTTTCTTTTTTAACAGATAAAACCCTTCACTTTACTGCAATCTGTATCGAGGCTTGTGTTTATCTGCAGTTAGAGCAAAAAATAAGTATATATAGGTCAGAAAGATTTACTGGTTCTAATGACTTTGCGTCTTTGCCCTCCGATTAACTTAAGATATATACAAACCAAAAAATAAGACACTAGAAAGTCAAAAATTATGGCACTTTTTTTAAGCATATCCGACACACAACTTTCCCCCCCAAAGAAACTTTTGACGTTTGTTTATAGGAAGAACACAGAAGAATAGGAAGAAACACACGCTCACAACAGACTCACAGCAGCGACCATGTCTTGTAACTCATGCCCTGATGAACATTACAAAAATATACATTTCTGTACAGCATTGCATAAGAAAAATAACACACGCACGCACACATGCGCTCTACACGCTCACTTGTACGGTATTTCTTTTCTTTTTAAAAACTGAATTATAAGTCCTGTATAGCGGCTGACAAAAACCATTCTGCGTGTTTGTGTTTACAGTTAGAGTTGCTATGGTTCATTACAATTGGCTATGATCCCGGGCACACGCGTTAAACCCACACACACACACACACACATACACAAACACACAGTGAGTGGTCGCTCCACTCCTGTCCCAGGAATGGTAGACTGAGTAGTGGCATATTCACAGATGAGTCTTATTAATTGTTAAAACAACCGCTTGATGGACATGCCAGATGGGACAGTTTATAAAATACATCTGGAATTCACAGCGACTGATTAGTTGCCGCTGTGTTTGGATTTCAGCAGGCTTGTTATATTTATATATAGCAATTAAATATATATTTATATTTAAGATTTTATGCAGAGTTGGATCAAATGAACATTGTGAGTTTTGCTTTAGTTTTTTGGACACCCAAAAACTGCCTAAATAGTACTGTGAAAGTGCAAAACTGAAATCCTTAAATTTCAATCACAGCTTTTCAATTGGAGACTTAAGGTCACCAAATATTTAAACACACTGAGAATTATGTTATTTTAAAAAAGAGAGAGAGATTATATCTTTATGCTTTTGTCACACAAAAAAGTAAAATTTATGTGGTTTTATTTCATAAAATATGTGATTAATATGTAACTTACTGAGATGCCGACATGCTAGCGCTAGCTGGCAACCTGCTAATGCCAATTAGTCACAATATTTCTCTAAGCATCTGTTTTCTTCATCTTTAATGGGCTGTTTACACCATGAGTTTTTTGTTGTTTAAACTGTATATAATTCAATAGAATAAAAGGAGTTTGTGAAGGCAAAGAAGTAGTTGAAGGTAGCTAGCCTATTAATAGCTAGCAAGCTAGTTAGCAAGGTAGCTAACAGGATGCTAGATTCATGGATATTAGTACAGTACTTTTAAACCAAGATGGCTACAACACGAGGCTTTAAAACAGGACTTTTTTTTAAAGAACTCCTGCCAGGGTGAAGACTTTCAGAAACTTTGTTTCTGCGGCTACATGTGGACAAGAAAAACTGAGCTTTTGTTTCAGAGCATCAAAGATATTTATCTTTATCTCTTTAGCCACTATCTCTTTTCTGGACTCTGTTTATAGTAACCATTGTCCTTAATGTAAATATGTAAGACAAACTGCGTGTGTTTCTGTTCTGTGTCCTGTGTACTGTTTGTTGTATATGTGTCTTTCTGGCTGCCGTTACAACCAAATTTCCCCTTGTGGGACAATTAAAGGATTATTCTATTCTATTCTCTATTTTATTGTTTGTGAGCTTCTGACTTGCCAACATTTCCATATGGTTAGGGTTATGGATATCCTTCATCATCTTGATGGAACTTGAGTACAGAGATATTTTTGGAAACAAACTTGAAAAAATCCTTGTTTTTAAAGATATCCATGTGCATGTGGACGTAGACTAAGTAATGCGGCGTTCGCTAATTTAAAAATTTCCATGGTATCATTGAAATCCACATTTAGATATGTTGCTGTTTGGATTTAGGAAACTGTAGGAATGTCATAGCTTATACTAAGTCTACTTTTGATTGTTTCCACATTATGGCTCATAGTCAGATTCCCTATGGAGAATATGAATAGGATTTTCACTTCCTGAAAGTCATTGCTGAGCTGTATTTGAGTCTTTGGGAAAATGGTCCTCGCCTCAGTTTCCCTATGATCTCTGCAAACACTCTTCTTATGAGTTTATGGTCTCAGTTCCTAGCTTCAGGTCATAGTGAATAAAACGTGAATGCCATTTTGTAAATTTTGGTCATTCTTATATAGTTAAAAAAGAGAGTCATCCAGGATATGTCCATTGGTTGAAATCCTCAACATGTGCCATCAGCCAATGAGCCAATCCTTTACTAGGTTTCTTTATAATGGCAAGAGTTCAAAACAGGGTTTCATAAACCAATAGGTGAGGTCACGTGGCTACATACATTCTTTACACTGTTTATGTTTTCCTGTTTTCTTCCTCATAAATAAGTGCTGAACAGATTAGAATGGTAAATGCTGGTGTTCCCATGCCATATCTGGAGTCAAGACAATTTCAAATGTTGACATTTTTAGGTGGCCTTACAGAATCTAAAACAAGCCTCAAAATTTATTTCCCTTCAATCCAGTTCTGCTTCATGATTCTCTAATAGGTTTGATTAGCCTTTAAGAGGAAAGAAGATGAGTTTAAAAGCCACATCCCTGCTAGTGCAGGTCTTCTTTTACTATTACAATTAAAGGGCCAAACTGTACCACTGGCAACACTGGCCATCTGTTAGAAACCGTACCGGATGTGACATTATCCTCACCTCATTTGTGACTGCTCTGCATGTCCCATCTAGCATATCCAAACACAGGTGACCAGGCAAGTCTCGCATATCATTGTGCATACAAGAGAACTGTGTGCCAAAAGGATCCGCATCAGTTTCCTGTGTGAAATAGATTCATTCAACTCTTGTGCGTGGATATGTTTCACCCTCCCTCGCGCACTGCTGCGGTTCACCGAGTGCCAAATTTCATCCACATCATGCTTCCAGCCTCAGAGTAATTGAAAATATTTCACTTAATAATTGATGCAGGTGGTTTACCATTAGGCAGTTCCATCAATGCAGTGATTGAGCAAAAGAGAGAGGAAGGGAAGAGGTCGCACCGGCAACTTGTTCAACTGGTGGTTTTATAATTAAATTATCAAATTAGTAAAATGGCTGCAGATGCGTTTTATTTTGGAGGTTTCTGTCTGCAGTAGATGAGCTAAGAAAAGAAGTTGAGCATTTATTTACTCATTAGGTTTTCCATGCTTTTTAGAAAACCCCGACCAGGCAGCCAGGATCATATTTCTTTCCAATAAAACCCAATGTGCCATTTGTTGCCTTGAAACATTTACTTTGAGTTATTCTGCAAATCTTCCAAAGCCAACCGCTTCTCTTTCTCTCTCCATTTCTCGCTTGTGGCTTTTTGTACACAGCAAAACACAGTTGGACATTATTGCGAAGGAGTTTTTGTTGTTCCAATAAGGCCAAAACCAAACAAATAGAAATCAAAAGAAGACACAAGAGAGTCTGCCGTTTCCAAAGGAAATCATTGACAGAAACTCGTGTGGCTGTTGTTCTGCTAACAACTGCTGCAAAAACAACTGATTGTTGCTTCCTGCCAAGAAAAGTAGAAAATACTTCTACTCTAAGCTTTAATTTACATCATAGAAAAAGAAAATACCTGCTTCTCCTGTGCGCCATTTTCAGAGTTTCATTGAGTACATGTGTGTTTTTTGCTTTCACGCCATAATGTTGCGATTTATTTGGTAGAAAGCGTTGAATTTGGAAGTGACTCCCTGTAGTTACACAGTTTTTTTCCT
This sequence comes from Copadichromis virginalis, assembly GCF_057382275.1. Lineage (NCBI taxonomy): Eukaryota > Metazoa > Chordata > Actinopteri > Cichliformes > Cichlidae > Copadichromis > Copadichromis virginalis. The sequence continues at coordinate 34,274,492 of NC_140620.1, forward strand.
GTGCTGAGTCTTACTGTTGCAGTTCGAAACTACAGCCCAGTTTCCATAAACTATTTTCCCAAAGCCAGCACACCTCCCACACATGTATATGAGCAGCATGCCAGCAGCTTAGTCATTGAAACTCTCTCCGAGGTTGCTCTGAGGAACACGAAAGTGAAAAGTATCTCCGCAGATCATTTAAATACAGATTGAGGTTGGCAATAAATCCCTTCTCCAACTCATCCTCACAGCATTCTCTGTACATTAGGCCAGCTCCCTGTACCATTACTGCTCAGATATTATTATCATTAGCTGGATTTACGGTGCATGATGCCCTTTCAGTGGGGAAATAACTTCATCCTGATTGGGTGCATGGTGGACGTGACCTGAGGTTGCGTTAAAGCGCGTCTCGCCTGGTGTTTCTATTTCACGCCACGTCACCTCACCTCTCTTGCTTCTCATTAACCTGCCGAGCCTTCAGAGGTGGCTCGCGGCGGAGCTGCACTGCTTCTTCAAGGCGGGGTGAGACTGTGTGCATGTCTGCAGAAGGTACCCAGCTACTGCTGACAGGCTGCACATAGGGAAATTAAAATGGAAGCCAGAGAATTTTTCGCCATATGGTGCTTTGTTTCCTTCTTAATATATAGACTTTTGCCATTTCTCCTGAATCTATGACATACATCTATGAGTGTTTAAGCGTAAGCATTACAAATATTTAGCAATAATACAAAACACATCCATTCTTCATTTATTTTCAGAGGTGCAAGAATCGCAAGTATGACTTAAAGTGTAGCGTAGCCGACCAAAGCTGCCCCCGATGAAAAACGACCTTTTCGATATGGATTGTGCTCAGCTCGGCTAATGTAAAATCAATGGGGCTGTGGAGCCAGAGTGCCGTCTAACTTTAGAGCCGCATGGCCAAAACAGCTTTATGGAGATTGCAGAAAAACACAGGTCCTGTTCGCCTCAGAAAAATATCAGCTGCTCTCACCTTTCCCGGTGACGACGGGAATTTCTGCTGATCGCAAACACGGGGACAGAGAGGACGGGGTCATTGTTTTGATTGACTGACTCCTGGAAATATTTTAAGATTGATATCGAGGCCGATATTTAAATACATTCATGATTGTGCATTATAGACAGAGTTTCCATCAGAGAAGTAATTTAGCCATGTTTCTGGATCTTTAATCCAGTTTTAAAGTTTTTTGATAGTTTTTTATGTGTCGAAACATCAAACAACAAGAGTATGCTAAAAAGACACTTTGGCTAAAATAACGATTGTAGCTTTTATCTAAAAAATAATTAAAAACTGGCCTGGCAGGGGTCAAATTAGGCTTATAATATGCTGGTCTTAAACAGTGCTGAGCTTTTACCATAGCTGTGTCTCAGATACTTCCATACTTTGTATTTCAAGCATAAAAGTAAACGATTCGCTTGACGCACATCGCTTTGAAGCTGACAGCTTGTAGGTGTTCCAGGCTGCGGTTGCCTAGGTAACCCTCTAACTCATTTACTAACAGGTCATATGTGTCCTGTGTTCTTATTAGTTCACATTGGTAGTCCCTTCTGGGCTTTAAAAAAAGATTATCTCAGATCTCATCCACTTTACGTTGCTTGCAGCTGTTTCGCCCATAGTTGCTAAATTTTCTTCGCTTTAGGGTTAGATAGATCATCAGAAATTTCTTAAACAGCAGAAAGCTGATACATTGTAAGGAACTGTGTCAGGCCAATTCTGGCTTGCCAGCTAAATAGCTAGCAGCAAACATTTATTATGCACTTGCAGTACATGTCGTGTGGCGTTCTTTACCCTTCTTCTTCAAAATAGTCGCCATTTTTGCCGCGTAATAAAAGAACAGGACCCCTCAGAAAAAATCAATACATTAATACAACAATGACAGGCCAGCTAAAGAACGAGCAGCAAATCTTTAGCATGCTTTGATGTGGTGTAGTGTTATTTACACTTTCCACCCCAAATAATTGCTGCTTTTGCTACATGGTAGAAGAAATGGCCAAAACATTTCAGACAGCAATATGACAGAAAGGAAATACATTCCAAGCAACGATGCTAGCTCCCAATGCTAGCTAGCCAGCTAAATAGCATTCACGAGACCAACTTTGGTTTGCTTTACTTGTTCATGAAAGTTAAATCAGTTTCTTTATTGCAGAGGAATCTTGTCGTATGTGCGGTCAGCTGCTAAGGGAGTAGTAAATGTTCTCAGATTGCAGCAGCTAGTGGGATAATCACTGTTATACACTGACAGTGATACTGATGCCAATATTTGGTCATTTAAAAATCTGAAATTCCGATATATATTTAAAAAAAAAAATTCTGTCAGACACATGAAATCTAAACAGACTTTTTAAACATTTGTTATATGTAGTTATTTATTTACCCGTTTACGCTCTGCCTGTCTCTGTCTGAATCAGTTGATTGTCGTATTTGTGGTGTTCCAAACACGTGTCGCCAACAGGTTACTTGCAGAGTGCCCTCTGGTGGACAAATCTTCAACACTTATAACAAGTTTGAAGTTGGAGTTTCTCCCATCAAATCTTTGTTAAATTTTAATTTATCCGCCGTTTTAAACAACAATACCAAAAAGCTGATTATATCATCCCACTGATAGATCAGTCAGGCTCCGATCAATGTCCAGTCATCATTTCTGGAAAGTATACAGCTTGCTGTGGTCAGTTTGAAACAACATTACCACGTTTAATTTTAAACACTATGCAAGTAAGGACATAGCGTAAATGCAAAGTGCATGGAAGTATCCAAACCGAGACATAAGGTTTGCAGATGTTAGCTATTGATACTAATCATAAATGTCTTTTGTGCTCTCTTGTGCCACAGTGATTAACTAGCACTATTAATGTTGTTCTGCATGTCTTTTTGAAACTGAAGCAATCACATAACAGAAGAGTTTTAGCAAACACAAATTTTTAAATACCTTTATCCATCCAGGGGTGGACAAAAGGGTGAAAGAAACTCCAATCATGCTGAAATGCTCCTTTAAGGCCCGTCTCACATTTCCCCATAAAGAGGGTGTAAAGAACAGCGTAGCCTACTTTCCGGCGCTCTCCCTCCCCGCAGCAGAGAGCATTCCCAGGGTAGCAGCGCTCTGCAGTGACGCTGTCCTTGGTGCTGAATTCAGCTCTCTCTGCTTCGCAGTCACGGCACAGCGGCAGGCTGAGAAACCCATTTTTCTCCGTTGCGGAGCAGATTTCATTTCAACGAACCAAGGACAACACATGCCAGTCTAAATATGGAAATCCCTCTCTAGATTCTTCAAACTAGCCGGGCTTGTTTATGCATTCAGAGACTGGTACATTAGATTTCATTTCGGATTTGAATGTTTGAGGAGGGATGTTGTGTGATTAGCTTTTTTTCACTCTTTCCTGAAACTTGCATCGAAATGGGAAAAACAAATAATAAAGGCTGTGCTTCTGGCATTGGGAAAAGGCTTAATGGGCAAGACTCAGCTACTTAATCTGCATCAGCTGAAGGAAACATTGCTCAAAATGTTTCCAGGGAGGAAATATTCTCGTTTTTTTACCAGGAGAAAGTAGCTCATTGTGAATTTTCAAGGTCGTTCCTTGTGTATATTTAGCTCATTGTATTTTTATCCACACGCCACTTAATTTCAAACACATCAGTTAAAACACAAACAAGTATTTTAAGACTGTTTCACTCCTTCTGATTGCATAACCATGCAGTGCTGCCCAGCCTCAGGACATGCAGAGATTTAGCAACTTTCTTACTAAATCTCAGCTTCACATATATGCTACTCTTGAGAAGCAGGACTCACTTTTCGTGCCCTAACAGAGGCCAGTGGAAAAGTCACCTGACACTTCCCCCACAGCCTGCCTCAGCTCCCACAGCCATGATGAGGATACCTTAAACAGGTGTTTGCAGTTGGTTTCCACACCATCTCCATCCATGATTTTGGTTTTCTCAAGGCTACAAACTTTCATATCGTTTTTCTTTTTCTTGTTTTTTTTTGACTATGCATCGTCCTCTTCTCCATCAGCCGCCAGTGCCACATCTACAGCGGCCAGCTGAGTGTTCGCCATCAGCCTGCCCCGATATGAGAAGCAGAGGAAATCTCTTTCCTCTTTCCTCCTAGCCACCTCCTGTCCCTCCAACCCTGACTCGACCTCAAGCATCACACTAAGGAGACTCCAACCTTCCCTGCTACACATCACTGGAGGTCCTGGGTCTTAAGGAGAGGTTGGAGGGGACGCACCCACAGCAGGCCATCCATAGCGACTTCTGGATGTCTGGGTTTCGGAACGCATAGATGATGGGGTTGATTACAGAGCAGCAGGTGGCTGGGAGGACCGTGGCGTAGGTGTATATTACGGGGTAGCTGGAGTCAGCCACAATGGAGTACATGGCGAACGGCAGCCAGCATGCCCCGAAGGCACACAGGATGGCCGACAGTGTGGAGACACCTTTGGTGGTGGAGATGGCCAAAAACTGGTGCTGCACCGCGATCTGCTGCGCATGGCGGAAGGCGATTTTGCAGATTTGAAGGTAGAGCTGCATCATGAGGGCAAAGACCAATAAGAAAGTGACGGCGAGAGCCACGGCGTTGTTTTTAGTGACCGGTCGGCAGATGCTGCACGTACTCTCGTCTCTCAGACAGTTCCAGCCCAGTGCCGGCAACAGGCCGAGCGTGAGGCACGACACCCAGATAAAGACCACCATGACGTAGGTGAAGGTGACCGTCCGTTCAGTGTGGTAGGTCAGGGCGTTGTAGAGCGAGAGGTACCGGTCGACCGTGATGGCGAGGATGTTGAAGACAGACGCTGAGAAGGCCGAGATCAGCAGTCCAACGGACAGCAATGTCACGAACTCCACCGAGCTGTCGATCAGATAGGTGAAGACAAAGTTCAAGATGAGGCCCAGGCCGGCCAGGAGATCCGCCACCGCCAGCGATCCAATCAAGATGAACATGGGAGCGCGGAGCGTCGGCGTGTAGAACAGCACAGCGATCACCAGGGCGTTCTCGCAGGAAATGAGAGTCCCCGTCACGCAAAGCGCAATGTCCCATGGGCTGACTTCCTGAAGAGCGACGGCGGTGGTCGCTGGCTGGAGGTCAGGGGTCACAGTTTGCACTACAGGTTCTGACGAAGAGTTGGCGGGGTCCTCAACCAGGCTCCACGAGGTGGAGGAGTCGAAGGGGTCGAGGGGAGAGGAGGAGTTGAGGCTGCTACCGCCACCGCTACTCATGGCTGCCGCCGCGGCCAGGGAGAGAATCATAGCTGGAGAGAGGGAGGAAGGAGGGAAGAAAGGAAGAGGTGAGTCAGGAAAGAGGTGGAGCAGAGGTGCAGACGTTTGTGTGCAGGAATGTGACATAGCAGAAAGATGGAAGCAGAGAGATGAGTTAAAAACACGATGGAAGAAGTTTTCAGAAGTGGAAGTGAGGACGAGAGGAAAGCAAAAAGAGTGGAAGAGGACGTGAGACGGGGAGAGGAGGGCAAAACAAACGAGAAAAGCAGGGAGGAGGCGGAGGAAGAGGAGGCGGAGGAGGAGCAGGGATGTGTGCTCAGCCATCCCGTTTCACAAAAGAGACCAAATAAGAAAATCACTTTTTTTTCATCCATTCAGAAACTCGTGAAAACGACCGAGCACTTTTACCCTCCAGCATGCACGTCATCAGCAGCTTGTGCACCACGCTGACAGGTAATTATCAGCAGGTGTGAACACACACACACATACACACACAAGGACAAGTCTTCCATAACTGGCAGTACTCTTCCTGCCATTTTGGCTTCAAGCAAAACAACACATACACCAAATAAACAATACTGTCAACAACAACAGTAATAACAATAACGAGAGTCTGGCTCGCTCCTACCTGACAGAGTCCGGACAACCAAAATCATCACCGACTCTGTCTATTTTTAGAGCGTCTCTAAAAATGGTGCATGACGTCCTGGGGCACGGCTGCCGTCCTATTCACCGGTGGCGTGTGTGAGCGCGAGCCCAGACACGGGCACGTGCGCCCACAGTTTTCATTTAGAAGCTGCTTAATTCGGATTCTGATCCACATATTTGCGGCTGCTGACGCTAATTTTAGCCCAGCAGCAGAGCAGCCAGCGCGCGCGCACACGCACGCACAGCGACACACACACACACTCGCAGCCGCGTGCGCCAAAGAGAGATGTGGAGCTCCATTCATAAAAAAAAAAATCTCTCCCCCCCTCCTCTCGCACCTCCCACCTCAACGCCCCCACTCACCCCTCCTCCCCCTCCTCTATTCTTCAGTCCTCTTCAGTCCTCCTCTCGCACGCCCACACGCACGCGCACACACCGTCAATGACTGGAAACGTCCAGGGAAGGTCACCACCGTCCCCACCACCACCACCACCTACACCAGCATCAAAAGCCCCGCAGCTGAGAGGGGGAGGAGGAGGGGGGTCTCACATCCCTGCGGTAACGGGGAGCTCGTGCGCCCCAGAGCCCAGCACACAGCACTCACGAGCCTTTTTTTTGTTTGTTTTGTTTTTTGTTTTTACGCCCCTGCCGAGCCTCCAGCACTGAGGGCAGGCTGTGTGCAGCAAAGACAGAACAAAAGCTTAAATACCTTCATCGGTTTCATTCAGCTGCAGCAGTGCAGTCCCTGAGCCAGCGCGCGAGAGCGAGAGAGCAGGATGGAGAGAGAAAGTGGGATGGATGAAGACCACGCCACACACACACAAACACACACACATTTACCCGCTCCGTGTCTTCTTCTTCTGCTTCTGCTTCTCGTATCTCTCTCCGTCCTCCTTTATTCTCCACTTCCCGTGAACGTGTTTTCAGTATTTTCTTCTTTCGGGGTTTCCCCCTGTCTCTCGCGCGCGCTTCTCCCCCAGTCAGCGGCGCGCGCTATATTCCTCCGTTGGCATGGTTATTAGCCTTCTGTCGGCTGCTCCGTCCTCGCGCTGCACATCCTCGGCCCCTCATTGGACGCGCTTGTCATTCTCCTCGTCTGACGTCAGAAGTCTCCGCTCCTCCAGTCACCGTCATCATGGTCTGTGTGTGAATCACGGAGAGAGGGAGAGTGGATTAACACATCGTCACCTTCACTGAGTTTATGTGTTTGTATGTAGGTCAGGTTTCAGAGCTCCTTATCGCCATTACTCTATCTTTATTAATATTGTTGTTGTTAAACAGCGGGGTGAGCGTGTAACTACCTGTGCCTCAGAGTTGGTGTTATCTGTCCTGGACTTGGAGGGGTGACTGAGCAACACTGTGCATCACACAGTGACTGATAACCCGCTCAAAAGGACAGTGGGAGACTTTGCTGCCTCCCACTTTAGGTTCTGCGTCACCAGGTGTGCTGATAGAAATAAACAAACAGCTACAATATGAAAATAAATTGCTGAAAGTGCATGTGCAAAAAGTACCTGTCTGTGTGTATGTGTGGTCTGCAGCATAACCAGTCAAACTGGCTGTTTGTGCTGTGCAATACCAAGTAACTAGTATTACTGATACCAATACCGATACTGATACGTTCAACTTACAAAGGTAGCTTGTGTAGTGTTGATCCGTGTGTCAAGATTTATGAGTGTTACTTTCCGCAGTAATTAGTTTATTATGGTAAATGGTAAATGGCCTGTATTTATATAGCGCTTTACTAGTCCCTAAGGACCCCAAAGCGCTTTACATATCCAGTCATCCACCAATTCACACACACATTCACACACTGGTGATGGCAAGCTACTATTAGCACTTAGTAATCTACAATAAAGCATATAGTTTTAAACAGGGTTTTTAGCCCAGCAGTCTACATATTGAACCTTCAGGATTAAATGAAATATCAATCCTATCGCGCTAGCATCGATCCATACTATTGATATCTGGATCGATCCACCCACCTCTAAGTAGGGATGGGTACCGGTATCCGGTGCCATAATGGCACCGGATACCGGTACGTGTGTTTTTGCATTTTGTATTCTTTTCTTATGATGATGATTATGAATCTATGTTTCAGTTATTCTTGTTTAGGGATTAGTTCGTAGGTTTTGTGTTCTCATGTTTATTTCAGGTTTAGTTCAGTGTCTAGTCTGTCTCAGTGTCGTGTCTGCGTCTTTGTGCATTGTTTTCTTGTTTCCTGTTTTATTGTGAAGGTCTGCGTCTCATGTGAGTGTGTTCAGTTTACCTCCCTTGTCTCGTCTCGTTAATTACTCCCAGCTGTGTCCACCACCTGTGTGTAATTTCCTGTGTTTCTCTGTGTGTATTTAAGTCGTGTCTTCTGTCATTGTAGTTGCTGGTTCGTCTGTGTATCCACCATGTCTCACTCGTGTGTTTTCCCTGCTGTCAACCGTCGTCTGCCTCTGCTCGCTCTCATTCTTGTTCAGGTTCATGTCCAGTAGTTAGTTTGTTCCCAGTATAGTTTAGTCCTTCCTCCGTTTGCCATTTGTCCATTTTTATTTTGTGTTTAATAAACCACCTTCACACCTTTACAAGTGCCTGCATTTGGATCCTCCTTTATTACTTCCACACGGCTCATCTCACTCGCCGTGACAGTACGGTCCAGCCAGATATGGATCCAGCGGCATTCAGCCCACCCAGGGAGCTTCAGGAGGTCGTTATCGACTGCTTCAAAATTAATCAACCTGTGGTTAGAGCATGAGGGAGAAGCGTTTCTTTACACTGTGGAAGCCAACCTACAACACCTTATTTCCGGTTATCCCTGGCTATTGGACTCAGAATTTTGTTCTCCACGAGCTTCACCTTCACCCCCCGGCCGCTACCGCTCGCCCGCTCGCTTCAACGGAGGACATGCCGTCCGAACCGCCGGACGAGGAATTACCCGGCCCGTCAGAGCCGTCTCCGAGAAAAAAGCGACGTTCACGACGTCGTTCGCACAGCCGGATGTCGGGACATGTAAACAACCGGCAGTGGTGAGTGAGAGGGACACTGTTTCTGCTTTGTCAGATACAAGGACTATTTATTCTGGGGCTATTTTTTTGTGTTTCCACCGAAGATAATAGTGGTTTTTCTGTTTCATCTATGGCTATTGCTTCAAAGACTGTCTTTCCTGAGCCCACGCTCTGTGTTAATGACTGTTTCCACTTTGTTGTTGCCAAGCATGGAGTTACTGAGCCTGGCATTATGAACTTAGAGAATGGAAATGTTTGGGACTCTTTTTCACCTGCACTGGTCCATTCAGGGGAAGCTGTAAACCTCACTGAAACAGTTTTTCCTGACCATGTTCTCCCATCCACACTTTCACCACAGTCTAACGTTGGGTCTGTAACACAGTTAGCAGTTCAGTCAGCAGCCCAGCTGCCCACAGTTCGGTCAGCCACTCCACCACCTCTTACACCTCCGCTACCATCGCTACCTGTAGCTCAGTTGCCACTAGTTCAGCAGCCTACCCACTCATTCATTCAGTCACCATCCTCACCGTCTCATTACGAGCAGGGAACACACTTCACCACTGTACCTGGTGGATCTCCTAAGCTAGCCATCTGACACCCAGCCTCTGGGGAGGCTGGGTGTCAGTCACCAGCCAAGTCTGGACCCCTAGAGGTCAAGACGCCAGCACCAGCAGCTCCACCGGAGAACTCACCAGAACAGTCTCGGCTCTCAGCACCCCCTGAGAGTTCAAGTGAGTTCACCCGTCCGCCTCCATCCTCTGAGTGTATTAGGGAACACTTTCTGCCCTCCGAGGACTGCATCCCACTGTTGCTGCCTGAGTCAAGCCACTGTGCTGCTCAGAGGTCTCTGTACCTGCTGCTTCAGTGTCTGTCTCCACTGGAGGGCTCGAGGAGCTCGTCCAGTCTCAAGCCACGTCAGCTGGGGGTTTGGGAGAACCCAGCCAGCCTCAAGTCTCGTCAGCTGGAGGGCCCGAGTCGCCCGTCCAGCCTCAAGTCTCGTCAGCTGGAGGGCCCGAGTCGCCCGTCCAGCATTATGCCTCGTCTGCTGGGGGGCCCGAGGAGCCCGCCTGCAGCATCGCCGCCTGCAGCATCGCCGCCTGCAGCATCGCCGCCTGCAGCATCGCCACTGCCGTCAGGTTCCATGTATGGGGAAATGTACGCCGACCATCTGTTCAAAGATGGTCGCTCACAGTGGACATAGATGGCTTCTTTCACTCCTCTTTCAAACCATCTGTCCTCTCTGTCCAAAATGTGAACATTGGCATCCTCAAAAGAGTGTCCTTTATCCTTAAGATGCAGATGTACTGCTAAGTCTGTGTTTTGGAGTTTTGTCTTTCGGGTGAACCAGTTTCTGTTTGAGTGTGTTGCTGGGTCTGAAATGCACCGGGATGTCATGCTTGGAGAAAACCCTCCTGAGTTTTTCTGATACACCGGCTACATAGGGGATGACAATGTTGTTGCGTCTGTCCTTCTTGTCCTCCCTCGCTGGTGTCTGGTCTTCTTTTCTGTGCCTCTTTGCTGACTTTAAGAACGCCCATTTAGGATAGCTGCACGTTTTGAGTGCTTCCTTTACATGTGTGTGTTCCTTCTTTTTCCCTTCAGGCTTAGAGGGAACATGTTCAGCCCGGTGGTGTAGGGTCCTAATTACTCCAAGTTTGTGTTCCAAAGGGTGATGGGAGTCAAAGAGGAGGTACTGGTCCGTGTGTGTGGGCTTCCGGTAAACTTCGATGTTGAGTTTGCCGTTCTCTTCAATGTGCACAGCGCAGTCCAGGAAAGGCAAACAGTTGTTTTTTGTGTCTTCCCTGGTGAACTTGATGTTTTTATCCACAGCATTAATGTGCGCAGTGAAGGATTCCACTTCTTGTGTCTTGATTTTGACCCAGGTGTCGTCCACATATCTGTACCAGTGGCTGGGTACTCTCCCTTTGAAAGAGCCAAGAGCCTTCCTTTCCACTTCCTCCATGTAAAGGTTGGCTACAATAGGTGACACGGGGGAGCCCATGGCACAGCCATGTTTTTGTCTGTAGAAGCCTTCGTTGTATTTGAAATATGTAGTGGTGAGGCAGAGGTCTAACAGTGTGCAAATCTGATCGGGTGTGAAGTTGGTCCTGTCTTCCAAGGAGCTGTCTTCTTGTAGTCGTTTTCTGACAGTCTCCACGGCCTCCGTGGTGGGTATGCAAGTGAGGAGAGAGACTACATCAAAGGACACCATTGTTTCATCTGGATCCAGGGTAAGTTTCTGGACCTTGTCAGTGAAGTCGGTGGAGTTCTTGATGTGGCGTGGGGTGTTCCCCACGAGAGGAGCAAGGATGGTAGCAAGGTGTTTTGCAATGTTATAAGTATCTTAAGGATAAAGGACACTCTTTCGAGGATGCCAATGTTCACATTTTGGACAGAGAGGACAGATGGTTTGAAAGAGGAGTGAAAGAAGCCATCTATGTCCACTGTGAGCGACCATCTTTGAACAGAGGCGGTGGTTTACGACACTAACTCTCTGCCATCTATAATCCAGTTTTGAGTTCCCTCCCCAGACGCCTTAATGCCGACTGACATCCTGGGCCATCTGACCTCAGGAATTCGCATGATAAGGTGGGGCCAGGTTTCACAATGAACTCACCCGAAACTCTGGCTGATTGGGACCCACACCCAGTTTCACACCTTGGCTCAGGCGATTAGAGGATCATCAGGGGGTCCTTTTGTCCCTCTGTGGGGGGTCACTCCCACTAGGTTTAAATCTGGGACTCCCCACCATTTGACCTTAGAACTGAAGAAGCTTCTCGGATGAGAGGTGAAACGTCTTCAAGTAACTTAAAGAAGTCCAGACGCTTTTCTTTGCAAGCTCCTTAGACTACGATGATCTGGATGACTAAGAACCTTCACAGGCAATAATAATAATATTATTCATTCAGTTCATTCCGAACTACGCGGGCAAAACTGCCCCTTTAAGGGACCTGATAAAGAAAGGTGGGCGTTCGAAACCTTAAGACTGAATTGCCTTGGACGTCCGCAACAGAAACCGCGTTCATTTCACTAAAACAAGACTTGTCGAGAGCCACTGACCTGGCCACACCTAATTATGACAAACCATTCTACTTAAATGTTTCTGAAACACACGGAATCGTAAACGGTGTGTTGTTTCAGAAAAAAGGGTGTGGGAGAGATGTACTCATGTATGTCAGTATAAGACTGAATCCAACAGAAACAAGACATCCCACATGCACACAACATGCAGCTGGGGTCGCAAAAATAATACAGAAAACAGCACACATAGTGAGAGAACACCCATTAAAAGTACTGACCACACATAGTGTAGTGGCATACGTGAACTCACAAGCACTTACCATGACACCACTGACACAACAGAGATTGAGTAAAGTTCTAGATGCACCAAATCTAACATTTACACACAAAGGAATCAATATGGCAGATTTAATGGGGTCAGGAGAACCACACAACTGCGTCAAAAAAGCGGAAGCTGAAGAAAAGATCAGAGAAGATCTGAAGGTAGAGCCCATCCCGGAGCTGAGGACTGGTTCACAGATAGATGCTGCCATCAAGATGAAGAAGGACTGAAAGCAGGCTACGCCATAATCTGCCGACAAGGAACTGAATTTGAGGTCAAAGAGGCCAGGAGACTTGAAGGGCAACAGTCAGCACAGAGAGCAGAAGTAATAGCATTGAGTCAAGCCCTGAGACTGGCTAAGGATAAGAGTGAACATCTACATGGATTCAGCCTACGCATTTGGAGCAGCCCACGTGGAGCTCGCTGGAAAAGAGCGGGGTTCAGAACGATAGGAAATGCGCCCATTTGCCACAAGAAAGAAATGGAGGAACTGGAAAAGGCCCTGGACGACCTGGACAAGGTGAGTATCATAAAATGCAAGTGACACTCACAAACAACGAACATAGTGGCCAAAGGAAATCAGAAAGCAGACGAAGCCACCAAGGAAGCAGCAGGTTACAAAGCACGAAGGCAAATGGTGCAGGTAATTGCTGAAGAGGAATCAAGCACCAATGTGCTGGAGGAAGCCAGACAGGCTCAAGAGGAGGCATCCCCGGAGGAAAAGGGGGTGTGGCAGAACCGAGGAGCCTGGAAAGAGGGAGGCCTATGGAGAGGAGCAGATGGGCGACCTGTCCTGACAGCCAAGATGGCGAAACAAAAGATAACAGAGGCGCACGGGCTCAGCCATGTGGGAGTGGCTCAGATGGAGAGGAATCTGTGTCACTGGTGGCCCCCATATTTGAGAGACATGATAAAGGAGAAAGCCAGGATGTGCCTGATTTGTGGGGCCCACAATCCAAAGCCAGTGATAAAGCCAGAAGCAGGTAAGTTTCTCATTCCAGAGAGACCAGGAGAGGAGATTGTCATTGACTTTACAGACATGATTGACATGGGCCCTGGGGGAGTCAGGTATTTGTTGGTGTGTGTAGATGCTCTAACCGGTTGGCCAGAAGCATGGGCTACCAAGAGGGAGGATGCTAGAAGTGTGATTAAGTATTTAGTCAACCATTACATCCCCAGGCCTGGGTTTCCCAAACGAATTAGATCAGACAATGGGACCCACTTTAAGAACCAAGACCTGGCGGAGGTGGAGAGGATGTTGGGAGTGCAGCATAGGTTTGGGACACTGTATCATCCTCAGTCTCAAGGGAAAGTAGAGAGAATGAATCTAAATTTGAAAAACAAATTGGGTAAAATCTGTGCACAGACGGGGTTGAATTGGGTTGCAGCCCTGCCAATTGCTCTAATGACCATAAGATGTTCTGTTAACCAATCCACGGGTTTCATGCCCTATAAGCTGCTGACGGGAAGGCAGTTTCTGGCGCCCTGGACAGCGGTCCCGGTGGAACAAGGCACCAAAAGTAACAGGTCTCATACAGAATATTGGAATGAATTAAAAACTCTTGTGTCTAGTTTCACACAACAGGTGGCCTCTGGAGTACATGCTGTGGACAGAGCGGTCCCAGACGCGAAAGTGGTGTGACTGAAGGTCATTAAATGAAAGCGGAAAGAGCCCAGGTGGACGGGTCCATACGAGGTGACTGCCCGAACAACAACAGCAGTTCAACTGAAAGGAAGGGGCGACACCTGGTTCCACTGGTCGCAGTGTGCTGTGGCGGACGAGAGCTTGGTGGAGAAAAGCTCGTCTCCACCTAACACAGGTGTTAACAAAACAGAGGCATAATAAACCCTCTCACCTGTGCAACGGGCCGACCAGCAGTCTACCTGGAAGGCCGAAGAAAGAAGAGGAGCACCGCAGAAAACCATCCGAACAGCAGAAAGGAGTGGTAACAAATTGAGAACTCCAAAGGGAGAGAAATTTTACGCTAAAGTACAAAAGAAATTCACACAACACAATGCCATCACACGAATCAGAGATACATAATGAAAAGAAATGTATTAAAATGTTCCTTATAACCACATGTTTGCTGTATGCAATAATATTGACCATGGCCGTGTGTTTTCTTGTTTATCTCTTGCAGAGCACCCCACGTGACTTGTCCAAACACGGAGGCCAGCCCAGCACCGTCTGAGACACCGATTACCGATACGGGGCCGTCAAAAAGATCAAAGCGCGAGGTGTCAGGTAAACGGGATAGGTGCCTCAGCACATATAAGGGAATAGAACTGGACTACGTTAAAGGGTCCACAAGCTCATTCACGTTCGACTTGTGTGAGGTCATTAATTGTAAAGGGACAAATAGCAGCTGGAGGGGATATGATGTGTGGGTTTGTAGCCACCCCATGATATGCACCAGGGGAGGGAGCCCTCGTTCCAGTCCAGGGATTCGTCGTTCAGTGAGGACATACACGGCTGGGCAGTGGTGTTTCTGGAATAGTGTTGTGAGTTGGACAGGAGCGGGCTGGCAACCACAGGTGCCCGAAAACCTGAAGGGAATAGCAATTCAGAGGGTAATTAGAGTAAACTTGGTCAGTCCCAAACCTAAGTCGGTCATAGGAAGTTCACAAACACAACAGGGCAATTGGGAAACGGGTCGTCAACTGTAGGACCAGAGGAGCAAGAACCAAAAGGGAGAAAAGTCCTGACGGTGGATTACACTAGGTTGAAGCCTCAGGACCTAATTGAGCGTGCCACCGGCTTCAGTGACAGTAACTTCTGGCTGGACTGGGTGGCTCAAAATGCTAAAGAACAACATGTCTCTGATTGTGTTGCCTGTGCTTCAGCTAGACCACGTTTGTTCACGGAGCCCGCACCACTGTATCCAGAGGACAAGTGGGGCTATGACTGCATGTTGCGGCTGACTAGAGAGGCGGTGAGTACTGGAAACTGCACTCTCTTGTTTAGTTTATTCCCCCCAATTCACAAGCAGACTTAAGTAGGACCATTCATGCCAAAACAAGACAACTATACATATTTTAAATTCTCAACAACGGACACAGTAAAGTACAAGTTGGGAGATATTGACCGAAGCTGGTGCTCTGTACACTCACGGGGAGAACCACAAACAATGTAAGTGATGCCACCATAATTGGAACATGGGCGAAAAGTGGGCTATATTATTACTGTGGACGTAATACCATTTTGGTTCGTGTTCCTGTGGGAAGTGTGGGGACGTGTGCCATGGTGTGATTAGGAGCTTCACTCATGCTAATCGGGAACACAGTAAAAGCCATACCACAACGCAACACACGCACTTTGGCGGCCAGATGTAAGAGACACATTTTGGCAAAGAGAGGGACACAGGAGACACATGCTTATGACCGTAGAATGAACTCACCTACCTGGATTGACTTAATAGGGGTGCCCAGGGGAGTTCCAAATGAGTATAAACTGGTGGACCAAGTAGCTTCAGAATTTGAAAGTATATTCATATGGATAACTCCAAATAAGAATGTTGATCGCATAAACTATGTCCATTATAATGTGCTGAGACTCTCTAACCTAACCAGAGACGCCATGGAGGGGTTCGCGGAGCAGATGGGTCCGACCTCGTTGATGGGAGTGTAAATCGAATGGCCCTTGACATGTTGTTGGTGGAGAAAGGGGGCGTGTGTGCCATGTTTGGAGACATGTGTTGTAAATGGCCTGGCCTGCATTTGTATAGCGCTTTACTCAGTCCTTAAGGACCCCAAAGCGCTTCACACTACATTCAGTCATCCACCCATTCACACACACATTCACACACTGGTTGTACCTTCATCCCCAACAACACTGCTCCAGATGGCTCAGTAACCCGAGCTCTGGAGGGGCTGAAAACTTTGTCTAAAACCATGCATGAACACTCAGTAATTGACAACCCACTGGAGAGCTGGATGACATCCGTGTTTGGACAATGGAAGGGGTTTGTTATGTCTGCAATGCTTTCTATTGCCGCTTTTTTAGGGATCTTGGTCACCTGCGGGTGTTGTCTCATTCCTTGTGCCAGAGGACTGCTGGAGAAGGTAATAACGAGGGCCGTGGACTCCGGCCCGATGGGTCCGGTGGTCATGATGCCACTGGTAGAGTTGGAGGCGGCCAAATGGGCCGAGGAGTGACACAACCCAAAGTATGGTGACCTTCCTGTCAGAAGGTCAAGAGAGGGAATGTGGGAATAAAGAAAGTATTTTACTGCTACATATAGCTTTCATCATTATCATTGCATTAAAACGTTCATTAAAAGCTACCGGCATTAGATTAAAACTTTTACTAAAGGTGCAGCTATAATCATTTTATACACACATTGCATTGTGCTCATGAAGAGTTGATGCTCAGTCCATTTAAAGGTCTTAAGCTTCATTTGGCGCGATGTCCCGACGATCCATGGTGTAAGTGACTTGGAGCAGCAGAAGGTTAAAAAGGCATACACGCTTACAAACATAAATGATCATAAAGATAGGCCAGGCCAAAGGCCTGGAATTCATTTACCTTCTAACTGCATTTGAGTTTGCCTAGTAACAGGTGACAGAAGAAGAGTCGAGAAGATTGCAAGCCCACAGGGACCATCTGGAGGGTGAAACAAATTGCCATGTATGGAAGAATGTGATAGAAAGAGGAACTTCTCTGTTTTTAGCTTTTTAATTAACCATTTACTGTAACTGATCCATGTCATATTCTTGTTAACGCATGAAGGGGCAGAACCCTGATGTATTAAAAGCAGTCTGAAGTGTATTTTTGGGCGAAGATCTATGCTGATGTGTTGCAGTGTATATCTTTCCACGCCTGTATTCAATAAAATCATTGTTTGACTGCACTCTTCTGGGCCAGTGTTGGTTTGTTCTTATCCTCAATATTTAGAATTCGGGACACAGTGTAGCAGAAATGATGAGGATGATGATGGCAGCAGCAGCCATTCTTCTCTACGCGACTAGCTTAATGTTGTTCGTTTGTAATTTACGTTGAGTAGGCTAACCACATTATTAAATTAATGCATGTAAGGTGAACTAGCAAACACCGTCGTAGTTACATGCAGCTGTCTTCTTGTTTGATGGCAGATACTCCCTTCACCCTGGCCAAAAAGGCTAAAATGACTAAAGAAAAAGTGGAAAACAGTTAAACATGAGAGGTTTTTGGACAAAGGTTTCGTTTAATGTAGGTCATGCTATCAAGTCGAACCCCAAGTTGGCATTCATGCTCAGCGACTATACTCAGGTTTACCCACCTCTCTGACTGCAATAATGACAATAATTTACGCAAAATCTACTTCAAATTGTATTCAGAAAGGACTTGGATCTAAAGACCAAGCACTCAGATTTGTCAGAAAACTTTCCCTGTGGCTTCTATACAGCCAGACTTCCCAACCATGAGCTCCCCGCCCCCTTGTTGGCCATTAGAAAGAACGTTGTCCTGATGATAAAAGAAACTCACAAATTGCCCCTTTAAAGAATTACGTGGCATTTGCCCTTCCATGAGCCTGGCTCTGCTGGCGCTTCCTGTTAAAAAGGAGTTTTTCCTTACCACTGTCGCCTAGTGCTTGCTCGAAGGGGGCTTGTCGAGTATTGTGGTTTTCTCTGTATTATTGTAGGGTCTTGACTTCGCAATATAAAGGTGATTGGTGTTGCGATTTGGCGTTGTGTAAATAATATTGAATTGAAATAGTCAGAGCCCTACTTACATTTACATCTGTAATTACAAAATCTTCACGCTATTACTGATGTATCACAGACCAGATGTGTCAGTTTTAGACATTTCTTAGAAACATTACAGCCATTATTGAAAGATGGTAGGCAAGGTTGTGTCGTGATGTTATATTTGAACTTTTAAATATTAATATGCCTCAACAACTCTCAGACCGCCTACTGTTAACCACTTAATGCCGTAATTGGTGTGGTAATGGTAACCCCCTCCATGAGTCTGAATATGGATGCGTGATGCAAACCACCTCCTTCCGGGCATAATAAATAAATAAATAAACAAGGACAGAGCTCATATTTTCTCCAGATTCACTTTGAGCTCAATTGGATCATCGCACCTTAAGTGCAGGAAACTCCCGAGCCGGTCCACAAGCACTCTGACAACCTTTCCCTCCTCTTTGTCTCCTCGTCTTTTTATTCCCTGCTCCTCTCTTCTCCTGTCTCCTCATTTATCCCCTCATTCACTGTGAGCCACATGAATAAAATAGCGAACAAGCTTGTGATTTCTCTTGATGCACAACAACGCACGCACACACTCATGCTGCCTTCAGTTAAAGCGTGCCGCTTCCCTTCTCTGTGCTGTGCACATCGTTATGTATGAATCACGCCGCATGATCAGAATACAGATGAAACGCGCGTGTGCACGTGTGCATGTGTGCTTTCATTGACGCCCTCTCCATGTCCAACTTCATTCATCTATCCGGCAAAGCACCATGGGTAATTGTGAGCCGTTACTTCATCTCGCTGTTTTGGTATGCTTTGTAGCGCAAAGCTGGTGTGTCTGTTTCACTTTCTCCTTCCCTCAGTATGTGTGTGTGTGTGTGTGTGTGTTTGTCTTGATCGACTCCATTTCTGCAGCACTCACACTCTTCTCGCTTCTGCTTCTGTGATGACAAAGCACACCAAAGTCAAACTGTATTACATCACTGATGCATTTCCAACATGAGGCTATGTTCTTCTCCTCCTCCTCCTCTACCTCGTGTAGTCTGGGCTGAAAGTCACCAGAGGACAGGCGATTCACATTGAGGAGACTGAGTTGTGTAACGTCTTGATATTTAGGGCAGTGGTGCCTGGTTATGCTTAGGTATCACACATACTGGGAAGATGTAAAGTGAATCCTTAGAAGTACAAAAACCCTAAACTGTGGGCTCGGTGGGGCTATTAAAGACCAGGATGCACAGGTTTTTGCTGGGTTAAATCCCCGTGCACGCACAGGCTGGGAACATCTCAGCAGTGAGAGTGGATGACTAATACTACTCCCACCCATTCACTCCCCTCCCTTCTCTCTTTGTCCCCTCACTTTCACACACACCTACACATCCCTTCACAAAACAGCCGCTGGGTTTCCCTCGAGCGTGATGCTTAAAAAAGAAAAAAAAATCACCTAATAACTTCTCTTTAGTCTTCCTTTCCTTCGCAGTGCTTTTGGGAACATCAGATGTGCTGTGCTGACGTAGCGGTGGCACCCACATATCTGTAGTAATCCACATCGCGGCACTGACGGCCAGGCGCCACAATGAAACAGCATCTCATCGTTAATTTATGAAATGACAGTCAATGGGGAAAAATTCAGGAACAGTGCAGTAGCAGAAACCATCTAACACTGTGATGAAACCGGCTCTCACGAGGCCCATTTAGGCGAGGGTTCCCTCTGCTGCAGAGGAGAAGTTTATTAAAGCTTCAGAAATCACCAATTAACAGCAGCTCAGCTTGGAGCCAGCATCAGCCCTTCACAGAGGTTGAATCACAGCCTCATCTCATCTGTTCAGTGGAGGCTGCGTGAATCGGGCTTGATAAAGAAATCCCTGCTGATAGATGTGCTCGGGAGATGGACAGCTAGACCAGTGGAAGTTCTGAGTTTGATCTGGTGAGTACAAATCTGTGTAAGAGAGGGTTCATGGATGATATCTGAACGTATGGTTCCCACTGTGAAGCATAAAGAAGGAGCTCTAAGGATGTGTGAGTGAAGAGGCTCAGGGAGGGGCGGCCATCTTTTTCCCCTCACCCTGACAGGACAAAGACATGCTGTGGAAGAGAGCAGGTGCAAAACAAAAACAAAAAAAGTCAAGCAAAAGTAGAAAATACAGAGATCCTCCCAAGGTTAATGAAGCCAAACTAAAACTTTCCATCCATCCCAGGGTCGCCAGGGGGCTGGAGCCTATCACAGCTGCCTTAGGGTGAGAGGCAGGGTAAACCCTGGACAGCTCACCAGTCTGACGCAGGGCTAACACATCGAGGCAGACCATTCACACCTATAGGCAATTTAGAGTTACCAATTAACCTAACCTCACTAACTTGATGTCTTTGGACTGTGGGAGGAAGCTGTGGGAGGGAGAAGTACCCGGAGACAACCCACGCAAACTCCACACAGAAAGACCTGATGGTGGAATTGAACTCAGGACCTTCTTGCTGTGAGTAAACAGTGCTAACCACCGTGCTGTTAAACTGAAAATAAATGTGAAAAAAACATTTTCATTAATTAAAGTGATTAAAAAAAACCTAGACTTATCTTTGTGAAGAAGGAAAGGAAGAAACTGGGATTCTCAGTTCATCCAGTTTTCACAATAAGGCAGCAGCAAGGAGAATTTCATGGGCTGATCCAGGAGTTGAAGCTACTGCTAGCTGTGTGTCTGAGCTAAAACAGAAGTTATCAGTGTTGTTTTACATAAAAAGCACAAAAAAATGAGCAGGCAAGACCAACCACCTGTGGTTGGATCCTGTTCAGAATGGTACAAATGTTTCATGGAACTGGTTAAATTCATAGAAATCTAGCTGTCACTGTAAAACTTTCTGATCTGCACTGACCCAGATCTGATGAGCTGAAGCAATGACTCATCTCAACGCTGATCTTGTCGCACTGAGGAGTTCCTACACCAGTCACAGGCCGCGATGATTTTCCTCTTGTTTCTTCTTGTTTCTCTTGAACTAAGGTCTTAGGGAGCTTTTCTTCAGATTGAATCACACGCTGAATCACCAGTGGCACGCTAGTTTCTTTCCCAAGCAGGAAAAAACATACATTATTCAGCACGCTGCTGTAGGATTAAGAGGAGGACACTGACTTTTCAGGCCTACCAAATCCCTGCTGCACTGAGGCTGTGTGATTCGGTAGTTAGCAATAGCTCCAGGGAGCCATAACTCTGCTTTGATTAAAGGTCTCAGTGAAAGGTCAAGAGGGAGAGGGAGGCTGAAAGAGCACAAGAGAGCAAATTGATGGACTACAGAGAGCTTTTGGTTGATGGGAATGCAAATGCCCCTCTTCACAGTCCAAGTGAAGCTTGAAGTGAGTGGGTATACTGCTGTGATATCATAATGAGTTGGAATGACTGTGCTCTAAAAACATTTTAAAATAATCTCCTTCATTACCTTTCTGTGGAGCTCGTAAAGTCCTATTTAGTCAAAACAAACAGCCAAATGTTTCTAGTTATTATTTTTTATTCCCCAATTTCTGCACCTGTGCGAGTTTAGACTTTATTTCATTTTTATTTCCCCTGTGGGTTTTGTGTTTCTGCTGCTGTTTTCTTTTTCTGTTCTTTTTCCATCCTTGTGCCTGCCATGGAAGATTTCGGGACACAGGAAAAAATGGACCATGAGTTTGGGAGAATTTTTATAACTTTTCTCTATATTTTCTCAGAATTGTATCAAAATCAGAACTTTTTTCTCATAAGTTTCTTTTGGCATTTAGCCTTTGATCTCAGAATTTAGATTTATTTTAGAATTCTGAGTTATTTCTCAGGATTCAGGCTTTAATCTAAAAAAAATTTGGACATATCTCAGAATCTAGATCTTTTTTCTCAGAAATTAGACTTTGATCTTAAAATTAGACACATTTTAAGATTTTATTTTCTCAGAAGTCAGACTTATCTTTTTCTCTCAGAATTCTGACAAACTGAAAACATTTTTCAGATTCTTTTCTTAGAATTCAGATCTTAATCTCACAATCTCTCTCAATTCAGTAACACTAAACTTTGATTTATTTTTTAGAATTCTGTTTTTCTGAGCATTAATTTCAAAATTCAGATTTATCTTTTTCTCAGAATTCAAACATTAATCAGAATTTTGACTTTTTTTCAGAATTTAAAATGTATCTACCAGTTCTCTATGACTATAATAAATCAGTCGCTTCAGTGTGTGTGTGTGTGTGTGTGTGTGTGTGTGTGTGTGTGTGTGTGTGTGTGTGTGTGTGTGTGTGGTTATGCAGCTTGTTGTCTTTGCACCTCCATCTCAGTTCCCAGAATTCTCTGTGTTCCACTTTCGGGCTGGATTTTGGACTTGGGTCTGCCCTTTGCTTGAATTGTCAGCCTTACCTTACTACCTATGTTACTGACTTTGGGTTTCAAGGTAGGTATATTACTATTTTAACTTACGAACTCTAATTTCTGGTGGAAAAAAAAAAGTCAAAATTGAGAAAATTTCAAGTTATCAAGGGAAAACTTTGAGATGATAATTCTAAATTATGAAAATTTCATTTATTAGAAATTAATTGAAATGTTCCTACTATAGACCTAGTTTCCTATTTAAATTTCGTAATTTAATCAGCTGAAGGCATGTGTTTTTCTTTTTATGTTTAACTGTCAATCCTGACAATCCTGCTTTTTGTTTTGTAGTTATTCCATGAGTAGGTGGTATTAATGTGGTTTTTGCATTTTATCTGGGATATATTAACTGTAGTTTATGGAAGCCTAAGCCAAAATTTTGACTTATTAACTCAAAAAGCGACTTAAATTTCAAGTTAGCGCTGCCAATCAGTAATCTACGTGAATGACGTTGTTTACTTGTTACCCGGAAGCTGAAGCCCTCAGCTACAAATGCTACAGCTAACCTAGTATTAGCTTAGCCAATACTAACTTAGCTAATACAGTATTACAGCCAGTCATGAATGCACAAATTCCTGAGTATTTTTAGCGTGGCTTCACAAATGATGAAATCCTTCTGATATTAGTTGAATCACTTGGCGTTACTATCAGCAAATGTACTCTCGAAAGCGCCAATTTGTTGCTATACATTGGTAGCTCACAATCCGGTTTTGAGTGCGAATTTCGCCACAAAAAAAAGTATCCATATCTCGAAATTTCACATTTTCTTTTCTCAAAATTTCAAGTTAATAAGTCAAAACTTCGAGAAAATAACTCGAAATTTTTAGTTATCAAGACGGGGTTTTTTTGTACGGGCTTCCATAGTAGTTTCTAAGTAAGTGTACATGTAAGTAAATTAGTCTTTAAAAAAAAAAATCCAAATCATGAATTCAGACGACTTTATAAAATCCGGAAAGTCGTCAGTGACTCACCCTTCAGACACTATCACTCAATTGCTGATTACAAATGTAACCTTTAGCTACTGTGACACCAGTATGAGCAACGTCCACAAGTCCTAAGTTTGAGGCTTTTTTAAAAATATACTCTGCAGATTCAGCTCACATCTAAATCCCATTCATTTATTCACATGGCCCATCACAGCTGTAACAATCTGTCATGCGCTCATATTTTGGCTGTTGCACTCCATTCCTCTCTTCTTATGCCCATCTGTCCATAAAGTGCAACATGTCCTGTTTTCCTGCCTCGGGGTTTTCCCCAACCGTATCTGTGCATTCATTTATCAGTCACAGCAGCTGGACTCAGACCTGTGTGTTTTAGCGACTACCCTCCAGTTTCTGGCTGGGGTCCTCTGGATGGAGTCCAGGTCATGGTGACCAGCTGCTGTTCTGCTTTAATAGCTCTTGCCCAGACCATGTAGTCACCAGATGGCCTCTCACCTCTGGACACATGTTGCCTTCAGTCAATCAATCCAACTTTATTTCATTTTTTTCTTATTTTAATACTTCTATTGTGACAAAATAATAATTTTTAGATATATTCAGCTGTTGCCATAAAGATTATGCTATCAAGACTCACACCAGCATTTCCTATTGTTAGCTGGACCCTCTGTTTCCTTCAGAGAGGTCTTAATGGTTTGAAGCATGTATTCAACAAGGTGCTGAAAACATTCCTGAGAGATTTTGGTCCATATTGAGACGACAGCATCACACAGTTTTGTTGGCTGCACATCCGTGCTGTGCTCTGTTCGACTGAGATCTGGTACCTGTGTGGAGGCCGTTTGAGTACAAAAAATCACTGTCATGATCAGGAAACCACCTTGAGATGATCTGAGCTTATCAACATGGTTTGTTGTCCTGCTGGAAACAGCCATCAGAAGGTAGTATGCTGTGGTGATAAAGGGATGGATACAGTCAGCAACAACACTCAGGCAAGAGTTAAAATGATGCTCAGTAGGAGCTGAAAATGTAGGATGCATGATGGATCCAAGCTTTAGTGTCATTTATGCTCGGCTGGCACCTAGTGTGGTCTTCTGCTGCTGTGCATTCAGAGATGCTCTTCTGCACACCTTGATTATAACGAGTGGTTATTTAGGCTACCATAGCCTTCTTACCGGCTCAAAGCATCAACACAGCATTTTCTCCCAGAGAATTGCCGCTCACGGGATATTTCTCTTCTTGCGATCTTGAACATGCTCTGTAAACTCTAGAGATGTTTGTGTCGGAAAATCCGATCAACAGTTTCTAAAATACTCAGAGCAGCCTGTGTGAAATCCACAACCACATTCAAAGTTACTTAAATCACACTTCTTCCTCCATTCTGTACTCAGTTTGAACTTCAGCAGGTCGTCTGGATCATGACAGGTTGGTTAATTAAATATTTAAATGATATATTGTGGCTGGTGAGTGAATAAAAAATTCTATTTGGTATGACTTTTTTTTTTTATCTCATATTTTGTTTTCCCTTAAATGTCATGTGATCTAGAGCAGACAGAGTGCACTACATGATTAAATATAAGCTCAGACCAGATCTTCAATCTGTTGCTTGCAGAGCTTGTGAAAGGGGGGAATAAAAATCATTTCTTGTCTGGAAAAACAAAGATAATATTTTAATTTTATAGCTCAGTCTTTACTCCTAATAGTGCATTTTGACTATCAGTCATTCTTAAAGCCCTACAGGCTGTGTTCAAAGGGCCTGCTTTGTCCTACATACAATTAAAATTTAACCATATTCAGCTTTCACAGCTTTCTTAAGAAAAGTAAAGAAATTAAGTAACTGATTAACGATTACGTTAAATAGCAACTTGTAAAAGTAGGTTTGCTTTTTTCAGTTCACCCTGTAATCTTTTTAAGCAATCACAGAATGACAACTGCTTTACTGCAACTATTCTTTACTGCAATTTCTCTTGATGTAAAATGTCACAGCGCAGCTCAGGGGAAGGATGAATGAGACTAAATCACATATAAATTTAAGATTTATTTAACAGGCTAGAGAATGAAGAAAAAAAATATAAACATCAATCACTTCAGTATCGCCTGCAACTCTTGGTTGAATGGAAAATGCATGTTGTAAAAAACAAATGGACTCAATATCTAAGTAACCAGCACCAGAGTGTCTAATTTTTTTATGACGTTTAAGAGCGTGAAGTCAGAAAGTGGTCAGCGAGCGGTAACAGGAACTCACGCCAGGCCCAGTGGCGTACCGTATACGCACATGGATGACACACGTAGACACAGTTGTGTCTTTTTGCCCATAGGTCCTACTATTCCAGTTAATTCGTGCTAAGGCGACTGGCAGGACTGAATGTGTGTGTGGCCCCTGCTGTGAGTGATGTGGCTGAAGGAGTTTCCCGCAGAGTGCTACAGTGGTGTTTTGTTGTAAGTCAAGAGGCAGCCAAGGACCCCAGTGTGTGTGTGTGTGTGTGTGTGTGTGTGTGTGTGTGTGTGTGTGTGTGTGTGTGAGAGAGAGAGAGAGAGAGAGAGAGAGAGAGATGGAGAGAGAGAGAGAAACTGTATAACGCTGGCAGAGGGGAAAAAGTGAAGATAGACAAAACAGTTATTGCTACCGATATTGCTCTCAGGAGCGAAGGGATCCGGGGAAAATTACAAGAAAGATGGACTGAAACGAATAAAAATCACAACAGGGGGGAACCATAAAGAGAGATAAATAAAGAATGAGAGAGGAATGCAATCATACCTTTCTGCAAACTCCATAAAGTCAATAAAATAACTTATAAATAAAAGTGGAGACCGTCTCAGTGCTTACAAACAGCACACAAAGTGTTCTGCTGTAGCCTGACCGGGAAAATCAGGTGATAGCTACCTGTAGGCAGGGCTTTGTCCTCTGTCCATACAACAGAAGGACATGTTGTCTTTAATCTTCTCATAAAATGAAATGTTGTGCTTTTGGAAATGTCTTTGTACTTCAAGGCTTCTGTTTAGGTAGATAGTAACTGTGGTGTTATACAGTAGAGAACAAGTCGAACTTATGTTCGATGTATAACCTATATGAGAGAGATAGCCTTTATTTGTCAGTTGCAGGTCTTTTGCCCACAACCAAGATGACAGACCTTGCCGACCGTACATAAAATACAAAAATCATCACATTGGGGAGACAGGTCAGGCTAGGTAGCGAGGAAAAAAAACATCGAAATGTGTAACACAGAAGGATAATACAGGAATGCACAGGTATCAACACACCATAACACAATAAACACAGCATGGGATAGTGTTCCAGTGTGTACATCTGATCTGGGACCGCTGCAATCTTCGACTGCGCCTCCAGCTGACCCGATGTCCACATCATGGGGGAGGTAAGCGTTGGAGGTGGCGTTGGATAGGGAGGGTGATGCGTCAGTGAGTGCTTATCAGTATATATATGTGTGTGCGTGTCCATAGTTCAGCTGAGACAGTGTCCTTCGCCCCGCCAGGCTAAGTGAACAGTCTTCCAGCCAACCCAGGTGGCCTTGCATGGAATGGGAAGGAACAGACTCAACACAGTCGTTATCAGGGAGTTTTTGTTCAGCTCCGGCCTTGAGCCCACAGCTGGCGCCGAAGGGGTAGCCGCATTATGATGGTGATTTTTCTTTTGCAAACAACTCGTGAGAATTTCAAGCTGTTTTTAACACTCCGACACTGGTCTGTCAATCTCCCGTTAATAGCTGCGAGTTTCTCCGTGATGTTATTAGCCGTCGATTCTGTGGTCTTGTCACTCTTTTGCTCACAGAGCAGATTCTGAGACCTCGGGACCGCAGCCAACTGATCCGAGATGTAATCCAGCTTCCGCCCAGAGATGTTGTTCTGAGTTGATTCTTTCCTGATGTAATCCAACATACATACGCTCAGAGGTCTTATTCTGAGCATTCACTGCAGTCGTAAGCGCCTCCAAGCTCTTAACCATGCTGCCTTCAGTGAGCCCTTTCTGAGAAGTCGCACCTGTCGTTTCAATCCCAGCGGGCAGCCTTTGAACAGCTGGTTCCGCTCTCTTAATTCTCCGATAATCCAGGGCCAAGCCAGCTCCGATCAGCAAAAACCCTGTTATCATGGTTCCGAATAGGTAGCTATCTTCAGCGTCCTCGATCGACAGTCCCGCCAGGCATACGATCCTCTGCCACCCGTCCGTCGTGTATCCGGCAGGGAAAGTCCCTCCAGGGCACTCGGGTTCTCCCGAGCCCAGACTTCTCGTTAAAGGGTGTCAATAGCATTCAGAGACCAGTTGATCAAATCCATAATTCTCTTTTAGGTTTTATACACAGACTGTGAGAGGGTGTTCCAGGGAAAGTAATACAAAAAAACCACGAGACTAGACAAGGACATAAGAACTAGCAGGGAAGATAAGGGAGAGGAGAAAAAGTCCGTCCGCCTCCTCCGAGAGCCAAAGACAAAAAAATATATGTATATGCACTGTGTTGGGTCATTGTGAAGACGTTGTTTTCACTACATTTAGCACTGATTTGCCCTCATTTCAACTATCTCTGTGCAACCCAAACAGAGAGAGCTTCATTAGCGTTAGTATACCTTTCTAATCAGGAAGACATCAGGGCTTTTTATCTGTCTGCACACTCTGACTAGGGAGGGATTACGTAGCACGAACATCGTTTTCCTGCGGAAAAGATCTAGCATTGATGTAGTTACCACTAATATAACACCTACTATAAATACTTAATTCAGTGTTTAGGCTGCTGCAAACATCTGTTTGGTATTGAAAAATGATTTATCCATACACAGGGACAATAACTACATTTAATCTAAGAAAACTCAATTCTGTTTTTTTAGGACAGTAAAAAAAAACAGAACATTTCCCATCAATGAACAGAAACTTTCTGTTTTATAATTATAGCACATTCAGGGAAATGAACTACCAGAACTTTCTGTAGTTTTACATTTTTTATTTCTTGGTGTTCAAGCTAAAAGAGCTGTGTTGACAGACTTCTTTCATTTATCTTTTTTCCATTCTCATATTTTGACGTCTCAGGGCTCAGATGCTTCAGTGCTGCATGTAAGATGAGTTTGACATCTCTGCACTGAATGCTCCGCTATGTTCACCAACTTGTGGTGAGTAGACCGCAACAGCTGCTTATCTTTACTTAAACCCACTAATCAGGTTGTTAAAGCAATGAAAGTAATCCATAGAAAAGCTAAAAACCTACTTTTCTGTTAGCAGGTATGCTAGTTTGTTAGCATGCTACCTAGCTAGCTAAAAGGAGATTTTCATCACACTCTTCAGTTTTTTCTTTGTTTGTTTGTTTGTTTTTTGGCGCGGCTGGCATCAAATATGGACCCACCTTTGAATTACAAAAGCTAGAGTGGCAGCTTTTTAAAGATGGAAGAAAACGGAGGCAGAGAACATGTGCGTGTGTCGGTGTGTGAATGTGAAAGGGTGATGCGGTCGGACAGGCTGTTGTCACAGTGAGCAGCTGGAGGTTAGGACCCCACTGTGCCACACCAAGGCTATCTGACACACGCACGCATACACATAACCACGCACCTGTCGGTCCAAATTACTGTTAACATGGGTGACTTGAGAGCCACACTGGGGCGTCAGATGAAAATAGCTCACTCTTCTTATTCATAGAATGAACAGCTTTGACGCTGAGTGAAAAGGGCAGTGCGGGTGCGTGTGGTGAACCAAAGCTGCATGTCAGTGGACATAAACGTGTCACTTGGACTCTTTGTTGTGGCTTAAACGAGCTCTGAGAATCCTGTCAGTGATGCTGCGGTAAGAAATTATTACTTTAGCAATAATTCAAATGAAGATATGAAAACGCTTCACCATCCATTCATTATCCACTTTACTGTTTATCCATCCATTCGCTTCCGCGTATCCTTTTCAGGGTCGCGGGGGGCGCTGGAGCCTTTCCCAGCTGTCATAGGGCGAGAGGCGGAGTACACCCTGGACAGGTCGCCAGTCTGTCGCAGGGCTAACACACAGGGACAGACAAGCATTCGCGCTCACATTCACTCGCACATTCACACCTAATGGCAATTTGGCTTTTCCAATTAACCTATCCCCACAAGCTGCATGTCTTTGGACGGTGGGAGGAAGCCGGAGTACCCGGAGGGAACCCACACAAACACGGGGAAAACATGCAAACTCCACACAGAAAGACCCCGGCCTGATGTTGGAATTGAACTCAGGACCTTCTTGCTGTGCGGCAACAGTGCTAACCACCGTGCCACCGTGCTGCCTAAACTAAACTTTACTGTTTAGTTTATCTTAAAGTCAGATTACTGGTTTAACCACTACACACTATCAAAATAGATAATTAAAGCAGTTAATTTCCTCAGCATTTGTTTGTATTATTAGCAGCTCTGCACACATTGATGTGAAAAGGAACATTTTTCGCGTCAGTGTGTGCAGAAACATGCACGTAGAACATGTAGAATCACCTTTAGCAGCAACAGTATGAAGTAATCGTTTTTTGTATGACTTTATCAGTCTCTCACATCGTTGTGGAGGAATTTTGGAACACTCTTCTTTACAGCACTGCTTCAGTTCATAGAGGTTTGCAAGCATTTGTTTATGCACTGCTCTCTTAACATCTTCTCACTGGTTCTTTCTTTCTTTAGCAGAGAGATGAAGCTTTCTCATGGTAACCTTTCCAAACAACTCTTTTTTTTTTAAGTCTTTTTCTAATTGCACTGTCATGAACATTTAACCTTTAACATGCTAACTGAGGCCTTTAGAGTGTGAGATGTAGTTCTTGGGTTTTTTGCAGTTTCTCTTACCATTCCACGGTCCAACCTTGGAAAGGAAAGGAAAAATTCCCATTTGACAGGAAGAAAACTCCCTCAAAACCAGGCTCAGGGAGGGACAACCATGTGCTGTGATTGGTTGGGGTGAGGGGAAGAAGTCAGGACAAAAGACACACTGAGAAAGAGAGCCAGAGATTAATGATAACCCCACCCTGCCTGCAGTCTCTTCTTCTCTCTCTTTTTCACTCTCCGTTGCTTTGGATGGCCAAGTATTTAAACTCATCCACCTTCACTCCACTACAATCGTTCACACAGTCATATGAAGACTTTTTGAAGCTCAGTATCCTACAGACATGCTGTGTTCTCATATACACAACAAATTGGATGAGTTTGTTGGGACATTCACTCCTGGGAAGATTGTGGCATTATGTTAAAACACATCTGAATCCTCCAGATGTGCAAACTGCCAAAACTTCTGCTTTTATAGAGGTGATGATCAGTTAATGATGATGACTTAATCAAGTGTATTTGATTGTCAGCACCTGGCTGCTTCCTGTGGAAACAGTAAGGGACTGCAGAGTCTTGTGAAACTTTATTTTACACATAATTGTAACTCTTCATCTTTGGCCTGCATCCGGTGATCACCAAAGCTATAATTTCTTAAGATACAATCTTTCTCTTGTCTTGTTATTAATCATTTTGCTTGCATAATAAGACTAAGTAGCTTCTATGCATAAAGACATGGATTTCCAAAGCTCACATACTTGCTGTTATGCTTCATGAGTCATTTCAGCAGAGTAAAAAAAGCAAATTTAAGAAAGAAATGTAAAGAAAAAAAGTCCTCACAAAGTATCAACAGAGAAAAGCTAAATTCTATTATTAGGTCATAGCAAATAAGCAGAGTCATCACCCTTCTGTTGTTCTGGGGTGACAGTGGTATTAGTAAGTTCAACAAATGCCCAAAACAGTATGTTTTACATTTACCAGGAGCTAAAAGGATTATTTTTGCCTGTAGTACAAAGTCAGGTGGGAAATGTAATAAATTGAGGAGGTCGGGGTGGATGGATGGTCAACACACAGTCTTCTTTTGGCTTCTTTGCCCCGTCTAACCCTATCCCTCCTCTGTCACACCAACCCTCTGCATTCACTACATCCATGACTCTTCTCTGAGGTCTTCCTCTGTTCCTCCTGCCCGGTGGCTCCATATTCAACATCCTTTCTCCAATACATCCACTATTCCCCCTCTGTACATGTCCAAATCATCTCAGTTTTGTCTCTCTTAGTCTGTCTAAAAGTGTTCAACCTAAGTTATCCCTCTGATGTACTCATTTCTAGTCCTGTCCATCCTGGTTACCCTCAATGAAAGTCTTAACATCTTCAACTCTGATCCATAGATCATACCATCATGTAAACCTTCCCTTTCACTCTTGCTGCTGTCATTAATCACCCTTGACACTCATCTCTGTTCAGTTCAGTTTTATCACAACAACAGTTGCCTCAACACACTTTATACTGTAAGGTATAAAACCCCAACAGTCAAAAGACCCCTTATCATCAAGCACTTGGCGACAGTGGAAAGGAAAAATTCCCATTTGACAGGAAGAAAACTCCCTCAAAACCAGGCTCAGGGAGGGACAACCATGTGCTGTGATTGGTTGGGGTGAGGGGAAGAAGTCAGGACAAAAGGCACACTGTGAAAGAGAGCCAGAGATTAATGATAACCCCACCCTGCCTGCAGTCTCTTCTTCTCTCTCTTCTTCTCTCTCTTTTTCACTCAGACAACCACAGCATACACGGTGCTGTGCAGAAAGTCTTGGGCCACCCATCATTTCTTTACCCAAATGGAAAATAGGAGGGATTTATTGAAATGTGCAAATATAAATGTAAATGCAGTATATAAAGCAAACACAGAGGTCCTGTGTCAGGTCTTTGCTTCATTTTTTCTTAAGGACCTGGCTTTAAATTGGTTCTCTGAAGTTGTTTGTTATGCCTAGACTCAAAGGAGTTGGGAGCCATTTTTATGCTTGAATGATTCATGGGCTAATGTTCAGTAGCTGAACAAACAAAAAAGCATACCAATGAAAATGGTCAGGTACAAGAACTGGACTGATATTGAATGAAAAACCAGCCCATATCCAAACAAAGACTTTGAGAGACCTTCAAAACACCTAGAGAACTATTGCTCAAGACCAGTTTGATAAAGTATAACTACACTACAACATCTGCTGTAATTGTGTGGTACAGCAACTGCTTTGAGGTCGAAAACATGTGGTAACATTTGCCCAACAGATCATTTACAGCAGCTTCTCATCATTAGAGGACATTTATATTAACAGATGCAGAAATCTATCTATCTATCTATCTATCTATCTATCTATCTATCTATCTATCTATCTATCTATCTATCTATCTATCTATCTATCTATCTATCTATCTATCTATCCATTTTCATCCGCTTTGTCCGGGGCCGGGTCGCGGGGGCAGCAGCCTAAGCAAAGAGGCCCAGACCTCCCTCTCCCCAGCCACCTCCTCCAGCTTATCCGGGGGAATACCAAGGCGTTCCCAGGCCAGCCGAGAGATATAATCTCTCCAGCGTGTCCTGGGTCTGCCCCGGGGCCTCCTCCCGGTGGGACATGCCTGGAACACCTCACCCAGGAGGCGCCCAGGGGGCATCCTTGTCAGATGCCCGAACCACCTCAGCTGGCTCCTTTTGATGTGGAGCAGCAGCTGCTCTACTCTGAGCCCCTCCCGGATGGCCGAACTTCTCACCCTATCTCTAAGGGAGAGGCCAGCCACCCTTCGGAGGAAGCTCATTTCTGCCGCTTGTATCCGCGATCTCGTTCTTTCGGTCACTACCCACAGCTCGTGGCCATAGGTGAGGGTAGGGACGTAGATCGACCGGTAAATCGAGAGCTTCGCTTTTACACTCAGCTCCCTCTTCACCACGACGGACCGGTGCAGCGTCCGCATTACTGCAGCTGCAGCCCCAATCCGTCTGTCGAGCTCCGGCTCCCTTCTCCCATCACTCGCGAACAAGACCCCGAGATACTTGAACTCCTCCACTTGGGGCAGGAACTCATCCCCGACCCGGAGTGGGCACTCCACCCTTTTCCGGCTGAGAACCATGGCCTCAGATTTGGAGGTGCTGATCCTCATTCCCGCTGCTTCACACTCGGCTGCGAACCGCTCCAGTGCGAGCTGGAGGCCCTCACCCGATGAAGCCAACAGAACCACATCATCTGCAAAAATCAGAGATGAGATTCTGAGGCCACCAAAGCGAAAGCCCTCCGCCACTTGGCTGCGCCTAGAAATCCTGTCCATAAAAATTATGAACAGAACCGGAGACAAAGGGCAGCCCTGGCGGAGCCCATCACCCACCGGGAACGAGTCCGACTTATTGCCGGCAATGCGAACCAAGCTCTTGCAACGGTTGTATAGGGATCGAATGGCCCGTAGCAATGGGCCAGACACCCCATATTCCCGCAACACCTCCCACAGGACACCCCGAGGGACACGGTCGAATGCCTTCTCCAAGTCCACAAAACACATGTAGACTGGTTGGGCAAACTCCCATGCACCCTCAAGTATCCTGGAGAGGATAAAGAGCTGGTCCAGTGTTCCGCGACCAGGATGAAAACCGCATTGTTCCTCCTGTATCCGAGGTTCGACTAACGGACAAACTCTCCTTTCCAGCACCCTGGCATAGACTTTCCCAGGGAGGCTGAGGAGTGTGATCCCCCTGTAGTTGGAACACACCCTCCGGTCCCCTTTCTTGAAGATGGGGACCACCACCCCGGTCTGCCAGTCCACAGGTACTGCCCCTGATCTCCACGCAACATTGCAGAGGCGTGTCAACCAGGACAGCCCTACAACGTCCAGAGCCTTCAGGAACTCGGGGCGGACCTCATCAACACCAGGGGCTCTGCCACCAAGGAGTTGTTTAACTGCCTCAGTGACCTCGCCCCCGGAAATTGGCGGGTCATTCCCCTCATCCCCAGACTCTGCTTCCTCCTCGGAAGACGTGTCAGTGGGATTAAGGAGGTCCTCAAAGTATTCCTTCCACCGCCTGACAATTTTCTCAGTCGACGTCAGCAGCGCTCCGCCAGCACTATACACAGTGCAGGTAGAGCACCGCTTTCCCCTCCTGAGACGTCTGACGGTTTGCCAGAATCTCTTCGAGGCAGCCCGAAAGTCTTTTTCCATGGCCTCTCCGAACTCCTCCCACACCCGAGTTTTTGCTTCAGCCACTGCCCGAGCCGCATTCCACTTGGCCTGTTGATACCTGTCGGCTGCCTCCGGAGTCCCACAGGCTAACCAAGCTAGCTATCTATCTATCTATCTATCTATCTATCTATCTATCTATCTATCTATCTATCTATCTATCTATCTATCTATCTATCTATCTATCTATCTATCTATCTATCTATCTAT
Source organism: Copadichromis virginalis (assembly GCF_057382275.1). Classification (NCBI taxonomy): domain Eukaryota; kingdom Metazoa; phylum Chordata; class Actinopteri; order Cichliformes; family Cichlidae; genus Copadichromis; species Copadichromis virginalis. Next base: position 34,308,850 of record NC_140620.1, read on the forward strand.
CTATCTATCTATCTATCTATCTATCTATCTGTCTGTCTATCTGCTAGCAAAATATAAAGAAATGAAGGGTGGCTCGAGACTTTAAGACTTTTGCACAGTACTATATTATGTGGTATAAAAAGATTTAAGAGACACTTGCATGTGGTGTAGTGTCTGATACCTCCTCTGCTGTCTTCCTGCAGCTGATGACTTCACTTCATTACTTCAGTTAGCATTTTCAACAGGCATGCTGCCGGGTTTATAAACTCTTGGTTATGTTTTATTTTGTGTTTGTGTAACGTAGCTTTTAGTGCCACTCTCAAAAATTAATCAGCATTACATTTGTGAAGGGGTGCTTAATGACCAAATAGTTAAAGTGGTTAACTACGATGTCAAGTGTATACAGTCAGCTGTCAAATAAAGGCAAATATGGTGTGTTTTAATTTGTAATAGCAGTTGCAGCAAATTATTTGGAATGTTAAGCATCACTTTAAATTTGTGTGTAGGAAGGTGTGATCTCACACAGCGTTGATGGTCTGTGTCAGTCATGCACACGCACATACAGTAAGAAGGCAGTTATTTCATGTGTAATGGGCCAGCTGTTCCAGCTGTGATGCAGTAGACGGGTACCTTTTCCCCCAAATTTAATTACGAAATTTCTCTCTGCCTTGATTCATGTGTGACATGTGGGCTCACATACTTACATGCACATGCAATCTCCCCGCTGTTAAGGTTACATAACGCAGATGCATCAGCCATACCTACTGCTGCGTCGCTCACTTTGAAGAGCCTCATTCTTCTTGCAGCACGCAGCTTTTTAAATGCCGACGACTTTAATAATATTACATTTTGAAATTTTGTTCGGTTGATTTTATTTTTTTATTGATGAATGTATGAGTGTGGTTCATATTTTTAAATGCAACAATCATCTCGGTTGTTTGTGTTTTATAAGAGATGCTTCTTTTTCTATTTGTCTGATTTCTTTTGTCTGACTCACTATCTTAATTGACTGAGTACAAATATTGTTTCACCATTAACATCGCTAACGTCATGAGAAAAGGCTTGGCATGCTGTTATTCAACTAAGGTCCTTTGTGCACAGACTGAAATAAAACAGATAATTCCCCATTTTGTTCCCTAAAAACTATAGAAAGACTCCAAAAATCTCTTTGCTGTTTCAGAAACTTCACAGAAAAGTTTAAATCAAATATTCCCAACACATGCACATGTACAAAATGCATATGAAATACTTTCATTGCTCTTAATTTGAACTGTCAGTACTATTTTCTTTCTCTTGTGTCAAAAATGGTCCAGTTCTAGTCGGACACCCTGGTAAATAAAATGGTTCAGTTTAAACATGCTGAAAGTATGAACGTGGGAATCACAAGATTCCTTTCTATACTTTAAATAATTTCAGCTTTGAACCATTTACAGTATAGCCATTTGACAGGCTGGGGAAGCCTAAGATAAGGTGGAGATGCACAGAGACCCACTTAAACTTAATACTTAAATGCATTTTTAAATTTTTTTTTATACGGGGTGTTGTAAACTCCAGTGGGTTTGCTTTTTTGTGTACGGACAAAGTTATCAGTTGATATGTGCTATTATTCTTTGTAGATTCACCCAGCTCAATTCAACAAGATAAAAGCAGATGTTACATAAACTATCACAGCTTATTTCAAACACCTAGACAGTTTTAAGCTGGAATAAAAGGTAGAATTTGGTGAGTGAATCAGCTTAAACTGATGTCTGCTGTCTCTAATGTAACCTAACAGGTTGCTGGGGCCCTGGCTGGGCCTTGGGGGCTTGGGTCCTGGTTGGTGTGTCGCCGGGGCTGTGGGTGTATGGGTGTATGGGGGCTCAGCCTTGGCACGGGGTGCCGCCAGTGCATCAAGCCACCTGGGGGGCTCTTCAACTGGTGGGGGAGGCTGTTACGTCTTGTAGGAGGTCTCCTCTCTCCAAGAACTCACTCTGCAGGTGTGGGAGATATAGGAGAGGTGGAGGAAGAACTCAGCCTGTGTGTCTATTGTCTTGTGTCTTGAGAAGTCTGGGCTCGGGTGAGCACTACCTGGGTCTGGGTGGAGTTTCCCCCTCCAGGGGCATGGGGTACCTAGACCTGGGGCATAGAGTACGCTTGGGGAGTGTGATTGTGAGTACAGCGTCTCTTTATGTCTGTCTCCACGTTGGGTGAGTGTTGAGTAATTGCATATGAGAGCATGAGGGTGGGAATGGATGTTTGTATCTGTGTGTGCCTGTATGTCTGTGTCTATATGTCAGGTTGGGACGCCACCTCTCTGGGGACACCTCAGGCCCTCCAAGGTATGGAGGCCTATCTCCCCCCACCACTCCCCCTGCCAGTGGCAGACGCCCTCAGACATCGGTGCGTTGGTGGTTCTTGGTGTCCGGGGATGGGCGTCCAGGTACCCACCAGCTCACTCCTGGTGGCTGCTTGTCGGGGCCTGGAGCCTGGGGCTCGCTCAGGCCACTTCGGAGGTGGGGTGCCCCCGGCCTCTCGGCCTGGGGCTTGGTCACTCAGGCACGGCTGGCTGCCGGCAGAGCTCACGGGCGCGTCACTGCAACTCCCCCTGGCTTCTGCTCCGTGGCTGCTGAGTGAGCCCTCATCTGGGACTCTCCTCAGCTCTTTCTGGGACAGTGGCGCGGCTGCCCCTCTGTTGGTCTTCCATGGTCTCTTGTGTTCTGGGGGCCTCTGGATGTCTGGAGTTTTGATCTCCTCCATACCTGCTTCATGCCCCGGAGGACGGGGCTGTGGCCCCCCCACACCCTCTAGCAGATCATTACATGAAGGAACCTTTTAAAAACAAGCGCGTCCATGCTCACAGGTGTACACACGGGTGCTCACACACACAAACTACACCCTTTTTGGCTCCTACCTCAAAGCACACTGTGCGCTGTCCATCCAACGTGTGGCACAATAATATTCAATATTTAGTATTTACTGTTATATTCACATAGATCATCGCGATGATTGCTGTTTTTTTGCTTTTTTTCTCTTTCTCAACAGGTGATCCAGGTGATTGATATATGTATTTTTTGTCTGTTTGTTTTGTTTGCTTTTGGGGGGTTTTGCCCTTTATCACTGTTCCTCTTCCCCACTGTTTTTCTTTCCCTCTTTCTTTCCCCCAGTCAAGTCTGTCCCGTGTGTAGCAAGTGAAAATAAAATAAACAATAAAAGCAAAGGTGAATCAAATAGACCATTACGGCAAGGCCGGGATGGTCTATTTGGTAAAGTAAATCCGTTGGGCATCTTTCTTTGCCTTTAGACAACAATTCTGATGGCAAAAGAACCAAACAGGACAGGAGAAAAAAAAAAAAAGAAGGGTCATCCAAAACTGACACCTGTACTGTGAACAAATTACAAGAATTGGGAAGAGAAAGATAGATTGAGGCTGTAAGTGAGACTGTGGGATGACATTACTTTCTTATTATTGAGCACCTCCAGGCAGTAACACATGAAAAATGAACTCATTCCACAGTTTTAGCCATTATTCTACCTTTCCTACATCGTTCAAGCCCACTTTAACGCTTGTGTGTAGCACAGAAAACATAAAAGTATTCTAATGGAACCTCTACAGGAGCTCTTATCCTCAATTAGGATGCAGAGAAGGAAGCTGTTGACCAGATTTCCGCTGGAAACACAAAACATATGCAAATTTTATTCAGCAGACATTCTAAAGATACATTTAACAGACTTTGACGTGTAGTAATATGTCGAATTGCCCCTTAACTTTTATGCTCTTTACTCATTGTGCTTTTAAAATTCTCAAAGGCCTTATCCCGAGCAACTCAGTGATTAGTGGCACAGTCCTTAATTTGAGTCCATGCATTATAAAAAGCTTAAGTCAAGTGCTCTTGTATGTGATACTCCAGTCCCAGCAGCTCTGTGGTGTGGAGGTGGGGTGGGTGTTGTTCAGTCTCCATTTAGCTTCGGCGTATTCCCCTGATGGGAGTAAGGAGGGAAGCTGAACTCAACAACATTTACTCAAGACAAACTCTTCTTAGTTTGACATTTGGTGCAATTCAGATTATGTACAGCTTCATCGATTAAGTTTCCATGAGCCTGACATAGACTGAGCTCTGTCAATGATCGTTTCGTGTTTCCCTGCAGTTCTGTGCTAATTCCTGAGCTCTTGTTGTCCGGGAAATGATTTCTTAACCACTGACACATCAGATTGATTGGAGTTTTAGGTAAATGTCAGCCTGTAAAGTGACTCTATCACATTTACACAATCCTATGAGGTAATCTATGTAAACATGTTGGTGCTCAAACAGACTGATGATTTGGTCAATACTTTTTTCTTTGTTCTTGCTCCTTGGACTTTTGTTGTGTTTCACATATTGCGATTTGTCCTGTGAGACAATAATGGGTATATTTTGAAGCATGCGCAAGATCGCTTTGATCCAAAGATATAGAGGAATTAATGTCATTTTTTTGCAACACAGTGTAGCTGTGCTGGATTCGTAATGACAGTGAGAAATCTTTGCAGTACTGTGACAGCAAAATTACATTTTAATTTACTGCACGAGCGCGTCGCTGCTCCTGTTTTTGGTTGTGAAATTTCCACGGGATTAGTACAGTTGTTGCTATTAATGCTTCTTACAACAGGACTGGCAGCTCCTCTGCTGCTGCTAGTGCTGATGATTCACCTCCATTATTTGTTGTGTCTCTTGGTAAATTAATTTGTTGCCTGAGGTTTAGTAAACTGCACTTTGAGGTTAACACCTGCATGCTTATCTTGATGCCTCTGGTACAAGTATGAGTAGTTCACTCACTGGCATCACAGTCATAAATAAAGTTTTGTGGTTTCAGTCAGCTTCTCACCAAAATGTATTGCTTTTATTCTTTGGGCCAAACACAGCTGATTAGTGCATTTCTTACCATATTAGTTACACTTGTTACATTGGTTGGTGCATTGGCTCCTGCAGCATGTTAACATGAATCTACAACCGGTGAAATGTGGACATCTAACTTCTTTTGTTACATTATTCCGACTGAAATCACTTCAACACCTCTAACCAAGCACAACATTATTTATTGATACACTGATTTATATTTATTTATTATTAAGTGGCAATCGTGGCTCAAGAATTGGCAGTTCGTCTTGTAATCGGAAGGTTGCCGGTTCGAGCCCCGGCTCGGACAGTCTTGGTCGTTGTGTCCTTGGGCAAGACACTTCACCTACCGCCTACTGGTGTTGGCCAGAGGAGACGATGGCGCGATATGGCATCCTCGTTTCCGTCAGTCTGCCCCAGGGCAGCTGTGGCTACAACTGTAGCTTGCCTCCACCAGTGTATGAGAGTGAATGAATAGTGGAATTGTACAGCGCTTTGACGGTCTTGAAAAAGCACTATATAAATGCAATCCATTATTATTATTTGGCGATGTTAGTCCTAATAACATATTTAACATACATGGACCCCATGTTGGTAGTAGGAATGTTAAGCCCTAAGAAAAACTCACTGTTTTCCTTTGTTTTCTTGTGTTGTTTCTTATTGGGCTAAAAGCACAAATATAGCTGAAATATGAAGGTTTTTCTACTTATTTTATTCAGCAGTACTCAGAGTAGTTATTCTGCTGGCTACCTTTGGCCCTCATCCGTTCATAAGGGAAGCGGGTAACTGGGGATTCGAACCAGCGATTTCCACCTCCACAGTCGTAATACTAACACACTGAGCTAAACCTCCGCGAGAAATCTATTCATAAGCCTGTCTCAGCATGTTGCTTCATTAGCAGCTCTGTGTTTGTGTGACGTGTAAGACTCCTGGTTGTAGAAGCCAACAGGATGTGTTGCTCTGCTCTTTGAGGTTACCACCTGTTCGCTCTCTCAGTCTTGTGTTCTCATGGAAACCAATATGGTGAAGAGCAGGCCCAGTCAAACACACAATGGCCTCTTTGTTTTTCCACTTGTGTCTCTCTGTCTGTCTGTCAGTGGATGGGTTATGTTCATCTTTCCCCTCTTGTTTTTTCCCCCCCTGCTGCTTGCGTTATTGACGAGACTCACGATGCACTCACCTAATTTCCAGTCCTCGTGTTCACCTGTAATTTTCTGCCAGAGCCATTGAAGTTTGACGTGTAGTCTGCACTTGTGGCTCAGCATGGGTGTTCAAAGCAGGTCGGGTGCATTAGACCAGCCTTCAAATGGCAGATGACTCAAATGTTCCTGATCTATGTATCCCACAGTGGTATTTATAGCTTCAATAGATCACGGAGGGGGGGATGCACTCAATTTTTTTTCTTTGTCTCTGTGTACTGTACCTCTGGCTCAGTTTCTTTCCTGCATTTGCTTCTTTATGTTTAGTTATCCTCTGCCTCTTTTTCTCCATTGTTCTTGCTTTAACAACCTTTCTCCCTCTGCCTCCACATGCCGTGTTTCTTTTTTTGCCATCAGGTATCATTCATTAAATGTCTCTGCTGTTTGATTCAACTGTGTCAGTGGGTCTAACACCTGTAGGAGACCCCAGCTGAGAGCAGAAATAGCATTCAGAAACTGACCTCGCTCCCATTCGACAGCTATTCAGGAGCTTTTACTGTACATGTACACGCAAACGTAGTGTACATGCAAGATGATAAAACTTTAAATGGACTAGAAGTTAGATTACTTTTCCATCTGCAGATTTCCAGAATTCAGTAATGAGCTATTACAGCTTTCTTCATATGCCAGTATTATTGCAGACATCACCAAACAAGTTTTTAAACTAGCATTTTTAATTAGTTTTACAATATTTTAACGATATGGATACATCGGCTGATACTGGCTATTTGCTGATATCTCGTGTCTGCATTTATAATGGTCATTAAATGACAATTAAAAATCTAAAAAAGAGATGGGAGAAACCCCCTTGAATCATTGGAGGAGTGTTGACATTGCATTGTTGGTCCTTCTCTGCAGGCTCGGTCCGCATGACGAAGTGTTGTTGGAAAAGATACTGAACCCCAAATTGCCCACAGTGCATCTGTTGAGAGTATGCAGAGTAATTAAAATGTGCATAAAAAGCACAAAGAAGCAGTGTATGGATGAGTGGGTGCAAATGCAAATACAAGTGAAGCAAAGAATGCAAAACAAAACAAGAATATTATTGTATTCTTAAACAAATACAATCTGTCATCTCTCAGGGTGATAATGTTGATATTTGGGGAGAAAGTTATCTTTTTTCTTCGAAACAAAAATAGAAAGGAAAAATGAGACTTTGCCGTTTTTAACAGACGCTCACGTGCCAAACTATTTCTTGGGGTCAACATGAGATGTCAGGAGGTTGCCTGGTGACTGCTCAGCACCAGGCAACCAGCATATAACCATCTGTAAAATGATTGATTACTGTGTTTGCCTTTTTTACACAGACTCGGTTATTAGGCTGTGAGGATGCTGGGGTGGCTTGTCACCTTTGAATGGAGTCCTGTCAGCGGTTTATCTCTCTGTTTTTATACAGAGCTGGGTTAAGGAGGTGGTGGCTCTTAATCCCTACTCGATGCAGATTTTTCAAGTCTTTATGTTAATCTCAGGAAACCACTGCGACAGCCACAGAGATGTGTGCCACTCAAGGTTTTATGTGTGACTCATACGTTCTTGTATTTTTCAACTGACACATAACAGACTTACAGAGGGTTTGTATCCTATGTGCACAGCAGCCTCGCATAAAGCTATTTAACTCTATGCAAGAATATAAATTCACTAAATTAAATGAAATTGGACTGTTTTAGAGCACAAAGGTACCATTTTATGTATTTTTGATTTTCTTTATAGGCTCCTAAGACACTCTGGAGTTGGATTTTCTTCATACTGTACACACAGTGGTGTGAAAAACGTTGTTACCCCCTTAAATCTAGAAGAAACATAGCATAAACAGTATACTACCAGTGTAGAGGATGGAAATAAGCCAAACAACTGCTTACGTCTTTTTAAATTCAGTTGTGTACATCCACAAAGAGTAGCCTGTACACTTTTTTGTAAATAGGTTGTACACTAAGAAAAGCTAGTAGAGCTCTCAATAGAAATTAATGTGTGTTTTTGATGTGATCTTTTCCCCACACTGAGCCACCAATTTTAGGGTTCCCCTATCTGCTGAATGCCGGAAGGACGCAACCCATAAGAGCAATGCTCAGTGGCTAATGGATCTAAGAACAGACCATAGCAACCTCCCTGACCTGGGTCCAGTAACAACCACTGAGTTGGACAGTACAAGGCCCCGACACGCCTACTGGCTGAAGAAGCTGACAGCACTCCAGGAGTGTCTGGCAGCACAAATGAACCAGCTGCTAGTTGATGAGCGAGACAACCAGAGTGGTTAACTGAAATCCGGACAGTTCTGATCCACAAGGATCCCGAGAAGGAACCGGTTCCATCCAACCGGCCTATAACTTGCCTCAGTACCGCATGGAAGTTCCTGTCAGGTGTCATGGTGGCTAAGATGAACAGGCGTATGCCTCAATACATGAGTGGGGCACAGAAAGGAGTTGGCAGGAATACCAGAGAAGCAAAACACCAGCTACTGGTAGACGAAGCAACCACCTGAGACTGCAAGACTACGCTGACCAATCTGTTCACCTGGATTGATTACAACCTGCAGAAGGTCAGGCAAGTCCTGAGGATGCAACTGAATGGTAAGAACAGTATCTGGGCTATCAACACCTCTGCCCTCCCCGTGATCAGATACCCTGCTGGGATAATAAGCTGACCAAAGGAGGAGGTGAAAGCCACTGACATGAAGACAAGGAAGCTCCCGATCATGCATGGTGGGTTTCACTAGGAAACTAGGTGAGTGTCAGAACCACGGTCGAGGATAGGACAATGAACATCCACGAGTACATCAGGAAGATGTCCACAACCGACAGCATGCTCAGTGAATACCTCAGGCAGGAGAAACCCAAGAAAGAGGAGCAAGGGGAGGAGCCATCATGGCAGGACAAGCTCCTGCCCAGTATGTACCACCAGCAGATAGAGGAAGTGGCTGACATCCAGAAATCCTACCAGTGGCTGTAAAAAGATGGACTAAAAGACACTCCAGAAGAATCAGCAAGAAAAAGAAGAGGCCAGCGTTACCAAACAACAAAATCCAGAGGCCCAAAATGAAAACATGTCAGAGGAAAAGCCCAAACAGAAAAAGAAGCGCAACTGGCTCCTTAGACTACTCACTTAAATGACTTCAACTCTGTTTCCTATAATATCATAGCCTAATTAAAAACGATATATCAAAATCACAATACCATTACAAAGGATTGGAAAATGAAATGTAGGCTGTTTCTTACAGAAAATGTTTTGGTAATGTAGTTAATCCACTGGAAAACAAAGAGTAGTCAAAGTGTAATAGTTTGTTGCTCCTCATATTTGAAAAGATGGAAGCAAACACAAAATTTTCTTCTTTTTTAAAAAAGAAATACACATAGAAAACTTGCAGAATTTAATCAAAATATTTTTCACTTTTAATATGAAGAAAAAGGGATTTAAAATATATTAAAAAACAACTCTGATCCATATCATAAGTAAAAACAAACACATTTAAGTCACAATAACAAAACCGTCAGACTGATAAAAGACACTTCAGTTTAAAGAGGAACGTATTCAGCACTGATCAAACGCTAATCACATTATCCATGACAATGTAATAATCTATTTAAATGAATTTCATAACTAATCAGGGCTGATTATAGTCACTCACTTTTTGTAATGTGACTAATAAGAAATAACCAAAATATCGCTCGAAGTATCAGTCTTGTTGACTGATACCAGTCTATTAAATGACGCTCTCCGATGTTGGGGGTGCACGTCGTATCACATGAAAGTTAAAAACATCAAAGATAATTTGAAGTATTATTATGACAGAAAGGAAAAAATAACTAACAGCAAAAATAAACCGTTATGGAAAAAAATATCGGTATTCTGCAAACCTGCTGTTCCAAAGACTGTATTGTATCAGCCCAACATTTCATAATCATGCAACCCTACTCTGTTTAATTCAGATTATATGTAATGACACTTTTTCAGATTTGTTAAACTCTGTTCAATGAAGCCTTTAAATCAAAACATTTAAATACAAGAAAGCTTATTTTTTATTTTATGCTCAACATATTTACTCTGGAGGTACGTGACACTGAGAAGATTGTATTTGAGTTTTCCGATAAGCAAAATAATGATTCAGCAAGCCACTCTAATCCTTATCACAGACAGACACTGTGGTGAGGAATAATGAAATGTCCTCCTTTTTTCCTCGCCATCTTCACCTTTAATCCTCGTCTTGCCATTTCCCGATGTTACGAGCGGCCTGTCTCCCATCCCCATCCTCTTTTCTTTCTGTTCTGCTGCTCTTCACCTCCCCTCGTCTCATCACACGCCTCATTAGCCTTAACCGTGATTACCCCTTCCCACAGATCAAAGGAGAAATCGTAGACCACACTTAATAATTAATACCCTCAAAGAGCCTATCGTTAGACTTCACCACCGCTTATCGAGCTTCCAATAACAAGTCAGCCTCCTCTTCTTCTTGTTTTTTTTTTCATTTCCTCTTATCCTTTTTCTTGAATTTCCTCTGCATGCTGAGTCTGTTCCTGCACACCCCAGGTTCATTTCTTTTAATAGAACAAATCACTAGGTGGCAGCATAGTAGCGCATGGTGCATACATTGACAAGGCAGAGGGTGCACACACTAAGTGAGCTTCAGGAACTGCATCATGTTGGCTCCAAACAATTTAAGATGCAGTACTGAGGGCTTGATCCAGGATTAGTGAAGGAATAACTGGAATAACTGCTGCTCAATTCCCCTGAATGTCTCTAATTACCCAACGCAATAAGCCCGGGGTCGATTTCAGATCAATTCAAATAATGTTGCCCTCACCCATTAATGACCTTTTAAAAGCATATTGGTTCTTTGCCAAGTTTTTAACCTCTGTTGTCCTAAAGTTAATCAGGAGATCAATTGCAAAGCACTTAGGAAGGCTTTAAGGGTTTTTAAAATCTCAATTATTTGGAAGGTATAAAGCAGATACAGTTTGCCTGTGCAGTTTTAGCATGTTACCACAATCAGCCTGAATATGCGGTTTGTTATTAGTTGTATGTAAATAGTAAAAGTAGACATGGTTTGAAAGCAAGAAGCAGGTTTTTTTAATCAAAACTGCCACAACAGATAAGATCAATAAGAAAGATATTTTATTTTGAAAATATTCTTGCCTGAATGTGACTTTATGGTATAACATGTAATATTTTCTCTGATAGAAAGAAAGCTTGTTAACAAAACCTTAAATCTTGTTTCAGTATCCTGTAATTTAGTCAGATAGGTATGCAGCTACTGCTTTGACAACAAACAAAAATAATAACAGCTGATTTCAAAAATAACCGTTAAAAGACACATTTAATGGCTGAGTAAGGAAACGGTTTTCTTCAACAGAAGCCATTAACTTCCCTCCGTGAACTCTCTTATGTGACTCATATTCGATATTTGTGGGCCGGCTTATTTTAAGATCTGATGTAACAATTTCTTGCGCTGTGTGTGTGTGGGTTTAGTTGTAGGTGGTGACAACATGAATGACAGTAGGATTAGGACTGGGATTATGGCATTTCCCATCTGATATGTGTGTCACTGAATGTGTGTGTGTGCCATCAGACAGGCTTCCCTGTTTATGTTTGACCCTTCTGTTTCTATTATAGAGTGTTAAATATGAAATAGTAGATTTAACCAAAAATAAAGCTATTCAGCTCTTGGCAACAATGTAAAGGAGTGTGTTTACAACCAATTTTTGAATTTGATTGTACACAGGTAGGTAAAATAATATATTTGGACAGTTAAGGAGCATCCAACCAAAACAAAGCCAAACACTACAAACTGCAGTTTGTAGCACTGTTACCTGCTAGCACTGTTAGCACTAGCATTTCACTCACCTACAGCAGAGACTTCCTGAATGGTCTGTTACTACAAGTAACTGCACAACAAGACATATTATAGGCTGGATAATTCTATAAAAATGCTTCAAAAGGCACTAATAGTTCAATCATCTAGAAAGAGCATTTATGTGTGCTTTACATGCAACTCAAAGGCCCAAAACACGAGCATAGTGACCACAGAGAAACAGCAGCACCACTGCTTTCTCCAGAATACTAAATAATGTGTATTTTCTCTGCAAACAGCAGCAGTAATAAGCATGAGAATACAAAGCGAGAGCAGTTCCTGCGATGTGTTAGCTGCACATTATTAAAGAGATAAATACAGGGTGTGAGAGTATAACTGGCTTTGTGAAAGATTAGTACAGGAAGTGCGACAGTCTGCTGCATGATGATAATGATTGTGCGCTAATTTGCCCTTCAGTTTGATACGTAACACAGAGCTGTTAATTATCTCTCTGTTATCAGTTTCTTTTATTGCTCGCCTCTGATTGCTGCTCATGCTGCGCGCCACTCGGATGAGGACGAGAGGAAATTTGACAACCTGTAAGCAGCTCCCTGGGAGACCTTGAAGGAGGTGTGTGTGTGAGAGAGAGAAAGAGTTTGTGTGTGACAGATCGAGCGAAGGCGCCAGGGCCTTGGCTCTTCCTCATCTCTCCTGCCTCCTCCTGCTTTTCCAAAGAACTGTAGCTTCTTTGGTCTGATCGGTAAAAGAAGCACACGAAACACCTGATTTATCTCACTTTTAATTAGCACAATCAAATGATAAAATAAAAAAGGTTTAAATTTTCCTAAACGTGACACAAACAACACAATCCACCACCTTTTTGTTTTTCTGCTCTGCTTTCTACTCTGTGCTCACCCCAAATGGTGGAGGCAGATGGCGGCCCTCTTTGAGCCTGCTCTGAGCCATGTTTTTTTTTTTTTTCTATTCCCCTACTGCTGCCAAGTGTTTGCTCATAGGAGATCACTGGGTTTCTCTCGTTACACAGGTGACTGTGAAAAACGTTTCAGTGGATTTTTAGGGTTGTTTTTCAAACAGAACTTGAGCACAGTGTTAGTTCACGCAGGCCATGGAGTTAAACTCCGCCTGCAGTCCCAGTACATCATCTAATAATAGCTGATCTCGATGCCAGCCCACATCATCTGGTGCCTCAGGATGGCACCTTTGAGAGACCGAGGTGATTACACATAGCATAAAGACACGTTGGTTCTTTTGAGAAAAACTGGTTTTATTTGCCCAAAACTGCAAAAATATACAAAATAAAGTAACAACACAGAGGTGAAATGAACAGAATTACCTGCTCAACAGAATAAAACTGATCTAAAGTGGACAGAGCGGACTTAAATTGTGGCTAATCAGACACGGTTGATCCATAAGGGGAACAAAAATAGAAACAAATCTAACAACAAAAAATTTAACCAACTAGTAATACTCAACACAGCACTAAGCAAATAGGCAATACATAAGTCAAAGAAAATATATAACATTGGAGATAAATTAGTTAATACCCCCTTAGAGAGCTGCACATGGTCTGGTCCAATCAGCACATACTGCATACTGTATATAAGATATTTAAGTATATAAGTCAAATACATAAACAAGAATCGTGTGTCATATTTGTGTGTGCAGTGTATGACGTTATGATAATTAAGATCACTCCTACTGTTTAAAAGTATTGGTTGATGGGGGTAACCAGCTTGATAGCTGTGTGGCTTCAGGTGTCTTCTTCTTTTCTTTGATCCGTAGCTGGCATTAGGCCTGGATTGGCTCCTAAGCCTATACGCTGCTGTGGGTGCCAGTGGTTGTCGCATTTCCTTTACAACTCAATTCCATGGATGGCGATCGTTGGCGATTGTCCTGGCCTCGTCGAGATTTATTCTGCGATCTCTGATGTCATCTTCAACCTGTTTTAGCCATGTTTTCTTCGGTGCCGTTTGTGGGATTCTCCATTGGTTTGATCATTTACGCCAGAGGAACTCCTGTCAAACTTGCTCCTCGTTTGGTTATCGTATCTCTGTTGGATGTCCTCATTTCAAAGGTGGCCTCGAAGTGATCACAGCAGCATATATAGGGCAACTTAAACAGCTTTAGCCTGTGCATAGGTCTCTCTCTTGCAAGCACCTTTGCAACCCACCTTCAAACTAGTTCCATGTTTGTTAGGTCTATTGGTATTGGTGTCTTCTCTGTTCTGTACAGGGTTATTACTGCAGATCTGCTGCCTTAGCATGGGAATACAATTAATGCATGTCTTTGACGCCGCATCGTTGATGCAGTCTTGTTCCATAAAGCTTCCCATGCCTTCATATCACTCAGGGATCATCTCAGAAGCTAAATGTTTAGTCTGGCTGAGCACTTTTATTTTGAAAATTCATAGTTCCCTATGCCGTTCTTGTGCCAGACTGTCTGCCCTTCTTATCTGCTCTGTTCAGTTTAACATGGCTCTAGTAGATATAATAGAACGCAGTGCTACTTTAAGTGATCGGATGCTTCTGCAACACCGGAATTGCGGGAATTGTCTTGGGTGGGTGCAGTCAGCTCTAGTGGCTGCATCACAGCTAAATTGGGAAGCCACCAGGCGCAGTGTATTCCCGCTGTTCACCTTTCCATTTTTGTACATCACAGCCTTGGGATGGTGGTCTTAGAACAGAGCCATAAACTGTAGAAATGTAAATTAGTGGCCAAATCTTCAACACACTGGGAACTGGATATATCTGAATTTGAAACAATTTTCTGGACAAAAGAAGAGAAAAAGAAAACAGCTTTTATTCTTTGAAACAGAATAGATGTGCTTCCCAATTTTCTGATCCATGTTTAAATGGTTTTCTTCTTCCCCACAGTTGCCAAGTGCTTGCTTTCTGGGGACTTTGTGATCATTGGGGTTCTTTCTGCAATATTCTTGGGTTTTTACTGCACACTATGAAGGTCCTCCCTCCTACTGTTACTGATAGCATTTAAACAGATCAATTAAAAGAGAAATGAATCTGGAAAGGCTCTCCAATTAAAGTATCTGTTAAGGAGAGATTTAAAAGAGGTCACTGACTCTGCTGATCTGATTACCTCAGGCAGCTCATGCCATATCTGCAGGGCTCCGTTACCTTGATTTTTTTGGCCATGCCAGAGGAACAGATAAAACACATCTGTCTCAGGCTTCCTACAGGCTCAATGCTACTAATCGATCGATAAAATACTCACCGCATATGTCCCACAGTGAAGTGTTCATCTCTAACCCCAGCTCCAGAACAATTCCTCATGGAAATACTATAAAAACAAGTCCCATACTCTCAGCTGACATGTGTTTTATTTCTTTCGCCCTCGGTCGTCTTCCTCCCTCCCTCATCTCCATCCTTTCGCCCTTCCTTCTTTCTCACTGTTGTCAAGGGCAACCGGAGGAAAGAGTCGAATACAATAAGGACATCACCTGATCGTCAGGGGAGTTCATCAGGTGTGAGCGCATGCCTGTGCTTGTGTCTTGTCTTTTTTTTCTCAAGCCAACAAACAACAACAACAAGAAAAAAACACACATTTACAGGTGGAGGAAGGCTGAGGCTGAGGAGGGCACACACACACACACACACACACACACACACACACACACACACACACACACGGGGCGTAAATGAAGTGACTGTTGGCAGGCTCACCGCTAATTCAGCATGAATATTTAATCAACTGTAAACAAATTACTATTGCACTGAGTGCTGCCAGTGTGTGTGTGTGTACGTCTGCCTGTCACTCTCCTTGTATCTGTGTTAGTGTGCACGTGTCGCTCGCTCTGACTCTCTACCTTATTAATGCAGATCTCTCTGTCTCACTATCTCTCAAATGGAGCTCCAGCTCTCCATTAGGTGTGGGCTCTCCTTATTGACTGAGCTGAAATTTGAGCGCAAATCAGTCAGCAGATCGAGATCTGAGAGAGCCGAAGCGCAGACGCTTAAGTGCGAGGCGAGTTTTTGAGAGCATGTCTGGGCAGCACTTTGAGCGAAATAGATGCGTTATTGTGTGCGAGAGGAATGCTGTGCCACTACATTTTTAAACCAGTCCGTTTGCACCCCCCTTCCTGTGAAAAGCAAACACATTAAAAGCAAAAGATTTGACTGGACCGGCTCTCAATTGCGTCATTATTCGTCTAAAGGATTATTATTATTGTTATTATTTTTTGGCTCATGGTTATAGATTTAGTGCAGCATGAGTTGTGAGGAGTTCAACTGTGTTTTATCCCCTTTCTCGGTTGGTTTCACTTGAAGAAGCGTGAAAGGCAAAGCAGTATAGGAAAGCAAGAAAAGAATAATCACTGGTTTTTTTCTTATGCTTTATGAGCCCTCGGGATTTGTCATGGCTTGTTCTGGATTTAAAATTAAAATATATATGTATATGTATACAGAGAGAGCGTTCATTTTTCAAGCCGTGCACAGGTTTCCACAAACAAATGAAAGCTGGAGATCATGTAAAAGGACTGAAAGCTCCAGAGCGGCTGATGAATGGAACACGAGGTGAGATTGTTTGCTGTCTGCGAGCAACATTTAAAGCCTCTAACTCCAATTGTGGAAGGTGTATTTATTCAATCCACGGATGACTCTGTTTGACTTTGATTTCTCAGGCATTGGCAAGTGCTCCATTCTGTCCAAAAATGCTTGATACCCCAGCCTGTCAGCCAACAAAGGCAATTAAATGTATACACATAGGAGGCACTCAGTGGCTGTAGGTCAGGCAGAGCTAGAGCAGGTGGTGCAGTCCTCACATCCCTCGGTCTACATTTCGATTGCCGTTGGGTTGGATGGTAAAGCTCAAACTCCATTGCAAAATGCATCTGTAAGAATGTGTGTGACACTTAAAAGTGCAAAAAAAAACAAAGGCTTTGTATGCATGTGAGTGAATTGGTAAATGCTACCTGTAGGGTAAAAAGGAGGAAGACTAAATCTATATCTGTAAACTTGTACACCATTTAGACAGTGGTCCTAAATATGACCCGGGCTTTCGTGTAATTCCATAAGCCTCCTTTCATGTATGGGACCGGTTGGGCCGGGGGTCTACTAAAGCAGCAGACAGGTATTGGAAGGCCAAAAGGGCAGCTACAGAAGCGTTCGGGAAGGCTGTGGAGGAGGACTTTTGGCAGGCCTCAAAGAAGTTTTGGTGAGCAGCAATTCAGTAATTGGTTGGGTAGGAGAACTTCTGGCCTTTGAGGAACTCCTATCCAGCCAAAATTTCCACTGTAAAGGAGGCAGAGCCTTAGGACTTGGTGGAAGTGTCACCAGTTACATTATTACTTGTAGATGTTGCTGGGTTATTGGAAAGCTCCCTGGTGGTTTAGGTGAGATTTTCCCTTAAATCTTAAGGACTCTGGACATTCTGGAGCTGTCTTGGTTGACATATCTCTTTTATGTTGCATGCAGGTCTGGGACTGTGCCTGTAAAGAGGCAAACCAGTATGGTGGTTCCCCTTTTAACAAAGGGGGACTGCAGGGTGTGCTCCAATTACAACCTTCGAAGGAAAGTTTATTTTAGGTGCTGGAAAAGAGACCCTGGAAGACTGTTGAACCTTTGATTCAGGAGGAGCAAAAGGGATTCCTTCCTGGCCATGGAACAGTTAACCAGATCTTCACCCTTGTAGGACCGCTGGTGGAATCACAGGAGTTTGACTATCCAGACTATATATGTTTTGTAGATTTGGAGAAGACTTACGGCCTTACAAAGGTCCCTGGGGCACCTGACGGCTATACTGTAGGAGCATGGTGTCCCAATCCTGTCCTTGATTTTCATGGACAGGATCTCAAGGCATGGCCAGGATAAGGAGCATTTCTGCTTTTTGTAAATGATGTGTTGCTGTTGGCATCTTCAGAGTGTGCACTGGAGCACTTTGCAGCTGAGTGTGAAATAGCTAGGATGAGATTCAGCATGGTGGAATGCTCCTACTTTGTACGTAGAAATAGGTAGAAATAGCATGCCTCAAGCAAGGGACTTCATGTATCTTGAGGTCTCACTCACAAGTGATGGAAAGGTGGAGTGAGAATATGACTGACGGATTGGTGCACCGTCAGCAGTATTGCAGATGCTGTACTGAACTTTCCTGGTGTAGCTTTATGTCCCGACCCTCACCTCAGGTCATGAAATCTCGGTAATGACCTTAAGAGTTCTGAATACAACTGGACGAATTTTCTAAGCCTCTGAAAGCGGGTGAGGAGCTGACACATCTGGAGAAATTGCACAGTTAGAAACACTGCTCCTACATGTGTCAAAGATGCAGTTAAGGTGGTTCTGCTTTGCGTTGTGAAGAAGTCACTTGAACTTCTTAAGAGGACTTCTTCAGTAACCAAGTGACTGAAGGTCACCATGTGACGTCTACTGTTTGAAGAAGTCACTTAGATGAGTGACAAAACGTTTCTTCCACTGAAAATGAAGAAATGAATGAAGAGAATGAACTTTCTAAGATTTCCTTACCTGGATGATTGAGCATGCTTTCCAGCTGCACACAGGTGTCCATAAACCAACCACGTCCATCATGCGCCCAAGTCAGCCCAGGCTGAGAAACGGTATACCGTGTGCACGTAACAACAACAAAGGATTGTTGGCATTTTAATCGACTTTTGCCTTTCAAATCAACGCTTGGCAGCGCTGTAATTACACACTTATTGTTAAGCGCTAATGCACAATCAGTAAAAGCTCATTGCGTGTTTGTTTTTTCTTTACCTCAGGACGATTTTGATTAAACGATGTCTTCCCCCTCATTCAAAGGTCCACTGTGTTAATTAACGTAGCTCTGCTTATGTTCAGCAGGTCTGTTTTTCCTGCTTGCAGGCGCATGCGTGTGTGTGTTTGTGCACGTTATTTGCTCTCAGTTTAACCCCGATACGGCGATTTGAAGCGTCTCAACACGGCCGCTTTTAAATCTCTCGCTCGCTCGCTCTCTCTCACCCCCTGCTCCCTCCCTCCCCTTCCTCCTCTTGCTACCTGATTCAGATCCGCTCCGACGCTATGCGTATGACCGCTCTCTCTGCAAGGCGAGCACCACCGGAGAGACCCGCACGCCGCCGCTGCTTCTCCTCCTCCTCCACCACCACCTCCTCCTCCTGCTGCTCCTCCTGCCGCTGCTGACCGCCGGCCGCCCGCGCAGCAGCACCCCGACGCCGGCTGGCGAGCCACCCAGACAGGGTAACCGGAGCGGGGCAGAAACAGCGCACCTGATCAAGCTCCGCTGGAGGAGAAATCAAGCAGCGAAGGTGAATAATAAAAACATTTTATAAAAACAGGAGGGCGCAGGAGGGGGCTTAGATATATATATGTGTGTGTGTGTGTTTGTTTTTGTGTGTGTGCAAAGCAAAGGAGGTGGTGCTGGCCGCAGGTCGCTGATGGACGTTTTGAGCTGAGGCTGAGCCCAGCTGATAGATATGCACGCGGTCCTTGTACACGGACCGGACTGTTTTTGTGTCGCGTGTCCGCCGACAGCTCCCGCGGTAAACAGCGAGGACAGACACGGCTGATGGATGGTCTGCGCTCGGCTCCAGCAAGCCCGCTGTGCGTGCATCCGTCTGCGTGTACGGCTCTCTGAAACATGTGAGCCACAGCAGCGCAGTTTGATCGGCTTTTTCAAAAGGAAAAGCCCGCACACGCACACACAAACACACACACACATTCTTCAGCGTTTGTGCTGAAGTGTGTTTTTGAGCGCTTATGTGTGCAAGTTTTTTGGTGTCACCGGGGGCGGCAGAGAGGTGAAAGATGCGCAGACAGGTTTTTGAATAATCTGTCCAAGTCGTAATCAAGGAAACGCACACACACACACACACACACACACACACACACACACACACATATATATTGACTGTAAGGGTGTGTGTTCCCGGCACTGCTGCATGCCAAAACACGTGTGTGAGATACGCAGAGGCTGGTGATGAAGCATGTTTCTGTCTCCACCTCCCAATCATCGCTGTATGTATTATTATAATTGTTTGACTTTGTGTGACTTGCCTAAAAGGGCCCTAAAAAACCCCCAAAACACCGTAAACCTCAAAGTGTTTAACGCTCGGAGACAGGAAGACCCAAAGAGGAACCGAGAAACAGAAGCGCCGTGTGCATTGTGTCTGTAGCACTGTCAGCTGAAAGCCTGCCATGGAAGGAGGAAGGCAAATTAATCAGCTGTGAAAGCCACACTTTGTTTATACATGTTGGGAACTTCCAGCAAAAAAGAGAGAGACAACCTCCCCCTGCCAAAAAAACCCGAGCTTTTCTCTGTTGATCAATAATTCATCTCTCCGTCTTTTCCAGAGTTGGCCCTGGATAGAGTTCGGCAGGAGCGTGGCGTCCCAGATCCTGCTGCTGCCGCTGCTGTCCCGTTCCTCATCATCTCTCTTCTCAGCCCGGCTTTCACCTGCCAAACTCCACCCTTCTTCCCTTCCTCCTCTCCTCTCTCATCCCCCCACCCCTCCACATCTTCTGCAACTTTTCACCCATCTCTCTCACCCCTTTCACACCCGTGTCTCTGTTTCTTCTTTGTTATCCTCGCCCTCCTACTCCTTCTCCTCTCCTTTCTCTGTAAATTCGTGATGGCGTCCAAACTGAACCCCAACGTCCTGTACGTGGCGGGGGCTGGGGAGTCGCTGGGATCACCGCAAGACTCTGAAAGGACTCATATTGTGAGTACAGTCCACTTCTTCTTCACACTTAAAGCTAAAATTGGAAAAAAAAAGAGAAAGAGAGAGAGATTGTGAAAGTATAGGTGGGGCTCCTCAACAGGTTTTGCTTCCACTTTCTTTTCCTTTCCCTTTCAGAAGGGGTAAAAATACAAAAAAACAACAACTCTACACTTTTAACAATGGGACTAGTCAACTTACACGCCCTAATTTATAAGTAATACAATCCCTTAGCGAGAGTCTTTTACCTCGGGTCGTGTCGAGATAACAAAAGCCTTGACTAATCTCGACCTGCAGGTGAAAGAAGACACGTGCTTTTAAACGAGATACCTCATCTGCATGGAGCAGCCTTTAAATACAGGAATTATTAACAGCCCCTTTGAGCAGCGAGTATAAACCTTCACTATATGTGACAAAGTTACCCTGGAAGGAAGCAGCCACGGGGAGATGTCCACTCTGCAGGGATCAGTGTGGATAAACTCTGAGAAAGATTCGGGAAATGTGTGAATGGGAACACAAAGTAAGAAAATGTAGCCGTTAAACTGTGTTTTTGATGACCAAAGACAGGATTAGAAATGAATACATCAGAGGGACATGTGCAGGATAGAGAATATAGTGGACAAAGGGTGCTGAAGATGGAGCTTTCAGGCAGGAGGAGAAGAGGAAGATCTCAGAGGATGTAGTGAAGGAGAACACACGGAGGGTTAGTGTGACAGAGAAGACCCTAAACGGAGCAGCTGAAAGAAAACGACTACATCCATCCGCCCCGACCTCCTCACTTTATCATTTTTCCCACACATTTATAGAGTATCAGCGACATGTACTGAATTTGACATCCCTGACTTCTTGACTCGCGGAAAAGCTTTGCAGCAGGCTCAGATTTCCCACTGGGGAGGAGGAGGTGACGTTCTTGTTTTTTTGGGGTGGTGGCTTTGTTTAAGAAGTTAAAACTACTCGCTCCACGATGGTGCGTACACGTAAAGCTCAGTCATCTTTGTTTGTTTTTTTTACGTTGCGTTTCAGTGAATGCAGAACCTCTTTTGTTCACCACAGGCAGCTTACTCGCCTGCAGCTACATCCTGCTCAAATGTGATTGGTCAGTAGCACTCAGGCTACAAACCAGAAACCTTCCGGTACCCAAAAAAATCTCGTGCCTATGCTGACATTTTCTGTTGTATATGCAAATATTCAGATCAGCGAGTGCCTAAAGTGCACTTATGTAGTCTAGGTACATCTTTTACAGTTAGTGTCTTTTATTTTGAAAATATTCATGCTAAAAAAAACCCTGAATCATTGGAGCAGCATTTTTTTTAAGTTTTTTTAACTCCTATAAAATTAATATTGCTTTATTTTTTTTAAAGAGCTGTAAGAGCTACCTGAGTTTCTATGATTAGGTGATTACTTGGTCGATACCAAAAATTTGTACTATCGGTCCATTTTTACTTTTTCTGTGTAGGTGACGGTGGGATTTTACGTAAGTTTACCATAAAATGTTGCTCTGAGTAAAAAGCCCATCAGCCAAACTGCTGAATCAGTGGCTGAACGCTTCCACTACAGTTTGAAATGAGGACATTTTACGGCTCCTGATCTCACATTCATTTTCGGTGATTTTATCTCCTCTTCTTGCAGCCCGGTGAAGCAGGTGAAGAGTCATCAGACAGCGATGGAGAACAAGAAGAGACGTCACACAAGCTGATCCGCAAAGTTTCGACCTCGGGACAGATAAGGGCCAAGGTAGGAGGAAATGGTGTATGTGTGTGTAGGTGGGATTATAGCAGGTAGAAGAGCTTGTTTTTGACACAGAAAGAAATGAGGTAATATTAGTGAATCTGTATCATAGATGATGGATTCAGCTGCTTTTTTTTTAACCTTTCTCGACACGTTGCAGTGCTTTTAAGAGCTTTTCTGAACTTTATCCATTCTCGACCTGACTCCTCTGAGGTAAAAAGCATCATTAGCGAACCAGAGTGCGGTAATATTTTTGGATTCAGGCAGGCGCTCTTCAGTTAGAGAACATTCATGGAAAAATCATGGAATTTCCTATCAGGGCCATGTTGATAACCCTGATTAAACATTTGAGCTGCTTACTTATTGAAGAACCTGCACAAAGTTTAGACTTATCACTGAAATGTGGGCATGTGCATGTGGGTCTGAAGGACCCTTGCCTTTCTCGGAGGCCTCGCATATGATAATCAAATGTATGTGAAGGGACGTTAACCGCTACCTTGCATCTTTAGCAGCCTTTTCTCTGTGTGACTGTCTCTGTCGCAACTTTATCAACCGTTAAATCAGACCTCTCATCCGACCTCTCCTCTGAGGTCAGCTAACTTCCTTCTAACGCCTGGTCTGTTTCCTGCCTGCGTCATTTTCCTCTCTTACCGCCACTGTGCTCATGAGCAGTGTTCAAATCAATGACAGCAGTAAGAGCTCCCTTTCTTACTGGACTTCTGGTAGATGTTATTGGCCTCTGGACTCACTCTTACAGTAAGATATTGATGGCTTGATAGTATCCTGTTACTGGCATTTAAACACATACACAGAAGTGTGTGTCGTTAGTTATTGATGAGCTAATAGCAATAAAGAGAAATGCATCATTATCAACAGAGTGATTAATGTGCAAATTATTATTCTGTATGAGTGTGTGCATGCGTGCGTGTGTGTGTAAATCATTATCCATTACCTGTATTGACCCGCAGCTGTAAAACACACTCAGATCAATAGAAGACACAGGATACCTGCTATCCCTGTCGTCATGGGAATGGCATCCCATAATGCCTCATTTGTTTCTGTTGCAGACAATAGGATTGGATAACAGTCTAGTATTGATTGGCTGATCTCACTCGACACTTATATACACTAACATATGTGTGTGTGTGTGTGGGTTTTGTTTAGCGTTATCAGCAAGACTAGAACGTAGATAACCAAAATAAAAATAATAAGTAGTGTTTTGAAAAAAAAAATTAAAACTTATTTGGAAAAGAACTGAACTAAAAAATAAAGAGGTATAATGGAGGAATAGTCCTGTCTCTGACATATGCCCTCCATACAATAATAATTAAAAAGATTAAAACTAACATTAAAATTAATAAAAACTCAAATGAAAATATACTGAAATAAAAGCAAAAAAGTCTGTTAATCTGCAAAATATTTTCCTGTTTTTTCACATGCATCATCCAGTTTAGATGATTGGATTAAAAAAAAATTAAACAATTGAAAGTACAAGGTACGGTTAAATCATACCGAAGGGTATATAACCTATAAAACACAAGACAAAAGCTTAAAAGCAATGAAAAAAAGAAAATTAAATTACTTGTGTCATTTACGTATACATATATATTTTTTTTTTAGAGAAAACGAACTAAGAATTATTCCAAAATACTTGAATTACTTCTCACCAGAGCATCCATTCTTAAGTCATAAACCTATCTGCATACATATTCTATACTAGCAAAAACCTGCAGCACATTTTAAAAATTTTCATTTTCAGTGGTAAGTCAAACAAAAGTTTTTTGTGAACGTTACGTTACGTATTTGGATGCCGCGCACGGAATGTGGCACATGAAACAAATGCATACAGACAAATTTAAACAATTGATATCTGTAATAAATTTAGGGAAAAAAACATAGATGTTAAAAACTGCCGTATACGTGATTGGTATATGCTAGCTAAGGAGGAACGAGGGTACATACAGACATATATATGTTTATATAGACATATAGTGAGAAAAATTTGCAGTTTATTACATAAATAAACTTATGAAAAACATTTTTCATTTATTTCCTGAAAGACACAACCAAAGGTTACTAGGGAAAAATATGTATTCCCTGACCAGGTGGTGAGTGGTTACAGGCTGCTGGCTAGGTGAAAATTGCCAACGTCACCAATGGAAAGCGCAGGGTTGCGCGTAAACACTCAGCAACTTCATTTACTCTTGAAGAGTAAATGTGGAGTGTGCGAGGTTAACTCGGCGTTTTCCATGTAAAGTACAGGAGACCACACCAATCATAAGGACATCTTTGCTGCAGCAATGTCTTTTTGACCGATTCAATTCAGTGCCAGCCAGCAAGCACTTGCCAACCGATGGGGGCAGTGCACATTTTTCCTCCAATGATATGTGCTTGCCAGCAGGTTGCTGACCAGTCTCTCCAGCCTGGTATGACAGAATCCTAAAACGTCACATTTAATTGCTGTGATATTGAAAGTAACAGCTAAAATGTGCCCAAAATGTGGCTTTAAAGATGTGTAGATCGTTTCTCATTGGATGAAACAAAAATTGCTGCTGGTTCGGTTGCTGGTTGTTTGTGTGCAAGTGTGAGATGATTAGAGTTTGTGTAACTAGAGTCACATGACTTGCTGTAGATTAAGCTAGTCATCGACTTCAGGATTATGCTTCAGTGACAACAATAGGTTGAGAGGATTAATGAGCTTGTGTGTCCCTTCATTTCTCTGAGTGCATGCAGGCGTGTGTTGGGTGATTTTGGCTGAGTTTGTTATTTGCCAAAATGTCTCTTTCTTCCTCTATTTTTTTATGGCTTTTGCGTGTGTTATAGCTGAACGCCATCACTACATCAGTGCTTCCTTGTCTGCTTCATTTGACTTGCTTCAGTTTGTCCCCTGCCTATTACCTGCCTTGTTAGAGCTGCGGTCTGTCGGCACACTTGTTAAGGAGGTGCTAATTCTCATCAACTGTGACATGACTTCCTGACACCATTAGGTTAATTCAGTTCCTCGGCGGTGATTCGCTAAATAATCATACAGATGTTGTGGTAGCTCTCAGAAACAAAGGGCGGGTCATTTCCATTTCACTGTGGAGACTGTGGTGTTAATTAAATATGTTTGGGTTTAAAGACCAGCTTTAGATGCACTGTACGATCAGCAGGGGATATGCTGGTAGTTAACTCATGAGATTTTCAAGCTAAACCTACATATTCAAGGCTCCACACAGGCCTTTGGCGGTTAACTTTGCCTAGTTAGCTGTGCATTTTCATACTATTTCTGATCGTTTAACAGTGTTATGTGTGAAATAATAATAGCACAGTTAACAAAACAAGTAAAAAAAATACATTTCCTGTGGCTCCGGGTAAAACTTCCTTGGTGGGTGCCAAATATATATACATTTATGTAGGTCAAACCTTGATATTTATGACTCTGCATGGCAATGACTTATGTTATAGTAGACCTGCAGACGAGCTCAAAAAGTGAACATAAATTAGGTAAATGTTCATTAGATTGTCCCTCTATGTTCATTAGTTAGAGTAAAATTAGAAGTCCTTGTTGTGTGTTTCTCTTCTAACAAAGTTGTTTCCTTTGTGCTCTTTATGGTGACTTGAAAGACCAATGATAACTAAGGGGACCCAAGTCCCCTCAGCCTGTTGCAGCTACATGACGCAACAGCTTGTTTTAGTTGGGTACAGCGGTTAAAAGGTTCATGAACATAGTGACCTGAAATCTGGCCCATGTTCGTGAAGTCAGAATCAACTTTTATTGACTTCATGTTCACAGGTCAAGATCAGTGCAGCGTCTGGAAAAAATAAACACATAAAATTAGCTAACTTGACAAATTAAAATTAGACCTGTCACAATACCAGATATTTAGGGCTTCCTAGTTCTTAAGTATGTAAGGATAGCCTAAAATACTTGTACCTGTATGCTACCCACCTGATTTCAAGAATTACTGGTGTATCGGCATTTAAAGTAGCAAACAAATTCTTGGAATTTTGATATTGAATGGTACCGCAAGTATTGTTTTTGGTGATATGCTAATCATGACATAATGTGAAACAAAGACATTTTATATCCAAAGGTTGAAGTCTCCACAGATGGTGAAATGCAACTTGACTAGTTGACAAGGCGGTAATTCTGCTGTTTGTGAATTGACTTCAGTTTTTGTCTTGGACTGGCTTGTTTATGCAGGCTTTTCAGAAACTAAACCCAATGCTCTCTGAAAAAAGACAAACCCTTTTGTATGTGTGCGGGTTTTTTCTTTTCTTTCGGTGTTAAAGTTGTAGCCTGGGCGCAAAGATGGGTGTACTTCATAAACCACAATTTGAGCGGTTGTTATATCTCATGTCCTGTTCTCCATTTCCTGTGTTTCTCAGCCTTTAGTTCTCATGTCTGATATTGTTATCATTATTGGTAAATGGTACATTCATATCAGTATAATGACATGCTCAAATACCCTTCAAACAAAACCAAAATCTTCAACCTCTAAATAGCTTGTTTCCCTCGTTTCTACGGTGCTTAATATCCACCAGCAACAGATAAAAGCCAGCTGTTGGGACGTGAAGTTTCAGCAGAGCTGTGACAGCATTTCTGTTCACACAGCTCTTTAGAGTAAAGATGACGGTTTCTAAATTTAGTGAGGTTTAATTTATCTAACCAACTACCTGACTAAAATAGAAACAGACTCTGAAGAAACTCTGAACTGTATTTAGAACTGATTACTACGACGGTTAGGGCCAATACAAGCTGCCAGGGTCATACTGTTTGACTCTGCTCTTTATTTCTCCATAATTTTGCTTCTGTATTTAGTAAATATAAAGTGGAAGTCTATTAACTTTTTGTGTCAGATAGACAATTCAGTGAACATACTGCAGCTTCACATATTTCAGCCAGTAAGTAGCATAAATTAGAACCACATAAACGATGCGTCACTAAGGATTAGGGCTGAACGATTATGGAAAATAATCTAATTGCGATTTTTTGCCCCAATATTGCGATTGCGATATGCGATTATTTTTTAAGGTCTTTGTCTTCTGTATTATTAAACAAAGACAAGCAATACATCATATAGTATGGCCAATACTATATTACATTAATTTTAAACTGTTCTTTCCTGGAAGACAGACCTCTGTTATGATGACATGAGGTGATGCATGAATTGATGACTGACATTTTTATTTAACTTCTTCAATCACAACAGTATATTTGAACATACACAATAGTTTATTTTTAGCTTACAAACATCTGAGCATAAAGTGCTGACAAGGAACCCTGGTGTAAACATTAAAATGAAAGTCAGTACAATGTGCAGATTGCAGAAATATACATAAACAAAATCAGTGGCTTTACCACACTCAGTTTTTCGACATCTGTGAACTACTAGACAGTCATTCAATTAAAAAATAATATTAAATAAATAAAACTAATAAATAAAAAATACACACATCTTACTGATCTCTGCAGTCAGTAACATTACACATAAAGTGCAAACATAATAGCAATTGTATAAACACACACACAAACACGCCTTTAAAGTTTAAAGGCGTGAAATTGGACGGTCTAGTTCTGATTAGCGTCACCGCTGTCTCGGTGGAGTTTAATAAACTCGGCCGTCTGCTTCTTGCTATCTAAAATATAACCAGACACTGGTGTAAATTCTCGACTGTCTCATACTTCTGTTTAATAAGTTTTCTGTTTGACGTTTAGTCAGCTG
This sequence comes from Copadichromis virginalis, assembly GCF_057382275.1. Lineage (NCBI taxonomy): Eukaryota > Metazoa > Chordata > Actinopteri > Cichliformes > Cichlidae > Copadichromis > Copadichromis virginalis. The sequence continues at coordinate 34,336,776 of NC_140620.1, forward strand.
TGTGAAAACCAAGGAGGAACCCACCCGGGGGATTAATAAAGTTTTATTTTATCTAATCTAATAACTTTAATCTCAGCCAAACCGATTTACTCACGAACAAACAAAACACTGAAAAAAGCCCAACAATAACATTTTTAGGTTGTCTAAGTGACTTATATATTACGTTTAACCCGAGCAGCGAAACTCCGCGGTGATCTGAAAATGATGTGCCGGGAGTTGTGCCGTTCTCGGCCGCATCAGTAACCCTCGAGCTCCCGGCTAGCTGTCGAGCTGGTGGGTAGCAGACGCCTCTGAAAACGTCGAAGCACTTTTGCAAATATGGGATATCTTGATAAACCGAGCAGATATTTGATGTTTACACAACTACTTTCTCGCCTGAAAATATGTTAAAAGTTTATTTTGTGACCCAGAAAGATTAGTATGAGTAATTTTAAAACTTAGTAGCGGCCGCCATTGCTGGAAACTGGAGTTTGGCTGGGCCGCGCTATGAATTCTGGGATATGGTAGTAATTTGGACAGCCTTCGGCGCGTCGCTGTGACGTAATCGGTCTACAAATGCGGCCTCAGGAGGATGCAGCCCATGAATTTGGACATGTCCAGAGTATAATCGCAGCCTTTGCGGTTAGAAAATTGCACTTGATCATGTCGCGATATTATCGCAAATGCGATATATCGTTCAGCCCTACTAAGGATACGGTAACAGTTCAGTATAGGTCATCAATACTGCATCTGATAATGAAAAAAGACACATTTTTAACGTGCTTCATGTAGTAATTTATCTATTTCAAGGCAAATAATTACCATCAATTAACATCTTAAAAGCTTTTTTCAGTCTAAATTGCTGACATTTAGACCCTGTGCTATATGAGTATACGATGACTGCAGGAACTGTTTGCATTTTATTTCAGCTGCAGTACACTGTGCATGCAGGCATTTCTGCAACCTTATCTCAATAAGACATCTTCACTTCTCTCCACAGAGGGCAGCTATTTGTTGAGCATTGTTGATTATCTTGGGAAGCTGTTGAAACAGTGGTTACATGTTTATCGGCCTAGCTGCAGGCTGATGGCTCACTTGAGATCTTGAAAAGACTAAATCAACGTTAGTTGCTAAGGATTGTTCAGCGTGTTGTGTCTTAAAAAATGTGGCATTTTTGCTTAAAAAAGTGAAACAAAAAGAAAGGAGAAGCTATGCAAGAGAATTCATATATCCACTTTCATTTTGTTAGCGTTTGCAGTGTTCCAGCATTGTGACATCTACATGGTTAGGGCTATTTCACCACTTGCTTCTTTGGCATGCTCTTGACAGCATGTGACAGCAATTTTTTTTCGCTTTCATTTGAATGGAGATATTTTTCAAAATGAAAGTATAAAAACCCTAAAAAACAGTTCAATAGTTGATTGGTAGATTGGACTGTGAAACTGAGGGCACTGCACTTTTGATTGACGACTTGTTAGCCACCTAACATATCCTGGATAATCCTCCTTTCTGGCTCTAATAATTATGTGAACTTAATTTTATTCAATTTTATCTGAAACGGCCAATTGAGCACATGAAGTCATCGGAAAAATTTTTACAGAGGTCAAGAATTATAGCCAGTTCTTGAAGCCGGGGGTGAGAACACCAGGGCCTCCACCTTTGATGGCCACCTGATGCACTAAGCACCGAAGCATCTCCACATCAAAAGGTTTCAGTTGAGGTGCCTCTTAGGTGAGGTATTCCTACTGGGAGACCGAAGACTCGCTGGATAGTCTCTCGACTGTCTTGTGAACGCCTCGTTGTCGCCCCAGATTAGCCGGAGGAGGTGGCAGGGTTGAGCTTTTTTTTCAGACTGCTGTCCCTGCGACCTAAACCTGGATAAGCGGCAGAAAATGGATGAACATGACAATATTATTCAAAGAAATTTAAGTTACAAGTACTTTCATGATAGCTTTTTATACCTGGAAGGCATGCCCATCTTTTCTACGCACTATGGTGTGACAACCTTGACAGATGTGCCTGTCTTTGAGAGGCAATGGGAAAAAGTCAGATACAGAAAAGCTTGCTAGCTAACTAACTTGTTTCTTTCCCCCCAACCTTTCTTTGTCTGGCCTCCCTTTACTCAAAACCTGGCACTATTAAGATGTTATGCTAGTGAGTAGAGCCACAAACTGTTTACCACCACAGATTTACTTTGATTTGCCTGTTTCCACTGCACAATGGATTTCTGGTTTTCTAATTCACCACAGGATGGTCAGGCAGCAGCATCTTTGGAACAGGGAGCAGTTCTCTTGAGGGAAATTATCATCTGATGTTAAATTGTGAGAAACAAAAACTGCTGGATGTGGTGGCTTTTAAGTTTTGCGCTGTCAGCTGTCTTTTTGTCACATGTTGTTGCAAAAGTTCTGTTTGTAACTCAATGTGTCTGCGTTCTGCGAGCGATCTCTGATTTTCTTACTTTCTTTTTGTCTTTCCTTCTTTTTTTGTCCTTGTCTACCTCCAGGCTCAATTACGTAAGGTTTCGCACTCTTTCTTTACTCTCCTCTTTTTATTTTCCCAATCCTATTCTCCTCCACCTCCTCTTCTTCCTCCTCCTCTTTGCAGTACTCACATTTACTGTGTGGAGGATAAAGGAGACACAGGAAGAGAATGAAGCAGAAAGGCTTCTGTGAATTGTGTGTTTGTGTGTATGTAGCACTACCACTTACGTTTTGAGTAGGCCGCCAACTGTTATGTTATGTTATGAAAGTAGACAAAGACACACACACTCATAAACGTGCAAAGAAAAGGCCAGTCCCGTCATTAGGTTTTCACCTTCGTCTCCTCTCTACCTTCCTCTTCTTTCTCATTTGTCTGCTCCCTATTCTTTTGTAATTTCTTGCTGTGACTTCCCCTCCTTTGGAGTGATCACGTCACATCCTGTCCCTTTCCTAACATCCAAATATTTTCTAGAATTTCTAAAATTGGTAACTTCTTAACCAAAACCCTTTCCTTCTAAAATAGCAGCAGCGCCACTTCAGATTATGTAACCAGTCGTATTTCTGGCTTTTAGAGTGGTGATTAACAGGTAACACTTCTTCTTTTTTCCCCCCCTCGCTCCTATTCCTGTGGATTTCCTGCACGATGCTTTGCTGGAATCAAACCCACTATATTTGTTCTTTTTTATCTGCATCTCGCTCCCAGTGCAGAAATCTGTGTGGGTGTTCACTGCAATGGAGATGAGGACAAGTTATAGATGTGTGCGGATGGATAGAGAGGGGGGGTGACAGACATGGCTTTAGGAGAGTGCACGAGCGTGTGGGACGGCCGGTGTTGTGTGTCTGTGTGCTGTGCTTTGATTTGTGCCCTCGGCTTGATGCGATACAGATGCAGAAGTGTTCGGTTCAACACGGGAGAGGGAGAGATGGAAAAAGACGGGGAGAGGAGAGAGAGATGAAGATGGACAAAGGGGAGAGAATTAGCAAGTGTAAGAGGGAGAGAGGTGGAGGCAGAGTGGAAACACATCCAGAGTCGGTTATATAAGAAATCCACACAGCGAACAGCAGGCTCTAATATCCATATTTACCGTTACAACAGGTTGGCAGGACTGGTGAGGAGGCGGCTTGACTATTTAAAATGTGTTATTCAGTCACTGGTACAAAGATTGCTCAAAACACATTGTTTGTATCCTTAAGGCTTAAAAAAACACGTGGTCGTTGCTAGGGCTGTGCGATATGACCAAACTCTCATATCCCGATATAAGAAATCTATCGTCCCGATATCGATATAAATCACAAAAATGTAACATTTTCTGTAAATTCTGTGAATCTCTGGCAGCTCGACTTGCGTGAAGTGTTTCCATCTGCGCGTCATGTACCTGGAGTTGAGTGTTTTAACCGATGCATGAAACTATACATTTTTAGACATAAGTTGTAAAGGCCGCCGTTTTCTTTGTATTTATTACACGGCGTGCTGCGGGGAAAAGCCTGTTCTAACGTTTGAGTCTAAGGTTTATTTTCTAGCACCTGGCGGCTCTTTTTTGCTTCTCATCCGTAAATAATCTGCTCTTTCACGAGATTCAGTTTATTTTGAAAAGTCTCAACAGGATCTTGAACTTTATTGTGAAAGGTTTATGTGGAACATAAACAAGCGGACACGCGATGGTGTTACCGTCGTTGTTGCTAACGACAACGCATAAACACAGACACTTGTCCGTTCATAGTGTGGTTATATAAAATATAAGAGAAAGAGAGAACTTTAAGAAATTAATATAGCCACTACAATGACCATCAAAATTATGAAAAAATATTGCCGTAAACAGTTTATTTTGCGACACCACGAAACAAACGATAGCGTAAAATGAAACGATAGATGTTTTTATATCGTCATCCGATATATATCGTTATATTGAACAGCCCTAGTCGTTGCATTATCTACCTCAACATTTAGGACATTTGATCAGCTCGTTTTTGTATATTCAGCTACTTAACCCGGCTTTCGGGTTTTCTTCTCCTCCTTTAAAGCTTTCATGATACACGTTACGTGCTTGTCCCCTGCTAGCTGCCAATTTAAATCCCGGTTTAAGTTCTGGAAGGTTTCAGTGAGGTAAAAGACTGAGAAAAAAAAAGGTTCGATTCACTTGGAGAATGCCGTTACTTTTCTCGATGTGTAGATAGCAGGATTGTCTTTAGTTTCCAGAAAGCATCTATACCCCATGAATGTTATTTGTTGAAAGCAGTGACACAGTCCTGAAACAGAGGAATAACTCCTTTTAGACCACTTATTCGTTTTATGTAGGATTAGCAAAGCCTATTTACTAGTTGGAAATGTTTCTTGTGCACACAGCCAAGCCAGCTAAAACTGTCTTTTAACTGTAATGAAACATCTAAGCAATGTATTCATTTCTTGGAATAAACATCGAGAAATACAGTCAGATCTGCCTGGGCCTTAATGATGGAGCAATTAGGTAGGTACGTTACATCATTGATCCCACAACAACATTGTTGGATTACAGCAGCAAGATAAAGGACAGAAGGGCCTTATATTGTGAGAGAGTACAGACGTTTCTATGTAGAACAGTGATAGTGATTGGTTTGGCTCTAGCAAATGTGTGCCTTTTAGCCTGGATTATATATTTGTTGGTTCACATTTGTTTAGGGATTTTTCATATTTGCAGTTGGTTATTTGGTACCAGCTGAAAGCCCTCATAGCCAGAACTTTGTTTGACTTACCAAGATGATAGCCAGCTCAGCACGACTGACTCTTTTTAGGTTTATGTAATCCTGATTACAAAAAGATATTTTAAGTATATTGTACTTACTTCGTATTATAATCCCGTGAACATTAATTAAAGTAAAACCATGATTTATTTATCAACAAACGACAAGTTAAAATTCACACACATTAAGAAAAAACAACAAAAAACTCCAAAATGTCAATCCCAAAAGATTTAACCTACATTTATGCACGAAGAGGTTGATGATAAAAAAGCATGACAAACTTAAAAGGAAGTGGCCTCAGTATGTGCCCAGCTGTAGTAAGAATGTACTAAGGATGCTAAATTTGTAGAAGGAGAAATACAATTTTGTGGAAACTCTATTACTGGGTATTAATATTATTAATGTAACTAAATAAGTTAAGTTATGACTTGATAAAACAATTCAGGTTAAAAATAATTTCACACAAGTAAACCTGAGATTAGTACCTTGACCCTCTTCTTTACCGCCACGCTGGTAAAACGCAACGCTTATCAAAGACAGGAAAGCACAGACTAATTAACTGGTCAGTTGGTGATGGCGAATGAGAGGTCATAACTGCTCTCTAGCCTTGTGTGACTGAGACCGGGACTCAACAAGTACACCCAAATCAAAGAATGTGCTGTAGTAGGTCTATAACTACTATATTTTGTGCCCAGTCATGGCCTACTGACGTTTTACAAACACACGACCACTAACCACGCAATGTTAACTTGTTTGCCATTTTAGATGTATGACCATTATTGTGACCCCAATCATATAGACCTAGAGACTGGTCTGCAACCATCTGGCAACCACCAGTTGTGAGGGGGAAAAACAGTATCTTCTGCTACAAAGTGACTGCTAAAGTTCAAGTCAGGCAGATCTACATACACCCTACATACACCATGGGTGGTTTGCAGTGACACCCTGCAAACCACCCATCACTAGAGAAAAAAATCCATTCCCCAAACAGTTGGCAAAAAAACTCCTTGCGATTTCTTTGGTTGCCAACATATTGCTCTGATCGTACTTTCAATGGAATCAAAGGGCTTTATTACAAACTCTCAGCTATCCAGGGATTACACTTTGTTTTTTACAGTACCTATCCAATATGGGGAACAACTTTGAATAATGTGCGCTTGACGTCACGTGAGAAACCTCAGTAGTGCCACAGTGACATTTCCTTTACTGTAAAGCTTTGTGAACTAGGGCAGATAAATCGACGTTTCTGCACATGATAAGAGTTCATGTGTTTAACTATGTGCGGTTGTTTCTCAGATGTTTGATTCCTCACAATGGGGCAACCGTGGCTCAGGGGGTTGGGAATCGCATCTGTAACCGGAAGGTCGCCGGTTCGATCCCTGGGCTCTCTGTCCTGGTCGTTGTGTCCTTGGGCAAGACACTTTACCCTACTTGCCTACTGGTGTTGGCCAGAGGGGCCGATGGCGCGATATGGCATCCTCGCCTCTGTCAGTCTGCCCCAGGGCAGCTGTGGCTACAACTGTAGCTGCCTCCACCAGTGTATGAATGTGAGAGTGAATGAATAGTGGTATTGTAAAGCGCTTTGGGTGCCTAGAAAAGCGCTATATAAATCCAATCCATTATAATGACTCTGACTAAACATCAGTATCTGTCATCAAATGATGAACAATGCTCTTTCAGCCAGACTCCTGATTCGTTGCCTGTAAGACATTAATTTAGTTTTGAGTTAATAAATGTTAAGCTTCTTTTGACGCTCGCTATCATTATATACATTTGAAAATCAATGAAAAGATTGATGGTTAAAATATTTCTTGGTGGTACTTTTACTGTTCCTGCGTTCAAGTACGAAGCAACGACACACAAAGCAAGTGGTTGTGTATCGCCTTTCAGAGTATTAATGGTGACATTTTAAAAGTAGTTTGAACAGTGAATAAACATTTTTTTCCCCTTAAAAGCTTCTTTCATGATTTGCAGTTGCAGCGTTCAGCAGAGCACTTTAAAATATTACTCCCTGTAATTTATAGGTAATGTATGATAAAGTGGCTAACTCCCAGGATCCACAAAGGGCACCAATGTGTATTATTGATCTGCTCTGATGAAATTACTCTACATAAGCTGTTTATCATACATGCATGAACACACACGCACACAGTCTCAGGGCCTAATTCGGAGTCATTCTGTCTCCTCGACTTCACCGGTGTTGGTTAATTGGAGCCGTCAAACTCAGTTTCTATTGATTTGACCTCATGTTTCCCCGAAACGCCAGGCCGTTCGACAGGGGGACTCTTTACAGTCAAAGAAAGAAGAAAGTGCTACAAAACTCTGGGCTGCATTTAAAGAAAGCAGGAAATCATTTAAAGAGGTGTGAAGAAACAAGCTTTGTTTGTGGGTTCAGGAGGAAAAGCAAGACTTGTTAAGTCATTTTTGAATAACAGGAAAGTTCACAAATCATATTGTTGTAGCGAAACTCTACGAGGTGTGATATTTCTGATTTATCATGATGAAGAACATTCAAATTATTCTTTTTGTGAACTTAGCTAAAATAAGATCACATACTACAGAAATGAGTGAAATCTACTGAGGGAAACAGCCTTGAAGCCCCCCCCTCCCCCTGTTATAAGAACGTAACTTCCTTCTTATTGCTGCCTTTACTTCCGATCTTTTATTTATGTCCTCTTTTCACCGCATGTCTTTTGCGGTCATTCATTGAGTCTTTCATTGCTCTTCATTTATCCTACATTGATCTCTAAATGCTCCCCTCTTTCTCTTCTCCGACCTGTCCTTCATCATCCCGCTATTCCTTCCTTTCTTTTAATCCGCTCATCCTTCATCTGTTTTGTGAAACCCCTCATAGTTTTTCAAGCTTCTTTTCAATCATTTAAGTTCAGGTCCTGCTCACGTTCAGAGTAGTGGCTATCTGGCAGTCCAGAATATACAACATACGTGTTCGTGTTTTGTAGCTGAGAATTACCGGTCATTGTAATGTGACTTTTTTTGTATCATTTGTGATTGAACTGGTGAAAGATGCCTTTGAAAAACATTAAAATGCTGCAGAGGAATCTGAGTCAGCTCATGTCAGGTCTGTGTGTAGTACACTTGTAAATTCCGTGCTTGGTCCAGGCTGGATAGATTGGGTCTAGTCTGGATTCATCAAACAACCCTACAAACAGAATTTGGTTGAGTCAGTGTAACAGGGGTGTCAATCATAAGGACCAGAGACCACAATCGGCCCAGGAAGAGACTCCAGTAGACTCCTGTCCCAATAGACAGCTTTGGAAAATGGGAAGGAGGGCATGCATTTTGGACCTTTACCTGTGTTTTCACAAGTTTTACAGTTTCTCCTGCTGATAAAGACTTCCCTCACATCCATTCATACAACACTAAAGTAACTAAATAGACACTGCCTGACAATAGATAAAGAGTTAAATGTCAGAAAAGTCCCTATTTTTTTTACTATCCATTGTAGACATTTTCTGCGACTTAACCAAACATGCCTAGTAATATAGTAACATAGTAAGTAAGCCACATTCATTTTGATTAGCTAGCATTGTGGCAACATGTCCATTGGTCACAAGAATCGCTACTCCTACTGAATTAACTTAAACTTAAACAAGCTGATCATGGGAAAGGTCTTAACCCAAACTGTGCTAAAGGTTTTAAAGGAAGAATCCCTTGGATTTAGATGAACCGCAAACTGGATGAGTAACATCACTGATGTTTGGTTATATTGGTCTGTAAGGTCTTAATGCATGCTCAATCATCCAGGTAAGTAAATCCCAAAAGTTGATTCTGTTGATCTGGACGTAGCGTTTTCAGTGGGAGAAACGTTTCGTCACTCATCCAAGTGACTTCTTCAGTCTCAGCTGACTGCAGGTTTCCCCAGACTTATTGTACATTTTCACAATAACTGAACCTAGCCCACTTAATGAACAATGGGCTGGGAGGCCTCTCTATGGTAAATGGCCTGGACTTTGAACAGTGGTTGTTGATCAATGGTCACAACAGTTTGCAAATTAGTGGTCAAGAAACTGCTCTCACAGCCCATTGTTCATTCAGTGGGCTGGTTTCAGTCACTATGCAAATGTACTGTTTATAAGATTGGGGAAACCTGCAGTCAGCAATGAAGAGAATGAAGAAGTCACTTGAATGAGTGACGAAACGTTTCTCCCACTGAAAACGCTACGTCCAGATGAACAGAATCAACAGAATCAACTTTTTGGGATTGGTCCGTAACAGTATCACAATGTGACTAGCTGGGGATTCTACAGAGTTAGCAAATGCTGCGTGAATGGAACAATTACATACTGTAGTAAGTTTGCAAGCCGTGCATTCTCGGATGGTTGCATTCAGAACTGGGAGGGTAAACAGCTTTTAATGTCTGACCTGAGTGTGTGACATTTTCATTCTAGGCGATGCAGAGGCGTTAATGTCTAGAAAAGTTTGGGGCTTTTGGGTAGAAACAATGGCAGGCTTTTGAGAGCCCTTATTCCTTCTGTTGTTGAGCTAACTTGACAGGTAAAGCTAATTTTCTTCTTCTCTCAGAGCTCTAAAGGTCTAAAGAGTCCTTTGAATGTAGATTATGTAGTGTGGCTGAAGCAATGTGAAAGCAGTTGAGATTGTTTTGATTCAGCAGAAATCTATATCTATCAATCTATTGCGCCTGAGTAAAGCGCGCATTAGAAAAAAAAACAAAACACTGTTGAGCTTTGATTCTATTTTTATAGTCTTGATATAGCACTACTTGTGGTTATTTTCTTCATGATTACATGTTTATTGTGGTTGCCATCTTTGGCTTCACTCCTGCAGAACGTGCTGTGCACAGAGGTTTCCTCCTCACATCTCTCATGTTTCACTGCAGGTTTTCGTGTCTTTCATTTTTTTTGTTTTATTCACGTTTTAACATCATTGTTTGAGCTTAATGTGTCTGTCAAATGCTCACTTCCCACCCTCACCTCAAAAGCTGCAGCATTTCTCTCACAACAATCCGAGCTGAGCACAAACATCAAAAAAGATTTAGATCAGTCAAACCAGGTTGACTTCAGGTGCATTTCCTCGTCCCGGCATCCCCGTATTGATCTCTCTCCTCACGCTTTCCTTTCTCTTGATTTCATTTCCCCTCCCCTCGTCTCCATTTTGCTCTATCATTCCCTTTCCTATGCATCTACCAAGCCTGAACCGTCATCAGTCTTCCGCAGGCAGCAGGCCATTAAAGAAAGTGTGTGTGCTGTGAGACAAAGTTGATGAGTTATCTGCAGCAGCTGTGTCTACCATGTTGACGCTCACTCATGGAAATGTGCTAATGATGAGGAGAGAACAATATCTTGTGTGTGTGCTCATGTGTGCTCTCGGTCATTAGCAGAAGTGTGTGTGTGTGTGCATTTGTGCTATCACTGACGGGCGTTTCAGTCTCGGCAGGTGTGCAGTTGTGTGCTAATGTGCTAACGGTGCGTTATCAATCAGTGAAAGGTGTTGCGTCCATGCGCATTTACCGCTCGTGTTCCTCTGCTCGTTACCGGAGACTGACAGCACAAAGCACGAGTTTCGGCGCGTTTGTCTCGTGCCTCTGAAGCGATATCTCTCTCTGCCAGCAGGAGATGGATAATATACCCTCAACTGGTTCCGTTCGCTGAAGCTGCGCAGTTTGAGTTGACTTTCCTCACAGGTTTCTGATAACATCTGCAAATGTGTCTGTTTTTTTCCCTCGTAGCACCTGCAGGTAAAGGCGCTATGTGCAGCGTTTTCAACATTTTACAACTACATTTACAAAAAAGTGTAAATAAACATGAGATGATTTGCAAGTCATTCGAATGCTATAAAACAGCATATGAGCTGTTGCAGCTGAGAAGTGTCATTTGTCATTTCCTCGTTTTTAAAGCTGAAAAAGGAGCGTTGTGTTGTAGCATCACAGCACTTTTTTGCATTTAAGGACTGCCGAGACCAGTTGTTCAACTTCACAAGTGCTTTGCTATTTTTGCTCGATGGAGGATTTCAGCTGCCCAGGATTGCGTGGTGTCAGTTGACAGCTGTGGACAGCAGCAGGGCCAGCCTAGCACCTGGACTCTCACTACGATGACGCGCTGTTGGAATATGTGCAAAGTCAATAAAAGCAAGTCTTACGGTAGTTCATGGGATAGGCACGGTCTTTATTTTCATGTCCCTGAGCACAACTTTTCCTGACTCTGCTTGCATAAGTATTGATTTGTGTTCATGTGTATGAACAGAAGTAGTTTTTTTTGTTTCGGGTTTTTGTTTTTCCATTTTATCGCTTTGCTGTAAAAAGCCGATTAGGTATTGTTGTCACCCTGCCGCTCGGGCCGACAGCATAGACACCCAAGTTTGCGAACTCAGAAATTAGGCAGTGTACAATTCTGATACACTTCCATAGGTGTGTTTTATCTACTAAAGATCTCAGATGAGTTTGAATCTCGGTCAAGTTTTCTGAAAATCTTGATAACAATAACCTGAGAACAAGGCGACTGAAACTGATACGATAGGTGTATCTACCAGAAGGCTGAGTGGTAGCAGTGGCGGCTGGCAGTATTTTTTGCATAGTGCCGCGAAGAAATCGAGGTGCATGAGGCAGCAAAGCAAGGCCGTTGCATTCAGCCTTGTGACACGGGTCACCTGCTCAACCATCGAGCTAAAAACCCAATATTTTGTAGTTTCAAAAGGCAAAAAACGTCTGCGTTTGGAGTTTGGAGGGGTCATTCATACATCGAGTGATCTCACTGCTCATGCTTCAGGATGAGGTTCAAGTCATACACGTCACAGATTTGTGTCATTTTAAATGTGTTGCTTGGTTAGGTTTCATATATAGAAATCACATGGTTAGATTGGTTAGAAAATGTAATGCTTACCAGGTCTTTTTAAGCTGCCTTGCTATGCTGACACGTCCTCCCTTTCACTGGACAGAATACACGCTTCTGATTAGAATTATACATCTCACTAAAACATGTCACTTACAAATTTGGTAAGTAACATGACATGAAAAAAGTGACCTGGCGATTGGTGTTCATTGCAAATAATTGCTTTCTGCTTTCACTTATATTTTACATGAAAGACTTTTGTATTTTGTATACAAAAGACTGAAGGCTGTGCAACTCTAAAGTGAGGTTGCAGGGTGGTACACTTGCGTTTCAGTGCATGAAAAAGTAAATTGGGACAACGTCCAAATATTGCAGAAACCCTATTAATGCTTGGCTGAAAGGGGAAGTTGGTGCAATGGAAGAGAACTGACAAATAAATGAAGATGCCTGTGAAACTTAAGGCTTAGATACCCGCTGCCGTTTGTGCTCGCCTATATTTTCCTTCGCTGATAGATTTTCCAAGCAGTATGAAGCAGTGTGCTAACTGTAACATTATTTAAATCAACACATGAATAAATCAGAAATCAGCTTTCCATCCTGTTTTCCATGTTATCGTTTCTGTAACCGCTTCTTCTGCACCAGCAGCAGCACTTTATACCCAGATCCTAATATTAATGTAACAGTAAGAGATGGAAGTGCACAGTAATTTGCAGCTTCCGTAGCTATTATTCAGTGAATTTGCTTTAAATTTGGCGTTTAATTTCGTCGGAAACCCGGTAGACTGCTGCAGCCTTGAATGAGAAAAGGCCTGAAAGTTAGAAAATTGGAGCTTTATTAGCTGATTGCATTGTGGGATTGTTGTTGTTTTTTTTTGTTTTTTTTATTGTGGTTTAGTTATTTTCAGTTGTTGCTTAATTTCAGTTTTTTTTATGGCGCTGCAAATGATGTGTGTGCAGCTGTTATTAGAAGCACAATACCCCGTAGAGTAGAAAAAAGTGTTGCGTTAGCCTGGAAAGCTAACTGGAAAGCTAACGGCTTAAAAGAGAAGTAAAGATGTAGCTTCATGTCTCAGGTCTCGTATATTGTATATGGGCTTTGTGCAAGTGTGGGAAAGTTGATTGCAGAAAGAAAAAAACAAAACAATACATTAAAAAAATTGTGCCACTAGTTAGATGCCAGATCGTGCTGTTCAGTGAGTGCAGGCTGTTTCTGTTAAGAGGACGTGGATTCCTCTGATGCATACACCTCGTCCTATCAGGGTGTTGGCCTTTAAAAGCAGACAGTGTGCATTAGGGCAGTTTTACACTTCTCTCTCTATCTTATTTCCCCGTTTCCCTCTTTCTGTTTGCTTAACTTTTGTGTTTCATTTTTCCTGTTTTGCTTTCACGCCTCAGCGCGCCTCTCGGTTTTATTTAACCCTGCTGCTATCTCTTCATCTTTTTTTTCTTTTTTGTCTCACAGGGGCCAAAAATAGACTCACTTTCTCTCTGGGTTTTTGTCAGCCTCGCTCTCTCTCTTAAAACCCCTTTAACAGGAAGTAAGAGACAGCCACCACATTGTTCACACACACACACACACACACACACACACACACACACACACACACATATATAGTGCTTTTGCAATACTGCTGTCCTGAGAGATCACATATATTTAGTGATTCCATTTATTCTTTTTGACTCCACCTTGCATTGCAATACTTTGTGTGTGTGTGTGTGTGTGTGTGTGTGTGTGTGTGTGTGTGTGTGTGTACATGCATGTGTTGAATTGCCTGTGAGCCCATGCACTGTTATCAGCCTTGACTTTAAGTACCACATGAAGAGAAAGAGACTGAGTCAGCAGCACAAAAACACATCTGTTAATGACACTTGAAATAAAGTGTGTGTGTGTGTGTGTGTGTGTGTGTGTGTGTGTGTGTGTGTGTGTGTGAGTGTGTGTGAGTGTGTGTGTGTGTGAGTGACAAAGAGAAAGGGAGAGCCAGCTCTATTCATCATATTCACTAGTGCATTTCCTACAATTACAGTAATTACAATTATTATTCTTACTAATGCTGCTGCTTACCTGCTGTGTTGCAGTACATATTTCATTATTACAGTGTCGTGATCATTAATTTGTCCTCCTCTGACAGCCTGTCAGCTGCACAAACTAAATGCATGCTCATAAAACTGCTTTTTTTTTAGGTTTAAAAAATATTACACTGTCATGGTTTTTAATGTAAAATCCGTCATAGAGCCTAGTACACTAAGCACCCTGGGTATGCAACTCGTTTTTAGTGCTTTATATCATTATTTCCTCATCGGTCTTGAAAGAACAGGCCTCTTCAGCATACTGGTGGACAGTTAGTCCGCTCTTATTCTGAAAGTTCAGTAGCTACAAACCAGGTAGTTATTAACCCTTCTCTATGAAGTAGTTCGGTATGTTTTAACGATGGCGGCAGTGATAGTTGTGTTTTGTGTGAACGCTTGTAGTGAGTGTTGTGTTGCTTTCTCCTTCCATATTTGCCCTTTTGCTCCATCTTTGAAGGTGGACAGTTGAAACAGCTGTGTTTAAAATACCTTTCTCTATTGGTGCAGTCAGATGACACCTAATTATAGGCAATACCTTAAGGTTACACTTTGTGAAGTAGCAAGAAGCAGCTGCAGACAGCATGTGTCACTGAGGTCTTTGTCCATAGACAAAAGGCATCCCAAAAACTAAGAAAACAAACCAGGAATCACCAACTATTATCCATTTAGTTTGTTTTATTGAGACAGTAAGGTGAGGCCCTGTACATACATTTTTATAAACACCCGTATACGTATTTTTATAAATAACGTATACGTATTATTTTATAAAGATTAGGAAGAGTATCGTATATGCAATTTTAAAAATAAAAAACACATATACAGGTATTTTTTACCAATAGTGTGTGTACATATAGGTTCACACGAATACAGTTATGTTTTTTAAAAATACACGTATACGTTACATGTATTTATTTGTCAGGCTCTGTCCAGAGCATGCCAAAGCAACGGTTGGCGATGTATCCATGAAGCCATGAGTATACTTTCTGTGACTGCTGAGGTACGGGTGATGTCATTAGTGATTGTGTGGGATGGCCTTTTTGGAGCAAAAACTGACGTAAATCACAAAATGCACCTGCTGTGTGGCAGCTCGCCTTCCACCGTCTTGTTTGTTGTTTGGATGTTGGTTTGTTGGTTGCACTGCTTTTGTCATCTTTGTCGATGCGTACGACTCGCTGTTTCATTCAGCGGATCCCTCTCGGGAGATTCATAGTTTCTCAGTGTGTGAGGGCTGAAGAGAAGTCGTTTGATGTAAGAAGACGCCTTTTAGTGTGTCACAAACCTGTGTAGGTGTGTGGTTCACTTCCTGCAATGTGTTGCGCAAGAGGGCTCCCCCTGTGGATTATTTAGACGGTGACAGTAATATGTGTAATCCTATGGATCTGAATTACTCAGAAACTTGAGATGTTACTGATAACATGTAAGCATGCGTGGCCAGTTTAGTCTTTTAGCTGTAATTACTATTTGTGTACTATGAATATTCATTTTGAAAGAGTAGAATTACTTAAATGTACAGTGGAACCCCGACTTACGAATACCCCATTTAACAAAAAATTCAAGTTACGAAGGCACTTAACTGCAGTATTTCTGCCCGTGTTATGGCAAAATGCCCGCGTAACGAAATCCGCTGGCTCTGATTGGCTGAGCCCACAATGCCCTCCGAATCATGTGACAACCCCTTTGCTTTCGTACTTGTGCTTCGCTGTTCCACTTGAACGACATATTGTTGTTGCAGTTAGCAATTAGCCTATAGCCTATCGTTCACTCAAAAGGCGCGATGGGTGCTTCGACTTACGAAAGACCCTTGGGAACGAATTAATTTCGTAAGTCGGGGTTCCTCCCCTTTGTGAGTGTGGACGCTTCATCTCTTTGCTCTTGAATGCTTTGCTTCTTATATTGATTTTTATGCTGATTTTTTCCCTTTTTTCCGTGTGAGCTTACCTGCGATAACTTCTGGACACTTGTAGATCATTAGGACTAGAGTGTTCTTAACAGAAACAGCAACATTTTATGGTTACCTTGTCCTCAGCGCTCCGTGTGTCTGTGGCCTAGACACAGCTGAAGCCTGATTACAGCGTCTGGGCACCGAGCAGCCTCAATAGCCTGGAAAGGTGCTAACCGCTAGGCTAACTAGCAACAAGATGCCTTCCCTCTCCACAGATGACTACCACAGCCTCCTGCAGAAGATTGCAGTACTGGAGACAAAAATTCATCGCTTAGAAGTAAACGTGGAGGTAAATGGACTGTGTGGAAATGAAACAACCTTGCCTTTGATTCAAAACAATGGCGATGAGCAAGCTAGTACACAGCTAAGGAGCACAGATAACATGACCAAGAAAGTAGACTCTGTGCATTATTATAAATCCTCAAGTGATAATCCCCCCTTAGACTGTCTTGGTGCAAAACCAAGACATAAATCATGTCTCCTGGAAGGGGGAGGACGTATCACAGGCAGGGCACAGCGAGCTGAAATCTCTGAAACTGACTGGCTTTCACTTCCTTCTTCTACCCCTGTATACGGGAGGAAACAGGACTGGACAACCGTGAATAGGAAGGTTAACAACAAACCTCCAAAACAACTGAATGTGAAACTGCAGAACAGATTTGCTCCACTATCAAAGGACCCTGGATCTATATCGGACAACCATCCATCTAAAAGCAGCGAAATAAGGTCTGAAAATCTGTTAAAAAGTGAAAGGCCACAGGGAAAGCTAAAGGCTAGGCCTGAAACTCTGATTGTGGGTGACTCTGCCGTAAAGGATGTACAAAGGATGTGCGGTAAGAACACTAAAGTCCTCTGCTTTCCTAACGATATGGTCAACAACCTGAAGGAGAGAATTCTTCAAATTGCAGATGAATATCCAACTGTGACAAACATTGTTCTGCATACAGGGTCAAACGATGTGTCCAAACAACAGTCGGAGGTTCTGAAACGGGACTTTACTGGATTATTAAATACTGTAAACTCTCTGAATGCAGCTGTATTCATCAGTGGACCTGTACCGCCGGTCAGAGGAGGAGACGAGAGATTCAGCAGGTTGTTTACACTGAATAAATGGCTTATATCAGCATGTGCTGACCACTCAGTGCACTTTATCGACAACTTTAATATTTTTTGGGAACGCAGGCATCTGTTCAAAGCAAATGGATTTAATTTTAACAAGTCAGGGGTGAAACTGTTCACCTCCAACTTGTTTTATTTCATACGTCATCCATCCGTGCTTGGTGCCAAGGCTGAGATAAACGAGGAGTTATCTCATAAAGAGGAACAAACAGAACTCCAAGAACAGACAAAGCCCAGCAGAAACCTTGAAGAGGAGCTCCATTTGCCCCCACCCGGGAAGAGCCTCAGAAAGGAGAGACATCCATGGCATCTGAGGAAGAGCCTCAGAAAGGAGAGACATCTAAGGCAAGAAGAGGGGTCCCTATTTGCCTCCAACTCTCTCAACAACACCAACGACCAGGACAAGGGACCACGACCTTCCCCAGTCCCCCAAACCCCTGACAGGCCATCACCCTCCTCCCCCTCCCTTTCTCCCTCCTCCCCACACCTGAAATTCACTGAGGTGATGATGGAGCGGGTCAATGCTGGGCTCAGATCTACCCCCCGTCCCAATCCCTTTTTGTCCCCCATAAACCCCCCACCAGAGCGGCCAAAGGTTCGCCATCGAGCCCCACCCTCAACAGAGCAATCGAAGTCACATTGCCCAGCCTCGCCCCCCTTAGTTCCTCTTCATGCCCTGTCTCCGCAGTCTGATGTGTGATGTGTGAAGGGTCCGGGCTGTGAGGATTATGGCAGTGATGACTTTTCCCAGGAGAAGCTGGGACCCTGTTTACTAGAAGGTTTTAAAATTTCTGTACTTTTAGGTGACAGGAGACATGTGGCCTGGTCAAAACACAGAGAGCTGCACTCTAAAAGATCTTTAAACATAGTAAACATACCTTGTGTGCCACAGACTGCTCCCAAACACGAGGGGACAAGTAATGCCTCTAAAACACTTAAGTTGGCTTTATTAAACATTAGATCTCTAGCTGGGAAAACATTTTTAATTAATGATTTAATCACTGAGCACAGCCTTGATTTTATGTTTTTAACTGAAACTTGGTTGGACCAAAGTAACAGTGGAGCTGTTCTCATCGAGACGACCCCTCCTAACTACAGTTTTATCAGTGAGGCCAGGGTGAGCAGGAGAGGAGGAGGGGTTGCTGTCTTATTTAATGAATCATTTCAATGTAAGCAGCTATCTCCTGGAAGTTTTCAGTCTTTTGAATATGTGGCTTTACAGCTGAAGGCCCCATCCAAAGTTGTGTTTCTTAATGTTTACAGGCCTCCCAAATACTGCACAGACTTTTTTAATGACCTCAGTGAACTGCTGTCTGTGATCTGTGTTGATTTTGACTGTGTAATTATTGTTGGGGATTTTAACATTCATGTGGACAACCCTCAGGACAAAGGGACTAAAGACCTGAGTAACACTCTGGGCAACTTTGGGCTGACTCAGCATGTAACAGAGGCCACACATAATAGAGGACACACTCTTGACCTACTGATCTCCAAAGACCTGAGCATTTCAAAGGTTACTGTGTCTGATGTGGGCCTGTCTGATCATTACTGTGTTTTCTTTGAAAGTAAAATCTCAGCCCACACAAATATATCAACAACAGTGATCACAAAACGGTGTATAACTGAACACAGTAGTGCAATTTTTAACCAGGTCTTCCCATTAACACCTGACCTGCCCAGAGGGTCAGTCAATGAGCTCGTCAATAGCTTCAATGCTAACATGTTAAATGTAATGGACACTATTGCTCCCATTAAGGTGAAGGTTATCTCTGGAAGGAAAAAGTCTCCATGGAGAAACTCCACACTGGTGAAAAATGAAAAAAGAGAGTGTAGGAAAGCTGAGCGCAGATGGAGAAAAACAAACCTCCAGGTTCATTATGACATTTATAAAGAGAAACTTCACAATTATAATTTACAACTGAGGAATGCAAGGAGGTCCTACTTCTCTGACATCATCACTAAAAACAGCCATAATGCTCGGGTCTTATTTTCTACAGTTGACAGGCTAACAAACCCTCCTGTGTCAGTGGCAGCTGAACTTCATTCGACCATGGCCTGCAATGACTTTGCCAAATTCTTCACTGAAAAAATCCAAAAAATTAGACAAGCAATTGGTACATCAACAGCAGATCCAGGATATGTACTGTGTCCACCAAAAAACTGTTTAAACACCATGAAACAGTTTCAACCTATTAACAGCAAAGACCTGGAGGACATCTTAGGTCAACTGAACTCCTCCTCCTGCTGTTTAGATGTCCTGCCAACAAGTTTTTTCAAAAAGGTCTCAAAGACTTTAGAGTCAGACCTGTTACAGATCGTCAACTTTTCTTTATTATCAGGTGTGTTTCCAGAATCACTAAAAACTGCTATAATCAAACCTATACTGAAAAAGGACAATCTTGACAAGACACAAATGAACAACTACAGGCCGATCTCAAATCTCCCGTTTTTAAGTAAGATCATTGAAAAAGCAGTTTCTCAACAGCTCAGTTACTTCTTAAAACAGAATAATTGCTACGATGCCTTCCAGTCAGGTTTTAGACAGAACCACAGCACTGAAACTGCTCTGACCAAAGTGTTTAATGACATATGTCTGAATACAGACAGTGGAAAAATGTCAGTCCTAGTTTTACTGGATCTCAGTGCAGCATTTGATACAGTTGACCACAACATATTACTCAAACGACTGGAGAACTGGACAGGTCTTTCAGGAACTGTACTAAACTGGTTCAAAACATACTTAGAAAACAGGAAATACTTTGTATCAATAGGTAACTTCACATCTGAGCAGACAAGTATCACATGTGGAGTTCCCCAAGGTTCCATCTTGGGACCCCTTCTGTTTAACATCTACATGCTCCCACTGGCACAGATTATAAACAACAACAAAATAAACTATCACAGCTATGCAGATGACACACAAATATATATCACAATGTCACCAGGAGACCGAGGCCCTGTACAGGCTCTTAGTAAATGCATTGAGGAAATCAATGACTGGTTGTGCCACAATTTTCTCCAGCTAAACAAAAACAAAACTGAGGTAATAGTCTTTGGCGCCAAAGAAAAACGATTACAGGTCACCAGAGAACTTCAATCTATACATCTAAAAACCACAAACCAGGCGAGAAATTTGGGTGTAGTGATGGATGCAGACCTAAACTTAGAAAAACACATTAAGACAATAACAAAGTCAGCTTACTATCACCTCAAGAATATATCAAGGATAAAAGATCTGATGTCTCAACAGGACCTGGAAAAACTAGTCCATGCATTCATCTTTAGTAGGCTTGATTACTGTAACAGCATCTTTACAGGTCTACCTAAAAAATCAGTCAGACAACTACAGCTCATTCAGAACTCTGCTGCTCGAGTCCTCACTAAGACCAAAAAAGTGGACCACATCAGTCCAGCTCTGAGGTCCTTACACTGGCTGCCTGTCCGTCAGAGGATAGACTTTAAAGTTCTGATGCTGGCCTATAAAGCTCTGAATGGTTTAGGACCAAAATACATCAATGACCTCCTGACCCAGTATGAACCTTCCAGATCCCTCAGGTCATCTGGATCCGGTCTTTTATCAGTTCCCAGAGTCAGAACCAGACACGGAGAAGCTGCATTCAGCTTTTATGCTCCTTATATCTGGAACAAACTCCCAGAAAGCCTCAGATCAGCTGAAACACTCAGTTTATTTAAATCCAGGTTGAAGACTCACCTGTTCTCAGTTGCGTTTGAATAAAACACCAAATCCACACTTTAAGCTTAAATTTCAAAACTTACATTTAACTACTGATTTTATCTACTGTTCTGATTTTATCTGTTTTGATTTTATATACTGTTTTGTTTGTTTGTTTGTTAATTAGTTAGTTAGTTTATTTGCTTGTTTTAATCAATTTTAAATCATGCTTTTTATTTGTTCTTGTTTCTAATGTCTCTGTAAAGCACTTTGAATCACCTTGTTGTTGAATTGTGCTATACAAATAAACTTGCCTTGCCTTGCCTTGCCTTCCACTGTGACAGTAATAACAAGTCTGCGAGGTTGATCTTGAGTGTATTGAGTGCATTTTATAAAGCCTAATTAAAATCCAGATTCAGGGCTGAAGAGAAGAAAGTGTGGCCAAATGAGGACTTTGAGCTTATACGTGGCATGCAAATACTTTGATTATCTGGCTCACACCGCGACCTTGCATTACAACCTAAATCGACATCCTGCTACACCACATCAGATTTTGTGCGCTGCAGATGTACAGCAAATTATAGTGATAACGGCAGGGAAAGAGATCAGAATATTAGAGATTAAATGAGTCAAAACCTGTAGTTCACAGAGGGGCTTCGATTGCAAAAAAACAGAGAACAAAAAAACTGTCCTTAGATATTAGCGCATCTTCCTGGAAACGATGAGTAAAATCGAGAACGAGAGCGACGTAGAAGTAGAGTACACTGGCAGTCAGTGTGACTGTACTGGAAGGATGTGGCTTCCCTTCTAAAAACAGCACATCTTATTTTTACACAGCTGTGTGTGTGTGTGTGTGTGTGTGTGTGTGTGTGTGTGTGATGTTCGTAACAGAGGAAGACTGTTTTCATTATGAAAGAAAGGTACAAAGTGAGACACAGGTGCAACATGATAGACTGACATAGATGTAGTAGATAGATAAATTGATTGATATGATTGGATGCTTCTGTTTTAAATTGTTTACGGAATGGAGGAAAAAGACGATGAAATTCATTTATTTTCTATTTCTGCTTTGGTTGTTGCTCGTAAATCCCCCTCATCTTCTTTTTGTCTTTTCTTGCTTCTCACCTTGGCTCTCACTCCTCAGTTTATACATCGCTGCAGTACTTTAGTCCATATGAGTGACTCACATGGACTAAAGTAGAGAAATTGGTTTAAAAGTGATATGAGTTAGACAAGTAAACAAAAGCATGTGTGAGAATTTTTGCACGGTTATGATAGAAATGCACTGCATGTAAGCTATACTGCTGATAATGATGACAGTCATAACACAAAGTTGAGGGTTAGCCTTATAAGTTGTGTTTTGGCTAAAAAAAATACCAGTTCAATGGTAAAAAGATTGTTTACGAGCAGTAAACCCGAGCGAGCTTCCTGCAGGAGCGTTCATTTGTGCTTTCGGTTTCAAGTCGCTGGGACTGAGCTGCGCCTGTGGTAGCGTTTGTGCAGCACGGTAGCTCAGTGGTTACCGCTGATTTCATACGGAGAGAGCGTCGTGGGTTCAAATTCACGTGTGGCATTGAAGGCATGAAGAGTATCACTTCATGGTTAATTAAAGTAAAAAGAAAAAACATCCCAAGTGTCATAGCGATGTGCCAGCAAAATTCAAGCTAGCAAGCAGCGTACGTTTTTTAAATGTTTGAACTATACTTAAGGCTGACTCCAGAATCAAGTCAGTCTCCAAAGACTTCCTTGTTAAAATACCCAACTTTACGGGATTAAAAAGTCGGTTTAAACCTTTGAAAAATAGTAAATAACAATCAAAAGTAAGGTTTTAAGCTTTAAGGATAGTTACCCCACGGTGGCCAGAATGCTGTAAACGCATTCTGGTGATAGTGTATAACAGGTATAACAGGTGATAGTGTAAGTCTTTGGGTGACAGTGAATGTAAAGACAACCCCAAAGGTGCTGCTGTAAGGCTGGGCCAAACAAGTCAAACAGTCCTAGAGACCAGTCGGTGATCCCCTGGAAACCTCTGGTCACTAGTGACTTATGGATGGCACTTCTTTTATTTGTTTTTCACTGGCAGAAAAAAGCTTCCACGCTGTGCGACTGAAGCCGAAATGTCCACCATATAGTTGTAATCTCCTAAAAACGTTGGTCAACTGTGCTAAACTGCTATTTCATGGTCACAATGGATTACAAAACCAAAGGGAAGGCATGAAGTCTTGAAATGCTTTTGGCAACACAAGGTGAATTTCAGCATTTTCTTGCAAATAATGATGGTATTTTTCATTGTGTCTGCTTGCACAACCCTAACTGCTTTGCAGTTTGTAGTTTCTTAATGTGAGCACTAAATAAGGAGTTGGCCCAAGCATTTCCTGTGCAAACACTGAGCAGCTTTTCACACATGCCTCTCTTAAGCATGTTATTTTGAATACAAATATTATTTTCACTCTTGCTAATTTGACTGCATGAGTTAACACATGCAGGAAAAGACCCAAGACCTTTACAAGGGTTCAGCGCTGGGTGAAATCGAGAGGGTATAAATAAAACCCAGTCGGTCTCTCAAAGGAGCTTGCCTCCTTTTCTCCATTTACGTTGAGCGCACACAGGCTAGAATATTCATCCCACTGACTTTCTCCTCATATAAGGTAAACTCCGATTTTTCCAGTTGGAGGCTTGCAGGACACGGCTGAAGGAAGGCGGCCAGTGCGTTGGTACTTTCTATGCAAAGACCTGTGTTCATAATCAAGTATTTGGGTTTACACTCATAGACATAGACAGTTAGGGTCTTTTTTGGTGGTCGGGCCCCTGCTGCTGACTATGAGGGGAAAATGTGTGTGTTATGACCAAATAAGCTGTCAGGGCCAATCCATCGTTAAGTCTGACGTCACTAGCCGTGTCTGGGCCTAAACTCCGCTGCAGGTCCATATATCAAACAATCACTATGGCATTACTGAGGGTTGAAAAACTGTCTAAAGTCTTTCATCTTTAATAAAATGATCAGCGTTCTGCTCTACCAGGTGTAACAATTGAGTTTAACATCCAGGCATCCATGAAAATGGAATTTATGACATTTAACGGAGTTAGAAGTTAGCAGGAAGTTAGCTCGCTAGCTTCTATCTAAATACAATATAGCATGTCCTGACTGCAGGGTTTTGGAAACAAATTAAAACTTACAGCTCTGTTATCACTTCCAACATAAATGAAGACAGAAAACTAAACAGCAGTGACGTTTGTAGGGTTACTGAAGTTTGGCTAGCTGGTATATAACGATGTGCTACGTGACCGCTAGCGACACAGCTATGTTAGCATAATATAAACAAAACTAACTTTTTTTCCACTCGATAAAAGTTAACGTGAGTGTTCTCGGTGGTCAGGAACAAATGTAATCGCATGGCAGGATGCTGTAAAAGGACCAAACTTCAGCCAGGAGAACAACTGAGATAATCCATCCACAATACAAGGTTAGTCATTCATATACTGCTGCATGGGTTGTGCTGTAGTTCCATCCTAAGGTTTTAAAAACTGAGCTTAAATAAATGATTAGCGGTAATAAAAGCCGAGGGAGGTCAACAGGGATCACTGACTGTTTTAGGAGCTTTTTGAGATTAAATAGAAGAAAATACATAACATTAAACATGTTAACAACACCCGGAAGTAGGATTCGTCATGTCATCACTGAACGACCGGATATCTCAGGATCTAATTGTGTTTTGTTTTTTTTTTGTCCTCAAACCACAGTTAAAAACCAAAAACAAACGAGACGTTCTTGCTTAATAAGTGACTTAAAGTAAATCAAAAATAAAGCTTTTATTTTGTCATTACTGATGAATCACGCTCCCCTCATGAAGACTTTGGAGTTTTTTGTTTACATAGGCTTCCCAACTTCCAGCTGGCGTCTGTCCGGCACACCTTAATTTAATTTAAGGACATCCAGCAAATCAACAGCATCTCAATTAGTGGAGATGGAACACTGCTGTGTGGATCCAGCCCCCCTTTGCGACTCAAGCCGATGACGCTGGCAGATTTTATCACACAAACCTCGCTTTAGTCTGGCTTTTAAAAGCTTCATTTCATTGATTGACCCTGTTGCATTTACTCTAATTGCTGATGCCTACATATATGTGATTTTCTTTTTATTTAAGTGTCCTTTTAACCTTAGCAGGCAGTGTTATTTTTTATTTTTGACCTGACACTTAGCTTAGTAGGCCGCAGAGCCTTTCCAGGTTTGGAATGAAACTTCCTCCCAAGGACATCACTGGCACAAAAAGATGAGGACAAGACGAGGTATAATCATATTAGGAAGGAGCGCTTACCCAGCCCGAAGTCGCCAATTTCACTCCATTTCCATCTCTGTCTTGTTCTCTGACTCGGCCTTTTTGGATCTCAGTGTCTTCCCTTAGTCATCAAGCTTGAGGCTGAGCCAGACACTGAATCATATTAGAGTTAGCGGTATTGGCAAGTTATCAGAAAGACAAATATACCCCAAGTTTCTCTCCATCTTTTCCTTTTTCTCTTGACTCGTCTCAAGATTTTGAGTGTAGCTAATGCGATTTGGCCTCATGTATGTGAGCAGATACATGTACTCAAGACACTCCTAAAGTGTTGACATGCACCGAGAGTTGTACCAGGAAATAAAAAACACATCAGGGTCATGGGAGCTTTTAAAACACAAAGACCTGATTAAATATCTCTAACAATGGAGAGGACAAATAAAGAGAGTAAAAGAAGAGCGAGAAGGGGTGATGGAAAGGAGAATAGAGGAAGTGCTGAGGAATGGGTGTGTGAATAGGTGTGTTTACTGGGTGTTATGGTGTGTGTCTGCTTACTCCAGACTCCTTTTGTATTTAAAGTAGGTCTGTGTTTGTGTGTGTGTGTAAGGCTAAAAATAAATTGTCAGGCAGGACCGTCTCCTGGAATTTCATCTTTAACACCGAAACAAAGCAGTGTCCCACATAACCCCTGCATGTGCATGCACCACACACACCTCAGTGTTGTAAATCTGCAGGTGAAGGCACAGAAAGATTGCGGCCTGGGAATCCAGCCTGCGTGTGGCTTCCTGAATATGTCTGCCGTGGAAGTGCGTATGCAAATGAATGCGCATACATGTAAATGTCAGCATGATTTACCCCACATCCTCATACCGTGTATATAAATAGCAGCAGAACAAACAATATGGGAAGGGTGCATTAACGCCACTGTGTCATGGTTTTAGGAGGGAGTTTATCACTGTCCCTTAAATTAAATAAACTGGGCAGTGGATTTGTTACTGCTCAGATTTAAAACCACGTTTCCCATGAACACGTGTGGGTCCTTTCACAATAAAGTAAGGCATTTGTTGGTTCACGTTTTTACCCCTCGGCTGTTAAAAGCTGACGAGGGTGTTGTCACCACCTGGCAATGACCCCAAGTTTGTGAATATTCAATTAAATTCAAGTTTATTTATAGCACAGCAACAGTTGCCTGAAGGTGCTTTATACCATAACGTAAAGACCCTACAATAATACAGAGAAAACCCCCAAAATCAATCCACCCTCTATGAGCAAGCACTTGGCGACAGTGGGAGGGAAAAACTTCCTTTTAACAGGAATTCTACCTCAACAATAACCTTTAGTTAGCCTGCAGGCTGAGACTATAAGGCCTGAAACACATTTAAAAAATGGCATTATCTTGTTCACAGTAAACAAAGCAACATCTGAGACTAAAGACGTAACCGGTTACGACTTACAGTAGCACTTTTTTTGTATTTCATGCATGTCTGTGCAACATGTCTGCAGATGAATGAGTAAACGTGTGCACATGATAAGATCAGCAGCGTGTTGTTGTGGCTGAAGCGCAGGATTCCCTTCAGTCTGACAAATAGAAGCAGGAATCTGAGACACAGATGGAGCGCTGGGGCTCCTGCTTCTGTGAAAAGCCACACACACACACACACACACACACACACGTTTGTCATGCTTTCTGCACCACCACTAACCACTCAGCGAACTCTTTGCTGAAAGTCTATTTTTGTCATCCTGTGTCTATGTTTGAGAAACCGAGCTTATTCTAGAATCACGCTCTTTACTGTATTTGGTAAATCCCCGACCGTTCTGTCTCGCTTTGTTTATGCATCAAGTTCCTGTTTTTCTTTTATTTCTTTTTCTTTTTTTTCTGCTTCTGTCTTTTGGCCTTTTTCTTTGTTGTGTTCCTTTTTTTGCCTGTTGTTACTTTTTTTTCTCTCGTTTCATTTCCGTTCTTTGTTTTTCTTTCTTCTTTCATTTGCTCTTCCTGACTCTTCTTTTCTTTTTATTCACTTTCTTGCTTTTAAAAAATGCTTTTTTTAATCCCTTTTGCAGGCGTCCTTATTTTCATTTTTGCAGAGGTCTGTCAGTCCGAGCGTACAGCCATGCTGCGCCGCAATCTGGCGCTCGTCACACGAACACGCAGGGATACACACTTTAAGCGCAGCGTCGCACGAACGCCCACGCACGCTCCCACCCCCACCTGTCGTGCAGGCGAGAGAGGGGAAGAGACCTTGTTTTTACCGCAAAGAAGCAAAGTTCAGTGCATGTATCAAAGAAAGGAAAGTCTTTTCTTTGACTTTTGTTTTCTTCCTTTCTTCTAATAGGGTCGAGCACAGCTCTTCTTCTTCTTGTGTCACACCAACGTTTAGCCAGCGTGGCTTGATTTTCCAAAACTTTCGCTACACAATATATTTTCGACACGATAAACGTCTCAGACTTGAATGTTTGTGTTGCTATTTTAAGCTTTCTTGCAGGGCGATGTTAAAGCAAGACGTCTCACCAGGCCGCCGTGTTGAAATGAACATGAGTAACACGTCTAAGTGTAAAAACATCTGATAACAACAAAAAAACATTAAATAAGAAGGAAAGGTTGTTTGAATCTGCCTTTAGAGACACAAAGTTAAAGTTCAGAGGACGACAAAGGCTGTAGATGTCTTCTTTAAGGTGTTAAACTAGTTGATAAGTTTGTTGTGTAACTTTAGTCAAACGACTGTTCATACAGCTAAAAATTCATAAGATGAGTCAAATATAGACTGCTTTCAGACAAACTCTGACATTTTTCCCTTCACTTGGTTTCTTTTCATACTGAGAAAATTACAGGGAGACCAAAATGTGTCACTACAAACCACGTGAGAATGTTGAGTCAGCTTACTGGTCAGATGTTTCTGGTGCTGGAGGAACAAAAGTAAATACTGTGCTCTGGACTTTGACCACCTTGACCCTTTCTCCTTTGCTTCCGTTTTCTTACTTGTACCTGTATACAGATTCGATCTGCAGTAAATGAGTCATGTATCGTGTCTTTGTTCTGGCTCCTTCCTCTCACCCCCAACCTGTTGCAACAGATGGTCGCCCCCTCCCTGAGGTTTCTTCTTGTTAAAAGGGAGTTTTTCTTTCCCACTGTCGCCAAAGTGTCTGATCATAGGGGGTCATCTGATTGTTGGGGTTTTCTCTGTATTATTGTAGGGTCTTTACGTTATGATATAAAGCACCTTCAGGCAACTGTTGCTGTGATTTGATACTATATTAATAGAACTGAACTAAAAATTAAATTGAACATTCTCATATGCACATTTTCAAAACAAACATGGACAACAGACATTAAGAATACAACAAAATTACAAAATGCTTAAGTTATGATAAAGAACTCATCCAATGTCAGGATTGTGGCATATCATATCATATATCATGTAAATGATGGGGCTGGATCAGGTGACCCTGAATCCTCCCTTAGTTATGCTAGACTGCTAGGGGCTTCCCATGATGCACTGAGGGTTTCTTCTTCACTCACCTTTGTTCACCTGGCTGTTTTAGCGCTATAGAAGAACCAGTCCATATACCATTTGCCATATACAAGTAAAAATGGAGGCCTTTTAAAGCATATTTTATGGCTTTTTGTATGACAGTGCTAGTGTAGTTTGCTTCTTCTGCTGATTTTTTACTTTTACTGATCATTGGCACTAAATACAGTAGAGTGAGAGTCACCTAGGCAACTGGAGCCAGAGTGCAATTAAATTTTCACTTCAGCTCATTTGTATTTATATAGCACCAAATCAGGTTAACAGTCACCTCAAAGCACTTTAAATTGCAAAGTAAAGACCCAAGAATATCAGAAAGAAATCCCACCAATCACACGACCGCCTGTGAGCAAGCATTTGGCAACAGTGGGAAAGAAAAACTCCCTTTTAACGGGAAGAAACCTCCGGCCGAGCCAGGCTCAGGGCTCTCTGCCCTGACTGGTGGGGTGAGGGGAAAGAGAAGACAGCAGTAGTGGTGTCAAAATATGAACGAAGAAGAAACAGTGCAGCATGGGAAGTCCGCAGAGACCTATTTCAGCATAACGGAGAGTTCAGGGTCACCGGATAAGTCTAAACTTAAAAGTAGAGATGGTGTTCGTTAGCTGAATCCAAACTGGGAGCTGGTTCCAGAGTAGTGAGGCCTGAAAGATGACGGTGCTGTCTCCCATTCTACTTTTAAACACCCTCGGGACCACAAACAAGCCTGCAGTCTGAGGCAAAGTGCTGTGTTGCCCCAAAATGTGTTTTTAGCCAAATCTGGCAGTGCTTTTCCTAAAGACTCTGAAGTCCAAATGAATTCTGACCTGACTTTTTAAGCTGAGACTTGCATATGTGATTTAGTGCACATGTGCAAGTGAGTTTGAGTCACTTTTGCTTGCCCCCAAAAAAGCTAGTAGTAAAGTCGTATCATATTCCTTTACTGAAAAACAGTTCTTTATGTAAGCGCCTCAGCATCAAACTCCACCCACATCATTCAAACGTCCACGTGAGGCAGCCGAAGCCAAACAAAGGGATTTTCAGCCCAGATAGGGAGGACCTCAGAAACGCACAGTAGTTTGATCATGCTACATTTGAATGCAGTAAAAAGAAATTGTCTCACAGCATCAACTGTTTTTGCATATGTTACGTAGAGCAAGCATCACTTCCCTCTCTGGTTACACAACGTGTTTCCAATTGCACGATGCCACCGTGAAAAGGCGAAATCATCGCTGTTGTGTGCAGCAGCCGCCCACCCGCCTAAACGCATAGAGCCAGAACCCGCCTACGTATTAAAGCATACTGTAATCCTTGGCTTTTTGCACCTCCACTACCAGGGCCGAGAAACCACCTGAGCAAGCTTAAGCAGAGAGAGATAAAGAAAACAGTAGCGTCAATAAGGGTGTATCCGGCACTGTGTTTGGGTTTCATAATCACACACTCGAGGAGCGAGGAGTGGCTCTTTTCTTACTTCCAAGTGTCCGAAAAAAGACCACAGGCGCTGGTATTGATTTTACTTGAAAGCCAGAGGAATTTCTGTCGTAGCCGCAAGCCGTGCACTCAAATGGATATAATAAAAGCAGGGACACACACACACACATACACATAAGGGCCCGTCTCCATTTTTAGAGCCTCCTCTGGGAAACGTAGTCTATATTTAGGAGGTCAATTTGTTAAACAAATACAGCGTCAGCGTGTTGGAAGACTGTCAAAACACACAGGCCATGTGCTTCCATCAGCGTGTGTTTATGTGTGTGGATTTATCGTCTCGCGCATGCAGACCGAGGCTATTTTAACTTCACATTTTATGTAAACAGCGAGCCTCAACGTGATGGAGGTGATGGAGGGAAGAGGGGGGCAAAGGTGAGCTGGTGCTGTAGTGGAATTTTTTTTTTTTTTAAAAGAAAAGAAAATGAGGGGGTTGGGTGGTGTTGGTGGAGTTCAGTTTCATTAGCATGACAGATAGGTGAGGGGAGAGAAGTCCTCTTGAAACGGCGCACTTTCACATGAACGTGTGTGTGTTTTGCAATAGCGGTTGCTCTGCGTGTCTAAATCCATCACGTGCAGCTTGTCCTCACCAGTTCGGTGTTTCGACACTTTGTGCAGTCAGTTTGCCAACCTGATCGAAGGGCTTTGTTGAGTAATGTTTCTGCCTGCTTGGATTTCGTGGTGAAACCACATATATGTAAATGTCTTATGCTGCTTCCTTTTACTTTGACATTTTTGTTGTTTTACCCTGGGGTATGGTAAAGAGAGGACCACGTGATGGACAGCTGAAACCTGATAACTGGATGGACGCATGGATGTTTGAGAGATTAAGCCAGATAGTAGTTAAATTGCAGGAATGTCTTAAAGACCTGGATGACCTCTAACTTTCTGCTTCTTAATTCAGATAAAACTGAGGTTATTGTACTCGGCCCTGAAAATCTTAGAAATATGGTATCTAACCAGATTCTTACTCTGGATGGCATTACCTTGGCCTCCAGTAACGCTGTGAGGAACCTTGGAGTCATTTTTGACCAGGACATGTCCTTCAACGCACATATTAAACAAATATGTAAGACTGCGTTCTTCCATTTGCGCAACATCTCTAAAATTAGAAATATCCTGTCTCAGAGTGACGCTGAAAAACTAGTTCATGCATTTATTACTTCCAGGCTGGACTACTGTAATTCATTATTATCAGGATGTCCTAAAAGTCCCTGAAAAGCCAGTTGATCCAAAATGCTGCAGCAAGAGTCCTGACAGGGACTAGAAAGAGAGAGCAGATTTCTCCCATACTGGCTTGTCTTTATTGGCTCCCTGTTAAATCCAGAATCTAATTTAAAATCCTTCCATCTGATCTTAAATACCTCACATCACCGTATCATCCCAGTAGAGCACTTCACTTTCAGACTGCGAGCTTGCTTGTTGTTCCTAGAGTATTTAAAAGTAGAACTGGAGGCAGAGCCTTCAACTTCCTGTTAAAAGGGAGTTTTTCCTGATTTGGAGCTATATAAATAATCCGAATTGGGATGAGATGTCAGCTTTAGTTTCAGGGAACATCATGTGATCCAGCCTCGTCTTATCCTTTCACCTGGCCTCTGTATCACCCCATCGTCCAAACCAACCTCTCTAACTTTGTCTTTAACCCTGAGCTGTCCCTCTGTTGTACTCATTTCTAATCCTGTCCCTTCTGGTCAGTCCCAACATCTTCAGCCTCCTGTCTTTTTGTCAGTGCCACTGTCTGCAGCCCACACATCACAGCAGGTCTCACTACAATCTTGTAAGCCTTCTTTGCACTCTTGCTGCTATCCGTCTTCACCCTGCCTGCACTCTCTGCCTCCCCTCTGCTGCTGTCCGTTGCTTCAGATGGTTGACCTCAGGTATTTAAACACACATACCTTCACTCCCCCTGCTCCCTGCGGCTTCACTGTTACATCTGTCTCTCTGTCATTCATGCACAGATGCAGCTTTTGTTAGTATGAAGTTGAGCAATGAGAGCAACCAGTGGTCATACCAGGTCCAATGCTAACCGTGTCTTACCATTACTCACAAGGTGTCCTTTGTCACCAGTGACTCGGGTGTCCACTACAAAGCTCACATTGTAGGTCAGGAGGTGTTTTGCTCTTTGTTCTGCTTTAAAAAAAAAAAGGTATTTACTCAGTTTTCACTTTTACTCTCACTCTGTTTTTTCAGTGTAATGATATGGCAATTATCCAGCTAGTCTGTTGAAAGTTACAATCAGCAATTAACAGACTACTTTATGAAAGTTAATGTCCCTTCTTGCGGCACCATCCTGTTTCATTTTTCATCCGTTTGCACCTTGCCACATAACTTTGCCACAAAAAGAAGGAAAAGGCGTCATGACCTTTACAGTTTTATTCTAACTTGTTAAAATCAGGACACTGATACATCTTCATCAGTGCAGTGTCGGTAAATTGGATGTGTACTATGAGCTTGTGTCAGATTTAAGAGGTGATCGACTGCTTGCCTCATAAAGGGAGAATTAAACCGCAGGAACTGAGGTGACCTTGTTCCCTGCTCCTCTCCTCCACGCCTCGTTTTGGCAGGTTTTGTATTGTGATGGATGGAGCAGACCTCTGCATGTCTAGACCACATAATCAGCTTTTTTTTTTTTTTTTCATGGTGATGGCTTTGACGTGGTGCTCCATCCTGCACACTCTGGTGGTCTAAACGGCTTAACCTAGAAGACCAGTGGCACTATCGGCATTTTGAGCTCTGTGGTGACAACTCTCTGGAGATTTGATCAACTTCTCTTTGTTAGTGGGAATTTTACTGTTTCTGAAGACAGTCATATTATATGAACTAGAAAGGTGAAAAAAGTGAAGAGCGTTGATTGATAGCTTTGAACATATTACTGTCTAAAAAAATGGTTTAGATTATTAGTAGCAGTACCCTAAAAAAACTTTCTGACAATGCTCTATTTTCTAAGCTTCCAGGTGATTATTTTAAACCCAAGCCATCATCTTCATGTGTATCAGATGCTAGCCAGCTAAAATACTTTACTTAGCATGTGTACATTAGCACAGTAGGCTAATTCTGAGTGCAGCTCTACCTCTTTTATTTGCTAGCCAGCTAAAACCTTTATTGCACCCGAAATCTCCAGCAAATGCTCTAATTCAGTCATTCCCAAAGTCACTTTAAAAACCAGAAAATCCCACAGGGCCCACCCAATCGTAAATCTTCACTCTAGTGAAAGAGAAAGTAATGCATGTTCTTAAAAGGCTGTTAGCTATAAATTGCTAATGCTACCCAGTCATATGCAAAGTGTTAAGGGCAATGTGTGAAAAACCTGCCACTGGGACACAGACACGATTACCAGTTTCAGTTCACTTTTTGTTTGAATACATAAACTTATATTACTACGTAACTGTACTAACTTATTACTGTGGCCCGCCTGCAGAACCTTCACAGGCCACCAGGGGGCCCACACTTTGGTAATCACTGAACTAGACAAATCAGTTGGTGGGGAAAAAAATCCCACAAAGTGACCTTCTGACCTCCAGTGTGCACTTTGTAGTGGACGGCTATCTATAACATGGCCAAAGGGCGTTAAGTTACACACAGGATGGCAATGCACTGGTTACTTTTGTGGTTTGACTTCAGCTGTCCACTGCTGCTCGTTACCAGAGGGATTTACACGTCATGAAACATAGCTGAGCTCTGAGATCATAATATTTCAGCTGTATTGAAAATTTCAGCTATTATGCATGAAAGGGATGATTACAGTTATGTCCCCTATAGCTACTCCAATCTAGTAACCACAGCTGAAAGTGAAGTTTGAGCCAAGTTGTTGTAAGTTATTCAGCTGCATTCAAATTTAGCTCCCTGGTCATCAGTTTTACAGCTATGCTGTGATAAAGCGAAATATGCAACAAGTATGAAGTTTGATTTTTTTTCTTGTGGTGATAGATGAAAAGATCCACAATCAAAGCAAATAAGGAATGAAAGGTGGCCTCACAAATCTTAAAATGAGACGAGTAGATGAAGAAGAAATGTTTGTTTGATAGAGGAGAAAGTGGAGAAGATGAAAGGAGGAAAAACACTGACGGTGAGTTGTGGGAATGACTGCAGAAGGGGCGTCTTATAACACAGATGACATGAAACAATGATCCAAAACTGGCTGAAGACTGTAGGCGATTAAAAATAGGAAAGAGGCTGGAGAGCTGGAGGTGGCATGAAGAAGAAATCAGAGTGAAAAATAAAGGATGAGGAGTAGGAGGAGGTATCGATTTGGGTAGTAAACAGAAGGCCTGGATAGAGGAGGAATTGTTGAGGGGGATGAGATGGAAGCATGATATTGATCCAAGGCAAAGAATGAGAGTTAATGGAGTGAGAGGAAGAGACTGGAAGAACAAGAGCTTTAAACAGCAGGAATAAAGAAAGTAAGAGGTAGAAACAGAGCAATGTGGAAAGAAGACGAGACAGAAGGAATAGCTATGTTTAGGACTTTACTTCCACCTTTATATAAACCAAGACTGGACTCTTGCCCACAGAATATGACACGTTATTGTGTTGAATCCATGCTATAGCACTAGCGCTTTCAGATTTACACTTGCCAGCCACTTCATTAGCTACGCCTTGCAAATCCGGGCTTAGACCCTCTTTTGTCTTCAGAACTACTTCAATTTATCGTGGCACAGATTCAAGATCCTGGAAACATTCCTCTGAAAGATTTGCTGACTGAAGGCCCATGATGCAAATACATCCCCCACACCATTACAGCACCACTGGACCACTACAATTCTCAACCTACCATCCAAATGTCGTAGTCAAAATCGAGATTCATCATCTATTGTCCAATTTTAGTGAACCTCTGTGAATTGGAGCCTGAATTTCCTCATCTTAAATGACATGAGTGGTAGGTGTGGTCTTCTGCTGCTTTTCAGAGATGCTCTTCTGTCTCCTTTGGTTGCAATAAGTGGATATTTGAGCAGATAAAAGCAGTTTGGCCACTCTCCCCTTACCTTTGACATCAACAAAACATTTTCACCCAGAAAACTTCCATTCACTGGGTATTTTGTCTTTTTCAGACCATTGTTTGCAAACCCTACAGATGGTCTTGTGGGAAAATCCCAGCAGATCGTGGCTTTTTGACCATGCCAATTTCAAAGTCACTAAGGCTACGTTCACACTGCAGGTCTTAATGCTCAATTCCGATTTTTTGATCAAATCCGATTTTTTTGTCTGCTCGTTCACACTACAAATAAAATGCGACAGCAAACGTGCTCTAGTGTGAACGCTCAATGCGGACCGCATGCGCAAAAGAAGACGTCACACACAACGCGCTCTGTTTAGACCCAAAGCAAACAGTATTGTTTGACAGATGGCCCTTAATATAAAGACTTCGGATTTTACGTTGCCCAATTTTTGCTTTAAGTTATTTTGTTATTTACATAATAATGTAAATAACCTAATAATGATCCTTATTGCTGTTTTAGAGGAGCGGTGCTGCAAAGGATAGCTGCAGATTTCTGTCAGAATCTGCAGATTATACAGTACAAATAAAATGTTCACGTTTCTCCAACGTTGTCTTCCTAACAGTTTCACTGGATGGCCAGGAAGCGTTTGCGATGTCTTCTCAGGCGCTTCTCCGGAGCTGATAATTGGCGTCTGTCTTGTGTCAGTGACGTAAAAGACGGATTTAATGCGACATGACCGTTCAAACAGCAGTCGCTTTCTAAAACATCGGATATGTATCGGATTCAGGACCACATACGAAAGTGACCCAGATCGGATTCAAAAATATCGGATTTGTGCCGTTCACACTGTCATACCATGATCGGATATGGGTCGCATAGGGTCAAAAAAATCGGATTTCATGCGCTTTCGCCAGCAGTGTGAACGTAGCCTAAATTCACCTTTCTTCCTCGTTCCAATGCTCAGCTTGGGCTTCAGCAGCTCGTCTTCACCATGCACTTAGCTACTGCCATGTGACTGGCTGATTAAATATTTACATTAAAGAGCAGGTGAACTGGTTGGCGAGTGTAGATGATGCAGACTAATTGCAAATCCGCACTTGAAAATACCAGTAATAATAATAACAATATTATAGCTGGTTAGTTGCTGCTTTTGCTGATATTTCATCAATGTCTTCATATGATTTTTTTTTTTTTGCCACTTTGTCGAAGCCGCTTGTACTTGTTTTTCGTATGCACACTCCAGGGTCGTCTAACCTGTGTTCAGTAGCTATGTTTCCTTGGCTGTCAAACCTTTCTCCCTGCTCTAGTAAAGATCAGTTGATCATTGAAACCTCTTGACCAGTTATTAAAATAGACTTTGAGGTGAATTTGTGCTTTTTCCCAAAACAGATATTTCATGCTGATTTGAACACCTTAGACGCCACTATGCATCACCATCCAGTGAGTTCATGTTTTCACTTTTGTTTCTGTTACAATTCACATTGACACGGTGACTGAAATGTTTGGCTCCATAGGTAAGCTGACCTACTGAGTAACTTCTGAGAGTCCTTGCCATAGACTGTCTATAAAAGATGGACGTAGCCTCGAGTGTGAAAAGTCAGTGTTGAAAAAACGCATTATTTGTAAGGGCCTGCAGGGGGCGACTCCTTGATGAGGTTTTTGCTAGCGTCATGTATCATAAATACAGCATAGTGTACAGTTATTGAAACATGGTCCGACTGAGTATATATTAAATAATAATGCAGGGTATGCTTTGAGCCATGTCTACTTTGTGATTGACAGGTTATTATGATTTAATTCAATTCAATTTATATAAGTAGGTGACATCACAGTGGCTTCATCTATCTTTTAGACACAGTCTGTGGCCATTTTTTAAATTCCTTCATTTATTTTCTTGAAAAACCGGATGTTTAATTTTTAAATGGACACCTCAATCACTGGTTGATTTGCACCCACGTTTTTCTTGTTAAAAGCTTCTACGGGTTTCAGGTCTGCTGATCATATCTCTCCTGTGGTTTGACAGGAATGCATATACATCATTACCATCTCTCTTTTTTCACACGAACAAATGCACACACACAATCACTATATCTGATCTCTAGGCCGTTGAAACTTTTAGGAAGGAGAGAGAAACATTTTTGTACTTTGGTCTTGTTAACGTTGGTTGGCTGAGGTGGTGACGTTGTTAATGTCTGTTAACCCAGTAAGTTGACACCTTACCGAACTAGCCTCCCCATTCGGTATCAAAATGAAAGGAGTTTGAATCCGATTTTATCAGTTCTTGGATTCATGGAAAATTTTCTTAAAGGTCCCATGCTTCACTGTTTTGGGTTGTTGACATTGTAATCACTTATGTGTATGGGACTGTAATTTTATCTTTTCTTTAGTTTTTCTAAAGAAAGTTATGAATTCCATAAGAGTCGATTTAAGCGGAAAACAAATAGTTTTCTTTTTGCACTGGAGCTTCAGCAGCAGAAATTAAAACCATCTGCTTCAAATATGTATCAGAACTGCTCTGAAAAACAATAAGCTCAGTCTGAAATGAATTTTTATGAGAGCTAAAGGGAAAGCTGTGTCTTTTATTTAGACAGCGAATGAATCTCCATCAGCAGCAGCGAGGACGCGGGCACATGTTGCAGTGACGGGACAGGTCCTCTGATTCATCTTGTTTGATTTGATTCGAAGTGACTCGACCCTGGGCTGCAGTCACAGAACCAGTGCAGAGGCTCGGAGCTCTTTTATCACACTTAGCGGTGCGGAGGAATTGGAGCTGCACAAACAAGTGTTTCTTCTTTGTGCTCTAATCGCTCACGTCTTACAGCGTGTGTTTATGCAGTCATCCCACCTACCACTTCACATCTGCAGGCCCTTTGTAGTTAAACAATGCGTGTGGAGAATAAAATGTTGCATAGAATAAAAAGTGTCGAGGCCGTTTGGTTCCTGTGACACCATGCATGGCTGGAATATACATGTAAAGTGAAAAGTCAGATCATGCGTGTCCTCAAATCATGTCCTCAAATAGACAACACTGTAGAGCCTCCAGTACTGTAATACATATGCCATAATGAAATTCCTACAGCTATTATAATTACTGCATTATGTTATGTGCATACTAATTCAAGATGCAAATTAATATTTATGTAGAATTCACAAACTCTCATGACTTCGACAGGAATGTTTAAGAGTATTTTTTAATACGTTCTTTATTCTTTGGAGTTCAAAGTGTAAATCAGAAAAAGTTAGGTGAGACAATTTTTTCCCCCTCAGACACGGGACAATTTTGAAATTGATGTCTTCTTTAAAAGTAGTGAAAAGAAAATGTCAAAAATACAAATGTAGGTGTTTATATACACTAGTACAAACTATGTGTTGGATAATTGCACAAAGCATCCCCCTTTACTCATTTCCATATTCAATAATGTCAGAAAACTTGCATTAGAAAAAAATAATAATCATAGACGCTTAAAGTTATAGAAGACCTACCTACCGAGACCTACCTGGAATTTAAAAAAAGGAAAGCTTACATTTATTGAACAAGTTGTAAATTAATTTTTATGTATGGCAGTTACGTGATTTTATTTCTTTATAATTTTCTTCATTTGCTTCTTTATTGCCAAAATCTGGGAAAGGAATTTAAGAAAAACAAAATGACCTATTCTCATTGGTTAGAGCTAGAGATAGGGATGGGTATTGATAAGATTTTCACGATTCCGATTCCAGTTTCGATTCTGTTTAACGATTCGATTCTTTATCGATTCTTTTTAAAAAAGGAGAACACTAAGGTCGATTAGCTTAGAACTTTGTTTTATATCATCTCTTTGAACAAGATAGAAATTTAGGAGTAACATGGCCTTACAAACCCAACAGTGAGATCTTAAGAGATCCACAGCCTACGGCTCTTCAATGGGTGTCACAGGGTCCCCAGGAAAAAAAATTTGTAAATGTAAAATAATAAAATAAATATTCTTCTGTAGCAATAACAAAGTATAACATAAATTATTCTGTAGCAATTACACACGAATATCCAGTAATGTCCTGCCTACAATTAAACACATTCACTTTAAATCAGGGCATCTGCTGTGGCAAATGGGTGCAAGCCTTTGACCACAAACTTAGTCACTGCTCGGTGACATTCGTCTATCCTGGCCTGAAAGGAGACGCTACCGGTAGACTGCAGCGAGAACTGCCAGCATCTGATCCAGACTCTGTCTCTCTCATCATGGTCGCCTAAATGCACAGTAATGGCCGGTTTTGTAATAAGGCAGATCGCGCTAACATAATATGCACTGTTAGTTGATTATTTACCTGCCGCATTAACGGGAGAGGACGTGCAAACGTTACCGCTGCTGCTGGGTTGAGATTCACGAGTCCGGAGCGGAATTAAAAACACGACATTCATTTAAGGTTATCGCGTGTTTTGTGAGCAAATGCTTTTGCATATTCGTAGTGTTTCCTCCCTTAAATGAAACATCTACTTTGCAAGTATTGCAAGTTGCCTTGTTGTCATCCGCTCTCGTAAAGTATAATCAAACTTTTGAGCGTTTGAGCCGCCATGTTTCCTGCCAGGTAAATGATGCTCTGCAACGTGGTGACATCATTCAGGGCAACTGGAATCGATAAGGGAATGTTTGCAAAAATGGCAAACAATTCCAAGGAATTGAAACAGTGGGAACCGGTTCTCAACAAGAACCGGGTTTCGATACCCATCCCTAGTTAGAGATATATTCAGATAGAAATGTCATGTCATGAGCTGGCTTCAAACAAATGATGAACACACAGAGATGTGGTGCAGAATATGCCGTTTGCCATTTGTTTGAAGCCAGCTCACCTCCTGCAACCACTTTTTCGAGAATAAGCGCTTCTTTTGCGGTTCGGACTCCTTCTGATATTTCTTTGGAGGTGGAGGAACACCAATGTAATTGCTTAAAGGAGCTTGCTTCTTCGACATCTTTAACCCTCTCAGGCTCAAATTAAACTTTTTGTTGCTAATGCACAAGCAAGTCCTGCAGTGGTACTTCTGAGTAAAAAAAACTCATAAAATATGTATGTGGGGTAATCAGGTTGTTAGTTTTTAACTGTTGCAAATCAGCAACGCCTGCCTTGAGAGGGTTAAGAGTTCTAAACAAATGTCTGTCCTCCTCCAGTAAATCTTATTTACACAAACGTGCGTTGCAACTTCATATCTGGTACGCGTCTTTTATTTTGACAGCGCATGCGCACCTGTGGACCACTTATGTGCACCCCTGGATATAGAGTTAGAGAGAGTTTTGCTCAGTTGGTCTCGATTAA
Source organism: Copadichromis virginalis (assembly GCF_057382275.1). NCBI lineage: Eukaryota > Metazoa > Chordata > Actinopteri > Cichliformes > Cichlidae > Copadichromis > Copadichromis virginalis. The sequence goes on from NC_140620.1 coordinate 34,377,050, forward strand.
AATAAATAAATATATATATATATATATATATATATATATATATATATATATATATATATATATATATGTATGTATGTATGTATGTATATGTATGTATATATATATATATATATATATATATATAAAACTAGTATAAAATATAAGTATAAGACATGACTCTTATAATATATCGGAGTAATTTAATATAATAACTATAATTAACATATATCATTTATTATTTTTTTCATACACACCAGAAATCTCCACTTACATGTAACTGATCTGAACATTTTTTTAAGACACTTGTTAAAATTTGGGTTCAGTGAGTTTGCAGTCTAGCTTAAAAAACACTTGGTTTGGTGGTTTTATTCTTTAATTTGTAATATATGGAAATTACATGAGGCTAGCTTTTAGTCATTCTGGGCAATGAGAAATTCATTCGGTGCTTTGTGTTTGAGTGAAAACATTACTTAAGTGAAGAAGGAAGAATCCTTCACACTTCACAGTGTGACGTTTTGGTTGAAATGGAGGGGTGTGTGTGTGTGGGGGGGGGGTTGAGTCTTTTATTTACGCAGAATCTAATTAGCTTCAATCATTTATCTTCAGTTTTAACAGGTGACCACACAGAAGTCTTTAAATAAAATGGTGGTAAAGTCTGTGGTTGGTGGTAAATGTTTGGGTGTATGTAAATGCTGAGCATAGTAAGGATTCAATAAATTGTACTGGAAAATCTGATTTTCATATATAAAATAAAACGGGTTACTTTGCTCAGATGCAAAGAAATTAAAATGTATGCATTCGTCTGCAGTGTTTCTGTACTCCTGCAGTACTACCTGTACTAGTAGTTCTAAACTGTTCCCATGAGGCAGAAGAATTCAGATCTGTATTTGATCATAATTGTGAAATTAAAGTGATTTTTAATAGCTGTCAGCAGCGTTTGCTGGAGCGCAGCACAATTCAGTTTACTGCAGCAATTATGTTCTGAATGAGACTGTCGGGAAATGAGTGGAGAGGACAGGAAAAGCCCCCATGGGTTGGAAATCACTCATCTCCCATGACGACAGCACAGCCATTGGCGCAGAGAGAGAAAGCTAGACGGTTTGGTTTTTGCCTCTATCTCTGTCTGATTACTGATGTGTGAGTGTGTGCTTGTATCTGTCTGTCTTTGGGAGGATCACTGAGAGTTTCAGAACATGTTTTTGGGATGTGATGACATTTCAGTGGTCTTCACTTTGAGTCAGAGCTTCAGGTGACAGTTTTAAGCTATTGCCATCGTGGTGTTTTTTTAAATAAAGCTGGTAATTAATGCTAAGTAAAGCCTCAGTCACACGGGTCCAGAGACTGGTTGGTGACCCCTCTGGAAAACATACTGAGTACCCCCAACTGATTGGCTAATGGTTGAAACTGGCTGCAAAGAGGATGCTGCACCGGAAGCCTCGTGATTTTTTTGGTCACTAGCAGTTTACTGTGGTTGCCTATAGTTTCCATGGAAGACTTCGACTTGTCTGCAAAGACTTGCTAAATAATCACATTTCACAAAGTGCAACACAAACAGGAAATCGAGAATACTCGCCTTCAAAGTAAAAGTGGTACATCCCTCCTACAGCCAATACATTTCAAAGGACTCAAAAACAAAGTTGCATTTCAACTTTGCAGCAAAACATTTTCTGTTTCCAGCTTGCGTTGTGCTCTCAGATTTACTCTCGCCCTGCTAGCAGTTGGAGAGCATTTGCACACAAGTTGGCATCTTCCATGCAAACCATGGACAACCACAACAATCTGCTAGCGACCAAAGGAACTGCGAGCAGGTATTGGGTACAACACCAATAAATAAACCTCAGCATTCAACCTTCGTTTATTCAGCTTGTTGCAGAATACACACTGCCTCCATCAAACTGTGGTTGAGGGGCAGTCACTGATTGGACTCTAGTCTTGAGTGAATTAGGGTTTAGCCGAAAGGCCTCGTAACTGGTTGGGAATCACACCGAGCGTCTTGCAGTTGCTAAATGTTCACTAATAGGTCTTGATGCCTGTGTGTGTAAGGTCAAAGTCATTTTACTGGTCAGTTAAAACGTTAGAGTCTATGAGGACTAACTCATTGTTATAGCCAGCCACAAGTGGCCATTAGAGGACCTGCATTTCTTTCAGGTTAAAATAAGATTTATTTTATGGTTCAGACCAAACGTGAAGCAAAGGTTGGCTTCATTACTCACACAGATCCAGTCACTGGAGTTCTTTTGCTGCCTCCTTCCAAAGTCCAGCCTTTTGTGGCGAACACCAAAAGCGAAGGTTAGGTTGCAGGGGTGGATAATTCATCATGTGTGAGCAGGTGTGCACAAAACACAAGCTGCGGGGACTTTGCTTCCTTCATTAAATTAATTCAGATCATTAATTTAAAGGGTGAACATGTGGTTTAGAGTTAGAGCTTCTACAAAACTAAATAGTCAGTGTAACGTCTGCATGTGTGCACGCGCGTATGTGTGCGTCTGAGGTAAAGCTGCCAGAGGAAAAGGAATTGAGAGCACACACACACACATCATGCACATCTTCACATGGACACCCTGATTATTTAGATTTATTGAAATTTATCACATTTACATGCACACTGGGTCCCCCGGAGACACACGCACACAGGAATGTACTGACACACAAAGGCGTGCACACATCCCCCCAATCTGACGTTTTTTGGATGCTTTGAGACCAGATTAAACAGCACGGTGTGATCATCACGGATAATCACCAGTGCGTTCACACACACATGCATGGCCATATAGATAATCTTGGCTTACCTCCTCCTGTCTTTACACTCCTCTCCTTCTTCCCCTACCTGAATTACATCACAACCTCCTCTCGTCTTACCCAAATGTAAAACTTTTATTTGCATAATTCTTTTCTAACGACAGCAGAACAAAAAAAACCATCACCAGAGTGATTAACATCACAAATCTAAACAACAGGAAGAGCACACTAATCGCATCGGCACATTATGAGAGCCTTGCACCTTTTTTCCATCTCTCTGTCACTGTGTGTCTATTTCTGGCTGAGAGACCTATCTGTTCGCTTGTGTGTGTTTATGTGTGTGTATGTATGCGAGGATTATACAGCATCAGGGCCAGATTTGGTCCATATGCTCCTGGGAAACCCCCCCCCCTTCTCTTCCTCCTCCTGTCACCATCACCAGCAGCAGATTATGTGTCCTTCAGTGCACAAACCTCACGGGCAGAAGCCAAAAACTGGATGATCTTTCAAAGACACATTAACATAAAAATGTGAAAACTGGGCTAAACCTGAAGAAATGTGTGCATGCGTGTATGTCAGAGGGTTAGAAAGAGTGTGTGTGTGTGTGTGTGTGTGTGTGTGTGTGTGTGTGTGTGTGTGTGTGTGTGTGTGTGTGCGTGTGTGTGTGCGTGCGTGTGTGTGTGTGTTGTGTCTGGCTGTCTCCATCTGTCCATCTAAAGTACGACAGAGTGTACGAGAGTTTCTCTCTGGCTGCTTTCTGCACATATCACTGGCGTGTTTGTGTCTATTAATAAACACACAGAGGTACATGAGAGAGGATGTGGTCGCCATGGTGCAAAGTCCTCCCACGCCTTGTTCTGACTCTCCCTGTGTGTGTGTGTGTGTGTGTGTGTGTGTGGTCAGATGTTTTTTATGTATAACAGATGATGCAAGCTGTTCTATTTCAAATGATCTGTTTAACCGCGTTTCTTTGCACCGTTTAATAAAATTGCTTGCATAATGAAAGTTATTAAGGACGGTGAGGTAACGCAACCTTACGCACACAAACGTCACACACACACCCATAGGAAGCCTAGTTTACTTCCTGTTTGATTAACTGAAGAGAAAACGTCCAGGTGAAAAGGAGCGCAAGTTCTGTTTTTGTTTTTTTCTTCTTTTTTTTTTGTCTGTTTGCGCGCTGGTCCTTAAATTTCCAACGCTCAAGGTTGATTTGAAAGTCGAACTGTTGCCGTGGCAACCCCACATGCCTTTGCATCACCAACTTCAAATGTCACAAAGCAAAAAAAATAGAAAATAAAGACGGCGAGAGAGCGAGAGAGAAAATAAGTATAATTAACAACAACAGACCCGGGTCAGCTGTTATGTGCTAATGATACGCTGCATTTGTTTTAGTGACCTCTGAGTGCCGGCTGGGTGGGGCTTTACAGCATTGGGGTGATCCAGGTTGCCTACGGAAGTCTGTAAATGCCAAAAAAATAAATGTAGAAATAAATACGCGACTTAATACCTGAAATTCCACTCACTAGCCACTTTATTAGGTACAATCTGCTGGTTACATGTTGAACTCCATTCTTTGTGGCATAGATTCAACAAGTTGCTGGAAACATTCCTCAGAGGTTTTGTCCCATGTTGAGGTGAAAGCATCACACTGCATTGCTGCAGATTTATTGGCTGCACATCCATATGCCAAGAAAATGTGCAGGCTGGATCCATGATTACATTTTGTTTGCACCAAATTCTGACCCTACCATCCAACTGTTGAAGAAAACATTTGCTGTTCTTGACAGAGTGGAGTAAATGGTGGGTGGGTGTGGTCTTCTGCTGCTGCTCTTCTGCATACCTTCATTGCAATAAGATTTCTCTAATCTCTCACATCAACAAGTCATTTTCACCCACCGTTTAGCTCACTGGACATTTTCTGTTTTTCAGACCATTCTCTGTAAAGCATAGATATGGTCGTGTGGGGAAAATCCCAACAGGTCACCAGTTTCTGAAATACTCAAACCAGCACGTCTGGCACCAAAACCATGCCACATTCAAAGGCACTCACTGTGAATCCCCTTTCTTTGTCGTTCTGATGCTGGTTTTGACCTTCAGTTTGTCTTAATTGCGTCCACATACGTCAGTGTACTGAGCTGCTGTGACGTTAATGGCTAATTAGATATTTGTGTTAGTGACCAGTTGAAAAGTTGTACTTAAAAAACTGGCCAGTGAGGGTCTATTCTTTTAAATACTTACAAAATATATAGATGTCAAAATAAGGTGTAGCTACATTTATTTACATTTTAATTTACATTTCTTAAAAATACATCTATTTAATTATTTGTTATGCTAAAATTTAATTTTTACTTTCCATTTTTATTTATAGTTATTTAAATTATTTTTTAAAAAAGGTAATATAAATAAAATAAAATAAAAACCAAATTATAAATATAATATTTTAAATGTATTTCATGGCATATATGTTTATTTTTGTAATTCATTAAAAAAACAAATGCAGAAGAAATTTAAAACAAATCTATGAATTTAAGTAACTTTTTAAAAAAATACTTGTTTTGATGCTTTTCTGTCGAGTCATTCCTTATTTCTTCACGTCTTGTTCCTGTCATTGGCAGTTTTGGTCCTCCATAGATGTCTGCTTGTGTGTCAGTCCTGATGATGTGTGTCTGTGTTGGATGTGTGTCGAACTCCAACTGGGTGGTGCCAGAAACATGAGTTTGTTGGGTGCACAGGGGGATTTGCATGTCCACATGAGAAACCCTGTGTGTGCGTGTTTGTGTGTGCGTGTGCGTGTGTGTGTGTGTGCGTGTGTGTGTTAAAAAGCCAACACAAACAGCTGGGAGGCTGCTCCGAGTTAAAGTCCTGCCAAATGTGCTGCAGATTACTGCACCATTCTCCTTCTCTCATCTTTAATGTTTCCATTCGGTCCTTACTCCAAACCCTTTGCAGTTCCTCTCCCCGTGCACCCGTCACCTTTTCTTCCCCGCCGTTTCCCCCACCACCCCCTTCATCTCTTTCTCAGTCTGCCATCTGCTGGAGGAGAAAAATAACCGCAGCTTGTCCAAAGGCAGTGACACGGGAGCCGAGCTGCATTTGGCATTCCGGTGTTGTCCGTCCCGGGGACGGCGTGGCCTCATGATTACAAAAACATGGCCATATTTGAAAGGCCAGGTGGTTCTGTGTCTGCAGCAGCCAGCCTGAGACTGTTTTAATTAGTCGTGGGGAAAAAAAGCACCCGCGTTCTGTTTATTCATGAATAAACAGCTGCTGATCAGTGTTTAGTAAGACCACAGCTGAATAATCTTCACATTTGGGCATCTTGAACAGGGATTGTTTAAAAAAATCTGTTCTTTTAATGAAAGCAGCTCTTTTAATTCTTCTGCACCAAATTTATTGCAGTATTTACAAAAGAGTGATCAATGATACTGTAGAACAGGGGTGTCAAATATAAGGCCCGGGGGACCAGATTTGGCCTGCCAATGACTCCCAATACGGCCCACTGGACAGCTTTGAAAAAAAGTGAAGGCGTGCATAGATTTAATATTTTTAACTGTATTTTTACAGATTCCTGTTGGTAAATATCTCCTCCATAGCCATTCATACTACACCAAAGTAACTAAGTAATAGATAAAGAATTAAATTTTGCACATATAATTCTTACAGTTTAGTCATGCTGACAGATTTCTTTCATTTACTACAGAAGCATTATTTTAATAGAAAACTGAGACATGCTGCTGAAATTGTGCTGATTTCATCTTATGTGAAGCTGTCACAAGGATGTAATATGGTTAAACTGTTTTACACAGACAGAAAGGGGGATTTTCTTCACCTACTGAAGGTAAAATGGGCTCTGTGTGGCCCGTGAGGTCAAACCAGTTTGACATCTCTGCTCTAGGATAATGAAAAAAGGGGAAAAATCCGTAAATGATGAAGGAAATAAAATCAAAACTTGAATTCAAAGCAATTTTTGTGATGTTACATTGCTATAAATCCCACCCAGATAAAAACATACGTGAAAGCCTGGTGCACACAACTTTAAGGAAACACGTCATTCAAACAGGGAATTTTCAGATTAAAGGCACCACCAAGGATGCCCCGTGATCCCACATGGTTGGTTTATCAGTGTATTCAACGCCTGAAATCAGTCGATTTCCGCACGTCGAAGCTGCCACTTGCAGTTTTTAAGCAAAAACATCATCGTACAGATTACTGTGAATTTCACGGGGCAAGATTTGTACTGTCCATCCATCACTTATAAGGCTGAAGTGTTAGCCATGGTGTGAGGTGTGGTTACATGTGGCTTGTGGTTTAACGTGCTTTGGGTGATCAGTAAGTCTTTGTTTTGTTGTTTCTCGATGATCTTTTCAAATTCCTCCGCTAGATTTTACTGGTGCTGCATATGTTAGATTACATGGCATTTGAGCCACGTCCAACCTGAGGGCACTCGTGCATTACCAGCTCAGTTCAGTCTCACTGAAACAAATGGGACTCCTGCTAATGTTGCTCAGAGAGTGGCCTACATGAGTAGATGAGCGTAACATTTAAATAACTGCAGGGATTCTCCTGCCTCAAAATTAGGCCTTAACTACACTCATAAGCATGATTGGTCCATATATATGAAGGCTATGAGGCTGTCTTACTGTGCTTAACAGAATTTGATGTGTTTTCCTATCGTATCTAGACGTGCGATAATCAAAAGCGCATTATTTTATGCTCGAGTAAAATAATTGTATTTTGGCATGGGTTTTTATGGGTGAACAGCTCTTGGAGGTTCTTTTGGTACTTTTTTGTCTTATAGTGTATCTCCTTATTATATTTTGGGGGCTCTTATCTGTTATCCGGTTGTTCAGTGATGACGTGACGGATCCTACTTCCGGGCCTAAAGTAGTCTGTGTTTAATATGGCTTTTGTGTTGTTAACACACGGCTAGTGACTGGGCCTAGTGACTTAACGACCGGACTGCAGTAGGACACTGGAGAAAAGACTGGAACTTGTTTTCTTCCTGCTGTAAAAGAGGACTTTCTGTCCCTCCTTTAGCTCTTTTCTGTCCTTGGTATTTATTTATTTTTAACGAACATAAGAACATGTTATTTAAAATCATTTAAAGTTGCTAATGAAGCTCTTTGACCTGATGCTGAATTAGATCAGCAGTGGGAAAATGTTCTGGAGGGGGGGACTGAAGACAAGTAGAGGAGGAGAGGGAGCTGGTGTCACTGAGTGAGTCTGCTGGGAACAGCATGCTGCTGCTCATTAAAGGCAGAATGATATACCGAGTGGCAGAAAACACACACGCACACACACACACACACACACACACACACACACACACACACACACACACACACACACACACTCTTACATATGCGCTCGCACAAATGCGGACGCTTGCTGTAATTTGCCTTGGCAGATGAGATGCTGATCTGACACTGAAAGCGGTCCGATGACAGCGCGTAGGCAGCGCAGAGCAACACACACACACACACACACAAAAACACACACGCAGACACACAGAGTCAGGACAGCTCACGCAGGCTGGCAACTCGTGAGTTTGTGTGATCACAGTGACGTTTCCAGCTCTCTTATAAACCACAGCGGCGTGCCATTAACCTTCCCGTCATCTTGATATATGTGCGTGTGTGTGTAAAATGAATTTGATGCCTTAAATCAGCAGGAATAGCAACTACCATGTGTGTGTGTCTGTGTGTGTTGTCACTGCCGACCAGACAGGTTCTTCCGGTTCTATTTTTAGCCTGGAGGAAGTCGGCCTGTCCTTACATGAACACGCAGACGCACATCTGCACGCTCCACCTCACCTCTCAGGAGTTACGTCTGAGGCGGGGGTGGGGGAAATTGCTCAAACACATGCACACCTGAGGGGGGAGTGGTTACCTGCCACAGGGAAGTTTGCGAGAGAGGAAGTAGAATTGCATTGTGTGAGAGAACCGCTAGTGTGAAACTTTTTATGTAGACAAAAGAAGGAAGCATTCGAATATAAGAAGAAGGAGAAGGGAAAAACGATGGGAAGGAAGGAATCCAGATAGCACACAGAAAGGAAGTAAAAGTTTCTTACCACCGTCCTGAGGATAAGACTGGTTTTCAGTGAAATGCTGGGGCTGTGTAGGTGCGGTGGGTGCTGCATTGCGCCCCTGTTGTTCGGGCGAGGGAAGGAGGGTGACGACAAGTGGCTCAGCCACGAGGACCATCTGGAGTCGGCTCACTTTGGTAAGGCGGAGGAGAGCCGGCTGGTTGAGGAAGAGGTCAGTGTGAGAGGCAAACACCAACAGCCAGATAAGCCCAGTCCTAGACTGTGGGAATGTGTGTGTCTGTGTGTGTTTTTTTTGTAGTTTGTCAGATGGATTCTTTGCATTTTCTTTGCTGCTTGTTTAAAAGTACAAACTTTTCTTGACATCATTCTTGACATTTTCTTCATACCACACCAAAGTAACTATGTACTGGATAAACAGTTAAATGACATAAAAGTTAGGACAGTTAGCTTTTCTCTTCAATGATTTTAGAGTTTGATACTTTAAAGAAACCCCAAAATATCACTCTGTCTCTATTTGTGTCCACTCTATAGGTGTGAAAGTTTGGCTTTAGAAGCTCCTGGTTTCCAGAACAAACTACCAAACATATATTGTTACCTTTTCATGTCCACGCAGCTGCAGAAATGAAGCTAACTATTAACTCAGACAGTAGGTGTGACTGTTAAGGTATTGGCCTTTCTGTGTGGAGTTCACAGAGAAGTGGGTTATTTGGGATTGGCCGTGTCCGTCTTCTCCTACAGTCTCAGGTATTGCTCATTTCACCGAGTGGAAATAAAACTGCAGGAAGTTTTTGTGCAGCAGTCTTTGTGTTTACGCCAGAATACTGGTCGAGTCACTCGTGTCGCTCTGCTGTCTGGGAGAAAGTCCAAATTTCAGTGATTTGTTGATTGAGTGTTTACACTGAACACTGAAGGTCAGTCTTTCATGCAGGACGGAGGCTGACAGACGTGTGTGTGTGTGGTCTGTTAGAGAATTAAATGAAGGGAGAAATAAATCAGGGTTGATTCAGTCGGATGTTTGTGTGGATGTGGGCGCCCTTCAAAGCTCCGGGTGTGTGTGTGTGCATTTCGCAGATGAGTAAGTATATGTGTTAATGTGCTTCAGTGTGCATATCCACTTCACTGCCCTCCTCTGAGTGTTTGTCTGTGTGCGTGTGCCAGGATGATTGTTGTGATGTGATTAGTTTGCTCTAATGAATAGAGTGATCTGTGTGACAACATCGCTCAGCTGGAGAAGAGAGGAGACACTGTGACCTTTGAATATCACATATGTCTGTTTATATGTGAAACACACGTGTGCTGTTTGCTCTGCCGATATGTTCCTGTGTGCAGTTCAATATAGTCCGTACACTGAATTAGCTTGAAGAGGCTTTATGGCATGTGTGACACCCACTGTGCTCAGGTGTGTGACTCAGTCAGGAAAGCTAAGGAAACTTTACCTGGGAAAGATAAATTGGTCGGGCTCTTTATTGTTTTAATGTAGGGACTAGTTCCTTCTGCACGGTGATCAAAGGTTAATGACGACTCAGTGCAATTAATAAGTAGCAGAAGACCAGGGATGCTTGCGTAGCTCAGTTTTAAATACACAAAATTAAGCTCATCGCGAACTCTAGCAGTAGGTGTGACTGTTGAAGAATTTAGTTGCTTGGTCTTGTAGCCGGACAGCGGAAATTCAAAGAGAAGTGAGTGAGTGGGAAGTTCAAGTGACAGATAGTGATAGATGGAGTTTTATTCAACAACAGTTGTCTGAAGGTGCTTTTAAGAAGCAGGGACTTGGTGATAGCAAAGGGGAAGAACTCGCTTTTAACAGGAAGAGACCTCCGAGTGAAGTAGGCTCAGAAAGGGGCAGCAATCTGCTTATAAGGTAAGTGGAAAGAAATGACAGACTAGAGGAGCGTAGGTTTTCTTTTTTCCTTCGGTGGATAAAAAAGGTTTGCAAAAGTTGCTTTTTAATTGTTGTTAAATGGGGGGTTGAAATATATCTCTGTGGGTGAAGGGACGAATGGTAGTTACAGCATGTAAAACATTTTTCAGAATAAATTGGCAAATGTAGGCAAATCGATTGAATTTGCATTTGAACATCTGCTGGAGAAGACTGAACTTTACTTTATCTGATTTTGCTGAAACGCTTATCACGTTAGCTTTTGCCAGCTCTAAATCAACTCAATTTCTCAATGTTTTCCATATAACCTGCATTTTTCATGCGCTTGGGATGTTTAGGATAGTAAGCTAACCTAGCCAAATGTTAGGCCCTGGTTTGGGGATGGGGTCATTAGGCTTGACGAGTTTCTCTGTGTTGGGTCTGACTTTCAGGTTGTCCTTTACTGATACCCTGGGCTGCAATGCTGTTAGCGTTTGTCAAACAAAACCGCTCTGATTAGCTCCTCGACTGACGGTTTGTGACGGCATTGTTGTGGCAACCACGGATAAGCTTGATTGGTGGAACATGGTGGTTACACCTCACCGTTATCTCTAAAGTGTCAAGTGGGTCAGTGGAAAGAGACCTTTACACCTTCCTGTTGGTGCATTTTGTTCTTTCTTCTACTTCCTCAAGGGACCGTCTGCTCTTTGGTTTTCTTTCAAGTCAACTCTCTAGAGCCTGTGGTTGATGTAGTTTTTGCATCTTTCTCTTTTTGTGTTGTTCCTCTTCCTCAGTCCTCACCGCTTTCGCAGCTATACTTCTTTTTTCCCCTGCATCTCCTGTTGTTAATGATCCATACCGTGAGCCTATCTGTCATTGTTCCCACCATCGGTCCTTTCCTTTCTGCTTCCTTTTCTCTCCGTCTTTCTCTCTCACATGGTGACAATATGAGATTTTCTCTCCTGCAGGGTATGAAAGCACATTTATTCTAAGAAAGAAACAAGCACACTGAGAGCACAAGCAGCTGTATGCGCCATTACTAGGCGGGATATCTCATGGTTGCACATTGACACAGACAGACGGAGACACACGCACACACACTGCAAGAGAGAAATGAGATTGTGATGGAGCGATGAATTAGATTTATCACTGGTTCGGCGGTGCCTCTGCCTTGTATTACTCCCACTGTTCACACAGCCAAGGACATTACTGCTAAGAGAAATAGCCGGAGAAAGTAAGACAGAAATCGCATGAGATGAAAGAGGAAGGTCAGGAGAAACATAAGCAGTAACAGAAGTTATGGAGGACTGAAACTGTCAGAATCATCTGTATCATGGACTAGTAGATACATGTGCTATTGAATGCACCAAAATATTTAAAGTAAATGGTAGGTATCAATATATAAAATGTGGACAGATGCTATTATCTTGGGTTTGCCTCTGTGGTGCAGAAAAAGGCAATTAGACTGATGTTACCAGTAGCAAGTATATAAATGTCAGTGTCTATCTTTGTATCAAATAATCCCATTTGACAGTAATGGCTGTCTAATCTAGGTTGGCTCAGTTCGTCTAATACAGCGGTCCCCAACCTTTTTTTGCGACACGGGCCGGTTTATGTCCGACAATATTTTAATGGACCAGCATTTAAGGTGTCGTGGATAAATACAACAACATAAAACCAGTACCGGTACCAAAAAACAGAAGATTTATTTATAATACACAGGAAATTCTCCAGGGAAACCGATTTAATGATAGAAATGAAGTAAAAAATCACGATAACCATAAATTTCGCACCAAGCCTCAACTCTAGCGGCCCAGTACGAAACGGCTCACGCACCAGTATCGGTCCGTGGCCCGGGGGTTGGGACCACTGCTCTAGTAGACGCAGTCCTTTCTGTTGTGAGCCTGGCATCCAGCTGGCGTTAAACCCATGACAAACACAGAATGACAGAAATGCATTTAGATCAGTAAAAATAAACAAAAAGTAATAATTTTGAGGCGTAAGATACAAGGTGAAATATAAGGACTGAATGAAAAGCCAAACCCTAGAGATGTTAGAAGCGTAATGCATTAATCTTCTTCCTTTTCTTTTTGTTTGCACTCAGACCACTAAAGATAAAAATAGCCAACTACCTGCTCTGCGAGATATTATCAAATTTGAATACTTTCACTTTTGAAAGCTCCTGTTTGCAATTTCCCTTAAGGGAAGACTTCCGCTCTGAAATGGAAACGCTGCCAAGTGACTGCTGAGCCACCTGCCATCGAACCATGCCTGAGCTGAGACGTTTGTTAATTTTCACTAGGAAAGTAACGTACACGTGTTTTTGAAAAGCGCCTGAAACCTCCCCTAGAAAACTGATATTAATTTCACAGTGAAAAATATCTTCAGACCGTATCCTCAAGCAATGAAAAAGATCTTGGATGGAAGTTGACATACTTACACACACGATTTAACTCCTGGAGAACTGGTTTGTTATGCAAGTCTTATTTGCTGAAAACAATGGTAAGAGGAAGGTAAGATGTGATTACCTGCAGTCCTCCTGGTTTGGCTTATTGGCTGAAAAGTTATCTTGAATAGTTCTTGAGTTATTCATTAAGACAAAGAAACTGAGTATATGGAATGCCATGAATGCAAAAATATCTTGTAAGCGCTCTTTAAATGACCTTTACTCTGTTACCTGGTGCTAGACACAAAATTCAAACTGTTTTGGAAAGAAGAGACATTGAGCTTTATGGGGACTTTTGGTGTATCAGGGTAGCACAAAGCATTTATAAGGTATTGCTGTCTGAACACAGACAGAAAAATGAAATCCACCTAGATTTTTCCATGTGCACTTCACATTACCATAACTCTTCAGCTTTGTGAAGTTTTACCTCCAAAATGACAAAGAAGTCCACGTGGCATGTGCGACACTTGGAATAAAGTGTTAAGATGAAGAAACATTAAAAAGGAGCTTGTAGCAGTTTTCACAGATGCCTTGAAAGTGAATTCTTTCCAGTTTTATCACGTGTGTGATACAGCTGTTTTCTGCCATGACATGCGGGTGACTCATGCAGGCACACGGTTATTCTCTTTATGTGGAAGCCTCTGGGCTGTTACGGAGGCAGATCTAGTGATTTGTTGCTACATTTGGTGATGAATGTGCAGGTATGCAGGGAGCTGCGCGTTTTTAAGATCCTATCTGCATGTGCCAGCGGTTGTTACGAGAAACGAGGATCTCCATGGCGACCCCCTCCCGATGTCCTGTCTCAAATTGATTACCCGTGGGGGATTCGGCCCTCTTGCACCATGTAGTCACAAACAGGGGGAAAGAAAGAACGAGCGCATGTTAAGCAGAGATGAGGAAAAAAGACAATAACAGCCACCGTGGCAGAATTGGTGATGAGTTTCAGCCAAGCGGATCGATTGTATCAAATGAAATCATTCGATCTTCTGACGTTCTGACCATGGTAATAATTTCTACGTGGCCACGGATGACTGCATCTCCCACCTGCTGCTTCCCTACCTGACTTGAATGCTGCATGAGTGTACTGCAAACCAAATCAAACGTCGTTATTTGCTGCTTTAACAGATTAGTGTGCTGTTTTTGGGCCCCTGATCTCATCCACACACATATCGGGTGAAAATACAGAAAAAGCCTAGCGGTGCCTTTGGGCTGATGCTTCTGTTTTATCGTGACAGATCCAGTCAACACCGCTCTGCTCATGTGTGCAGCTCTGTCTTTGTTTGACAAGAGCAAGCCATCCGAGTGACACTATCCAAACCGATCTCCTTCTGTTTACGTGTGAACTCCGAGAAGAATAGCTGTCACGGCTGATATTCAGAGGTTCTGGATGCGCTAACGTCTGTTTTATCTTCCTCCTCCTCTCCTTCTATCCCCTCTGTCTCTGTTCTCTCACTACAGAAAAGTGTGAAGGAGGGAATCCTGTTAAAACAAACAAGCTCCTTCCAGAGGTGGAAGAGGAGGTACTTCAAACTCAGAGGGAGGACCCTCTACTATGCCAAAGACTGCAAGGTACAGAACTGTGTGATCGTTTTACCGCCGTAGCTCTTAAACTGTAACATTTTTATTTAAATGTAACTGGCTAAAAAATAAGCTGATGGGTTTTTTTTCTCCCATTAGTCCCTAATTTTTGATGAAGTGGACCTATCAGATGCCAGTGTGGCTGAGACCAGCACCAAGAACATCAACAACAGTTTCACAGTAAGCCCAAGACAGGCCTTATAATTGACTACAAGGTGGCCCTTTAAAACTTTTCTAAGGGCAAATTATGACAAAATAGCCTACATGGACTAATGCTAGGTCAGAAATAGACCATTTTAATGGATGCCAGCTCAGCTATTTGGTGGTGACATGGCTGTTTTTTAGTGTAAAAGATTACTGCTAATCAGCTAATTTAGTTAGCTAAGTTAGCTTGTCTGGTTAGCAAGGTGTGTTTGTTATTCACTTTAATATAACAGGTAATGTTAATTTTGGCTTATAAAAAAGTTTAAAGCAAAATGTAGGAATTGAACTTAAGGGGTATACAGAGCTGCACAGAAACCTTCTGATTGCTTTGGTCTCTAGGAGACTGCCCGTAGTTTGCACTGAAGACGGCAACTTGTTTGCGCACGCTTGCTAGCTAACCACCAAGCAGTAGAAACCTGAAAAAGAGCGACGCAATCCGGAAACAGAGAACATTCGTCTTAAAAGTAAAAGTCGTCTTCATACCAGGCTTAATTAACTTTAGGATTGATAACTTCTAATAAGTTTGTTTAATTCAGAATTTTATTTGGGGACATATATCTGAAGAACAGCTGGTGCTTCCATTAGCCTGTCATGCCATATTGCTCAACAACTACAAGAAATTCAAAGATTGGAGTCAAGTTTTTTGCTCTCTTCTAAGCTTTCCACTTTCTTTCTTTCTCAGGTGATCACTCCATTTCGCAAACTAATGTTATGCGCTGAAAGCAGGAAGGAAATGGAGGACTGGATCACGGCGCTGAAATCCGTCCAAAAGTGGGAAACCTACGAGGTTGGTGCTTCTCATCTCTGTGTCGGGCTCTTGTTATGTTTCAGCCCCATCCTTCGTTCTCCTGGCTGACGTGAGAGTAAACTGGGCCAAACTGATTATCATTAGATAATAGCTAGTCATGAGTGTGTAATTAATTTTGATGAGACCAGGCTTTCACAGCTCAGTTCTTCTTGCATCTGTTTTTCACATAAATGATCCACCTTCACATCTTCTCGTCTCCTTTTTATCTGCCTCTCATTTCAGCTCTTTGCCTACCGATTGATGTCCTCATAAAACCAAGCCTCCTCTTTAATTGGTTATAAAGTGGAGGCTCTGATTTTTTTTTATGAGCTTATATTCTCTTTGATTTTTGGCCTTCCTAGGCTTTTTATTATAAAAGTTAATTTGGGGTTTCAATTTTTGCCTTCTCATCTCTAGTTATTCATGTGATGAATTGTGCAGCCATCGTTCTCCTACCCCAGCCTAGTTATTTTTTTTAATTGTAGTTCCGGGAAAGTTCTCGTTTTTGTCCTTTTGTGTTTCCTCTTGTGTAGAGAAGTGCTGACGCGTTTCAACCTCAATGTTTCTCCTTCCCACCCCCCCAGGCCAGTCAGTTTAATATGGAGCATTTCTCCGGGATGCACAACTGGTACGCCTGCTCGCACGCCAGACCGACCTTCTGCAACGTTTGCAGAGAGGCGCTGCCAGGTGTCACCTCCCACGGCCTGTCCTGTGAAGGCACGTAGACACATGCACACACACACTGCATCTGTGTTCTTGCGCTCACTCATATGAAGTCACTGGAACGTCGAGTCACTCATGCATTAATTTCTAAGAAACAATCCTACCATTTTTGGTCTAACAAGAAAAATTACATCACCAGCGTTCTCTTTGTCTGCGCTTGATATGCAGTAATAAAGTAGCTTTAAAGCTCTTTCCTGCACTGTGACAATGGTTGCTTAACAGGTTTGTGATACAACTGGAGACAGTACGTCACCTCTCATATCAGGGGTAAAAATCAGATTACAGACATACTTTAAATCCACTCAACACATTCAATTGTAATTCAGAGACAACTTCAACAATCCAACGACAGCCTGTAAGCCAGAACTTGGCGACAGTGGGAAGGAAAAACTCCCTTTTAACAGGAAGAAACCTTGAGCAGAACCAGGAGGAGCAGCCATCTGCGGTTGGGGGTTTAGAAGGGAGGAAGACGGAACAATTTCTGAAGAGGACAGGATTTTAAGAGCTTATTTTGAAAAATATCTCAGTGAACATTAAAATGCGTAAAACCACCTCAAAGTCTATCAAGATCATGCCAGAGCAGCAGGTCGCCATATAACCCTTAAGCGGCAGCTCAAAATCCAACAAACAACGGCATTTACACGTGCAAGAAAGGCCAAAACACACAAAAATCTAGGTTTACCAAAATATCCATGTATGTCGACCTCAAAGTCCAAGAAACTAGAAAAGGAGACCAGTCTCCTTCAAAGTAAAAGCACCATGTACCCAGCGACTGCCAACAACAACCCGCCAACTGATCAGGAAAAACACGTTTTTCCCTAGCAACTGCATGTTGCCAGGGTATCACTAGACTCAAGGTCTGTGTGATTGAGGCTGCAGGTTTCCAATTACCATTAAAGAGAATTTCTCTTCTCAGAGAACATGTTAGTACCTGAGGGCTCCTTTTGTTTAATTTCAGCACAACATATCTTGAAGAAAGAAAGTGTTACAGGTATTTAAGTAACACTTTATTTTAATTTGGTCCCTAATATGAAGTTGATTAGGTAAAACAAAGAAATTAACTGATTAACTCTAATTAGTCGACCCACTGTCCTTGCTTCAGATTAATTTTGTTCTCGTGCTTTAAAAACCCAGCAGTACATTTACCATAGACTGTATCTAAATGATGGCAAAACTCAGCAGTAATTAAGCAGTAACCACCTCTGAACTTGTGGATCCCTGCTTAGTTTTTTTGTTTAACTTGTAGTGACCATATTTGGACTCAGTTTAAATATCATTTATATAAAATTCACAACAACAGCAGCCACCTCAAAGAGCCTTAGCATGTCAGCTATAGCACAGATAGCTGTTATAACCTATAACACAGAAATAAAATATCAGAGCTTCAGTGACCAAAAGTGCAGATGACTGTAACGAGCTTTTAGTGCTTTAACTGTGACTGTCGCTCAAAGAGGCCACGCCCCAATTGATAACTTTAAGCATCAAAACCACGTTATACTGCACATGCTTTCCAACTAAAACTGAGTTTTGCAGCAGGCTGCAAACATGTTTGTCTTTGCTTTAAAGTTGTGCCTCTTAACATGGGAGTCTATGGGGACCAGCCCTCGTTTAGAGCAGCCTCAGACTAGAGGAGCTGCAGTTTTTAGCACCCCCTCCAGCTGCTCTCCAGTCCATATGTACACTGTCTCATCATGTTATCGCATAGTTTTACACAGCTCTATCAGGAGTACAGTCACACACTGTGACCATCAGGAAGCTTACATCATACACTCACCCAAATAGAAGAGGATAAAAGTGGAGACTTCCAGTGTGTCTGACATGATATTTGTTCATCTATCCTCTGCAGTTTGTAAGTTCAAGGCTCACAAGAGATGTGCTGTTCGCTCCACCAACAACTGCAAGTGGACCACGCTAGCCTCCATAGGAAATGACATCATTGAGGATGAGGATGGGGTACGAGCCGAGGCTTACTCACGAGTTGCATTTGGTTTTGTTTTCATGCAAATTATTTTGCCTGATGTGCATACCTTTGGTTTGATGTCTTTAGAGCAGAAGGGCTTCATTTGATATGCTTTGTTTATTTATTTTTCCCTCCAGGTGTCCATGCCCCACCAGTGGCTGGAAGGCAATCTGCCCGTCAGCGCCAAATGTGTGGTGTGTGATAAGAACTGTGGCAGCGTGAGGCGACTGCAGGACTGGCGCTGCCTCTGGTGCAAGGCTATCGTAAGTGTGGATTGAGTTTAGCCTCCATCCCATCAAAAACTGTCACGCTGAATCAATATTAGTGTTTATCTGGGGCATTGCTTTTAGCTGAGAGTTATTTCCAGCCTTTCTTATTTGAACTTCTGTCATTCGAATGCGTCGATGCCCACGGAAATGGAGTCATAGCAGGGGTGCACTGGGAAAAGTGTGCGATGCAAACAGACTCAAAGCAGCTCCATCCAATAATGGAGGTAATTCGGGAAGTGATGTTGTCAGCAAAATAAAAGTGCATCATTTGTCACATTTAAATATGAACGCAGGGTTTTCATTAAGCACGATACACGTCTCGTTATCTGGAACCGTGTGAGCGGCTCCGTACAGAACAGAGAGATCAAATTCAGATAAATTCATAAGATTCAATTATCCCTTTATTTGTTTGTCTGCCCTTGGGACATGTTGACTCATGCGCAGGAAATTGTGATTCTCCACATGAGACGCTCCTCCCACTTCTCTGGAAAAAACAACCAAGAGCTTTTTATTGTCCTTGACTTCCCGCTCTCACCTCCTCCGAAGACTCAAGGTCTGAGAAGTTCAGCAGAGTCATCAGACTAATGGGACGGCACATAGATTGGCAGCAGAGATCCCCGAGGGGAGGAGGAATAGGAAGGAAAGTTAAAATGAGAAATGGAACAGGGGCTGATAAATTCCTGTCAGCTGCAGGGCTGCTGAAACTGACCCGACGCTTCGACCGCCTCAAGCACGATGTGGAGAATCATTTTTTGTGTGCGCTGGAGTATTAATAATATTTAGGAGGGCATTGACAGGCTGGTTATAATCCCGCAAAGAAAGTGGCACAAGGACCAACAGCACTTGGTGCATCTTAACATAAAATTAAAGTCCTTCAAATTCTGCATAAAATACGTAGACGTTTTAGTTAATTTTTCATGCTTTTAAATTCATTTAAACCATTATTTTGTAATGTTTCCACGTATAAAATGGATAAAATAATCTTGCCTAATAGAAAAGAATATGTAAAAGTTTTACAGAGAGATGCCCCTGAAATCCGTGGAGCATTTTATTGCCTTTCAGCCCATTGTTCTGGTTTTACAGCCAGAAACGTTTCGTTTTTTTATTGCAGTAGCTGTGATGTACTAGACCCGACTGTACAAGTGAGAAATATTGACATCGTAGTAGAACAATCTACTACGATGTCCCCACACAAGTGATTTCTGTTTCTTTGCCCATGGGGTTGTTTTGGTTTTTCTTTTCGTCAGTTCCTTTGGCTGCTGTTTTTCTTTCAAGAGTCTAGTCCAAACAAACAAGGAAAACAGAAAGCAGTGGAACAAACAGGAAGACTAATCAAATTTGATGGCAGTGGCTGGGAATATAAATGCTAAATCCCACAGGCCTGCAGACGAGTCGGCGATGGGCTCGTACACAAACACAGTAAGATGTGCAACAGAAATCAGAAATGGAGACCGTTTGCCTTCGAAGTTGCTTTCTTTGAAATGTGCAACCAGCATAACTTTTACTTTGAAAGTGAACCTTCTTCACTTCACTTCTTCAAATTTAACTACCAGTGGACTAGTAGTTAGCAAGTATTTGCAGGCAAACATGAAAAACTACAACCGTGTGGCACCTTCTTTGCAACCGATTTCAACTAGTAAGACGCAGAAACCTCCATGAACCACCAGCCAGTCGGGGAATAAGCCAGCCAGTTTCCCTAGCAACTGAGTGTTGTACCACGTCCAACTGTTAAGCGAAGCACGTATGACATCCCATGAGAAACCTCAGTAGGACAGAAAGTCTTTTCCAGTCACAGCTATCTCCATCTGCTGGCCTTCAGAGAAAATACAGGTTTAAGGCGCTTTCTGACCTGAGAGCTGCGTCCATACCGTCTGTCCCCAAGTGGCAAAGAAAGTATGAAACTGCAGCTCTAATATTAACTAGAGTAAAACCAGAGTGTGCATATATATAGTTTTAATATAGTTCTTCCACATGTTTTAACGTGAAATACAGTTCCCATTACTTAAGTGCAACAGTACAATTAGGCAGGAGACTCTGTAAACAGATTGATTGATTTAGCTCTTTTCCACTCTACTAGTGCACTCAAAGCGTTTTATGTGCCTTAATCATGCATTCATACAAGCACTACACTTACTAACTAACATTGGAAGGAGACCTTGGGGTTCAGTATCCTCCCCAATGATCGAACCTCCAACCTTCAGTCAGTAGATGAGATGAGTTGGGAGTTGATTTGGGATAACTGGGAAATTACTGAAGTGAGCATCGGGCTGCTGAGTGCATTTTTACCCATGTGGTTTGCACTATAACCACTTACCCTCACATTATGGATTAGTGTCATTTCACCCAGTGTACACCAAAAGACCAGCCCAAGCATCGCGCTGGAAAGCCTGAAACAGCCGCTCTTTACTTAATAAGGAGTACACAGGCGCCTGTCTTTTATTATGTTTGCGCTCTGCTGTAGTGGGTTTTGAAACACTGATGTAGTCAAACAGAAAAGTCCAGTGGAAGCATTCAAACACACAGAGAGATGTAGCTTTACTCTATCCTCTTGTTCCATTTAGCAAGAGCGGCATTGTGTTTTTTGAGCGTTCAGGCCAAACGGGCACACATAATGCGAAGTCTGATCCTCGGTATACAAAGACACACGCGCATACACAGGCTCGCACACTCAAATGAATCACAGTGGCATTTGTAAAGGTTACAGAACTGGCATTTTGGTGGGTTTCAGAGGGATGTAATGACCTTTCTGCTTCTACTGAAATATAGAATTACTGGAGACCACTGACTCTGTATGTGTGTGTGCATGTGCGTTCACAGGTCCATAACAGCTGTAAGGAACAAATGGGGAAGGTGTGTCCCTTGGGCCAATGTCGAGTGTCCATCATCCCTCCAACTGCACTTAACAGCATCGACTCAGACGGTGAGACACCTCTTACTCCCACCCACATGGACACACAGTATTACTTTTACAGTAGGTTTTAAAGTTCAGTCATGTAATGAAATTGTGACTTAGCCTGACTTGGCTTTTTCTACTGACACTGACAATTTGTAATTCCAAGTTACTAACCCTTATCCCTGGAATTTGTGCATCTATCATCAGCAGTTTACAGTTTGAACACGGTCCCAGTGGCGTTTGAACTCCACGCTGTGAGCTATACAAACATTTCTGCTTGTTTACAGGCTTCTGGAAGGCCACCTCGGCGTCCTGCTCCAGCCCTCTTTTGGTCTTGGTCAACTCTAAAAGCGGGGACAACCAGGGGGTCAAGTTCCTCCGCAAGTTCAAGCAGCTTCTGAACCCAGCGCAGGTCTTTGACTTGATGAACGGAGGGCCAGAGCTCGGGTATTTAAGAGCTTTTTCTTTCTGAGTCCTTGTAATATCTACGGGTCGTTCTCCAGTAGAACATTTAATAAGTGTTGCTCTCTGTAAACACCTGCCTCTCGTTCTCTCCTCCTCAGCCTGCGCCTCTTCCAGAAGTTTGTGACATTTCGTATTCTTGTGTGCGGAGGAGATGGCAGCGTGGGCTGGGTGCTCTCAGAGCTGGATAAACTCAACCTCCATAAACAGGTGAGAACAACGAGGAGGAGGAGGAGTGGATGTTGCCGATGATGTAACGCCGATGGGTAGGAGAAAGCAGCGAGATACCTGTTGTTGTGTTAATCTTGATGCTGGCGAAAGGTGCTTTCAGAAGAAACACCAACAATAAGCCAAGTTTACATACTTGAGTCTATAATCGAAGTCTAATATAACATTGATCCTGACTGGAGAGGGAGTGGTTCATGGTAGAGAGAAGGGCAACACAGCCTCCTTAGCTGAACTAATTCATTCATTTTATTAAATTAATTTCACATAAATTGATGTTGTGGCAGATTAACATGGCTTTTATGTTAAATTAATACTAATTTTATATAAAGTGCCACGTCTAATCAGTTTTGTTCCAGGCTAAATGAATAAGATTAACCGCTTAAGTCAGCATCAGCTTTAAGATGTTAGATGAACAAATCAAGGAGTCAGAATTTTTGTAACCTCAGCATGATTTTTATAGATTTGTTGATCATTTAACATTGCAGTTGAAACAAACCTCTCAGAGAAGTTAACTACAGACAGTTTATTACCGGCGCTAAATGAGCATCACTTTTCTGTCTGCTGCTGTCAGGCCAACAGGTGTGGTTAGAAGTTTATATCCACTCATCCTGGGAATGAATGTCATGGTGATTTTTAATTATTTTAAAATATAAGACAAATATACACATGCCCAGTGCCCTCTGGAGACAGCAGCACTGCAGCCACGGTGGTGCCAAGCATGGTGATGGTAGCATCGTGCTCTGGGGCTGTTTCACTATCAGTGCTCTTGGTACGTTGCACAAAGTGGACGTAATAAAGAAGGCAGAGGACTACCCCCAAATTCGTCAAAGTCATGTCAGATCAGCAGCTAGGCAGTTTAAGCTAAAACAAATCAAAGACATGTAGCCAAATGTTATTGGGCGTCTAAGTATATTTTTAAGCACAGGAAAGGGTGAGGATGTCCCAGAAGACAGATGTAGTGCAAAACTAAGCCATTGCAGTGAGCTTTGTCGTAGTCATCAGTTTGTTTGCTTTTTATTGTTCTGTACTTTGCATCAGTTTCTCGTTTCTCCACGTGTCTGTAGTGTCAGCTGGGCGTGCTGCCTCTGGGCACAGGTAACGACCTGGCTCGCGTTCTGGGCTGGGGCGGCCTCTGCGACGATGACGCTCAGCTCCTACAGATCCTGGAGAAGCTGGAGAGAGCCACCACCAAAATGCTGGATCGGTAAGACCAGAGGGAGTGAGGGTGGAAACTTTGGTTTCAGCTGGGTTGGCTCCTGTAAAAGTCCTCTGAATTTAAAGGTCCAGACTGAAGTGCTTTTAGCTGTTACTGCTAGTGCACTGTAAGTGCAGTTTAATTTATTTGTTTGGGTTGTGAGACGAGAGATGTTCACGGTGTTTTCTTGAAATAACTTGCTGGAGGAGGATGTCCCAGATGAACGAATTAATGAAAAACAGATCTGGTCCTGTTAGGTTTTTATATTTCGCTTCATTAGGTTCATTGAAGGGCTGCAGACAGCAGCAGGTGATACTAAAAGTAATAAAAAGAATTAAATAAAAGTACTACAGGCTATTCATTTCTGTCTGCACTCCTGAGAAAGATTTATAAAATTAACAATTAAAACTTTTAATGCCACAGAGTTCAGCCAGCGACGGGCACAAAATGAAACGGACTGAGTGCACAGACAAATTCATACAGAGCCCCCGAGCTTCACAGAATGTTGGAAACCACCTTTTCATATTTGCCATAAATGGTGCCGATTAAAACCAGAAAATGAGCCGCAGCGAGCTTTTTTCTCCCCGTGTGCCATCATGTGAATCCAACACAGCCTTCCTTAGCCTCAGCGATTTTAAACAATCCAACAGTGACCTCTTAAATGTCCGCTTCTACTTGCACCTTATTTTTAAGATTTTGACTCATAGCACAATTAACCACAGAGTAGGTCATCATTTTTGTCAGATAATTAGATTAAAAGTTTTCCAGAAGGGTCCAACGCCACACTGCCTAGAGGTCCAGTGGCTCCAATTATCTAACGTGACATCCAGCAGACAGCTAGTGGCTGCCTGTGCTGGCACAGCTGTTACTTAATGATGTCTGTAAACATGTTTATTTCTGCTGCAGATTTGGGCATTTTAGCGTGGGAGTCTGTGACTTTTCAGCCTCGAGTGGAATTGCAGTTTTTAGCACTTCCTTGTGAGGCTCACTTGTCGCTCAGAGGTGCTGCCACGACCAAAAAACTGAATACGTGATCGGAAAACTGGAATATCAAGCACAGAGTGTGGCGTTTAAGCTCAGGAAAAATTGGATTTGGATTTTAAAATCTGCAAAATAATAAGGAAGTAAAGAGTTATAATGAATGATTTGAACAAAGTAAAATATTTGTAATAGAAGGAGTAAGGGCCACGACATGGATAAACTTTAATAAAGAGCAAATATATTAAACTTTACTAAAGTAAACGAACTAGACCAGGAAAGTTAAACTCATTTCACATTGTGGGCCACATACAAACTACTTTGATCTTAAGTGGGCCGAACCAGTAAAACCTAAAACTTTTAATGGCTGTGCCCAACACTACGTCTTGGTTGTTTACATGAGAAAGAAATGCTGCTGTAGTAAATGAAAGAAGTCTGTCAACAAGGCTCTTTCGGCTTAAGTTGTAAGAAATAAATGTGTAAAAGGACAGAAAGATCTGTAGCATGTCATTGGACAGTAATTATAAATAACAAGGTTTTTTATTAACTCACAGAAACCATTCGATTTCTATTTATCTAATTAAACCACTGTACCCATCAGAAATTTTTACAGTAGATAATAAAAAAAACAGTTACTTAATTACATTGGTTTAGTATTAATAACCATGGGGGAGGTTCTTATCTGTAGAAGTTATGAAAATACAGATAAAACTCAAAGTTATTCACTCCTCCACATTTTCCAAACTCGTCCAGTGGGCCAGATGGGAGTCCTTTTGGGGACCGATTCTGGGCCCTGGACCTTATGTTTGATGTGTGATTCTGGAGAAATCGTGGGGGGTTGCTGCTACTGCCGGACTCAGTCTGTAGGTTGATGCTAAAGAGCTGGAGGTAAACAGGTTGGCTTCAAACGCTGAAGGGAGAGAGCAGTTTCATACTTGTTGTAAAAAGTTAAAACAAAGCTAAATAGAAGGCTTTTATAAGTCACAGTGCGAGTAACCCTCATGTTTGATTTGGCAGATTTATTTATTTATATTTTATGTATCTTCATTTTTTTACATTATAGAGCCACCATCAAAGCCTCTTTGTAGCTTTCATTGAATACTCAGTCTTTTATTTTGAAAATTAGACACCGTTTTTGTGAACTCAATAACTTCCTGGAATTAAATGAGGCTTTTATGTTTAAAAAAAATTCACAGATTTTTAAAGCGCACATGTATTCAATTGAGAAAAACAAAGGCTTTTATTTTGAAAATCTGACACACACCTATGACCTGCTGTTAAAAACTGTCAGGCTCCAGGAATGTCGTGAGTTGACTCTATTGACCCTATCCTATCTACGCTGTTTTCCAATGGCGTTGGGACTATAAAGAACCAATCACAGTGCGTGGTGCCAGCATTTGGACACTCCCTTTATTGTCACTTAAAATAACCTGAAGCTTATCTTAGTGATGGAGCATACTCTACATACCTGGCTGTAAATGTAACTGTTCAGGTTGGCCTTCTTCCTGGTTCTTCATGCGGGCGATGATGCAAACGGGAGATAAAATGCCTTACATGCTTCACCCATGAGTTTGGGGTATGTTTTCTTTAACTGTTAATCATCTACCCCAACCGGTCACGGCAGATGGCTGCTTCTTCCAATTTTGTCTTTTGGTTTTCATTCAAGTAAACAAACTATTCCGGAGTAAAAGGACAGTGTAGGCTTTACCACACGCTGCGAGTTGTGACGTCTTTTGGGGTGAAATTAAATGATAACGTAAACTTTTTTATAGGCAGCAGAGGTCAAACTTCTCTTTGAACTCACCTTGAACTGCAGGTCATTTCTTCATTGACCTGCTGTTTGAACAGGATAAGGAGGCTGTTGCGTCTTATCTCTGTGTGATTATCTGATAACGGTTTTCTTTTTTTTTTATCACTCTGTGTTCCTTAGATGGAGCGTGATGACATACGAGGTGCCCACCACCAATAAACAGACGCCGATAGTGAAGGAAGAGGACTGCCTCGATTCTCCTCTACAGGTAAATCACCCCGCACGGCTCCTTTTTTTTTGTTTTTGTTTTTAAAAAAGAGGCTGTCTGTCTCTTGACAGATGGTGACCGTAAATGGCTGAGCTTCCAAGCTCTCTGAAATTATTTTGGAAAACATCCGCTGAGAATCAATTGAGCCTGGCAGCTGCAACCAAAGCAATCAGACTCAAACCACGGGGAGCGGCGGTGATATCGACAAAGGGCAGCTCTGTGTTTTCAATTCAAGCTGAGCGCTGCCTCTCAAATGCCAGATATGCAGTAGATGGTGGTTAACGTGCTAAAATCATCTTCACTCACATAAATTAATCCTCTTTACTAAATGATTTTGCCATTGCAGTAAAATTCCAAAGAAACTGGAGTTTTTTGAGTGATAAATGGGGATTGACTAACTCCACCCTTACCTCTTCTATAGGAATTCAGAGGGTAAGTAGGGTGAGAGCTGCTCATCAGTAGCTCTTGATTACCTGCTCAGAGTGCAATGCTCAGAGAAACGGCGAAAACCCCACAAAAGCTTCATCTAAGACTTTGGCCCACCAAAGACTCCAGTCTGGCCTACTGGGACAGCTTTTGAAAACACAAAGGAGGGAATAAATTTTGTAACTTTACAGCTTATTAGGGTTGAGCCCAAGCTCAAAGTGGGCTGTATGTGGCCCACGATGTAAAATGAGTTCAACGTTACTGCTCTCCAGGCCTCAGTTAAGTCGCGAAGGTCCAGTCAAAGTCCAGAGCTCAAGTTGATGAAACATTAGAGCTGTGCATAAACAAATGAATGAACTGAAACACGGTCGTAAAGAAGAGTGAGGTGCAATTCCTCCATAGCAGTAAACGTTTACTTCACATCATTGAGGCTAAAGGTAGCTCTGCGGGCTCTTGAATCATCAGGTGCACCTCTTCACAGGAGTGTACATGCCCGCTCTGCAGAAGGATTTGTTGCACAAACTGCAAACCTGGACTGACGTTTTCTTAAACGCAGATGAATTTAGTTGAATTTCCTGTGAATGGATGAGTAATACGAGCGGGTAATTCATGCCTTGTCACGTCAAACATGACCTGTGAAAAGAAGTCGCACAGGTTTATGTGGCACTTGTGACAAGAGATACCGTACTAATCATGCATTTAAGAAAATGTACCATTTGAAAAAACATATTCAGGCTTGCCGTTTGCGCACAGAGATTGACGGTGTTAGGAAATGTGGATGAGACAGTCAAAGCTTTCACAAATTAGATTATTTTGCAATTGCTCCACAGTTTGTAGATGTAGTTATTTTGCAAAGTGGTGAACCTCTGCCCATACCTCATCTCTGAGAAACTCACCAAATAATGTTCCTGACCTGTTGCTAGTTGCAAAATCTTTGGCCAAAATAAAACTGAAATTAATTTAATCTTAGCTACATTAAATCTGATAATTAATTCTATCTAAGATAATAATGTTAATCATCTTTAGGGGACTGAGTTTGGGTTCCATATTGCCCAAAAGTGGATGATTTTGCTGCTTCAGTTCTCAAAAAAAGATCTTAAAATAAAAGATCTGAGTAGGCTTATGCTAGTAGTCAGTGGTTACAGCCTCTATTAAAAAGAAAAACAATAAATGTCATCTTAGGTCCTTTAAACTCACATAATTAGTGCCAATACCAGTAAATTAATATTTCCAGATGAAAGAGAAAAATATCTTGTGGCACTTCATTAACCAGAGCGTTTGATTAAACTACAGATCAAGTTTCTTTGGTTTCTCTGTTAACTTGAAACCTTCCTCTCTTCTTCTCAGGTTCACATCACTCAGTATGCAGACTCCGTGGCCTCCCACCTCGCCAAGATCCTGGACTCGGACAAACACAGTGATGTCATTTCCTCTGCCAAGTACGTGCCACGAATGCTTCCAAACTCAGAAATGAGACAAGAGGGGAGGAAAGTAGTAGATGGGAGGGTAAAGGATAATAATGATGGGTGAATGAAGCCTGGGAGAGGGGCTGACGATGAGACGGGGATGTCGAGTGATTGTCTTGGTATTTTTTAAATGTGTGTATATGCTTTGCTCTCATCCTGAGGTCACACATACACTTGAGAGTGCGAGCGTGTCTGAGTGAACGAGACAGATGAATCAGTGTTTAGGGGTCATCCTAAGTGCATTAGTGCATTAGTCGTCTCCCTTTGGGGAACGGTGCAGCAGGACTCGTCTCCATTTCTCTGCATGCGTTTCTTTTAAAACAATGCTTATTTTAGTTCAGACCTGCAGCACATTTACAACACCCCGGGGACTTTCAGGACACGTTCACAGCAGATTTTCCATGAAATATAACAATAATAACTTCTTTTTAAAAAACTTTAAAGCAGCAAACAGAATTTTAACAGGATTTGATGTGTGAACAGAATTCAAGCACGAAATGACATTAAAATAATATTTATGGAGTTCAGCTGGGTGCTGTTCTCACCCTGAGTTTACTATCAGTGAAAACTCATAGACGAGTCTGGTGGAGCTCCTGCACAGGGCCGGGACTTAATGGAAGAAATGGGATGTCACTCTGCCAGCGAAGCCATTAGAGGAGTAAGTAATGTAAGCCTGCCGTCACACTCTAATGGAGCCCTCTAAACATTAACAATGATCTCCCACTAACATGCCAGGGACAGTAGAGACAAATAAGTGTGCTAGATTTACGAGAAAGTTCGAGAGAGTTCTGGGATTTGGCACACAAAAATCTAAAACCTCACCTGGTTTACAGTTAAGCTAGTCTCTCCTTCAGGATCATCCCCTGATGCACCTCTGGACTTCTTTCATTGTGGATTTGATTTTTAAATCTCTCCCTTGAAGTCTGTTACCGGAATATATGTTAGCTGTGCCTCAGTGATGCTGGCTGCAACGCATTTAAATTGCGAATCCAGCAGGTTGGGCCTGAAATGCAACATTTTGGGCTCTTTTAAACTAATATCTCATATCTAGAGACCCCAGTTCTGTCAGTTTCTTTCACTTATCCAATTCAGGGTCGCAGGGACTCTGGAGCCTATCCCTGTGACAGTCGGGGTACGCCCTGGACAGGTCCTCAGTCGATCATAGAGCTAACACAGAGAGACAGACAGCCATCCGTTACGCAAACGTCCAGTTTAGATTTGCCAGTTAACCCTGTGGGCTGTGGGAGGAGCTCAGAATACCCGGACAGAACCGATACAGCCACGGGGAGAACATGCAAACTCCTCAAGGTGCTAGGTGGTGGATTCAAACCAAGGACCTTCTTGCTCCGAGGTGACAGCAAGTGATCATCCTCCACACAAATTTGGATCAGTTTGAAACAGAAGTTGATTTTTGCTTTTGGACGTCCAAGGTGTGCAGGGAAGATTCAGTTCAGTTATTTATATAGCACCAAATCACACCAGCAGTGGTCTCATAGTCTTTGATATCGTTAGGTAGAGACCCTACAGTATGCAGAGAAAATCCTAACAATCAAACTAGAGCTGGGCGATAGAACGATAACCATATGTATCGCGATATAACTTTTACTCGATAGAGAAATTAAGCTATCGCGATAGACCTCGCCGCTCTTGTCCTCTTAAAATAAAAAAATAAAGGTCAGCCAATCCAAACTAAGTAGCGCAGAGCCGAACCAATCACAGCCGCAGCGTCACGTCGCGTGACTTGTTACGTACAGCACAAGTGCCAAGCTGCACGTGTGTTTGTTTGCGAAGCAGCCAGCGGGTAATGGAGCCAGCGCATAATGGAGGAAATGAGTGTGCCGACTAGAAAAATCAACCGAGCGTGACCGAAGAGAAAACAGATGATGGTTCCAATGCCGGAGAGATTGTCGAACGGAAGAGCCATAGAAGTTCCGTAGTGTGAACGTATTTCGGCTATTTCAAGTCTGACAAAAAACAGAGTAGCGTGCACTGTAAATTGTGCCGAAAGCAAGTCTGGAAATACAATAAACTGGTGCATGCGTCACACTGTGCGCCACGTTATTGTTTCGGTGAAATGAATTTCTACAAGACTGTTACTGTTAATTCTACTCTCTGCAGTGTTTAAATGCTTACATATACACACACAGTTACTGTCCCTCCACACATACGACTCGGTTCTGCTTCTATGCCGCAGCTTTGTTTACTTTTTCCCACCGAGGCTTCTAGACTTCTGATTGGCCAACATTTCTGCACGGTTAGGAATCTAGCGCCACCTGCTGCTTTGGCATGTTCATAGCAGCGTTTTCCTTCATTTCTGCCTTTATGTGTGGACGGGATTATTTTTTAAAACGAAAACGGAAAATCTCCGTTTTCAAAAATACCCGTGTACGTGTGGACGTAGCCTCAGTCTCTGACTGGAAGCGCTAATTCGTCATTCGGCTTTTGTCAGACTAAAGTAACTGTTAAAACTGTTTGAAAAGCTAAGCTATACAACAAGGAGAGATTGAGAATTCCCTTTTAGTTCTCAGTTTATTTGATATTGACAAAAGTTAGTCAGTTTTGTCTGTTCTTCTGTAAAACAAACTAAGATTTATTTTTAGAATTAATATTTTGTATCTAAGTGGAATTGACAATTTAGTCTGTTTCGTTTGTTCTGTTTTGAAACTTAAACGCTTTAGCGGCTGCCTTTTGTGTAGTTTGCAATATTTGCCTTTATTTATCTGAAAAAGTCTCATGTTCCTTAAGTACATCTACCCTGTTGAACTTATTATGGGAAATAAATATTTAAATAAAAACAAGCTGCTGATTATTTCACATTTTACTTGTGAGCAACGGCACATTTAAATCTTACAAATATAGTTATTTGGCTTATATCGTGATAGATATCGTTATCGCCTGAAATGAAAAAACATATCGTGATATGAAAAAATCTCATATCGCCCAGCTCTAAATCAAACCATCCTCTTTGAACAAGCACTTGGCAACAGTGGGAAGGAAAAACTCCCTTTTAACAGGAAGAAACAGGAACTTCCCTTTCAAGAAATTTACTAAATTTAAACATAATGAAGTTTTTGGACCTTTTTTTAATCACACATCAGATAGTGGCTGTTTTATAGAAACATATGATATACATAGAGATATATGTTAGGGGGACTAAAAGTACTATGATATGTGTATTAAGTGAACCGCTACACTATAAAAGTACTATGAGAAGAAAGTTTACAAAAGCATAATCTATGGAGTAACTGTATCTGACTAATCTGAACAGTAGAAACCAGTCTGTCCACCTGGCAAACATCTTGTAAGAGCCTCTGGGCGTTCTGCTTAAAAGCAGTTACACCTTAAAAAGAGCTTCCAGATAAAGTTGTATCTTCTATCCTTTAGTGACATCTTTACCGTTATTAGCGCGTCACCTGCAGCTGCTGAGCCATTGCACGTGATTGATTGTAGCACCGGTGAAGCTGAATAGATATTCATCAGCACTACAAGCTTTACCTTTCAAAGATGACGCTTAAATTCATTAAAAAGGTGCGATGAGACGTGTAATTTCCACACATCTAATATAGAAGTAAAATAAATAGTCTGGGCAGCACTGGAGGACATAAACTGCGTGTTTCTGTAGAAGGCGAGAGGCGATCATTTTTCAGCATCCAATATTTGCTAAAAAGCACGACGAGGACTGTGAGAATTTGGAGAGGCCTCCCTGCTGAGTCATGCAGCGGCAATGTAACAGCTGTGAGTAAATAGTGACTGTGTGGAGGCGACGTAGCTGACAGGCAGGTAGGTGGCAATAAAACAAGAGTGTGTGTGTGTGTGTGTGTGTGTAATCTTCAGTAACTGCACAGTGACTCACACAATCTGAAACCTGTTAGCCGTATAATTAGTTTCACTCTCTGTGTTAATCACGTTAACCTTCACCTTCACGTCCCCCCCCCCCTTTCAGATTTCTGTGTGGGACGGTGAATGATTTTGTGGCGGAGGTGGGGAAGGCGTACGAGAGAGCCACGGAGAACAAGGAGGAGGCAGATGCCATGGCAAAGAAGGTAAATGGGTTTTGTGTGCGGCCGTGTGGGTTATGTAAGAGCTTGTATAACAGTAACTAGTGGGCAAGTGTAGGTGTGCGTGTGTATAATTGAGAGTGTGAAATATAGTTGAAGGTTCAGTGTTATCACTCCCTGCTTTAGTGTTCTGCGCCTTTGGCGGTTCATGTTTTCTTCTTGCTGAATTATTTGACTCTTCATTAGAATAAATGGAGACACTGAAGCTGGAAGTCTGAATGCAAGATTAAAAACTGAGTCAAAGTCACTCCTCGCTGTCTGCACAAAACACTAACCCACTCATGCTTTGATCATTTTCATGCTGCTTCTCGTTTATTTGGGACTTAATAGGATACAACGACGGGATAACATCTAAATTCAGAAATTTCAGGTCTTGCTGTGTCTGATCTAGTGTTACGCACTCAAAAGTCTAACAGGCTTGGATGCACTTGCTGTTTTTTTTGTTATTTTACCCCCAGTTTTCACATCATTTTAGGGCGACTCAGGTGGTAGAGTGAATTTTCTACCAATTCAGGGGTCGATCCCCAGCTCCTCCTGCAGCGTGCCAAAGCATCCTTGGGCAAGATCCTAGTCCGTAAATGAGTCCTTACCTTAATCATGTTTAATGTCTAGCAGGTGTATTACTCACTTCAGATATAAAGGCTTAGAGAGCGGTCAGTGACCGTCTGATGCATTCCCAGTTAGCAAACGGTTGCTAGAGGTTGTTCACAGTTGCTAGGTGAAATCAGGTGCAAACAGGGTGCTGCACCAAAAAGCTGCTTTGGTCGTAGTTTGCTGCAAACGATCACCACAACTCACCAAATGCTGGTTGCACGCAGTTTTCTTTTGCATCCAGTCTGTTGTCCTGATGGTGGACAAGTTAACGCCACATAGATGACGATCACGTGACTACAACCCCTGAATACAACATTTCCGCTCGAGTCTCTGCATAGAAAATCACTTCGAGACGTAAAAGATTCTAAAAAACTAAGAAAAATCTTTTAAGCTTCCACCCTCTGACTTACCCGCCTTTTTCCAAATACTGCGAAGCAGCGTTGATGCCTCGCAAGTCTCCAAATAAAAGTCCCACGAGCACCAAATCAGAGCGAG
The DNA here is from genome assembly GCF_057382275.1 of Copadichromis virginalis. NCBI lineage: Eukaryota > Metazoa > Chordata > Actinopteri > Cichliformes > Cichlidae > Copadichromis > Copadichromis virginalis. The sequence continues at coordinate 34,410,452 of NC_140620.1, forward strand.
TATTGCTTTCACGCTGGTTTGAGGTGTTGCTGCAGCCTCACAGAGTGATGATTTCAGAGTGATGCGTACTGCATGTCCAAATTTACACCGCACTCGTGTAATTTTGAAGTGAGAAAGAAAGCAATGCGGATAATGGAAATCTCCCTCTCTGTTCCTCTCTCAGTGTGCGCTGCTCAACGAGAAGCTCGATTCCCTCGTCAAGGCCTTAAGTGAGGAAGCTGAAGCCCAGGTAATGATAACAAGTGTGCAAACACACCAACATTTCCACACTGACAATGACATAACACAACCAGTTATACTGAACCCAGATCATGTTTACAGTTCCCACAGAGTACTTAGTTTAATAACGTGCATGTGGGTTCCTGTAGGTTTTGACTCACTTATGTAACCTCCCATCCACCGCTGTTCCTTCACTACTTTGATTTTATTCTTACTTCTATCCTTACGGCTTTATAAATGCTTCTTTTTTTAAATGTCTCTGCTCCCTTCTGTCCTTGAACAACCATCATTTGAATCTGTATAATGTTAAAAGTTCAGTAGTAGTGAGTAGAAACATTCCTGTAGTTTAACTAATTGGTGTGTGTCATCTGGCTTCATGGACAGATAAAGTTGGGTGTCATCTGCAGTGCTAGGCCTTCTGATGATGCTGCCTAAGAGAAGCATGTATAATCTGTAATGTATAATGTAAACAGAATTGGTCCTAGCACTGAACCCTGTGGAACTCCATAATTAACCTCAGCGTGTGAAGAGGACTCTCCATGAACACATTGGAGTGTGTTAGATAGATATGATACAAACCACTGAAGTGCAGTATCTGTAATACCTACAGCATGTTCTGATGTATGTATTTAAATATTGTGGTCAGCAGTATCCAATGTAGCACTCAGATCTCGTGGAACAAACACAGAGATGAGTCCACTACTAGAGGCCACAAGAAGATTATTTGTAACCTTGAACAGAAGTTTTTTTCTACAATAAATAACATTTTTATTACAGCTGCCTTCATCTCAAAAGTGAACCATACTTTTAATTTTTATTGCTTCATGAAAGTGCTTAGACTGAAAAACAGCCTAATATTTATGATTGATTGCTTCATAATTATGCATGATAATGTCGTCTCCCCCTAATTATAGCCTCTCCCTTCCCAGTCAGTCGTCTTGAACTGACGATTGCGCAGTAGACGAATTACTAAAACAAACCAAGCAGTATTTGTACTGCAAATAATAAACACATACAGTATCTAGGAATTCAAACTAAACAGAAAATAAGGATTGCAATGATAAACTAAGGACTGTCTGAAACATGAGGTCAAGTATAAAAGAAAAAGGTGGCTTTGCACACATTTTAAGTTTCCTCATGGGAGCTCAAGAGCAAAACATCATCCAGCTTTCTGTGCCTCTGCACCCTGTGGAGCCTTTTATCCAGAGATTGATGTCATTGCTTTAGAAGAAACAGCCCAGCCCTCAAAATGTCAGCATGATTTAAACTTTCTGCTCAGTAAAAGGGGAAGTGCATTGAATTTTTACCTTTGATTCAAAGTTCTGCGTGTAGCCGCAGTTCTGTCGTTAAAGGATGATAACTGCTGCCTCTCGCTGATGTTGCGCCGCTGTAGAGGGCTGCGAAGCAGGGATCGTAAAAAATTATGAATGAGAAGACGTTTTCAGGTTGAACACTGCTGCTTTGGTGATATTGTGATGCTGGGCTCCCGCTGCTCGTAAAATGTAACAGATTGATGGGAGAAGTCGGATAATATCAGGAATCCCACAAAAGAAGCCATCAAACAGCAGCATCCCAGGGCCTATTTCACAGGTTTTATAGGTTTTTACTTGTACTTTCATCCAGGTGGTGCCGGCGGGTACGGTGCCGAGCCAGGAGAGCGGTGGCTCGAGCCACGATGAAAGTGGCAGTGAGCCGGGATCGGAGGACAAAACGTACCGGTCCAAAGAGCAGCTGATGCTCAGGGCGAACAGTCTGAAGAAGGCGCTCAGGCAGATCATCGAGCAGGCCGAGAAAGGTAGGCCGCTGTTCTTCTCTCGTCATTTAGCGCACAACATCAGGGCTGGCTTATTTTGTAAAATACAAGCATGCTGCGTGCAGTTCACCGGTTGTCTATCATCATGTCAGTGGTTGACGAGCAGAACCGGCACACACAGGTCCAAAGGATGTCGTCTTCATCCTCCATCAAAAGAGAAAACAGCGAGGAGCTGAAGGACGCTGAGCCACGTAAGTTTGATCACAGCAGGGATACGCGCCACGCCAAAGTGCTCTTAGTTCACGCATTAGCAAATTAAAGAGTCAAAGCAGTGGACAGAGTGATTTCTCTTTAAAGCTTTGGAGGTTCCTCACTCCTTAAAAAAAGCCACCAGTTTCAATCTAAAGACGCTTCTCCTATTACCGCTGTTCTATCCAGGTCAAGGAAGTTTGAGTCCCACCTCTCCCATCGTCCTGGAGAAGCCAGAGAGCCTCAACACTGTCACCTTCAGCGAGGACTCTGTGTAAGCGCACACATGAGTACACACACACTCACACAAAATCAGGTATTAATAAACCGTCTGCATGCTTCATAATTACAGACAGTGCTCAGAGAAGTGTGTGATGAACAACTACTTCGGCATCGGCCTGGACGCCAAAATCTCCCTCGAGTTCAACAACAAAAGAGACGAGCACCCGAAAAAATGCAGGTAAAAAACCCCAACAAACACACAGACGCACAAACCTGATTATAAAGGGCCAACGGGGCAAAATGACGTGTAAGCACAATCCTCAAACAGTCAATTTATTTCAATGTCAAGTCAATAAAAATAAGCTTTCTAGCTTTTTTTCTAAATTGTGTGTCACCATAAATACACATCCATCAGGGTCAGTCGCATCAAATCTGTGGGGTTCAACCTTACACCCAATCTTGTCACTGCACTCTTTGTAAATGCCCACAGTAATCCCAGTTCATTACGCTACATGTGACCTACTAGTCCGTGACATTCTCAGTCATGCCAGTAAATAAAGGTGCATATCAGAAAGAAACGTCCGATCAAGATGACAAAGTTCCCCCAGTAATGACCACCTAAGGCTAGCAGCAGAAGAATTTCTGCTTAAATTGCTTCAGTTTTAGATTTTATGGTGTTTTTTAGTTGCACTTTGTTAAGCAACACATCAGTTTATCATATTGTGCTCAGGCCTGACTGGTTTGCTTTTCCCTCTGCAGTAGTCGCACCAAGAACATGATGTGGTACGGAGTCCTGGGGACCAAAGAGCTGGTCCAGAAGACGTACAAGAACCTAGAGCAGAGAGTTCAGCTGGAGGTAAAAAGCAGGCGTACATGAACACACACCCAACGGTTTTCTTTAGGGAAACAAATGTCTGTCAGCTGATTTCTGCAAACCTGCTGAGTTTTCCTCGTCTTGAAGCATCTCCTCTCCTCTGTCCACAGTGTGACGGGGTTCCCATGTCTCTGCCGAGTCTGCAGGGCTTGGCTGTCCTCAACATCCCCAGCTATGCAGGCGGTATCAACTTCTGGGGAGGCACCAAAGAGGACAATGTGAGTGTTGTCCAACCGGGCCTTCAGAAGCATTCTCAGTAAAAAGAAAAGACAAGAAAATAAATCAGAATTTTTACTTTACATTTCAAATTCATCTAAATTTGAATCTGACGGTGTTTGATTTTTATCGCTTGCACCTCCAGAACTTTGGAGCTCCGTCTTTTGATGATAAGAAGCTGGAGGTGGTGGCGGTGTTCGGCAGCATGCAGATGGCCGTGTCCAGAGTCATAAACCTGCAGCACCATCGCATTGCACAGGTAACACAGACACATAGAACGCTTACCTCTACATGTCTGACAGAGCCTTTTTAAAACCTCTTCCCTACATCAGCATCTTAGTTTGGCCTTCAAAAGGACACACTGAGCAAGTTAAACCACTGGTAAGGTTGGCTGAGAAGGTGAAAGTCCACAAGATTTCAGGACCTGCAAACACTGCACATCAGCTCTTATCAGAGGTTGAGCTTTAATAACAGGAAGCAACTCAAAACAAACTGGAATCAAATCCCGTCACTTTCTGCACCAATAAAAGACAAATATCAGATGCAAATATTTAATTTCCACTCTGAACCAACAGCTCCTTACTGTATATAAATAAAAACTCTCCACAGTCATCTACATATGAAGGATAATAAAGGAGGCCGTGGAGTAATTATAATATTTATATGGAGTCACAGTGTTTACATGAATGTGCAACATGAGTAATCTAAAATGTATATTCAGATCAAAATAGTCTTTGAATAAGCTACACACCGAAGATATTTTCATACACTGGCATTTATTTTAAATAAGAGCGTCCCAGTGCACCAATAATTCAATAACTGGAGGAGGATCACAGCCCAAACTCTCCCCCTGTGGTTGTACGCACATAAAGGCGAGCTTTCCTTTTCCTCTCGCTGTTGTCATCCTCTTTCAAAGGCATCCGTGGGATCTGCCAGGTGCCCACCGTCCCCAAAACCAGCTTGTTGCTTGTTTTCACTCACTCTGGTCATGGCCCCTCCCTGAACCTGGTTCTGCTGGTTTCTTCCTGTTAAAAGGGAGTTTTTCCTTCCCACTTTCGCTAAGTGCTTCCTCTTAATTGTTGCAGGATCTTTACCCTACAGTTTAAAGCACCTTGAGGTGACTCATTTTGATTTGGCACTACATAAATAAAATTGAACGATCAACAGATGTTTTTCACGGGGATTTAAAGCCCTTGGCACTTCAACGTAGTAGGCCTGGTATTATTTCCACTGTGCTGTTATCATGAATTATTTTGGCTGGGTAATCCTGCTAATTTAATTACAACTAATGACAAGGATCTTTTTGTGGCTGGTGAGCTTTCTTGGTTAGTACAAATTATCAGGCCTTGGTGATTTGGAAAATCAGAAGTTGTTTGTTCTGAGCTTTGAGGGCTGTCAAGAGGTATAAAATCCAACCGTGCAAGAAGAGCCCCAACCCTTAAACTTGCTGTTTTTTTTCACATGAATTGCTCAGTGTTCATCAGTAGAGGGCAGAGGAGGTCAGTTTAAGGGGTTAGCTGATAAAAAGCACTCAAACCCCCGCATCTGACAGCTGCTGTTTTCTGCTCTGCCGCTTCTCAGTGCCGCCAGGTGAAGATCACCATCCTGGGGGAGGAGGGGGTTCCTGTGCAGGTGGACGGAGAGGCCTGGATCCAGCCGCCCGGCATCGTCAAGATCATCCACAAGAACCGCGCTCAGATGCTCACGAGAGACCGGGTGAGCGCTGACGCACACATAAAAAACCTGCACCTGACACTTTGCATACCCATGTCTGCGGCATGCATGTTAAAACCAGCAGTGGCTGGAGATACTCCCTTTTCCTTTCATAAATATTGCAGCTGGACACTCAGCGCTCTGCCCGTGTTGTTGAGTCTTTCTATTTTGGGATTTCTTAAATCATATCCATACCCACTGTTTGTTCTCCCTTCATGCTGCTCAAACCTCTGAGAGCTCTCTTGAGCCAAGCACATTTGGGCAGTTTGTTTCCATGGTTTCCCCTCCTTAAGCACCACAGAGTTGGCTCGCTGGTTTTATCCTCCCTAAATGCGGCTTTATTCAGTGAAATAGTGACAGTTATGTGTCGGGTAAAGCTTTTCCCTGCTGGTTGCCTGCTCGAGGCACGATTATTGGCGAGTTTTTAAATTAAATTCATAATGAAACACTTTTCTTCCTTTGCTCCTTCATGAGATTAAAAAGATGTCTTTGCTGTTGTGTATTAGTCTTAGACGTGAAATGAAATGCACCCTGACATTTATTTCTACAAACCGCACAGTGACTGACAGGGGAACTCCTTCAAAGCAGACATCGGGTGGCTCTTGGATTTGTTTGAAATGGGCTTCTCTTTCAAAGATGGCTCAGCAGCACTAGCTTGGCTGAACATTGATCTCTTTACAACCAGGCGTTTGAGAGCACGCTGAAGTCGTGGGAGGACAAGAGGAAGATCGACAGCTACCGCGCCAGCAGGCCCCGCCTTAACTCCCAGCAGTCCATGGAGTACCTGACCGAGGAGGAGTGCGCCCAGGTTCAGCAGCTAGGCATCGTGGCCGACACGCTGATCAACAAGTAGGCACCGCTTCAGATTTTCTTCTCGTCTCAGCTGTCCTACAGTTTATTAGTGCGTGCTGACGCCACACAGTGGTTTTAAAAGCTGGATGCTGTTTTGTGGTCAGAAGAAAATGTTAAAAATACAAAAATTTAGCACTAAAACTGAAAAACACATCTCCTCTCTTCTTTACATCGAAGGTGGGGGAACTCCAGGCCTCGAGGGCCGGTGTCCTGCAGGTTTTAGATGTGTCCTTGATCCAAAACAGCTGATTTAAATGGCTAAATTACCTCTTGAAGTTCTCCAGAGGCCTGGTAATGAACTAATCATTTGATTCAGGTGTGTTGACCCGGGTGAGATGTAAAACCTGCAGGACACCGGCCCTCGAGTTCCCCATGCCCGCTCTACATTATTTTAAAATATATCATTCAAACATTGCAAACAGCTCAGTCTAACTGAGCTGCATCCGTCTGTGTGTGGAGACCATAAAGGGGTAATTTCCTCATCCCACCGCAATTAACTGGCTTATTTGCAAACTTGCGTTGAGCTTGTCTCCGTTGCACTGATGAGCTGTTTTATTTATCTTTTTCACATTTGCAAACAAGTAGTGTCCCTCTGCAGCTCCTTCGTCCTGTCTCAGTTTGCCCTGTTTATGATGATGTCTTCGGTTATGTTTCAAAACTGCCGTACTTTCAGGATGATAAATATTTTAATTACATTTGTAAACTTTCCTCAGATGTGGAGAAACGTTCGTAAAGGGAATTTCAATTCAAGAGAGATGTGTTACAAATAATTTAAGCGCACAGTAGAAGATGCTCCGGTTATATTTGAGAAAGAGGCAATACAATAATAGACAATAAAAGAAAGTAAATTCAGAGGCGGGTACGTATCAACAGGCTACAGCGGCCATAATTGTGCTTTTCTGGGTTTTTTTTTCTCACCATTTCCTGCTTTGTGCCCGCTCAGAATCCGCGAGGCGGCCAAGACACACAAGCTGGTGGAGCAGGAGTTGGCTCACGCAGTCAACGCCACTGCCCTGGTGCTCACAGAGGCCAAACTGTCCAGCCCCGAGGTAAGACACCGAGGCGGAGAGCAGATGGGAGTTTATTGATGGCACAAAATGACCAGATTTTCAGAAAAATGCTCAGATTTCATGTCAATTTAAAGGCTGTTAAATTTGCAGCCTGTTAACCTGAACTCCATCAGTGATGTCACCTCGAGGACGACGTATGTCTTCAAAACAGTCACTTTTGAATTTATTTTTTTTTCTCAGTGTCTGAGTCGCAGCACTGCAGTGGAAATTGTTAACAGCAGTAAAGTCCTCCAGGCTGAGACCAGGATGCTGCTCGATGGAAAACTACTGGTACGCCTCAGCCGTTCATCCCTCTCGTCTCTCCGTTCTTTGTTTCCCTCCTTGTTTGCGTTCGGCCCTTCATTTCCTCTGAAGCCATTCAGATATTCCATCTCATATTTCAGCTTCTGCTGTTCAACATGTTTGTTCAGTTTGTGTTCGCTGTAGCTTTAAGGAAATCTCACAGTTTAACGCAGTGAGCCTTTGTGCAGACGAGCAGATAAAATGAGAACTCTGCATATGACTACTGTATACTGAGTGTTAGTCGCTACTGGACGATCAATCTCACTGTGTAGGTAACCCTCTAGCAAATCTTCTGCCCTGTCATGAGTCAGTCAGGCGTATAGTTCATTCCCATTGGTAGTCAGGAGGCTGCGTTCACACTGGAAGCAGTTTGCTCCTTGAAGCAGATTGCTTGTCACTTTCGAGTAATCGCGACTTCCAATATATTTATTAACAGATCATATTTCATATATCCTTCACTCTCACTGGAAGTTGCTTCAGGCACTTACCTGGTTATCTGAGGTCCCGCTCACGTCCCATCATGGTGGTTGTTTCGTTCGTAATCAGCATTTCATTCAGTTTCGGTAGTTTCTGGTCACCACATCGCTGCAAATCACTTCCAGTGTGGATGTGGCTTTAAAGTTTACATTAGTTTAACTGCTTGTTAATTTATTTGGCTTATTTTGCTCGGCACTGATACAAGTTACCTTTTTTTTCATTGCTCTTCCTGTGTGTACACCCGATAAGAAATAAAGACTAGAGCATGGCTCAACAAAGACCAGAAGGAACAACTCCCTTTGGAGAAAACATGCTCTGGCACCTTCAATAAACAGTTCCCGTAAATAACTAGTTTCAGTGTCAGCAGTAATGATGAGACATCTTCCTGATGGCCTTCTAGGCAGAGTTGAAAGGAAAAAGCTTAATTTGACTTTGGCCAATAAATGGAAAAGGAAACTGTGGGGAAAGAACACAAACACTGGACGGAGGAAGATTAGAAACCAGCCTTACAGACCCATTAATCTAAAGTTTGAGGAGTTGTGGTCAAAACAGAACAGAGATTCGGAACAAATAGGTGCTGGAGGAGCTCAACAATAACTTTAAAGCATGGTGAAGAAATCCAATAGTTTGGTTGCAGAGGGGGGGGAAGGTTTGTGTAAGAGAAACTATTGTTGAAACAAGGGAGGATATTGCTCCATTTTTCAACACGAGCCATACCCTGTGGCGATGCCAGTTTCCTCCCACAACAGGAAAATGATCCAAAACAAAGCTCCAAACTAGGTAAGAACTATTTCAAGAAACAGTCAGCTGGTATTCGGTCTATGTCCAGTGCAGTCACCAGATCTCAGTCCCACGGAGCTGTCGTGGGAACAGCTCGACTGTATGGTGTGTCCAGACATTTCAACTTGTGGGTGGCACTTCATGCACAGTTGGACAAATTGAACAATCCTTTGTTCACAGCTAGAGGGAGAAACCGAGAACAGCATTAGTGCGTGCTGAATGGCTCATGGCGGTGCCAGACAGCATTGGCTGATGGCTCAGATGATAGCCTTCTGCTCATCCTTCTGGTAAATCTTAGATAAAGCACATTTAAGTTGTTTTAGTCTTGCTGCAAGCCGCCTTGCAACCCACCTCTACTTCTTTTGATGCTGTCTTTAACACGTCTACATGTTAGAGAGTGTCAGATACAAATTTCCTGGGGATGCAGTTTAATCTGCTTCCTTTTTTGAAGTATCTAAAAGCCATTTTTTTTAGTTAATAAACAGGGTTTAACTTTCGCTTCCTTTAACACTGAATGGTGAACCACAGGTAGGGATTTTACTTCTGTAAACTTGTTTTGATGAGAGATGAAATGAAGTGAACATGTGATGATTACACAGGTGCAGGTGCAGCAAAATATTAGCAAAATATACAAAATATTTTTCCTTTCAAAGAAATTGGAAGTAACCACTGTTGACACATTAACAGGTGTTTATGCATTTGTGAATCAGAAGGGGTCAAAAACACGCAGAACAGGTGTTGACTTTTTACCAACTTTCAGAGGGTTAAATGTCAAATGTCCCATTCTGATTATAATTGAACTCTTCTTCACCTTCTCTCTGTCTCAGTCGGAGTCTCCAGAGCGAGAGGAGCTTCGCTTGACTTTGAACAGCCTCAGCGCCGAGCTTCACAAGCTGGATGACATCCACTGGATCTGCCCGCTCATGCAGTGCACCGAGGAGGTGGGATGGGATGCAGTGTTTGTTTGTGTCAGAGAGAAGCCGTGGCATTATCGCAGACTAACAACCAGCAAAGTGCCACAGTGTCACTTCTGTTGCTCAGTAGCAGCCCATCTGCCTTCACTGACGACTTTCACATAGCAAAATATCCCTCACTGTGTACCCATCAATCTCTTATTTCTAGGACTCAGTGAGGAGCAGCACTAAGAGCAGCAGCAGTATGAAGCTTAAGATCATACCTAAGGGGAAGAAGGAGAGAGAGAAGCTCCACAAGCAGAAGTCCAACAGTTCTCTCTCAGGTAAAAGATCTTAGCATGTCAGCATGCTAACAGTTAAACTAGTTTGTTGACCACAGCAGGAACAAATTTATTGTGATCGTGTCCAAACATTTCGCAGTCTTGTTGCCTTTGAAATGGTTGCTTTGAAGACTGGGAGCAGGTTTGCAAGCACTCGCAGCCAGTTGTCGTCTTCGAAGCAACTTTGGTCTGTCAAGACTTGTGCGTCAACACATCAATAAGATGCTGATTAACTATAATAAATCAGCAAATCCTGTTGCCATCTCCATGCACAGAAATTCACATGAACTACTTGCGTTAAGAGTTCAGAACCTCATAGGTTTAAAATAGACAGTTATACATTTCTAAAGAGTTACAAATAGTGATGCAGTTGCTTCAGGACGGCAATTTAAATGCAAAATAGCTCAGGCAGTTTGGAACCAGTCAATTGTATTCCCTATTGCAAAAATAGACTCCAGTTATTTGCAAATCTTGGCCAATCTGTTGGAGAGTGACTGCAGTCAGGAGACAGGTTGCTTCCCACCACAACTTGAGCAATAGCCTTGTGTTTGAGTATTCGCCCAGACAAGGTTGTCAGTTGCAACTCTTGACATCTGTCATTGTCAGCAAAAATATTGAAAGCAATCATTGGGCAACGACCAGAATTTTAAATATTTATTTCCCCCAAAGTCAGAAAGAGTTTACCGTCCTATTTTCGCTGTAGTGTGACTGAGCCATTAGCTGTGTTTGTTCATTTCTTTGGGATGTGGGTTACAGCAATACAAAGACCAAGGTGTTGTCTAGACCAGGTCAGCAACCTTCAACATCAAATGAGTCATTTTAGCCCCTGCTGTCCAACAATGAGAGAAAAAGGAGCCAAACACACGGCAGGAGACGGTTTCATCTTAGAGCCGAAGGTATCGACCTGCGAAACCTCTGGCCTAAGATTAAATGAAACTTTCTGAAATTAAACTGACTGAAAAAGCTCTCTGTGTGCTGTGCAGCAACACTCATGCGTCCCTGTCCTTTATCAAGGACAAACTACAATTCCACTGAGGTTTTGCAATCAGAATACTTTATTAATCCCTAGGGAAAATATGGATTATGTAGTACTTCTTGGTTATAGTAAAAGAAAACAAATACACATATGAATAGTCATGAAAAAAAAATCTTTTCCTTGAACTTTAAATATAACTCAAAGGAAAGGTTAAGTTTGTGTCAACATGCATTTTGTTGACCAAAGGCTCCTTTTCTGTCTTCTTGGGTTTAGCAAAACTAAACAGCTACTGACCTCAGCCTTTTAAACCTAGTAAGGAAAAACATAAATGAATCCATCTTTTATCTCTATTAGCTTTTCATATTAAGTGATTTGATCCTGTCCTGATTTGATCTCCTAACCCAATTCATTATAAATTGGCTGGTGTTAATACAAAGTAGAACACAAGCATATCCAAACCAAATAAAAATTGATGCACGCAGTATAGGAGTGAACAGGTCCTGTCCTGAGAGGATGATTTGAAAGACGGATACGTTTTGGGTTGTTTGGTGCAATAAATGGAAGCGTTAATCTTTTTTCACCTGGTATCTGTCGTGTATGTAAGTCACAGTGCCCACGGTGGAACTATAAAAAGGACCCTTTGACGAGGAGACGGTTCTGCATGTCTCCAGGACTTGGATCAGTTTCTTGTGGATCGGTTACAGCTATACTGAGTCAGCCATGCCATTTAGAGTTTTTCTTTTGTTTGCAGTAGTTACTCCCGCTGGGCAAACCATTTAATTGATTTTAACCACATAATCAAACTGTGCGACACTGGAACCAGACCACAAAGGATCAAGTTTGCCAAACAAACAGCAGCTAGCATTTTTCTTCAATTATACATCAGTGAGCAACAAAAAGAGAGGCGGGGGATGCTGTCATTTTTCAAGGTCCTGTTGTCCTTAACAGCAGTTTACTCCAAGAACTAAAAGAAGAGGCTTTGTCAGCTTCAGCCTGCTTTTATTTTAAAAACACACAGTTATGTGTCTTTGTAAGCAGGGTCAGGTTTTCATTGTTTTCTGTTTCGTCCACAGGAACCTGGGATATCAAAGGTGGGACCACTGAGGCAGATTCTTCAGGCAACTGAAGTCCTGTTAGAGGTGCTTTATTACCGACCCCGTTACCCTGAAAACCAGGTGTGAGGAGCGCCCCTCCTACCCTTACCTCTAATCTAATGCCCATTGGCTTGAGAGAGGTGTTTCCTCCCACTATAGGATTTATTTTATTTTACGTGGGTTGAGGGGGGGATTTTATTTTTCCTCCCCGTTTCTGTTGAATTTTTTTCCAAAGGGCCCTGGCTTTGCATCGCATTGCTTCACCACTGGCGCTCTGCTTCTGGTTTGGTAGATGTGGCCAGCAGCGAATTAAACTGAAATCAAGGCAGGCGTGGAGCAACAACGTCCTTCCTGGCTTATGTTTTTTTTTTTTCTTTTTTTCGTGACCAAGAAATGTGTTTACGTGGTGCTCTCCTTGCATGTTGAGTTCAGCCATATTATTTTATATGTACAATCATAAGTTGTTACAATCTTTTAACTTTAATTGTTTTATTTCGAAACTTCTTGAATCGCCTTTAGACGTTGATTAAGACTGAGTATTTATTCCGTGATGCTACTGCTATGAGAACTCCGACGCAACAAATCAACAAAATGAACAAACTGAAACATCTCGACCTTACTGTCTACTGAACTGGAGATTCTCTTATATGTTGCAAAAAATATATATATACTGAGGAATGTACTTGTGTGGACTTGTACTAACCTGTGAATAATGATGATGTTAAATGATAAATCGTATATGATTTTACAGAGGTTCTATTGTTGTGGTTTTAAAGTGGTTCTTAATAGGCTGTTGTGTGGCTTGTGTGGTCCGAGGCTATGCAGCCACGCTGCAAAAAGAAAAAAAAACTTTACTGTGAGTCATTTCATCTGGCATTCAGCCCTGTGAAAAGATCCGACTGTGGGATTTTTAAAGTACGTTCTTTTGGTTATTATTGAGGTCTAAAATGTGGCTTATGTGGGAGTTAAATATTTCTTCCCACTGTGCAGTTTTTCAGTTCTGTGAACCACTATGAGGCACAGTACCAGATGAAGTGACTCGATAAGAGCAGATATTTTTGGTAGCGTCTGGTAAATGCGTTTACAGAAGGAGGAAGCATCAAGGATGCACACAAACAAAACATTACAGCTACTCAGTGTGTTACTAATACTTTGCCATATTCATGATTGTATATGTAATATAAGAGTCAGTGGATATTTGACTTTGCCTTGTTGTGGTTAAAAGCTATTATTATTATTGTTATTAACATTACAAAATGTATATCTATTTTTTTGTATATCTTATTTTCCCAATGGTAACCTGTGAAGCTGTTCTGGCTTTGCTGCTTCCCCCTTTGACAAACTCTTTGGCCACCATGCATATAATCAAGCCAATTACTATTGTTATGTGTGTCCCCGCATGCATACTTAGCCTTCGCCTCACAGTGGATATTGCCTCATGAAAATGATTTTTTCTTTAAATGTAAATTTTTTTTTTTACGTGTTTGTTCAGACCAGCAACATTTGTGAATGTTACTTTTGTTTTAAACCAGGCTGGTTGGAGTTTAACTGAAAAGCAGGAGTTAGTTTAGCAAAAAAAAAAAAGACAAACCACTTACTTACATACTTACACCCTGCGTATTGTAAATTTTGTCAAGCCGTGTATCAATAGTGTATTATTTGAGTACCTAAATTGTTGTTCTGCTGTTTGGAAATCCCTGAAATCGAAAATTGTTCCTTCACAATACTCCAGAAACTTGTTAACTCGTTTACTGTTTGTTTTTTTCCTTCTTTTCCTACTAGCCTAAAAGTGAAATACACGATCCAACAACACGCACATAAAAAAATTAATAATAAATGTGAGGGAAATCTGTTTTGTTTGAAAAGAGAATGGCCAAATGTTGGAATATCAGAGTTTTAAACCACCAAATACTCATATCAATTACAGCATAAAAAATCCTATAATCATTTCAACCCACAAGTATTTCTGTGCAACTAGGAATTGCAGTAATATTCAAGCCGACTGGTCCTGTACATCCCTACTAGAGACGGTGGCAATGGATCCGATAATTGCTACTCAAACAGTTGTTAAGCAATCAAATCCAACTTTTGGCAGGATTTGACATCTTCCTTTATACATCTTTTTTCAGAAGCAAAGCTAAATTTGTAAATAATAATAATAATAAAACATTCCTCTTGCCTAGCAAAAAAGTAAATTTCATAAAATTTTTGCTATCAGCATATAATAAAGAACATTCACTAGCTAACCTTTACCTAAGTTTTAATGTTACAGTACAAGTTAGCTATACTTTTTTTTTTCTTTACACTCACATTTTCACATTTATTGGCCTGAACTACACCATGAGACATAGTTACTGCCAAGTGTTTGATTGTCAGAATGTAAGAAGTAAGAAAATTAAAACAAAATGAAATACTAGCTAGTTTTAGCTAATACTAGCTTTTCAAGCTAGCAATATGACGCAGTGGTTGTTAGATGTTTTTTCATAAGAAGCCTACATAATCTTAATTTATAACTAAACTGCTTTGAAAACTAGAAAAGGGACAGAAACGTACATTCACAATCTCACTTTGACTCAGGTCTGTTAAAATAAAGTTGTTTGTGCATCAGCTTTGCTTCATTTACACAGAAGTGCTCGGTTGTTGAGTTCGGACATCATTTTCCACATTTATCAAACTAATCCTTTACCAGACAGAATAAGTGTGAGGCGTTGTAGATGTAGGATTGTGCTACTGTATCCATAGTGTGCCAGCTTACGCTCTACACCTTAGAGGCTTTCGTGGTGTTGTGCCAAGTTTGTACTTTTGTGGGTTATGAGACATACAATAACGTGCGCGTGATTGAGCGATGGCGCTCACATGCACTTGAGATGCAGGAGTTGTTGTATGTCATATATTTCAAAGTTTACTGTATCTTGCCTTGCACTTTATCAAGAGGTTAACTTGATTGGGGGGTAATCACGTGTACGTGTGTGTGTGTGTACGCTAAGATTTCACGTGTTTACAGGGTTGTTTTTTTTTAATCGATGAATGAAATCTTTATTTATGAAAAATGTATACGGACATAAGTGTTTCGATAAAGTGTGATATATGTAACCTATCACAAAAAAATATGAATATATGGAGCTGTATACACAAATGTTTATTACATTCGTGGCGGTACAATTACTCCAACAGCAGCTCGACACCATTTGACACCAATGTTATTCGTGATTGTGTCATTCTACTATCACAGCGATGTCATCTAAACATCCTTAGCCCAATTGGTACGCTATCCCAAAGAAGAAGGAAAAAAAAGAAAAAAGTAATACTAATTTCAAACCAAAGTTATTTAAAATGTAATCCAGTGTTATTTACAAACTACTAACACAAAGAAGTTGTTCAGCTTGTGTTGAGCCTTTTTTTGGGGGGGGGGTTGAAATTTTTGTGTATAGTTTTTGATTTGGTTTGTGTTGTGCTGAAAATTACTGCAAAGATGTTGGGGAACATAATATATGGAAGCCATTTTGGGACAAGTAATTGCTTATTTATTGCTCTTTTAATTAAATATCTCCTAGTTTTGTTTTTTCTTTTATAGGGTTTGTTTGTTTTTTTAATTTTCTGATGTCGCAAACTGAAACTCTTCCCAAGGAGTTACGTGAAGCTGAAAAGAAAAATGCTAGCAAAGGAACTTAAATGAATCCACAGATTACAAACACTGCCATGTTTGTGCAACAGTATTCCATAGATGACATTTGTGAACGCACCCCTGATTCTGAGCAGCCTATATATTGAGACAGTGCTGGAAGCCAGACTAGATGTTGCACGACCTTGTACGTTGCGAGGTGTTTTATTGTGTTATCATGTGCAGTTTGTAACAAAGACAAAGTCAGTGCAACCCTCTGGAGATTAAATGAATTATTGAAGTGTGAATCTTGTGTGTTGTTTTATTTAGTAACTGTGATTTGTGGTGCTCTTGCGCCTTCGAGTGTTTTTATTCCAGGTTGACAAAAGAGTCAAGGCCTCGGCGTGCTTTAATCAAAGTAGGTCACAACTAAAGGTAAAGACTTAAATAGTATTTTCACTATTGTCTACCCACTTAACTTTTAGGCACTGTCTCATTGCTTGATTTTTCTCTTTGATTTTTCTATGTATATTTTTACACTTGATAAATCACTTTGATGTCTGTGAATAGTTAAAATTATCTTTTAGTTTTTGGAGCAGATTCTTAATTTCTGTAGCATTTTTTTAATAGCCTTTTTCTTACAATAACATGCTTCTGCAGCACAAAGGAGGGAGCTAATCGTAGCTTCTGCAGATTTATCCACTGCACATCTGGGACGTGAATCTCTCGTTTCACCACATCCCCAAGCTGCTCCATTTTATTAGGATCTGGATCTATGGAGGCCATATCTCAATCTAAGTGAACAGTGAACGTAGCTTTGTAAGGTGATGTGTTACCGTGCTGGAACAAGTTCCAGAAGTTTTGGTCATAAAGGAATCGGCATAGTCAACAACAAGACACAGGTAAGACTGTGTTGTTTAGATAACATCCTCTAATAGTACACCAACACCACAGCAGCCTTATAGAAGCCGGGATGGAGTGATGCTTTCTTGTTGTAGTAAAACTGGGGACTCATCAGACGAGGCAACATTTTTCTTATACTGTCCAATTTTAGCAAGCCGGCGTGAAATGTAGTTTCAGTTTCCTGCTCTTAGGTGACAGAAGTAACTCCGACTTCTGGGACTTCTCCAACAAACTCCCGCATCAAGGAGGCATTTTCACTCACAAAACTACCCCTGATATTTTCTCGCCTTGTTTACTAGCCACGCTTGCTCTAAACAATTAGCCCACATGCTGTATGTTCTTTGTTTGGCTGTAGTAAAGCCAGTCGGTGAGTAATACTGTGTAGGCTGCTCTCACAGATGTACAATAGGCTTATAATAATGAAAACAAAGTGTGGAAATACAATTTAAGTATGACTCATGAACTAAAGTCTGACCTAAACTGTTTTATTTACAGCACCAGTGGATTAGCTAATTATTCATTACAGGCTTTTGAAAAAAAATCATTAATCTTTCTGCTTAAAGCCCAGGGGACTTGTGATGGATATCAAGTCTTTATAACATTGATCCAGCTATTTATCTGTATGAATGTAGCCAACAGTGGTGAAATGCTACCAGTCGGTACACATACAAAATGAAACAACACCCCCCACAAATGTAAAAGTAGAAACTGACATAGAAAACTTTATTTCTTCTATTGAAGGTACAGTTTTGTCTTTACATCATGTTTTCCATATCGTGGTCATTTAAACACGTCTCATTGGGGTTTGTAGTGAGTAATTATTATTTCAGAAGTAAATATGTCCTATGTTATAAAAATCTCTTTTGATTTTCTATTTCTAAACCACAAAGAAATCTGACGTTTCTCACTCTAGCTCTGGCATGTCTTCATATCCTTCCTCTTCCTCCTGCCTCCTCTGCTCTTCTAGCTTCTTCCTCTCCTCCTCCGCCTTCATCCGCTCCTCCAATGCCCTCTTCATCTCCTCCTCCACCTCCTTCGTCTTTAACTTCTGCCTCTCCTCCTCCTCGTTCTTCTTTTGATTTTCGTCCTTCTCTGCCTTTTTATTCTTGGGCGTGTCATAGGCCCACTCCTCGTCCGAGTCACTGATGTCGTCATCATCGATGTCCCAGTCGGGCTGGTACGACTCGTTGGATTCGATGAACGGGTCGTCTGCGGGCTCGGGCTCAGGTTTGTAGTTCGGGTCCTCCAGTTTGCCCCAAGCCACTTGGTCGGCCTTGCGGAGGTTTATCTCCAGTTTAGATGGGACCATATTGACCGAGCTGTGCTTTACGTTGATCACCTGCAGGTAAGAGAAATTCAAACTTTGGATGGACAACATTCAAGCGCAATCTAGTTTAAATGTGTTCATCAGAAACGTGTGAACTGATAACTAACTAACCACGGGATAAGCTAATGATTATGATCACGGTTATATTTTTAAGAAAATCTAGTTGCAACTGATTTACTTATTTCTAAACTTCAGATTATGTTTAGGTGTTCACAGCACTCCACTGCTGAGGAAAGGTCCATCCAGCGTAGTTAGTCGGACACAAAGTCTTTATCTACCTCTTTCTCTCCTAAATACTTTTTTCCAACCACAGCCAGCAAAACCTGCCAAACAAGAGTCGGGCGCTTTGTGTGCTCACCATCCTCAAACCTCAGTCCATTCACTGATCTTTGAACATGAGCTCAAATGTTCCAAGTGTAAGTGGGAAAGGCGATTCCCAGCAGACAGCAGATACTTACCCCCCAGAGGTGGAACTCTTTCTTGAAAATCTTATTGTTCTCAAACTGGATTTGACACAAGAGCTAAAGAGAGGACAGAAGACAGAGAAACGGTGTAGGTCTTATTGCATAAATGGCTAAATATACAAATCTGTTAATGAAAAAAAATCTTGAGTTAGACCATGATTATTAGTAGGCTACTGGGTATAAAATTAAAATAGCACTTCTTAGTAAAATTAGTAAAAAGCTTGAAGACGCTTGGCTTGTCTGTCCTTTTCTATGGTTTCGACTTCCGTAATCAAAGGTAGAGTACAACCCTGTCCACATCTAACAGTTCAGTTATTGGACATCGCTTTTTTGCTCACAGTCGGTCAATGCAAGTTTACACTACTCTCCCGAGAACCCCTTCGTGGTCACTTTGGTCGCCTGAGAGAAGTTTATCGGTAATGGTTATTTCACCCTATGTCGCCACATGTCGCTGAGTTTCATTGACTTTCGATGCTCTCTGGTTGCTACGGTGTTGCTAATATTTTTGTTTTTTTATTTATTATTAGCAAAGTTAACTTCATGTATGCTCAGTATGACCTGAAACTGGCGATTGAGCTCATACAGTCACCAGGCTGCCACTGTGCAGCATACAAGGACCAATCAAATTTCTTTTGCTAACAATGAAGGACTTCAAGAAGTTGCAGCAATCAAGTTGTCATGGTGATGCTGAGGGTGGCTGCGTTCACTCGCAGACAGATTGGTGACAGTTTGCAGTGAATGTGAGTCAGTCTGTTAATGAGTGCAACTTTTCTATGACGCATCTCTTTGACCTACGGACGTTAAAGCGCTGATGTACAAAAGTAATTTAGTAAAACCTGTTACATAAATGCAGTCACTCTAATACACAACATACACATTGCCATCTTATTGTGGTTGATAAATTATCTACATGTGCATCATAGACCCTCTTAAAAATCACTACAATCTCAGAAAGTGTTACAGGATTGTCATAAATGACTCATTTTTGGACCTCAACAGGAAGTTGAGCTAAATCTCATTAACACCTGTTACTGTGCTGAATCCTGATTTGTTAACAGTTAATTAAACCACAAATTATTAGAATAAGCTGCTTATTAATGAGGTTGTCTCATTGCAAAGTCATACTAGATCCAACCACATACGCTGTGCGTTGTCTGTTTCATTAAACTCACCACCGTCCGGTTGGCCTCTATGCTGGAAAACTCTGGGTTTGCGTTCTTGGCGTAAATGGTCACGACGACGCTGTTGCCAGTCTGATGCCAGTCATAGCGACACGCCACCTTCTTCTTGTCCTGCAAACACACACGTGAACCCACACACACCGGTGAGCTGCACAGCCAGACTGCTGCGAGACCGAGGAGCGACTCGAAGGCTGATAATCATAGTTATCAAATCTAAATCAAAACATCCCAATGAAAGAAAGAAACCTTTTTATTCCTGCCCTGGCTTGAGTGGTTGGATTGCTTTAGCGCTCTTCAAGGACATTTGAATTTGTGGTAAACATGATTTGTTTGACTTGAAGTTTGACTTGTTTTTTGTCTGCACTCACAGATAAATCTTCCCACTCAAGTCTTTGTTTTATAGTGATCAAAAGGACGAACAAGTGAACTGTGCACGCAAAAATAGGTCACTTTAAAGCTTTTTTTGATGTTGTTGTCAGCCCTTGGGATCTGTTTTCCTTTTTCTCTGCAAACTTTGATCCGATCCCCGGTGTCCCACCAGCAGTTTCTCTAGTACATTCTCCAGGTGGTGCATGTACCTGCTTTGGGACCCAGCGGTGTTTCCCCATGGTGCAGCCCTTCTGGTCCAGGAAGGCGTTGAAGTCTGTTGTCTTGATGCAGCAGCAACTCCAGTACTTGTACCTAAACAACAACAAAAAAAGAAAATACAAAGAAATGGTCACAGTTTGTAAGAAACAAGCCGTGTCATCCTGGAGACAACAACAACCCTACGTGATCCCCATGAAATGAGACTAATTCAGGTTTTGTTAGGAAGCTCCCCAGCAGTAGGAAGCCCAGCGTTACACTTAATGTGATTTAAAAGCAGCGCTTGCAGTTTATTTACTCTTAAAGTCTGTTTGTAATGTTGCAGATTTGCTTTAATTACCAATCTTTAATTAACTCTCTTATCTCGACGTGTTTATGTTTCTTGCTTTGCGTGCACGGCCTTCAGTTTTGTTTTGTTTGCGTCCCTCCTTTGTAGAAGTCAGCTAATTGTTGTTTTTGATACGAGCTATGCAAATAAAGAATGTAATTACGGTTTTGTTACAGTGGATTAGACTTGTTTTTGTTAAAAAAGAAAAAATCTCCAGTAAACAAGTGGCAGGGTAGAGTTTTTGTTCTTACCCCTCGTGGAAGACGGGAGCTCCAGGATGGTGGGTGCAGACCTCCATGTCGGTCTGTGGTCCTTGGTAGACCTAAACACAGAAACATAGCACACAATGCAAAGACCATCGGATCAGTTATGGGGACGTTTGATAATATTAACGATTTAGGCATAAAAGATTACGTTTTTCTTCCATTTTTAACAGGGCGATGTCATATTTTCTGTCCAATAAGCGGCGTTCAGCCATATTTAATTGTAAAGGCAAAGACCTTGAAGGGTGAAGTGAAAGGATAGCTCCCTTTTATGTCAGCACTGTTTGTTAAATATAAAGCAATTAAAGTTAAGGTCATCAGTTCGTTCGTGAATCATAGTACCTTCATAAATAAACATCAATCCTATCCTCAGTCCTTTGATGGGAAGAACTTCAGGAACAGAGTTCATTTCATCAACAACCTTTTTTGTTTTTGGAGGAAAACAGTATAGTGATACAAACAACAAAACGGTGACTAAATAAAAATGAGTACACAAGGAAATCTTCATCTGCCTTATGACAATCAAAGTAGGCGAGTAGTAGCTTCGATTTCTGTCCTTTCAGTGACGTTGTTGGCTCGATTTCATTCAAGACTGGTCTGTTGGTCCTCCTAAATTTATAAACTCAGTCTTCTCACCACATCTCAAAAATACTGATGATTTAGTGACTGCGCTGTTTTCTTATAGTTCAACTATAGGTGACCATGAAGGAAATCAAACTGTACGTAAGCCTTCTTTTCTTGTCCTTAGATTTCTAAGATATTATCCGATGATTTCATCGTTGCCTTGATGTGGCTCATACGTTTTATTGATCCTAGCAGGTTAAAGTTCATGATCATTTCTATATCATTGCCTTCTATGTCGAAGGTGGCACCAGTGTAGTTTTTAGTTCAGGACTTATTTAAATTAACACTTATTAAATATTAATTAAGGTTCGATCATGTGATCAAACTGAATTACAAATGTGGATTGCACAACACTGGACAGTATATTTCTTCATTTCCATTTAATACTTGTACAGCTGCTGTTATTGTGTATATATATTTATATTTCTTATACATTCTTATATATTTCTATACTGTGTATTTGTGTATTGTGTATTTTGTTGTACAGTTATTTTATTTTCAACTTTAATTTATATATTTTATTTTATTCCTTCCTATTTAAATTTACCCTTTTTAATTTTCATATTTATTTCCTCTCATTCATAGCCTTTTCTTTTTTCTTTAGGTCACGAGCAGTTGTGTAAGCATTTCACTGCATATCGTACTGTGTATGACTGTGTACGTGACAAATAAAATTTGAATTTGAATGGGTTTAAAATCCAAAAATAATTTGAAAGTAAAACTAAAGACTTAAAAAAAAAAATCACCTGTGAACGTGAAAGCTTGGTGTGGTTTGTGAACTGTGATGTTTTACTGTATTTAAGAGGGTTAAAGGTCAAAATGATGTGAAAACACAGAAGCGATGTGTGTGTCACCACTCAATTCTCAGTTTCTCCACTCACTGCCTCCATCTTTGGTGACTGATAGTGATGTTGCACTCTCAACCCCTGGGTAAACACTTTTGATCACAAGTCAAGTGGTGGAAGGTAACCAGTCTCCAAACACTTGCAATCACGCTCAGAGAGACTGGTTAAGGTTTACGAATAACTACCATCCAATTTATAAATGCAGACAGATCACCAGCATGTTGCCATCAGTCTGAGTGGTCTTTCTGCAGTAGGTGACTGGATTCAGCTGGCTGCCAACTGGTTATATTCCAGTTTACGGTCAAGACTGCCAAGCACCGATGTCATCTGGCAGTTAAATCTCCATCCTGCTGCAGCTATTTACAAATTTGTGTTTCAGATCTGTGAGGTTCTGTCCACACTCTGGATTCAAGTATGAATTTCTGTGTATGCAGATGGAAACAAATTAGCCATTTTCACTCATTTATCACAGTTAATTGCCTGATTATCACAAACAGGTTGCATGTAATTGCCAACCTGATAACTGATTACAGACCGACTCCGTCTTATTGCACTTTTATCATCGTCTTGACACACAATTATTTTCAAGCAGAGTATTTATAGTTTTGTGCTCAGGAGTACAGTAGCAATCCCATATATCCTTATATTTTTATGCTGCAAAAAGAAAAGAAAACATTAAAGTAGGTAGAAGCCTTGCATTCACTAGTCCATTAAAAACGAAAAAGCAATCACTGGGCAAACAGCGCCCCCGATACCTGTAGCATACTGTAGTTATAAGGAAGCAGCATTTTTCATAGAGTTCTAGTAAATATGAAAAGTCAGTCAACTGTTTGGAGGCTTTACTTTTGTGTGTTTTCTCTACATTTGAGGAAACAAAGAGCTGCTACAGTTAGTACCAGCTGATATGTGTTGTTGCCTGCTTTGTGCACTAGATGGCGCCCTTAATAAACTTTACAGAGGCTGAAGCAGAGGCTTGATGGCCTGAACTCAAACGAAAGCGCATCAGTGAGGCTGCGTTACTGCCTGGGTGCATCTGAGGGGGCCGGGTCAAGTTATTACAAAGCTCCAACGCCGCTCCACTATGTCGTGTAATAAATGGTTAAGAAAGCTGCCACATGTGTGTATTATGATGACTACTTTAGTGTGAGTCTTTTAAAAGTTGTTAAGTCTCAGCTTTAAGTAGTAAGTAAGTAAAATTTATTTATATAGCGCTTTTCACAGATGAAAATCACAAAGTGCTTTACAACACAGGAAATGGAAATATAAAAACAATACAACAGTAAATAAAACAATGTAAAACAATAAAACTATAAAAACAGCATAAGAAGAAATTAATCAAATGATTTTCTACATAAAAATGTCTTCAGCTGTTTCTTAAAAGAATCAGTGGAGTCCGTGCAGCAAAGAGACAGTGGGAGAGAATTCCCCAACCGTGGTGCCACAGTCTGAAAGGACTGATAAGCTCAGATTCAGGCATTAAATCACACAAATGACAAAAAGACACTCACTGTTTTGCATCCTGCGTTTTTGCAGCGGGTCCCGCAAATAACAGCCTGACTCTCTGTTGGAAAAAACAAAAACAGAGATAAGACACTAACAAGTCCAAGTTTTATTCTAACAGAGCAGTGAGAGTGCACGCAGCTTTGATGTATTGATTTGTGCTGTACTGAGATCAAATTATTCTCAGTGTGCAGACATTTTTTCCCCTCTTTTTCAGAAACGTGCGATAAAACTGGAAGTGTGCAGCACATACTTAGAAAAAAACTACACTTGTCATTTGACGTGAAGCTTACACAGCTGCTGCTGAGGTGGTGGAGGGCGGTGAGAGACTGCATTCCTGATATTTTTTCATTGTATCACTCTGATCTGGAGTAAGAGTGAGACACGTGCACTCCTGGATCCACGATAAACCCGCCTTACCGGCTCATTCTGACTTTAATTGAATCCTAAAAGTTTACTTTTCCCTAAATGAGAAACACCTGCTAGTGTAGCGTCAATATTTCAAACTGTTTCCAATACACGTCGACTCGTCTTTCACAGATATCGATTTGACTGCGGCGCCTCGCTTACTTTGCCTCGTTTAAAGATTTACGCACCCGATTTCAGAAAAGTCTCAATGCAGAGCTGATTGTTTTGAAGAAAGTTTATTTAAGTGACTTTGAGGTTTTTCCCACACTAACATCTCTAGAGTTTAGAGAGAATGATGTGAAAGAGAAAATCCAGGGAAAAGCAATTCACAGGGAGAAAATGTCTTGTTGACACCTGAGCAGAAAGATCAGTCGACTCAAATAACCACACTCGTCACAAGCAAACTATGCAGAAGAGCATCTCTGAACGCACAACACGCTGAACCTCGAAGCAGAAGACCACGCCAACTATCTGCTGCTGTCAAGTTAATATGGACCAAAGTCTCTGAGAAGTTTCCAGCAGCTTGTCGAATCTGTTCCAGGAAGAGTTAAAGAAGCTGTGAAGGCAACCCAGCGATAACGAGGTGTACATTTAAGTACTGAGCTCAGAAAAAAGGTCAGACTTCAGACTGCTTATGGGTCTGTATCACATCAGTCAGCACGGACATCCCTAACATAGCTTCAGAAGCCCCGCCCACCTCCCGTTCAACCCTTCTGTTTGTGAAGGAGGTTGGCTCAAAGCAGGAAGCACAGGGATTATTTTGAACTGTGAATCATGCAAAGCTGCTCTATCAGAGTTCAAAAAGTTAAAGTTTCATTTCTCTGTACCACCCCTGAAGAAACAACACTGTAAACCAGGGGTGCGGAACTCCAGGCCTCAAGGGCCGGTGTGACTCGGACCCGGCCTTTTCTGTCTACGTGGGCTGGGCCCTTCAAAGACCGGCCCACGCAGCGCTAGCTCAGTAGGTAGAGTTGTTGCCGCATGATCGGAAGGTCGGTGGTTCAAATCCACTGCACGGCTACCCTGAGGTACCCCTGAGCAAGGTACCATCCCTACACACTGCTCCCTCTGCAGAGGAGTAATTTCCCTATGGGCACTAACACATACACATTACACACATTACACATTAGAGGGCCGGAAGTTCGAGGCTGTGAAATGGGACAGTCTAGGCTTCAGATTCCAGGCCTCTGGAGAACTTCAAGACATGTTGAGGAGGTAATGTAGCCTAAATCAATTGTGTTGGATGAAGGACACATCTAAAACCTGCAGGACACCGGCCTGTGAGGCCTGGAGTTGCCCACCCCTGGAGTAAACGTTTGTTGTGATTCTTTTAAACGATGAGCGTTTGTGTACCTTTCTTCTCGTTCTCTCCTCTCTTGCTGATGTCCAGTTTCTCCAGCGCCTGAGCCAGCGACGCCAACACCTTCTGGGGAAGTTTGGTCATGGGCTCGTCTGAACTGTGCACGCGCAGAGAAATGAACACACACACACGTTACAACAGAGAAATGAACACACACATACACAAGCATGAGCAGACTGACACACAAGAGTTACGCAGTGAATAATTTATTCCAGCCGTAACCTCACGGTGACCCCCGTGACCTCCCCCCCCATGACTTCGCTGCACAGATAAAGCAAACAGGGACAAACACACAACGTGACAAACTCCAGCGATCACACGCGCATCAGAAAAAGGTGGATGCTGATATAAATGAGAGCTGACTGCAGATCTCAAACACACACCTGGGTCTCTCCTTCTGCAGCATCTCTGCAGATTTGGGGCCCTGATAGATTATCTCTCGGCCTTCGGCGTGTTTAATCTCGCCCTTATCCGACGACACCTCGGGCCTCAGAGGCTCCTGGGGTTTCACGTCGCTGTGGCGCCCGCGGGTACAGCCCTGCGTTCAAAACCACACGGGTCACTTCAGTCATGCTCAGGTAACGAAGCTCTGGATGAGATTCCAGATCCCACATACCTGATGAAACCTTTCGTGCTCCTGTGACAGCTTCAGTTTTTCGGTTCTTATTAGTTTGTTGCTTTGTTAAATACAAGTCATTTAAGCTCACACCAGTGACTCCAACCTCGCTCATCTTGGCAGAAAAACATCAAACATGCAAAATGTACTTTTTTGCTCTTACAGTGCAGAACTGATGATACTGATACAGACTGTGTAAGTATTTGGTAACAGCTGAAACAATGTACACAATATTTTTGTACTCACGTTTTTGTTTTCATTGATTGTTTCTGTCACAAAAATGTAAAAGATTCAGGTAATTAACCAAACTAACTTGAAATTTTGAGATAAGTCGATATTTTGAGATGATAACCTGAAATTGTAACTTGCGGAGCGCAAAACTTTGAGGGGCAGACACGAGCTTCCATACGTTAAAGACCAATTAAATATATTGTGTACATGCAACTATTACCAGCAAATAAAAGTTCAGTCTTCGCTCTGTCTGGAAGAATTATTTGTGTATTTATTTTATGTATTTACCTTTTTCAGTGGCTAAATCAACCTCCCATATTGGTTTTTACATCTTTGTGTACGCTCTTCATCTTTAAATGCCATCTGCATGTCCTGGGCTGAAGATGAAACATCCTGATAACTGGGCAGCAAATTTTCAACATAAAACAAACATAGATTTCCCGCTAATTAAGCCTTCACTCATCATTCAGAGCTAACCTCTCCGTCCTGCATGATTAAGCTCATTTTAATGGTTGAAAAAGTATCATACTTCATTACAACACTGGGGTTTTAGTTGGTTTAAAATAAATGTTGGAAATGCCCGACACTAACTCTCATTAGGTTTCACTCCACTGCTTTTGCTGCCACCTGATTAAACATTCATCAAAAGAGCTCCATGTTTTCTCCTAATTTATTCCCTGTTTTTTTGGTACTTTCACCATGACAAACACTTCTGGAGCGTGGACCCTGAGCTTGTATTACCTTGATGGAGAGAAACTCAGAGAAGTCTGTCGTCCTTTTCCTACAGCAGGACCAGCCCTGGAGACACAAACAAGCAAACATGTGATTAGTGTTGAGTTTTATTCTCCCACTCGAGTCAGACTCTAAGAGGAGAGTTTACCTTCAGTGCATCGTGGAAGACGGGGGCTCCCGGGTGGAAGAGGCAGGAATCTTTTAGAGTGGAGATAAAGACAACATGAGTCTGCATATAGACACTCACTGAGACCCCAGCTGCTCACAGGGTCACTGCAGTGTGGAGGTGCCGTGTGTCCCTTATAAGGAAGGAAGATGGCCGTCTCTCTCAGCCACGCTGTCTCAGACTAGACCGTCTCTCTCACACGGACACAACTTCTACTTGATGTCACGCAAACCAGCGCGTGATCAGTCAATCTGTCACGATCACAGGTTCACACACTGTTCATGTTTAGTGCACACAATCTGAATTTGAATCGAGTCCCAAAACATTAAAGTAAAACTATTCATGGGTGCTCCCTTTCAAAATAAAAGTGCAGAGCTCCTTTTAAAGGTGGCTGAAAATTTAGACGTCATCATCATCATGAAGGAAATTCTGTTTCTTCGGACAACCTACAAGTGTCATCTCACACCCAGTTTTCTTCCACTTCAGCTCCAGGTCTTTGATAACAGGATGACTCGGAGTCGCAGGTTTAAAGTAAAGGAGCAGACACATGCAGGAGGATCTTACCATCCTTGTTCTTGTCGGGGTCAAACTTCTGCCCACAGCCTTTGTTGTAGCACAGCAGAGCCATGTTGGCCTCGTGGACTGCGATGTCTTCTTCTTCACTGTACAGTCTGCACTCGTTCGCTTGCGTTTAGATATGTTCCTTCACACCGGCCGTGTCTCCAGGTCTTAATGCCTCGGTCGGGTCTCCAGAAGTTTCTCCAGCCAGGCAGAAAGGAGAGATCCAGAAGGACTCGTCGCCTTGTGGAGAAGTGAGAGATAGAGAGGGGGGTCTCCGTCTCTCTCTGGTTCAGGCCTGGCTGAATGAAAGATAAAAATAGCAGCTCACCTCCCTCCTACCCCCACGCCCCTCTCGCAATTTACAGCTGTCAAAACTTATCTGGGGGTGGGGGCTGACATTCCTCCCGGTGAGTGTCGGCTGTCACAAACAGGCCTGCCGCGGCCCGGCAGCAGCCACAATAGGACTGACAACTCCTGGATTTCCTGTCACTCTGTGCGCTGGATCCACTGCAGAGACGGCAAACCAGTGCTCGAGACGCTGACAGACATTTTAATTCCACCCTGTGCTGAAACTTCCTCAGCGCTTTTAAGGTGATTGTGTTCCACATGTGACACTGAGTTAATAACTGGTCTTCAGGGAAGATTGTCCACAACACTTTGGAGCCCGCCTAGTTCAGGGACCCCTAAACTCATGTGACACGAAGCCATAGGAAGGGAATACTTAATCCCAGTGTGTCCCAGCACCATGCCACTTCTTTTGTGTATATTTGTACCTCCACAAGACTACAAGACCAAAGCACAGCGATTTAGGCGAACTTATAGTGGGCTTTCATTCGTATAACATTTTGAAACTGGGTTTTTTTTTTTTAACGTGCTAAAGATATCAAGAGATGCCATCATGAATGGAAGTGCAGAGGATTTACAACAAAGTGCAAACCACTGGTTACACTCAGGAACAGGAAGTCCAGACAGATGAAACAAACTTGTTTCCAGTGCGCCACATCACCCGTCAAACATGGTGGAGGTGTTGTTATGGCATTGGCACATATGCGAGCCAGTAAAAGCAGGTCTTGAGTACTCAGTGACGATGTGACTGCTGACAGAAGCAGCAGGGATGAAGTCTCTGCACACCTCACTCAAGCAACTCATGAGTTTCTCAAGATAAAGAAAGAAAACTACTCCAAATCAGTCACCTGCTCTCCAACCAACAGAGCAGCTTTTTAGTTACTAACCACAGGCGGAGAGACCCACAACCAACCAGCAGTTAAAGGTCTGTTAGATCATCTCAGTGGAGGAAATGCAGCATCTGTCGATGTTCCCGAGTTTTAGAGTTCGGGCTGTGATTGATTGCAAAAGATTTTCATCCAACTATTAAAAACAATCCTTGTGTTTAAAATGAGTTTGTTTGTACAATGACTTTAATTAAAGTCGGCACTTCAATCACATCCCGACTACAACAAACTGTCCTGATACTTATGGACCTAACTGCATCCGTGTGGCAGCACAGCCTGCTCTCACATCTCCCTGACAGGACAGTTAATTCAGCTCAGGCTAACACGGTGCAGAAAGGCATTTATTTATATGCCGGCCTTTTGTAGTTTGCTCCTAAAATATCTTTCATCCCGGGCACACTGAGAAACTGCTAGCGACTCCAGGCGACAATAAATTATTCACTCGAGACAAAACACTGCTGTTTGTCAGGCACAGGACTTTTTAAGTGATTTATTTCCTACAAAGAATCAGGAATAAGAAAAAACCCTGAAATATGACCCAGTGTATCAGCGGCAGCATCAGCGAGCAGCCCTCGATGTGATTGTGGAACAAATGTGTACAAACGCTTTCATTATTCAGGGCTCAGCGGGAGTCGGGAGGTGGGAACACGTTGCCAAATCCCTCGCTGTGGGAGCGTTGATATCATGGCAGACAATGGCGGAGCAAATCAGAGGCGTTTCACGCTAACGTGTAGCAACAAGAAGAGATTAGAGGTATAGACTGTAATCAGACGTAAACAAAAAAAACAACAACTATAGGAACTGGAGAGGAGCAGAGGCTGGAGGTTTCCCACGGTGTGGGGATCTTTTGAGGCTTTACTCAAGTTTGTTTGCATCTTTTCAGTGAGCTTTAAGCATAAACGTAGATTTACCAGAATAATGAAGGCGTTTATTGTCGTAAATGACATTTATACGGTGTGGTAAATGTTTTCTCAGAGGAGTTGGGTACATAATAAAAGAATGCTGAGGAGGCAATGTGAACTAAAGGGAAGAGTTTAAACGAATGCATTGCAGATACGCAGTGACGCGAGGATGCTGCAGGCTGAAAACAGAAGGTTTAACTGCATTGTGGCTGGTTAGCAGGATTCAGCGGTGTAGAACAAAGAAGAGGATAAACATCTTTTAAAGGTGATCATGTGGCTCAAACTAACAGTTCATTTACTGACACTTAATAAACCCACTCTGACGTCCCCCAGCGTTTATAGGCTGTGTTTTTTTACCCATCTCATACTTGAAGGGAAACACTGGGTTTTCTGCACAGGGTGCTGGTAAAGTTATCCAGACAGCAGGCCATACTGACCACAAACACATGAAAAGGGCAAAAAACATGATTGAGTGACTGTTAGCAGCAGGAATGCAGTTTAATCATGTATAAGTTTAAGACTTAATTCAGTTTAAATGTTACACGTTTTAACCTGTGCATAACTACAGACACTGTAAGCATGTTTATTTCTGCTGTAATTTACTCACTTTTGGAGTAAACCTGACCCGGTGGAGGAATGATAACCACATGTTCACAAAGTTTGTCTGTTTCCCCCCCTTATCTCTTCAAGATGATCCCAAACCGCTGCAGTAATGATGAGGTCCGGGCACTGGGGAGGCCAATCCATGACTGATAGTGTTCCACTTTGTGTTTTTACTGCACTGCCAGTGTCTTTGGGATCATTGTCATGCTGAAAAATAAAGGCAATCAAATGATTTCCAGATAGTGGAAATTTTTATGGTCGATCAAAATCTGATGGTACTTTTAAGTATTCTTCACAGCCACCTGCACACCATGTTGCTAACAGCTGTTTGGAAATCACTTTGTTGGTGCAGAAATACTGTTTTATGTGTGTCAGATTGTGCTGTCTTTGACATTTTTATAGATTTAACTGAAGAAATTGGGACAAATGATGCATTCTTATGACAGGGTGCTTTTAACAAATGTGTTATTTGCCAAGTCGTGTCATGTGCAGACAAAACACTGCTTCATCTCTTGAGTTGTGCATGTTTTCTGTGCACACAAC
This sequence comes from Copadichromis virginalis, assembly GCF_057382275.1. Lineage (NCBI taxonomy): Eukaryota > Metazoa > Chordata > Actinopteri > Cichliformes > Cichlidae > Copadichromis > Copadichromis virginalis. The sequence goes on from NC_140620.1 coordinate 34,441,438, forward strand.
TCAAGCGTGCAAATGAGGGCTGGCTCAGGACTTTTACACAGTACAGAAAATGTACATTTTATCAGTGACGTGTAGCATATTTTGCGCTGCATCTGTGCCAAAAAATTATTCGCAGTTAATTTGGATAATACATTTAATGTGACAGGATCTGATCTTATATCCACATCCCCTGATTTAAAGCCCTTAGATGTGGAGAGTGCACAGTAACTCTCCTGCATCAGCAACGAATGTTGACGGTTCAAGCCTGCAGCTGGAGGCAGATGTAAGATTTTAATGTGTGCCTTTGATTAACGACAAACATTTTCTTCAATTAAACACGCTCAAAAAGCGACCGCCGAATCTGCCAGTCTCGATCAAATTTAAGAAGATCGCTGCTGGTAGAAAAACTGCTGAAATATTTAGTGGACCGTTTAAAAATCTCACTTAAAAAAAAAGAAAAAAAAGTTGCGCAATTAAGAAAACACATTCTCAAGCCCTCGGGGTGGCGCAATTAAAAATCAGAAGCTGAGCCGTTTGACACTCGAAGACCTTGAATGGTGAATATTTTCAGAGTTTATAGACTTTTCGACTGTTTGAGTTAAAAGATCACAAAAACACTCGCTTAGGAATGAAAATGACTTTTTATTTCTTTCAAAAAAAAAAAAAAAAAAATAGAGAGAGAGAAAACAAGTCCCTAGAATAAACAAATATACTGCTGTAAAATAAAAGCCTGTGATTTTTTTTGTGTTTTTGCCAACTGTAACATCTGTTTGCCTTTCCATGCTTGATACAATCCATATATTTCTGCTTTAAATAAATAGAAAACATGTACAAAGAAAGAGATGGGGGGGGGGAGGAGACAGAAGAGGAATCAGAGATTAAAAGCTGTACTCTGCTCCGAAAAACATTTGGCATCATTGTGAAACTCATGGCTGATCCTGAAGTACGGGGCAGGTCTGCAGCCCTCCAAAGATTTCTGCATCGTCTGTCTGTTCAGCCTGCCCCCACCGAGTAGCAATCATACCTATATACTGCTGTAAGAACGCTAATATCTTTCAAGTTCAGAAAAATAAAGAGTAAATGAAAATAATGCAGATTATGAGTATGTCTTTAAGCTGTGTTGTGAGTGTGAAGGTGTGCATTTCTCTATATACAGTATAGTGAGGCAGCAATCCGAGGGTTCTTACCAAAAAACAGATGTAGAAAAAACAGAACGTGCACAAGAGATCATCGACTCGACACACCGACTCACCGACACAAAAATGGGGGGATTTACCATCGAACAGCCTCTCTCTTTTTGCTCGTCTTCCTTTTCTTGGGGGGATGGCGGCAGGGGGGTTGACTCTGCTGCGACCCACAGGGGACGCCGCAAACCAAGCAACTAATGTGAGATCTCTGGGACAAGTTCAACCGGGTGGTTACAGCGGCCAAACATCTGTCAGTCCAGACAAAGCGATGAACCTGCCCTTGCGCTCAGATAATCCATCCGCCCCTTCGCGCTGTCGGGGCCGTTTAAAGCAGCAACGACAACAACAACAGGAGGGAATTTATCATGAGCACCACCGCTGCGACTGTCATATCATGCTTTCTTAAAAAGCATGTGTGTGTGTGTGTGTGGGGGGGGGGGGACAAGAAACACCAACAACACAACCATGCACTCCCCGAGAAAAAGAGAGATGGCTCGCCAGAGAGGAGTCCGCTCGCTCAACACCTCAGCAGACGTTTTAATATGACATCAAGGTTTATCCATGTATCCTCCTCCACTTAGATTCATGCTACAACAATGCAGACAGGCGGCAGCAGCTTTTTTTCCCTTCTTTTTTTAAAGTTGAAAGAAACTTTGCAACGTGGCCACGAGGTTCCCCAGGACTGATCCCAGCAGGCTAACAGCAGAAAACAGCGGTCGAGGCGGGAAAGTCTCAGCTGTAAATGTGAGAAAGAGTCTGAATTTGAGGGAAGGTGAAGCACTGAATAAGGCCCGCATGCTTGGCCACACCTTATGTGATAAAGCCGTAAAAACTATTGGCAAGTTGCACTGACGCTAAAGGTGGCGAGCCAGCAACGGAAAAACCACCGCGGCCATTTTTTCTGAACCCACTCAATCTTTCGACATCGGAACATTTTAAAACCAGTCGAATAACCTGATCCCAACTGGCAGCAGTAGGTTCCACTCAGAGAAAGTAGAACAAAAATAACAAAAGAAACGCAAAGACTGCAAAGATTACATTAAAGCAAACAGTTAACCTGATTTCACCTCCACGTCCTGGCTCTCATTTTACCCTTCTTCATTTCAAAGCCTAATGAGACTATTACAAACTTGTTATCAATCATCAGATCTGCAGTTAGACCTCATGTGATTTATTACTTTATCATCCAGGGCTATGATGACCTGATCCTGGATCAGTGCCACGCAAATCAAGCAGCTTTTATTTGTGAAGTGTCAATTTATCACATAAGATTAGAGACAGTAAGGCAGCTGTCCTAGAATATAAAAACGGTCTCATATTGGTGCCAAAAAAAGGACACATCCATTAACAAAATAGTTTTCTTTTTAAAGCTGGGACTCAAAAACACAGGTGGCCCAGAGGAGGGGAAGTTTTGAAGATGGAGAAGATCCAAAGAGTCCATATTTAGGACACAGGGAGCATCAGGAACATCCAATCACAGAATTTATCGACTATTTAAGAACTCCAGGTCCAGCTGCTACTGTTCGCAGGCTTAGAGTGCAGCCAAGATATCTGGATGAATCCTGCTGTTGTTCTCTACAGACCTGCGCGCAACCAAAGCTCAAAGGAGATTGGAAAACAGAACTTGTACTACAAGTTGAAACCAGAAAGCTTACGGCAGCAAAGACCTAAAGATTCTGCATAGTCGTATTTGTTAGAAGCCGTAGATAAGCTTGAGGTACGTCTCTCCAGCCTGCAAGCCGGCAAACATAAGCACGTTTTTCTTTGACTGTTGTGCAAAAAGGCCAATATGCCACATCTCGAAAACAGATTTACACGCAGTGGGCAAGCACGAACAAACGACGAAATCCAAGACAGAAACGAGGAATTCACTGGCGTAAAAAACCAATAAAAAAAAAAAAAAAAACCAAACAGATTAAGTTTCCTGTGTTCTGCTCGAAGATCACTTGTGGCAGTTACTACGTCGTTGAGATTTAAGAGGTGTGCTCAACCACTGGGTACGAATGACATCCTTCTCTGCGTAGGTTTGCAAAGACATTTCGGTGCCTCTCCGCAGAGCTATAATAAAACTAACAGGGAAGAGAGCCAATATCTCGATCAACTGTCCCAGTGATCAGTGGACTCACTACTTTCCATAATTTTCCTAAGTGCCCCTGAACAACAGCTGGTTGACTGACAAACCTCCCAGTCACAGCTGACATCTAAGTTCCAACACTTCTTGGACTACATACTTCACTAGTTCTAGAAAAGCACCATTTCAGCTCGCCCACTTGTAACAAAACACCTGGATATTCAAGCGTCGTGTGATTCGCCGTCGAGGTCCAACCGGAGACACTCTGTAGGCTGCTGACATCATGACTGGCAAATATGATTGGAGATGGAGGGGAAAAAAAGATGAGGACCTCACCTACCAAACACTGCAGAGATGTTAAGGAAAAGCTCGAGAACTACAAAGCCTGAGAGCCGGTGAGAGGTTTAATCTACTGCTAAAAGACTGAGACATCAAGAGAGATAATAGAGCTACAGTTACTGGCGGAGAAGAGGACGGGGTGGGAAAACCTGCTGTGGGAGGTCTTCCACAGGTTTCAGGGGATACTATGAAGAGAGGCTAAGCTAACACAAGACTGCAACAGGAAGCTTCTAGAAGCAGCATCTATCCAACAGCGACAGGGATGAGTGGACAATCTAGACAGAAACTGGTTATTATAGCTATTTTTTTACTTACACATATCTACACATACCAACAGTGACAAACAGGCTAAAGAAGCATCCTAGAGAAAGACCAACTGGACCAGACAGGCTGAAGCGAGATTGTAGAGACTTCACAGCAGAGTGGGCGATGAGTTTGATACTGGACAACCACTGATGGCTGGGATGGAGATGCTGGACTGAGATCGGGAATGGTACTAAAAAAGCTTCAAGTTCATTGTTAGAATGGCAGGAGAGTAACCTTGAGTCTCCCGCCAAAGTGGCTGGTAGATTTGACAAACCTATTATGTTGTAAAACCCTAAACTACTTCTACACACTTCAAATCTTCCTCAACTTTTTCATACCGGAAAGAAACAAAACCCCCAAAAACAACAGCTCTGCTACGGCAGGATAGCCACTTGAGTGCAACATTTTTGCATGTGCATTTTTGCAACAAAATTTGACTTTATAAAAACAAATCAAGCCCATTTTGTGTTAAACATATCGGATCAAGTCTGGCTTTAAATTTGACCCTCAGAAATAGCCCTCGATGAAGAAAAGAAAATACGTACACATAAATGTGTAAGGATACACGTGGACACGAGAAGTCGTTATGCATAAATACACCCACAGTCAAACTCATGGGGATGGATGCTTTGGCTGAGCTGAAGAGTCAAATTTGATCCCCACAGATTCTTGGAACCACTGAGCGAGGGAGACGCCACAGGTTCAGTGTCGCACTTACAGCCACTCACTTTGATTCAGTGCAATTAAAAGTGAATTCAACTTGATTCAGTAACATTTAACTCACTCTGTGCCGCTGTCATCGATCACTGGCACATACTGTGGATCTGCCAAGAAGTTGTACCTAATGAAACAAAGCTCAAATCCTTAAAGACTGGTTGATGAGCTGATGAAGAAGACAGGAAAAACAGATACACACAGATAGATCCAACTGAGGCAGAAAGTCAACAAACCACAGGCTAACAATGCTAATTAACAGTGAGAGATTAAACAAAAATACACTTTACCTATTCCTAAACTGACCACCAAGTTGAACACAATGTACAGTTGGAGGTCTCGTCACACCAACGTTTGACACAGCAAATGTCTGCTAATTTTTTAAAATCAAGTTTAACTGTTGTGTTCTTTGATAGAAAACTGTTGCCACCAGGATGTGTTTGGGGGAGAAGGGTGGTTCTTCTGAAGCCTGTTAGAGCATTTATTCCTGTACTGCTGTCTAACATTTATGGAATAACTAAACTTAGCGCTAACCCTTTCAAAAACCTGAAGGAAGTCCGGCCTCCTTCGTTCCGATGCCCTTAAAGTTCTACATTTTGGACTACCCTTTATTGAGCTCAACAACAAGTTTGAGAGTCAATAAATAACTTTGAGCCATTTTTTTGGAGCATCTTTGACTTCAGGGTCTAACTTGTAAAAGTCAAACTCAGGTGTAAGACTGCTCCTCTCCATTGGCCCATCACAGCAGCTGCACCTTTATTCCAAAGTCAACAAACCACGGATATAATTTCTTCAAAGTTGTCCTTCAAAATTCAAGGATGTTGCAAACAGCGACCATGATTAAAATTTGTCTTAATAACTCAACATTTTGAGTAATGCATCTCGAAACTACAATATACGCAATTCAAAATTTTGAGATAGCCCAGAATTTAGTCTCTTTTGGGCAGTTGTTACATTTTGTCTGTGGTAGAAACAAGCGTCCAGTCTCCTGATGCCCTGGATGATCTTTTATTTTTGTATGTAGTAATGGGAGTTTTCGTTTGAAAACAGCACTGCTTAGTGACTTAAGGAAAATTGCTAATGGTGCAGCTCTGGATAAGTTTAACATAGGCCAACCTCATGCTGTTGTAACTTATTAGCTACGTGCACAATTCCTTTCCTTACCGTTTCTCAGAGTGAAAACTTCAAAATACTACAGCTGTATTTTCAGTAAACCTTTAGTTTACTGTCTAACAGATCTCTTTAATCAATGTATTTAATTTATTCAACTAAATTTCTATAATAATTTTTAGAAAAAATAAACTACCCACTAGAAAAACAAAGGATAACAAAAAAAATCCCAAACTACCAAATTACTATCTAACTGCTATTAGCTTAGTTTTGCTGTGTCACTTTCTGGTGTGACTAGGCCTTAAAACATAATTTCATACAGTGCTAGCATGCTGTGCCTGCTAGCTCCCATCTTTCTGTGTGTATCTGTAGCATTACGTGGAGAAAAACAATGCTGTATGAGTAACAAAGACTTTAGCTCAAAACCCTTAACAACAAACGCTCAATTACTATTAACAAATGCTTCAACAAATCGCTGTACAAGCCCCGATAACATTCAGGAGAAGTTGGCGAAGAAAAACTGACAGAAAAATACAAATATATCCCAACAAAGCGGAAAATTACAGGAAACACACCGAAGAGGATTTGCCACTAAATCTCTTGCTAAGTGGACGGTTGTGGACGCAGACAGGGAGCGAGGGTGGGGATGGAGAGGAGGTCCGTGGCAAAGGTATTGTCTGAAACAACTGCTGAGCACACACGCACACACACGCACACACACACACAATAAAACAAACACTTGTCTTCTCGTAAGTGCTCCAAAGTTGCCGTTGCAGGCGAGCAGTGACCCACAGAGGACAAAATAGCACCAGTATGAAATAAAGCTAATTCTGCAGCAGAGACTCTCACAGCAGTCAGACACATTTAGCCTGACTGAAAACTAGAGGTAGGATTTCCTGAATCCCCTCTTCCCTCCTCCCCGTCGTTCTCTCTCGTCCTTATTCCCTCTCCTGAAACATCACTCCATCGATAGGAACACAAATCAGACAATAAACAGAGAGAAGCTACACACACACACACACACACACAGGTGCAAAGAGTTGTTTCAGACAACGACCAGCCAGGATAACATCTTCCCCATCGAACCCCTGCCATCGCTCAGTCCATCCTTTTCGTCATCTTCTCTTCCTCTTTCCAACTTGACTTTTGGTGTCAGCCCGGTTATCTTGTGTCAGTCTGTCGTTTCAGCTTGAGCAAATCATCCTTCCGTCCATCTCATCATCATCCTCTTGTGTTTGTTTATGCTGTTTGTTTGTTTGTTTGTATGTATGTTGCTTTTGGCACTCTGCTTCCCCTCCTGACTGGATTACATAAACTGCATCTAAACAGACAAAGAGAGAGAACATGACAGGAGAAACGGTTTGTTTTGATCACAGAGAAGCCCTCTGACACTCTGCTCTGACCGCAGTAAAGAATTTCTCAATGGGAAATTACACAAAAAAAAAAAACTGAGGGTGAGGAAAAATGGCAAGATAAAACGAGATAAAAAAAACAATACAAACAAACTTCTATGAAAAATACCAGCATTTATAAAAATTGCTGAATAATTGAACTTCCCCGGCCCTCTTAAAAGCTATCAGATGAAAACACAGTTGACCTGGTGATCATTCTTTACCCTGTCTTCTATGCATTTGTTGCTTTTGAGATGACTTTGTGTGCCAAATGTTATTTATGTACTGCTGGTTTTGTTTTCAACCAGTCTGCCACTCTCAGGTTTTCTGTGGGTGACTCAAGACGACACATCTGTGTCACAGGTTGGGAGGATTTTCTTTAAGGAATCAGGGGAAAAACAAACCTTTTTTTTTTTTCACTATTTTTCACAAACTACCTGTGCTCGTCTTTCTATTTCAGTGTTTCCCTTTTACAGTCGTGTTGCAAATTTCTAGCCATCCAGCATCCTGGAGTCACCTCTTTAATGTTGACCTTAAATCTGGTGTTGTGCCCACGAGGTGCCCATTTTCACAGAAAATATGCCTCTTTTCTACTCGTACCTTCTCAGCTCGACTCGACTTTTACGATTTTCAATTACGTGGTAGTAGCTGTTACTTTTTAGTACCTGATGGGCCGAGGTTCCAGTCTGAAAATGTGAGGTCAACAGACTGCATGTCATCGATTGGTCACTCAGTAGCGAGATTGAAAACAAAAACTGCCATTTTTGAAGCTCTGCAAGGACTCAAATGGCTCCACAAAAACCAGAATCGTGGTGTCGAGTCTGACAAAAAGCCATAGACCATCAACACCATCACCTCGACGTCCTCCATTGTTGCGTTATGATTGCGATGCTTATAAATGTCATAGACTTGCGGAAGCGTTGCTATAACGACCCAACACATATTGAGCTGGTACTCAATTATAATGGAAAACAACTGAAACACAGTTGATTCAAGTAAAGCCAAGTATGTACCAGTGGAAAGAGGCATAAAATGGATGGAGCTCCTGGTCGTGTACAGTGAGGCCAACGAGGAATTTAAAATTCTTAAAATTTTCATTTTAATGTCTTTTTAATGGACAGCAGGGGCTGATAACTGGTTCTAAACCCCCCCCCAAAAAAACAAAACCCAAAATCCACAACCAACTCATAAAACCTCATAACTGATAAAGTGTCACTGATCAAAACAGAAATCTTGGTAAGAGCATGTTGTTGCATGAACTTCCTGTTTTGCCACCCACAAAGAACGTGAGAATTTAAACTGATGTTGTAATCATAATAAGAGCAGCTCTGTTATTAGCAGTTAATCTTCTCTAAGTTGGTTCAAGCCTCAAGTTTTGAAAAATTTGCATGCAAATTCATTCAAAACTTTCTGAGTAATCCTGCTAACACACTGCCAAACAAACACACCGAGCCTCGCCAAATTATTAAGGTCAGGGTGACTTTGAGTCCAACATTTTCAATCCCGTCATTTAATTTCCTAAAAGTAATCAGCTGTTAAGATGTTAAAAATGTATGAGAGTTACCTGGGCTCCGGGCATGGGTGCGAAGGGGTTAGTGGGTCTTAGAACAGGCTGGTTGTACATCATTGGCTGAGGAGCCATCACAGGTACCCCACCCATCTGACCCATCTGGGGAGGAACCTGGACAAAGGTAAGATGCAGAGAGATGTTTGCAAAGTAAAAATTAAAGAAAGAAAGACATAAGGTTTTAAAAAAATATTTTGTTATACGCAGTAATGGAAACAAGACAACCAGCTGCTCAGCGGTGGCTAAGCACGGAGCAATCATTTTAAAAATGATTTCATCACCCAACAAAGTCTGTTTTCAAGCTCATTGTGTTTAATCTGAGGGTGAAACTCCTTTTGTTTTACAGGTGAAGTGTGCCAAACATTACACTCTAGGTAGTGGGACAGTCTTCAGCAGCTGAACATACTGGCGCCTTGTAAGGAAAATAAGGTGACTGGAGTTCTTTAAATTTCGTGCAGATGTTTCACGTCTCATCCAATAAGCTTCTTTAGGTCTAAAACCAGAAGGTGGCAAGTCCCAGGCATTTAAACCCTCCTGGGAGTTGACCCACTATGAACCCATTAAGACCTACCATAGAACCAAGTCCGCGAGAGTTATCTTTATAATTTTACATGCTGTAGTGCCATTTTTGGAAGTTGCTATACATCAATATAACCGTTATAGCCCAAATTTTGATAATATCTATGCATTAAGTCTATAATAACTATATAAATTGCAAAAAAGTGCAATAAACTACAGAAAATTGAAAATCGCTTTTTTAAATTTTTTAACATATATTTCTAGTTAGAGAAATTTAAGAGGCTTATCCCTCAAAACTGTAAATACAAAAAAGTTGCACAAAATAGTTTCTAACAAAAGGAAATTTATTTTGAGTGTCTTCATAGTTTTATTTTTGAGATACACCAATTTTTTATATACTGCAGGAAAAATGAAAATAAATATTACAATGCAAATTTACAAAGAAAACAGCAGGTGCATCAAAATAAACTATTTCCAGCAGTGCAATTTAAGTTCTAAGCATCCCAGAAACAATACAGAAAAGCACAAAGCCAAATGTGACTTTTAAAAACACCAGTACAGGCTTATAAGGCCCTGAAGGTAAAAAACTACATTTTCCGCGAAAATGTCACTTCTGATTTTGGGCAGGTAGGCATACAATAGTTCGCGCTGACGTCTATTCCAACGTAGAAAGTGTTATGAACAGTTGATCGGATCAGCAAAGCGTGTTTCTGGAATATTATGTTTTTGTTGCTGCAAGTGCTTTTTATGCAAATTTTGCAAAGCTATATGTGGAAGGAAACCGTGACCTAGGACAAACTGATGGCATAAGATGTAAGTACAACAACTCCGGTTTCATATGCCAAAAAAATTATTGTGCTAGCTTAACGTGGTTCCGGTTCTACAGGGATTTGAAAATAGTTATGCAAAATGGAGCGTGCCCGCTCCGACCGGTTTTAAAGGGTTAAACATGTGTCTCATCACATGTGCCAAGCTGTGAAAGAGGGAATGGGTCATTATCAGCAGAGGTTTCAGGTGAAACCACTGTGAGACCTTGCCCCATCCTATCATGTGACCCACTGAGGTCACATAACCCAAGTTGTGAGTGGGGGTTCAGGCACCTGGGAAGGGATCTCAAAACTAGATGGTAGGTGGCAGACTGTCATAGGCCACCCCCTCGGTTCAATGGTGGTCGTTCACAGCGCACATAGATGGACTCATTTACTCCTCTTGTCTTCTCTGTCCAATGTGAACATTGGTCCCCTTGCTCTCAAACTTGGGTGTCCACGCTAGTTATGCTACATTTGAAAACACACAGTTTAATTAATAATACAAATACAGACTTGCAGCTCTAGTCTCCATATAAATCTACGACAGTGCCCCCCCAGGCATGTGTGGGAATATGTTAATATGTGCATGCTTACCATTCCATACACAGGCACTTGCGGTGTGGTCATGGGGAAAGCCATGGGAGCTGGAGCCTGGCAGAAAAACAGAAAACAGGTGTCAACTATCAGAACAAAAGCACCTGACTCAAACATTTCATGGCTTTTGTCACATACGGCTTCAAGCCTTCAAAAAATAAAATAAAATAAAAACCTCACAATAAAGCCTACTTTATGTGCAAGGAGAGTACATTTAATGCTCAAGTATGTGCACATTAGGAGCACAATAACGCAGCATGCAGTAGGGGTACTTAGTGGATTCCCACTGAGTGCAATCATTACCACTGCTTTAAAAAGGGGTGGCTCAATAGCACAGTGCTCACTTTGCAAATCAAATCCACTACAGCTGAACAGGCTTCAAATTCGATGTGACGGGCAATTTGTAGCCATCGTTTACAACCCACGTGTGTCTGCGTCGCCGCCGCCCGACTTCTGCTTGACAAATTGGTAATTTATGGGCGCGAGCGTCTGCGGTACATTGCGGTATCGTGTCGGCGAATATCCTGGATGGAAGTCAGTTTACAAGATGATATGGGCAGGTGCAGGGCGGCGTGCCTCTTGCACAACAGTAGAGGAGTATTAATATCAACAGATGAGTTACTGACAGAGCCCATACGACTTTGATGTCTGTCAAACACAACCAGGAAGCACCTCACTGGGTTTTGGGAACACCTTATAGCGTTTGCACTCTCCTCATCACTGCTCTGCTGCAGGTCAGCACCCGCTCACCCCACTGTTTGCAAAAACCCATTAAAAACAGCTGCCTTCACAGACCTAATCCATCATCGTAAATGAGACAACCGCGGCATTTTTAACACAATTACAAAGCCTCAATCAAACTGCTGAGAGAGACCGGTAAAATATTTCCATTAAACACAGCAATTAGCTGCATGGGAAAGTCATAGCAGGCTTACGTAAAATGATGAGCTACATGAGCTAAGTGAGTGCACTTGTGGGTTTAGTTTTGTTATTGGCAAAAACACAACCACCCCAGCATCATCATTTAATTGTTATTTATGCACCGACACCATAAAAAGGACCTGCTGTGGTCATTTCAAATGAGGCACGTTGACTCTCGGACTCCAGCGTAGCTTTGCATGATTTTTTTTGTGTCTGTTTTTGCTACCTCTCCTTTCATGGCCTGTCTAACTTTCTCTTTTGTGACGCGCTGCTCTTTGCAAACAGACAGTTTCATGCGTGAAAAGTTCCCACAGATGTGGAGAATCTCTGGATTAATTTGACACATCTGAAAAAAATGTGACACATAACCGTCAGGCGTGTTCACGAGTTGATTTATTTGTCTTTTATGACAGATATTAAGATAATGAACAGTAAGTACAAGTCAGTGTGACACACTGAGTTTAACAGCCCGTGCATAAAATCAGAGAGCTCAGATTTGACTCAGAGAAGGAATATCTTTCAGTTTCTATTATTTCTAATGTGCCTCACGCGCTGTCTTTGGCTGAAGTTAAAGATATTCTTGCTCATCATTTAAAAAAAAAAAAAAAAAAAAAGTGGCTCCAGGTAAAATTGAGTTTTTCCCCTACTTGCATTATCTTGATGAAATGAGAACATCTGATGTGCCTATTTAATTTTAAGTCAAACTAATGTGACTGCTCCACAGGATGATTTATCACCTCACTCGATCTGATTTGATTGTGCGCGCTATGCGAGCTTTTGACTTTTTAAAACTTATGAAAACTGAGCCGAAGTCATTTAAAATACTCAGAAAACTGCATCTGAACACTGAAGATTTAAAGTGATTTATAAAAGGAAGAAGATGGGTGGTCCCAGTGAAGAGCACGCCTACCTGACCTTTTCCACCTGAACCACGAGTGAGAAGCTTCTGCACAGATGGTTACAGAGCAGTCAGCTCACTAACTTTTAATGGTGTGTATGGGGATTGAGCAGGGATTCCCAAAGTGTGGGCCAAGGCCCCCTGGTGGGCTGTGAAAGTACTGGAGGTGGGTCGCAGTATTAACAGTAATATCAGTTTGTGTTTACAGGTAATACTGCAGTATATTTCTAACTAACCGGGCAGCTCACGCAATTTAAAGATATAAAACATTTGAAGAGGAAAAAAAGGTCAGAGGTCAAACCTGTCCTGATATTTGGATGCAAACTATAATGTGACTTTTACAACAGTGTCATTTTCTAAATGTTGCCAATACAAACAAAGGCAGCAAGATTTTTTACGCAAAGTTTTAAAGACAAGACATTTTAAAAAAGCTTGACCTGATTTGACCTTGAAGAGGTCGAAGGTCAAAAGTAACACAGTATTTAGAATCCCCATCGTTCCCTGTATGCCAATATATTGCCGGTACAAACAACAGCAGTCAGAAACAAATAGCTCTATATACCATCATTATCATGTTGACCTTTCACGCCAATCTATTGAACTTGAAGGGGAGGTCAAAGGTCAAATGTGAGACTATTTTAAATCTTTCTATATATGTTAACAAATAAAAACACAATTTCCATGGTGAAGATAACAAGTAAGCTAGCCAGCCTTCTGCTACTTTAATTGTCCGTCTGTTATTTTTCCAGCGTCAAACAGCTTTCTGAGCGATGGCTGCCACTTTCAGAACCGCAGTCTCAGCCCTGCAGTGTCATTGCCAGGACTTAAATGTGGATGTGAGGTAAAAGATCCTTGCAAAAAACATTTAAGACCTCTCTGTGGTGATTTTCCACGTTCGATGGCAAGACCCTCAAAATGACCAACTTTGAAGATCTCTCACAAAGCGCAAAGACCTCGCTCAGTGTATACTCTGGTTAAGACGCCCTCAGGAGAAAAGCCAGATAAGGTGAACCTGCGCACCGCCCTCAGGAGATAATCAATCGCAAGTAAGTTCTCGCCTTTGTAGAGCGAGTTGTGACAGTTGCTCAAAAGCATTAATCAAAGTGAACTACAAGTTGTACGAAAAGAAGCCAATTCAGATAAAAAAAAAGACGCTTTAATTTATCCATCTTATTGTGCGTTCAGCAATTGATCAGTGGGTTTGTGGTTTTAGCATTTGAACCCTGATTAAAGATGAAATTGACTTTACCGTCATCTGCACCCGAATCGCTCATTAATTTGCAAACCATCCATCTCTGCTTCCTGTCTGTCTTCACGGCTGCTTGTGCAAAAATGACGGCGAGCATCATTTTTATTCCCTACTTCTTTAAAACACGACAGAAAAACAAAAAGAAACCCAAGACAAAGCAGAGAAGGTGAGACGTGTCGATGCACCGCTGCAGATTCTCAACCGGTGTTTTTGTCCATCTATCTTTACGCCGCCGACAGCTCCTCGGTGCATCGTGTGACACATCCATGAGTTTGTATCCGTCTTTTTATGCTCAATCTCCCGCCTGCTGTTCTATCCTTCACCAGCGTGTCTCCCTGCCTATCTGCGCATTAAATAAAAAAAAAAAAAGAAAGCTGTCTTTTCTCTGCATCTTTCATCCCAAGTTTCAGCTTTCACAGCTGAACTTCTGCTGCTCCCTCTGCCATCTCCTCAGCACAAGCAACTTTCTTCTTTCTGTGCTTTCTAATGCAAACTCAGACTTCTGACCTTGAGTGGCCTGCAGTCTCAGTCACAGTAAAAAAAAAAAAAGAAAAGCAAAGGGAAAATGCTTTTTGATGGCGTTTTTGAATATCCAACCAGCACAGACAGTTACAACCTTGCCCTTCTGTTGAGAATCTCAGACGTGGGAGTTTCGATTATCATGCGTGAAGCGTGACGAGCTGCTTACTCGTGTTACCTGTGATGTCTCATGCAGTTCTGCTATGATTTATTTATTGTCTCATGGATTATGGGAGGTCATCTCAGCTGCGCTGGAGTCACAGACTGTGTATTTTCATTCTCGGGGACAGTAATGAGCAGTTTTATTAATATTCTCTCTCTGAGCTTTGTTTGGTTAAAGCTGATGTTTCTGTCGTGCTGACTGAACCATGCAGAATTTCTGTGTCGTACCGTGTAAGAGGTGAAAAGTTTGTTTTAGTTTGTTCTGCTCAGGGACCCATCACCTCTTTTCCTATTATTGTGCTGCTGAATTAATCCCCATAGGCAATTTCTGTTCTTGCTGGCTTGTCAGTGGGAGTTAAAGGCTGAAATAATATAACACCTTAAGAATTAGCTGGTTTGAGAATTACTTCAACACGTTTTTTTCCTGCACATCTCTTAAAAAAAAAAAAAAAAAAAAAAAAAAAAAAAAGATGTTTCTTGGTGCATCAGGGACTCATTTCAGCTGGATTTTGCTGCTCTGTTGCAGGGTGTTTAAACTCTTTACCCCTTGAAAGTCGACTAAGAGGCTCTTTGTTATTTTTCAACTACTCTAATGATCATTAAACCAAGTATTAACTGAGATATACTGAGGTGTCAAAGCTAGTCTTTAAGGGTACAGAGCAGGTTGTCAGATGCCGACTGTATGGGGGGCAAGAGTTAAGAGGAGCTATTATAGTATATTCTAGTTTTGTTTTGTGTTTGATTCTTAACTCTGTATTATGTCAGTGATGTGGGATATACCTTAAGCTTTCTGTTTGCAAGAGCAGCCAATAAGAGGTAAACGACCTGTAAAGTAGCGATGGCAAACACATACTGCTCCCATTTCGATCTCAAAGCTGAACCAAAGAAACTCCTCTTTCTGTCAGTGTAGTTTATTAACATTTAACTACACACTGAATCCCTGAGACATCTGGATATAAGAAGTCGTCTAAATGCAACAGCAAATCTCTACATGACAAAGAAACACTGCTGTAGTAAATGAAAGAAACACTCTGGGACTAACTTGTGAAAAAAATATCTAAAATGACAGAATCTTCTGTAAGCTCATTAAAACAACATTTTATGAATTTAGGAAAATTTCTTATTTAATTTTCTTAAATTTTGCCTGATGAAAAAAAACTTTTAGAGCAGAAAAAACAGGCACTTTTCTGTCATTTATTAATTATTTTGATGCAGTATGATTAATTTATCATCAGAAAAAGCTTCAACACTTATGAAAATGGCAGGTAGCAAGTATCTGAAAGTATGCTTGCAAAACAGGCCATTTCTTTATATAATGTACAACCTTTTCATAAATCCTGTTCACTGCAGTCTGTTTACCCATGAAAGCAAAGACGTGAAAAGAAAAGGTTACGCCACAACCTCTACCTCTAGGTCTAAATCAGGCCTGAGGGTCATTAAAAGCAACAAATGAGACCAAATTGATACACAGATCGATGTTAATAACTGAAAAGTGTTGTTTATATTAGAGAAAAAAACCCGGTAGAGCTGACTCTCTGTGGCTGTTTGCAACCATTTAGTAACTTGTTGTTAAATCCTTCATCGCGATACTTTGATCTGTGCATCCTGGACCGGACCTCTGCTGCACATGAAGTTTTTCCTTTCATACTGAGATAACGTCGCCATTTCAGCCACAGAGATAACAGACTTCTGAAGCGCCTCAGAGTGGCTCGGTTTGCCGTTTTGTTTCCGTTTCATGGGATTTGTTGATTGAGGGGGGAGAAAAATGTGGATAATAACCCGATGAACGGCTGACAAATAAATTAGACGTGGATCTTTTAAAAGACACCCAGAAGAATGGCACTCTTAGGTTTTAGTAGGGAGAAGGAGCGCCTTGTTCTAACTTCCTCACATCAATTTGCTTACATAAGCAGCGCAGACTATTACTTTTTATCACAGAGGTGAGAAGGTTATTTATGATAATGGTGCAAGAACAGAATGAACTTCCTTTTTTTCTCTATTTTTTTTAAATAAGCGTCTCCGGGGAATGCAAGTGAAAGAAGAGGTGACAGGGAAAGAGATGAAGAGAAAGATACCCGGGAGAGGACGTGTCTGAGCAGCTCGTTAAACAGAGATAAGTACTTACATAACTAGTATAGAACATTCCATTCTGCATCAGGACGCAACGAGGAAAAGGGACAAAAAACAGAGAAAGACAAGAGAGGAGGAGGAGGGAGAGGAGGCAAGGTGATGAGATGGGAAAAAGTGGGGGAAAATGAGCGGGAGATGATGAAAGAGGGTGGCAAAACCGGTAGAGTGAGGTAAAGATGAGGAGAAAGTAAGGAGGAGGAAAAACGAGAGTGAAAGATTAGAAGCACAGGAAACAAGCAGAAAATAATAAAAGAATGAGGGGTCGCGGTGCAAACGTGCAGATGTCAAAGGCAGGGCGAAGAAAACAGGACGAGAAGATGACAACGCAACAAAAAACAAAAAATAACAAGAGTCGTGATAAAGCAGAACACGAGCCAACGAGGGAAGGAAGACGAGTGGATGACGGTGCAAAACGAGCGGACGAGGAGGATGAGCGGGACAGGAAGGAGAAATTAGAGGGAATGACAGCAGAGGTGAAGCGGACAGCGAGGGAAGAAAGGAAGAAAGGGAAAGATCAACAGGAGGAGAAAATGAGAGAAAGAGGGGAAGAGGAGGGTTAGTGACAGTTTGTCCACGTCAGCCAGAAACTGCAGTCAAGAGATCAGGATGACAATCAGGAGCTGCCAGGATCAGCAAACGCACACAAATAACCACACACACACACACACACACACACACACACACACACACAGCTATAAAATGTACCGAGCTGATACAACAAAGACACCGCACAGACATGCACAGATATTTTCACAGCGCTCGGTGTGAGAAGTGCCACAGTTTTAGATTAGATGCATGTCCTACAAAGTGTTTGCAAGTTCCAGTCAGCTCGGCATCACGCTGTATGTTTGTGAGAAGCCAACCGAAATATTTAAACTGATTTTGTCTCCAGCACTGGCAGAAACATGAAAGGAGGCCAAATTATTACACTGACATTTTGGGAACTTTCGGGCACAGAGTGAAATGAGAAGATGCTACATGCCCTCGCAGTGAGGACGTGGATGTGTTGGATCTGGAAAGAGCCCCTGTGGCTGTACGACCCCACCCTGTTCATCAGCGCAGATCAAATGTGAACATCTTACTGCACAAGGAGATTACTGATTGGTTTGCTTCCAGACTCATGCTACGTAGAAAGGCAGGATAAGTTTTGGTTGGATCTTGTTTTCAGAAGTTGTCAATACATTTCATCAGTTTTTGTCGCCCTGCATTAGATTTTATTTAGCTGTCGTCTCGTTTATGTCAGGGGAAAAAAACTGAAAACGATGACGGGAATTACTGGTCAACGAAATAGATTAGTTTCTGCTGGTTTGATTTGTGTAACATGGGATGTTGGGCTGCCACAGCCGGGTTGAAGACATGAGTGTACGGTGACATCTGGCGATGATGTCAGTGGCGGTGGTCAAAGTCACCAATACGGTGGATGCAAAGTGTCCTAAAGCGTGATTTTAACTTTTGCAGGAAATCTACATCCTAACTTAACGAATTAACCAGAAACAACTCTTTCCCCCACAAAGCAACCTTCCACGCCAATCAAGTCTTGTGGTATGTGTTGACCCGACGTGTAGTTACATTTATGTAGAAGGATGTGGTGCAGAGGTAAAATGGGTTTCCGGAGGTGTAACTTTGAGGTCTGACAATTTAAGCTTAAACCAGCATTTCTGAGATTGGTCAGCAGGGGGCGACTACTCAGGTTGCCAGAAGTTATTCAGTTCTATGGAAATCTAAATGAAAACTACCGCTGTGTCTAACTGCTTTATTACCTCAGTAAACACTTTCTGTCTAGGTTTCTGGTCTCAGCTGTTTGTCTCAAGTCTTCCTGTTAAAAGGGAGTTTTTCCTTCCCACTGTCGCCAAAGTGCTTGCTCATAGGGGGTCATGTGATTGTTGGGTTTTTCTCTGTTAGTATTATTGCAGGGTCTAACTTAAACCTTAAAGCGCCTTGAGGCGACAGTTGTTGTGATATGGTGGTGTATAAATAAAATTTAATTGAATTAACTGAATAAGCCACTTAATGATTTTCAGTTTAGAAATTATACTTAGTGTTGGAGGTTAAAAAAAATAAAAAAATCATACTTCTTTTACATTATTTTAACGAGCTGACCTAAGCAAAGAAAACTGCTAGCAGAGCTTTGACTGTGGCATCTTCTCATCGACCAACCGCATTTCCCAAAATGCCGTGCATCAAACAACAATAAAGGGTCTTTCCCATGAATTTTTTTTCGTGACTTTAACAATAACTTTGGTTTATCACAACTCAAGTCTCATTTTCGTAGCTTGGGGCATCATTTATGAAAGCTGGCAGCAATTAAAGTCATTGAGGATAAGAAACATGATGAGACCGGATATTAAAGCAACAGATTTGTAAGATTATCAAAGACAATTAATAACTCGCTGTGGGGGATATTTTGTTGGCACGCTTTGGGCCCCTTAGGCAGGCAGATGCTCTGATCGTAGTGAGTATTGTTGCTGTCCACGTCCATCCCCTTATGATCACAGTGTACCATCTTCTGATGGCTGCTTCCAGCAGGATAACAAACCATGTCTCAAATCATCATCTCAAACTGATTCCTTGACTCCACAGTCACCAGATCTCAACTCAGGAGAGCCCCTTTGAGACGTGGCAGAACGGAAGATCAACATCATGGATATTTAGATAACATTTTACTGAATTAAGCAACTCTGAAGGGAAAAGTAACTCAGAACTAGCAAGACCTAACAAAGTAACCAGTGAGCTTTACTTTCATTTTGTTTTTTGCTTTCTTTTCCAAACTTGCAGCTTTGTTTCCCTCCAGTCTACCCAACTGGGTCCAGTTTGTAGCTGTTGTGGACATCTTGTGACGTTGTTCTCAAAATCTGAGCTAGTTAACTTGGTTAATCTAAAGTAAAGCACTAAACAGGAATGATGCCAAAAATGCCAAATGAGAAGATAAGATTTGTTTTTGTGATAAACCAAAATTATCCAAGACTTCCAGGACTTACAGACACCTCGATGGACGCCTTTGGGCAAAATGTTGAGGTTGCACAATTCTTTATAGCAGCTGGGTATTTGTGCATGTGTTGGTCTCCTTACCACATGTGGTACAGGCATGGGCTGTGGGGCCATGGGTGCTGGGCTCCACTGTGTGGTCGACATGGTCTTATTTTGCCAGTTCTGGCCGCCCGTCAGCTTCTTCTCTCCCGGTTGGTTCCACTGCATATCTGGCCTGTGGAAGTCAAATGGATTCAGCTGTTTAATCTCAGGTTTAGTTATCACATAATTTGCTATTTACGTTTTTCAGATCTTTAAAGTCTAATTCAATAGGCCACAGATGTGTGTGCATATTAAGCAGTTCATAATAAATTTGCTTTCTGAGATTTGTGCTGACAGTTTCCTGACCAAGAACAGCTTAAAAGCGTATATTTGCTTTTGCAGAGACTACAGGCACAATTCAGGAAAGGCACCATCACGACTCAGCAAAACTTACTTTTTGGCTGGGGTCCCACCAAACTGCAGATCTGTGGAGAGTTGGAAACACAGAAAGTGAGTGATCGCAGTTAAGAGAGTACAATGAAAAGGGAGGCAGGAAGGAATTTCAGCCTCAGATGCTGTTTTTTTCCCCTCATGAAAAGAGGTTCAAGTTTCCACAAAGAAATAACAAATTCCAACCAAACACATGAAGTTAAAGAGGAATATGCAGGCTCACTTCTATGTACAAGCAACAGTAAACTTTAATATGTCCTTAAGAGTCTGAGAGTACACTGCAGGCACGTATTCAAGGCCAGGCATTGCATGTGCCACGTTATGTAACCCAGTTTTTCTCTCGTCTTTGCTGGTCTATTCACATGAATCTCAACACTCACTGCCCACGAGGTTGGCCAGAGACGAGTCGAGGTCGTTGGCTAGCAGCTTTCCTCCATGATGGATGGCCACTTGAGGGGGAGGTGGAGGAGGTGCGGTGTGTGTGGGAACTGTAGGCTTTAACAGGTCTCCGAGAGCATCAAAACCTGAAGAAGAAATCAAGGTAAACAAGCGAGTGAGATGGGTGTGCAGAAAAACTGCATTTTTAATAGGAATGGCTGCTAATAACAGCATACAGGCAGGCAGAAAGACTGAGCAAAAAGCAAGATCAAGCACTTCATATTTAATTTAACCGAGTGGCAGACTTGACCGCTGATGAACCTTTTCCCTCAACAGCAACTGTTCAATTACAGATTAGAAAACTGTAACTAGGCACAGAAGGCCTGTCAAGCTTTGGATTTCTCCATATGCCAAGTCAATAAAGAGACAAGGAGCAAAAGGCTACATATATATCACTCTGTTTGCCTGCTGTAATGTGAGCTGCACAGCTCAGCTACAGTAGTAATCAACATTTTACTAGCCAAATTGCATTTCGTAGGGTTACTGTATCAAGAATATGGTGTAGTATTTCTCACCGACAGCTACCTCTGGAGATGTTACAGTTATCCTTCATTGTAGCTACAAATCCTTAAGTCTTTCTGGAACCACGCTACCACACACGTTTAATGTTAGCTTAAGTGTCCTGGATGCTACTACGCCCTACACGCTGTTAACCCCTCTATCCCACTGTTCACTGGATGTGGGAAAGAATACATTTGATGTAAACAGTCTAGCAATGTTGGCAAAGAGCCCTTTGTTTACTGAACACGCTTACTGGTGATACACAGAGAGCCTTTTTGTAATCAAACTAAGTCGTTCATGGTAGCTTACTTGTCCTAAATGCTAATTAGATTGCAGTTACAGATGTGAAAAAGAAAGTTTTCCCAGGACTGAATATACCCTGTGATTCAGCAGCTTGTAGAACTGCCTTTATCAGCAATAACATGAAGTAATCATTTTCTGTGTGGCTTTGAGTCTCTCACATCAGTGTGGAGGACTTTTAGTCCGCTCTTCTTTACAGCGTTGATTCAGTTTGCAGAATGTCTGCCAGACAGGTGGCCTCACATTTGACTCTAGAACACTTTGGCATACAGAGGAGTCCATGGTCGACTCAGTGACTACAAGGTGCTCATGTCATGTGGCTGCAAAAAGCCCCTCTCATCACCCCTCCTCTATCGTGCCCGACAGTTGGTATGAGGTGCTTGTGCTGATATGCTGTTGGGATTTTTCAGACATGGTGCTGCGCAGCAAAACATCTCCACTTTGGTCTCATCAGTTCAAAGGACATTCCAGAAGTCTTGTGGTTTCTGATTTACAAACTGTGATTTTTAGAGAGAAAAATCACAGTTTGGCCTCCGTTCCAAACAAGCAATACTTCTTCAGTCTTTTTCTGATCATGCTGTCATGAACTTGTTAACTGAGGTCAGCAGAGTCTGAGATGTAGTTCCTTTTTTGCAGTTCCTCTGAGCATTGTTTTACTTTGGGTTGCCAAGAATACCATGTTTACCTAACCCGAACAGACAAACTAGCTTCTTTAATAGCAGACGTCTGCTTAAACTTGTCCACCTATATCAAAAAATGACTGCATTTCCATTGAAATCTGCAGCTGTTCTCACTGTGAGCTGTATTATGCTCCAACGCAACAACAAAAAGTTCGACAGGCAGAATTTACCAACTTACTAAAGGAGACGGGGGACTATCAATGGTAAGGCTGAAAAAAGAAAAATAACATCTAAAAGTTAATGAGTGAAGTTCACGCTGGAGGACAAGACAAGAAAGTTTGGGAACAAACGTTATAAAGTTTCTGTATGAGTGAGAAGACATTTAATCCTGACTCTAATGAGAGCAGGCTCTTGCTTTCAACCTAATTTTTCCTACTCTTTAAATACATCAACTTATGGCTCGACCACTTTAATGAAGCCGAGCTGGACAGTTTTGATCTGAGAATATTGCTGAGTTGGGCCTCCTTAATATGAACCTCAATCTCACTGCTAGCCTCTCTGTTAATTGAATTCTTTCCGACCTATTTTTAGCATTTACCCACACGGGGGGAAAAAAGCAGATAGTTTAAATCAGATATCCTCGACCTAAACCGCTCTTTTTTTCTTTGCCATGTAGCAGCTTCAGTAGCGAGCCTTTAATCCCTGACTCGGTAGCTTGCAGCAGTTGTTCCAGATGATTGATTTATCTGTTTGTAGTCGTCATGTACACACTCTGACTGTGAACAGTGATTAGTTTGGAACATGCGTGTGTGCTTCTGTGTGGGAAAGTTAACTGAGTTTGTCTCTGATAGGTGGAAATGACAGGGTAATTTCCTGCACTGGTGTGGAAGTGTTTGCGTCTAAGTGGCTGCGTTAACAGCTTCTCATGTCAGCACTCATTCAGCTAATGGCTTAGCACAGGTCTGATGGTGGGAACCTGGAGATGTGATGGTGCATATTCAGAGGAGGAAAAGGTCAGCATGGCTAAAACTATTAAAAAAATATCTTTCATTGAAAGATGGAGAGATGAAGGCAGGAGAACAGCAACAAAAATTAAAACAAGAATGAGAACAAATGATTGCTCTGCTGCTAAGGAGAAAGGATGAAAGTAAGGCAACTGATGGTGGAGAGGGGAAAAAAACGGAGGAATAATATTTAGTTAGGAAGCGGTGTGTGGGTCTGACAGTGGTGCTGACACAAGAGATTCAGAAAGCACTCTTCCTGCTAGCTTAGCAGATGAGAGAGAAAAAGGGAGAGGATGGAAAATATACCGAGACAGAAAGAAGACTGGAAGTAGAGAGAAGAACGGGAATTGAGACAGAAGGGAGATCGAGAAATGAACCTAGTTTTAAACACTGATTTCCCTCCTGTGATAAAACGCTTTGTCAACACAGGTGAGTTTATATTTCTTTATTTCTGAAATCGTCACATCAGTAAAGCACCACTGAATTAAACTGAACCAAGAAGCGACAGATGAACGGAACAAGCTTCCTCAGTAGATCACACAACACTGCAGGGCAGCAAAAAGAAGAAGAAGAAAGCAGGGATGGAGGGAGATAAGTAAGCGGTGTGTGTCGTATTGAACTGAGGAGATAATGATATCTGTGTTAGGTGTTTCAGCGATGGATTTGACAGTCAATAGAGTTTAAGATCAAAGGGAAAGAAGAAAGTAAATCCATATCGAGGATTCAAAACACCAGCGCTGACTGCTCAGAGATCTGAAAAGAAGTTGTAAAAACGTTGCGTTTCTTTCAGAAATGAAGTACCCACCATCGCTGGCTTCATCATACCTAAATGTCCCCAAGGGTGGTATTAACATATGATGGGGGATCTTTACAAAAAAGAGCTTTAGGAGCTGCTGTGTGACAGGCAGATACGGAGGAAGAGGCTTCAATGGTTTCGAGACAGTGAAGGTTCTAGCTTGTTTCTTATCTACAGACTGATGACTTTTTTGTTGCTATGAGTCCTACCAGCTCCATCGAACTGACTGATGCTAACAGAAACTCTCTTGTTCCCTCATAACCCTGCAAGAGTGGCTTTAAGTAGCTGTCGCTTCATTCCCAGGAGCGGACTCCTAATCAGCCCTTTCCAGCATCTCAGGTTTCTGTTGAGGATTGGGGTCCATCGGACTCGGGTGGCGATTGTTTAGTCGATAACAGGGACAGTTTTACAGTTCAGTTACAATAATATAGGCTGTGTATAGCTGTATGTGAGACCAAAACAACAGCAACAATTGAGTGAAACCTGCTGTTCTTTGTCTTTCTTCTAAGCAAACCAGTCTTCCAAACCGTATTTATCCCAGATTTGGGAAAATCTTCTGTTATAAAAGGTAATTCTGATCTGAGGTTGAAGTTGATTCTGGGTGGTGCTGGACTGGATCAGGCCCACGGAGTCTAAAAGCTTAAGAACCAAGTAAATGGCTGATAGGCTTCAGTCTAGACTGCTCAGGAACCTCCTGGTAACCACAGGTTGCTAGGGGTAAAAAAAAAAAAAAGAAAAAAAAAAAAAGGGTCAGGAGACCAGTGGGCAGCCCACTAGCCAGGGAAAAGTACGTATTCCACCAACTGGTTGATGAGTGGTTGCTGGCAGTGATGCCACATAAAAGGGTGCTACGCCAAAAACCTTGCTGTGATTTGTTTGGTATCCAGTGGGTTGTCATAGGGTTATGTGACACCTGATAGACACCGACTTGCCCGCAAACACTCGCTGACCACCCACCAAACTTGGAAAATGTTCCACGAGTCCTCAAACCCTCACTCGCTGCCTGCAGAGCGGGTGGTACGTTTTCAAAAGCACAACACAAAAGTCAGCACGCAAGTCGGCATCTTCCATGAAAATGACTGTAATTTGCTGGTGATCAAAAGAAGTCATGAGGAAGTTTCTACTGCAGCACCTTCTTTGTGACCAATTTCACCCAGAAACAAGCAGCAGCCAGCGGGTTAGGGAATACTTTTGTCCCTTTTATTATCAAATCAAGTGATTTTCGTTTTTTAATAAAGTTTCGCTTTTGCTCCTCATAACAGATAAAAACTAATGTGCTGTTTAATGGAGCCAAGGCCCAAACACAAAGGCCTGGACACTGGATGGCACAGCATCCTTGTCCAAGCACCAGCACAAAGCTCTGTACATTTGAAATGTGAAACAATTACACAATGATTTCACCTAAATTTAATCTACGGCACCTATAAATGCATTACGTTTGGTCAAAAACACCAAGTTTAACATCATATTTGATATATTCATCTATATTTCAGTGTGTATGTAAACACACAGTAAGGATTACTTTTCTCACCCAGTACATCAACATTAACAAACCCTGCTGCCACACACCACACTGTTCTCCCTGGTGAAAAGCCCTGAATCAGGTCACAAAGTAACAGCGACTTCTTCCTGCAAAAAGTCCCTCTTATTAACTTGATACATATAGTATGTTATATCATGCCAACAGACTGCAGCTAAAGCTAACACATCCCCATTTTAAAACATCTGAATCCTGATGACTAAATGATCATAAATCAGTTTTACGATCAGGAAACTCAATAATATCAGACCACTCTATTCTGTGTTTCCAACATAACCCTATTAACCCATCCTTTATGCAGGTAATAACTGAAGATACACAGTCCTCTTAGGAAGTACAAGATGTGCATTTAATCTCCGTCCAAGTGTTTCATCTGGTTCTGCCGCAGCTTCCACGCTAATGTGACAAAACTCAATTCAGACTTGTCCCGCCTGAGAAGGAAGATTATCATCACGAGTTTACACAAAGCGACTAACAAACGTCAGGCCTTTCTAAGAGTGTGACTTCTTCACTGACGACCTGTGCAAGTCTTTATGAGCTTGTTAATAACAGAAAGCTGCACTGACAAAACCAGATAAGATCATAAACAGAGGAACGCAGCAGAATTAGGGCAGAACTATACCTTTATTTCTTCTCACATATATGTGGCTGCTAATGTTAAACAGAGTTTAGAATAACGAGGTCAGTTCAAACTGTTTTTTTTTCTTTATGATATCAGTCAGAGGCTAACATCCCTGACAGCTCTCTCCCACTGCCTCCCAACTTCCAAGGGAGAGCTTCCCATATACAGAGAATGCACTGAGGGGCTGCACCAAGGCCATTGTAAGATACTATAAGGATTATTTTCAACTGTGAAGCACAGCAGTAAGCATGCATTACAAGTCTGCTTTAAATAACACGGACACACAGACACAGCAGTAGCAGGCAGAGCACCTTCATTAGAATAACCAGCAGAAATTGCTTGTTGTCCTTCAGAAAACTCAAATCTTGAAAAGATCACTAGAGGTCAAATACAGCTTAAGAGTGGCCAAAATTCAGGCAAAGTATCAATTATTAATTAATTAAGAAGGGAGGAAAAACAGACAGGAAGAGGAGGAGGAGGAGAGCAGATGGAAAGGAGTTGCCTGGGTGATTTTTGCCTTGTGAAGTGTGATGGGGAGACGATGAGGCAAAGACAGGGAGAGGGAGGGAGAGGAAATACAGGGAGGAGTAGGAAGGTGGGGATGGTGTGAACCACAACAACAAATAACAGACGAGCAGAAGCAGACAGATGGGATGGAGTAAAATGACAGAAGACGTGTGAGCACAGACTCACAAACACATGTGAGCACGCATAGAAATACACAGATAATGCATGAGCACACACATACACACAGTATGTTGTAGTGGCAGCCTCGACACAGGCCCTATTAATAGAAAGAGTCGCTCCGTCCAGAGCCAGGAACAAGCTGCACGCCTCCAACTGTTAAATCTGAGCAGAGGAGACTGACAGGGTTAGACGAGATTAGAGCGAGCAGCTCCCGAGCAAAGTCACAACTCAGGTCCTTTGGAGTGAAACGGCTTTAAGAGTGTCTGACGAGGCAGCGCTACAGCTGTGCAAATACAGCTAATCCTCCGGATAACAATGATAACGTGACAACATTTCACCCAGGTGACTTCAGGATATTCTTTCCTCGAGGTTACGACGAGCGATCTGTGTGACAAATGTGCTATGATCAAGTCGTCCCGACAACGAGTGTGAACTGCGCGTGGAGCGAATGCTGCTCCGAAACAGCTGGACGATAAATCCCGGTGAGGCTGATTGATGGACGCCAGCACAGTGAAAATGGCTGGCACCATGAAACACCTTTCAGTAAATTTCCTCAAGTGTGAAATAAAAGCACCCAAAAAAAACCCTTTAATTAATTTAAAACAAACCCAATGAAGTCACAGCACACTTCCTCCGTGCTGCTGCAGTTAAACCTGCACTTCTTTCTGAACTTCCCTCTCCCTTTATGATGAAAATAGTCTTTAGATGACCTCTGCAGGTAGTCGCTCTTATCTGCTGTACCTTCTCTGGAGTGGTCGATAACTCGGTGTGCCTTAAAATTATATGCTTTGCAGGAGTGCCTCGGGACTCTAAAGGGTTGAGAAGCGCTGGAATTGATTGTGTCAGTTGCTGAGAGGTTAAAGGAAAGTAAGCTAATAAGAGGGCTCAGAGCCAAAAGGCTTAGACCTGCAACACTTAAGAGCCAGTCAGAGTCAGTCCAAAGCTGTTACCATAACAGGGAGGACACAACAGCAGCAGCAGGCGAGGAGGCTGAAGGATGGCCTCCTACACATCATGACTCCTCTATTCAACAATGTTCTTTACAGTGTATTCATAGATTCAGCTCTGTTCACTCTGTCAGAATCATCTCACTACTAACAATGATAACAGAAGTTAACTAGGGTATTTAGCAGTTTTCTTCCAGCTTGGTAAGATCTGTTTAAATGCTCAAATTTAAAAAAGATTGCACATTAAAGAAACCCAGTAATGCCTCAATCACACTGGAGGAAAAACAGGATGACAACCTCTGACTAGAAAAACATCTATGGGGTTGCCCGATTGTGGTGACCAACTAATTTAGTGTGTACCACCCTCTCTGGGGTCAGACGACGATAAACTGGTGGACGGCAACTTGTCTCCAAACTCACACCAGCTCCAGTCACTCTCACGTGGATTTGGAAAGGTCTGCAAATAATTACCGTCTAATTTATGAACAGACTGTCAGAACACTGCAATCAATATGAGTCGGTCTGATGAGTGTAACCCATCTCTCTGAAATAAATGACTTGGCTTAACCGGTTGTATTCTGGTTATATTCTGATTTAGAAGCAACGTTACCCATGTACCCATGTCAGGTTGCAGCTACATTGCTGCCCTGCAGCAACTATCTGTGGAGGAGTTTTAGATGTATGAGGTTCTGCCTGGACTCTGAGTGCAAGCAGGTAATGTGAACGTCGGTGTATCAAAGTAAATCAGCGATCTTTGCCATTTTATCACAAACAGATTCCATGTAAATACTAACTTAACCAACTGAGTTTAACTGCAGACTAATTCCATCTCAATGCAGCTTTGTCTACATCTTGATCCAACAAAGTCTCTTTGAGGACAGCAGCTGACTGTGAGTGGTCACAGACTTGGTCCCTGCTTTCGAGCAACCATTTCAGAGTCTGCAAGTTCATTGCATACGTTTGTGCCGTGGTCTGCAACCACTGCTTTTAAAATCAGCCTCATGGACACACATTAACAGTCTTAAAAGGTGCTAGATGTATATGCATTTTATTTTGAAAGATCATCAACTAGCTATGGCTGTGACTTTTGCTGTTCTGCTACCTACACACTGTCTAGGTCACGCTCAGATCCTGGATATAATATGTACCAGTTATAACAATGCACCTTTAAACAATAAAAAATACTGGAAGCATTTGTTTCTGAAGTCATCTTCGGGTTTGAAGTGTTACAAAAGGTCTATGTGACAGAGCGAGCAAGCTGCACACACCCACTCAGTCGCAAGAAACAAGTCAGAAGGTTAGTAAAGTGTTAAGCTTTTGTTCCCAGCAAAGCCAAAAGTTATATAATAAAAAGATGGAAAAGGTTTAGTTCAGTCTGGCTCTGCCCGGACAGTCAGGCAGAGGAGGCTTTACCGGCTGCAGGCTGCGGGCCGTTGTTACTGGGTGTGGCCTTATTCCCAAACACAGCATCGAAATCTACGGTCATGGCGGGGCCGCTCTGCTGCAGAGGTTGGCTGTCCAGTCCTGAGGAATGCAATTAAATATGACTGATTAAAGCACCGTTTGTGCTATTTAGGCTGCGCGAGATAGCAGCTGGAGACGCTTTATCGGGCACACTTTTACAAAGGAAACAGCTGTACATACATCCATCCATCAGACAGGCCCAAAGTCACAGCTTTGCTTTAAGTAAGGATTCCAGCACCTCCTGCTTAACTAATCCCATTAGATTAGGAGCACGGACGCTACAGTCCCCAGTGTACTGCTATTGTTGTTGCTCGATGACTCGGGATTCTGCGCAGGCTGTCGGGGACGTCAGCCTTTCACGGGAGAGTTAAGCCAGTGCACGAGGAAATCCACTGACGCACCTTTTTGTCTTTCCGCATCCCCGACTGGGATTAGGAGCTTGAAGCCTCGGGGGAACGGGCGTCTTTTGTGGGATCCACAAAACAAGAATACGCCCCAAAAACGTCACCATAAAGCACAGATATGCAATTATCTGCATGTAAAATGTTGCTCTTACAACATTCAGAAAAAGTGACGTCTTAACAACTAGCATGCTGCTATTTGTGCACCTGTAATTGGCAATTCTGTCACGGCACAAGTTTCCCTGACTAAAACTTTGCGTGTATGTAAAGGAAGACACTGGTTTGGTGCTGGCTCAGAAAGCTCAGCATTGGGTCCAATCTATTCAGCTATATTACACGTTGTGCTGTCCTTTGATACCATGTTTCTGCAGCAGTGCACCAGCTTTTAAGTCCGTTTTTGTTGTTGTTTGTTTGGCTTTGTTGACACCCACTGAAAAGCTCCAACAAAAGCACTTTCTTTCTCTTTCTCATTATGTTTGGTTTTACACTTACTGGGAAGCTTTTAGTGCATCTACAGCAGGGAGAAGGAGCCGTCTTCTACCTGATTGCTATCATCTTCACTTCACCCGTCTCTTGTGTGAGGTGGTGTACTCACAGTAAAACAGAGCAGAGAAAAAACACTAGTGCAATCATGAAAGACTCAAACTGAGCTTGAATGAACCAAAATGGTAATAAATGAAGTGAATACCATTTCTTTTTTGGTACGGTGGTAAAAGTGTGAGTGAGAAAAATCCCTAAAAAGGATCATTCCAGCTGAAAAAGTGGGACAAGTCAGTGCATCCCTTTAATGGGAACGTTACAACTCGTGGTCTCAGCTAGCCACACATTCTCTGTAAAGTTTTCCCCAGCACAGCGGGAAGCATATTTCCCTCAAATATTAAAGTACTCTTTTAAAATACATCCTCCGTCTATTGCCCGACTGAAAACCCGATCAGTATCTCGTAATCTTACATCCTCTGACATTTCCTGAAGCAAGTAAGCTTTGTGGTATTTCTGAGAAAAGTACGGGGGACATTTATCTGAGCTTCTGGGTCAGAGTCCCTGATAATGTGAAAGGCTCATATCTGAAGTGAGGAAGTCGCTCTGACTGTAACGTGGCCAAACTCTGCATAATCCTTTATCATAAAGCCTTAAATACGCCGCACTAGCCCAGCTTACAGACGCATCTTTGCGCTACATTTTGATCCGAAGCGGCCGATTGCACCCGCTGAAATGTCGACCTTCTTCTTTTTTTTCCCCTCCACACAAATTTGTTGGGGTGCAGTCTGTTCTCAGCTTTTCAGCCTCAAACAAACAACAAGGAGACGCTGTGTGAGTCTCACTTCTGTACTGAGCAGCAGAGATTGGAACGCAACACAAGACGCCGACTGGGTCACGCTACATTAGCCCCTGAAGAAAACACGATGACGGTGGAGACGATGATGGTGGTGGATGGATGGTTTCCATGACGAATGGTCAGATAGATGGATGGACACAGGTGCTCGAGTGGCAGCCAGAGGGGATATTACAGAAATAAATTAACTTGTGTAAGTCTGATTATACGCATGTCTGCATCCCTGCTGGTGCATTTATTTTTATATATATAAATATATATAAAAATAAATGAAAACGTGTATGTATGCAGGTAACGTACCTCCCCAGGCACTATTGGCGTTGGAGATGGAAGGAGTGCTCTGCACAGCAGGGATGAAGGCTGGCTGAAGATCAAACAGGTCACTGTTCAGATTGGGCACACTGAGGAGAGAAAAGCAGAGAGGCAAGCCACAGAAGAGGCGAGCAGAAAAAAAAGAAAAGAAAAAGAGGGTGAAAGAAATGAGGATGAGTCGAGAGGGAGGAGGGGGAGAAAAAAGGGGAACAGGAGTCGAGTAAGTCAGCGAGAGAACAGAGAGATACGGAAAGACAGATGGAGACGCAGCATTAATATTTAATCAATTGAGCATAAATAGCTAAAGCCACCACTAAAAATGTTCGTTTGTCACAGATAAAGATTAATCCTCCCGCTCTGAAGGGCTGTAAAAACTTCCAGAGAGCAATAAAGCAGTTAGGAGCAGTAAATTCAGAGCGTGCACACTGGGCCTAAATTCTGTTCTGATTATCAAGAATAAATAGTCTTACTTTACCTCCGCTACAGCCGGAGATGAGATACGAGAAGGATGTGTTGTGTTAGATAAGAATTCTTTTTAAAAATGCACGCTGACAGAAAACAAATATATATTTTTAATCTCTGTTGCACAACAAGAGGAGGTTTGTTACTGTCTTTAAAAAGTTCATTAACATCTTGAAACTTCAGCTGAAAATCTGTATTATAATATAAAGCACCTGCTGTTGAGTTCAAATGGCTGGGCACCAGCACCTAAAACCCACTGCAGCCCTAATATTTCACCCACTGGAGCTGTGAGTAAGAATGTAAATGTCATCATGTCTGCAGAGCAAAGTCTGCGTGATGTTGAATTTCAGGCATGTGAGAACAGTTTAGCTAATTAAGTCTGTCATGTGTCCTGCCTCCTGGCAGCTTCCTTAAGTGTTTCCAGTAGTGAGAACTTGTCTGCAGTGGACTATCTCCTGTAGTAAGAACGTAACAAGGACGATGTCCTGACCGATTCTCCTCATACTGCACAAAGTTCACGAGTGACAGCGTAATGTAAGGTTAGATCACAACATTAGATCTTCACAGCATCACCATCATTCAAATGCATCTTTTTAAGTTTTCTATCAGCTCCTCTTTAACAGTGGTTATCGTCTGTCTGCAGACTTCCTATACGGGCTCTGCACTCATACAAACTAAAGAACAGATTTAGTAATGTGTCACGCCAGTGCAAACTGGGTTTCAATGACAAGACTGTATGTAAGAGGCAGGAACTCAACAGTGCTCCCACTGATTTTCACCTAGGATGCCAGGATAAAAATCACGTCAGTCACATGATCACCCTCAAATCAAAGCCAATATGTTTCATGGACTTGACAGAAAACGAATCACTAACTCATTTGTTGCTTGTGCATCACATCCAGATGACAGTCTGAAAAGTAGGGGTGGGTTTTGATAATCGATTTATCGATTAATATCGATTCTGGCTTGGATAACGTGATATCGATTCATTAAAATCCTGAATCGATTTTTTAATATAAATTTATTTTGCCCGAAATGCCAGAATCTCAGTTTCGACAACCACCAAACAGCTAAAACAGTAAATAAGAGCAGGTACACGGATTCTGCACAAAGACGTAAACACAAAGCGCGGACCCGCCGACGGATCAGAATCAGTGAGATGTCGCCTTTCTCACCCGACGGCACGGACACGGTCGGGGCTGAAAGCCGACAGCTCGCTGATTCTGATGTTTCGGCGGGTCCAAGCTTTGTGTTCACGCCCTTTTTGCGCTGATTCTAGAGCTGTTAGTTTGATCTCTCTCCAAACAATACTGACTGAACCAGCAGCAAAAGAAGATTCAAACTACGCTTCACATAAACATCGTACACTTCATGCACAGCTCTCTCTCTCTCTCTGTACTTCAAGAACAGTTTCCCGTCTAAAAATCTGTTTTCTGCATTATTCGCTTGCTTGTTACGCACAAGTCTACCGTTGTTTACAGGCTGTCGGCCGCTCTTTTTTTCCCTTTTACTTACTTCCGAAAAGAAAACCTAATTTCTGCTGTTCAATACTGAACAAATGTAAACTTTTTAAAATGATGCAAAATGCAAAACGTTAGCCGTGTCTCTAATAAAACTGCTGTAACTTCAGAGGTAATGTGTTGATTAATGGTTTTCTTTTGTTTTTGATGAACTGCAGAATATTTTTATAAAACCCAGGCCAGGAAAACCACCTTCATGTTTTTCTGTTTTATCTTCAGTTACTTTGACACAGAGGCCTCTGCTGTGATGCTCACACCTTTGATAAAGTCTTGTGAGTGTCAGCTTCCTTTTTATAGATGCAAAAATATGTAAATGTACTGATCTGAATTATAATATTTCTGACTGTCTGAGGCAAAATTTCCCAGATTCAAATCGAATTGAATCGAATCGATTCTAGAAATCAGTGACGATACCCAGCCGTACTGAAAAGTAGCTGCCTACTAACACAGGAGGAAACAATGTAACTGAACGGACCAATCACAAGTGTTGCAGACTGTGCTGATGTAACGTGGAGTTACATTTCTCCGGGTGAACGTCAGGCTGTAGCGTAAGGTTTTAGATGAGTTACAAAGTAACTCCTGTCTACGTCTAACACAGTGCATTGGTGTTAGAGCTACACTGTAGCTGGTCAGTGGTGCTGTATCAGTTACCATATTACTAAGTGGGTTTCATTTAAGAACTCTATGTGCTGCTCTTGTCTCAAAACCTGCTGCTTGCAGCATGAAGTCAGATCTCTGCTGCACACAGGACGGTGGTAAAATGCAAATTCCTCACCGACCTGTTCAGTAACGTGCACACCTGTGCTCGTTACTGAACATCTTTACAAAGCGCTGCATATTTAAGCTAATGGCTCCTTTTCAGTGTGATGAGTATGACTGTGTGAGGGAGGTGTTTGGCTGTGCAGCGTGCTCACCTGTTGGTGGACAGCGTGGAGCTGAAAAACTCCGGGGTCTGCGTGACGTGGTTGTTGTTGTTGGCGCTGCCTATCGACTGGCTGCTGGGGGAGGCAGAGGGTGGAGTCTGCATGGTGATCTCCTTCAGGCGCTGGTCCTGGAAGGAGAACACACAGCCGGGAGTGTGAAAAACAGCACAATGTGACCAGGAAGGCAACACTTAAACAGCTATTTCCCACAGAAATAAACAAGAGGCTCTTTTCCAACAAGCTCCGATCCGGGGGAAGTGACACACTGTGTGCACATGAAGAAAAATACACATTTCCACAGAGGAAAGCACCACCCTAAACCTCCGCAGTTATATAGCTTTGTGTTGCTGTTTTTGATTCAGGCATCTAATCTCACAAATGAATGACGTGACGCAAGGATGAGCAAGAGAAAATACACAGGAGAAAGTACGCTTTGGGGATCTACAGAGTCACTTCTTGGCTTTAAAAGCCAGGCCAAATGAATTCCCAGCCTCAGATTATTGTGCAGTTTCGCCTGCCAAGGCTGCCGTGTTGTTTTTGATTCAGCGCACACAACAATACAATGACAGGCTATTAGTGTAAAGTACTTTAAAACTAATTGTTTCCAGCAAATTCTTTTTTGTTGCGATGCTAAAAAGTCCAGCAGCGCTTGACCCCGAGACTCAGGTGCTGCTGAAACGCTGAATGCGGATCTCTCTGGTGACAGAAACACCGACATCAGCAGAGTCCAACCAAACTGGAGAAAACAATAACAGGTTTAGAATTTTGTGCCTTTTCCGCTGATTCGGGAAGATGAATTCAAACGCATGTGAAGCCTGAGCTGCGCACGCCTTTACATTTAGCTGAAACAGGAGTAAAAAAGCCTGCCGTCAGGTTATGAAACACATCTGGATAATGCAGTTTTAAATAATTTATTCATCAAATCATCATCAAAGCACTCTGAAGGTGTTCCTGCAGCTCTAGAGACTCTTAACTCTTGCATTAATATAAAGATTTTGCATCAGGATCAGCTCGACGGAAGACGTCCAACTGTCAAGCAACTCTGTTCTCAGTCATCTGTGTTAAAATTTAAAACACATGATAATAAAAATAACTAATATCGGTTTCTCCATGCGAGTCACAGAAGACGCTGAAGCTTCGAGTGCCGTTTTCAGCGACCACATTGCTCGCTTTTGTCATTCTCGCTGTTGTTATTGCCTGTTTCTCGTCTCACACTCGTGTCCTTCCCCTGATTCGCTGTGGCAATGAACTCATTTCTCCACAGGGATCGATGCACATATGTCCATATACTTTATTGATAGTGCGTGTTTAAAGAAAAAAGAAAAAGGAAAAAGAAAGGAAACAACAGCTCTGACCAAAGTGCTCCCAGTTAAAAGAAAGCAATAAATAGAATGAATAGAATAGCCCTTTATTGTCATTGTACATGTACAATGAAACTGTGGGTGCTCAACACCAACTGTGCAGGAAGAAATATAAATAGTAGACAGCAGGAGAAATACATACAAAAATAAGAGAAAGGCACACGTTAGAGAATAAGTGGCAAAAAATAAATCACGTCTTAAAACAAGAAGGAAAACTAAAGTGCAAAACTAGAAATAAAATGGACAATAAAAATAATAATAAGTCAAAAAAAAAAAAAAAAAAAGAGAATGAAAGTGGCCAGAAACTGACTTGAACCAACACTTTTTACACACTGTGAGGGATCACTGCCTTACTGTCATGGTTTTGCTTGCATAATGACAATAAAACGTCTTGAATGTTTAAGCTTTCAGGTGCTTGTCCAGGCATTTTCACTTCAGCCTGAACTTTCAATGTATGCAAATGTTCTACTGCACTTTACAACCTCGTCCACCTTTCAGGGATTTTGGACTTTGAGCGGATTAATAGGCAGAAGCTCCCGCTGCTGCCGCGCCGGCCTCAGCCAGGCCGAGTCCTCTTCATCGTTATTCTGACAGTGCAGCGAGGAACAAATGGGAACTGCTGTTATTGTTTTGGCTGAGGCCCCAGCTGGACAGTAGCTGAGCGTGAGTGCATGTGTCCATATGGACACCAGAGAGCGCAGACAGCTGGACTAGAGTATTTGGACGACCCCCGCTAACCCCAGAGCTCGTTCTCTCTCTTTTCAGCTCCCCTTCTTTACTCTGTTCTGCTCTCGCTCTCACTTTATCTCCCCTCTCCTTTCTTACTAAACCCAAAAGGTAATCGGTGGACCCTGGCAGAAACGGGGGGCAACCAAAGGCACGGAGTAAACAGCGTGCTAAAATCCCATCAAGCACGTGCACGTGAGCGCACACCTAGGCGCGCTGGCTGGCTGGCAACACACAGACAAGTGTAATCTGCCAGGATACACACAGAGATCCCAGTAACACTGGGAGACACGTACTGTATCTTTTCTGCCAGGATGTAAGCACGCTTAACATGCACACACACACACTGAGTCGCTGTGTTGTAGCTTCACTGCTCCTACTCAATTACAGTTTGCTGTAAGGCAGGACTCCCAGGGCTGGAGCAAGAAACGTCAACACATTTTACACTTGACTTTTCTATTGCTCACTTCGCCACTGAGACTGCTGGCCTTTATCCTCGACTGGGAGTTCAGAACTCGCCAAAGTTACTCGACAATCTTTCAGCAGCAACGCAACAACAACACAGCCGGTCTTCTACCGGTAAAGCAAAGTGGAGCAGTATGGATTTTATTTCTCCTCCCCACTTGTAAGTGCTTAAATGTTGCAGGAGATTTGCAGTAGAGTTTTTCCAGAGACAGGACTACAGCTACGCTCGTCATGGAGGTGGTTTTTGTGAGGCTATTATTCTTTATTTCCATATAGACAGGCTGGATTATAGGATGGGTTTAAAGAGCTTCAAGCACAGACTTATAACAAGCACTCCGACTCCAGCAATAAAAAGCAACATCCACACCTGATTTACGTTTGCATCACTCCCGACTTCTGTGTCTAAATGACCCGATTTTAATGTCGAGGACCATCACTGGCAACGACAGTGGAGGAGCGTGTGGTGTCTGAGCCCAAGGGTCAGGAATGCTGCTGGAAGCACGCCTGTCCATTTATGAGATTCACTGGGTTTTACACTTGAATTTTGTCCCACTGTATCGAACTTTCAACACAAAGTTCTTGTCTAATGTCCAGAAGCATCCAAGAAAAACATTCAGCGACTTTATGTGGCCTGTGCCATCTTTTTCTGTGACTTCTTCCTTGTCTTCAAAGTGAACATTAGGTTCAGGGTGGCTTATTGCACAAGTTTAACATAGTCATGACTTTCAAGGGGGGAGGAGCTAAACTCAGGTATGGTTTTTTTGAGCATGTGTAGACGTAATAGGTTTCACGCTCTGTGTCACACAGCTCGTCTGCTCTTGGCCTGCATGAGGTCAAAGAGAAAGGATGAGCTCCAACCATCTGCTGTTCAATGACAACAGAACAACCAAAGTTTCATCAAAACTCAGAGTGAGAACGATGAGCATCATTTTAAACTGTGGGAATCATGCAAAGCTGCTCTAATACAGTTCAATAAAAATGAGCATTCAACACTGAACACTACGACATTATCTGCGCTATATCTATCCATCCATATCCATCCATCCATCCATCTATACACATACATACACACACATACATACACACATATACATACACACATATATAACTAAAAATAAAAGCCTGCACTGATTTCATTCATCGAAGGCTGCTGAACGACTGAAGCATTACTGAATATGTGGGAAGAAATGGCTGTGTCTGGCAGGAGCTGCACGAAATCGAATAAATTGAATCAAGTGATGCCACTTGAAAAGTCTCTTGAAAGGGGAGACAGCAGTAACTACTTGACCTGCTGCTGCTGGCCTCTCTGCTGCTGCAGCTCTGACTCTGCCCTGCTTTGATCCAGAAACAATTTGGCCAAAAAGAATAAAATTTGTTACCTTGAGCGCCTGCAATCTGGCCTGTTCCTCCTCCAAAGCCTGCTGCTTCTCCTTCTCATCCATGCGGCTGAAGGACATGCCAGTGGAGGAGAGAGACGAGACGGCGTTCGACAGGGTGGATGCTCTGCAAACATAAGAGAAAGGGGAGAAAACAGAGGTGGTGTTCAATTTTTCTTTTTGAGGGAGTACTCTCGAGGAGGAACGGTGAAATTTCATATGATGGAAATGCAAATGACGCAAACTAGAGAAAGGCTGATGCCGCTGACCAATTATAACGTGTCTACCTGGTGTCTGCATTCAGCTCCTTGGTCTTCTTGCCCTCCAGAGAGGCAAGGTGCTGCTCCAAAGCCTCCAGCAGGCTGCTGGGAGCCTGAGAGTCGAGTATGAGGGGAGAAACGGAGGAAATTCAGTCATCCGCTCAACTTGTTTCTCTCACATGCAAAAAAACAAAAACCCCCACCTACACATACAGTAACAGACACAAACAGCACCCAGAGTTAGTTGGTCTCACAGGAAGGTAACAGAGTACATCAGGCTCCAGGAATAGCCAAGGCAACATGCAGAAAACACTCACACTGTTAGCAGGAGACTCAAAGGAGAGACACAACAAAGGAGGAGGTTGAAAAAGAGTGAGGAAGAAGTTGAAGAGGAGAGGCTGCGCCTTATTCTCTTGACTTCCCGAGCACAGAGCGATCATTTCAATGCCGGGCCTTCCCTTTGCTACGTTTGCCTCTTTGTCTTATTCATCTTGCAGTGCCCTCACACCGCGACGTCCTGTCAAACAATGCCAGGCTGTACTCTTTACCTCTGACTTGTCAGTGTGCCTCTGCTGTAGCTTTACTAATTCTCTCTGCATTTATTGCACTTGCAGACTGAGATCATGGCCTCGCTTGTTTTTCCTAAAAACAAGCGAGGCTAGGAGTGTTTAAAGAGCCTTTTGTTGTACAACGACACCAGGCAGCAGCGCTAAATTTGAGCTGTTGTGTACCAGTTAGCGAGTGGGTTACTTGGGGACTGTTGCTATGCTTCTACAGATAAAACAGTTCGGCTGCAGCTTCGAGTTCAACTCCAATTGTTTGACACTGCACAACAGGACGTCTTCTGCACTCGTTAGGTGCCTCATTAATGCCAAAAAAGACCACAGCAAAACAGCAAGGCGACAGCGAGCCAGGCAGCCGCACTATCGCTGCATAATCAATGGTTTTTAAGAGCTACGGAGGACCACGAGTGCCAAAATTAGAAATAATTACATTATATTAAACGGGACATAAAAATTAAACAAAATCAATTAAATGACATCAACTGATTCAACATAGCTTTGCATTATTTAGCTTTACTTCATTTCCTATTTTAAAGTATTTCCCTTAATAAATGATGTATTTGTTATTGCTCTGATGCTTCTTTAGGTATTTCTGATTTACACAAATAAGTAGACTGTAATTCAAAGTGTGTTTCTTTGTCTGCTAAAAAAAAATTGAGACCAACAGCTAAACAAGATAAAGACGATAGATTTCTGGAAAAAGAAAGTATCTCTATTGAAATAAATGAATATATATCACATCAAAGTAAACTGGGATGGAAAATACAACCAGAACCTTTTCAAATATAAAAATAAAATTGGCAAATAAATCAATCTGTCACATTTCATTAATGAAATTAATGCCTACAGTATTTTCTTGATGCAATTAATGGCTCATTTACAGTGATGCCCATAACTTGTTGGGAAAAGGCAACATTTTCAGAGTTTTGCGTCTGTACGACACCACGTGGGAGACTTTCAGCTTTAATTCAACGAAGAGTTTTGCATAAACTGTTTAGGAAATAGAGGTCAAACTCATGGACATCAACAGATGTTGTGTTTCCTTCACTGTTATGGCCCTGTCCATAATCTGTTTTGGTGGCTGTTGTTGTCTGTGCCTTTAAGTCTTTGCAGGTCCCGGAGTGGATGAGCTGACGGCTGCTGATTGGTCCCCTGGCCATGTGATCTTCTTCAAATCCCTCACCAGCAGTTGTCCCGGGGCAGCCACTGACAGCAGCAGCAGACCTGACCCTGGCCTCCAAAACTTGAGACGTTTGTGCTTGCGATTTGTGCGGCTTCTCTGAGTTCTGTATATAGTGTGTATATTAGCTTTCATTGTACATAGCACATTGTAAATAGCACTGCAACAGAAGGGGTGAGCTGCCGTATTGTTTTTCCTTGCACTGTTTTCTCCTGTTTATTTCAGTTAGGGAGTTAGGTGTAGCGCTTGTCTTTTGTTTGATGTTTGATTTCACATAGGGTTTTAGATAGCACCTCCTCCTGACTTAGCTTGTTTTGTTTGTTATTTTGGCCTTTGTTCACCCTGGAGCTTCATTTTTGCAGTGTAGATAATAAAACACGATTCACTAAGGAATTGGTTTCCCTCTGTGTATGGTTTTGGGGACCAGGGCGGGGTAGTCTTTTCAAACTTATGTTGCGTTCCTGTACCCCTAGACTGGGGCGTAACATTCACTGAGATGCTCCAACAGGCCCTTACTACAGCTCTCTTTAGCTGCTGCTTGTCTGTAGATCTCCATCTTCAGTTCTGTATCTTGTAACTAAAAAGCCTCTGTGTTGGTTTGACATCAGGTGACTGACTTTTTTTTTTTTGTCCAATTTTTTCTTGGGTTGCTTTGGCAGATTTGGCTTTTGTCCTTTTTGCAGAACTGTGCAGGCCAAGTCTAATGTGGTCTTCTTGTACTTCAGTGTAACCAGTGGATTGCACTTTGTTGTAAACAGTCTGTATTTCATGAAGGTGTCTCTTGATTTTACACTCTGACAATAATACTCATACCTCCTTGAGATTGCTCCTGAGTTGGTTAGATGTTGTGAATTTATTTTTCTTAACCATGGAAATAATTCTGACATCTTTAGTCACATCCTGTGGGGTTTTGGTGGGACTTTTTGGTGTTCCTGAGCTGGCCGGTGCCGTCCCCTTTTTAAAAAAAAAAAATGAACCAAATTGTTGATTTTGCCACACTGAAAATTCTTGCTGTTCCTCTCTGGTAGGTTTATTTTAGTATTAGAGCCTAATGACAGCCTCCCTCACTCACACTGTCATCTCTTTGGGTCTTACATTTAAAATTAGTTAAAAGCCTAAAAAATAAAAATTCAACACTTTGAATCAACTTTGGATATTAAGTCTGCTTTATTTTTAGAGAATAACAAGGAACTGTAACTGAAAGTGCCTGTCAGTCAGTTTTAAACCTCTAAAATATGGTAATATGTATAAAAATGGCTGCAATTTTTAAACAGTTAATGCAAAATGTTTGTTAGACCTCTGAAAACCTTCACAGTCAATCACAGACTCAGTGATTTAAAATCTACTGTGGTGGTGTACAGAAGCAAGACTGCAAACAAAATGTGTCACTAGTCCAATAAATTAGAGACCCAAACTCATCATTTCTATAAGTGGGAGTTTCAGTCGTCCATGCAGCAATTAAAAGAATAGTTCATCTCTCTTTTGGCTTTGGAGAGAGGAGGGGAAATTCTTTCACTGTGAAAATATCACAACGTCATGTCTGCCTCTCCGTCCGCAAGAATGCAAAGTTCGCTGTCAGTAGACACACACACACACACACACACACACACAAAAGAGGCATTTGGAGGCTGGGCCAGACAGTGGGTTCTTGCCAAACTGTTGCCTGGTTGTTAAAGAAACAGCGACTTGCACAAAGAAAGATCTTTAACTGCCGCAGAGTCTGAATAGGTGAAAAGAAGACTGTGTGTGTGCTTAGTCAATATTAGCTCTGACACACACACACTCTCAGAGGGGGGGGAAATATCACGAGCATGCCTTGCTCTTAACATAAGATGCTTAGCAGTAATACCTCTGACTTTAGAAAGCACTGAGAAAAAAGTGCTAGTATTAAAAAAAAAAAAAAAGAATCCCTGCTTTCTTCTCTCTGATGTTTCCTTTATTTTTTGACAGTGATTACGCAGTAATGCTCGGGTCATTCACTATTAAAGCACCTGCACCATGCGTGTTGAAGAAATGATGTCGTGCATGACAAGTATGAAATAAACAACATCTAAAAAGGAGGAGGACGGAATTTAAATGAGCTGAGCCGAAAGCCGTTGCAGAGATTCTTTTCATGCAGATGAAGACGGAGGGGTGAAGCTTCATTTTCTATTCATGAGCTTTCATGGCCTTTTGCTTGTCGTGCCAAGGCTGTGTGTGTGCGCGTTTGAGTGTGTGTGTGTGCGCGTTTGATAGCGACTGCCACCTGAGGCCGACACACACATATTGCACTGAGTTGACACCAGATCATTCTGCGCTCGAAAAACAGGGGAAGAGCATGCCTTTGAGGGCTTGAGGTGCAAGTGTGTATGGTTGCACACACACATGCTATGAAGACGTTCATGCAGGAGGAGGAGGTTAAGCAGGATTGGGGGGGCGTAGAGTATGCAACCCACCACCTACAATGTATGATCCTTTTGTTTTCTGCGAGAGGAGGGGGAAGAAGAAAAACGTCTGTTTAATGACTACAGTAAACTGTGCAGTTTTACTATGAGTTCAACACCCACACTGTCAGCTCGCATGCTGTTGACTTCCAGCTTCACACTCTAATGATTTTTTAGTAATGCATAACCAAGGTCGCGATCCAGCAAGCTGTAAAGTTTTACTGTTGTGTGTCAGTGTGTGGGAGACTCCCCCTCCCTTTAGGCAAAAATAGGAAAAAAAATTCACCCAAGTTTATTTCAACTATGAGCCAAAGTATGCTCAATTTAATAAACTGTCAATCCAATCAGGGCTGCAGCTTATGATTATTTTGTTATGGATGAATCTGTCAGCCAAGGACACACCAATTGATAACTCGCTTCTGAGATATGGTGCTGATATTTGAACAGCACCAAACTGAGCTGGCTGAGGCATAGCAGAGACTGTGACAGCGACAAAGGAACTAGATGACACCAGGATCAGTCACATATTGTGGCTGTGTGCTATGAAAGAAGTCGCGGGTGGGTGAAATAGATCTGTCAGAAGCAACTGCTCTATGCCAAGTTAATTTTGACTCATTGTTATATAAAATACCAAAAAGAAATCCCACAACCCAACACTAAGACAGCATCTCTGATTACATGCATCCACATTTAGCCTACACTTGCTACTTTAAAGATACAGTCAGCAGAAAAGAGGATACTGTAATCATAAATATGCATAGAACAGTATGTAATTACTTTTCCAGCAAACTGATGCCTTCTAATAAACGTATAATTCATCTATTAAAAAGCTGGTTTGCAGAAGCCAGCTTGTTCACCAACCATATTTGAATACAGTGGCCAGGAAAGACAAGTCACTGCACATTATTGGCATTTTACGTAAGCAGCTTGAGATCAGCCTCCTGTCTCCACATCGCTGACAACAAGTTGGCTAAACAACAATAGTTGGTTTTAAACTAACTTTATGCTAGCTAATGTTAGGGTTAAGTGTCAAAAAACACAAAACAAACAAACAAAAACATTCCCTTTGATAAACAGTTTGATTACATTCTCACATCAAATGAGAGTTTATTCACTAAGTGTCTGAGTCCAACAATGTTACATCCACTTCAAAAAACCCTTCACTAACCCTGGCTAAAAGCAGCTAACAGACACTAAGAGCTGCTAATAAACACCAAGAGAAGCTAACGGCAGCTAACAGAGGCAAGCAGATGCGCTTGTTGATGGTTCAACATATCCTCAACAACACCATCATTTATATTCTCTACAGTCGCAGCAGATGGCTGCCCCTGCTGGAGGTGTCTTCCTGTTCAAAGTAAGTTCTTCTTCACCACTGTTGCCAACAGAGAAATGTCTGATTGTTGAGGTTTTTTTCCCCCTTTACAGCAGATCTCATCCAACTAGTAACTAAAATTAACTGACTGACTGTTGTTGCTCATTAAGAATAATATGATACTGTACAGCAGGTCTGCTAGTTTCGCTGTAAATGCCTTCTGTAGAAAAAACATACACTTTAATAATGCTCTATCACACAGACCAGCAGCAAATCATCACCATTTAGAATCTGAAACAACCAGATAATCATACTTTTGCTATCATTTTGAAAAACAATTAATAGCTTCATTATTTCTCAAAAACAATGTTCTATAGTACACAGCCTAACAGTTTCCGCTTCTCTAATGTGGGGATTTGGGCCTTTTTCCTGTTAAATATTATTGCAACAAACCCAATATTCTCGATTTTTTTGTTTAGTTTTTGCTGTTTGACCAACTAAATGAAGCAATTAACGATGCCACTTACTGCAGTATTTTACACAGATTAATTAAGACAACCAACAGATGGATTGGTAAAGCAATCATTAGCTGCAGCCCTCTTGGTGATCAATTTCACTCCACTGAATCCAAGGACGGGCCTTCTATTTTTAACACATTTAGAACAACAAAGAAGGCAAACAAACACAAACAAACAAACAGAAACAGGTCATTAACGGTATTGAAGTGAATTATAATGTGTGTTTATGGGTAGCAGTGTAACAAAGAAAACCATGTCCTTGATGTTCGATCATAAACCACGGGGAGGATAAAAACAACGCTTCAAGCGATTCCACTGAACTCACAAACAAAAAGGAAAATTTATTCTTGACAATTAGAAAGTGCTGTTGCTGTCCTGTTTTTTTAAGCCCTTCATTTTTGCAATTAACTTTAATTTAATTGATTCAAGGTCCAAAGCTCATTGTTTGGGGTTTTTAAATCGGCGTCAGGCATGCCGATGGCCCGGAGCGCTTAAGCAGGCCAACTTTAACACAGCTCAGTCTGTTTTTTTGGGTTGTTTTTTTTTTTTATATCTGTAACGAGTATTTAGAAGTGAAAGGGAAAGCAGGAAAGCAAAATCAATTATACCAGAAGGGAGTTGCCTGGATTCAAACAGTAAATTCAGGTTAGCTTTCTTTTAAAGAAACAAAAAAGGAGTAGGGTGGAGAGTGAAAAGGAAGTAAACAACTGGTCAGGAGGGAGAAACAGGCAT
The DNA here is from genome assembly GCF_057382275.1 of Copadichromis virginalis. Taxonomy (NCBI): domain Eukaryota; kingdom Metazoa; phylum Chordata; class Actinopteri; order Cichliformes; family Cichlidae; genus Copadichromis; species Copadichromis virginalis. The sequence goes on from NC_140620.1 coordinate 34,486,148, forward strand.
AGGCAGGGGTGAAATAAAGTGTGAGTCAGTGGATGAAAGCACAGAGAGAGCAGTGAGATAAGAAGTAGTGCTGCAGGAGAAACTCTTTGGGGGGAAAAAGGTGAGAAGGTTGGAATTAGAGAGGTGGACGGTGAGATGTACACTGACCTGTGAGAGATCTGGGATGTCACCCTGATCTATTCCAACTTGCTGTCGTCAAAAACAAAATTTACAAAAGGAAAAAAAAAGAAAAAAGGAAGGGGTCGGGGGTGGGATAAAATGGAGAAGGAAGCATAAAGAGGAGGGCGGGGTCCATTTGGTGAAAATAAAAGGATGAGAAAAGAAAAACAAAACAAAACAGGGGAATCATTACTTCATGCAGCGGCAGTGTCAACAAAAACAGAAATAAACATGAAAAAGTTTGACATCTCAACAGTGAATGACAACAATGACTGCACAGTGATAAACATGTCTGACCGATGAGGGAGAGCAGGCATGAAGGATGGCGTGATAACTCTGAAAACACTCATAAAGGACGCCATAACCTGCACCAAAACCATCTCCAAAACACTAGGACACGACATAAACAAGCTTATTTTCCCCTCTTTCAAACCTGTTGTCAAACTCACCTTCAGGCTTTACCAACAGGAAATATGAGTAACGTTTAATCCTGTTACTTGAAGATCGTTTGAGTCAATGAAGAAAAATGTACAGCCTCTTTAAATTATTAGACCAGGATAGCATTTAAATAAATAAATGATCTGGTCTGAAGCAAGGTTTAAAAGATTAAAATACACCCTCAGATGAACAGCAACAATATTGTGTAGTTAATTTAAAAACAAAAAACCTACTTATGCTGCTTCTGCATTGTAAGTAAGTGGACTGAGGACAAAAGACATCAGGAATGATCTTAGAGAAACAACTGCTGACAATGATTAAAAGTCAAATCCTGAGCAAAGTCCATCATTCTACACTGAGAAAGATAATTAACAACTTTCCCAGCAAACCCACCCCTAGGTGAAAGAAACGGCAAAAACCCAAGAGTTACATCTCAGATCTACAGGCCTCAGTTAGCATGTTAAATGTTAAAGTTCATGACAGCACAGTTAGAAAAAGACTGGATAAGTATGGCTTGTTTGGAAGGACTCTCAGGAGAACGTGTCTTCCTTCTAAAAAGAACACGGCAGCATGATTTAGGTTTCCACTGCATCTAAACAGACCACAAGATTTGCTGAAGAATGTCCTTTAGACAGACAAGATAAAAATCAGATGTGTGGTTGTAATTCACAGCTCGACATTTGGAGACAGCCAAACTCAGCATATCAGTACAAACACCTCACACCAACTGTCAGGCACGGCGGAGGTGGGGTGATGAATCTGGGCTTGTTTTGCAGCCACAGGATCTGGGCACGTTGTCATTGGGCTGAACATGAACTCCTCTGAATACCAAAGTATTCCAGAGACAAACATCTGTCTGACAGATAAGGACGAGGAGTTTGACTCTTTTTCAGCCATTCTGTTTTAGATTTGCTCCTGTGTTTGGGGTCCTGAATGAAATGCTGCGGTGGTACCTTAAGCAAACTGTGCATGAACAAATACCTACAAGCCTCAATGAACTGACTACACATGGTAAATAACAGCGGGACAAAATTTCTCCAAGATGATGTGAAAAACTAATGAAGTCCCACAGAAAACAGTTCCTTCAAGGTGCTTCTACAAGCTGCTCAGTCCTGGGGTGCACTAATTTTCTATAAACTGTTTGTGTGTTTTAGCTTCATTTTCTTAATTAAATAAGGACATTGTGCAATTTGTCATATGTTGCTGTTCATCTGAGGTTGTGTTTACCTGCTGAGGATTTTTTAAATTATGTCCTGATATGTAAAACATTAGAACTGAAAGACAGCATATTTTCTTTCCCCCCCCTTTTTTCAACTTTAACCAGTGGGCTTGCATGAGAGAACACAGATATCCTAAAGTAAAAAGAGTCAGATTGGATGTTAAACAGTCTTTACCCTGCTAGCTGCACAGTCCAAAGTCAGTAAAATGTCTGATTCAGCCACTGTAAGAATTAAACATGTGCCTTCCAAAGACGATATTTTAATTAGTTGGCCTCCAACTTATACTTTTGATTATTTATCCTGTTGTCATTTATCACAAAACAACCAAACATGAATATCAAGGGCACATTTCAAGTCAATCCAGGTGCTTTCAGTTATTAAACAAAAGCTTAAGAGTTTAGAAAAATGGGACGGTCCCATTTTAACAGGAGGCCTTTTACACTGCAGACATTTTTCACCAATCACACGACAACAGGGGTAAATCTCAGAATTAATGAAGACTAATGTCCAGTCACCTGAGTCCTCTCACTGTTCATGTTGCTCCCTTTGATTAGAACAGTTCTGAGCCACTGGTAATCTTTCTAACAGCAGGGCCTGAGCAAAAATGTCTGCTGTGGAAAGCTGCTTTCTTAAAATGATGCCCAACCCTCATGTGCAAATCTGCTTCAACAATCCATTGAACTAAAAAGGTAACACCTCAAGATCTCAGTTGTTTTTAGTACATTTACTACACTGACTACTCATCTTTTCGATGTAGCGTTAATGACCACATGGAGCAGACTCATCTGCACCAGCTCGCTACTGAGAAACATGTCATTTAATTTATGGATATGTCATAAACTGCATAGATGGCTTGGAAATCCCTGAAATCTACATGTTTGAATCATGTCATGTAAAACATGGAAGCGAAAAAAATATATGAATAGCTCAGAGCGCTACTCAAAAGCCAATTATAAAAGACAAAAGGAAAGTGACTGGGAACATTTATTTTTTTATGTACATTAATGGAGAGAAGATAAAACCCACTAATGTGGAAGTTACAGCAGCTGATCTCACTGTTTCAAGTCTGCTGAAACACCGGGAGGGATGGAAGAGAGGGGGCACCAGAGGGAAGACAGAAAGAGGGATGATCTGTAGGCGCTGGGCGAAGGAGAGCCACACGAGTATCCATCTCTGTCGGGGGCGGAGGGAAGAGCGAGGGAGGAGAAAGGATGAGATGGAGGAGTGTGGGGAGCAGAGGGAGAGCGAGCTAACGGAGCGCCTAACCACATGCTCCATCTTCGGGGTTATTTTGGGTGCATATATATGTAAGTGTGTGCAGCAAATGTGGGGCTGGGAGGGCAAGTTAGGAATTCTGGTTTGAAGAGCGTACAGTAGCTGTGTGAGCAAAAATGTGGCCCTCTTTATATGCACTTCTGGTTCACCATATCTGTAGGTTTTATGTATATATAAAGGTTTTTTGTTTTTTGTTTTAAAAACCTTTAAGGAAAATGGTCAAAATTGCCTTCAAAATAAGGTGTCTGCGTGGAAAAATATACCTCTGCCACTTTGAGGAACTCTGAGAGCTTCGTCATCCTGTAAAGGAACTTCTTGTAGATGTCCAGGGCATCTTTACACTGGTTCTTCTTCATGTCAAAGTATTTCTCTACAGAGAGGGAAAGACATACAAATTTAAAAGGAAAAAGGAAGACAGAAGTGTGAAGTACAGTACGAAAGTCAGAAGTCTTGAGCCACCCCTCATTTCTACTCGTTTGTCTACTAAGCAGCCAGACTTTGGAAAGTTTTCTTGAGTAATAGTTCTCCAGGTTTTCTACAAGTCTTTCACAGTTCTTTCTTTGGACATTGGCTGCTTTTTCACTCACTTCCAGTCCAGTTCTTATACCTGACCATTTTCAGAGCCATTCTTTTTCCTTGACTTAACAAATGCACCTAACTCAAGGCATGGACTAGTTTTGTGTCTTTACAAAAGAGACCGTTAGAGAGAACCAATTTTAAATTGTATCTTTAGGCACTTTATTACTTGCCTGTCACCAAAACACATCATTTGTTTGCCTTTGTTTAGTTGAGTCTATGAAAAAAGGCCAGTGATAACAGAGTTTGACAGGCATGAAATAACATTTTTGCACCAACGAGGTGAAGAGCTGTTAGCCGACAACTTGTCATATGCCAGCAAATCTGAGAAAACCGGACAAATGAAGGACAAAAGAAGAAGTGACAGGCCTGAAAAACTGTTTACAGCAGTTGAAGAGTATCTGAAAGTCATGTCCTTAAGAAAAAAAAAAAATCCAGCAAAGACCTGACATAGTTCTACTAGAGACCTGCTGTTCACTGAAGCCCCGTCAGAAATGGTCTCAGTGGAAGTGTGGCTGTCAAGAAGCCATTCTTAAGGAAGGGAAACAGGGAGGAAAGGCTGAGGTATGTCAGATTACAAGGCTGGCACAGACTGAAAATCAGTGACAACAGGTCTGATCGAGCAGGGAATCTGAATTTGACATTTTTTGTTCAAATCGGTATATAAGGAGGAGGTCAGGAGAGAGGTGGAGGCTCTGTCATGGTTTGAAGATGCATTTCACTCAGTGATGTTGGGGATCTTTTAAAAACTGATGAAATTATGAACGCAGAAAAGTATCATCGGATTATGATGAAAAATGCAATATAATCTGGAAATGGTTTCATCCATAACAGCATCATTTTTCAGCATGACAATGATCCCCCAAACACTCCCAATGCAGTAAAAGCATACTATGATAGACAAACACACAGTGGAACTCTATCAGTCATGGATTGGCTTCACCAGAGCCTGGACCTCAACTTTATTAAACCAGTGTGGGATCATCTCGACTGACAATGGAACAAGGCAGAAACGTCCAAAGAAAAGCTTTAAATGTCCTTTAAAAGCCTGGAGAAATATTCCTGAAGACTGCTTTAAGAAATTACAAGAAACCTTGTCCAAAGCCCCTTTTCCATTAGTACCTACTTGGATCGATTCGGCACAGTTTCACCACGGTTTGCAGGGTTTTCCATTAGGTCATAGTACCTGGTATCAGGTACTTTTTCAGCACCTGCTTGGCCGCAGTTCCAAACGATCCAACCAGGTACTAAAATGTAATGTCGTCATACTGCATGCCACCGATTAGCTGGTCAGTATTGTCACTCGAGAAGTCATGAGAGCGTCTCGTTCACAAAAATTTGAACCTCGGCAATGAGGGAAGTGGCTACAACATGGTGTTTCAAGAAATCAATTATTGAAACATTATTTTCCCAACAAAATATAGAAAATGAGGGGTAGCTCAAGACTTTTACACAGTACTGTAAGGAAAGGAGGAAGTAAAGAAGACAGGAACATTCATCGGCTGTAGAAAAAGAAGCTTTTGGCAGCTACATGACAGCTTGTCAAAACCTACTGTGCGCACACGTGTGTGTATGTGCTGGCGAGAGGGTTTTTATACATCTGCTTGACAAGAGCGTGAGTGTGAGGACACGCATAACACACACAAAAAACAAACTGCAGATATACCTCATCATTCCTGACACATGTAGGAGAGAAAGCTCGCTGTTTATCCTGCGTGTGTGTTCGTGTGTGTGTGTGTACCCAATAGGTTGATGACCCCTTCATTGTAAGCAGCAAACAGCCTTATGGAGTCCTTGAAGAGCAGCATGAAGGCTGAGTTGATCACACCGTTGGTCAGCTCATTAGGATTGGCCTACAGAGAAGAGAGGTAGAGAGTGAGAGGGTGAAGGAGGCATCGCTCTCACATCTTTCCAAAGCTTTTCAGAAAAATAAAGCATCTCTTTCAAATACCGACACCTCTCCCCCTTCGGCGTGAAGCGAACACATCACCACACACCGAGCAAAATGTCAATTTAGTTTAGGTGGAGGGGATAAAAATAAAAAACCCCATCACTTCCATACACACACACACTCCCTCAATACACATTCAGTATGCATTTCAATGAGAAACCATCCATTTTATCACTCTTTGAAGCTCGCTGGCACAAACCACAGCTCCCTCACCAATGAGTCCCCACCCAGTCCTCCCGTGCCCTTCCTAGACGCTCGCACTTAGATGTGCAATCTGTCCCCATAGTGTGATTTTTTTATTTAATACTCCTATCAATGCATTTCAAAACTTTACAAACGGTTTCAATTTACATTTTGATGAGAAAGTGAACGAAGCATGGCTGACACAGGACGCGCACATATGTAGCACACAAAGACACTCGGTACCTGGAAATCCAGCAGAGCGTCCAGCTGGTTCTGGATGATGGGCAGCGTCTTGATCAGCTTCTCTGTGTTCATGGTGCGCATCACGCCGTCAATACTGACAAAACAGGAAGCAAAAACGCACACAAACACACAATTACAGCAGGCACCTGGTGGACAAAATTTAAATTCTGATGCAAATTAAGAGGATTCACAAAAAAGGAATGAAGTGATGATCCAAAACTATGTGAAGCATGTAGTAAGTGAACCGATATTTTGCATACTGAAGCATCCTCAGTAGTGCAAAGTGCTTTTTTGAGGTGCAACAAATGGGAGACTGAAAACACTCTCTGATAAATAATGAGACTCTGCTCAGCTGGATCAGCGTGACACAGATTCAGTGTCATTCCACCGCGGCTGGACTTTCTGAAATTGAAATGATTGTGTGCACACACAAAACCTTCAGAAAGGATGCACCCACTTTCACTTGAAAACACAGGGCTCCAGGGAGGCTGTAAAGCTTTAGCTGAGGGATTAAAATACCACAAATGAAGTGTCATAATCTGCATACGACGGCTGCAATTAAAGGTTTAGTTGAGAGAGAGGAAAAAAAAGAACAAACCCCCCCCCCCAAAACCCCTGAATACCCCATAAATCTCCAGTTCCTCTAGTGGCCATTTGAGTGGGCCCAAAAAATGAGACTTTCACATTAAGATATTCAACTTTAAAGCAGACGTAAACATGTTTACAGCCAGATACAGAAACATTTTTGGGCCCATTGTTATTCTCCTTTTATATGCTTCCTACATAGTTTCATTCTCTTGGTGAAATACTGCGATTCCAATTCATTCAGTATTTTTCTAGAATTTATTATTATCAATCACTCAGCTCCAGCTTTCAGGAGCGGAAGTCCATTTTCTCTCCCCAATGTGCAGTCTATGAAAACCACAAATCTACTCAAGTTGACTGAAAACTATCTGCAACTTGTGTTTCATGTGCTTGTTTTTTCCCGTCCTAATTCTAATTGCTTATTTCTTTATTTCAGCAAGCTGGATGCAACATTTTCGCTTTTCCCTTTCTGCAATATTTCACATGCATCCAACAGAAAAATGTTCAGTTTTGTCTGAAATGTCTTGCGGGATAAACTCTAAAGAAAACAAAAAAAAAAAAAACCAAAAAAACTTTGTTTGCTGTCCAAGTTTGAGGTTTTGCAGAGAAACTGCTAGTTCTGTCTTTGTCTACTGCTTCTCTCTAAGTGCATTGCCAAAAGATAAACACAGTCTCCGGCTGTGTGACAAGATAAGTGTGAAATGAAGAGTAAAGATGACAGTGTGTGTGTACCCTCTCTTCATCTTGGTGAAATCCACAGCCACCAGTCTGTAGGACATGGCCTTCTCATTCAGGTAGCGACTGTATCGCCTGATGAAGGTTGACATGTCATAACCTGGTGGAGCAAAAAAAAACAAACTGTCAGAGGGAAAGAAATATCCTCAGTGTGAGTAATAAATAATATTTTGACACTACTTTTGACTTTTAAACACTTTCTTCTTAATTATCAGAAACATTATGGTGTTCAGAGTGATGTACCTCGAGGCAAATCAACCCCCATCTGGTTCTCCTGAAAGGAAATTGTGCTGTGAATGATCTTCACAGGGGTTTGTGTGTGCTTTACCTTGCAGAGCTCCCTTATCCAGGAAGTTGTTCAGGTTAAACAGAGTGTTTCTGGAGGCCAGGTACTGGATGAAACGCTGCAATAAGAAAAACAAAAGTTAACACTTGATTGATTTAAGGCTTGCAAAGTGCAAACTTAAAAACAAAACAAATGAACCCAGACAAAAGGGCTGGATTTACTGGAGTTTTGACAGATACATTTCCCACTGCTTAATCCTTCGATGGATGTGTTTTTCTTGGGAATCATCTTGGAATTATTTCAGTTACACCGCATTTGTTAATGTGGTTGCTTGTATGAATCCCAGATGGTTGAAAAGGCTGTGTGCAAATGAACCAAAAACACTTCCAGTAAGAGTCTGGAAATGGACAGTGACATAAGTTTGGTTCTGTAAAACAGATTTGAACTGAAACAATCCAACATAACTAAAGTGTTGATTCTCCGCTTCAGGTTTAAGTGGCGGAATAAAAAAATACAGCTTCAACCATTTAGAAATTCCAGCCTGTCTTTTATACACAGTCCCCACTATTTCCAGAGACTGAAATCTAATTGAACAAATGAATAATTTCCCATCACCAGTTAATGCAATATTGAAGCTTAGTCCCTTGAATCAAAGCTGAAAGTCAGGACTTTAGTTGCATCTTCATTGTTTCTTCACAAATCAAATGTGCTGGCATACAAAGCCAGACCAAAGCCTTTACCTCAAATCTCTACAAAATCAACACTGAGCATATGTACAGCTGGATTGCACTGCATATCAGTAAAGCATAATGCTGATGCACGATCTGTGAGGCTACAGTTGGACAAAGCGGAGCATGGTGACATGTTCAGAGTGTCATCTATGCTACAAAAGCGCCCACACAGCTACGGGCTGATGGGGATGTCACAGAGTTTAAAGACAGTTGGTCCTAAACCAAGTCAACAAATTGAAATTATGACCTTGTCAAACTAAGGGGTGGCGCTCTGACAGAACACAGAGCCAAATTAGAAAGACGGAGGAAAGCCCACAGATGATGCAAAAGACGCACATAGTTACTGAAGTCCTGTTTTAAAACCCCAAGATGAGTTTCTGTCATCGTGATCTTGGTCACGGAAAAAACCAGATGTGACGAGGAGGGACTGGTCTGAACGTGAAACCACTTGAGAAAAATAAAACTACAACAATCGATTAATCATGGCATGAGCAAGATTTACAAAATAGATTTCAGTAGGTCCTAAAATTAACGATCCCATAAATTCAGCAGCTAAGTGTTTACAAAGGTCAGGTCAATAAAACATTTTCTCATAGATTTCTATAGGACCAGACGTCTCTTTCCAACCCCAGCTATCATCACCTGGTGGCCTGCACAGGGCACTTGTGCACTGGCTTCATTTTGACACCTCAGTTTGAAAAGCTTAGAGTGTTGTTGTCACCCTGCTGGGCGAGGGGGCAGGCAGGCAACTTTGGGAACATAACTGGAGAACTAGCTGACAGGATTTGGTAGCAGGAACTGACACCATAGATGTACCTACTAAAAATCTGTGACTTCAAGGTCAAAATCAGAGGTCAAGTTTACTGAAAACCTTGTGAATGCATTAGCTTGAAAAGCAGGCTCCACAGGATTTTTTAAAACCGTGCCACAGATGTATTTACTCAAGAACGATATCATCAAGTCCACTTTTCCTTTATCTACTGACAATTTCAATTTGGCACCATTGATGGAATTCATATAAGATATGAGGCACCTAGAGGAGACTGTTGTTTTAATTTGGCGATCTATAAATAAAATATATTACATGTAGCTATACAAACGCTACTGTTTCAGTATTTTTATAACACTTTTCCCCAATTTGCATTTGACAGAAACATTTCTGCTGCCCAACTATTGTAGCTGTATGGATTTGCAGGCCAGGCTTATAGTTTCAATATTAAACAGTAAGGGTGGAACATCCTATAACCTGGTATAAGATGACCTGGTAACTATGTGTTCTACAACATGTGTCTCCAGGGGTTTTTGTGTCACCTAAACATTCTACCGCCACAAACTGAGGAAGCTACCTGCATGTTTTATTGCCTTTGGGTAAAACTAAGTTAAATGAATATGCTTTCAAAAATCTGTAGAAAAGGTTTGTTACTGTTCATGTGTGGTGTGTGAACCTTTTACAGGTTCTGAAGCAAGCGCGACAGGAGATGTCCCAAAAGTCTCAAGGATTCATCCTCTCAGTGACCTAAATGTGGAATCTGACCACCAAATCAACCAACTACATAGTCCCCAAGTTGAGATTTTTATCTGGATATAAAGTATTACTGGAGTCATTAGGCTTCCTCCCCTGGAAACTTGAATATCTGCACATAACCTCTTCAAAAACTGGACAGAAAAACACTTAGTGCCATATTTGCAGCATGAATTCTCCTGTTATAAGGGCTATTTAAATAACTGGAGACATAAAACAGTATCTACCTAAACACACACACTAACCTCAGACAGATAACAGTTTAAACCCACTAAAAAAGGCTTATATGGAAGTCTCCTTTAATATCAAGTACACAGTGGTATCTGCTTTGACTCAAACACTTCACTGCGATGACCAAATACTCATGTTTTATTTGCCTCCAGCGCATGTAGTCTGTGTCTAAAAATTAACTTCTCTATTCTTGTTTCTTAGGATTCCTTTAGAGTAGCTCACACAGAACTGGCAAGAGGAAGCAAATCATTAACCTTTGGGAAGCAGGAGAGGGTTGGCAGCACAATATAATAAACGATTATGCAAACAGCCCTTTGCAAATGAGATCAAATCTTGAGCTAAAAGTCCTCTCATGACAGTGACAAATCATGTCACTGCTGCCATTTAGACTTTCTTGACAGCTTTGTTTATATTTGAACATTTTCCCACTGCAGCGTGACGTAAAGAAACCTGATCCTGCCAACTCTTAAATACTAGTCGCTTGTTCTTTTTGACAAATCTGATGTCACCGAGCAGGTGTGGGAAGCCTTGTACTTTCCATTTTCCAGGAAAGGTTTTTGCACAGCATGACTGCTTTTTCTCTCGCACCTGGGAGCTGCTACTGTCCGCTGCTGGTCAGCTAACTTTGTTTGTTTCTTGCTTTTTCTTCTCCCTATGTGAGAGTTTCTGAATGTTGAAATATTAATAATGTGCAGCACTTTATTTATTCACTTTCTGAATCTTTGATTTTTCTGGCTAGAGCTGAATGAGCCAGACTTTTGGGAGGACCACAGTCTCCGAGTAGGTCCTGGCAGCTCATGCATATTTACTTTAGGAGAAAAAAAAAAAAGGTCTCAATCAATCTGGCAGAGAGCAACAAACCAGTGTTACTGACTTCCATTGCAAACAATCCCACTTTAACCATTATGTACAAGCTGTCCTCGACTTCAGACTTGACTTAAGAATTAGTAAGGTGCTGTCCAGCTAAGCCCTGTGCGGCTGTAAACCACAGGTATGTGCATTGTGGAAGGAGTCTTGGCTATTATCCACAGTTCTGGGAACTCAGGCCTCGGGCTTCCTGAAAGCATGTTAACTTTTAAGGCCGTCTCTGTCCAACTGACTTAAAATGATCTGAGATTTACCAGTTTGCCAATTCCCTATCTGGCAAATAACCAGCCCTGACTGGCTGGTCGGAGGATCTAAGAGAGGGTGTGTGTGCATGTGCGGTTGTGAGCACAAACACACTTGCAGGCATGTGTTGGATTCAGCTGCACTGATGTTTCCAAGGCCTCTGGGACTGTTTAAAAAGGCATAAAGAATGTGATTTGGTTCTTGTCCTTTTTTTTTTTTTTGCCTGTGTGCACACACACAAACCCCTATTCACACTGTAGGGATTCAACTTCCATCTGATAAGATAAGATAAGATAAGATAACCTTTATTAGTCCCACACGTGGGAAATTTGTTTTGTCACAGCAGGAAGTGGACAGTGCAAAAGTTATGACGCAAAAATTAGAATACAATAAGAATAAATACAGTACACAGCTGTACAGAATAGAATAAAATAATATACTATATACAGTAGAATAAAATAGAATAAAAATATACAATAAGATAAAAATAGAATACGAATGCTATATACAACTGAGTAAAAATACAACGATGCCAGAAAAGATTATTGCACTTAGTGTTATTGCACATGTGTGGATGTGTGTGTTTGTTCAGTTAAAGTCTTTGTTGTGGAGTCTGACAGCAGTGGGGAGGAAAGACATGCGAAATCTCTCCGTCCCACACCGTGGGTGCCGCAGTCTCCCACTGAAGGAGCTGCTCAGTGCTGTCACAGTCTGCTGCATGGGGTGGGAGACGTTGTCCAACAGGGATGACAGCTTAGCCGCCGTTCTCCTGTCACTCACCACCTCCACTGGGTCCAGAGGGCATCCTAGAACAGAGCTGGCCCTTCAGATCACCCTGTTCAGTCTCTTCCTGTCCCCAGCAGAGATGCTGCCGCCCCAGCAGACCACACCATAAAAGATAGCAGAAGCCACCACAGAGTCATAGAAGGTCTTCAGGAGTGGGCCCTCCACTCCAAACGACCTGAGTCTCCGCAGCAGGTACAGCCTGCTCTGCCCTTTCCTGTAGAGGGCGTCTGAGTTATGAGTCCAGTCCAGTCTGTTGTTCAGATGAACACCAAGGTACCTGTAGCTGTCCACAGCCTCAATGGAGGCTGTGGACAGAAATTCAGTCCCCAACAACTTAACCATTGATTTGGAGATTTTCGGTCTGGTATTGGAGGGATGTTACGGTCACCATTAAAGTTTAAGTTGAGGTCAAGGCCAGGAAGCTGCAGGGTAGTTAATGTAAGAATAGCTTAGACTGGCATCAAAATAAGTCTGACAACATCATTGGGTTATTCCTGACAAAGTCTGACATGTTTAATAAAAAAATGAATTAACAAAAAAAAGTTAATTAATCTGCCCGCTATTGTTTCAACCAGTTAATACTTTGCCTATGAAAAAATCTACGTAAAAACTAAAACTAAGCTGATAAAATTTGGGCCCATCTCTCCTTTGTGGACTGCACTACATCCAAGCATGGCTGCTGCTCGATTGCTTCCGGGAAGTGCTGAGACACTCATCCACTACTGAAAATAGACTGAGCGATACGGGGACAAACTTTCAGAAATGCATTTCCTTCAAATAGATCTTGTTAACCAAAGTCTTTGTCTCTCTACCTCAGTTACACGGACCTAGAGACTGGTCCGCAACCATCTGGAAACCTCTCGAAGGAAGTGAAAAATGTGAATTTCCCAACCACTTGGCAAGTGGCTGCTGTAAAATAAGCTGGAAGTCAAAACTGCAACAGATTAAAATCTAAAAAGCCGCCCTACAACAATGCAACTTCAAGGACAGAACAGCACTTGAACATTTCAGCAACCCTCTGTAACGTTTAATGGAGAGCAGATTTCTGTTGCATTGTGAATCGTTTTCGACAGCGATGAGGTCTGCTATCAACATTCATGTTCTTCACATGATGAATTTCTTTGCGGTGCCGTTATCAGACCGTAATTTGTCTTTTTCAGTAGCAGGCTGAATGGCTGCAATGTCATTTCACTTCCCATGAGCATCTCTGGCACATGCCAAGCATTATACCTGCTTAAATTCAGGATGCTGCCATGGTGATATTACCACTTAGCTCAAAGCACAGCTGCGCTTAAATAGAGTCTCACAGAACCACTTGCATGAATGCAGACTCGCTCTTGCTGCTTGCTGAATGGCTTTCAAATTGTTGTTTTCTTGTTTTTGTTTTTCCTGGTGATCCACAAACAGATTGAGCCTTTCAGCTGAATGCGTGTCCCTACATTATCCACGAAAGTACTCAGAAAATAACAGAAAGGACAGGATACTGTCCTTGGCTTTGTTTTTGTGACGCCGTTTAGTATTCTGGTCGAGTCGCAATGAACCGAGGATAAAAATGAAACTTAGACAAGATGGTCACAGAGATAAAGAGAGGAAACAAAGGAGAGATGGCAAGAAAAAGAGCTCATAAACTTCATAAGCTCCCTTTCTCTGCCTCTTCTTGTGCGCCAACTGCTTTCTTCCTCATCAAAAGTCCATTTGACAACAGCCTGCCTTTCTCCCTCGGTCTCACATACAGAGGCGGAGGCAGAGAGAACCCACACAAAATGCATGGATATGGTTAAAAGGAGGGGGAGAAAAAAAAAAAATCTATAAAAGGGGAAGAAACACTTGGTGCAGAGAGAGACAGAGTGGGAGATTCGGAAACCCGCTGAGCCCCAGATTATTCAGCAAAGACAGTTCCAAGAAAAAGACGCAGAGATTCAGATTTAGAGAAACGGTCTAAGAATAGAGGAGACAGTGAGACGATGCATAGACACTAGATGGTGGAGAAGCAGGTCGGCACTGCTTGTCAAATAATTCATGTTAGCATATCGGAGAACAACCTCATGCATTATTGATGCATTCAGATCACGGCTATACTCCCTGCCTCCCCTCCACCTCTACAGTGCAACATACAGAGCTACCACACGTCTTCCTCTCTAATCCATTTCTCCACATCCGACCCTCGAGAGTACACAAGTTGCTGGTTTCCGTAGAAACACCATGGCGTCTATGCTGACCTAAAGCATGCTTTTTTGTGTGCATGTTTTCTCTTCCCTCCATTAGTCAGGTTATGTGTGGAGTAGATGCCAAGGCTGGAACTTTGAAGATAACAGGAGCAAACTGCAGTAAATTTAAACTGACTTATTGAGCCCTGTAATATTTTACTGATTTTTGTGTGTCTGCCACAGAAGCAGTACTCAATATATAGACAAACATGGTCGTAACCTACAGAGTTTCAGTGTTTCTCTGTTTAGGGTCTTTTGTTTATTCGAGTAAAAAATGCCACTGCGCACGATCTGCTAGTGGACAATCCTCTCACTCTTACATTAGAAGAACAGTCAAAGCTAACCATGTGACCCTGACCATTCCCTACTTGTTTCGGTCGGTAGGGATTTTATCAGACTTATCAGTGGGATATCAGAATCTTATCCCACTGGTAGGACATACTCCAACTCCATCATCTTGGACTGCAGCTGGTGGCAGCACTCCACGTATTGCTCTGGAGATCCATTGCGAGCTCAAGGCCAAAGGGTCACTCTAACCATACCCATAAGCAGATGTGGTGCCGATTCACGTGCTGCTACACCAAGCTCGCTGAAGCTGCCGAGCAGAAGAAGCACTAGCGTAACCAGCTGGAGTCCCAGATGGTGGAGCTGGAGTTCACCGAATCTATCGCTCAATTATCCATTTGTCACCAAGTATTTGCAAATAAAACATTTGCAGAGAAGAAACTTAGGAGCACAATTACATATATATACTAGAGATGGTCCGATATTACGTATCGGTCCGATACTGACCTAAATTACTGGATCAGGTATCGGAGACAAATAAAAAATGTAATTCTATCCATTAAATATCACAAAACTTGCGACATGGCTTAACTCTGCTCATAACCGTAGCACGTCGGAGCAGTATGCGTCACGTGATAGAGCGGCTGTGGCATGCGATACCTGTCAGCGGTCTGGTTGAGCATTTGGAGCCTCGCTACCAAACCGGCATTTCATCTCCGAGGAAGTTATCCCAGAGAAGTAAAGCAAGTGTGTAAGTCCATCTCTGAATGTTTGTTAAGCATTCCCGCGTTAAGCTTAACAACTGATATATGGAGCGACTGCCTCTTCTTGCTGCTACTTCAATCATGAAACTGATCAATGATCAGCTGATCGGCTTTTCTGTTGCGAGTCCGTCTCTCTTGTTTGTTTATCGCCCACTTCAAGCCAGAAAGAGGAAACCAGCGGCTGAACAACAGCAGCACGTTTAAGCTTGATAAGCTGTTGTTAGAATGTATTTAATATTACTTTCTACTCCAGGATCTTTTTCTACGCAGTTGACGGCTGGTAACTGTGCAGGGGCGGATCTAGCAAAGTTTAGCCAGGGGGGCCGATAGGGTATTAACAGGGAAAAGGGGGCACAAAGACATACTTTTCTTTCTTATTCTCATTTAAAACATCTAGCTTTTAATAAATAATTATCTGAAGCTTACACCCAAAGTTTTAATCTGGTGTAAAATGTATAGAAGTCCATTACTGTATATAGTGACTATTAAGTCTAATATACCCTAGTAAGCTATAGTACTTTTTCCTTTGGGAAGATACCATCTGTGCAGTCTGTTATACCTGTATGCAGTCTTTTTACATACAGGCATAACAGAATAGCTTTAGTGTTTGTTTGTTTTTAAACTTGAGTATGAACTTATACAAAATGCAGAAAGATATAAAAAAAACAAAACAGTTTTATTGATTAAAACACTATATCGGATTCATATCGGTAGATATCCAAATTTATGACATCGGACATAAAAATATCGGACAAAAAAAAAAAGTGGTATCGTGCCATCTCTAATATATACCACCCACCTACTACAAATGTGACTGAAACAACAGGCAAACACAGCAAAGCGTTACTGAAATTACGTCCTTGCCTGTAAAGTGGAGCTAATAAAGCATGGTTTATTAGAATACAGCATGATGTTCATCTAAATGTTCTGTAAATTAAGGTCCGATTCACCCCAAAAGAATTCTGTTAGCCCAATCCAGATACCTGGGAATTCGAAGGGAAAGTGGAAAACTTGAAAATTAGTAAGAAAATTAGACAGCATACACATACACACTTCCTGTTCTTGCCCTCATAATTCATTAGGTTCACTCTGTGAAACTGTTCAGCTACTAAATCTGGAATTCCTTTCAATAATAATTCTTTCAATAATATGAATGAACTGAAAGTATTGTGACAAATAGGTGGTATTAGATTTGGTCGCTGAAGTTTTCAGTTTGATGTTGTCTAGTAAATCCAAAAAATATGTCCAAATAATGGACATGTCATTTTTATTTGGCAGAGTTGCACAGTCGGCTCGGCGTTTCCCTGTTACAGACCTGACAGAGTGTCATGTGACAAAATACTCTGTGCTAGGTTTTAAAGAGTAAAGGAAACACTACAGGGAGTATTAACAGAACTTGAAATCAATTTCATTTTAATCTCCGAGTGCGATGTTAAAGGCAGTTGAGAAAACAGTCAAATCCAGTTCGATTTCTCACCTTCAGCTATTTAGACAACCAGTGTAGGTTTGGAAAAACTCAAAAATCTACCAAAATGTATACCAATTCCAGAGGGCAGTGCTGTCAAAACATTTGATTTTCAGATTAGAGTTCAAGTAAAGTTCAAACTTTAACTTTTCTGTATCTAAATAAAATAAATAATGGTGAATTGAGGCTCAAATCCAGAAGCACTAATCTGCCAACAGACCCTTTTCATCTTGTCTCCCTTTGGCATTACAAAAAAAAAAAAAAAAAAAAAAAAAGAAGTAAAAATTAAAAAATAAACCGGCCTGGTTGGTAGACACGAGTGTGCTCTGTGCAGCTTACTGAGATCACCTTATATGATATCAGTGAAGTTGAAAGATTTACTGCTCATCTCTTTGTGAAGCTGCCAATGTGTACAGAGAGTCAATGAACAACCACGTCAGCCGGCACAGGAATCATTGATCCTTGTAGTGAAATCTTCTCTACAGCTTTCAGGCCCAGTACAAACAGCTTTGGTTATTTTGGATTTACTTTCTGGCTTTAGGGCTACTTCAGCCGGGAGGAGGCAGTCTGGAGTGTCTGACTGAAATAAAGTAAAAATATATATATATATTTTAACACCTGTTTGTAGAGAATAAAAAAAGAGGCAGTTAGGCGTACTTATCGCCAGACTGAGTTCAGGGAGTCCACGGGGGAATTATTTTTGGCTACTGTGCTCAATTTGACTTTCTGTGAAAAACACACACATGCACAAAATCGTCAGAACTGACTGCAAGCCCAGTTCCATGAAAGGTGGTGACTAACACACGAAGAATGAGTCGTGATCGGGCTGTGTTGAATGAAAGCGGCTCTTATGCAAGCACAGAAACGCATGGGAGGGAAACAGACGCGTGGACATGAGCACACGCGCACACACAAAAAAAGGCCTGCTACTAGTCCAGATCTTTCCCAGGATTCTGCTCCCTTCTTCAATTTCCTCCTCCTCCCTTTTTCTCCAACCCTATATTTCTCCTTCTCTTACGCAATCAACCATTTAGCCTCCAAATCCAATCAAAGTGTGAAAGGAACTGAGTCACAAAGACACGTCGGGTGGGTGATTAAGGGATACGATTAAATACATCTATATATATTTATTTCTCCGCACTTAAACTTTTGTGGCTGCAGATCTGTTCGTGCCTGTGTGTGATAGCATTGCCTACAAGGTGACAAGGCTAATCGTGTGTGGGCTCCTCGCCTCACGGGAACAGTCGTGTCTTGGTGGATGATGAGTATGTCTGGGAGGTCAGTGAGGAAGCCAAGCAACATGAGTCACCGTTTGAAACACCGACCTGAATACAGTTTTCAGGAGCAACTTAATTTTCCTGACGTTTCTCTGTCGGGAACTACGAGTGCAAAGAGTGTCGTAGCTGGGATAGTCTCACACTTCCTCCAGCGGGTCTATCCAGAGCTGTTCTTTGTACTCAAACTGAGGAGTGGAAACATCATTCAAGCTAAAGTTCATTTTCTCAGCAGACATTGTTAGGTAACGGAGCTCTTCTGAAGCTCAGAACTGCACAAAAGTTTGAAGAAAAAAGCAATAGAGTTTGTTTTATTAACACGATAACTTTAAAAAGAAGTTACCCGTGAATCTCAGCAGTGCGTCAGCAAGAAGCGCCCAGTCGTTGAACTGAAAGCCGTGCCGGTGTGTGCAGATAACTAAGACTCTACTTTGTAGGAACTTGATCAATTCATCTCCAGATACTGTTCGGGGTTAATTTGATGCACAACAAGAGACCATATTAACTCTTTGCCTCATAAAGGCAAGAGCATACCCTTAATGAGGTGTTTTGAAACCTCAGTATAGATCGATAAAGACGTGGTTTCAGAGTTGTTCCAAGGGTAGCTGCATAGACAGAGACAACTCTCATGAACTTGTTCAGGGAATGCAACAACTGTCAGCCAGGCTCTACTAGCCATCCCACAGTCTCTTGGTTTGAGGACTAAAGATGATGGGGAGCCTTTTCTGTTAGGATGGCCACTCTCTGGTACAATCTCCCTGAGAATCAGATCAACGCAGACCCGCTCGCCTTTTAAAATCACTTCTAAACACGTTTCTATAAGCACAGTTTCTCAGTGCTTCCAGTTTGAGCTACTTTTATTTTGTAATCCTATTTAGTGTCACCATCTCTTCCTAGTGACTACCCTGCATTATTTTATATTATTTTTAATTAGTTTATGTTGTTTTGCTTCTATTTTCCTCGTATTGCTACTTTTCCTTTCTTAATGCTGTACAATTGTTAAGCGTGTCTCAGTTGCGTGCCATTTCATCAGTTCCATCTCGTCTTGTGAAGCACGTAACTTTGTTTTGAAAGGTGCTATATTAAATAAAGTTTATTATTATTTAAACTCTTACTTTGGGGCAAAGTCAGCAGAGGTTTGAAGCCGATTTCATCAGATCTGACTGCTGAATTTTTTATGTCACAGTGGGACTTTGTTAACCCCCATTGTTCTCCTCAGTCTTGGCAATTGAGACAAAGAAATTTATAATTCTGACACTCACATTGTTTCCAAATAATCCAGATGATCAACCTCCAAAATATAGGGCTATGATAGGGTTATGACTCAGAGGGTTAATGTAAATTAAAGGCACTTGCAACGACTTTAAATTATTTCAGGCGTCTGAGATGATATTGGACACCTGAGAACAAGCAAACAAACTTACGACCCATTTCAAAAGCTTGAAATCTTCTGTTACTCAACTCTGATGATGTATTACCTCCACTGCACCTTTAGATGATTTTGGTCTTCTGATGATTTGCTTGCCGAGGCTGATTTTTCATGGACTGCTTTACTTCTGGATCACTGATAACCACTACTCTCTAGTGATAAAAATTTTTATCACTAAGTCATTAGACAGCACACTGCAGTCAAATGATTTCCGTTTTCTTACACCTCCCAATTTAATCGATAATCCTAGCTACAGTCGTCACTGCAGGTTTTAGTCACCAATACATTAAATTTAGACTGTTCTGGGGCCTCGAAGTATCATCTCCGATTTTCGCAGATGATGGTGTTCTGTTGCCTCCAGTTCACACTGGAGCAGTGTGCAGCAAAGTGTTAAGTGGTGGGAATGAGAGAGAGAGATCTGGGTGGGAAGCGAAGCTACCATCCTACCTTCACCTGTGGTCACAAGCTCTCGGAAGTACCCAAAAGAACAAGGTTGCGGATGCAAGCGATGGAAATGAGTTTTCTTTGAAGGGTGGCAGGCCTCGTCTGTTAGAGATAGGGTGAGGAGTTCAGTCACTCGGAAGCCACATCAAAAGGAGGCAGATGAGTTGATTTGGATATCTGGCAAGGATGCCTCCTAGGCACCTCCCAGGCAGATGCCTTAAGGGCAGATCCAGGACACGCTGGAGAGATTATCTCTCTCGACTGGTCTAGGAACAACTCTGCGTTGCCCCAGTAAAGCTAGAAGAGGTGGCTAGTGAGAGTGAGGCCCAGGCTTCTCTGCTTAGGCTGCTCCTGCACCTTCCATTTAGCTCTCATAAAAATTATGCATGCATCAATTTGTTGAGAGATGTATATGTAGCTAATAATCGTCAACTCATTTTACATATGCGTGCCAGGTGTTACCAAATGCATTCAGTTTGTCAGAAATGTGTTCAAACCTAATAGAAGAGTACGGAGGTTTTTCTCTTTTAGCAAAACCAGGTTTCATAACAATAAATAAAAAATATACCAAAGACAAATAAAAAAAATTGTTACATCTCTTGAGAACTCTGCTGCTTTTTTGCTGCAAGAGCACATTGATGAGAGATCAAAAGCAGCGATAGAGTTAAATGTAATGTCTTAAGTGCAGTAACAGTATAGAGTGGTGGCACCAGCAGGGCTAATTACAGTCCTACTTATTAAACCTGGCACTTGAAGGGAAACTAGTGGAGAAAGAAAAAGCAAAAATCACATCTCACAGGCAGTGCTTTTTAGAGAAAGGGTGCAACAATTAGTAGGGATGCTGTAAAAACAAGATTACCTTAAAAAAAAAGCAGCTAAATAAGAGAGGTAGTACTCAGTGTGCACACTGCATGACTGGAAACGTGGGCTTCTGCCATTTCATGGAAGATTAGGAGCTTCACGACCAATTCACAAGCAACTGTGCCCACACACACACGTAAACGTGGATGCACTGTGGGTGTGTTGATGATCAGTGAAGAAGAAACAGCGGTGGTCTTTAATGGCGGTGTAGAGCTCATCAGGCCTTGTGTTAAGAGGGGTTTTCAGGACATAACTTAATGGTAATGATGTTTTTTGTAACAGTTGATGTTTGTGTGGCTGTTTGTCTTCATTTAAGATTTTTTTTTTCTTTTTTTTTTTTTTTTAAATAGAGCTCTGGTAATACAAGAAGTGCTACACTCCCTTTCTGTCACACAAACCCTCTACATGTCCTTCACTCCATCCATTAATCTTCTCTGTGGTCTTCCTCCTGCTTGGAGTCCATACATCCCACCTTACCTTTCCTCTCACTGCCTCCTAACATGCCTACTCCGCCCTCCTCCTCTTCCTTTGTTTTTGCCCAACAGTAGTGCATTTCCCATCGGCAACCTGCTTGCTTGTCAACAGCACTGGAGACTGCCTGTGTTAACCCAGGCCTTGACTCATCTGATTTGGAAATCTCATTCTTGATTACACGTGTTTGATTTGAAAACATTTTAAGCCGGATTCTCTTCTTGATGCAACACTCCCTATTTATCCAAGCACAAGACTGGCACTAGTAAACTGGCTTGTGACCCTCCGCAAAGCTGCGAACCAACAATTGTTCATTCATATCTGCAGCTCACTGATCAAATATGGTTTCAAAACGCCGAGAAGGAAACAGTGAAAACACTCATCTCAAGCTTCATAACAGAACTTCAGAAAACAACCACCACAGACTGTTAGAGCATCCACATCAATGCCCCACTATTAAATTTTGAACAAGACCCTAAGGTCCTCATATGGTAAATGGACTGGTTCTTATATAGCGCTTTTCTACTCTGAGTCTACTCATCTCACTCTTGCCATTTCCTACTGTTAGCTTTGATAGCAGTAATTTTACCATAAATCACCCTCTCAAATAGGGATGTCAAACCAGTGAAACCAGTTAAGTTTAACCACACATGGAATCCTTCCGATATCTAAATAAAAAAATAAAAAAAGTGGCTCAAGTACAATAGTACATCTCAGTTTTTCCACATGATAAAGAAACACTGCTGTAGTAAATGGAAGAAGACTCTTAGTGTGACTCGCTGGGCTTAAATTGTAAGAACAATATATGTAAAGTTACTAAAGTTCTGCTTGCTCAGTGTTTGCCAATTTCTGGGGTTATTTTTGTATAGACGCACTATAAATCATAGAAATTTCTGTTGTTGATAGTGAAGAATATGGGAACCTGTTATTTAAATGCCCCTCCGCAAATCACTACCTTATCGTGATGGAGGGGTTTGTGTGTCCCAGGGATCCCAGGGGCTATGTTGTCTGGGGGCTTTTGCACCCTGGTAGGGTCTCCCATGGCAAATTGGTCCTGGGTGAGGGACCAGACAAAGAGCGATTCAGAAGACCCATATGAAAAGACCATTGAGGGACCAGTTCACCCTGCCCGGGACAGGGTTACCGGGGCCCCGCTCTGGAGCCACGCCCGGGGAGGGTGCCCGAGGGTGAGCGTCTGGTGGCCGGGCCTTACGCAATGGGGCCCGGGCGGGTACAGCCCACTAAAGGGACATGGGCCCATCTTCCTGCAGACCCACCACCCACAGGAGGCACTGTAGGGGTCGGGTCACGCTGGAGAGATTATCTCTTGGCGGGCCTGGGAACGCCTTGGTGTTACCCCCGATAAGCTGGAGGAAGGGGCTGGGGAGAGGGAGGGTTCTGGGCTTCTCTGCTTGGGCTGCTGCCCCTGCGACCCGGCCCCGGATAAGCGGAAGAAGATGGATGGATGTTATTTAAATGTTTATGTAATACTTGGTTACTTCAGTGTAATATGAAGGCCACAGAGGAGCTCTTTGTCACTAGGAAAGTTTCCAAAGCCCTCCAGCAGGCCAGATTGGAGTTGGGACAATTCAGAGGCCATGGTTGACGCCCCTAAAGCTGAGTCTCTTACTTCACCTCCATGCACATCTTTTCATCTCTGGGGGAGCAGGCTGAGGGTCGCAGATGCCAACAGACTTAATAAACTAATCCGTAAGGCCAGCAATATTGTGGGGATGGAGCTGGACTCCCTCAAGGTGGTGTCGGAGAGGCGGATGCTGTCCAAGATAAAGACAATGTTGGATAACACCTCCCACCCACTCCATGACATGCTGGTCAGTCACAGGAGCTCGTTCAGTGAGAGACTGAGATTACCGAAAAGCACCACTGAACGACACAGGAAATCATTCCTGCCTGTGGCCATCTCCCTGTACAACGCATCCACTTAACACACTGTTTGCTGCTACAACAACACATGTTTCTTTTCCAACTATTTATTTATGAGTGACTTATGTATGTATATATTGTACTATTCTTAGTTAGTGTATTGTCCGTCTTGTCTTAATGTTGGTTTATAATGGAGCACTGTAACAAAAAATAATTTCCCCCAGGGATCAATAAAGTATTCTGATTCTGATCTTTTTAGCATACATGGACACACCTGCTATGCATAAGGCTACAGTTGGAAGTGGAATTAAAAAGAAAAAAAAATCAGCTCAGCATTATGTCAAATCAATAACCCGAGCCGCTATTGAACAGGGAAAAAGTGACAAAAGAAAAATAGATGCAGACACCACTGGCTGGGAGAATCTCTATTGAGCTCGTTGTAGCCTCCAAGTTTCTGGATGGCTGAATCTGCTGAGCGCAGTAGGAGGGCGGCACACAAACAAAACAAAACACACACACGCCCATTGCTTTCTTCTATTGATCACATAGATGCAGCCAATTTACTTGAGTTGGAAAAACTTGTTTATCTGCCTGAAGGAGCATAAAGAAGTTTGCAGCGCGTGTGTGGGTCACCCTGGAGTTTCCACCTTTTTTTTTTTTTTTTAAAGATAGGATGTTTGGGTATAAGAGATAAGCGTGCACACACTATAGTCGTGTACTGCAATCTCTGTCTCTCCACTAATCATCTTTACTGCTGTGCAGGAGGAGCTGATAGGAAGCACATGTGCGGTGACTTTGTTCATGTGTGCATTCAAGCTTTTCAGATTATCACTAGTGACCCCTATCAAGAGTCACGGCGAGCTCTCAAAACGCAACACAAATAACATCCTCCCTCCCCATGATCTTCGACACAGTGCTTGAGTCAGCAGATTTCCACACCTCTCTTTCTGTCGTTTATTTTCCTCCCAGTCCGCACCGTCTCGCTCGGTCAAACGCCCGGCTTTCATAAGAACTCACAACGCCTCACCCTTTTGCTTAAATCTCTGCCACAGTCTGCGTCCTCGCCATCCCAAAGGGTGCTGAGGCACTGTAGTGCTCTACTGACGTCACTAAAACAAATGGGCCGTTCACTATCTAGGACACCAGCGGCGGCGACTTGTAGTGTAACTTTGCACACAGTGTTTTCTCACTCCCCCCAGATCTCTTCCCATCACTCTCTCTCACACACACACACACACACACACACACACACACACACACACACACACGAAAGGGAAAGCGGCGTGTCCTGCAACCATCAGCACTTTCACCGGTGTCCTCGCCAGACCGTCCCTGTCTCCTCTCATGTCCTTAATGACTCTCCCACTTGGCGTCCTCTCTCCCTCCCTCACCTCCCTACTGCCTTTCCTCCTGCACCGTCAATGCCCTCCATCCTACTCCAGCACCCTGTTTTAAAGCACAGAGCCACGGCCCTCCATCCTGATTCCTGATGCACTGAGGTGTAATCAATCAGACTGTAATTTTCCTAGCTGACACTTACAAGTATCCTGCCCTGAAGAAGAAATGATGATGGTAGTATTTTCTGAGTGTGTTGTCCTTGAAAACACAGGGGGGGGGGAAAGGTTTTCACAGCGGTGTGTTATACAGCACCTTGTGGTCTTGCAAATCTTTGTGCTGTGACATCTCTTGAAGTTGCAAAGAATAACTATGTGGGCTTTCAGAAAGGCTGTTACTTGTGGAAAATATTTAGTGTGACAGGTTTGGGTTGCTGGGGTTTTGATATTGTACTGTGTTTAAGAGAAAAACAAAATATGGAGAAAGAAAATGCTGCAAAAACTCACCCAGTAAAGCTACCTGTTGGTTTTTTTTTACCTGCACTGTTAGCAAATACCAATAATTCCCCAAAGTGCAATAAACAGTGGTTATCCCCTTTGCTTTAAAAGCAAAAAGATCCATAGTTCGAGATCAGGAGGTCACACACACCCAGCCTCAGGGAGGTCACAAGCTCGTGTACGCCTCGTGCCAAGAGGATACACCAACGACTGTGTACACAGTCATTTTTCTCAGGTAGTTAATAAGAACTTGGGTGTTCCTTTGACGTTTCTTGTGGTTTTAATTAAAACCTCTCAACAACCAAGGTACAGACACTCCCATCTCACCTTAGGGTAAACAAAATGGAAAAGCCTGCTCTCATTCCAACAAATCAAATACCTGGCGTTTTATCAAAGCCGCTGAGTTCTCAGAGGAAAGTCCCGGGGCCCTTTGGGGTCCCATGCTGTGACGCACCAGGTTAGGCAATACTGAGATGGGTCTCTCTTCCAATCTGTCATATATGGCCTTTGGCCTTTTTAACCCGAGCTGCAATCTATTCCCAAACCTGACAAAGTACTTTTAGAGTCTAAACCAGTAACCAAAAGACAGTAAAAGACAAGTGAATATTACATGAATCAGCAAAATCAAAAGTATGCCGAGTACCAAACACCCCCTGAGGAAACAAACCGCTGTATGCTTGTTCTACCACCCAGCCCCCCTAAAGCATCATGAGTCTTTTAAAGAGGACCATCTCACTACCTGTAGTTGTTCAATATTGCTGTGCACAGTCTAAGGCCAAAACTAAAGCAGACTTCACACATGCATCTATCAAGCATCAGTATCTGACACCCTCAGATGGGAACAAGTTGGTAGTAGGATGCCTTTCTGCCTAACCTGGCAAAGTCTTCCTTTTCCATAAGTTTGTTATTACCAAGAAATTTGAGAAAAAACTGATATGATAAAATACATACTTTTCTTTCTTATTCCCATTTAAAATGTCTAGCTTTTAATAAATAATTATCTGAATCTTACACCCAAAGTTTTCATCTGAAGTCCATTACTGAATATAGTAACTATTAAGTCTAATATACCCTAGTAAGCTATAGTAGTTTTTCCTTTGGGAAGATACCATCTGTGCAGTCTGCAATTCTGTAGAAGAAAGATGTTGAATCTATTTAATTATTGTGGAAAAATAATTTATTTCTGTGTATTTTTTTATACACGTGCATTAAATTAAAGTCAATTACGTCGATTAAGCATCACAAGGCGGAGGGTGGTTCCCTATTTTTTTTTTTTTTTTTTTTTTGAGTACGAGTACTTGAGTATGAACTTATAAAAATGCAGCAAGATATAAAAAAAAAAAAAAAAACAAAAAAAAAAAACAGTTTTATTGATTAAAAAAAACACTATATATCGGATACATATGGGTATCGGCAGATATCCAAATTTATGATATCGATATCAGACATAATAAAGTGGTATCGTGCCATCTCTAATATTGACAGTACTAACAGTACTATAATGTCCCAAATCCTCACACGAGAAACCTTTTTTATCCGCATGCCTGCCTATTTTTGTGACCACACAGTTTTGCATTACATTGTACAACTATCTCTATCATCTATCTATCTATCTATCTATATATTCCACTGCAGGCAGCTGGAGACCCAGTGGCTAAGTAGTCATTCCTTACGTGGCCACTCGGACCAAGCGGACCATAGCAGGCTCCCGGTCTGATCACAGACTCACTGATGCTGATGACAATTATTTATTTAGTTTGTTGTGATAGCGGTGTGTGGTTTCTGATCAATCGACTGTTTCTAGTGGAGGTTTCACATACTGAGTATTTATCCATTTGCATAATCACTAAAACACAAAGGATCAAAGAGCTGACACAGTAGCTAGCTTACATGCTATGTCACGTTGGAT
This sequence comes from Copadichromis virginalis, assembly GCF_057382275.1. NCBI lineage: Eukaryota > Metazoa > Chordata > Actinopteri > Cichliformes > Cichlidae > Copadichromis > Copadichromis virginalis. The sequence goes on from NC_140620.1 coordinate 34,513,004, forward strand.
AATGGGTGCATTTGAGTTGTTTTTGGTCATTTCGTGTATACCCGAGAAGTATCTTGTTTTAGAATTGGCATGCTATTAAAATGACTGTCTTCATTAAAAATCTTAAAATAAAGCATTATCAGCGATAACTTTAGATCAATAAATGTGGGGGAAAATGTTTTTGGACAATCATTGGCTAGAAATGCTGGGAAAGATGAGAAATTCAGGTGGCTAGGGTTAGGGTTATGTGTCAGATACCCATTTGAACAAGATGCTTTTAGCCTTTAAAAAAAAAAAATCAATTTTAAAAACACTGACTTCTATATGACCCTCGACTCGCCATCTCTCTTAAGCACTTGCTTATTCTCGTTCATCTTTCTAACTATTCTCGTAATTACATGAACATAATTCTCTCTTCTTTATTTTCTCCTATGTCCTTCCTTTCTCTCCATTGAGTTTTATCCTTGATTAGGTGGTCTAAGCATTAAACGCTCCCAGGAGAGACTAACAGCCTCCCTGGAGGGAAGAGAGAGGAGGACCGATTGGGAGAGAAGCGATGGAAATTGGCTGTCTCAGCCATTGTTTGGGGTTTCCTGCTGGTTGTTTTTAGTACATATTGGCCCATCGTACAAAGGCTTGGAAAGCAGAGGCACAACAACTGAGACCAAAGTCAGACAGGCCTAGGCACACATCAAATCTCTGTCTGTGGTTAATGCTGAATCTAATCTATGCATTTATTAATTAGGAAAGTTCAGACTTTATCTGGCGCTGTGTGAGTGCCTGTCACGAACACCCAGAAGTAGAAACAATGAGGTGGGAGGGAGAAACTCCAAATACCACAGCTGTGTTTCTGCAAGACATACTCGCAAATTGGCTTTGTAGAGGCACAGAAGTGAAATCGCGATCAAAGATATTGACTGACTCTTGATCGCTTGCAAGATTCAGTGTCACCAGGGAGCGAGTCAGCACAGCTTCTGAGCAAGGCGGAAAAAACTGGAGGTGAATTGAATTGAATGAATATCAATACCCACCACACACCCACACGCACACAGAGAAAATGCACTTTTACTCTAATCACGATCCAAAAGCCCCCTTCACAAATATGGCAGCTGAGGCAAAGATGAGAAATTAAAAGTTAATTCACCTGCTATTTGCTCCGAATGGTAAATTCCCACATTCGATTTGAAAGCAAGGGCTGAATATATTACCACAGTAAAATGGGCAGCATTTAAAATGGCTGCACCCTACAACGAATGCAACAGCAGACCAAATTTAAATATGCTCAGATATTACGGTCTGCTGATTTACAGTTAGTTGAGCACAGATGCAGAGGAAGGCAAGGCAAACACTTGTAGTATCGATGTACCGCCGAGTTAAAGCAGAAACGACACGTTTTAAATGGTTTATAAAATACAAACAAGGTTAAAGTTCTCATATAGAGATTTTCTAATGTAGTTGAGCACTCAACACCACTACAAGCCTCATTCATGCAAACACATTCATAATCCCTCACATAAAACTGCCCCCTGAGATAACATGAGATGGCAGCTAAAGGATGCTTAATGACAAGTTCAGAAACACCGTCTTTCACTACCACCACCTTTATTTATTTTTGCTTCATTCCAGTGTTCCTGCTTCTGTACTCATGAAACATGTCCAATATATCGTGTTTTATTCATTCATTTATTTGCATGATTTCTGATGTTTAATCTGGCCAATTCATTGAACTGTAACATCTTCAGGTTAGTATGCAGGTAGTTTTAGGTAGTTGCTGCCAACAGTGGGCACATTTCCCGTGTTGTTCTGGCATCATCACAATAACGTTGGCCCAGGATCAATATTGCAACTGACCAATTGCACTTTAAGTCTTAATATTTGTTATATTTCAAAAATTAATAATCAAGTTAGGTTTGCTGTTAGTCAAATTTAGGTTACTCATATTGGTTTGCTTCTGATCGTTTTCAATAGCTTTAGCTAACTTCTTAGCTAATGCTAACTAAATACTCAGACAACATGATTGGTCAGTTCCGGTCAGTCAGTTGGCCCAATGTTGCGCCCACACTGTGCAAGGAGGGAAAGTTCTGGTCTACCATGAATTACTATCTTTGTTACTGTTGAACATTTTCATTGGCATTTTTTATTTTTTAAATTCCCACCCCTCATTCTATTGAGTCCTGCACAACCAGCATCACTTCAGCATCCTGCTGCCGGTCTTAATTTAACTTCAATTTAATTTATCCAGTATAACTCCAAATCACAACAACAGTCACTTTAAGGCGCCTTATGTTGTGAGGTAAAGACCCTACAATAATACAAAGAAAACAGAAACCCTATGACCCTCTATGAGCAAGCACTTTGGAGTAGGAAGGGAAAACTCCCTTCTAACAGGAAGAAACCTCCAACAGAACCAGGCTCAGGTAGAGTAGGCGGTGAGCATATGAAGCGTGAAAATAGACTATTAATAGCAAGAAAAACACAAGCTATTAGTAACTGTTTGCTTCAGTTACACTTGAAATTCTGCTTGGCAACAGCACATTCATTGGCCTGAGCTGCCCAATTATTTTGCTGAAACATACTTTTTCTTCCCTTTACCTGTCATCGTGCTGCCAGTTATGTCACACCTAGCAGTGAAATTACGCTAAATTGTAACTGACTCATAAAACCTTAGAAAGCATAAAAATGCGACATCACCAATTGATTTGCAAAATCCACTGATGACTGTGCTGTTGTGAAAGCGGATGCGAGGAGTGAGGTGTGGATCAGACTGAAACCACACGCTCATTGTTAATGACTTGTCAGCCACAAGTCGTTTTATTCAACATGGACTTGAATGAGCATATCGGACGTGACCGCCATAAGCACTTTCCTGATGAGTTAATGGTCTAAGTCAGAGGTCACATCCTACAGACAATCTTTTTGCAACCGCCGGTATCGCACCGTGAATGTAGTGTGCTTTGAGCTGAATGGTGAGTTGTACATTAGCAACGACTGATCATTGTGTATGAAAAACAAATGTAGTCCCACAAGTAAGGAAGTAGTGCCAAAGCTAGTTTTTCACAAAAAGATCTCCCCTACAAGAAAAAAATGTTTTAATCTCAGTGAAGACCTTATGTGAAGGATTGTAGTACATGTTACTGCAGGTTCAACATTGCAAGTGACCAATCACCTTCTCCTGACATCATCCGCGACCTCGGAAAAAAACAAACGCCTTCAAAAAATCTACTTCACTTGCGAGGAGAAACCGCCTCTGTAAGGACAATATGTATAATGCTTACCGTTTATTAAAGACAATTATCCTGAAATGCAAAGAATTTAAGTTCCTGGATGGGCGGACAGAAGCGGTTTCTCTTCTCGCAAGTGAAGTAGATTTTTTTTAAGGCGGTATTTTCAAAGGCACAAAAGGGGGACGTCACAACAATGTGATTGGTCACTTGCAACGTTGAACCTGGAACAACATTTATTATGATGATGTGGGAACAACACCGACACGAGGATATCAGATCATCCATTAATAAGCACAGCTCAGAGTACCTGGGAGACTAAATAATGCCCCCGAAAACCCAGACAGATGCAATTATTTTGGGATTAGCAGTTCTTTAAAACCAAGGAAATTACTTTTCAGGGTGAAACCTACATGATGTCATTTCCTTTTACATCAAGACTCACACCACTCGTCACGATCTTTACTACGAGATCGTTCGTCAGAAGCCGAACGTGGCCATCTTTAGTGTGCCAGACAAGCTGCAAGTGCTCAGCAGTGTTGATCTGAAGGGGAATGTACAGTCTATTGACCCCAATTCTGCGGGTCTTTGGTTTCTAATTTTACGGCCGGATTTCTCTCAGCTCTGACTGTAATGGATGGGACGACCGTGAGGGAGCAGGGACACCTGGCCGCTGAGCCCTAGTCAGCACCAGTGTCCTGACAGGTCTGATGAATGCAGGCTGATGAGTACACAGTCTTGTCTCTACTACAGCCGGAAGCCTCGCTCCACGGGGCTAAAGCAGGAGGAGTGCATCTCCCTACTATTAGCGATTCGGTGCATCACTCTTATTTTACACATTTAATAACCTCTCAACAAGGTCGTACAGGCAAAGCTAATCTAAAAAAAAAACAAAAAACAATGCATTAACTAGTCTTTACATGCAAACACAAAAAGATGATGCCTATTACTTCAGTATTATGGCTCCATGATGGATTGGGGACAATGAAAAGGTGGAAAGACAGTAATATAAAGAAAGATTGATTAGATTTTTTTTAAATATGCCACAGCAGAAATAAACACAGGAAGACACACTGACTGCAAGCTCTTCGTTAGTAACACAGAAATTAGAAACTAGTGTGCTGCTGCTATCACTGTAGGTGAGACGTCAACATCAAACGGGTTCCTTCTGACAGCGACAGCTCCGAGATAAATCAGCCTACAGTTCGGGAATACCTCTAAACCGCTTCCTGCTGCTCTGCAGTGACCTACTTAGCATGATTTGATTTATCAGAAATGTTGCAGGAATTTCCACAGCTTGAGCAATCAAACAGGATGGAGGTACCTGCTGATGTCTCTCTTAACTAAGGTCTTGACTTGTTCTTTTTTTTTTTTTTTTTTTAGTGTGTCAGTTTGTCTCTGCTGCACTGGTGCTTTCAACGCAACAGCTAATTCTGGAGTATTGTGACTAATGCTCTGAACCTAAAATACTGCCAGTCAGGAAGAGGTTTCTAGCAAAACACCAAAAATGCAATTGCCTCACTCCCAAGTCTTCCTCATTTTTCAGAGGAACTTTAGATTGGCGCAATCAAACAATGCACCTCCAACAGGAAATGTTATGTAATGTGGACAAAACTGATCTTGGCAAAACAAGGAAGCGATGCTTCCCCATACTGACTGATATTGAAAGGAATGCATTGCAGGGAGTGTCGGTGTTTGGGAGTGTTTGTGTACAAGTGCATGGTATTTTTTTTGATCCTACAGTACACAGTGTATTTGCAAACAAGCTTAACTACCCACCATTTCATAGCTGACTGTTATCTACTCATATCTGATGGATGAAGAATGACAACAATCCACAGAGCGGCTTGCTCTTTTAGAGGAATCATTTGACATTTTAGAGAATTTCCTCATTTTCGTATTCTTAGCGAGAGTTAGTGGAGATTTATGTCACTTTGGCGTTTGCACAATAAATATGAGTAAGCGGCGTGCTAGCTAGCTTTCACAAAAAAACAGGAAAAAGGGGGAACCAACTATTCCGCCTCCGTCCAAAGTTAATCTACCAAAGCTCCCAAATTATCGCTACGCAAAAACATTGCATAACAGCAACAGACTGAGAGCTAAGCTAATAGCTTGGAAGCAAAACGTTTACATTTCCTAAACCAGGAGCGTGCAACATAAGGTCTGAGGCCAGAATTGGTCCAGCAAACACTCCAGTCTCACCCACTGTATAAGGGAGGATATAGATTTTCTTACATTTAACTGTATGTTCATAGGTTTTAAAGCTGTTCTAATGGAAAAGACCCCTCACCCCTACACCAAAATAATTAAGTGATAGACAGCTAAATGATAGAAAGGTTCCTTTTTTTCCACCATCTACTACTCAATTCAGAAAAGTTGCATTCAGCATTATGAAACTAGCAGGAGCATCAGGCAGGAGTTAGGGCCAGCTTTTGGTGCAGCACTGGTGTCTAAATAGCTTTCCACCAATGCAGAGGGAAGGATTCTGAGTATTTAACCATAGCAGAGGCAGAGTCGCTTTTGTGTGCAGTCCTTCTACAAGCCAACAACATCATCACCTCTGGGCATAGAGTCAAAGACGGACATTTTTAAAGGTTGGTGTGAAACGGAAAGGTAAAAACCACAGCAGAGTTCACCACAAAGAAGGAGAAACTGCACTGGGTGTGACTTCCAGAGAACCACTGTTATTAATGATAACCACAACCGCCAAATGAACCTCATGCAGCGCTCCACTGCTATTTACTGCAAATGTGCAAGCTACTTGCAGCAAAAACAGTGATGAGACACAAACACACAGTGTCATGAACTATTATGCAGCACTGTGTGCAATCTGTGTAATGCATCTTATGCAACAACCAGCATATGCACTGCATGCATCAACAACAAAGGTGACTTGCATGCTTTTACCTGCCTCTGTTTTACACATTTTCTTTGTGCCATTACAGGATTTAATGATTGCTTAACTCAATAACAGAACATTTCACAGAAGCAAGTATCTTGGATTATGTCAGGTGGTGAAGAAGTTTGTCAAGCGAACCAACATTTCCGCTCGCATAATGTTGCTAGAGATAAACAAGATCTGGTTAGGTAGCCAGCTGTGACTTTTGTACACTGCATGAATTTGAAAGTGGTTGCATAGTTCTATTACCATCTATAAGATGAATATATTTACTACATAAGTAAATAAGTGACCTCTTTTTTTCACAAAGAGGGGGAAAAAAAACAACACTTTTACCTGGACAAAGGATTGTAGTACATGTTATGGCAGTGCTTCTCAAAACCATTACTGGATGACCAGGGAAAAAAAAATATAAATAAAGTTAAGGCCTCAATCACACAGCCCTGGAGACTGACCCCTTAGCAACTACAGGTTATTAAGAGGAGGGGGGGGGGGGGGGGAGTGCATTCCCTGTCCAGCTGGTGAAGTAAAAAGCTGCACTGTTGCTAGCAGATTACCCATGTCTGCTGTAGTTTGCATGACACGTATCAACTTGCAGGGTTTTGCTACCGCTTGTCGGGTAGTTTAGTGGTGTAAGCAGCCCAGTTGGCGTCTGGTATGCAAAGCTACCATGGTGACCAAGGCAATGTGCTAGCAACCAAAGCAACCTCAGGGAGGGTTTTGGTGCAGGAAAGTAAACCACTTTGCAAGTAATTTCACTCCAAAGACAGCAGCAATCAGTCACAATCAGTCTGATTGTGACACCCCCCCGCCCTGCCCGCAGTGATCAGCGGTTGCCAGATGGTTGACAACTGGTCTCATACAGACAGATCAACATCTCCAGCAGCTGGACTGAGAGTGATGAGTTGGAAAAATTACAAACTTAACACAAGTAGTGAGGATTTTGTCACCGTAGCAAGCCTTCTTGGCAAAAATCCTATACTGTTGGATAGCCAGTTTATTTCCCTAGCTCCTTAGCAAGGCAGAGCCATTCGTGCATCACTAGCAGTAAAGCATAATGCTTTTTTTTTTTTTTAACTCCTTAAAAACATCACTGCAGCACATTCAAGGACAGAGCCTGGTCAGCACTCTCTGTGGGGCTTTTTCAGTAAGTAACAAACACACAACACTAGCAGTCGAGATTACAAGTTCTACAGTTTTAATCATGTTTATGTTAACTGCCGCCATCAGCTGCTCCAACTTTCCAAGTCTGAAGTCTGACGGGGTTCAGCTGAAAATTCCGACTTTCAATTTGGAATTGAACCTACCATTGGGGTTAGGGTTAAAGTCAATCAATAATGATGACTTAGACTGCTTAGTAAAATAAATACAATGAGAGAGGAGAACATGGCCCAAAAAAGCAAAAATAGGTAAATAAATAAACTTGATATTTAAGCAGAAAAAACAGGAGAAGCTCAGTAAATAAGCTCTAAATAAAATAATACCAAATTAAAAGCTCAGTATTGTACAGTAAGCGGTTCACTAAGTAAAAACCTTAATAAAATAAACACAGATCTCGTTATTAAAATCTGTACTGCTGCATATAAACTGACATTTTGTGTACACGGGTCCTTATCAGACCTCATAATTAATGAAAAAAAAAAAGTTCTCATGAACAAAGAAAGGTTTGCTTGGGCTTTCATTTCAGATTTGTCTTTGAATGCCGGCAAACCCATGGAGAGACCCAGCTGGGTTATTCTTCCTGCTTCCAAGCATGTTTTTTTATGAAGTTAAATTATTTGATTATTCTTTTGCTTCCATCCTCGTCCCCCATCTAGCCTCTGGCTGAGCTAATTAATTTCTCAGCGCTCCACAGCTACTTCAATCACTCAAGCCTCGTGTCCAATATATACATCCTCAGTTACTGTGCATGCTGTTTACGTCCCATACGGGTCGGCCACCCTCCCACTCCGCTGATGTTGATCACAATGCACAGACATGAATAAAAGACTTTTTAAAATCTGTGTATGTTCGGATTTATGAGTGTGTGGGTTGAGACAGGGTTGAGTAATAATATCACTTATTGATGTAGCTTGCTCTGACTGCCCTGGAGGGCTTTTGTTTGTGTCAGTATGTGTGTGTGTGTGATGTCTCCTACCTCGTTGCCGTACATCATGAGGTGGTGGGTGGTGATAAGAGCTTTGAAGACCACCACCCAGCTGGAGTTGGCTGTGCGCTCAAACAGCGTGTCCGCCAGCTGGGGAATGTTCACGTTCATCTCATTGGTGCAGTGGATCAGATCTGGCCAGGACACAAAAAAAAACAAAAAACAACAACAACAAAATGAGAGAAGAAGAGAAGCTTACACAAGACAACAGAACAAAGAGCAGTGATGAGAAGCTTTTAAAGATAACCCTGACCGACAATGCCAAATTACTTTTCACACAGAGAAAAAAAAAATGCAGACACACAGCAAGGACCAACAAACAGAGCACGAATTTCATCTGAATTCTTAAGTGAAAGAAGCCTGAAGGACAGGTGCTACCCACAGAACTATTTGTCGTCTTCTTTTGACTCTTACTCTGCTGCACCTTTACCCTCTTCTCTGCTCTCGACATCTTAGCAGAAGCTCACGTGTCATTCATTCACCCAACCTGGAGGAAAACTGAACCTTCGACTGTATGACTGTCAAAATATAATAAAAAAAACCAAACTGGCAGATCTCAGAAATAATCTCAAAACAGGTCTTTTACAGTATATAGTGTTACATCACTGCTTTAACTTTCCACCAAAGTCTGACATTAGATTTTTATAATGAGGCAATTTTTTGTTAGAGTTTAATGTTAATTGTGTGGATGCTTTAAGCATCCACACTATTGAGTTCCTGTTTCTCTTTATACTTTATTATTCTTCAAGTTGCTCGTTTTTCGTCCGCTAACTACTTCCACAATTTTCAGCCGATTTTCACCGTTCAAATTTTAAACTATTCTGCTATTTCTGCTAATTTCTGCTATGATTTTTGCTATTTTTTGCTATTATACTTTTTAAAATATTAAGCTTTTTTCCTTTAATTTGTCCCATTGAAATGAATGGGAAACTTCCAAAACTCTGCTAAATTTTGCTTGTTTTTGAAACTTAACTACTTCCTCATACTTTCACCTAGAACAACCATTCAAACTTTAAAATGTTCACAAATTATTGGGCTATTCAGGTATGATTCAGCTTTTTCAAATCTTTTACTGTTTTACTTTTATGCCTCTTAAAGTTTTGAGTTGCACAATTGTGATTTTTCAGAAAATACATGCGTTGTTATGGTTGCTATGCTCTTGGCTTCCAGTGTGTCACTGAAGGTTTTGCAATTTTCACTTCATGTCCGAACAACTTCTTGCTACTTGCTCAATTTTCACTCAACTTCCACAAATTATACATCAAAACGTAGGTATTTTTGCTGGGTTTCAGAAAATGTCACCATCATTGTTGTGGGATTTATAGAATTTTGGCAAATCTCCTCAGACCAACACAAGGTCTCAAAACTCTCCATATAAAGTGAATGGAGAGCTTGTTCAAAATCATCGCTGGATTTCTGTAATGAGAGGCATATTCGAATCGTCATATCTCCTTAACGAAGCGACTTTAAGACATGAGGCTTGTCCCGGTATATCTTCAGACACTCCTGACACTCACAATTCAAGAATTTCTTTCTCACCTATTACCGTTCTGAAATGAATTGGACTTGTTTGAGGGTAGGAAATTTGTCCTTCGCTCAGATTTCTTCAGATTTCAAACTGTGCAAATGAACCACTTTTTTCTCTCGTCATAACTTTTTGTTGGATTTCCACAGAGACCTGAAAATTTCCATGACTGTTCACCAAAGCCTGCTGTCTCTTACGGTGAAAGAATGATATCGATACTCCAAACAGATTTCAAGTTACAAAGCGTTGTTTGAGGGCAAGTCAAGGCAGTTTTTGGTTCGCTCTACTCAGTTATGGTGCATTAGAAGTCAAATATCTTTAATAATTCATATTTTAATGATAAATTGTAAACACTGGAAGATTCCCCCATCTCTTCTGAACAAAACGGTGTAAGAATGACCGCTCTAGCCCCTACGGTTAGGAAATTATGGTCATTTGTTTGAGGGGAGTCGTCACTATGAGAAATAGACTGCAATAATCCTGTGCCTCTCTGTGCTGTGTGTGTAAAAAGGATGCACCTGTTTTGGCGGGAAAACGTAAACAGCCACTCTGATTGGTGGATTTAAATTCGGCAGCTCTCTCCCTGTGTGTGTGTGTGTGTGTGTGTGTGTGTGTGTGTGTGTGTGTGTGTGTGTGTTTAGTGGGAGAGAGAGGACCCTGCCCTTTTTTGGCAGCATGTCATTGTAGGATTTAAATTGAATATAGTTTGACTGGTTGACTGGATTAGAGTCTGTGTTTGTGTGTCCCTCTGTGCATTTGTGTTTCAATATGCCTCCATATTTGTAATTTTGTAAGTTATTACTATTCTGCTAAATCATAGTATTTCTGGTACTTTTCGGTACTTGTGCTAAATACAGTATTTCTGCTAAATCATACTATTTCTGCTTTTCATAAGATATGTGCCTAATATAGTATTTCTGCTAAATTATAGTATTTATTCTTTTTATAGGGTTTGTGCCTAACATAGTATTTCTGCTAAATTATAGTATTTCTGCTTTTTATAGGATTTGTGCCTAATATAGTATTTCTGCTTTTTATAGGATTTGTACCTAATATAGTATTTCTGCTTTTAATAGGATTTGTGCTTAATATAGTATTTCTGCTAAATTATAGTATTTCTGCTTTTTATAGGATTTGTGCTAAAACATAATATTTCTACTAAATGTAGTATTTATGCTTAATCATACTATTTCTGCTTTTTATAGGATTTGTGCTTAATATAGTATTTCTGCTAAATTATAGTATTTCTGCTTTTTATAGGATTTGTGCTAAAACATAGTATTTCTACTAAATGTAGTATTTATGCTTAATCATAGTATTTCTATATATTTCTGCCAGGTCCCCAGGCAGCCAATCCTCTGTGAGGACTTAGACATTCAAATTTTCAAATCAGGGCCTGCACGGTTTCCCAGCCAATCACATATGTGTCCTGAGGCATTCAAATTTGCATATTGGGGAATTCGTGGCTTCTAAGTCAACAAGTCATCCATGTCATATATCTCTAAAAATTCATATTTTAATGATAAATTGTCAACACTTGAAGATTCCCCCATCTCTTCTGAACAAAACGGTGTAAGAATGACCCTTCTAGCCCCTACAGTTAGGAAATTATGGTCATTTGTTTGAGGGGAGTCGTCACTATGAGAAATAGACTGCAATAATCCCGTGCCTCTCTGTGCTGCGTGTGTAAAAAGGATGCACCTGTTTTGGCGGGAAAACGTAAACAGCCACTCTGATTGGTGGATTTAAATTCGGCAGCTCTCTCCCTCTGTGTGTGTGTGTGTGTGTGTGTGTGTGTGCGTGTGTGCGTGTGTGTTTAGTGGGAGAGAGAGGACCCTGCCCTTATTTGGCAGCATGTCATTGTAGGATTTAAATTGAATATAGTTAGACTGGTTGACTGGATTAGAGCCTGTGTTTGTGTGTCCCTCTGTGCATTTGTGTTTCAATATGCCTCCATATTTGTAATTTTGTAAGTTATTACTATTCTGCTAAATCATAGTATTTCTGCTATTTTATAAGATTTGTGCAAAATATAGTATTTCTGCTAAATGTAGTATTTATGCTTAATCATACTATTTCTGCTTTTTATAGGATTTGTGCCTGATATAGTATTTCTGCTTTTTATAGGATTTGTGCTTAATATAGTATTTCTGCTAAATTATAGTATTTCTGCTTTTTATAGTATTTGTGCTAAAACATAGTATTTCTACTAAATGTAGTATTTATGCTTAATCATAGTATTTCTATATATTTCTGCCAGGTCCCCAGGCAGCCAATCCTCTGTGAAGACTGAGAAATTCAAATTTTCAAATCAGGGCCTGCACGGCTTCCCAGCCAATCATATATGTGTCCTGAGGCATTCAAATTTGCATATTGGGGCTTTCATGGCTTCTAAGCCAGCCAATCATATCTGAGGGCTGAGGAATTCAAATCCACAAATCAGGGCCTGCACGGCTTCCCAGCCAGCCAATCATATATGTGGCCTCAGCCATTCAAATTTGCATATTGGGGAATTCGTGGCTTCTAAGTCAATAAGTCATCCACGTCATATATCTCTAAAAATTCATATTTTAATGATAAATTGTCAACACTTGAAGATTCCCCAATCACTTCTGAACAAAACGGTGTAAGAATGACCGCTCTAGCCCCTACAGTTAGGAAATTATGGTCATTTGTTTGAGGGGAGTCCTCACTATGAGAAATAGACTGCAATAATCCAGTGTCTCTCTCTGTGCTGCGTGTGTAAACAGAAGCACCTGTTTTGGCGGGAAAAAGTACACAGCCACTCTGATTGGTGGATTCAAATTCAGCAGCTCTCTCCCTGTGTGTGTGTGTGTGTGTGTGTGTGTGTGTGTGTGTGTGTGTGTGTGTGTGTGTGTGTGACAGAGAGAGAGAGAGAGAAAGCCTTTTAATGGGATGATCTCATTGTAAGATTCAAATTCAATATATTTAGACTGGTTGACTGAATTGGATCTTGTGTGTGTGTCTCTCTGTGCATGTGTGTTTCCTCATGTGTACATATTTGTAATTGTGTGGCTGTCATAAATTTTTTTGCAGATTTTTGTCATTTAACAAGTATATTTGAGGGAACCTCAGCATGTTCAGCATTTTTTCAGCTGTCCATTTTGCTTTTCCAATTTTTCTGTTTAACTTATTACTATTGTGCTAAATCATACTATTTCTGCTATTTTATAAGATTTGTGCTTAATATACTATTTCTGCTTTTATAGGATTTGTGCTTAATATAGTATTTCTGCTTTTTATAAGATTTGTGCTTAATATACTATTTCTGCTTTTATAGGATTTGTGCTTAATATAGTATTTCTGCTAAATTTAGTATTTCTGATTAATTATAGTCTTTCTACTAAATCATAGTACAGTATTTCTGCTTTTTATGGGATTTGTGCTAAAACAAAGTATTTCTACTAAATGTAGTATTTATGCTTAATCATACCATTTCTGCTTTTTTATAGGATTTGTGCTTAATATAGTATTTCTGCTACATTATAGTATTTCTGCCAAATTATAATATTTGTGCTAAAACATGGTCTTAATTTAAAATTACAATATTCATAGTTCATCACAGTGTCTCTGGTAAATCACAATATTTCTGCTCTGTTGTACTATTTTTCTAAATCATAGTGTTTCTGTAATGTTTAAGTATTTTTGGCTAAATATATTCTTTCTGTTATCTTATACTATTTCTCCTAAATTCTTGTATTTTTGAGAAGTTATCATGTTTCTGGTAAGTTACAATATTTCTGCTAAATTCTGCTATGCTATTGTATTTCTGCCAAGTATTATGTTTCCTCTAAGATATTGCAGTTCTGCTAAGTTATTCCATTTTAGCAAACTTCTTTTGCTTCTGCAAAGTTTTTACAATTTCTGCAACTTTTCAGCTTTTTAAGCTACCTTTTGCATACAGCTTCAGCTTTAAGCATCCACACTGCATTTTCGCAGGAAATGCAAATTTTTCTAGTTAAATGTTAACTTTCAGCAAATACTCCAGTAATGTGAACATTATTCATGGAGGTGTGGGATTATCTTTGCAGGTTAAGTCTGTGCAATACTGGCATCATCAGGGTTCAACATAACAAACATATGTTGGGCAAGTTGACCAACCAGCTGCTGTTTTTTTTTAAGAAAAAAAATATGTAAACAGTATTTCCACAGATCTGTTCACCTTTCACGGGTACTGGGTGAAATGAACCATCAGGAATTAATGTATTTTTCTTACACCACAGGGTAGTAGTATGGGTAGTAATATACTACAGTATTTTCACATTAAAATAAAACAGCATGTTCAGAAAGTTTAAGTGTCAAGAAAAGTGATCTTTTTAGCTGTTTTCATCCACCACACAGACAGCACAAGGAAATGAAGAAGCAGCTAAAATCAAAGCTGTCTGTGTACAGGTAAACTTCTTAGGTCTCTCAATTTGGCATTTCTCATAACCTTTGCTGCAAGCTGCTGGCAGGCATGATGTCTCTTTCTAGCAGCAAGACATGCGGCGGGTGAGGGGCACAGCATTCACTCCTCCTTTCTTTCTGAAAACCCTCCTAAGAAAATGATGGTATGTTTTAGAGATTAAGTTAGTTTATTATATAAAGTAATTCAAAAGGGTTTTTTGGGCCAGTGAAAGTCTGATCTACTGGCCCAGTGAGGAAAAAACAAATTCTATGTTGAACAGCTAAGAGGCAGGAGACTATAAGACTGCCTTAAAGGACCCAGGAAAAAACAGGTGTGTTGGCAGGTATGACTAAATTAGCAAAATCCAAACTGTACAGGGATGATTACGGATGGTTGTGATTTGTGAATATTTAAATAGCTGTTAAATTAATAACTCAAGTTTCAACGATTGTTACATAAATTTGTACTTGATTTTTGGAAGATGATAATAATAATACGTCTATTAAAACTACAAAAACAGAAGAAAAGCTTTCTATGTAACAGGTGTCTGACCTGGGAAGCATGTGTGGCATGAGGAAACTAGATGCTTTTATACAAACAGGAGAAACATCCACACAGATTTAAAAAGCCCTTCAAAAAATAAAATCAAACGAGTCCCAGAGCAAGCTCTGCCAGGGAAAGCTACCACATCAAATGTAGTTTATGTTAATTTATGCCGTTTTAATTTACATTGTTGCCATCTGGAAGTGATTTCTTGTTGTGCACCTCTTAATTTTTGTGACCTGGCATGCTGAGCGTGCACGGACGGGTTGAAGACATGAGTGTATGATTATGTTTGTCTTTACCAGCATTCCAATGATACCTCAGTACAGGTGCTCAGAGTGCCGTTTCTTAAATTTGTAAATTCTGTAACATATTATTTAATTAGTTCAGTCTATTACTGTTACTGTCTTGGAGCAACTGTAACCCACATAATTTTCCTTAGGGATTAATAAAGTATTCTGATTAAAAGAGGCAACAGCCTACGCAACCACTAATGTGTTAAACATAAACTAGTTTATAATTTTTACACACACACACACACACACACACACACACACACACACACACACACACACACACACAAAGAGTTACTCCAGGAAGAGAAGAGCACCAACTTTTTCTTGTTTAGCTGCTTCAAACACTTAAAATATGCACATTTTTTTACCACTTTAGAGAAAACAGGAAACTGACAGACGCCCTAGATTTATTTATTTTTAAACAAAGAATAAATAAAAGGTGCTTATTGAGCTAGGGATGTTTCCCCCATTGCATAAAATTCTCTTTAGCTTTTACTTCATCCCAAGAGATGCCTAATATGATCTGACCAGAACCTAACAGCTTGGCCCCACCTTGCTGTTCCTACCACTTTAAATGGAGATCGATTTGAAGGTCTTCTAGCTTATTACACAGATTCAGTGTCTCCGCTCGCCGCGTGCAACGCCCTCAGCGAGCCTCTCGAGCACAAACATCAATACAGACACACACGGTTAAATTGATCATTCACACCAGATATCAGGGTGTTTTCTGTTTCATTTCTCTGGCGTCCTCAACCACTTTCATTCCTTCGCCTCTCTCTCGCCATCTTTTATTCTTCACCGCAGGACGTTATGAGCTGCCGGCTCACACACCTGGTAACTACGGAAACAGCTTCTCATTAAACCATTCGAGGACTGTAGCGGGAGAGACTCCCGACGGGGAACTTCATCACCATAATCAGGTGTGCATGCGCACATGCACGAACGCGTGCCTTCATTCAATAAAGAATCATACCTTCACTCACTTAACCCATCATCTCCCTCAAGTACTCACACACACACTTACAGTAACATTCCACAGCAGACTCCCAGTCCCGTATCAATCATTCACTCAACATGCTACCTCTCCCACTTACCCCCTAACACACACACACACACCAAGCAGTCTGCTATGCGGTCAATACAAATGAGAGTAGAATAATGTAACACAGCACAGCTGCATTTAGCCAAACAGAACAACATTTAGTGGCTAACAGAGTGCAGCTGGACTGAAAACGCTCTCACAGCCAGACTCACCTTGCCTTTCTGTCTCTCTGCAGCCCCCCACCCCACCTCCCACTGCACCGCTGCATGACATTATGACTGGAAACAATATCTCTGAACTGGAAGCGGGCACCGAAAGCGACTGGTGTCTTTGTTAACGAATTAGTCTCCTTGCTGCTCTGTCTTTCTTTATTATTGCTGCTGCTACCTTGTTTCTCTCCCCCCCCATCTGTCCATCTCGCCTTCTTTTTTAGCAGAGCTCATGTTTTTTCATTAGGTCTGGAGTGGTGTGAGAGAAACAGAGAGAACTAAGAAGGACTGATTAGGTCTGTGGGGACGCTCGTGCATGAGTGTGTACGTGTGCGAGTGATAATTTAAAAGAGGGTACATGTGCTGACTTAATCAGCCAGAGCGGAAAGCATTAGATGCCACTGATCCCAGACCGGCGAGAGACAGAGAGAAAAGGGACGGCGAGGCAATTGAGACAAACATATGGCTGAGAAATGAAGATAAAAAAAAAAAGAGGGGAAGACGAGGTAAAGAGAAGGAGACACGAGCAGATGTGACGAGAGATCAAGAGTCCTACAGAGAGGTATAAAGAGGAAACGGATGAAAAGTGTTGAAGAATAGGGGGACGAGAAGAAGAGATCGATAAATGAAATGAGATTATGAGACGTGAGACATGAGTGTCTCTTCATCCAGACAATTTAGAAGAATCCACACACCGCTCAACAAGCTGCTCGCCTCGCTTTATCTCTGCAGCAGAAACGCAGTTGGGGATGCAATTTTTTCTTCTCCCCTGCAAGCACACCCCGGGGCAATTATTCTGACCGCAAATGGAAAAATACATAAGTTTGAGTCTATCATCCCTCAACGGCAAGGCTAAGACCAACATGTCAGCGTCCTACAAGCAATTACCTGCACAACAGTTTCATAACAAACGTAGCCTTGCTAATTGGCGCCCACACATTACAAGATGAGGACAACAGAGGACTGAAGCAGTCTGTGTACGAGAGCGCATTATACAATGTCAGAAGTCTCATTACAAGTGTACTTTAAAAGCTGGGTCTGTAGAGACTGAAGTGGCCGGTTCTGTGTTAGGTTAGCCAAGTATTGGTTATTCATTATGCTGAGTACTTCAGCGTCCCTTACTCATTTAGACTCACCACAAACGGCATGAAAGATTGACGTAGCCACCCTAAAGTCACCTACTTGCTTTAAAAAAAAAAAAAAAAAAGGCCTTTTGGTTGCCATGACGTAAGTTCTGTATTGGGTTTTTTTTTTTTGTTTGTTTTTGAACGAGAGGCTAAAGATCTGCTTTTATCTGACACTAGAGACAAGAAACAGACTTAAGCCACTTTCACTCATCGTGCATCACTCAGAAACCATCCGTTAGTTACTAGCAGAAAATTTCACCGTCCAGTTGCCTAATATAACTATTATGAGTCCATACTTTAATCAACCTTATCATGGGCATTGATCGCTATCATTGTGTGCCTTTTGTACCATCTTCCTCCCCTCACCCCAAACTGGTCACAGCAGTCTGGTCTGGTTCTGCTGAAGGTTTCTTAATGTTAAAAGGGATTTTTTCTGGTTCCCACTTTTAACTCGTTCTTGCTCAAAGGGGGTTGTGCGATTGTCTTCCCTGGATTATTGTCGGATCTTTAGCTGTCGAGCACCTTGAGGTGTTGTGATTTGGTGCTATATAAATACAATTAAATTGAAAATTGAATTTGGATTGGTAGTTGCTTCAATCATTCACTTCAAAGTGACCTCAAAGTCTGTGATGAAATGAACTTCAAAGTTAAGAAAAGTTCATTTCATCACAAACTTTGAGGTCTCTCGTCACTGTGATGCATCTATGATTACACTCCCCAAATCTGAAAGGCAAGCAAAGAGGCTTTGGTTTTAGGCAGGGGTAGGCAACTCCAGGCCTCAAGGACCAGTGTCCTGTAGGTGTCCTTGATCCATCACAGCCGATTTAAAAGGCTAACCTACCTCGTCAACATGTCTTGAAGTTCTCCAGAGGCCTGGTAATGAACTAATATTCTGATTCAGGTGTGTTGACCCAGGGTGAGATCTAAAACCTGCAGGACACCGACACTTGAGGCCTGGAGTTCAATACCCCAGGTCTTAGGTCGTTACCATTGGGTAACATCAGAGTGGTCTCTTCAATCTTTCAAATTTGTTTTTTAAATTGTTTGCATCAAAAACATAAAAATAAAGCTTTAATCTTTTACTTAAATCATTTAGTCTTATATTTTAGTATAGAGGCAGAGTTTGACCCATACTTGACCTCTGTTTGCCTACCACTCACATCCCAGCAGGCGAGTTTAGCTCCTCAAGAGTCAGACCAGAAACATCAGTGATGCAGTAGCTCAAGGTCTGTCCCAATCCACAGGTTATTTATTTATTCCCTAATTTCCTTCGGGATTAATAAAGTATTCTGATTCTGATATTTCTCATAAAATGGCAAAGGTGTCCTTGAACTTGGTCACGGTTTGGGTGAAGGCTCATTAGGAGATCCCCTTATATAAGTGATTAAATTCCAGCATGAGTTCATCAGTCCTTAAGCAGGTTAAGCAAAACATCACAAGAACTAGGATTTTTTTCACTAAGGCTTAAAATAAAGCTTTGCCCATCAAAAGGCCAAAACAGTTGTATGCCTTAAGTACATGGATATGAATCATACTAGTAAGCCCCCAAAGGCTCCTTCTGAACCTTTCAAGCAAGCTATAATATTTCTCAAATAATTCTATGAAGAAAAAAGAAAAAAAAAAAAAAATCCCCAAAAAGACACAAAACAGCCCAAACACAGTGAAAAGGTCCACTTGAGCAGTGGTGAGGCCTGTAAGGACACGTGTCAATCAACACAGCCACGCCCCTAACTGCAATAATAAATTATTTACCCTGCTTAGAGTTGATATAAAAAGGGGAACTTAATCATAAGGCATTTTTTGTACCAGCCTGTAAACATGCTTTTCAGTGCTGTAAAAGTTACCATTTTATTGCATTAATGAAGAAAGCAGTCATCTGTTGCAGCCCTAATTAACTGACAGGAAGCGTAAGCGACTCTCAGCTCCAAACAATTTGTGTGAGGAATGAATGCCCAGTCTAATTTTGAAGCTGACACACAGAAAAAGAAGGAAGACATCTGTGATAACCTGATGGTAGCTGCACCTCAGACACAAAGTAATAAATAGAAATAAATAGATTTTTTTTTAAATCTGACTAAAACACTCTTTATTCTGATAATACAGGATTATAAGAAAAAACAGACAGACTTATTTTAAGTTGTTGTCTGATACCCTGCCATCCCCAGAGGACTTTTGTAGCTTTATACTAATTAGTGCGACTAACAAACTCGCACATTTACACATGTGGGAGGAATGAGTGCTGAGTAGATGTGATCTCATCACCAACAGTGACCTTCTGTGTTCCTCCCTGATCTCACTGAGATCCATTGTTGCCAGTTGCCTGTTGACCTCTGAGGCCTTTGATTAAACCACACCCGACCGGAGACTTCCTGGTACCGAGGGACCGGCGCGAGGACCTGGAGGAGCCAGGCTCGACATCTGATAGGGGGTGGCGCGTGCTTGTGAGCGATAAACCAACAGAAAGTTATCTATATTCTGTGAGGCACTTGTGTTAGACGTTTTTTCTTTTTCCAGTGAACAGCTTCTTCTGCCTATGTGAGTGTTAAATCAAGCAGGAGGTAGAAGAAGGGCAAGGGAGGGGGAGGAGATAAAGTCTACATCTGGCCCACCTGGCTACCTTCTCTATTCGCTCTCCTCTCATCACTTCATCCACCTTTAAGTCCCCACACCATCCAGCTGCTGCACATGGGGGAGAGGCACACACACACACAAACTCACATTTCATCTCCTCCTTCATATTGTCTGATCTGCACACAAACTATTACAACAGGTTCACTAATTAACCGCCGGTGCCTGCCTCTCTGGGTGTCACTTTAAGCCTCCTCTTTCACTCCCTCTGCTCTTCATCTTCTTTATTTAATCCATTGCAGCCGCTCCGGGACCAGCTGCCGCTCTATAAGGTGACACAATGGTGGCAGAAAATGGCTAAAGAATCCCAATAATCGACAAGCATCAACTTCAGCCGCTTCTGCAGTTCAAACCACAAAAAAGTCATTATTACTATTGATAAAAACGACCATTGCTATTGACTGTATGGTGGATCTTGTCCCAAAAGGAAAGCACACTCTCTCAGATTTTTATGTTGTGATAATACTTTTTTGTGAGATAAAAATAAAGCAAAAGAAAGGACAGGAGGAGCAGGTTTAGCAATATTTTCTCCATTTAGGATGCAAATCCGCAATTCTGCCATGAAATACCACAACTCAATCACGCAACTTAGAGATTCAGACCTCGAGGGCCCAGTTTGAAGCTCCATCAACAGCTTGACTTTAAGTTTTTCCCAACTATTAACAAGTCATAAGAGCATTTTTTAATGTTAATTTTAACCATTTACTTTACAACCAGTATTGTTGTTTTACGAGGTTCTTTCCCCCCCAATTCTAAATACAATGAATATCAGAAAGTGCTTTAATTCCATAGTAGTTCACAAGTAAGTTCACAGTTTTACATGGTTGCCAGACATGCTCACAAGAGTATGGAACAAACTTGACTATGGTATAGACACAAGTGGTGAGGACACAGTCAGCACTTGTGAACAGTGTAAGTTCTGTATGTAAAACTATATTCATCCAGGTATTTTAAAAAATACATCAGAAACTGATGTTGGACATTTAGCTGCAAAATGACAAGTACTCAGCAACGTTGCCTTATATAGTAATATAACCACAATACAAAATACAGTGAGCTGCGTCAAGTTTACTAAGCCAAAGATGCAGACCGATCGCTGCTGTCTGCGTTTATAAATTTGACGGCAGGTGTTTTTGCAGTACCAATCTGTGACAGTTCATCTGTGATTGTTTGGAGACAAGTTGCATCTCACCAGGTGACCCGTGTTTTCCAATCAAAAGCAATCACACCGCTGAGCAATCAGTTTGTTGCTGCAACTACTCGCAATTGGTTGAAGAATGTGAAAATATTTGTTGTAATCATCAGGTAATCATCGACTTTTCCCTAGTTGGACGCAAAGTCCTTGAGTGTGTCAGAGTCGTGTCAGCGGGGGTTCAGAATTCAGTCACAAGCTTCACGTAGGCTTCAAATAATTCCCGCAAGTGCTTAGTGAGCAGTTGAAACGCATTCTGGTAACATCCGACTTGTTCCTACCTTTTAAAAATGCATCTCAAACTTTCAAACTTCTGTGCTGCTATAACTCGATAGCAGGATTAGCATATGTTGATAACGTTCATTTAAAACAAAACGCGATTCCTTCCGTTCAACAGCTCTGGTTCTAAGAAGGTTGGTGCTCCAGTTTTAATTTAGTGTACCTGATCTGTAAAGTTTTATTTGTACAACAAGTTATACATTTATGTTTCTGCAAAAATAACTAAATCCTGAGAGTGGTGCTGGTATATTACCATCACTAGCACAGCATGAGAACCCCGGGATGATATCTGGTATTTTGCCATTTCCTGGCCTTTTTAAAGCAAATGCGTCAAACACATTCTACATCCAGCTTCTCGACCCTGTTCTGACATTTTGTACGCATCTGTCGGACACGATGGGACATCAGCGCCTTGCTCTGTATGCCTGACACACTCGGTCTCTCCACATTCAAGACCCTTCAGAGACCTCAGAGGGCAGGTCAGGTTCACATAGCTGGAATTCCAGAGGAGGATCTATCTGGACAAATCCACAGAGGAGATTTTAAGCATTTGGCTCAGATTGTTATGAAGAAAAGGCGAGTAAGTTCACACATAGCTATATTAAATTACTTAGATGGGACACATGACTGCCTGTGTAACCAGAAAAAACAATGCCGTGCTACCAGTCTTCAGTCCCGGAAGTTGCTACAGCAACTGTTATTTGCTTTACTTAGTTTCTCAATGCCAAAGTATTCTGTAGGCAGAATATCACTCTAAAGTGAACGCTTATTTTTCCATAGTATAAATAGATACACCCACAGTTATAGTGGTGGATAGTCACAACAAACATGGGCATAATTTAAAATAATAAAAAGGTCACTGTATGTCCAATTAAGTCCAAAGCTACAGCTTCACACTGCTCCATATGCAGCTTTCCGTGCGTTTTCCTACTCCCGGGTCTAGTTATGCACATCCACCCAGCTTCTTTTATCACAAACTTTAATCCACTTCTCTGCCTACGAGTGCTTTTAAAAATGCTTTTTCGTCATTAAGGCTCGGTTTTCTGAGGAGTCCAAAAATAAAAATAATGAATTGGAGATGAGTTTAATAGTCCACTTCAACGATCCGCTGTTAGAGACACTAGCTCTAATCAGGCTGGAGATGGTCTCTCTGTGAATAGCCAAATTAAAACTCAGAAATGATAAAACAGCTTGCTTTTTTCGGTAGAATAGTGGTGTAGAGTTTGGTACCACTGCCTCAGGGCATGAAGTTCCTGGGTTCAAATCCACTGGCCAGCTTTGTGCAGAAACATAGGTTAGGATACAGCACCCCTGCTGAACTGTATAAATGGTAATGAAATGGATGGACCTTTACCTTTCTGTCCTGTCATTAGACTTAACAACATTTTGAATTCCTTTATGATGACAACCTCAAGGATCAAGGATTGTATGAGCGGTCGCCAGTAGCTTCCCAATGAAAGTAAAAAACATTTTTCCTTGCTTTTGATGATCTTGTGGGATAATCGGACATCTGGACTATGGAAAAACCTGCCCAACTCTGTCAACTACATGACAGAGCATCACCTCTTCTGCCATCAGTACAAATTCACTATTTTCTCAAGGACCAGTATATAAGCTGAACCTGAAGGCCTGAGAATTAGCCATGAGGTTCAAGAACAATCCTCCCAACCCCTCAGTTCTAGTCAATCCACAGGGAACTGAGATTACTGAGGTTTAATACCACGGCTAACTAAAAACAGGAGCACTGCCAAAGAGCCAAATGACCTTGCCGGACCTGCGCGGGTACCGAGTAAGAGAAGGACATGCACATTAGCAGAAACCATGCATATGAAAAGCCTGACACTGAAGGCACCGGGAGGAGTGCAGCCCCCAATCTGTTACAGATTAACACTCAGCAGAATCCGCACCTTGTCTGGCATGTACTTGTAATCTCCTTCTCCCCTCTGTCTGTCTTTGTGTTAGGGACTGTCGAGAGGTGTTGCCTCAAAAGAAGATTCCCCGTCCACCCCTCCCTCCACCTCTCTTCCCTCTCAAATCCCCCCTGATAGGAGGAGGAAAAGGAAAAAAGAGAGGTGTGAAGAATTGTAAGCCTGCTAAATTTGAAAACACATCACTTTCCTTTCCAGATTTATAGTCATACTAAGACAGCATTTTTTTAAAACCTCGAAGAAGGCTTTTTGTAAACGCTCTGAAGAGTGGTTCAGTGTGAAAATGACAATGTTGTCTTGTACTGTCGACGGAGGAAACAAAGCTTCTCCTTTATCACCAGAGGCTCTCTGTCGCTTTCAATTCTTTCTATGACTGATCACTTTACGGGCAATGTAGCCAATCAAGCAGCAGATGTGACACCATTGATCTGCATTTATGTTTTCGCCGTAAGAGAATAAAACAGTGATGTGACTCAGTGTGCGCGTACAGCAGCACAAAAATTACTGTTCATGGTAGTTATCGGCTTCTGTTTACGAGCATCACGTCCCTTTTTATTCTCGCACAGCTGCATTAGAGATGCAGAAAATGTCAGGAGACTTCAGTTCGGTTTACACTATGTTAAAATGATATGACGTCTTAAAATTTACTTTAAAATTTGGACAGAAGAGAAATTCTGCCTGATGTTCAAACATATGATACTTTTAATGTCACCAAGATTAAAGAGAACAGGAGCTAAAAACAACCTGACTACATCAATGAATCCTCTTTAAACATGCAGTACAAGGGACTTGATGCACTTGTGGGATCGACTGCTGTCGGTATCAACTTGTGAATTCTTTTAAATGTTTAGCTTTCCTCTGTTATCATTAAGAGCAGAGTCCGTGGTGTGCTGCAGCATGTGAGAGCCGCCCCCGCCCCTCTCCTCTGTGTGATGTCTCATGCAAATCAGAAACAGAGGCAGCAAGACTAAAGCTTATCAGGTGCTGTATGTCTTATTGCTGTTTAAACAACTTTTCTTTTAGTGAGCTAAGCAACTCATGAAGACACAAGGGACACGTGACGTCCTAATCCTGCACCTCTATCTACTGGTACAACAAGTATTGCGATGAGTGTGCAACTGTTTGACCGAACAAGAAAACAGTTTGGAATTTTACACCTAAGAAAAAACAAACATTTAGACAACACATCAGACCTCAGTGCTGGATATCTCTGCTCATATGGACTGAGCACTGTGTTAGATGTGTTAGGAGCGAACTGCCACATTGTTCGAGGGAAATGAAAAGGATCAAACTACATACAGCTGAATTTAAAAACACTTTGAAAATTAAAGTGAAAAATTGATATTAAGGTTAGTCCATTTATCCAAAATTTTACTTGTTCTATGGCAAATCGGTGCTGGGTGGTGAGCATGGGGCCCAGTAGAAGACATCGGGCTCTCTATCCACCCACGTGAAATATATTTCTGATTGTTTGGTCAGAGACATTCACACCAGTCTCCTGCTGGTGCTCAACCTGTTCCTCCCTGCACATAGGAGCAGATACTGGTCCTGCTGATGGTTTAAGGACCAGTATCTGCTCTCCTAGAGTCTCCTGGAATCTCCTCTATGCACTTGAGACTGTGCTGGTAGACACTGCAAACCCACCTGCAATAGCACATATTGATGTTCCATCCTGGAAGAGTTGGACTACCTGTGCAATCTCCTTCGAGTCCAAGTATCGCCTCACGCTACCAGTAGTAACACTGACCCCAGCCAAACACAGAACTAGTGAACAAAGAGTCAGAAAGTTTCAAAATGTTCCTTCTGGAAAAAAAATTACCTGACAGCACTTTTTACTGAATACAGAAAAATCAGGATCAGGCTGGGATTTGTGAAGATTTAACCAATTCCAGTCATTATTTTTCCTATTCCCATACATATTTGAAGCTACATGCCAAATGGTTTCTTTCTCCAGCTTCTCAACAGTAAATATTTGCTGTGTGGCTGTGAAGTGAACAACCCAGTGTCTTGAACTGAAGAATTTTTCACTACCGTCTGAGATTTCTGGCCAGATTTTTAAGAGCTGTGTGTTAAATCTCACACCACGGATGTCAAACTCATTTCAGTTAATGGGCCACGTGGGAGCACAGTTTGATCTAAAGTGTGTTGAGCCCATAAAACGATTTCAAAAAGTACCCAATAAATAATCACCTCCAAATTCTTTTCCTTTGCTTTCAGTGTAAGGAAGTAAATTCTGGATGGCTAAGGGTCCCCAGCCTGAGACTTCCCAGGAATATTAAGTGCAGTTTTAACAGTGGATATCAGTTTTCCTACGATCGGCAGTGAATCAAAGAAAGACTCAGACTCACTGACGATATCTTTGCCGGAAAGGAGGACTGACTAGGATTAAAACCCACAATTTGGACATCCGCTCTCATTAAATGATCTAGTAAATGTTCTTACACCGTTCGTGATGCACTCTGGTGCAGATGGATCAGTTTGGACCCCTCTGGCCTGCAGACCATACGTTTGACACATTGACATTAAAACATGATTCTAAGTTTTAATGGCGATAGTTTCTGAATACGAAAAATCAAAGAGATTCACATCAATACAGGACAAGGTAAAATGGACAAGATAGGGCAGAGGTAGCAAGGCAGAAGAGGAGTAGCAAATTAAGTGAAGGGTAGAAACTAAGACAGAGTGCCACCAGAAGTCGGTCTATTAATAGACTAGCTGTGGTTCTGGAGCTTTAATTCTCCCCTCGAGGTCTTAAATAAGAGCAGTTGCCCCCTCTCCTTTGTGCCCCTGTCACACAGGCACACAGAGAAAGATAGACTGAAAAAGCAACTGAGACAAACTCCCTGCTTTTCTCCAGCTGCACTGTTTTCATGGGGGGGGATTCGGGAAATCTTGTCAAGTAAATAGGTTTGAAGTCTCTGTGCATGCACGTCTCTGAGAGAACGTCTGCGCACAACCGTCTGGGGAGGAGGGGGTGTCTGCCGGTTTGTGTCAGGAATAAAGGAGCGATGCCGACAGAGCGAACGACGGCGGGCATGCGGATAGATGTACATGCACACAGGTAGAGCAGGGAAGGAAAACTAAGCAGTTGAACCCAGCCAAAGGCTCCTGAGAGAACAAGGCTAAAAATAACCTGACATCAGAACGGGACGGGAACAGAAGCACTGAATGTTCCCAAACAACACGCACAGGCAGACAAAGCCCGTTTCAAACCATGTGCTACCATTACCTAACACACTAAACCTGTCAGCGTTCAACATGAATGCTACAGTGCTTTGGATTTGTGCAGGCAAAGGTTTCCCTTGAGCAGGACGCTCAACTCCAACTCACGCATTTAATGCTCCCTAAAAAAAAAAAAAAACAAAAACCACACCAAAAATCGCTAAACCAAACGATCGGGTCTTTTCTTTGCATTGTGAGAATTTCCAGAGGAGAGGTGACGGGTTCCACATAATGAGCAATGTGTGGGTAATACCTTTTTATTCAGCCATTTAGTTGATCTAATAGAAATACTTGTCATACTTAAGGCTGTTGCACACTGAACGAATTGCGAAAAATCAGAACTTGCTGTGCAACCTATATACACACAGCGAAAGCGTTCAGTTTCGCAGAAAATTCATCCTCAAAAAAACGTGTTGTTTAAAAAACACAAAACAAACCGTGAAGTTGACATCAAGCCACGATAAGCTGGTCCTGATGTTTCTAAATAAAGAAAAGGTAGAAGCTGAGGCTCTAGGTGCATTTAATTCTCACGAGAAGGCAGCAGGGAGACTGTCATGGCTCGATCGAGGAGTTTAAGCTGTATCACGGCCACTTTAGTACATATTTCAGGGTGTCAGTACAGCAGTTTGAGCTCTTGTTGGTAGAGTTGAGACCACAACTGAGGAAGTGGAGAAATAATTTCAGAGAGCCGATTGACCCGGAGCAGATTCTAGCTGTGTGTCTGAGGTAAAACAACACTGACATTATTAAACTCCCAGACGAGTCATACTGTTCATGTGGATGTAGAGCTGGAGCTTCTCAGCTGGAGAAACATTTTGTGACTTGGTTGAATTTTTAGAGATGTTTGGAACCACCCAACATCTTTAAGAAAAAGCACAGCTAAATATCGATGTTTTCATATGTCCAGTGTAAAAGTCATTTATCTCCTCCACTTTTAGCCAATTTGGAGTTCACAGTTTCCTGAAAAATATTTGGGCTCGGTGAGTTGGGTCCATTTTCCACCTTGTATTGGCTTAATAAATAAAGAATCCAATAAAAACAATGATGTTTTAGGGCACGAAACTATGAAAATGTCCCACAACAGTTTGTCACTACTCAATATCATACAGAGTTATTTTGTCCATTGTTAATATAAATGTATTGTTTAATCCTTTTGGGTACAGGACATCTACTTGTCCATGTGCTCAGGTAACTTGTTTCCTTTTTTTTGCAACTGAATAGTCAAAAAGCTGACGATGAGTTTAATCTGGTTAGTTTCACAGCAAGAAAATGAGATGAGGGAGAAAAATGCAAAAGAAAATGAACTACAAGGGGATTTTCCTGCAATAACATGAGGTTGTGAAATACATCCTGCTAATTTAAAGCCAATTAAGGCTTTGATTAAATATTTGCCATATAACTTAATCTTAATTTAAATATTACTCTTTATAATATTTTTTTTTAAAAAGGCTTCTCCTGTGAGCACAATCGGTAATGCAAGCTCCTGTTGACTGTGCTTCAGTATCACTACCTGATTGTGCGAGTTCACTGACTGTGCAGCATGTTTGCGACAGACTCCCTGCTCTCCCGCTTCACATCACGTGCACTCCCCTGTGCTTGGCTCGAAATGGACGTATCCAGACAGCAGTAAGCCGGTTTTCCTGGCTGCTAGTCTAAACTGAGCCTATCTCCGCTCTGCAGCCAGGGAGGGGTTTTCCCACTCTGTTTAGATAGCATTGGACTCACCTCACAATCACTTAAGAAGCAGGCCCCCCTCCCTACTTACCCACCACCAGCTACACCCAGCAGCGGGTCTAATCAGGGCTGGAATCAATGAAAAGCAAATAGCAGGAAATAAACTGGCCTTTCTGTGTCCTTTAATGTCCCCAGTCTTTCTTTTTTTCAATTCTCTGAATACTTTCTTTGATGGGGTTCAGTGGATGGAAACGAGTTGCTCCGTGTGTGTACTCTGTGTAATGAGAATACAGAAGAGTAAAGACCAGACGGGGACGGAGTGACAGGGCGACAAAGAAGGGCACGCCACGCGAGGAATTAAAATTAAACAGCAAATATACTGATCGCTAAACTCAAACTGATTTTTTCTCCCTCCCGGATGAGGAAAAATAAAGTGTATTTAGCCGACGTATTTAGAAACAGTTTCAAAGCTTCAAGCCAGACGTGCTCGCAACCTCTGCGTGCGCCGCAGTCTGTCGTTTTTTCTTCTAGAGCAAGCCCACATAGCACTGCCTCTCCACAATAAGACACTTAAGACTGGCTGTTCCTTTACAACTCACTGATTAGCACTCATTGCCTTTCATATTATTTCAACACCTGCTGAGTCACCAGCAGCTCCTGTGCACCCTGGGATGCAGCAATATAGAAAAGAGGGAGTGTTGCATTTAAAGTCTCTCCTTCATGCATGGGTCCATAGCTGACCAGGCTATCAAAAAACAGTAGACTACCATTTTGGTTCTTTGAAGCCGACATGACATCAAACCCTCTCTTATGCGTATCCTCTGACGGAGGGTCCCACTCAGCCCACTGGATTCTCTACAAAGTCCAAAACTGCAGTGAAGACCTCAACTGCTACGAGTTTTTAAACAAGATCCCAGCTTTACCACAGTTTTGAAACTCTATGAATCAAGCAACTTACTGAAATCTCAAAATATTTTCCATACTAATACTACTCTAATACTATTGTTACCTCCACCGTTGGCGTGTGTCATTCTATCTGTGAACACGTTAGCTCGAAAAGTTCTGAATGAACTTTGCATGGCCGTAGAGTTAAATCCATTAAATTTATCTTGAAGGTGAAACCTCTTTAGTTCTGCCACCTCTTTCAGGCTAAAAGTGTAAAAACAATGGTAAACAGTAACTAATTACATACATGGGCCATCTTAACAGCTTTAGCTGGTGTCTAAAAACCCTCATTAAACACACCCCTCCCTCCCTGAAATTAGTCCTAACAGAGACTCTGATAAGGCCTGAAATAATTCAGGTACTGATGATACAGAGTTCACAACCCAACTCTGTTACAGTCGGAGCAATTTATGCTCCACTTCCTGTTTGGCAAGAGGAAGGTTTGGTAAGATCCTTTGGGTTTTGAGCAGAAGGCAGCAATGCTGCGCTGTTTTGAAGACACCTTATGAATTGGCTAATGATAAAAGCCTCATGCTCTGCAGGTACCTGATGATTTGATTATTTCCCATTTCTTGAAGCTGTATTATTTGCAGCAGAGCTCCCTCAGTTCTGTTCTGTACAACTTTCCATAATTATTTTATTTAATTGTTTTGTTATTTCCAAGTTAAAAGGCCTGTTTATGCTAAAATACATCAATTTATATTAGGAAATTATATGTGTATACAGTTAGACCCATAGGTTTACAATGGTAAGATTCTCAGCCTCTGTAAACCACGGTGCATTGGAAATCAATTAAGACTTCAAGCTAACTTAAAGTCTAAAAATTAAGTTAAGGGGTTTATTAAAAGTACTGTATTATTAGTTTGTGGAATTTTAGACATTTTTATACATTAGATGCACATTTTTAGAGGGTTTTAATTTAAAATAAGTGCATTACATCTTAAAATCACACCTGTAAACATATTCCAGCACACATGAGAGAGCACTCAAGGTGACCTGCGAGCTGCTGTCTGATGTGGAGTCATAAAGTTTGAATGAGCACCAACTCGCTGGAGGCGGAAACACAAACCACATAAACCAGAGCTTAATAACTCAGCGCCCACAAGATCTTTGTTTGCCTCCTAAACAAACCTGAAGAAACAACGCTGTTGCCCAGACAAAGCGAGTCAAAGCACTGGTGTAGAGGACTGCTCTAGCGCCACATCAATTTGTCGTGTAAGCGTAACCCAGTTTTAAGGTTTGGCTAAAAATGGCTCGACACAACATGATGTAAAAGGACATGTGGGCCGGCAGCTCAGCCAGCCGGCTAAAAAATAAATAAATAACAAAATCATGTGGCATGTTGTATTAAGCTACCATAAACTTAACTGCTACTGAGCAGAAAGGCATGAAAATGGACACAATAACAGGATACGCTGACCAAGAATCTAAAAAGGCATGTAGGATGGGACAAAAGCAGGCAGGGCAGGAGGGGAAGACGGCACGAGCATACAGGCCAAATGGTCATTTTTTGGCGACCATGTACCTTCCACTCTGGCAAGCCGGGGCAACCTTTGGAACTGCTATCATAGGATAAAAGGGAGAAACTTCCAGTCAATGCTCAGGTCAGCTGCCTACAATGTCACAGACTGCACAAGCCTCCAAACATGAGTCAACACATCCATGTGGGCAGACACCCAATAAGGCGCTACGTTGTCAATCTCTGCATCCGTGTGTGGCCACAGAGCAGCTTTAGATTAGCACTGCCGCACTGTTAGAGACAGAACTAAACTCTTATCTCCAATAAAACGACCCAAGAAAACAGTCAAAAAGAGCTATAAAAAATCTAAGTAAATAAATAAATAAAAGTCTTATGTATCCTGGAACAAAAGGTTTCAGTGTAATGACGCAACTCCAGCAGCAGCGCTGACCGTCAGAGACTCAGCAAACATTTATTACTGGCACTGTTTGGAGAAACCCCACAGGTTATACCCAAAAATGACTCTTAGGCCCAGAGGAGTGTGTGTGTTGGGGGGAGGTTTGTCCAGCAAAATTCATTGTTTAATTTAATTATTAACACAAGCTTAAAGTGGTCAGATGAAAATCTGAAGCAAAATGATTTTAATGCACCACTCAAAGGCTTTGTCTTGAAAGCCCCAGTATGTCACACAGCCACTTCTATTTATGCTTGCCATTAAGGCACTGGAAGCGGCTCCAGTATTCTCCTGAATGATAGGTGTCACCACGCAGACAATACCGCCACGTCAGTGCAGATGTAGAAGGAGACAAAGTCAAAAATAGAAGAAAAGACTTTGCCAAGTGCTTTCCCCCCTTCCATAAGGTCTCATGTTTTCAAATTATTGTTTAATCTGTGAATCTCTGAGCTTCTGTACTAAAATATCATTACAAACTATAGAAAGACAGGGTATTAGATGTTGCTGGAAAGTAGTTTATCCAAAAAAAAAAGCATGGCAATTTTAAGGTGCATCATAAGGGCTTCTTGACACCTCTTCTTGTCTAGGACAGGTCTTCATCACGTTTGCACTGAACCTGAAGATAATCAGACATAATATTTTTATCTCCTTACTTTTATTTCCACCAACATCTGCTAATAAGAGTTCTGTAGACCTCGAGGTCTCTGAATCACCCTACCATGGCTCAATCACCTTTTCATGTCAACCTTCAAAAACAACAATAGAGCAACAACATAGAAAACAGGTAGATGATCCAGAGGTGGTTCACTGTCTGGGCATGAGATCAGAGCTAGAGCAGGCAGGACTGCCATTTCATGCACACCTTCACATGAGTGACTGATGTCAGGGTGTGAGAGTTCTGGAGACCCCCCCCACCACCAACATCCATTAAAGTAAATAAATCGCAAACACACAAAGTAGTTCCCCCACTCTATTTTTTTAATTTATTTACAGTTGCTGGATGTTCCATCACCTTAACCGGGGACAAACACCCAACTGCATAAACAAAGGTTGTAAAAACCGCAGAGCTATTGAGTTGACTGGGGAAGTTGGATGGCGAAATTGACCGTCAACTAAAGTCCATTTAACACATGCCAGTTGGCTGGTTTGCTGCCATGACAACAGAGCAGTAGTGAACGGGAAACTAGACTTCAGTTTAAATGTCACAACTTCTTCCTGACAGCTATAAGATTGCAAAACAATCTCAATGATGAGAAAAAGAGGTGGGGGGAAAAAGCAACCTCCCGAGTGTGGAAGTCTGCTTAGAGAGGCCGGATTCAACAAACAGCATCTCTCAACTTGACAACATGCAAACTGCAAGCAGGTGTGCCAGGGGAAACAGACACTTTCCCAACACGCTCCGACCCTCCCTCACTGATTTTTATGACAATAATCTCCACAAATAGAAGAGCCTTTTCAGCCCTGATGGGGAAGAGCTCGTCATTTTTGCCGCTGACTCACACGCCGGGGTTAATTGAGGTGGACAGTCCCAATCATGACACTAAATGGCTTTAAAACGGCACTTATTTTCGCCGGTGGCGCGTGAATGTCACGACTTCGCGGCAGCCCTCATGAACCCCTTACGCGCCCGCCGCTGGCAGCTCCGAAAGGCATCTGCCAGGGTTATTCGGTTATTGGGTCTAGATGCAAATACGCCTGTGAGATCATTCACAGCTTGCTGTCAGACAGTCACAGCTGCTTGCGGTGAATTTGTGCCAAGAGGAGAGCAATAGAAAATGATGGTGGTGTGTTTGTGTGCATGCAGAAATAAGGGGCTCTGACTGTGTCAGAAATAGAGATGCTGAAAGAAAGAAAAAAAAAACTAAAACTAAAACTCAGCAGCAGCACAGTCTAACCTGTGCTTTGGTGTCCAGGTTGTCCTCTGACCACAGATAAGCGGCTCTGTAGGCAAACAATTCCCTAATTTATGGAAATGTTAGCTGCTGGACCAGTTCAGACTGGTAGCAACTGTCTCTAGATTCTGACATAACCTGCATTTTACCTCTGCCTCCTGAATGCATCGTTAATACAAACTGACATTAGATTAGCACCCTGCTGCAGAAAATGTCAGTTATTTAATAACTCTCCAAGGGCCAAGATCTTCAGACTTTGTAAATGTAGCAAGGTCATTCAATATTTAAAAAAATAAATAAATATTGGTTTCTACCAATGCTACCCCTCAGCCTCATAGTATAGTCTCCTATGACATCAATTTAAAAATCTTAGGCAACTTCTTCAGTTATTGCATTTACAAGATATTCAGGAAACATGACCTTTGACACTGACCTTGAGGTCAAGAGCACGGATATTTGAACTTATCCGAGATTTTCACTAGATTTAACTATCAAATCATTGGTGACATCCTTTTCAAGCTATCGTTTTATTTTTAGAAAATCTGACCTCCGATACCACAGATATTTTGATATAGGAAGCAGTCCATTTACCACTTCCTCAAATTAGATAAGGTTGGGTTAAATCTTGGTCTTTAGCTTTTCCATCATATTTGAGCCCTTAAAACCTCCTGAGTACAGGTGAGAGTGACGCATCTGTTTACTTAAGAAAAAGAAAAAAAAAAGGACAAAAGAAACAAAACTGAGAAGATGCTTTTTTGGGGTAACCATTCAAGAATAATATCACCATGTTGAGTAGGCAGCCTATCAAAACAAGATTTGATTCCAGTTCCATCATCTAGGGGTGGCTGATCTGATGGTTGCAGTAAGCTTAAACAAAGCTGAAATGTATCTTTCATTTCTAAGATATCATGCAGATAGGTCATGTATTAAGGTAGATACGAGAGATTAAAAACAGGCATCTTATTTTATTTTTTTTTTTTCTCTCCACAGAATGAGCCAGCAGTCTTTAGACAAGTAAACTTCACTACAGATTCTCATTAGCTTTAAAGACCTGCATGAAACTTTAGTACCCAAACGGCTATGGCACTGGAGTGCAACCATAAACTAAAGCCCCAGTAATAAACACAGACTGCATCAGTGAGGCCTGGCTAAGCATCACAGAGCCTGGGTTATTTGTGTAACCACCACGGATAACAAAAGCAGATTAAAACTTCCAGTTGAAATTATGACACAAATTTCATTTCAAGCTTGTTTGATGTCAGCGTGAATCCAAATGTCCGGATAATAGTTACACTCCTAAACCAATACATAATCATGCAATGTAAGACTTGTTGGGTGTTCTCCTCGCAAATTACACTGTTTAGGAGGTTTGTTTGGCGATATTTCAATTCAGCGTACCCAAGAGTCCCATTACCGACACATTTTGTTGGCAGTGTGGGGAGAATCTGTTCAGAACTAAAAATAATGTAAAGTTTCGAACAGTGTTTCTGTTTCTGTCTGTTTTAGACACGTTACTTCAGTCTCCTGCCACCAGGCCTTCAGCTGACAGCGAAGCACTGCTCAACACAGCCGACGTGTTATCTATCGCTGCTGCTGACATTTCCCAGTACAGCGGGAACCAAAAATAGTGTGTCTATATTACTGTATTATAAAGACTTAGTAAGTTATAAACATCCATCAATCTATCCATAAATCTTCCGTCTGCCTCCAGACTTTCCAATGTATGCCCCAACCTCTGAGCCTATGACAGATGAGAGAGGCTCCAGGCACACCAGCTCACCTCTTGGACTCTACTAGAGTAGCTTTGCATGACTGATAGTTCAGAATAATCCTTATTTGTGTTATAATAAGGCTGTTTTAGTTTGCCTTTTAAAAAAGCCATCTTCCCTTTCCCCCAACACCATTAATGATGACCTTTGACACCTCAGCACATACGAACAACATAGACCACCAAGACGCGGTTTGACAACCATTAGAATAGTTTCCAGGTTTTTCCAAGGGTAGATGAATAGGCAGAGACCACCCTCATTAACTACTCAGGCAAACACAGTCATTCTTTTCTATAAACAGGCCTGCCTTCTTGGTCACCATACAGAGCCATACAGAGGGTCTGAAATCAAGCATTTAACACAGGTTGTTGGCTCACAGTTGGCTCACAGTGATATAAGCTGACCTCTGTATTTAAATCTATGTTTGATCTGAGCCTCCCTTGCTGTAACAGTATAACAAGGGAAAGCATAACAGCATGAATGGGGCTCACCTACAGGCAGACAATCCAGTATTTACTGCTTTACTGGATAGTTGAATAAGCTGGCTGACTAGTTGACTGAGTAGTGATCGAATACACTCCCTGCCAGCCTCACATTCTTGCTAACAGACTCACAAATTGACTACCTGCCAGACTGAATGACAAACAGATAGCCTGCCTTTTATTCCTGCCTGCTGGCTGCCCTTCCTTCATACCAGCAACACAATGAAGTTAACAGCCTGACAACACTGCATGTTATCTTCGTGTTAAAATCATCAGAAGGACAAATACCATGCAATGCACTGCTCACTGATTGCCCCTTCCCCCAACGGCACCGAGGTTGTTGCTCTCACAAAGAAATCAATATCTATAATGATTAAGCTTGACGTGGCATATTGGCTATTAAAGTCCGGCCAGGTTCACAAAGGAACAGAGACAATGCATGTCTTTTTCCTCTAACGTCAGCAGCTGAGTCTTGTGAGCGAGGAGGAGGCGGAGTTGACGGATGCGAGGCAGCTGAGCTGAAACATCAATCAAATATGTGCATCCCACAGCCGACAAAGGCAGTTCCCAGAAACAGGTCTTCAGCACATTTAGTCTCAGCAATGTCTAAGACGGCGCTGCACATATGCACACGTGTGACTCAGTTTTATTTTTATTCCATTTATTCATTTTTTTGCTCTTTTATGATGGCACATTTGCATCACAGCCACCTTCGACATGACTCAGGTTTAATTTGAGGGATGCCACTGACAATGAAATATGGTCATTCACTCTTTATGACCAAGATAGGACATAAGGTGACAATCAGGAATCAATTACTAATCTAAAAGGCGATGGGAGTACAATGTGCTCTGCGCTGCTGCACCTGAAAGTGTCTGAGGGGATTTCCCAACAAATAAAGGCCATCAAAGCTGCCATATCAAGAAATGTCATGTTTCTCCCATGATCTGTGAGGCATTTGAGTGATTTATGCTCTCCTTGAAAACAAGATAACCACAATGCATCCTTCTGGGACCTCGGGACTTCTATCACTTGCTGTGTTATCTCTGTCTATGACTCTTCTTGAAGTCCGTACTAAAGGAACTGGCTACAAGAGCTGCGTATCGGCGCCAGACCCCAAAACACCAGAAGCCTTTGATTGAAGTAATGTATTGGCTGATTAGAGCTTCACAAATAAGAACAGGTGCTGGCATGATTAGTCAGCTGACAAAAATGTTAACACTAACCATTTAGACGGTTACTGTTTAAACTTTGACAAGCAGAAAAGCCAAATGGCATCTCAATTTAACCCTATAATGTCCAAGCCCTGAATTGGATTCCTGTGAGCAATCTTTGTCTAACGTACGACATTCCCTACATTACGTCCCTCTAGTTTTTCCACTTCCTTGTACATTCCCCCACTTCCCTCCAAACAGTTTCAGCAATCTCCCTCCGAGAATTTAACGACATTTGCGCATCATACTGATGCTATGATTATTACCTTTGTATTGATTGTTATTCTCTCCCTGATACATTTAAAAACTACAAAAAAAAAGCAGAAATGCACATGAGGAATCGACTGTGCTGAACAGCCCACTCACAATAGTGGTGAGCTGCATAGAGCAGACCAGTAGTTACATTTCTAGGGAGGTGCACATCAGATTATCATAATTATAAATGTCTGAGGTGAGAAACTGCAAAACAAATGGAAATGTACTGAGGATTGTGCACTCGCACCAAGCTATGTCAGGGTGTAATGG
Source organism: Copadichromis virginalis (assembly GCF_057382275.1). Classification (NCBI taxonomy): domain Eukaryota; kingdom Metazoa; phylum Chordata; class Actinopteri; order Cichliformes; family Cichlidae; genus Copadichromis; species Copadichromis virginalis. The sequence continues at coordinate 34,550,062 of NC_140620.1, forward strand.
GTTCATTGATCCACCTTTGCACCTACAGAGAAAATGTGTTTTTCTACTGCTTTTTCTCTACAATCTAACAGATAAAAGTTGTATTTACATAACACCAAATCACAAAGACACTCAAATAAAACAGAGTAAACCCCAACATTTTGGTGACCACGGGAAGGTAAAACTCCCTTTTAATAGGAAGAACCTTACACCAGAAGTAGGCTTAAGGACGGGCAATCATCTGCCCTGACTGGTTGGGGCTTTTATCATTTTGGGTGGCTACGTTTCTCTCTTAGTATATTAGGTGTATATAGTTGTTTTTGGTTAGAACAGCAAAGAGGCTTAAGCCAATTACTCTCCAGTTTAAATGGTCAGCTGCCGACTCTGAACCTAAGTCCAACCACCTTGGGTTTTGTATCCAAACCTAGCTTACGAAACTCAATTACATGTGACCCAACAGTTTAACCTGACCTTCAATACATTGGGTGTGGTGTCCAACCCTAACCAACAATGGCATTTAAAGCTAACCCAACAGCTTGACCTAACCCTAACTTCTTGTTTTAAGTGTCTATCTATAACCAATGTTGGGTGTAGTGCCTAACTCAAACACCACCTCATTTCAAACTGACCTTGCCCCGACCCTGACAGATCTATGGTTTTAAGCTCTTAAATGCTGTTTAGGGAGCTCAAGAAGGCTGAAATATTCTAACATGATTAAACAAATAAACAAACTATCAAAGCTTTTCATTAAAAAGGCATTTGGTGGTTCTCCAGAACAGACGGGAAGTGATTATAGTTAAGATAGCTAAGGAATTCTTGCTATCATAGGGAAACAGTTAACTTTTTTTTTAATTCCTATTTGATAGATTTCACCCATTTTCAAGCAATAAAACTCAAACATCCAGGTCTAAGGTCCTGAAATGTGACAATTCTATGGTTTGTTTGGCATTTTGGGTTCGGGACACACCAACTGTGAAAATCTTGGCCAACATCAACATGGACCTTATTTTTATTTGTTTTCTTATTTGTTACCCTCTCTGGAAACAAAAGCTATTCTTCACGAAAGTACATGGTGTGTTTGAAATTCTTCCAGCAATGTTCCACACAGAACATTTAACTAGTAGAGAAACAGACCGATATCAGTCTACGATTGAATGGGGTCAAGTTGGTATTCATATATTCTGCCAAGCAAAATGTGTTTGACGCCTTAGCTGAACCTATTTCAGGAGGGAAGTGAGATGGGTCGTCTTGTTAGTGGAGTAGTATTCCCAGAGTATTTTAGTTTATTTATTTGGATTTATTGAATAAAATATTGATATTTGGTGTCTCTCTATCAATTCAATATTGAGACACTGTGCTGAATCGATTTTCCACCCATTCCTAGAGTTATGCCCACAATTTATGCGACAAAGAAAGCTATCAGCCACTGACATCAGTAAACTGTGCTTGATGATGAGCTGATATCATTTAACAGTTATCTGATGTATGAGTGTATCCCCATCTTTGATAGTAAAACTTAGCATCTCTGAGTTTTAAGAACTCATTTTACACAGAACTGTAGACGAGAGCCTACTTGTCCAATCTTTCAGGACTGATCTATTATTTTTGGCGACAGGAAGACGAGAGAAGCTGTGAATTTTTTTTTTTTTCTTCACAGCTTTGTACTCGCCTAACCTAACAGAGAGTGCCAGGTCTAATCTATTTAAGGTTCCAGTCAGAGTCGACTTCAAACTAAGCAGCATATTGTCTCAGAAGTCACCGGCGTGGGTGAATTTTATAAAAAAGGATGGCCAAAAAGTCGAGAGTAAACTTTTCAACACCTTCCAGAGTGACACATCATCTAAAACAGTGAGCTGGCTTGATGTTCAGATGTTCTCCCAACTGTAGTTTGAATGCCTGAGAGACTGACTGAACAAATCAGGAATGACACATTTCAAAAAACAGCAGGGACATCTAGAGACCGCTTCACCTGCTGGCTGTGATGCCTCCTCTCCATTCCTGAGGACATGAACCCAATGAAAGTTACACCTCAGTCGCTTCTTTGCTGCGTGTCACCAGGAAACATATGCACACAGTTCTGTGCTTTGCAAATCACATGAATATAGCACAGCTTTGCATGACCGACCAAAATAAATGCTGAAATAAGCTGTTCTACTTCCTCTCCCTTTAAACGCCAACTTTCCTCTGATTGGCTGCTTCTCACAAACAGAAGGTTTGATCCACAGTCAGTAAAAAAGACCAATGTAGCCACTTTGAAGTCACCCAGTGGTGTTCAACTTGCAAGTTTCAAGCCTCAATGTTGGCGTTTTGGTTACTGCCATCATAATTATAAAGGCACCAACAGCACAAATGGGTTCAAACAACCCACTTCAGTGATTTTATTTTGTGGCAGTGAGGCTGAGCATACACCTTTGAGGGGTACGACTTAAGGGGTCCACTATGCTCGCCCTTGCGACCAGCGGGACATGGCATAAGTGGCATCACATCTGCTGGCACAAGCCACGTTTTGGCATCGTTTTAGCCAGTTGTGCACCTCTCCATTTTTGTAACCTTGAAAGTTTTGCTCTATAGAAGAGCTATATGGCAAGCATAAGTGCACTTGGTTGTCTATTAATCTCACTGTCACTGTGTGATGTAACTAGTGGCCTTTAAGAGCGTGAAAACTCTCCATGGTCCCTGGCAAATATGTAAACCACAACACTATTTATTTTTACTGTAAAGTTGGATATTTTAACATGGGGGTCTATGAAGCCAGCATCAAGTGCCCATTGCAGCAAATGCAGCTTGTAGGGCTTCCGATTGGTGGAGGGTGGGGCAGGAGGTGCTCATTCCAGAGAAGCCCATATTAGGGATAGTATCTCTCAGTGATGTCATAGAGAGCCAAGAGTAGAAAAAAAATGAGGGTTTCAACTTCTGCCAAGCCTGGGATTTTGACTTGAAACGTTCTGGATCTTTAATAGGATCACCAGCCATTACAGCCATACACATATGTGACAGAAAACCATTTGCTGTCTAATCTAGCTGATTGGACTGGACTGTCCAACCACAGCCAGGTTACAGTGAAGAAGAGGACAGATACAAGGGGAGGGGAATGATGTGTGGAGGGGGGTCTACTCACAGTCAAGGTGCTTCTTCTTCGGTCCGCTCACTTCATGCGTGGTGGCTTTGCACACAGCCTTGCTGATAGCTGACCCGGTCATGCTGTGCTGAGCTGCTGTGATCCGATCCGTGATAGATTGGCCCGACATCGCACCGACTTTTTTCTTTCCCCCCTTCAATCAGCGAAAATAGTACAATAACGATCCGATCAATGGATCAACTCAACGTGACTTCACTGTCAAGTGGAGGTAACAGAGAGCAGGGATCACACACCCTCAGACACACACTGTCTTCCACACAACCTGTGCAGCAATGTCTGCTCACGACAGGTACAAGAACAATCTGTTTAACTACAATCTGAATTTAAAAATGAAACAAAAAAATGTTTGGCAACTGTTTGTTCCGTCTATCTATTTATGCAGTAAACACAACACGAGCCAGTCTGTGTTAGCTAATGTTTCCGTTGCAGTACTCGAACCAAGAGAGAGTCCCACTGTGGAATCCGCAAACACTTGAAATTACTTTCTGGCCACAAATAAACATAGCTAACTGGCTGCTTTGTAACCCGGAGTCACCAAAAAGTCGAGTCCAACTCGGGCAGGGCAGAGGGGGAAAGTAATCCTGGTGAAATCACAGCTTGGAAAACAGTTTTAAAAAAAAATAGAGTTCCTCTTCCACGTCAACTTGTTAGCTTGGACCGCAGCTCAGCTATCACTGGTCGCTTGGCGAAGCGTGCGTTAAATCGTCCCTTGGGCGTAAAAAGTCTCTCAGACAGGAGCAGCGCATTGTTTGAAGTTTACAGGAGGACGGTGTGACACTGACAGCCGGGACAGTTGCAGTTTCCCACGGTGAGAGGAGACGCGAGGAGCGGCGGTGGGGGTTAGCCGAGATGCTAGCAGGGTTAGCTAAAGCCAACCAGCCAGGCGGGCGGGTAGAGAGAAAGCGGGTTCCTGTGGTCTGTGACCGGGGAGCCGAGCCGGCGGAGCCGCTGAGTTTAAAAAAAGAAAGAAACAAAAAAAACCTCCCTGACAGCTCCCTTAGCTCGCCTGTTTCCCTTCACGGTCCTCGGGCTCAGTTTGGTGCTTCCCTCCGTCTGCCGTCACCACATTACTGGCTCCCGTTGTTCTTTTTTTATTTTTCTTACCGACAGTTCGGTCCGGTGCCGCCGTATGGAAAGTCTCGCCAGTGGTTTCTCTTTGCGCACTGACTGACTGAATGCTCGCTCCTGTGCTGGACAAAATGGCAGCGTAAAAAATCAGCTGATCTCACAACTGTGCTGCGTTCACGCATCCCCTCCTTTGGCTGGGAATCCGCATACCTACAATCCCACCTCGTTCTCGAGCGGTGGCTCGTGACGTCCAGGTTCTTCGCACAGATCTCATTTAAAGTGTTCAAGTTAAAACGCATGTTTACATGAAGAATGATAGTGCAGTAAACAGTTTCCCTGGATAGTCAAAGGAGCTTGCAAAGAAAAGCGTCTGGACTTCTTTAAGTTACTTGAAGACGTTTCACCTCTCATCCGAGAAGCTTCTTCAGTTCTGAGGTCAAATGGTGGAGAGTCCCAGATATAAACCTAGTGGGAGTATCCCCCCACAGAGGGACAAAAGGACCCCCTGATGATCCTCTAATCCCCTGAGCCAGACACTTTTCTTTGCAAGCTCCTTTGACTACGATGACCTGGATGACTGAGAACCTTCACAGACATATTTCCCTGGATAGTTTCCCCCTTGATAACAGATGGGTGGTTATAAATAAAGGAGTTTTTTTGTCTTAAATACCTCATTTATTTAGGGGAAAGGTGTCCCAAAAATAGGCAGCTCTAGAAAACACTAGAAGCCTAGAAGCACATTACATAATGCAACTGTTGTATTTGGTCATAAACTGATATGTTTGCAACACTCAGCGTTGTGACAGCATTGCTCTGTGTTCACAAATTAACCACACAAGCACTTTTTTTTAAAAACGTTATAGAAAAAATAATGTCACAGTGAGACTTTATGAAATGTAACCTCAATCACTTCATAAATGTAACAAATTCACAAAATTATTTTTTTAACATTGCTGCAACGGGACCTGTTTTATGTTACTTTAATGTCATTTGAAATACTAAGTACGATTACTGCCATGCTGCCAGAGGCGAGGCTGCCGGACACTGGCGCCACCGGGCCCTCTGACCACCACCAGTAGGCAAACATGGGGTTAGTATCTTGCCCAAGGATACTCATTCTGTAAAGTAGACCTCAGCTAACTGGAGTTACTAGATCTATGATGCGTCCCTCCATGACGCATCATAGATCTAATCTGAATATGTGTCTAATACTGTGCAATACAGACCATCAACCACCTTCATCAGCTACAAGCTAAATGTCCATGTGATACATATACATAAAACACATCTGAAGAATCAGTCATTGAGGTGGACAGTTAGTGGATTTAACTTGGTAACCGGGCTTGCTAAAATGAGTTGATAGCTTAGCACCACTAGCTTTTGTCCAAACCTCTGGTTACTCCTGAGTCCAAGATAAAAAATGAATAAATAAATAAATAAACTGATATTGTCCAGAAACCAGTAACTGATATTACAGTGGCTAGTTCCATCTTTTATATACAGTCTGTGGTCATTCTGTACATTGACATTAAAATTACTCAAAGCCAAACCAAGCCTACTGTGACTAAGTCTATTAATATCTATAATTAATTTAGAAAATCAGGTTATTATCTCAAAATGTTGATTCAGGTAGTTCAAAAAATATTGATTTACAAGCTGAACCTACTGAGGGGAAAAAAACCCTTTAAAATAAATTAAAATTTAGAGTTATTATTGAGAATATAACTGTGAATTAAAAAAATAACTAAAAGAAAGAGGAAACGACTTGAAATGTCGACTGATTAAGTTAAAACTGAAAGAAAATGATTTGTAACTAATAAGTCGAAAAATAAATGGAACTTGAGATTCTGCGATAACAACTCTAGTTTCTTTGTTTGTTTGTTTTGTTCGGCGAATGCAAGCCTCCATAAAAAAGGAGTTTAGTGACTTTTTTTTTGTCTTGCTCATCAATGAAGGCTCGCTGAAGAGTTGCTATATTCCCCACAGTTCCTGAACGCCTCCGAAACCTATTGGCCAGGAACCAAAGGAGTGTGTGAAGCCTTTAAGGTATCACGCTTTAAATTGTAGCGGAATGTGTGCGAGAAAAACACGAAGCGTGACGTGTTTCTGCACTTTGGAGGCTTTTCTGCTGCACAGCAACAACAAACTGTCCCGGCGTTTCTCTGTTAAAACACTATTATGCAAATTTAATCCAAATTTAAGGTGGTATTAAGTGATTCCTCAGACGCCGTGTCCTTGTTTGACTCCACACTATATGGAACACGGTGTACTGAAAGATCAGTGGGAACCGCGCTTGCTGCACAGCGCACCGCCCGGTGGGTAACGCACCGGATCTGAGAGCTGAATAAATCAAATATCCGGAGGCAGCTGACTGCGTTTCTCACGGAGCAGCTCGGAGGATGCAATCAGATGCAATGCTGCTGTTTCCTCTAAGCTTCAAGTGGTTCACGCTCATTACAGCTGCTTGCATGTAAGCAGCCTGTCACAATGCAATAATCCCGGGCTGAGGAGAGTGCATAAGGACGGGAGATGTGAGACATGCAGAGGGGCTCTGTTTCTTTTGAGCTTCACAGAACCAGTAGTGCTTTGCAGTATTTGTCACTCAGGTGGGAAATACTGCAAACTGACCCCAGCAGCAGCAGCAGCAGCAGCAGCAGAGGGTGACTACATGGGAACAGTGGTGGGTTTCACCTCAACTTGCTTCCCTTCTCCTCTCCTGCCCATTACAGATGTGTGTGTATGAGAGAAAGAGAAAGAAACCCTCCAAGCTGTTGATGACTCCTGTCCACACAGAGACAGCCAGAGGAATTGAATGTGAAACAGAAGCTGAAACTGTGTTCCACGTACGAGTAGCTGTCAGCCTGACTTTGCTCATCTGGGTGGGAAAAATGTGCGTGCTGAGGAGGAAATCAGATATGAAGCCACTGTAAATGGAAGTGGTTAGAGCTGCGTGCACACACCCCTTCCAAATATGGTTCAGTTCACAGGTTCACATGGCCTGTGTCAGACAGCAGAAGGGAGCCGGGGAAAAACAGCCTGTCTCGTGTGGCCTAACAGCTGAGAAACAGCACAGGATCGGCTTTTTGTGATTTTTAATAGATGGTTTGTTTTTTATGCTCTTGCAGCAGTTGCAGTGTTGAGCGATAAAAAAAGATCAGATAATGTACAGAAGAGGGGAAAAAATGAAGGATTGATGTGCAGCAGCGCAGAGACCGGCAGCAGACATTTTCACCCATGCCTAGGAAGAGTGCAAATGTGCAGATTCGCCACCTGATGTGCGTGTAATTGAAAGCAGCACCTGGGGGGGTTCTGAGGTGAAGCCGGGGTGAACTGTGCAAACCGCAAAATCAAACCCACGCTCTCTCTTTGAGAGACAGCCGCCGATTCGCCGTGCCGCCCTCGTACCCCGGTCTCATCTCCCTCCTGACTCGGAGTGCAGCGTTGCCATCTGCAGGCAGAAGGCCTGAACTCCCTATTTCCATGGCAACTGCATGTGTGGATGCAGGGTGTCCCCCTGTAGCCCCTGGCAACAAGCTCTCAACCCGCTATCAGCAGCTGTCAATCAGGGGCCGAGCCAATGCTTTGCCCCAAGGCCAACGTGCTCGGAGAGATGGGAGTAAATCCATTACGGGGCAGCAGGGAGGGGACCGCCCTGTCAGAGACAAAGACGGACAGCAGAGCACCCCGAGGTGCTCGCGCTTCATGTGCGATGTGTAAATGGGCTACGGCGTGTCAGGTGGCATGGTTTTCAGTGTGATTACCATGCCTGGGATCGATGGCGGGCCTCGGCTTCAGGCGGGGTGTGATGCATAACAGCTCTTAGGTGACTTGACCTTTACGCTTCAGTAACTGAGGCGTGTGCACGAGCAATTAGCTTCCTCCAAAGTAGATGATGAGACCAGACAGACAAGACGAGGTACCTCGCAGCACTGAAAGCATTTTAAATGCATGATTTTTGTAAATTTTTATTATAAAATGCAGATTTTTTCTTAAATGAATACAAACTCTTACAAGAACATAAAAAGTTGCAAAATGCAAAAAGTGCAGATCATTACTTTAGAAGCGATGATGGTTATTTCAGTTGTTTTAAGGTCATGCATGAAATGAAGACGAGCTGCTGTGATGACGCTTGAACGGAGCAACTCAAAGAAGAAGAAAAGAAGATGATGATGATTGTTGTGTGGTGGTCTCTGGTGCTTTGTGAGGAAGAAGGTTCGGGCAGGAGTGGAGCCGCCATGTCCCAGGACCTCTGTAGCGACTGACGCATCCAATCAGAGTTGAGCTTTATGCTGGCTGTTAAATTCTTGGGTCCTGAAAAGAACCACGAGGGAAAAAAATCCCAATCCAAATAGATATTTATTCACTAACAGGCAGTGGTCCCTTTGAGGTTTCCCACTGACATGTGCACATTACTATATTTGGGGTGGGTCGAACTCAGAGGTAGAGCAGTTCATCTATTAATCGAACCGTTCGAGGTTCAATCCCTGCATGCCAAAGTATCCTTGGGCAAGATATTGAACCCCAAGTGGTTCTCTGATGTGTTCATTGGATTGTGACTGTTATACAGAAAGCGATTAAGCTTTGAGCAAACTGCTTGTTTGAATGTACAAAGCTCTTTGAGTGTTCGAGTAGAAAAGTGCCATATAAGGCTCTGACTGGATGAAATCGTATGCAAAGAAAGTGCTGCACCGAAAACCTCTTACCGATTTCTTTGGTTGCCCGTAGTTTGCCATGTTTGTTTGCAAAAACTCGCTAACTGCTACCTGAGCGGTAATAAAACTGTGACGCAACCTGGAAAATGGAGAAACTTCACCTTCAAAGTAAAATTTATGCCTTCGCGCCGCTGCCAACCTGATTCAAAGGGTGCTAGTGTCTAGGTCTGTGTGGCTCGGTCCTTATTCACTACTTCCTGCAATGCCACCATAATTGTCACACGTCCAAAGTGGCGGACAAGTTAACATCACGTGGTTAGTGGTCACTTTACTCCAAACCCTGAATACAGCAATGCAGGTGTTGTTTGAGGAAGGTTAGCTGATTAGACCAGACCTGCACAGGTTGGGAACAAGTATGGTTAACAGGTGAGACTAAGAAGACAATTACAAAGAATGCTCAATATCTCTTCCTGTTAAAATGGAGTTCTTCCTTCCCACGGTTTCTAAGTGCATCTTCGGCCATGTCCACGCTAATACATTTTTGTTTGAAAACGCATCTTTTTCTCTCCGTTTTGGCCTTCTGTCCACATTGAGACGGTGTTTTTGGTCAAGATAATGCTCTCCAAAGTGGATAAAATTGAAAATGCCGCTTTTAAATAGTACAGAAGCCTGCCCATAATTTTTCACTGCAAGGAACCGAGGAATTCTGACAAAGCTGATCATTTGACTTAGTTCAATAAAGGCAAGAAACTGGTTTCAGGTTACAGAGGTGATGACCTGGGTTCTGTTTCATAGTAGTAAACTGCTTATAAGGAAAAAACACTAAAATAAACATGCAGTGGCATCCACACAGCAGACAGTTGCTTCCTGTGAGGTTCATATTCTGCTCAGCATCATTCTTTTGCCATGATGGAGCTCTCTGACCTCCTAAAGAGCAGTTTTTATACCAGAAACTACAAACACGGCTGCAACTCAGGGGTCTCTAGGACTCCCCGGGTCTGTGCTCAGCACGCCCGTTTGTTAATCCATCCCTAATTATAATGTACGCACTCCACTTTGGCTCCAAGGGCTACATCTCCTTCTTGTGGTTTCTCCGTAATCATCATTTTTTTTCCCCCTCTGGATTTTTTTCCTCCACCCGCAATCATTTTCCCTACAATGGGCTGCTATAATAAATGATAATCAATTTTGCATTTTCTAGTAGGGCATAAGCCTTCCATCTGTTCTCTTGTCTCGATTCACTGTGGGTAGGGTGGGTATCAAATCAATCACACTTTGTTTATGTTGCACCTTTTTTTCAGATTTAGAAGCCCTCCGGTGAGGGCTTCTAATGTGATTGCACGTCTACGAGTTAATAGTGTGTGAGTATTAGATAATGAAGTTGTGGCCACGAGTTAGTAAGGTGTGAGAATTTTAGTTTAAAATATCAAATCTCTGTCTGTCTGTTTGCCTGCAAACTCCTACACAGACAGGAACCGAACCTGGCACACACAGGGACTGACAGGGACTTCTTTGCTTTGAGTTGCAATATGTTCGGGGTCATTGTCCATCTTTGCTGCGAAGCGCGGTTCAGTCAATTTTCCTGCTGTGTAGCTCATATTTCATTAGTGTGCAGCCTGTCAGTCACGTCTAGCTTGCATTGAGGAGAACAGTCTGAGCTATAAATGTTGAAAACTAAAAGCTGTCAACACAAACCCTCAAAACTGTCCTTCATTCGCTCCACAGCTTTCAGATTATGTTCTTCATTGAACACGTTCATGTGTGTAAGACGCCGTGGATTTGTGCGTGCGTGCTTAATTCTAGGGTAAAATGTAAAATGCCTGGTTGGAATTCTCTCAGATAACTTATTCATTACCACAGCTTTTACTAGATACGAAGCTGATGAATTATGAGACTGATCAAATTTAATTGGATCCATTAAGATGCAAACTCAATAGCTTCCATCTTGCACAGACATGGGTCCATTATTCAGGTGGGCTGCAAGGTGATTCGTCGTTCATGGGAAATGTTGTTTTGCTGTTTATTGAAGAGTGGACTCAGATGAGGCTGAGATTCAGGTGGAGCGGTGGAAAGAGTTTAGAGGACTTACTTAAAATAAATTGAAATTAAGCTTATGTTCAACAAGGAAGATCTACATTTACTCTAGAATTAGAATCAAAAGCCTTTAATTTCATTACATGTGAACCTAACTGGCCATCTGTGAACAAGTAATTCCTACCTGTTAATTCATAAATGAGCACTGATCAGCTTTTTTTGGAAAGCTGAGCTCAGTTTCACAAACCACACACAGGCCTGATTACTGGTGAAGCTGCGTGAAATAGGTTAAAAAGCTCTCACAAATCAACACTTTAGATCACGCCATGATCTGAAGAAACAGCTGAAAAACAAAGTCATTGACATCCATCAGTCTGGAAAGATTTAAAAAGGGATTTCTAAGGTAAAAGACCCCAGAACAGCATGTAGAGACCTGCAGGCCTCACTTGCCTAAGTTAAGGTCAGAGTTCATGATTCAACAATAAGAAAGAGACTGGACGAAAACCACTGCTGATCAAGAAGAACACAAAGGCTCATCTCACATTTACCAAGTAACATCTTGGTGATCCCCAAAAGTTTTGGGAAAATATTCTGTGGACTGACGAGATATAGAGCTGATTTTTTTTTTTTAGAAGGATTAAGTCCTGTTGCATTTGGTGTAAAAATCACATAATTTCAAAAAAAGACTATCACACCATCAGTCAGACGTGGTGGTGATAGTGTAGTGGTCGCAGGCTGCTCTGCTGCTTCAGGACGACTTGCTGCACTTGATGGAATTGTTAATTTTGCTATCCCATCAGGATTATCAGTCTTAAGTCTGAAGCTCAAAGAAATGATCTGAAACACACCAGCGAGTCCACCTCTGAATGACTCAAAGACAGAAACAAAAAAACAAAATGAAGGTTTTGGAGTGACCCAGTCAAAGTGTGGACTTGAACTGATGCTTTGGCATGACCTTAAACCGAGTTTAACCAGGGTTGTTCTTGCTGAGCTCTCTCAGGAAGTGAAGTCGCTAACTGTAACACCCATGCAGCAACTTGCGGTGCTGTGGATGTCAGACCTTATGGTCCATTACTCATGTGGATCATTGGACCCATGCATGAGTAAGCAGCTCTGCTTTTTAAATTGTTTCATTTTCAGCCACATATTAGTCACTTGAGCTCACTAATTTGTATCAAGTTGTACCAGTGGGAGTTAATTAGGCCAGGGGCTGTTACAATGAGTGTGTTAGCACTAAGCTAGCAGCTCTGGTTTGGGGTCTTTGATCCTGATAGATACTGAATCCATGTCTTGTGTTTTACACACTGTTCGGTTACATTCAGTACGCTTAATCTGTGTCCTCTAAGTTTGAGACCATGAGTTAATAATGAACACATGAATTATTAAACATGCTATAATAAATATTCACATTGATCAAATGATGTGAGTAACGTCAAAAGTGTGTCTGGTCGTAACAAACTTACGTAGATCAAACACATAGGGCTGGGTGAACAGAGATCCATCTTTTTATCCGTCGTCTCCAATACCACATATCGAGACAACGTCCTACATTTTGATTGGCTCTGCACTGCAGGACATGCACTTCTCTAAAATCTATAATATATGAAGCGAAGACTTTTTATTAAAGAAAAATGAAGGTTACTGAAGCCCAAAGGCTGTTACCAGGCAGAACAGCAGCTGAAACAACAGTGAACAAAAGCAGTCCCCCAACGGACAACGACTTTTACAACGACTTTGGTGTTTAATGATGTTTTTATTACAATATGATGATTGTATGATGTCATTTAAAACAAAAGAAGAAAATGTTACGTACTGCCCTCTCCATGGCTTTTCATATGACAGATTACTTGATACGGTTTCTTCAAATTTGGGCACTAAAAATGAAGGTCAAAATCAAATGTTTAGCCAGCCAAGGTATTGATGTCCACCAAGGTGTAGCATATTGTTGTGAAGTTAGAATATCCATCCATTAAAAAAACATGAGTAATATAAAGTTTTTTCTGATTTTCACATTTATTGTGACCTTGATCCGATTGCATGCTACACTGTTAATAAACAGAACTGATTAAATACTCCTCCTCCTCAGAGGAATTAACAGATAATATAGACAATAAGAACAAACTTCAGCTTCCCTTTATTCTCGTTATATTTACTTTTAGACTGTGATCTGGTCACCCTACACAGGACCCAATCACACAAGGCAAGTTTGAAGAAGAAAAGGAGATTTATTTGTGTCATTCAGCTGAGCAGAAATGCCAAGAACAGAGAAATCAACAGGTTGTACTTTCACAAAAAAACATTTTCCCCATAAAGAGTGTAAATGGTCAAAATAACCATGTGGGTAAAATATATGGAGAAAAAATAATAGAAAATGTCTTTGTTTTAAAACAAAACACTGTAGTATGTTTTTATGGATTTTTCTTTTTTTTTTTACATAATACTGAACCAAAAACAAAACACAAACTAACTTGACAGCAGAAAATGGGGACAGCATTATAAATCATTATTATAAATCCACAAAATACTAAATGGCTAATTGTTTACACACAAAACCCACTTGTGAAGGAGAAAGGCAGGAAGTAACAAAAGAAAACAATTAAAAATGGTTTCAAAATAAAACAGCCAAACGACACTGTTCCAAAAAATAGTAATGTCAAAGTATCTTAGTGTGTATTTTACAGTTTTGTACTGTCTTTCTAGAATATCATTACATTTACATAAGTAGACTGTGATTTTACATGTCAAAGGTAAAATAACATAACATCACTGTAAATATACTAAAACACAATTTACTTGTTTTTTAAATATATTTTTTTGTACATATACATATTGAGATTGTAAAAATACATTCAGAAATGTATCATAATTTCACGAATATTTGTCTGTTATGTGAGAGAATGATCTGTTAAATTCAAATGTAATACTATGGAAAAATATATAAAATGAGAGTATTTGAATTATAATTGTGCTGAAAATTTCATGTCATCTAGGTCTGATTCAATAATTCAGAGGTAACAAGTGAAAATATAATTAATAGGAATAAAAACGAAAAAAACCAAACATTTAAAACATTGCACGGCCACGCTGTGCTAATTATATTTTTAAAAAAAATAAATGTAGAGGTAGGAATTGCAATTAATATAAATGTCAAAGTATTCACAACATTCCTGAACAGAAAGAGGCCTCTGCACCTGGGTGAGGGTGTGGCCATGAAAACAATGTGACATGCCATTGGATGTTGGGACACATAATAACATGACGCTAAGCATCGGCCAATGAATGTGAACTAACAACCACAAGGTCGCAGGTATGGCAGCACTGTAGGAAAAAATCCTAATATAAAAGTATTTTACTGCATTTTACAGTTTTGTTCTGTTCTTCTAGAAGATCATTAACGTTACGTAAATAGACTGTGATTTCACATTTCAAATGTAAATTAACTTTAAATCACTGTAATGTAATACAACATAATTGTCATGATTATTAAATGTATCTGTCTGTACATATGCATATTTAGATTGTTAAAACACATTCACAAATGTATCATGATCTCACAAATATCTGTCCGTTATTTGAAAGATTGAACTGTTGAATTCAAATGTGATGCTATGGAAAAGTATATAACATGATTCCTATAAGCTTGTGTTACATCACAGTATTATTATCATTGCTATTTAGGGCGATCGTGGCTCAGGAGTTGGCAGTTCGCCTTGTGACCAGAAGGTTGCCGGTTCGAGCCCCGGCTCGGATACTCTCGGTATTGTGTCCGTGGTCAAGACTCTTCGCCTACTGGTGATGGGCTGATGGTGCGATATGGCAGTCTGTCCCAGGGCATGCAATCCATTATTATTTAACTGTATATTTCTGTACATTTACGTATTATGATTCATATTGCCACATTCATTGACCTTGTTTATAGGTAATTTCATTGTTTGATCACGTTAAAATGTTCCTAATTTGATGTCTAAACGCACTTGGAAAAGGCAGAACCCCATGTAAAATTAGCGCAACAAACTGTATTGTCATTACTGGAAATAACCGTATTTTTATGAGGAAGTTATTTTCTGTTATTTTACGGTAGTATTTAGGCGCCCCAGCTGCTGGACTATTACCGTTTTTTTGAGATGTTTTTTTTAACAGTGTACAGAGAAAACCCTAAAGAAAACACACAAAACATTTTATCATCTTATTAGCTGAACGTTGTCTTAAATTTCTGCCACCCAGCTTTACAGTTGTGTCTCACATTCACTGCTCAATAGCTTTTTAGCGATTTTTCAGGCATACTGTACAACAGATGTTTGCCAGATATCAGGTAAGCAGGGTGTAGAGGTAAGAGCAAAAGAGCTACTTTTCTCCTACTTACTTATTTTCCAGCATCGACACTGTCACTAAGTGCTCTGGAACTGAAAAAATAAGTATATGGGAGCACAAATGACATCTACTTCCCTTTGCAAAATGTATGACAAGTCTGATAGGCCGTGTCTTTTACCTGTAAATGTCCCGTGTGACTTGGTATCAGCCCAACTCAATCAGACAGGGGCTGATGACTTCACACCATCCCTGCCAGGGATTCTGACTCAACGCCGACTGCGATGGGCTGGCAGCAGCCGATGCAGACGTATCTGAGGATCCAGAGATAGACGCCGCCGAACACGATGACGGTCAGGCCCAGCAGCAGGAAGCTGATGTAGGATTGGGGACTGACGCTGAACAGCACAGGAGGGTGGGGGGTGTTGATGGAGTCATCAGTGATTTTCTGGGCTGGATAAACCCGCAGGAGAGATGAGAAAATAGAGAGAAACTAGTCACGGAAAAGATGATTTCTGTGGAGTGAAACAAGGAACAGTGTCTCACAATGATGCCAAAACAATGATGTCAACAGGACTAAGAGTCCACAGCAGGGCTGGTAATCTGAAAGACAACCAATCACCAATTAACCTACCCAACTTACTGCATGTCTCTGGGACTGTGGGAGGAAACCACAGCACCCAGAGAGAACAAACTGCAAACAAACTCCACACAGAGTGGAACCCAGGACCTTCTTGCTGTGAGCAAACAGTGGTAACCTCCCATGATTTTGCACTATACAAATAAAATTAAACTGAATGGGTCAGATGCTGATAGCCAGACTGATAAACCATGAGTTAGCTTAGAGTTGATAACCAGCTTTGTGTGACCGCTCATCCTTATTCCAGATGTTAGGCTAAGTGAGTCCTGATAACGGAAAGGTAACCTGGGTGTGTTGAAGTCATTTTGTGGGTCCTGAAAACGATGCCATGTGATCATGAAAGCTAATAAAATCATCCTGAGTGGAACATGAATGCTTTCATCAAAGCTCACGGCCACCTATAGAGACCAGCCATTGTAGCACTGACTGTCAGAGCTTCAGGAAGCAGTCGACACATCTATTAAAATCTTTCACCAATTTATCTTGTGTGAACTTTGATATTCAGGGGAAAACACACCTGGTGACAGAACATTATTACAGTGAATCCTGAGAAGGCTATGAGTATTCATTCACCATTTCCTCTATATATATAAAAAAAGAAACTGTCAGCCTCCTAATGCTGTTGAAGGCACTGGGTATTTAGAGGAATTTCATCCCCGTGGACCGTCATTTTAGAACCACTACGATCTCTCAAACCACACTGCTGCAGCATTTTACCGAGGAGTTGCAAGAAAGATGGCGAGGAGGAAAGGAAAGGAGGAAAGGAGGAAACAGAACAAAGGAAAACAGTGATGAGGGAAGAAAAATAGATTGTTTTTGTTATTGTTGTTGTTTTTCAATGCAGCAGTCTTTATGTATGCTTCTGTCTAATCAAGACTAATTAAAATTCCTGGTGTTCTAGCACGGAGTAACTCGATCACTGCACCTCAAGGGTAACTGAAGACGACAGGGTGCAGAGGGTTGGATTTTCCCCGACAGGTACTCTCCAGAAATTCAGCCTCCTTTAATTTGAAATTGAATCTATTTAGCTGGACGTCACAATTTAAAGGTTAAACCTGAAAACACCAAAACATTTGATGGATTTTTGCAATTTATACATGTACATATATATAAATCATATATAGATCTCAACATAAATATTAATTCTTGATTAGGAGTAGAAAAGTAATTGTAATGTGATAAGAAGCATTTTGTATTTGATTCCTTAGAATGTCGTTTAAATTTTACTTAATTTTTATGGAGTTCTGTATCTTTTTTTGTTGTAGGAACTACTCGCAGTTGGTCCCACTCTAGCTCTTTGTCAGAAAGTAATCTGCTGGGCAAATCTTACTCACCAAGCCTTGTGGATTTTTGTGTCACAAGGAGAATTAATGCACTTTTTGCTCAAAGGCTTTTCACTCATGTGGCACCTGCAAAGTGTTGTTAAGCATATGAGCCTCTCAAAAGCACACACACAGAAATAAAAACTATTCAGAGCTCATGATTATCAGCAGGGCTTTCAGATCACCTGATGGGCAACTGTCTAGACAATAAACCGCTCACTCACCTCTGCTGAAGTGTGTGATTAGCAGCAGACTAAAGAAGCTCCTAACGCCAGCATTCATTTCGACAGTGGAGCAGATTTACTGTGAAGACAAGAAACACTTGGCATTTTTGCATCCACACATCTACATGTGGTCTTAGAGGAGCTCACGCAGCAGGAATCGCCACAGAGGTGGACTTCAAAGCCAGAGGAAATGAAATTCATACTGTAAGCACACATTTTCCTGCACATTGAGTTTAGCTGAACACAGAAAAACTGACATACAGTGTAATCTAAACATAGAGCACTGACACAGGGAAGAGATTCAACACAGATGTACTTTCGATTGGATTTTTGGAGCAGACAGGTGGCTTATTTATAATTCATAAGAAGCTTTTACACGAGAAAAGCAGAGTTATGAATAAATTTAAGCAAACAAGGCCAGACTCTCAGGTACTAACCTGGAAAACATCTTGCTTACTTTTCATGTGGAAGGGAAACAGCTGCATCAGGGATGTGATTAGAACTAAAAGCCAGGAATGTGCAAATGAGGGGGAGGAAATACATTTTTTAAGGGAAGAAAAAGCCTACCTTTTGTTCCAAATATTTTACATAACAGAGAACACTCCATATGGAGGGCTACAAATGGACTAAAGATGCCAAAAGCCTGTGTGACAGGGGCATATAGCAGAATGGGGTCATAAGCCCTCGGACCCTTTCTTGTGACTTCTTTCATTCAGTTTCTAACACATCAGATTCATTTCAATTCAATTCAATTCAATTTTATTTATATAGCGCCGAATCACAACAAAAGTTGCCTCAAGGCGCTTCATAGATACAGAGAAAAACCCAACAATCAAATGACCCCCTATGAGCAAGCACTTTGGCGACAGTGGGAAGGAAAAACTCCCTTTTAACAGGAAGAAACCTCCGGCAGAACCAGGCTCAGGGAGGGGCGGCCATCTGCTGCGACCGGTTGGGGTGAGAGAAGGAAGACAGGATAAAAGACATGTTGTGGAAGAGAGACAGAGGTTAATAACAGATATGATTCAATGCAGAGAGGTCTGTTAATACACAGTGAGTGAGAAAGGTGACTGGAAAGGAAAAACTCAATGCATCATGGGAATCCCCCGGCAGCCTACGTCTACTGCAGCATAACTAAGGGAGGATTCAGGGTCACCTGGTCCAGCCCTAACTATATGCTTTAGCAAAAAGGAAAGTTTTAAGCCTAATCTTGAAAGTAGAGATAGTGTCTGTCTCCCGAATCCAAACTGGAAGCTGGTTCCACAGAAGAGGGGCCTGAAAACTGAAGGCTCTCCCTCCCATTCTACTTTTAAATACTCTAGGAACAACAAGTAGGCCTGCAGAGCGAGAGCGAAGTGCTCTAATAGGGTGATATTAGAGCACTAACTAGATTAGATCCTAACTATAAACCTGTAAAGTTTGTGTCTGTGTCTTGGCTCAGTTTTAACACAGTTGTGTTGACAAAATCTTCCCACAAAGAGCCCAGCCATGCAAACACCTGCCGAAGAGCTCACAGCAGCTGTCTGCAGGGGCACTCTGTGCCACAATGACAGACGGACTCACACACAGAAACAATAATCTCGCTTGTAAACAATAATGCATTCCTGCTCTGCAAGGAGTGAAGGAAAAACAACTTCAATTCAGCCAAAGAGATTTTCCCGCCCCCACACGCTCAGGCAAATAAGCCGATACCTCTGTTACTGATGCGGCGCGGAGATCTGAGGAGACCCCTGCCTCGCCTCCGTCACTCACCGTTGATGCTTCCTTGCTTCTTCCTTGCACCAATTCTGGATGGTTTTGCTTTGCAGCAGAGTGAGAATGTGAATCAATAACAGTGACAAAGCAGCAAGAGAGCGACAGCAAGTGAGAGGAGAGGACATAGATCCAAATATAGAAGCCAGTGGGGCAATTATCGAGAAAGGAACAGATTCCCCTCCTACGCCGGCAGGAGGTGGGGACTGAGAGAACAGACAGTCCTGGAGAATGAACAAAAAATTATAGCAAAAATGGAAATTATTCTGTACAAACAACACAATAAAATAACTGAAAAAAATAGAACAGCTTGCTGCCCCCTAGTGGCACTTTTAAGGCACAGCAATCTACCTCAATAACATGCACATGATTTCATGTACAACCCCTTTCATTAAGGTTTAATGAAAATAATTATAAATGAAATCTGGTCATTAAAACGAGATAAATAAAACCTGAGATGAACACACGACATATTTCACAGAGTCATTATTTATTTAATAATTTAATACACACACACACACACACACACACACACACACGCACGCACGCACACACACACACACACACAGATATATACAAAGAATTTCACATGAAGGTTTTTAATTTAAATCTATGAGTATAAGTATAAGTATAAGTGTAAGGGAAGCCCATCTCTCCCTCTCCATTTCCCCGCAGATGCAGCAAAGCTCCTTCCTCAGGCATGTCCAACCCTGCTGCTCGTAACAGTTGATATTATTGTAATACAGTGCATCACCACATGGTGGCGCCTACAACAGCTCTCATTTTTGTGTTTCAACCTCAGTGATAGTGGCGTGGAGCGGTGTCTTACAGAGGTCGACTCACATGATCAGCAGAGGGCCAACAATCCCTGTGACCACCTTCAAGAGACAACCCTCACTAAGAGGTGACCCTTGTGGTGTCCTCGGGATTCCCATATACTTGTTTGCCATTCACCTATAGGGACCATTTTTGAGCCGAGGACGACACAATTTCTTTGGATGGTGAAATGTCATTACAAACCTAAAGAACACCAGTTTCTTCCTTTTCAATCAATCGAGACAGTGACTCAGTGTGGAAGTATCGCTCAGGCCTCTTACTTATTGGATAATTCTCACCTGCCTACTTACCTCACCTGTCATCCATCACAGTGATCCCTTCACAGTGCGCCTGCCTCTCCCACTGTCATCCCGCTGAAAGAAACTCACCTGTCTCAAAGCTTGTGGAAGCTGGAATCAGACCAGACCCTGAACTAAATCCTTTGAACATTATGTGAATTTAATTTCTGATCTGACTGCAAATACTAAGCAGCTGTAATGAGTCGCTAATTAAAAATGTGGAACTTTCTCTAGCAGCCTCCCGCCGTTCAGTCTTTTGACATGAACAATAAGAGATTGGATTCAACGAACAAACTGGTAGATGATGTCACATGCCCATCTTTTCTATAAAGTCTGTGGGATGGACTGTAGTACTGGAGCGATGTGGTTAAAAACTTCAATTAATGGGATATTGGTGGCATTTGTTCAACAGTCTCTACCATTTGACCTTAGAACTGAAGAAGCTTCTCGGATGAGAGGTGAAACGTCTTCAAGCAACTTAAAGAAGTCCAGACGCTTTTCTTTCCACGCTCCTTAGGCTACGAGGACCTGGATGACTGAGAACCTTCACAGACATATTCAACAGTCTTTGTTGCTTCTACCAGCTGAAAACTATACATCTAATGACCCAGCATGAGGATGAAATAAAAGACTATTTTCCAGAAGGAGATTTAAAAAACAAAGCAACCAAAAACAATTACAAATGTTGGCCATTAGTGTAAAATCAGGGCAGAATTTAGTTAAATTATCTGAAGATAATTTGAATGTTTTCAGTGCCACAGCAGGAGATCAAACATCAAGTGATCTCCTGCTGTGACGTTGAAGAGAGGACACAATAGCACAGCAATAAACAAGTCATTCATTTGTGTTTTGCAAAGCGTTTTCTCCACTCTTAAAGGGAAGCTGTTGGTTTAACTGTGAATGCATACTGCTGAATGAACATAACAGGGCAGAAAAAAAAACATTTTCCCCACAGGCTATCATACACAATCTGGCACAATGAACGGTAACAATCACATGGGTGAGCACAACAATATATTGCATTACCTGTCAGGCAGAACAACGGGGAGACTAGCAGAGCTGAACAAAACACACACACACACACACTGCATTTGTGGCAATCTCTCTGTAGAGCTGATTGTCAAGCTTTTACAGCAAAAGAAAGAGAAAGTGAAGCAAAAATGGTGAAAACAAATATGAATTCATGCTATTACATTCTACTCTGAAAAGAGACAAATGCAGTGATGTTTAACTGTGTGCAACTTCTGTAATTACCATCAAAATATTTATTATTAGACATGTTTTTAGAAGCATTCCTGTAAAAGTAGCAACAAAACACTATGAACATGCCTCGGAGCACAGAGGATGCAGTCTCCATCGCACTGCACTCTGTCCTCTCACACCTGGACAACAACAACACCTACGCCAGAATGCTGTTTATAGACTTCAGTTCAGCATTCAATACAATCCACCCCTCACAACTCATCAGGAAACTGACAGACCTGGGCATCAGTTCCCTCATCTGCAAATGGTTACTGGACTTCCTGACCAACCGCCCCCAACATGTCCGGCTGGATAACCGCTGCTCATCTACCATCACAATGAACACCGGTGTACCACAAGGCTGTGTGATGAGCCCTTTCCTCTACTCCCTCTTCACCCACGACTGCAGACCTGCTGATGGTTCCAACACCATCATTAAGTTTGCAGATGACACCACGGTGATTGGCCTCATCAGTGACAACGATGAGGCCGCCTACAGGGAGGAGGTGGATCGTCTGGCTGAGTGGTGCGACAGAAACAACCTGCTGCTTAACACCGAGAAGACCAAGGAGCTCATCGTGGACTACAGGAGGAATGCTGACCCACATCCACCCATCCACATTAAGGGGACGGCTGTGGAGCGTGTGAGCGGCTTCAAGTTCCTGGGAGTCCACATCTCCGAGGATCTCACCTGGACGACCAACTGCTCCAAGCTGGTCAAGAAGGCTCACCAGCGCCTCTTCTTCTTGAGGACTCTGAGGAAGAACCACCTGTCCTCAGACATCCTGGTGAACTTCTATCGTTGCACCATCGAGAGCATCCTGACCAACTGTATAACAGTCTGGTACGGGAACTGCTCTGCCTCGGACCGGAAGGCGTTGCAGAGGGTCGTGAAAACTGCCCAGCGCATCGCCGGAGCACCACTTCCTGCCATAAAAGACATCTACAGGAAGCGGTGTCTGAAAAGGGCTGGGAAAATCATCAAAGACCCCAGTCACCCATCACATGGACTCTTCACCCTCCTGCCCTCTGGGAGGCGCCACAGGAGCCTCCGGACTAAGACCACCAGGTACCGGAACAGCTTCTTCCCCACAGCTGTCAGACTCCTGAACTCTGCCTCCTGACATCTGACCCACGTTAAACTCATGGACTGAACATACACACACACACAATGGACAACTGTACCCTCAAACACACAATAATAACATGGACTGAACCACCACTCACAACCACTAGCACTTTATATAGCCTCTGTAGAAACTATCTACACCCTCACTTACCTTAACTGCACTACTGTATAGCTCTGTGTAAATAATCATTCTGTACATTCGATAATTTTTAACCCTACAACTGTTTACAACTTGCATAGTTCCCATTTCTGTATAACTGTATATCTCAGATTCTGTAAAGTTATTTATTTCATATTCTGTATAGTTTTTCATATTTATATCCTGTTCATATCCTGTACATAGCTTGTACTCACTACAGCCTGTACATACTTATAGTTATAGAATATTCACAACATACTTCATACCGTGTACATTATAACATACCATAATAGACCCATTTCTGTAATATACTTACATATCTATACTATTGCTAATATATATTGTAATATACCTATATCACTAAAGCACTTCTGGATGGATGCAAACTGCATTTCGTTGCCCTGTACCTGTGCAATGACAATAAAGTTGAATTCTATTCTATTCTATTCTATACTCATTAAAGTGCTTTATGCAAAATGACCAGACTGTACATAAAGTATTCAAAGCAAAAGTAATGTTCCCCATTGGTGCATGGATCAACGCCACTATCTAATCTATCAAATCATCTGTTTGTGAGTAATGAGCTCAGAAACATGAGTACACATGTTCATTTTAAATTCTGTGTCAGAACAACCGACTCAGCCGTGGGCAAAGATGATAACCAATACAATTCTAAGAGATTATTTATTAGTACAATGATAAAACAAACAAACAAAGGGATAAGACAGTCCAGTGTCCCACTTACAAAAGGGATCAAACACACAATCCAAGGTCAGAGCCGACCACGCCACAAGTCATTTACACTTTACATGTTGACCACTTTAACAGGGATCAGCAGTTGTCCTCCAACACCCACCATCCTGTAAGTGGAAGGCCGGTGATCACGCCGGCCTCAGCAACTCTGCCTTTAGGCTGCAGCATGTAGTAAGCATCTTCGCTCTAAAAAGAACACGGGAGCACAGCTTCAGTTTCTAAAGCCCCAATGACTTGTTGGATATTCCAGTGGCTCATCATCATCTGATGGTTCATCCTCATTCAGTGGCTTAAGAGAGTATGCAAAATAACCATTGTCATTGGGGCTTTGGAAACAATGTCATTTGGAAAGACCAGAACAAAGTGGAGATATCTGGCTGTAATGCACAGTGTAAAACTGGGAGGAACGGTGGTGGAAGGGTGATGGATTGAGCTTGTTTAGGCTGAAAAAAGTCACAAAAGTCTATTTTATGATGTCCAATGAAAGCAAAGTTTTAAAAGTGCGTGCAAGGCTTTGTGTGTTTTCCTAAGGGGTTTCAATCCTTATACAAATACAAAGCAATTTGAATAGAAAATCTTATGCAAACATTAATGCTTGAATAAATGTACATATTTCAACCAAAAGATTTAAGATACAGCGTCCTTAATTTAACCTATTTGTGTGTAATATCCATGCACATGTTTAGAAATAATTGTCATATTTGTTTTCTTTACTCAGAGTTTGTTAAATATTACAAATTAAGACTTACGGTGTATCACTGTGTCCTGTGCAAATGAATTGACTTCTTTTTTTTTTTTTTTTTTTTTTGTTACCCCTTTTACTTCTTTTTACCCCCTAATTTACAATGGTTAATATATGGTTTAGTTATTGTACTACTACACAGTGAACTCATCTATGGTGGGAGATTGTTGGATATTCCAGTGGCTCATCCTCATCTGATGGTTCATCCTCATTCAGTGGCTTAAGAGAGTATGCAAATAACCATTGTCATTGGGGCTTTGGAAACAATGTCATTTGGAAAGACCAGAACAAAGTGGAAATATCTGGCTGTAATGCACAGTGTAAAACTGGGAGGAACGGTGGTGGAAGGGTGATGGATTGAGCTTGTTTAGGCTGAAAAAGGTCACAAAAGTCTATTTTATGATGTCCAAAGAAAGCAAAGTTTTAAAAGTGCGTGCAAGGCTTTGTGTGTTTTCCTAAGGGGTTTCAATCCTTATACAAATACAAAGCAATTTGAATAGAAAATCTTATGCAAACATTAATGCTTGAATAAATGTACATATTTCAACCAAAAGATTTAAGATACAGCGTCCTTAATTTAACCTACAGTGGGGCAAAAAAGTATTTAGTCAACCACCGATTGTGCAAGTTCCCCCACTTAAAATGATGACAGAGGTCAGTAATTTGCACCAGAGGTACACTTCAACTGTGAGAGACAGAATGTGAAAAAAAATCCATGAATTCACATGGTAGGATTTGTAAAGAATTTATTCGTAAATTAGGGTGGAAAATAAGTATTTGGTCACCTCAAACATGGAAAATCTCTGGCTCTCACAGACCTGTAACGTCTTCTGTAAGAAGCTTTTCTGTCCCCCACTCGTTACCTGTATGAATGGCACCTGTTTGAACTCATCATCTGTATAAAAGACACCTGTCCACAGCCTCAAACAGTCAGACTCCAAACTCCGCCATGGCCAAGACCAAAGAGCTTTCGAAGGACACCAGGAAAAGTATTGTAGACCTGCACCAGACTGGGAAGAGTGAATCTACAATAGGCAAGCAGCTTGGTGTGAAAAAATCAACTGTGGGAGCAATCATCAGAAAATGGAAGACATACAAGACCACTGATAATCTCCCTCGATCTGGGGCTCCACGCAAGATCTCATCCCGTGGGGTCAAAATGATCATGAGAACGGTGAGCAAAGATCCCAGAACCACACGGGGGGACCTGGTGAATGACCTGCAGAGAGCTGGGACCAAAGTAACAAAGGTCACCATCAGTAACACACTACAACGGCAGGGAATCAAATCCCGCGGTGCCAGACGTGTTCCGCTGCTGAAGCCAGTGCATGTCCAGGCCCGTCTGAAGTTTGCCAGAGAGCACATGGATGATACAGCAGAGGATTGGGAGAATGTCATGTGGTCAGATGAAACCAAAGTAGAACTTTTTGGTATAAACTCAACTCGTCGTGTTTGGAGGACGAAGAATACTGAGTTGCATCCCAAGAACACCATACCTACTGTGAAGCATGGGGGTGGAAACATCATGCTATGGGGCTGTTTTTCTGCCAAGGGGACAGGACGACTGATCCGTGTTAAGGACAGAATGAATGGGGCCATGTATCGTGAGATTTTGGGCCAAAACCTCCTTCCATCAGTGAGAACTTTGAAGATGAAACGAGGCTGGGTCTTCCAACATGACAATGATCCAAAACACACCGAAGCATTTGAAAGTCCTGGAGTGGCCTAGCCAGTCTCCAGACCTCAACCCCATAGAAAATCTGTGGCGGGAGTTGAAAGTCCGTGTTGCTCGGCGACAGCCCCAAAACATCACTGCTCTCGTGAAGATCTGCATGGAGGAATGGGCCAAAATACCAGCTACTGTGTGTGCAAACCTGGTAAAGACCTATAGTAAACGTTTGACCTCTGTTATTGCCAACAAAGGTTATGTTACAAAGTATTGAGTTGTATTTTTGTTATTGACCAAATACTTATTTGCCACCCTGATTTACGAATAAATTCTTTACAAATCCTACCATGTGGATTCATGGATTTTTTTTTTCACATTCTGTCTCTCACAGTTGACGTGTACCTCTGGTGCAAATTACTGACCTCTGTATTTTTTTTTTGGAGAATTTGGCTATAGTCCATTCAACACTGTGCAAATGGCATGTAATCAAAATTTGAAAAAGCCACAAAACGACCCCAAGACCACCCAGGGGTTTTAATAAAGTTTGTTGTAGTAGTAGTAGTTGTTGTTGTTGTAGAGGTGGAGGACAACTCTTCAACACACTGAGGGGTCAATAGACAGACCATGTACCATAAAATATTGCTTAATAAACTGGCAAATTACAGCAGGATATTCCTATCCTCGGTCAGAAGGCACAGGTGACTTATATGATGAAAGAGGGGTCCACAGTCATGATCATTTGGGTTCCTTTAATCCAAAAACATCTTCAGAACATTTGTGACCTTTAATCTTCATATGATTAGGTGAATATACACAAATCACAGGGGTTTTATACATCCCTACTTCCTAACAAGGGTTTCTCTACCAAGCATAAAGTTATGTTTTCATTCAGCATCAAATACTTATTTTGGTGATAACTTCTTAGTTTCAGTTTTGTAACAAAACTCAAACATAAGAACTTATAAGAACCCAGTGTGTTCATTTTGGCCATCAAGAATGAAGAGAGAAGAAGATTTTCTAGTCCTTGAGTCATGTTATTTTAACATGAGGCCCATAATACTAACATAATGCTGCCCCCACACTCTCTGCTGTCAGGTGTGCTTCCATCTCACATATCAATGCTGGTAAAACCTACACATACCGGTGTGATGGAGGCAGCATGGTGGTCGCTTTGTGAACGTGTTTCTTCCTGGACAGAAGAAGACTCTCACCCTGTGTGAAGTGGAGGTGTATGCTGCCCCAGCAGGTAGAGCTTTAAGCGACTGGATCTGATCTACTGAAACACATCTGCCTGATACTGATTCATTCCTGTTTCCTTTCAACAATTTAGTCAAACCGCTTCCAAACATGGCCTTAGACAAACAAACAGCACAGTCATCGACTTGGCCCCATACACCTTTTACATCATCCAAAGCTGTTGATGGGTACAAAAATGGAAACTTGGCTGATGTAGGCTGTACCCATACTACAGAAGAGGAAAATCCCTGGTGGAGAGCTGACTTATTAGCTGTCTATAAGGTCAGTGTTGTCACCATCATTAACAGACAAGATAATTTAATTGAAAGGATTCTTGGGGCAGAGATTCGGATCGGGGACTCACTGGATCAAAATGGAAATCAAACCCCGAGGTGAGACATGATTTCTGACAGCAGATAAATGTTTAAACAAATATTAGGTCAAACTGACACATTTCTCTTTGATGTTTCTACAACTCCATCAGGTGTGGCATTATTGAATCATTGGATGGTACACCAACATACACATTCCAGTGTAATGAAATGGAAGGTCGCTACATCAGTGTGATCATACCAGGATCTCAGAAAATTCTGACGCTGTGTGAAGTGGAGGTGTTTGCTTCTCTGCCTGGTATAGTGGTTGTGTTTTAGCGGTATATGTGGAAGCTGCTTGTTTTTATTTTCCCTTTTTTATATTTTTTCTCATATTTATTATTTTACATGGGAATAATTGGACTTAATTCACCTTGCTGACTTTCTAGCTTTTAGTGTTCATTTTCATTTACTTTGGAGCTGAAGGAAACATTACAGTTGAGCCTCTCAAAACATAACAAACTCTCCTAACAAACTTTGCTCTCCAGCACCAGAAGCTGTTACTCCTTCACCAACTCCTCCAACACCTCCTACTGCTCCTCCCACTGTGAGCATGCAGTTTGGTGGCAGGAACGTGACGGTGGTGGGAGAGAGGCTCTGCTGGTCCGATGCTCTGATGTACTGTAGACGTTATTACTGGGACCTGCTCAGCCTTCACAGCCAACAGGAGCAAAGCGAGTTGGAGCAGCCGCTGGGCCTCGTTCCTTTCTCTCTCACAGACCACGTCTGGCTGGGACTGCGCAGGTACTGATACAGAAGATGCTTCTAACAACTCAATGAATGAACAGGGAGGACACAGAGTCATCCAGGATTCAAAAGGTCATAGTTCAAGTTTTCTTGTGCAGGTACTCAATTCCACCAAATTAGCCCTGATAGTATACATTATCAAAACACAGATATCAAAAGCAGATCAAAATAATTTCACTCCTTACCAGGGCGTCTGTATCCACTAAGGATCCCCAGGCTAGGTCCCCAAGCCTACCTTGGATATGAGCGAGAGAGATATAACTGAAGCCATACCAGCTCGGATGTTGCTTGGATTAACAAGGTCTACATCAGGTGTTAAGGAACCAGGACACCCTGACAAGAAATGTGGCTACTGGACCAAGAAGGCCAAGAAGGCATAGATGGACAAGGGATGGGGACAGGGTGTTGTTGGAATGCTATTATGCAAATAACACCAGCAGAAGGGATTCCATGAAAAGGCTGTGGGACCTATGGAATCATCAATACCCAGCATCCAGACTGACGGTGAAACAACTAATAGCCAAGTATTCCAAAATTCAGAAGAACCAACTGATGATTTACCACTGTCACAACTAGAGATTCATGATGTACAACACAAATCACAGGTCAAGAGAGTCAACTGTACGAGATCAACAGGAACCTTCAGGAATTCAATAGGGATGTGACAAAAACCACTAGAGGCCAACTTCATGCCAATTACACAAGTCAAGTGTGTTACACAAGTGTGGGATTTACCAAGGAGATGCTCCATCTTCACTGCTGCTCTGCATATAAGATTATTGACAAGACTGACTACGTTTACTGCCTATGGAATGGAGCAATTATCAGCCACCTCCTCTACATGGATGATATCAAGTTGAATGCCAGGAGTAAACAAGACATCAATTTACTGATCCACATCACTAGGATGTACAGCACTGATATTGGACTTTCATTCGCACAGGAGAAGTGTAGTCAGATGGTAACAAAGCGAGGGAAGGTAGAAGTGAGGGGATTGCACTACTATAAGGCATCATTGCAGATTTCAAGGACAGCTACAAGAACCTGGGAATTGCACAGGCAATAGGAACCATGGAGAGGCTGCTAGGAAAGCTGGGACCATCAAATGCCTACAGAGAGTAAGGCAAGTCCTGAAGAGTCTGCTAAATGAGAAGAACAAGATCCAACGTCAATCAACACCTACACCCTGCTGGTGATTATATATATACACCTTGCTAGGATAGTAAGCTGGGCAAAGAAGGAGATCGAAGCCACTGACATTAAGACAAGCTTCTTACCATTAATGGAGGGTTTCGCCCCAAATCCAGCACCCTGAGACTAAGTGAAAGGAAGGAAGCCGATGACTGGTAAGTGGCAGAACCACTCTTCAGGATGAAACAACATAACATCCATGAGTACATGAGGAAGATGACCACAACTGACTGTGTGCTTAGAGAATACCTCAGACAGCAGAAACCCAAGAAAGAAAAGGAGCAACTAGAAGAACCATCATGGAAGGACAGGCCCGTTCACGGTATGTACTACTGTCAGATAGAAGAAGTGGCTGACATCTAGAAATCCTACCATCGGCTGGACAAAGCTGAACTGAAAGACAGCATAGATGCACTAATCATGGCAGCACAGGAACAAGCTCTGAGCAAAAGATCCTTTGAGGCTGGGGTCTATCACACCAGGCAAGACCCCAGGTGCAGGCTGTGCAAAGATGCGCCTGAGACAATCCAGCACATAACAACAGGGTGCAAGATGTTGGCAGGGAGGACATACATGGAACGCCATAACCGAGTGGCCTGTAGAGCATACAGGAAAATATGTGCTAAGAATGGCCATGAGGTCCTGATGTCAAAATGGGGGACTTCTAGATACGTACTGACAAACTGGTGATATTGAACCAACCAGAGATGGTATTTGTGGACAAGCAGAGTAAAACGGCTGTTGCGACAGATGTAGCTATACCAGGTAACTGCAACATCAGGAAGAAAGAACATGAGAAGATCAAGAAGTACCAAGGGCTGAGAGAGGAACTCCAGGAGATGTGGTGAGAGAGGGCAACAGTGGTCTCAGTGATAATCAGAGCACTCGGGGCAGTGATCCCCCATGCTGGGCGTGTGGCTTCAGCAGATCCCAGGAACCACACAAAATCTCTGTCCAGAACAGTGCAGTTCTTGAAGGATAAAGATCGGGGTTGTGGGAAATTTCTTTCATAGTGCCTGCAAAATAGTGACAGACCAAAAGTCCTGTTACCGTTGCAAATCAAAGTCACAACAGTTCAGACAATGAATGCTTGCATTTTCTTATTTTCATCGCTGCCATGCCAAACAGATAGCTTTAAATGCCCTAACCTCATATGACCCTGAATGGGTAAGAGGAAGAAGCTGAATGAATACTTGGAGTGTTCATCATTAAGACAGTGTCATAAAGATAAAATTGGATCATATAACTTGAAAATGTGAAACAAGTGTTAAAATCAGTAGGCTACATAATTAGCATTTTTATTCACTACGTCCAACAGATCCCTAAGAGGAGACGACTGGTTCTGGATGTCTGGACAACCCATGAATTTCTTTAATTGGCCACAAGATTT
Source organism: Copadichromis virginalis (assembly GCF_057382275.1). Taxonomy (NCBI): domain Eukaryota; kingdom Metazoa; phylum Chordata; class Actinopteri; order Cichliformes; family Cichlidae; genus Copadichromis; species Copadichromis virginalis. The sequence goes on from NC_140620.1 coordinate 34,580,904, forward strand.
TGTCCCTCACTATTACTCCAGCATCTGTGGAGCCATGGGCAATGGAGAGCTTTTCATGTGGCAGGACCTGCACTGTGGGGAGCAGCTCAACTTCATCTGCCAATCAGGTTGGACTTATACCACACCAATGCATCTGCACACTTTATTGTACACTCGGGGTTCCTCAGAAAGTTTTGTGCTTCTGAGGATTAATTACTCTACCTTCTCTATTTATATATGTGTGTGTGTGTGTGTGTGTGTGTGTGTGTGTGTGTGTGTGTGTGTGTGTGTGTGTGTGTGTATATATATATATAATATTCTGTAACTCTGTAACTTCTGTCAGTGCTGTGCTTTTGGAAACCGAATTTCCCAGAGGAACCCACCCGAGGGATTAATAAAGTTTGATCTTATCTTATCTTCATTTAGGTGCTGGGGATGATATGCAAAGAGTGTATTTCCACAGCACCATTAATGTCACAACTTTAAAGTAAAGCCATACTCTAAGACTTTACAAGTTAAACTTTTTTTGTTGGTTTGTTTTTTTCAGTTTAACAATGTAAACCATTCTGTAGAAGACCTAATAAAAACTATCACACTGAATTTAGCTGTAATTATCAAATAGTATGGTACCTTGTGTTAACCTTTAAATGAAATCTGAAAGAGTGCAATGCACCAGGATCCTTTTTTTATGTAGCTGACAGCTGGTAACTGTGCAGGGGTCTAGCAAAGTTTTGCCAGGGGCCAGGTAGGGCATTAACAGGGAAAGGGGGGCATTTAAAATATCATTTATCATTTAAAATATCTAGCTTTTAAAAAAATAATTATCTGAATCTTACAACAAACGATTGATAGATTGATGCATATATACCATCAAAACAGTGTACATCACTGTCACAACAGCGTTTGTTTTCATTCAAAGGCTCTATGGTGGGCCGGTCTCTAGTCAAAACGCCCGAGCCGATTTTTTGTCCCAGTCCAGCCCTGTATGCAGCTCATCTGCAGTCTGGTGTTACTTACACCTTCCTAATTGGAATGGTCGGGGGAAGTGATCCAAACAGCCAGGGAAGGCCGGAAAAGAGCTGTTGTAGCTGGGTTTGAACTACGTGGCAAAGATCTTCTGGAGAGTTTTCCAGCCACAGGCCAAGGAGAATCTTCACACTGTAGGTAACGTCGACCCGGAGCTCCTTGGACGGATTTAGTGCCGCTGGGTGCATGGGGGCTGGCTCGTACTGTCACGGGTTGCCGGGGCAAACAGTGCGTGAATTATTTAGAACCCAAGATGTGGCAGCTCTGGTGCAAGTGAGTTTATTTACCAAATGTGGATTCAACAGAGATGGCGAGGGTGAACATGAAACTGAGAAAACCTAAACTGGGAAAAACTAACAGAAACTAACCAGAAACAGAGATGCAGGGAGTCAAAGGGAAATACGCAGAATGACCGCCGGAGATTACGCAGACAAACCAGCAACTAACAGAGGCAGACACAAGGCTTAAATACACAGAGGGATAACGAGGGAATGAGACACAGAAGGAGGGCACAGCTGGGAGTAATCAGACATGATGGGACAGGGGAAACGTAAATTGAACACACTGAGATTAGATACAGACCTTCAAAGTAAAACAGGAAACACACCAACTGAACACAAGCCACACAAACCTAACACAGACTGGGGGACACAGAACATAGGAACATGAAATGTGAAAAAGGAGCACAAAAATCCATAATAATAATAAACTTAAACTTAAACGCGGAGTCACAGACTCCGGACCATGACAGTAACTGTATCAACAGTCTGTTGTTTAAAAGGGAAAATACTTTTTTGATGTAGTATTTATGATCATGGTGGAAAAAGTGGCAGTGTAGGTGAGCCCCGTTCCACTCTCAATATTTCCATGGCTGACATCTACCAGCTGTCTCCTTAAGCCCCAGGTAAACTCAAAATTGGCAGAGGATAAGTGAAGACCTATCCACTTCATTTAAGTCAGGGGTAGGCAACTAATGGCCTCAAGTGCCAGTGTCCTGCCGGTTTTGGATGTGTGCTTGATCCAGCACAGCTTATTTAAAATGCTAAATTCCCTCCTCAGCATGTCTTGAGGTCTGGTAATGAATCAATCGTCTGGTTCAGGTATGTTGACCCCAGTGTTGGGCAAGTTACTTTGAAAAAGTAATTAATTATAGTTATTAGTTACTTCTTCAAAAAAGTAACTGAGTTAGTAACTGAGTTACCAGATTCTAAAAGTAATTAATTACTTGAAAAGTAACTACTGGTTTACTTTAAAAAATGTTTAACCCTCTGGGATCCGGGGTATAATTGGCTATTTTTAACCCCTTTTGATTTTACCTCTAAAGTTCACCTTTAAATATTATTTACTTTGCCTTGTTTGGTATCATCCTTTTCAGCACAACCTCATGTGTCTTTTACAGATGTTTTCATTTTGACATACTGTATTAAAAAAATTGATCTAAAATCAGACAGTAGATAAAGTTATATATTTTTTTACTGTAATAACTAGAAACATGTTTATTAAATCATATTTCATAACTTTAAATGCAAATATAAATTGTCAATTTTAAAATCATATGCACAAATTTTGCAGCCATTTTACCCTTTTTTTAATAACCATTTCAAACTATTTACAGAACAATCAGCTGTTCTGCATTCAATAAGATGCCACAAATTATTTGTGCCACTCCAAAAAATTAATTTCTGTCCATTATAAAGGAGAACATCACAGCCTGATACCTGCAGGTCTGACAGCAGCAGGTGTATCACTCCTGTTTCTACCTGGAGACAGCAGTCAGCTCATTGTTCTAACACACAACACAAAACTATCCACAACACTACACACTAACTACACAAGACAACACATTAAATACATACTCCAAACACGCTAAACGTCACAAATCTCTCAACATCTCAAAACTCGCTCTCTCTCCTTTTCTGTTGTCTTTCTTTCTCTCTCACTCTCTGTCACTCCCACTCCCTAAACCTCCCCCCTCTTTCTAAACAACCAAATGTCATGTTGCCATATCATTTTTGATTGGTCAACATGGTACATTTTTCCACCAACACGAAAGGGGTGAGGTTTTTTTGTTGTTGTTTTTTTTGCTCATAAGCAGAGAGTGCTTGCTGCGCTGTCCTTGGACAGTAAACGTGACGAAACTATTGAGGAAAAAACGCCGCGTATATTGTTTATCATGACTCTGGTTTTATGTGGCCTCTCAACACAATTTAAAAACTGGTATATATCACCTTGTTGCTTTGTCTTTAAGTGGTCATGTGATTGGCTTACCACGACTACTTTATTCTTCCTCAGTCAAACTGCAGCACTCATGCGATTGTTTTGCCCCCTTAGCTCCAGGTGTTGTGCCAAAAAGTGATGGTTGGGCAGAAAGTGATTGCCGTCCGCACAAGCGCGCGCAGCTGCTTAAAGCTATAGCGCCCAGATTACTTACAGCTATTCCGTGCAACTGATATAAGATGCAGTAAGCTGAACACAGCTTCAACTGTCTGTTTGTTGAAAAATAGTAACGGACCGCATTTTCTTGTTAGTAACAGAATTTTAATGATACAAATAGTAATTAGTTAAATTACTTGTTACTGAAAAAAGTAACGCTGTTAGTAACGCCGTTACTTGTAACTAGTGATGGGTCCAGCAACAATGACGCACCGACGCATGTATCAAGCTCACAGAGCGAAGCTTGTATCGGTGCGTGCGTCGCTTTAAGAAAAAGTCACGTGATCGATACAGCCGCTGTATCCTCATTGCCAACGTGCCAAGCTGTGTTTAAAAATACACATCTCTCCATAACAAAATGGAGCTTGAAAGAAAAACAGAAATGTTTCTGCTGTGTGGGATCATTTTGATCTTTTAACTGCAAATAGTTTGCCTGTGTTTGTTTCAGTGTAATCTATCAGAATAGGAAAAAACTGTCAGGGCTCTGTGTGCGGGTAGGCGGAGGGGAGGATCCAAGTGCAGGACTCGAACACAGAATTGTAAATCAAAACCACAGCTTTATTGCTGACATGAGAAACGAACGTGAAGTGCCATGAAACCAGAAACCAATAACACACAGGCATAAACTGAGAGTACGACGCGACACCGAGCATGGGAAAACACAGGGCTTAAATACACAGGGTAGTAATGAGGGAATGGGCAACAGAAGGGAGACACAGCTGGGGGAGATCAGGGCTAACGAGACAGGGGGAACAAAGCTGCACACACTAACCTAAGACACAGACTTTCACAATAAAACATGAAACACTAATAATAAACATCACTACAACAAGAGAATGAGAAAACAATCCAAAACACCAAGATAACTGAAACACAAAGTACCAGAGAAACAAAGAATAATCCATGATGCAAAAGTAAACCAAAACATAAACTCAATTGCTGGGTCCAACGGACCCAGAACCGTGACAAAAACAGCAATGTGACTTGCAGTGTAAATTGTTTATTTCATTTTATGCAGGTTAAATGTCGCATCTGTTCTGCGGAGCTTTCTTACACAAACAAAAACACATCTTCACTGTTTAGGCCAGGGGTCGGTAACCTTTCTGATGACGAGTCCCATTTAAAATTTCCTCAGAGGTCAGTGTGCCATATGATTGCATTAGCAATAAATTTAATAACGCTCTATATGAACAGTTACACACTATATAGAACCACTTTATAGAATTATATTTGTTCGCAGATGTTGGCAGCTATCAGCGAATAGTTATCAGCTATTTTGAAACAAAAAAAAAGACTTTTTATCCATAACAGCAAACAAACAGTACAACAGAAAATACAAATGCTATTTATGGTCTCCTCACAACAATGATAAGAAAAATAAACTAAGCCAATATGGCATGTTTGATAATACAGAGATACACATGTTAATCTGATCTCTGGTCTCCCACTCAGAGACACAGGTCTCCGAGTGTCCAGCATTCAGACGGCTACCTGAGGAGAAAATCTGCTCACACAGATATGTGGAGCCAAATACTGTCAATAAGGCCTCTGCAATGTTCTGAAGACAGTTAAACTTGTCAGGTAGTGATGTCCAGCAGGTGAAAATGCAGCTCCATGAACACGCACAGCTGTGGATTCCAGCTGCTTCGATGTTGCATTAACTGGCATTAACTCAGCCAGTTAATGCGAGACAAACCCAGCTGCTCATTAAAGATTTCTGGTTTGATCAGAAAATAAAACATTGGTCCAAACACCTGAAAATCCCAAAAACGCATTGTGTCTCGAGTCTACGGATGCATCCGTGTATCTCCGTGCTGATGCTGTGCTGAGCGAAGAGCTCCTGAAGCTTTTGAAGTGTCGGAATGTGGAAAGCTAACAACGACCCTCTCACCAGTAGGCAAAGTTATTTTTAGCCAATTACAAGTTGAATCTGGTAGTTGGGGTTGTTAGCTGAGATACCGTCATTAAGAAGCGGCACAACTAATGTGTCTATGTGAGCTGATTTGCGATGTGCACCGCTGGCCTGGCCATTTATTTTTTGATGCACCCTCTCAGATTAATTCACTGCGTGTCGTGCCCAGGAATGGACTGGGACAAAAAATCAGCCTCTGGCATTTTGACTACAGACCGGCCCACCAGGTATTAAAACCATAAAGCCTTTGAATGAAAACAAACACTGTTGTGACAGTGATGTACAGTCTTGTTGGTATATGTATGATTTCTATACATTTTACATCAGATAAAAACTTTGGTTGTAAGCTTCAGATAATTATTTAATAAAAGCTAGACATTTTAAATGAGAATAAGAAAGAAAAGTATTTCTTTGTGCCCCCCTTTCCCTGTTAATGCCCTACCTGCCCCCCTGGCAACACTTTGCTAGACCCGCCCCTGCACAGTTACCAGCTGTCAGCTACATAAAAAAGGATCCTGGTGTTATTTGTCTCTCAGAAACAGTTCATAACTTCACTTCAACTCATCCATGTCACCTAAAAGGTAAACCTGTTTCTCCATCACCTGTTCAGCTCTGATGATTCAGTAAGGACATCTCCTGGTTTCATCTTCATGTTTCCCTCTCACCAGATATCCAAACCGACATCATGACCAGCAGCTTTTACAGCTGTGGCTCCAGCAAACATCAGCTGATAATAGAAATTAATATTAAATAAATTCTAACAACAGCTGATCAAGCTTAAACGTGCTGCTGTTGTTTAACGCGACATCATTTCATGATTGAAGTAGAAATAGGAGAGAGAGGGGAGAGAATGAGAGAAGAAGAGGCAGCTGTGCAGCAAAGACAGAATAAATCCAGCTTTGTGTCTTTTTCATTGTAGCTGAAGTCCGGGACAAACTGCGTCCCCTCTCAGCTCAACACAAAACGTGTAATATTTTCTCTGAATGCCGGACGATTCCGTCTTTTTACGGGACGGTTGGCAACTCTACTAACTAACCTTATGAATTAAATAAAGTTCACTATCAGTAACATCAAAGCACCCACCCAGCTGTATATAAACTCTGTCATGCTAGCTAGTACGCAGTACAAGTTATTGTAACTGACTGTAAAAAGTCAGCACAACGAAAATAAACTCCACCTAAACTTGGTTTATATTTGACCCAGATAGACTGCAGGTCATAACTTCTTACCTGAACTTCAGTTCACCTGACACTCGGACCGGCGGCCGCCTCGGGTCTCTCCTCGTCCTGCCTCCGATCTCCCTCATCCACCTGCTGGCCTCCACCACTTGTTAATTTTACTGAATCTGAGGAAGCTCCGCGATGCCACCACCAAACAACTGAGTTATTTTTACACATCTGCCAGCATCTGGCCAATCCACCACCTTTCATTGTTTATACCGTTACAAAAAAATAAAAGATAAAAAATAAAAATCATCGGGCATACCGAGCAAATGCCTGGTGGTAGCTCTGTTTTGGAAGTTCAAAGCTAGAAATGTGTTTTGGAATTTGTACGTGCTTTGTCTCTAGGGGCCACCGCATATATTTATATATAAACATATATAAATAAAACCACTTTTTTTTACATCAGTAATTCCTTTTGTGCATAATTTATTATTGTTAATAATAAATTAATTAAAGCAACAAAACAACCTGAAGAGCCGGTTCGGAGCTGAAAGAGATGGCTTGATAGGTTTGTAGCATAAACCTATTCGCTGGAACGTTGAAGACAATATAATTACACTGCATAGCAAGACACAAGGTTCTGGTTTACTCATGCATGAGGGAGGTGTCTGGCTGGAGCCAAGTGTCGCCACTTGACCTCCGTCAGAGACCTTCAGCCAGGCTCCCCATAGCACTCCTTTTATTGTGGTTACATGAATATGCATAGGTTCATTAACATATGACGTCTACATACACACAAAGAGTACCTTGCCTGTGTGTGTGTGTGTGTGTGTGTGTGTGTGTGTGTGTGTGTGCGTGTGTGTGTGTGTGTGTGTGTGTGTTAGATCTGTGTGAGGTCAAGATGTGACCCTGTGAAGACTCTGGCGCTAGCTTGTACCAGGACGTCTGGGTCCGTCTAACAAAAGGCTCTTATACTTAGACAGATATACGTGTGCTTGCTATACCATAAATCAACAAGAAAAGATAAACTCTCCTAGGGAGTATGTGATTTATACCAAGGACACTTTAGAGGGATGAATGCACTTCCTTCTACACAGAGTTAATACAGACCTCCTTTAAGATGAAACATTCTTTCAATCTACAAATGATTATATACTTCTAAGCATATATGAGTAAATGTTTCTAAGCATAAATGACAATCAACAATACAAACTCTAACATGGCTCTTTTTAGTGAGCCGAGCCGAAAGAGCCTAAAAAGAGCCGGAAATCTCATCACTAGAATAAAACAAACAATGTGGGCTTCATAGATAATTGGCAAACCTTCTGGAGGAAACCTGGTCTTGTTAGGAGAGACGGCATCCATCCCAATTTGGATGGAGCAGCTCTCATTTCTAGGAATTGCTGTCAGTCATTTCCAGTCACGGTCATGGCTCCTGGTGTCTGTGCTGTTTACGGAGTCATAATTCCATCACTGATCTCTCTGCGCACTGTCAGTTTTAGCTGGGCATGCTCTCTTCATCCCTCAGTTTTCGTTTCAATGCAGCTGTAGGTTTAAAGGGCAGAGCATGTTGTACACCCCTGCAGTCTTCCTCAACGTCACCGTAGGGTCACTTTCCACCTTTTTGGATTTCACTGTTGTTCAAACTCTCCTCATGACGATTTCTAGGAAGCCAAGTTTTACAACCATCTGCTTTAACTCCTCTCAGGGTTGTCAGCTGTGCGGGAAATGGTCCCTGCTTCTCGCTGGTCCTCTTGAAGCCCTCTCTCCCACTCTCAGTCTGCATCTTATGCATGATCTCCTTCCGCCACACTCCACCTGTAATTTAAAAAATGAAAGCTCCCCCGGAAAACCGTTTTTTTGCCGCATGGTCCTTGCCATGTGTCAACTCAGAGAAGCACAAGAAAAATGTACATTGTCTCTTAACAAAATTCCAGGGCTTCTCCCCTGGAGTAGCTCCACTCCAGGCCTGTAACCGTGTGTAAAGGGGGGGAAAAAACACAAGCCAGTGGTGTGTTCTGCTGTAAACGATTAAATCACATGATTGACTCTCTGCTGCGGAAATAGTGATGTAGATGTTAGCACAGTGCATTTGTATGCATACTTTCTCACAGCGACCTTTGCATTGTAAGCAATACAAGGTCATGAATAACACACCGCTGGTAAATTCACACAGACACAGAAAGTGTCAATTAAAAGGTGAAGTTGGCATGGCCCAAAAGCTCTTGCAAACCTAGGATTTTGCTGTCACCTTTCTGCTCCTGCAAAAAAAAGCATACATACATACATCCACCCTTTTGTCACGTCTGGGTGGAGGTAGGTGCAATCTTGCGTATTGGTATCAAGTCAGTCAAGCCAGTCAAGCTTTTGTCAGTTCCCCATTTTTTTTATTGCTGATAGTGGAATCTCTCCTGTCGCATTGAGTTTCTACTACCAGCAATTTGACGTAATTTCAAAACAGAAAAAGAAGAATTTAGACTGGATTACTTTGCTGAATCCTTTAAAACACTCACTATCTGATTACGTTCCAAATAAGTGGCTTTCTCCAGAGCCCACTGTACTGTGGAGAAGTTTAGTTTACGATGGTTCCCGACAAAATGTTTTGTAGCGCTTTCAGTTCCAATCGTGGAGGCCTGCTCAGAGAAGAGAGATTACCAAACAAGACTCTCAGTGCACTGTGAAAGTGAAAAATAAAAAGGTCGAGGGAAGTCATGAAGCGTGCTCTTCATCTTAGGTGGGTAAATCAAAACTAATTGTTAGGTTCACCTTGGTATCAGGAGAAAATGCATCAGCCAGATTAATCTCAAAAACATTAATCCGTCAGCCACACACACACCACACAAGCCTAATGTCCTATTAGATATTGAGTTTCTTCCCATGTAACCAGGTGCTAATCCACTAGTTTACATATCACTTCTCATTCCACTAAGTGAACTGGACAAGATAGTAAAACAGAATCACATGCTTAAGATGCTGTCTGGTCTTCATGAGCTTTATTGCGTGTGCGCGCGTGTGTGTGTCTGCTAGTAGGATTAATGCATTTTCTTGTTTGTGTGTGTGATTTTGTGTACCTGTCCTATTTTGTGGTGTTCCACTTAAACAATCAGTTTTCCTCCCCAGGTTCCTTATCCCATTTTGATTTCCCACACTAAACAACAGCGTCCCTGCATGTGTCGCCCTCCTCCTTTCCCTGTGGTCTCCTCTCCCCTTTGCAGCAGTTAGTTGCAGTAAGTTCTCTTCAGCTTTGTGTTGTGTATTACCACTGTCTCTTCCCATTGCCATTTCACCCCAAACGTGGCAAATGTCAAACTCAGACAGTCTTCTCAAAGGTCCGGTCACATTCAGTGAAGTTGCAGCTTGTTGGAAATGCATCTCCATCAATCCAGCCATGATGATGGTGTTTTCTCCTTGCTGATGCCGTTTGCACATGCTGCTGCTGGACCTATCACTGCTCAGGACACTGCTGTTGTCTCTTGACCTGCCATGTTGTTGCTTTTGGAACTGTGTTTCTTGTCTTCAGGGAGAGGTTAATGTCCTTGGAGCTTGCTTTTCAGGATGAGGAACACATGGAAGTGAAGCTGCAAGACAATTCAGCCAAAACTCGGCCTGGGTGTTTCTAATAATGTTAACCTATAATTTTCTTCTGAGTGCTGCCAGTGGAGATTGATCCAGGTCTGTTTCCCCACCTGCAACTGACAGACTGAGACATTTTGATCATTCTCATCGTTGCTTAAACAACACATCATCCCTCTCTGGTTTTGAATTATCCTTTCTTAAAAACCCAGAAAGTGAGATTGTAGTTGTTCTAGGCTGAGAAACACAAAAACCTCTTACTATTACTATTATATTTTCATCAACAACACTCCTATTCTCTTTTAACCTGCAATACCACCTTCTCCCACTAGTTGGAGACAATTCTTGTCACGCACATTTCTACGCTCCACTCTTTCTTTCTTTTCTTTTTTCTTTTGTTTTTGTTCCCCCCCCCCCCCCCCCCCCATTGTTTTTACAGTTTAACACCCACAAACTAACCTAGTAACTCACTTGTTCAACATTTCTGTTCATTTCCCTCCAGCTGCTCTTCTGACTTTCAACTGGCTCATGCTGAGTGAACTCTTTGTCACACAGCCATTCTACCTTCTCTGCCATCTCGCACTACCCATCTCACTTTTACCCATAGTTCTTACCATACAGTCACATATTGAGTTCTGTCCCTGGCCGCCCGATGGCTTTACTGGATCCAGCTTCCCTTTACATTCAGAGCGTCCTCTGCAATGGCCTTCTTCCCTTCTTGGCAGAAAAGTGCTAAAACACCGTCAATCTGGTATTTATTATTTATTTATGGTGCTTTACGCTGCACCATAAATAAATAAGCATACGAATTGCAACCCTGTCTGTGTTGATCCTTGGGTCCTGTGCTACATCTGCGCTATCTACTCCATGTCATGTCACAGTTATCCCCTTGAACCTTCCCACATTTTGTCACATTACAGTCACAAACATGAATCAATTTTATTGGAATTCCACGTGAAAGACCAACACAAAGTGGTGTACACGTGATACATGATTCCACACATTTTTTTACAAATAAATAACTGCAAAGTGGGGATATTTGCAGTTCTGAACCGTAGTAAAGGGACCTCTGGCTAATACGTCGGGTTCCGTGTCGGGCTCGTAGTCGAAAACTAGCATTACTTTGTTGTCTGGGTCAACTTTGCCAGGGAGAGACAGAGAGAGGCGTTGAAAGGCTGCTCCAATGAAATCATTGTTTTGGAGAAAAACCTTTTCACTCTAACATATGAAACAGGAAAAGACTGTCGTGTAATCCCTTTATTTCAACAAAGTAACTGTATTCTGAACACCACCTTTTTAAACGGTAACTGTAACGGAATACAGTTACTCATATTTTGTATCTTAAATACGTAACGGCGGTACATGTATTCCGTTACTCCCCAACACTGTCCATAATTAACCTAATTAACCTGACTGAAACTGCTTCAGGTAATATTTAAGTTATGACATGATCAGATGAGTGTGAAACACAGAGAGACAACACAAAAGATAGGTGAACTGTACATAAATGACTGAGCGAACAGGGCACACAAACATGAGGACGAGACGATGATGTGACCAGAAGCAGAAACAAACTGAGGGCTTAAATAGACAGGATAATGGAAGAAAAGGAAACAAACCTAACTAATGAAGCAGAGGAAGTAAAACTGAACATAATGCACACAGGACAAAAAAGACTATCACAATAAAACAGGAAAAGACACAGAAAAACAAAACAATGACAAAAAGTCTAAAGTCAGAACACTGGGTCAACAATCCAGGTACCATGACAAATTGATTCAACAGTCATTAAAGTTCTTGTACTTAATGACACTTGTCATCTTGGCTAATACTGAAAACACATAAGGGGTGTTACCATGCAAAATGTTTTTTTTTAGAAAAGTGCAAAGTAATTTCTTTGGAAAATGCAAATATCCACTTGGATGTCTTGTCATTTATGCAAACCCTCGCTAGTGCTGCGGGAATGTTCAGACTAAACGAACTAGTACAGTGTGATATTAGAAGTACTCTGAAGAAATTACAGAGGAAGTAAGCCGATCTACAAGTCAGCAGGGATATACCAGTAACTCGCGTAATTTCTTTAATGTGGTAATGATGTGAGAATTTTTTACTAGACAATAGTGGAATGGATTATATTTGGATCTTCACTGGTAAGCCAAATTGTCTTCAACTAAATGTATTACTTATAAATAATCAGTTCCAGATATTTTGTACTTTTTCATCTTTAAAACAAAACCCAGACCAAATACCACAGCTATGTTGTGAAAACACACAATTAACAGACTTCCTCCTCCTTTAATCATATCCTGGCTTACACAGAGAAAATGAGGAAACACACATTGGACCTTGTATTAAATGTATTAGAAGCAGTGATGGGGAAGAGCTGACTCATGCTCATGCAGATCAGTCAGTCAACAAAAATAACAGTGAGATAAATAATGCTAAAAGACTCGCTCAGCAGAGATAATTAAGGAATATTTACTTCTTTAAATAATAGTTGATGTTCATTTCACCGTCTATATGATTTTTAGAATCACTGCATATGTTTACAGGAACTTTCTTCATGATGACAACTGCAGCATTTCCAGGTAAAGATTTTTTTCTCCTCTTTTGAAAACAATCTTTTTTTTAAAATAATAGTTACTCAATTTTATTATTACAAAACCTCCATTACTTAGCGCTGAATCAAAACACTATCCCGTCTTCAGTCAGTGTCAATTTGTGATTTGTGGAAAGGCAAAAGTAATTTGACTGCTTGCTTTAAATACCCAAAACAGGATGTATCCCTGGGTGCGTAACATACTGGAATTCTTCCTGACCTTTACGCTTAACATGCTCTGTTCCATGCTGCTCATTTACCATGTTACAATCCAACTGCTGGAATGTAGACCTAGAAATAGTGGATTGGTGCTCCAGTGATAACCAGTAGAGTGGAATTGAAAAATGTATGGTCCTGAAATCTGGATCAGAAATGTAAAAAAAAAAAAAGTGACCCTGATATAGATCCATATAATATAATCAATAATAATGGTATGGGGTCATCTCGCACATTTGCGGTGCACAAATAAATGAATGAATCTTGAGTAACCCCAAGCCCCCAGTGCAATCTATGAATTTTGACTAATTATGTCTGTTTTTCCCATTGAGGTCATCTTCTTCATAACCTGGCACTAAAGAAGACAGCTGTGCAGTCTTCAAACGGAGACAACATCGGACTTGCTATCAAGGCCGTCGATGGCAATAGAGATGAGAACTATCAGAAATCGTCCTGCACACTTACTTTACCACAGTCTGATCCGTGGTGGAGGGTAGACCTGGCAAGAGTGTATACAATTGGTGCTGTTGCGATAACCAATATAGCAGGATTTGAAAACAGGTTGAATGGTGCAGAAATCTGGATTGGAAACTCGACAAACTTCAGTGACCCTGAGCGTGTGAGGTGAAACAGCGTGATACAGACTAACATTATAAATTTGCAGTCAGTTATAGTTCCATCAATTTCTTTTCTTGTTCATACACAGGTGTGCGGTCATCTCTCACATTCCCAGCGGACAGACGTTTTACTTTCCATGTAGCTCTGTTGAGGGACGCTATGTCACTGTGTTCCTCCCAGGAAGCGAGAAGGTCCTAAATCTCTGCGAGGTTGAAGTGTACTACGGTAATCACATTTTTATTCTGAAGCTGATACAGAAGCCTGGTAGTTCACAGACTCCCCGGCTATGTTGACAGCCAAATGCGATCTTTAAAATCACCACACAGGGCACCTTCTAGAGAAACTGACTAATACTGGTTTTCCTCCAAGGATACCCATTACCCAATGTGGCACTCAAAGGAGAAGCTGCCCAGTCATCTACACTCTCCTTTGCCACTGCGTCCAAAGCCATTGATGGCAGACGGAACTCGTTCTATAGCAATGGGTTCTGTAGCCACACGGCTGAAGACGAGACCAACCCCTGGTGGAGGGTGGACCTGCAGCGAAGCTTTACAATCACTGCTGTAAAAGTCACCAACAGAGGAGACTGCTGTGCTGAAAGACTGGATGGAGCTGAGATCAGAATAGGAAACTCACTGGAGAACAATGGAAACAATAATCCCAGATAATGATTAGAAGTTAGTTAATTTTAGAATAATAGAACAGCAATATGTTAAAGTTTACAAGATATATACTATGTGCAGCATGACAACTAACATACTGAGGGCTAATTTTAAACCCCTGCTAAAATTAACAGTCTCCAGTTTATGGTAGTTTCATTTTAATGACAGTGGACAAAATATCCATAAAAAACCTATTATATAAAAGTTACAAATTGTTTTGGTATTTGATCCCCTACAAACCAGTCAGATTTCTGGCTTTCATAGATTGACTCAGTTCCTATTAGGCACAAATCAGTTAATCAGTTACGGATAAAACTGATCTTAGTTAAGTATAAAGCACACCTGTCCAGAAAATCAATTTCGTCCAGTCCAACCTTTCCACCACAATGGGCAAGAGCAAAGAGCTTTTAAAGGGACAAGACTGCAAAAGGCTGGAAAGAGCTACAGGAGCATCAGCAATAAGCTTGTCGAGAACACCAGACATACGGCCAAATCAACAAACTAGTAATTGTCCGAGCCAGTCTCCAGATAGAAAATCTGTGGAAGGAGCTGAGGCTTTGAGTTGATGTAAAACTAAACCTAAGAAACCTAAAAATCAACTCCTGACATGCTAAAGTTCCTCCTTAGCAGGAACTTGAGGAAAATTGAAAACACCCTGTTGTTTACGCTTCACTGCTGATCGCTTGTAGATGGCACAGTCTCGCTCTGCAAACCACCTAGTTGGGCTGGAGCTTGGCACTCTCATTGAAGCTCTCATTGAAGGAGGACACTTTTTCACCTTTCACTCTTACTTTGTGTTCCAACATAGTTGTAGGTGATAAGGACAGCACATCCTACACCCTTGTTGTCTTCCTCAGTGTTAGTGTGGAGATCTTTTTACTTATTTGGGTAATCACTGTGATTCTGGAAATAACCCAAAGAACACATGTCAGGGAATGGAATGTCGCCATGGCAACAGATGAAGATACTGGATATCCTAAAGGCTGCTGGTACCAGCCTTGATGTGGGTTTGGAGGGTTTTGCTTGTTCACCTGGAGGTTTCTCAGACAGTTGTCACTCACTGCAGCAGCAGAGGATTTTAGTGTTTTAACGTCTGTTTCAGCTGATCTAAGCAGTTATCAGTATCATCACTGCCATTCGGGACCCCCTCGGTGCAGCAGATCTTGCTTTTGCAGTCTGTGTCAGCCACTTCCTCCTTCAATACCTTGCCTGAATTGATTCCCTAGATGTGCTCCTGTGTAACAGAATCCCAGCTGCTGCTGCTCTCCTCTCTCTGTGCAGTTAGTCTGTGTGGTGAGGGATGGGTCCATGCTCTCCTGGTTCTGTGGAGAATGCAGGGTCCTTCTTTTGCCTTATCCTCAAACTGAGGTGCTCACATTTCTCCTGAGAGGGTTTGCATCCGTCATGCGATGGAGCCACTGCAGCGGGGCATGATCCGAACAGAGGGTGATAACGAAGGGAGTGGATCACCTGCTGTATCGCGAGACACTCTTTCTCTTTTTCTGGCACAACTGGGCCGCTGGCCCAACTTATCTGCTGGGTCAAAACTGCCCCCAGCCCACTATTCCAGGTGCTGGTGTGCACAAAAGGGAGGGAAAAATTAGGCATTATTTTTTAATTAATTAATTAATTAGGCAAAATTAGCATTATACAGCAGTTGTTTTGTTTGCTCTCAATTTTGACAGCCCTATTAAAGATTAATATCAGTCTGTACATTCTCCAGATAGCTTTTCTTCGAATTCTTTAATCCTCACTCACTTTTGCAACTTTGTACTTTTGTGTTACTCGCAGCAACAACTCCACCTCATTGTTAGTTCCTTTAACAAACTCAGTGCTTTTCCTCAACATTTTGTCCATAATTAACCTGCATTACTGTAATCCGATTGTTTTTTTTTTTTTTTAAAGTAAGGAGTAAAGTAAGGGATTACTATTGCAAAAAAGGTAATTAGATTACTGTTGCTTTCCTGTAAGCACGCTGCGTTACTGCATTACTGCATTACTAAACCGTGATTTTGTTAGTGAGAGTGTCTCACAACAATGATGTAAGCGCGTGTGATGTCCCTGGTATCAGCCTGCAGATCAACAATGGATGACATGGAGTGCAGGAGGGAGTACAACCATGTAGCATTTAAAGTGTAGAAGTACTGACCTTACTTTGAGTTCTAAACTGGTGAAAATAAAGTGACAGGACGTGTTGATTTTATTTATTTTCTGCTGTTATTTTACTTGCATTTATTTGAAAGAGTGAGTGTACACACTGTTATAGACAGTGTTGTTGTTAATGTATGTTTGGGGGCGTTGCACCCCTGAACCTTCAGCAGAGGTTTTTCAGGGTTTTCCCTGCCGGAATGTTATGTGAGAAACAGTTTCCTGTATGTGTTGCGACTAGCTGTGGTTGTTTCTGAAAGCGATCAGTAAACGTCCTAAAATTGGCACTTGAGTTTCTGAACATTTTTATCCTGAGGTTATAACACACACTAAAAAATATTTTATATGCTAGAATATGCAGAAAATAGGTTTAGAGGTTAAACAAATTTCTTCAAGTCAAAGACAGTTGCATATAGTTGATTTTTTTCTTGATGGAATGTGCATAAAATCAAAAGATTAAAACTAACAAAACAAGTTTTTAAAAGAGACTTTTCATTTGATTCAATTTTATATGATGTATTATGCAGAAAAATAGAATTGGGCTGAAAGGTCTATTGCTTCATTATGTATTCAGGTTGTGCATCATGTTTTTAAAAAGTAACTAAGCAACTAAGTAATAAATAATAATAACTACGGGGCGATCGTGGCTCAAGAGTTGGCAGTTCGTCTTGTGATTGGAAGGTTGCCGATTCGAGCCCCGGCTCAGACAGTCTCGGTCATTGTGTCCTTGGGCAAGACACTTCACCCACAGCCTACTGGTGTTGGCCAGAGGGGCCGATGGTGTGATATGGCAGCCTCGCTTCTGTCAGTCTGCTCCAGGGCAGCTGTGGCTACAACTGTAGCTTGCCTCCACCAGTGTGTGAATGTGAGAGTGACTGAATAGTGGAATTGTAAAGCGCTTTGAGGGTCTCGAAAAGCGCTATATAAATGCAATCCATTATTGCACAGCTGATTTAAATGGCTGAATTACCTCCTCAGCATGTCTGGAATTTCACCAGAGGCCTGGTAATGAACTAATCATTTGATTCAGGTGTGTTGACCCAGGGTTATAGCTAGATCCTGCAAGACACCGGCCCTCGAGGCCTGAAGTTGTCCACCCCTGCAGCAGAGCCTGTCTTTCATCAATATGAACTGCGGGTAGGTCCATGAAACTTAAGGGTGCACCAAGTGACAATCGGTTTCTTTCACTTGGTCAAAGGCTGAGCATAGGGTGTCATCACGAGACTGCTCTAATGGAAAATCTTCTACTGACCAAATCACCGGAGCCAGCGGTCCTCATACACTGCCCTGTCAGGTGTCCTGGTTGCCTGCACTCCTGCTTCAGTGTTTGTGCAGCCCTCTGTGGGTCGGGTGCCGCCTTTAGGACCCGGGGAGGCAGATCAGAAAAAAAAGGTTAGTGGGCAACAGCTGCAACTGGAAAGCCTTCAAGAACACCTCGGTTTAGAGTTAGGGTTAGGGGATTGTCACTGATAACAGAGGAGGGGCAGAGCCACAGTGACCCTGAACAGCCTCTCCAACACCTGCGTCTGGTGTTTGGCCTGGTCCTGTAGTCTGTTTAATTGCTGTCTCTGTGCCAATGCCTGTTCCCTGTGCATAGCTGCCATCCCTGCTAGCATCTCCTGCCATCTCTGTTAGCATCTGCACGGGCAATTGCACTGGCTAGGGAGGTAGCGCAGGTTGCAGGTCCGACATGATGACACTGGTTTCTGCACGACTTTGTTATCGCAGTCACGACTCTGGACACTTTGGTGTGATTTTTAATGGTCTTTACAAAGAACAGAGAATTTGTCTTGCGCCATTGTACAGTCTATGGCTGGAAAGCTTACCAGCTTACCTCTCTTCAGGTCCCGGCATCACTGAAAAGAGTGAGAGAATCATCACAAACTGAGGTGCAGCTGCCCTGCCAAGCTCTCTGGCACTACACCTCAAGCCTGCTACTCCTCCTGTGTAATGGAGCCACAGACCACACCTCTGCCACAACAGCATTTAATCTATTATTAGACTCAATTGCCTTCTTTCAAACTGTAAAAGAGCACTAGCCAGCACTTTAATCATGGTTTCCAGCATAGAGCATAGAAACTGAACATTTAACAGTATTTCCTGAAATTCTTTTGGGGCTGATCAATTCCTAACAACGTTTAAATTTTCAGCAATTGATTACACAACAGTGGTCAGTAGATTTCATCACAGTAGATGTCTTTCTGAAACTGAAAGTGCTGTAACTAAATGTAAGTATATTTGACTCACTATTGTCTTATTTGACACCTTGTGCCAACACAGAGCAGCACTTATGCTACTTCAACAGAGGCCGATTATCTTGTTAATAACTTTACTTTTTCCACTCTGTGTGACCTTGGATACTGTAGCTCCTCTGAAAAAGAGAGCCTCAAATCACAGGGACTTGAACCCTGGTATAATTCTCAAATTGCGCACCTTAAAGAAGATAACTCGTAAGCTGGACAGGAGGCATTTACACACGCACACACACACACACACACACACACACACACACACACACACACACACACACACACACACACACACACACACACACACACACACACGCGCGCACACAAACACAAACAAACTAAGAAGATTGTTGATTTATGTATCTGTGTTTTTCCAATTTTTGTGTTCTAGGTGCTGAATGTTTGTTTTGGGATTTTTTTTGTGTCTCACAGGTGCAACAGTTGGCAATACATAATGCATTTCTATTTGTTTCTATCCCCCAGCTCTATTTCTATCCTCTTTTTTCTCAAATTGCCTGTCTTGCCTTAGACATTGTCATACTGGTCTACAAATAATGTAATATCTGAAATAATACAAAAAGAAACAAATACATAAACAGATGTAAGATTCTCATGAACAAGAGGAACACATAGAAAATAGCATTACATTAGAATATTCAGTTACGTATAAATATGCTTCACTTTGGTGTTTTATTCAGTTTATCTTTCTTCTATTAGATTTTATTATTCTCACATTTAAATTTAATCCAGTTATATAGACATACTTCTGTTTCCTTTTTTGCTGTAAAATTCTGTTTTTGTCCATCACAGTTTTCTCAATACAGCTTCTTTGACTGAATCGTACATTTTAAAGAGTAAGAGAAAAGAATAAAAATGATTCACTATTTACCAATATAAAATATAAATATATATAAAGCTCTGTTATAGCACCCTGTGTCATTTTAAACATAAAATGCTGGGTTTAATAGCTGGGGGGACTTCAATGTCTTTCAATCCCACCTTTTTCAACAGTTAAATAAAAAACAAAGAAACTTTTCTGTGGAGGGAGCTGAAGCTTTGAGTTGCCCAGCAGAAGCTAAGAAACTGCAAGGAGGGGTTTGAAAACCTATAAGAACTTATAAGAACCCAGTGTGTTCATTTTGGCCATCAAGAATGAAGAGAGAAGAAGATTATTTTCTAGTCCTTGAGTCATGTTATTTCAACACGAGGCCCATAATACTAACATAATGCTGCCCCCACACTCTCTGCTGTCAGGTGTGCTTCCATCTCACATATCAATGCTGGTAAAACCTACACATACCGGTGTGATGGAGGCAGCATGGAGGGTCGCTTTGTGAACGTGTTTCTTCCTGGACAGCAGAAGACTCTCACCCTGTGTGAAGTGGAGGTGTATGCTGCCCCAGCAGGTAGAGCTTTAAGTGACTGGATCTGATCTACTGAAACACATCTGCCTGATACTGATTCATACTTGTTTGTTCTTTTTAACACTTTAGTGGAGCCGCTTTCAAACGTGGCCTTAAGCAAGCCAACAGTACAGTCATCGACTTCACATCCGTCTTCCAAAGCTGTTGATGGGTACAAAAATGGAAACCTCTATGGTGCAGGCTTTACCCACACTTTAGAAGAAACAAATCCCTGGTGGAGAGTAGACTTGTTAGCCGTGTATAAAGTCAGTGCTGTCACCATCATCAACAGACAGGACTGTTGTTCTGGAAGGATTCTTGGGGCAGAGATTCGGATCGGGGACTCACTGGATCAAAATGGAAATCAAAACCCGAGGTGAGACATGATTTCTGACAGGAATATTTATTATTATTATTATTCATTTTTTCTCCCATTTAAACAACACATTGTTTGAATAGATATTAGCTTTTTTCCCTTTAGTAAGTAAAACTGACACATTTCTCTTTGATGTTTCTACAACTCCATCAGGTGTGGCATTATTGAATCATTGGATGGTACACCAACATACACATTCCAGTGTCATGAAATGGAAGGTCGCTACATCAATGTGATCATACCAGCACTTCTGAGAGTTCTGACGCTGTGTGAAGTGCAAGTGTTTGCTTCTCTGCCTGGTATAGCCCTTGTTTTCTAGTGGTATATGTGGAAGCTGCTTGTTTCTTTTTCTTTTTTATATGATTTCTCATATTTATTATTGTACAGTCAAGAAATTGAACTGACTTTCTAGCTTTCAATGTTCGTGTTTTTTTTTTTTGGGGGGGGGGGGGGGATTCAGAGCTGATTGCAACATTACAATTTAACTTGTTAAACTAAAATAAAAACAAACAGTCATGGATGAAACAAACAGAAACCTAACAAACTTCTCTCCAGCACCAGAAGCTGTTACTCCTTCACCCACTCCTCCCACCCCTCCTCCGCCTGTGAGCCTGCAGTTTGGTGGCAGGAACGTGACGGTGGTGGGAGAGAGGCTCTGCTGGTCCGATGCTCTGATGTACTGTAGACGTTATTACTGGGACCTGCTCAGCCTTCACAGCCAACAGGAGCAAAGCGAGTTGGAGCAGCTGCTGGGCCTCGTTCCTTTCTCCCTCACAGACCACGTCTGGCTGGGACTGCGCAGGTACTGATACAGAAGATACTTCTAACAACTCAATGAATGAACAGGGAGGACACAGAGTCATCCAGTATTCAAAAGGTCATAGTTCAAGTTTTCTTGTGCAAGTTAAGAACGTGTGTGTGCGTGTTAATGAGATCAGAATAACATTTAGACAGGAGAAGTGGAGTCGAATGGTAACAAAGAGAGTGACGATTGTCAGTACTGAGTAGGACTGGGTGATATGACCCAAAATTCATATCTCGATATTTTTTTAGCTGGATGGCGATATAAGATATATATGTCGATATTTTTTAAAGCCATAAAGTAAGAACAAGAAGAGTTCTTAGTCAAAGCTGTGTCCCAGATGTCACACAGGCACTTTTATTAACATACAGCATATATGGAAATGAAAAAAACTACTCAAAAGTAAATTATGAGCATTTATTAAATAATAATGCTCCATAAATAAAAGAAAACAATGTTGTTTTTGTGCATAACAAAAAGCTCACAATTGTGCAGTCAAAATGTAAACTAAAAGACGATGAGCATAGTAACGCTCCGACAATCCATCAAGCAGTGCAGCTCCGTAGCTTACCAAAGTCATACCAAAACATTTTTTGACAGATTGCTGAGCGCTGTGTTCCACATAAAACCAGTTCGCAGTCATCAAGCACAACCAGAATTCATACATAAGGCGCACTGTCAACTTTTGACATAATGAACGGATTTTAGGCTGTGCAGCCCCTGTGGACTGCATGGTGTTAGCGTGGTTAGCTTTTTAACACGTTGATGCTGTCCAGCCCCACACACGGGGTAATGCGCAGTAACTCGTTAACGGAAATTTGCCGTGTCCATCTTGTCGCTGCCTGCAGGTGAAGCGATGGGGAAGGAGGGGGAGTTGTCTTCAGTGAAGGAGAGGCGAGGCCGAGTAACGTTGCGTAAAGACAAAAGTGGACGAAAGAGAGGCAAACTTGTGGCTCCACAACTATAACTATAACGTAACATAGACTATATCGATATAAAGGATATTGTCACATCTTATATCTCGTATAAAAATATATCGATATTTTAAAAAAAAACAACTTTATATATCGCCCAGCACTAGTACTGAGGTATAATACAAACAGAAGGCAACTTTACATCAAGGATAGTTGCAAGCACCAAGGAATCCACTGGTAAATGGAAGTATGAAGAGGCCGCTAGGACAGCTGCAACCATGCAAAACATTCAGACAGTAAGGTAAGTCATGAGAAGTCTTCTGAATGGGAAGATCAAGATTCAGGCAATCAACTCGTGTGCTTTGAGGGTCTTCAAATACCCTGCTGGGATAATAAGCAGGCCAAAAGAAGAGGTAAAACCTACTTACATCAAGACAAAGAGCTCTTTACCAGGCATTAAGTGTTCATCTTAGTCCAGCACCCTGAGACGCCGAGGACTAGTGAGTGTCAGAACCACTGTCCAGGATGAGACAACAAACATCCATGAGTAAATCAGGAAGATGTCCACAACTGATCATGTAAGGCAGGGGTCCCCAATCCCAGTCCATGAGGGCCGGTGTCCCTGCAGGTTTCAGATCTCACCCAGGGTCAACACACCTGAATCACATGATTAGTTCATTACCAGGTGTTATATTTCCACTGTAGTGTCAGTACACTATTAGAGCTTATGCCGAGTCAGACTGCACACACAATAGTTTGTTTACAAGTTGACTTCTTCTTTATTGGGATTGGCGATGGCTTGCATAGCACACAATAATTCTTGGTTCATACATAACATCTCCTCCCCACTAAGCTATGCGACCGTGGCACCACCCGCAGAAACATTTCCCATAACCAAAGTAGTACCCTTTTTTTTTATTATTACCACATTCATGAAAACTGGAACTAATGTTGCTTTCTGTATGAATTTCCTTTTAGTTGAGAATAATGTCTCTGAACGCCAACATTCTCACTGAACTACTTAATACGCTCACCCACCACGATAACGAGCGGGTGGCTTAGTGACTCTCACTGGGTAACGTCTTACAGACTCTGTAACCTGTGTACAGTCAGTCGGTGATGATTTAAGAGACTGGGGTGTTTCTGGAGGTACGGTGGTCCCCATAACTTGTTCAACAGTCTCTTCCTGCAGAGTTGTACAAGGGTGAAGCATGGTGTCACTACCACTCTGGGCTGGTGACATCTGAGAGCTTGTCGGAGGATCCACTGTGACCTGCTGAGATACTGACTCAGGTCGTGTCAGCATTTGATCCACATGACGTTTCCACACTCCTTGGGCTCCAACGTTCACCTTGTATGACACTGGCCCAGTCTTCTCCAGTACGACACCGTGCGTCCACTTGTCCTCTCCCTTCCTATAATCGCGCACCAAGACAGGCTCGCCAACAGTGAACCGTCTGTCCCTGGAGTGTTGCTGTCGGCATTGTTGTTGCGCATCTTGTGACCGACGCACGGCTCCGGCCACACTGGGCTTCAAACAATCCAGTCGAGAGCGCAGCTTGCGTCCAATGAACAATATAGCTGGCGTTTCTCTAGTTGTTGCATGGGGAGTGTTGCGATATGTCAAGAGGAACGTGTCAAGGCGTTGTTGCACAGGTGCTGTACCCCTGGAAGCTTTCAGTGCATGTTTGAATGTCTGCACAAAACGCTCAGCCAAACCATTAGTGGCAGGATGGTACGGCGCGGAGCGGATGTGTTTGACTCCATTAGCTTTCAGGAACACCCTGAATTCCTCAGAACAGAACTGCGGTCCGTTATCACTCACCAGGACGTGGGGAATGCCGTGGCGACTAAAGAGACCCCGTAGCACTTGTATGGTTTTACCAGCTGTGGTGCTATCCATAATATGCACTTCAGGCCACTTGGAATGTGCATCTACCACCACCAGGTACATGTGACTTTCAAATGGACCCGCAAAATCCACATGGATCCGTTCCCACGGACAGGAAGGCCACAGCCAAGGGTGTAAAGGTGCTAACCCAGGCTCTTTTTGCACACGCTGACAAGAGTGGCAGGCTTTAGCTTGAAGCTCAATTTGAGAATCAATGCCAGGCCACCAAACATAGCTGCGAGCTAAGCTCTTCATCCTCACCATCCCTGGATGTGGAGTGTGGAGCTCTTTCAGGACATGAGAGCGCAGCTTAGGTGGCACAACCACCCTCACGCCCCACATAAGGCATCCCTGCTGTATTGTGAGTTCATGTCTGCGCAGCAGATAGGGTGACAGCTCTTGATCTGTGTCCTTTGGTGCTGGAAAACATCCAGTTGTTACCATTTCCAGCACACGAGACAAAGTGACATCAGACAAAGTGTCACGTCTGATCTCGGCGACACTGACTGGTAATGTGTCCAGCTGAGATGCGTAGAATACCTCAACCACTCCCTGTTTCTCTTTCTGTGCAAGGGGCAGAGGTAAACGTGACAGACCGTCAGCATTGGCGTGATGTGCCCCCTTCCGATACTGTAAGGTGTAATTATGTGCTGACAGAAGGAGCGCCCAACGCTGCATTCGCGCAGCTGCCATTGATGGTGTACCTTTTACTGGACTCAGAATTGAGGTCAGTGGGCGATGATCAGTGAGCAAGGTGAACTTGTTACCATGGAGATACTGGTGAAACTTGCGCACTCCAAAAACAATTGTCAACGCCTCCCTCTCGATCTGAGCATAGTTTTGTTCTGCTTTGCTGAGGGTTCGTGAAGCATGAGCAATTGGCCGTTCTTGGCCATCAGGCATGACATGTGAGAGCACGGCTCCAACGCCATATGGTGAAGCGTCACATGCCAAACGGAGAGGCAGTTCAGGATTGTAGTGGGTGAGTATTTTTGGTGAGGCCAGACGTTCTTTAGCTTTCTGGAAAGCTGACTCGCAGGCTGATGTCCACTGCCATTTCTTCTCTTTAATGAGTAGCTCATTCAGCGGCTTCAGGACTGTAGCTAAATCAGGTATGAAACGTCCATAATAGTTGAGCATTCCCAGAAAAGAACGTAACTGGCTGACATCAGCTGGTGCTGGAGCTTCCATAACGGCACGCACCTTTTCTGGTGATTTGTGTAACCCTGCCGCATCAATTATGTGGCCCAGGTATTCCACTGATTCTTGGAAAAACAGGCACTTCTCCTGTTTGAGACGCAGGCCATAGTCCTCCAGCCTGCCCAAAACTGCCTTAAGGGTTCTCAGGTGTGTCTGTTTATCTGGACCACTGACGAGGATGTCATCCAGATAACAATGGGTGTATGGTAGGCCGAGAAGCACTTGATCCATAGCCTTCTGAAACAATGCAGGTGAGGACGCCACTCCAAAAGGCAAGCAATTGAAACGGAGCAGCCCTTTTTGTGTCGACATAGTCAGCAGCTTCTTAGACTCCTCTTCTACCTCCATCTGTAGGTAAGCATTTGCTAAGTCTAGCTTACTGAAATTCTGACCTCCTGCTAGAGAGCAAACAGATCCTCAATGCGTGGAAGTGGGTACTTATCCACACAGAGCTGCGAATTAAGAGTGACCTTGAAATCATCACAGAGTCTCACTGAGCCATCCTTCTTGTTGACAGGGACCACGGGCGTAGCCCAATCACTATGCTCCACTGGTGTGATCACCCCAAGCTCAGTCAGGCGTTTCAGTTCTGCCTCCACCCGAGGGCGGAGAGCATAAGGCACGTTACGTGATGGACAGAATTTGGGGACACTATCAGGCCTAAGAGTCAATCTGGCTTTAATTCCTTTCATTGTGCCCAGCTCCTTAGAGAAAACGGCTGAGTGTTTCTTTAGCACTGCCTCCAGATTGTCATATCCGCTTTGCTCTCTGGCATGGACCATCTTTAAGTCTTTCCAGTTCAGCTTAATCACTCTCAGCCACTCCCTACCAAACAGTGGTGGAGCATCCACCTTTACCACGTACAAGGGTAGAGTTGCACGCTGCTTATTCAGTTCAACTTGCACCTTGATGACCCCTTCTGGTGCCAGCGGCTCCCCAGTGTACGTTTTCAGCATGATGTCAGTGGGTTGCAGCGGCAACTGACTCAGCATACTTTTATATTGTTCCCATGGAATCAAAGACACAGCAGCCCCTGTATCCAGCTCCATCTCCATTTTCTTCCCGTTAACTACAGGCATTAGGGAGATACGTGAATATTTCTCTTTTTGTGACAAAGAATACAGCTCCAACTCACTATCAGTGTCGGGTCTGGTTCCTTCACTTTCACTCTCCTCTGCAGCAACATGATGAATTCTCCTCTTTTTGTCCTTTGCTCTGTTTTTAACTGCATTGCCTTTCAGCTCAGGTTTCCCCTCTTTCTCTTTCCTATTCCAACAATGGCTGCTTCTGGCTCTACCTTTACACATGCGTTTCGTGTGGCCCTTCCTTCCACACTGGTGACAGTCACGGTCTTTGTACCAGCAGTCATCATCAGTATGATTAATTTTCCTGCAGCGGCGACATTTATCACCTTTTTGTGACAGCACCGCATTCAGTTTAAGGGAACCACTCAACTGCTGCACTTCACGTGTTGCTGTCTCTGCCGACACAGCATAATCAACTGCTTTGCGAAACGTGAGATCCTTTTCAGTCAAAAGACGCTTCTGCACAGTTTCACACTTTAATCCACACACAAATCTGTCTCGTAGAGCATCTTCCAGATACGCACCAAACTCGCAATGTTCTGACAGTCTTTTCAGCACCGCCACATACTGTGCGACCGTTTCTTCTTCCCCCTGATTCCTCTTGTGGATCCGGAACCTTTCAGCTATTACCAGCGGTTTGGGAGCAAAATGAGCTTGCAAAACACCCACAATATTGTTATACTGCATTGTCCCAGGCTTGCTTGGAGCTACTAGATTACGCAGCAGACCGTACGTCTTGGGACCCATCACACTCAACAGCACCGGGACCCGTTTCTCAGGCTGAATGTCATTAGCAAGGATGTAATGCTCAAAACGTTCAATATACGTCGCCCATTGCTCACCAGCATCATCAAAGGGGTCCATCTGCCCAATCATTCCAGCCATGATGTATCCGCTGTCCACAGCCAACACTGTCGTTTCTGACTCGTCGGCGAAAAAGCAGCTAGCAGCTAGCTCCGATGCTAATTCACCACGCGATCGTCCGTTTTCCGTCCAAACTCGGCCATGCAGTCAGTTCATGCTCAGTAGACGGCCAAGTCTTCCAGACGTCAAAACTCGTCGCCAATTTATGTTATATTTCCACTGTAGTGTCAGTATGTAGCCGCTAAGACTGGTGGACCTAAATCTTCACCACCACGTCTGTATACATACAAGCAGAAAGGGGAGCGAGCGGGTCAGCGCTCAGGGCACAGAAACTAAGCTGGCTTCAAACACCATTTATTTCCATAAAAAAAACACAGCCAGAGTCACAAATACAAGATAAAATTCCCCGTATACAATAAAAATAGTGTTGCAACCCGCTAAAAACCCTGCCGGCAGAAATAACTATACACTATTAAAACAAGGCTAAAACATGTTTTCCATATGCTAAAATTACCCTCCCATAGTCCCATAATCCCACAGTCCAGCCACACATGGGCGAATGGTCCTTATATGAAAGAGACAGGAGAGGAACTTCTCTTCCGGTATGGTAAAACTCGTCAGCAGCAGACCAGGGAGGAGACTCCTATCGCAGACCTGTCTCCTCCTGACAGCGCGTCGCCGCACAGTCCCGCCCCGCTCCACACCTGAACACGGCCTCCCTCGTCTCACCGTCAGATGCAGGCAGAAGGGCATCCCTGCCCTGTTGTGCATTGCAGCCATCGCCACCCACTGTTGCTGTTCCTGCGTTGGGAGTGGATCGCCGAACGACTCGCGGCACCCCACAGTCAGGCAGCAGTTCCTTCCACACACGTGCGGGCTTGCACGCGTTCCTTTTTCTCCTGCTCACCTTTCATGCGACACTCCTCTTTTTGTCTCTGCGCTCACTATCCCCTTTAACAGGTCAACCTGGCGGCTGATAGGCCACCTTGGGGAACGCCCCCACCTCACAGGTGCCTACAATTGTCTGTTTAGTCCACAGTGGATTAAAGGAACATGGTACAACATTAACACACATAATATAAATATGAGGATAAAACCATGCCGTATAAATATCAATAAACAAACATGCAATATAAATATCACAATAAAATCATGCAAATAAAATCAACACTATGTACCAATACACAGATTGATAAAACATAAAAACACAAATTTCCACTGTGTGACAAGTACACTATTAGTGTCATGGTTGCAGTGTTGGGAAGGTTACTTTTAAAATGTATTCCATTACAGAATACAGAATACATGCCCCAAAATGTATTCTGTAACGTATTCCGTTACGTTACTCAATGACAGTAACGTATTCTGAATACTTTGGAATACTTAATATATTGTGGCGAGTTCAGACAAGGAGGAGACGGAGGTATCGTTTGGTCTTGCTTCCCGTGAGCTAGCCAGGGAGCACAGCCGTTTATTACATTTGCAGAAGAACACACTGCCGCTAGCTAACTGCTCAGCGCGGCAACCACAACACACATAGGGCGCCCTCTGACCCCGGAAGGACACACCGTCGCAGCGAGAGGGCGTCACCCGTCACCATGGTAACATACACAAAACATAACTGTACAAACAGAACCCCGAACAGCCCTGACCCGCTACAATATTATCATGCTTTTTATAACAACGTGAATGTACTATTGCTGTGTGATTTATTACTATTACTGAAGGTCCGCGACTCCGAACTGTAGTAAAGGGACCTCTGACTAATACGGCGGGGTCCCTGTCGGCTGGTAGCCGAAAAATAGCTCTACTTTGTTGTGTGGGTCAACTTTTCTTGCGAGAGACAGAGAGAGGCGTTGAAAGACTGCTCCAACGGAACTTAATGTTTTCGGAGGAAAACACGAACACAGCGTACAGTCGAGTCTTAATAGCGTACTTACAACTGGGCTCATCAGGCTCTCTTCTTGGCTGCAGTGGTTATTATTATATTTACATGCTTCCAGCTCCCGTTTTTGCTCGATGACTGCTCCTACCTTTCCACTCCCCTTTTTCTCCCTCCTCGCGCTCACAGACACATAATGTGTATGGCAGTCCATTCTCCCTGCAACATGGACTACACTGCCCATGAGGCTACATTCTTTAGAGCTATGCTTGTAGCATTCTGCCTGTTAGCTTAGCACAACAACAACAACAACGAAAAGGCGCTCTCTCACCCAGGAAACACACAGTCGCAGAGAGAGAGAGAGAGCGTCGCCCTGTAACCATGGCAACCGTAACGCTGCCGCCTGGAACAAAAGAACGTAGCTGTCAAACAAAACCCAAACAGTCCTGACCCGCGACAATATGAAACAGGAAAGTACCCCAGTGTAATCCATTTATTTCAACAAAGTAACTGTATTCTGAATACCACCTTTTTAAACGGTAACTGTAACGGAATACAGTTACTCATATTTTGTATTTTAAATACGTAACGGCGGTACATGTATTCCGTTACTCCCCAACACTGCATGGTTGGCTGTGTGGCAGGCAAGCAGAAGTGGTGGACCCAAAATTGCAGGACTCTTGGAGATGGGAATAAACTGAAAACGCAGCTTTATTGCTGGAAGAATGATTCACGAAATACAACTTACAAAAACAAAACTCTAAACCGAGGTGCTGGAGGACAGGACATTACAAACACACAGCAAGTTGAGGGTACGAAGCGACACTGACACAGAGAAACACAGGGCTTAAATACACAGATGGCAGTAATCAAGGGATGAGAGACAGGAGGGGAACACACCTGGCAGAAATCACAGCTGACGAGACAGGGGAAACGTAAACTGAGCACACTCACATACGACACAGACCTTCACAATAAAACAGGAAACTCAGACACATGGAACCAGACAAGACATTGAACTAAACAGACAGATTCACAAACAGACGGGGTGACACCATAGACAGACAGATACAGACGCAGACTCAGAGGCAGACCGAATATAACACGTAGAACTCAAACAATAATAATAATCATGATAATAAATTGGAAAATGATAATAATAAACTTAAAGCGCTGGGTCACCGACCCAGGACCATGACAGTACCCCCCCCTCAAGGGCTGGCCCCCGACAGCCCCAAAAGACAAACAGACCACCAAGCCAGGGTGGGCGGCGGGAGGCACAGGACGGAAGGCCCAGAACAGAACAAAAGAAGAGCCCCCCCAGAAAACCAAAAAAAATGTCCAAAGACCACACAGGGGATCAGAGTCCAAAACGTAGGTCAGGAGGTCGGCCTGGGGACTGATAGGTCAGAAGGCCAGCACAGTTCATTTCGGGAGGCTGACCGTGCGAAAGGCAGCAGCAGCGGGGCAGGTTCGGAGGCCGGCCGTGCGGACGGCAACGGCGGTGACGGGCAAACAGTTCTGTTCTGGGGGCCGACCGTGCGGACGGCAACGGCGGAGGCGTAGAAACAGTTCTCGGGGCCGACCGTGCGCATGGCAGCGGTGGCAACAGAGCAAGTCTGGGGGCCGACCGTGCGCATGGCAGCGGTGGCAACAGAGCAAGTCCGGGGGCCGACCGTGCGCATGGCAACGGTGGCGAAAGAGCAAGTCCGGGGGCCGACCGTGCGCATGGCAGCGGTGGCAACAGAGCAAGTCCGGGGGCCGGCCACGCGGAGGGCAGTGGCGGCGTTCAGGAGGTCGTCCACAGCGGCGACAATGCCCAACTAGAGGCCAGGAAAGCGGCCGGCAGAGACGAGGTGGAACAGGACGAGCTGGAACTGATGATGGTGTGACAACCGCAGGACCAGACGAGGCAGGACCAGACGAGGCAGGACCAGACGCTGAACCCGGACCTGGCGTGGAAGAAGCCACTGCGGCTGGACCAGGCGAGGCTGAAACCGGAGCTGGACCAGGCGAGGGTGAAACCGGAGCTGGACCAGGTGAGGGTGAAGCAGAAGCTGGACCAGGCGAGGGTGAAGCAGAAGCTGGACCAGGCGACGGCGTGGGTGAAGCAGAAGCTGGACCAAGCGACGGCGTGGGTGGTGAAGCTGAAGCTGGACCAGGTGACGGCGTGGGTGAAGCTGAAGCTGGACCAGGCGACGGCGTGGGTGAAGACACAGAGGCTGCAGCTGGCGAGGATGAAGACACAGAGGCTTCAGCTGGTGAGGATGTAGACACAGAGGCTGCAGCTGGCGGCGGCATGGAAGCCGGAGACGGAGGCGCTGCAGCAGGCGGCAGCGTGGACGAAACTGTGGATCCAGCTGCTGCTGCAGGTGTGGATGAGGCTGCTGGTGGAGCAGCTGGTGGCTGGACGGGCTCCTCAGGCCCCCCAGCTGACGAGGAAGGTTGCTGGACGGGCTCCTCGGGCCCCCCAGCTGGCGAAGCAGGAGGCTGGACGGGCTCCTTGGGCCCTCCAGCTGGCGAAGCAGGAGGCTGGACGGGCTCCTCGGGCCCTCCAGCGAAAACAGTCTCAGGACCAGTGGGCACAGGGGCCCCTGGAACACACAGGACAAAACCAGCAGGCGCAGGGACCTCTGGCAGGGACAGAACAGAACCAGCAGGCACACGGGCCTCTGGCAGGGACAGATCGGAACCAGCAGGCACACGGGCCTCTGGCAGGCACAGAACGGAACCAGCAGGCACACGGGCCTCTGGCAGGCACAGAACGGAACCAGCAGGCACACGGGCCTCTGGCAGGCACAGAACACGGGCCTCTGGCAGGCACAGAACGGAACCAGCAGGCGCACGGGCCTCTGGCAGGCACAGAACACGGGCCTCTGGCAGGCACAGAACGGAACCAGCAGGCGCACGGGCCTCTGGCAGGGACAGATCGGAACCAGCAGGCGCACGGGCCTCTGGCAGAGACAGATCAGAACCAGTAGGCGCACGGGCCTCTGGCAGTAACAGAACAGGACCAGCAGGCCCACGGGCCTCTGGCAGGAGCAAAACAGAACCAGCAGGCACGCGGGCCTCTGGCAGGGACGAAACAGGTTGCGCTGGCTTCTTTATGTCCAGGGGTCCAGAGTTAACTGAATGCTGATATTTAACCTCTGGGGAGGCCCCGGAGAGAGTAAAAGTCTCAAATTTAGCCAGGTCTTGAGGAGCAACGAAAGTCTGTGTGGGGGCATCCTCCTCCTGAAAACGAGTGGGTGGAGATGGTGGCTGAATAGACGGTGGAGCTGGCAGCTGAGGTGCAGGCCGTGCTAAAGGCTGAGGCGCTGGAAATACAAGATAGTGCACTGAGGTCGACTGAGCTGCGAGTGACTGGAGAACAGGAGGAGACTGAGCTGCAGAGGACTGAACTGGGGACCGCTGGGCAGCTAAGTGAGCTTCTGGCTGGGCAGCTAAGCAAACTGAGGGCTGCTGGACTGCGAATTGTGATGACTGCTGGGCAGCTGACTGCACTACCTCAGTGGAGTTTTTAAAAGACTCGGGAAATGCTGGCTCTTCAGCCTCTAGCGGTCCAGAGTCTGCTGAGGGAGGACAC
Organism: Copadichromis virginalis; assembly: GCF_057382275.1. NCBI lineage: Eukaryota > Metazoa > Chordata > Actinopteri > Cichliformes > Cichlidae > Copadichromis > Copadichromis virginalis. Next base: position 34,613,485 of record NC_140620.1, read on the forward strand.
GCAGACTCTGGGGAGGCCCTGGAGATTGTGTCAATATCTACAACATTACCACTTGAAGTCTTTAAATGAGTGTCAGTAGCCCAAGAAACGAAACATTCGGGCGCACACTGAACAGTCTCTTGAGGTGGCAGTTCAGAGAATAAAACAGTCTTAATGTTCTCAGAGCTGAGGTTAATTGTCTCCGGGGTGGAAGCCGCAGCTTTAGCTGATACGGGGTTAACAGGGTCAGATGGAGCAGAAGAAACATAATCCTTTTTATTGACATTCCCAGAAGGAGTGTGGGAAAAACTGTCGTGGTTACTCACAGCTGCTGATTGCTCTGGGAAGGGGCTGGAGTGCGGCTGTAGCGAGGACTGGTAATGGCGCCGGTGCCGTTTCCTCCTGGAAGTGGGAGTGGAAACTGCAGAGGAGAATGGCGATGGCGGAGAGGCCGACTCCTCATCCTGCGCCCACATGGCCGCAAGGAAAGAGGCTGGCGAGCGACAGTCGGAGCAGACCGGAGTCGGTAGTTCGCTCGGTGGCAGCGGCAAGGGGTTGATATCCTGCCGCGGCGATCGCTGTGGTGTCGCAGAAGGCTCCGTGTTCGGCCGCTGCTGTGTTGCAGGAAGCTTACGCTGCTTCGCAGCGCGCTCCGTCAGTTGCTGCTGTTGCTGCGGAGGCCTCGGAGTGGAGTACTGCGAACGAGCAAAGGCCGCTAGCTCCTGAGCCTGAAGAACCTCCTGGGCTTCGTGCATCTCGTCAATTAAGCTCATGAATCCCTTGAGTTGGCAGAGATGTGGATTCCCCTCGAGGATTGTTCCAATAGCGTTTAATCCGATCGCCATCGCCTTAGTATCCTTTGTGTGGGAAATCCGCTCCATTAGGGCCATGACGTGGGCGAGATCGCGCTCCCGGGATGAGTCCGCTGGGTCCATGTACTGGTCGCGTCGTTCTGTCATGGTTGGCTGTGTGGACAGACCACTGTACAGTATGCATATAGTATGTTGTGATAGAAGTAGCTATACCTAGTGATACCTGGAAGAAGGATCATGGGAAGCTTGAGAAGTACCAAGGACTGAGAGTGAAGCTAGAGAAGATTTGAAGGGTAAAGACAACAGTGGTCCTCATGGTAACTCAGTTCTTGATGGACCAGCATTGGGGTCGTAGTGAATAGTGATGATGCTGAACTGGGTAAGAGGAAGAAAATGAATGAAGGCTTGGAGTGATTTGGGGTTTTTGTTTATCCCATCATAAAGACCACATAGCTTGAAAATGTGAAAAAGCAGTTAAAATCCATAGGCTACATAAATGGCAGTATTTTGATTCACTATGTCCAACAGATCCTTGAATAGAGATGACTGGTTCTGGATGTCCGGACACTCCATGAATTTCTTCAACTGGCCACAAGATTTTGTCCCTTACTATTACTCCAGCATGTGTGGAGCCATGAGCAATGGAGAGCACTTCATGTGGCAGGACCTGCACTGTGGGGAACACGTCAACTTCATCTGCCAATCAGGTCGGGCTGAGATGACGCTAATGCATGTGTGCACTGTTGTTCCTCAGAAAGTTTTGTGCTTCTGAGGACTGATTACTCTACCTTCTGTTCATTTAGGTGCTGGGGACAATGTGCAAAGAGTGGATTTCTACAGCACCAAGAATGTCACAACTGTAAAGTAAAGTTCCCTGGGTGGGACGCCAGGTGGGCATATATACAGTGGGGCAAAAAAGTATTTAGTCAGCCACCGATTGTGCAAGTTCCCCCACTTAAAATGATGACAGAGGTCAGTAATTTGCACCAGAGGTACACTTCAACTGTGAGAGACAGAATGTGAAAAAAAAATCCATGAATTCACATGGTAGGATTTGTAAAGAATTTATTCGTAAATCAGGGTGGAAAATAAGTATTTGGTCACCTCAAACAAGGAAAATCTCTGGCTCTCACAGACCTGCAACGTCTTCTGTAAGACGCTTTTCTGTCCCCCACTCGTTACCTGTATGAATGGCACCTGTTTGAACTCATCATCTGTATAAAAGACACCTGTCCACAGCCTCAAACAGTCAGACTCCAAACTCCGCCATGGCCAAAACCAAAGAGCTTTCGAAGGACACCAGGAAAAGTATTGTAGACCTGCACCAGACTGGGAAGAGTGAATCTACAATAGGCAAGCAGCTTGGTGTGAAAAAATCAACTGTGGGAGCAATCATCAGAAAATGGAAGACATACAAGACCACTGATAATCCCCCTCGATCTGGGGCTCCACGCAAGATCTCATCCCGTGGGGTCAAAATGATCATGAGAACGGTGAGCAAAGATCCCAGAACCACACGGGGGGACCTGGTGAATGACCTGCAGAGAGCTGGGACCAAAGTAACAAAGGTCACCATCAGTAACACACTACAACGGCAGGGAATCAAATCCCGCAGTGCCAGACGTGTTCCGCTGCTGAAGCCAGTGCATGTCCAGGCCCGTCTGAAGTTTGCCAGAGAGCACATGGATGATACAGCAGAGGATTGGGAGAATGTCATGTGGTCAGATGAAACCAAAGTAGAACTTTTTGGTATAAACTCAACTCGTCGTGTTTGGAGGAAGAAGAATACTGAGTTGCATCCCAAGAACACTATACCTACTGTGAAGCATGGGGGTGGAAACATCATGCTATGGGGCTGTTTTTCTGCCAAGGGGACAGGACGACTGATCCGTGTTAAGGACAGAATGAATGGGGCCATGTATCGTGAGATTTTGAGCCAAAACCTCCTTCCATCAGTGAGAACTTTGAAGATGAAACGAGGCTGGGTCTTCCAACATGACAATGATCCAAAACACACCGCCCGGGCAACAAAGGAGTGGCTCCGTAAGAAGCATTTGAAAGTCCTGGAGTGGCCTAGCCAGTCTCCAGACCTCAACCCCATAGAAAATCTGTGGCGGGAGTTGAAAGTCCGTGTTGCTCGGCGACAGCCCCAAAACATCACTGCTCTCGAGAAGATCTGCATGGAGGAATGGGCCAAAATACCAGCTACTGTGTGTGCAAACCTGGTAAAGACCTATAGTAAACATTTGACCTCTGTTATTGCCAACAAAGGTTATGTTACAAAGTATTGAGTTGTATTTTTGTTATTGACCAAATACTTATTTGCCACCCTGATTTACGAATAAATTCTTTACAAATCCTACCATGTGGATTCATGGATTTTTTTTTTCACATTCTGTCTCTCACAGTTGAAGTGTACCTCTGGTGCAAATTACTGACCTCTGTCATCATTTTATGTGGGGGAACTTGCACAATCGGTGGCTGACTAAATACTTTTTTGCCCCACTGTATATATATAAGGGGTGCAACGATACTCGTATCAATATCGAACCGTTCGATACAGTGCTTTTGGTTCAGTACTCATATGTATCGAACAATACAAAATGTTTTATTTATTTTATCAACTTTTCTTCTGACGATGCTGTCTGTGTTGAGCGCTCAGTGGATCTGTGTTCAACTACTCCACTGAGCGCAGCGCAAGCTAGCAAGACAGAAGCTAAGCTCGTTGCAACATGGCAACTGCCTCAACGCTCCCCGAAATTGAACCTCCCCCACCCTCATTCAGATCTGGCGTTTGGAAATATCTTGGTTTTCATGTGACGTATGACCCTGATGGTAAGCGCGTCATGGACAAAAGTAAAACAGTATGTCGGATGTGCCACGCAATGCTCAATTACATTGGTGGGAACTAGTGCGTTAGCGCAGTTAGCTTGTTAACGTGTTGACGCCTCCAGGCCCACACATGGGGAGATCCGCGGTAACGGAGATTTGCTGCATTATGGCGTTAATGTCATTTTAACGAGATTAACACTGACAGCAGTAGTGGCAACACAACGAATATGACTGCACATTTACTCCGACATCATCCTAGTGCAAAGACAAGTGGAAACAGACAAAAACAACAAGCACGCATGCTACAAACTTTACCCGAGTCATTTAGACAGCCGTTAGCACATGATTCTCCTTATGGGGACCTGACATGTTTAATATGCTGCTGAGAATATAGCCCAGAAGAAGCGGATAGTATAGCTTTTATTTTGGAAAGAGACATTTCTCTGTAATAAACTCTCTTTTCCAAAGATGAGTGATTTCTCGATCAGATAGATTTATTTTCTTATTACTTTGTTGTTTCAGCAACATTAAATTTAAAAACTGTACTTTTGAGTTAAAATATATATTTATAATTTTAATAAATGCCAAATTAAAAAGGCATGACACCAAAGTATCGAACTGAATCGTTGCACCCCTAATGTGTGTGTGTGTATGTATGTATGTATGTGTGTGTGTGTATGTATATATATATATATATATATGTATATATATATATATATATCATCAAATGGAGCGTCATAGTCTACAACTAAATTGCAATATCTGAATTGCTTGTCACTATATATTGTTTTGCAGCATCCTATATAGTATATACTATACCATACTATAATGATCATAGCATATGTACCCATGTTTCCTGTTTGCTAGCTTAATAGAAACAGTAATTAATATTCATGAACCTCATTCAATTAAAAGATGTAACTCTGAAGATGGTTCTGGATTATATGAAAAACGTTAGCAATTAAATGTAGATTACAATAAAAAAAACAAACACAGAACTAAACTCAAAATTCACCAAGTGAATTGAATTTGCATTAAAAAAAAACTATACAAGTAGGGCCCTGTGGTGCTTTTAGGCTCCTACATTCACTTGTAGGTTTGTGTGGCTTGTAGTGAAGCAGCTTATTTAGAGTAATAGTTGCATCTTGGTTAATATATGCTACCAGTCTATGCCTCTCTCTTTCTTTTGCTCTCTTTCAAGTCATTTGGGTTTATTTGTTGTTTGCTTGCTTTATCTGTTGATTTACTTACAATTTATGACATGTTCAACTTTTGGGTTTTAATAAATTTGCCTCTCATACAAGTTATGTCATTTTACCAAATGAACAAACACAAACACTACAGGGAGTGCAGAATTATTAGGCAAATGAGTATTTTGTCCACTTCATCGTCTTCATGCATGTTGTCTTACTCCAAGCTGTATAGGCTCGAAAGCCTACTACCAATTAAGCATATTAGGTGATGTGCATCTCTGTAATGAGAAGGGGTGTGGTCTAATGACATCAACACCCTATATCAGGTGTGCATAATTATTAGGCAACGTCCTTTCCTTTGGCAAAATGGGTCAAAAGAAGGACTTGACAGGCTCAGAAAAGTCAAAAATAGTGAGATATCTTGCAGAGGGATGTAGCAGTCTCAAAATTGCAAAGCTTCTGAAGCGTGATCATCGAACAATCAAGCGTTTCATTCAAAATAGTCAACAGGGTCGCAAGTAGCGTGTGGAAAAACCAAGGCGCAAAATAACTGCCCATGACCTGAGAAAAGTCAAGCGTGCAGCTGCCAAGATGCCACTTGCCACCAGTTTGGCCATATTTCAGAGCTGCAACATCACTGGAGTGCCCAAAAGCACAAGGTGTGCAATACTCAGAGACATGGCCAAGGTAAGAAAGGCTGAAAGACGACCACCACTGAACAAGACACACAAGCTGAAACGTCAAGACTGGGCCAAGAAATATCTCAAGACTGGTTTTTCCAAGGTTTTATGGACTGATGAAATGAGAGTGAGTCTTGATGGGCCAGATGGATGGGCCCGTGGCTGGATTGGTAAAGGGCAGAGAGCTCCAGTCCGACTCAGACGCCAGCAAGGTGGAGGTGGAGTACTGGTTTGGGCTGGTATCATCAAAGATGAGCTTGTGGGGCCTTTTCGGGTTGAGGATGGAGTCAAGCTCAACTCCCAGTCCTACTGCCAGTTTCTGGAAGACACCTTCTTCAAGCAGTGGTACAGGAAGAAGTCTGCATCCTTCAAGAAAAACATGATTTTCATGCAGGACAATGCTCCATCACACGCGTCCAAGTACTCCACAGCGTGGCTGGCAAGAAAGGGTATAAAAGAAGAAAAACTAATGACATGGCCTCCTTGTTCACCTGATCTGAACCCCATTGAGAACCTGTGGTCCATCATCAAATGTGAGATTTACAAGGAGGGAAAACAGTACACCTCTCTGAACAGTGTCTGGGAGGCTGTGGTTGCTGCTGCACGCAATGTTGATGGTGAACAGATCAAAACACTGACAGAATCCATGGATGGCAGGCTTTTGAGTGTCCTTGCAAAGAAAGGTGGCTATATTGGTCGCTGATTTGTTTTTGTTTTGTTTTTGAATGTCAGAAATGTATATTTGTGAATGTGGAGATGTTATATTGGTGTCACTGGTAAAAATAAATAATTGAAATGGGTATATATTTGTTTTTTGTTAAGTTGCCTAATAATTATGCACAGTAATAGTCACATGCACACACAGATATCCCCCTAAAATAGCTAAAACTAAAAACAAACTAAAAACTACTTCCAAAAACATTCAGCTTTGATATTAATGAGTTTTTTGGGTTCATTGAGAACATGGTTGTTGTTCAATAATAAAATTATTCCTCAGAAATACAACTTGCCTAATAATTCTGCACTCCCTGTACATTTCTTTCCTCTATAATGCCACTTTTGATTTAGCTACATGACAAAACTCTTTCAGTATGTAAAAGTTTCATCTTATTTGTTATTTTTAGTTAATTATAATGATCCTGATAGTGACAAGTCTAAACTTTGTTCTTTTTCACTCATTTTTTATTTTCTAACATTGCAATACAGCAGCTACCCATATTAAATTTTCAGGGTCGAAAAAGACTCATACACCCAAGTTTTGTCTTTATTTAAATTTTGATCTAGAATAATAAGAATAATGTCTGAAAATGTATAATAATAAATAACAATCAAACATAATCTGTGAGATTAAAATGTGTTTTATGGCTGGCTTTAAAGATTAAAGGGACAGAACCAATATTGTGAATTTCAATTTAGTTTTATTTATAGTGTCAAATCACAACAACGGTCAGCTCAAGGTGCTTTATATTGTAAGGCAGACCCTACAATAATACATACAGAGAAAAACCCAACAATCATATGACCCCTATGAGCAAACACTTTGGCGACAGTGGGAAGGTAAAACAGGAAGAAACCTTCGGCAGAACCAGGTTAAGAGCGGGATGGAAGATGTGGAAGAGAGACAGAGATAAATAACAGGTATGATTCAATGCAGAGAGGTTTATTAACACATAGTGAGTGAGAAAGGTGACTGGAAAGGAAAAACTCAATGCATCATGGGAATCCCCCATTGCAGCATAAGTAAGGGAGGATTCAGGGTCACCTGATCCAGCCCTAACTATATGCTTTAGCAGAAAGGAAATGTGGTGTGGGAAAGAGTAAAATAGGAGGATGATCTCAGAGTACAGAAAGGAGTGGAGATGTGCAGAATATTAGAGAGATTATGGAGACTTGAAAATACGAAGCAGAATCTTAAAATCATTGCCGTATTTTAGCTGCTGAAGGCAGGGGGTCCTATGAAAGCTGTTCTAATAAAAACACAACAGCTGCATTTTGAATCTGCTGAAATCTGTGTGGTAAGGCAGGAAGGATAGAATTACTTGATTGATATGAGATCAAACCAGAGCCTGTACTAGTATAGCATTACTGTTAGCTGTGAGGGAAGGGCATAGCCTATAGCCAGCTTTGTGCTTCAGTGTCACTGGCCATATAGTTTCAGCAGTAAACATGCAGCACTGTTATGTCTGTGCGGACATGTAGAGTAACAGGAACTCTGATGGTTTCTATGTAATTTCACAAGTATTCGTCTGGAAAGACATAAAAGTAAAGAATGGAAAAGAAATAAAAGTAAAAACTGCAAAAATGTTCAAGCTGTTCTATTTTTAACTGACACAATTATTATTTACAAGATTATATCAAGGAGAAAAAAGCAGCTGATGCTGATTAAATGGTACACTGTACCATGTACACAGTGCTCCTTGTTATTGTTTCCTGCTCCATAATTGTAACATCACAAGTTAAACACCAGGGGGCGCCATTGGGGTGTTTAAGGCTAGACTATCATAGGTAGCGCTCACTTTAGTTAAGTGGGCTGAAACAGTAAAACTTGCCTCTCTGCCAGCGTCAAGAAGTTTAACTGCACGTTTGAACTCTGAGATATCTTAATATGAGAAAAAGAAGCACAATTTCAACAGTGCGCCTCGTTTTTTCTACATGGTAAAGAAATGCTGCCGTAGTAAAAGAGAAATCTGTCAGCATGACTCTAACTTTAAGAAATTAATGTGTAAAATTACAGAAAACGTTCTGGTCATTACTGATAATGTCCTTAAATTATAAAACAGAAACTTCCCATTTTATTTTATTACTATTGTATTTTCTTTTTTAAAAAATGATTATGTTACACGTTGTAAAAAAACCCTCAAACTTTAACCATAAAAACAATAGAAGAAATTGCAGTTAGAAGTCCAAAATGTTTGCCCTCATTCACATTGTCCAAAGCTGTCCAGTGGGCCAGATTGGAGTCATTGTGGGTCTGACTCTGGCCCCTGTGCCTTATATTTGACACCCTTGGTTTAAGACCAATAGTGAGGCCACTCCTTAATGCAACCCCTGACGGTTAAATTTAACATCAATAAATGAACCATAGTGTAAATCAAATTTGCTTATAATGGCTCTAGAATTGAGTAAAGAGTGGTTGTGATTCATGTAACATCATGCACCGACTCAAAACCATCTTCAATCTGACTTTAATTTAGCTGCTCCGTGATTTAAATTTTACATCAATAATTCAGTTATCATTGAAAATTCACCAGGATCAGGATGTGAGAGATATATCTGGCCTTTCAGCTGATCACTGAAGCCTCATCAATGGTCAGTGAAAGGGTGGCTGTCAAGAAATTATTTTAAAGGTAGAGAAAAGGCTGAGGTATGGAAATTACTGGGAAAAAAAACCCTGTTGTCTGATGAGCTGATTAATAAAAATTTGACATTTTTGTCAAAGTCTGGAGGAGGCCAGGAGAGAAGTACGATTATACAAACTCTGGTTTGCGCTTTATATACTACACTTTTCCAACTAAATATACAGAAATGAGTTGTGGCCAAAGATGTTTAGACAGTACCAGGATCTATTGCACATTGCCCATTTTGTGCACATTAATAGCGGTGCAATTGTTTTAAATAAACTATAATTCCCAACAAACAGGAACAGTTCCTGCTGAAGATTAAAGCGTATACCTGTATACACTGGTTGCTTTGTGCACCACCTGCCATGTCCATTTTTGCTTGTTGTTACAGTGCTGGTAATTGCTGCAGTTTTCTCCTGAACGAGTAATAAAAACAAAAACAAATGCACGGTTATTACGTGTACCATAAAAGCACTATTCAGTTAATTATCTTAAAACAATACAAATCTTTACATCATCAAGGCTGGAGATCAAACATTAAGCGATCTCCTGCTGTGGTGCTGAGAAGAGCGCCAATAAACAGTCAGACTGTGTGCACACATTAATATGACAGACTGGTTGCAGAAAGAAACGTTTTCTTCGCAGACTCATATATAATCTGACACAATCACCACTGTTCAAAGCATGCACATTGAAAAAGCATGACTATTGTGCTTCTACTGAAGCACTGTAGTGTGATGAGATTGCTTAAAGTTTTAAGTTTTGACATGTGTTAAATAACACAAATGTAAAAAAACTTTTATTGTTAGTAAAGAAGAAACAGAAGAAGAAACAGGTTGACAGCAACGGCGGTGGTTCTCCTTTGTTTACATACCAATGCTCACTATCCGTTTACAGTGTCATGTAGCACAATTACATTTTAATTCGGTGGAAAATTAAAAACGGCTCATCAAATATGAACATTTGGTTGGATTGCCTTTGGTTTATAGTATTTTAGGGAAAATGGTGAGACCCCAGAGACAATGGAGATTAAATAGGGTGACCAACCGTCCTCTTTTTTTTGTGCACTTGTTGACTTGTAAAACCTCTATGACAGTTTTTATTTTACCGTTCATTAACCACACAGAGAAGGCATAGTTTAAATATGTTAAAGTTTTCTTTAAGTAAACAGTATTATTAAAGTTCTTTATGACTGGCACAAGTGTCCTCTTTTTTTGGAAACCAAAATATGGCCACCCTAGGTTAAATAACCCAACTTTGCTTAAATTAAACCAAAGAAAATAAATAAAAATGTGGCGACCATGGCAGTGATGCAGTAGTTTGTGGTGACTTTAGCAGACAGACGAGCAGAGACGCCGACACCTGAAGAAATCACTTGGATGAGCGACGTTTCTCACACTGAAAATGCTACGAATCAACTTTGTGGACTTTCCTTAATTGGATAATTGAGCGCTCACAAGACCTGCTGCAAGAGCCGATGTCTCCCCTGCACCAGCAAAGCTTTCTTTGCTTATGTACTAAAGGAGATATTGAAAATGTTTCCACACTGCATGATGTTTAGCAAGAGGAAACTTATCTGTTACGAGGATGAATCCCAGAGGGCTTGATTACTCGCCAGTGCTCTGTCTCCACACAAAGCGCAGATGGTAACTGATCTCAGAGCAGTGGAACCTGAGCCAGCCAGCAGCAGCTTGTCTGATTTATCAACAATACACAACCACAAACATTTGTCGGTCTCTCAGCTTGCCAACCCACATCCCCATGAAATTAACGGGTGCTACATATTTCAGTGGGGTTCAAGTCAAGCAGAGTCCAGCGTGCTTCTGCAGAGAACAGCCACTGAAGCCACAAGATAGCAGTAATTTAAAGGATGGATGCAAACAAGGGAAAATCTTTAGAATGGAACAGTGTTAGGGATTAAAACCTTGGTAAGACTTGTACCTTTTGCCTTAGACAAACACAACCGTGTTGCAGGGACACGATACTTTCTTGTGTATGATGTATAAAACAGTGCAGTTTATTTCTCATCAAACAAATTCAAACCTGCATAGATCATTAGTATTAAAGTGAAGTGGACACCAAACTCAAAAACTGCCAGTCTATTTCAGTTTTTGGGCTCCAGGTTTGCATTCATGTTGCACATATATAAACATTATGCTTCCTTGCTGGTCTCAGACGAGCTGGGGAGGTCTGACAACTCAAAGATTCAAAATTCACACCATCAATAATAATTATTAACAGTCTGGTGTTTGACATGGAAAATGCTATTTTGTTGCAGTATTGTGGACGATCATGGCAGAAAAATTGTCAGTACAGATGAACCCTATTCCACTCCTAATATGTCTGTGGCTCCTTAAGCTCCATAAAAAGTCACAGTTTGGTATATTTCTTGGCTAATAATATGCTATACATTACAGCTTACATGAAAAGCACACTTCAAATAACCCTCCTCAATCTCAGACAGACAGGATCTTGAGATATAAAAAGAAAGAAAACCACTGATCTATAGCACCACTAGTGGTCAAAAGCATATACAACGGCCTTTAAACTCCTCTCCTTTAGCTGAACACAACTTCCCCCTATAAACATTAAGAAATACTCCATCTTATACATAAAGTTGTTTTTTTAACAAATAAAGATCAAATACAGAACAACAAATCTTTTTAATTAAATATTAAAAATGAACAATAAGGAGCTACTTGGCACTGCTCTAAGGCAGCGGTCCCCAACCTTTTTTGCACCACGGACCGGTTTATGCCCGACAATATTTTCACGGACCGGCCTTTAAGGTGTCGCGGATAAATACAACGAAATAAAACTAGTACCGGTACCGAAAAAAAGAAGATTTATTCATAACACACCTGAAAAGACCCAGGAAAACCGAGTTAACGATAAAAATGATAACAAAATAACGCTGAAAACCGATAAAAACCCTGAAAACCATACATTTCACACCTGAGCCTCAACTCTCGCGGCCCGGTACCAAACGACTCACGTGTCCGAGGCCCGGGGGTTGGGGACCGCTGCTCTAAGGCAAACAGTAGTAACTTACAAAGCAGTCATAACTCAAAGCAATTTAAAGACTAAAAACTAAAAAACACTTGTTGGACAAAGTTGCAAATTTCACACACCTATTGTCTCTGCTACAATAGAAGCATCAATGCAAAAAAAACCCCAAACAAACAAACAAACAAAAAAAAAACAAACCTTAAAAATAGCAGATAAGATAAATACAAATTTTGGGAAAACATTATTTTGACAAATTTCCTTTAAAAGCCATAAAAAGTGCTATTGGTCACATTCTCCAAATAAGAGATTGCTGCAATGACTGAACTCATTTTGAATCAGAGTCCGATATAAAAACACAACAACTTAATTATTTGGTTAAAAATATTATATGGATTTTTTTTTCTGAAAAATCTAAAAAAAACCCCCCAAAAACCCAGAAACATCAATTCTATTAAATTCTCTCAGGAAAGGTCAGTGAGGAGAAAGTGATGGAGAGTAGAGTCATCCACACCATCCTCTGCATGTTCCTGCAGTCTTTTGGTTCAGACAGTCCTTCAGTCCTGGTCTTGTTTCGGTTTAATTGACAGGCACCCCGAACATCCACCGAGTCCCTTCTCCTTTGTGTTGTAGTCAAAGCGAGGCAGAACAAGAACGCTGCCATCTGGATCGCCCTTACAGGCGCCACTGGTGGCTTCAGCCAGCGCTCTCTCCTCTTCCACAGACATGATGCTTTTCACCAAGCATGTGATGGCAGCGTCGATGTTGGTGTTGTCCTGGGGAGAGAAAGAGAGAGAGATAGGATGAAGCTGAAGGGTTGAAGAAGTTTCGATGGAGGTAGAAATAGTGAAATGTCTTAACAGTAAAATCCACCATATTGTCCATTTAAGTATTTAAGGGTTGTCTTTAGGAGCTTAATCACTCAGGAAAAACTTGGACGAATGACTAAAACTCGTCTTGTTTGGATTTAAAAGAGCTCTGGGTAATGACCCAAAGAAAGAGATAATGGACACAAGCAGCAGGAACAAGCTTTCTCTGAAGGGTGGCTGGGCTCAGCTTATTGATAGAGTTAGGAACTTGGTCATTTCATTTTGGTCAAAGGGAGCCAGCTAAGTGAGCCACTTCCTGTATGTCCCGGGGTAGACTTAGGACACACTGGTGTCCTAGGTCTACCCCAGGACCGGCTTGGGAATGTCTCAGTGCTTTGTCTCTAAGAGCTGGAGGAGGTGGCTGAGGACAGGGAGGTTTGGGCATCTCTGCGCACATGTCTGCAGAGTCCAGAACAGCTGGAAAAGGGTGCATTTTCAATAGAATGGTGACCTACTGGGAACCACAGCTTCAACTTCATTTTGTCCTAAATTTGCTTTGCATGATTTACAGTTGCCTTGGTGCAGCAAAGATTATCTAACAAGGAAGAGACACATTAGCAGTCACAAAGAAAACACAGATATACTTCCTGCAGACCCGAACAACAACAACAACAAACAATGCAAAGATGTGCAATAGAGAACGTGTTCATTTAAGCCATCACCACGTGGCTTCTTTTTTTAAAACGCAGCTTTCTTGAGTTCGAGAGATACCGCTTACCCAGTACGTTCTCTGTTCACAACTTTCCCTCTAACAGTACAAAATCCTACAACTACCATAACAAACACTATTGTGGGTTAAATCAGTCTACACAAAATCATGTGATTGCTTTAACAAGTTGCCACACTGTTCCTCTTATGCCAACTCATTTTGTTATTATTTATTACCAATTTGCTTTTTTTGAGTTTGTATTGCAGCCCTTTAGCAGCAATTCCTATTTTCTTGTGCGTGTTGTGAACTGTAGGGGGATGAAATATTTCTGTATGCTCGTTCATTTAATGGCAATAAAGATCTTCTCGTTCTAATCATTTAACTCCTTTCTCTTTCAGACCACCGTCTCTTTAAGGCAACTTTTTTCTGATTGGGTGCCCACTGGAAACAAAGGGTTTGAACAGCAGGGGGTGGAGCTTATGTGTGCCTGTGATGACCGTATTAGGGATTTCAGCTATTGCTGATGTTGAGTAAAAGAGTAAACAAACATTAAAATGGAGCATTCACGGTTGTCTGAATCCTGAGCTTTTGGCACGTACACTGAAACTTCATTACCTGAAACTCTGATAATCTTTAATGGGAGCAGCTACAGCTGAACATCTATATTAATCATTTTTCCATCGTAAAGGTGAAATATTTCAAATATTAACGTCTTTAAATAACTGATCAAATATTCTTTTTGTCTACAACATCTACTAAAAAAGGAAACTCACTAAAGTCTACTAGAGCGCTCCTCATTTCCTGAGGTGGTGTGTGTGTGTGTGTGTCTCAACTTGTTTCTGTTATGTAACGGGTAAAAAGAGGACATGAGGCTTTGAAGGTTCTGTAAGGTGAAGAATGAAAAGCTGTGCTTCCAGCCTTCCACCTTTAATTTAAATAAATTGGATCAACAGATGAGCCACAGTAAGCGCCGTGTTCTCACTTTTTTTTCCTTTTAAGATTTAACTGAATTCCAAGTTTTTCTGTTGGTACTTTTAGCCGATACGAACTAATTGAATTCTGCGAGTTGGCAGCTACGAGAGCCAGCTGTGACTGAATCATGAAAACTTATATAACTGGATATTATGTGAACATGGCATTCACTATAACCTGATGTACCTAACTTCTTTTCTTCTAACAGCCTAGAAGAAGACATGCTTTATATTTGTAAGGGGCCAGTATGTAAATGAGACGGTGCTGACAACACTGTTTTCAACCCTGTACCCTCTGGGTGTCATCACCCCAGGTCAGACTGTGGGCTTTTGAAGCTTTGGGGTTGAATTGTTTCTTTGGTTGATAGATAATTTTTTAATCCCAATTGTTCAATTGTTACAGCAGCACATGCGTATTAAGCTTAATATTTTCTAGAGTATTTTAGTATTTTGTTTTTTCTTAATTAATTAAATATATTCCTCAGTTTTATTCATTCTGAATGTTTCCTGGATAACACAGCGAAGTTCTTCTAATTGTCGGTGGTTCTCCGTTTAGTTACAGTTCTCACTTCTTGTTTTATATTAATAGTTGTCTTGTCTCTAGAGTGTGTTTAGTTTTACTTCCCCTTCTGTCTCATTGTCTTAGATTACTGTCACCTGCCTCTTGTCACCCTTGCGAATACATAACAGTCTTCCTCTTAGTCTTTGTTAGCTTCCTCTATGCGCATTTTCCACTAAGTTTTGGATCGTGTTTGTGTTTCTGGTGGACTTTTCTGGTGGAAATTCAACAATACAAAATAAAGCTTTACCTAAAACCAACCTCCATTTGGGTTCCAAACACTCATTTGATTCATGACACCAGGGCTAAGAAAAAATGAAGCCATCGCAGGCGTGCTATATGCTGCAGTTCCTGTAGTGGCCACTTGAGGCTGCCTCTAAAAGCGAGTCGGTCCCCATTGACTCCCATGGTAAAATGCACATGCGTGCAGCAGAAATAAACATTTTTACAGCCTTACATTACTAGCTGCCTACAACATTTTTTAAATTTCTCATTCAGTATTTATTGGTCAAAAAACAAAATTTTCCCCTGGATACAAACTTTGGTGACCGTTAAGTTACAAATGGGGACATACGCTGATCGTGACATGTGAAACAAATGCAAACAGAGAACGTGACATCAGATTTGCAGGCGAGTGATGAATATGGAAATCTGAAGAATTGGGATATAAGAAAACATTTTTTTCCTTTCTTTTTAAAAAAAACTTGATCATAATCATCAGAATGATAATGAGAATAATAACTGTATATGTGATGATAATCATACAAAGTTTTGTTAAGATTGGCACACCAGTTGTGGAAGCGATACACACAGACATATATACACATGCTAAACTATAAGCTTTACAGTAAGACAGGGGGTGTGGCTTGTTTATTGTGACCAAATCTAACACCCATTAAATGCTGACAGGAAGACAGAAACAGAAAATAATCTCATCTTGCCTTGGCAGAGGTTTCATACCAGTCGACAAATCCGTACTCTTTGGAGAAGTTCTCCAGTTTGGGCAGCTTGGGGCACAAACCATGACGCCGCTGGTCACATTTGTTGGCCAACAGAACAGCTGGAACTGGCCTCCCATTGCTGAGGGCAACCTAATGAATCCCAGAGGAAGATGGAAAAAGAAATGCAATGAAAATTTACGAAAATAATTCATGATGAAGCAACAAAGACCTGTCGAAGCTTCCAGTAGATGAGCCTCAATTTGAAGTGCTTCACTGTAATCTGCAGTTTGTGAAGGGATACAGCAGCATCAAGTGATGGCATCTGTCTGTTATGTTATGCCTATTTATTTATCTATATTGATATCAGAGAGGCATCAGGCTTGTAATACAGTGATAAAAAAAATAAATACTGATTTGGCTATCTATTACATAGTTGATAGGCAGAGGGCACTGAGAGTAAGATGACAATATAAAACGGATTGCTTGCAGGGATGGGCCTCTGTCTGCAGCCCCTGCTGAGCATTACAGTTTCAGCTCAATGTTTCAATGTTAAGCTGTAATGTATGCAAATGTGCTTTTCGTCAATCTTACAGCCCTCAAAGCATAATTTGTATTTGTTAAGAAGAAGCTCTAAGCCTCACCGAAGATCTTTGAACATAGTTAGCATCAAGCTGGAAAAACACTGTCGGTAATAAAGGAGACATTTCTCACAAGGAAACACACATATGCACACACTATATATAGCCTTGACTTGTGGTCTTTGTTTTATACTTGTTTTTCTTCTCCTTAATGTCTTTATTGAGGTCTCTTCTTTTTCAGTGAAAAGTATTTTAAAAATAAGATTAAAAAAAGAAATACACCTCCAAATATAACTCTTTAACTGCTGGATGTGTAAAAGAAAACAAAACAACTTCACTTTTGTGTAAAGTACTTCTACTGCTTTGAAGTGGCAAATGAAATCAGTCAGTCAGTCAGCTGTCTGTCATTTGATACTAAGCTGACAGTAAGCTGGTCATTTGAGGACTGCTTCCTCATGACCAAACTGGAAAATAGCCCAGATTAGCAAACGGGGATTCTGGGGATTAGAGGAAATCAAGAAAAAACTAAATAAAAAATGAACACACAAAAATGTACAAAAGTTTATTTCCCATTATTTTTAGATCTTGAATACATATATTATCAAAACATATATATCGTAACAAAATGATATGTGTAGAATACAACTGTCTTTATCCCACCTGCTGCGTTCTCCCTGACATTGCTGAGTCACAAACTAGGCTAGCTATCCTGAATACAGTACTTCCAAAATGAATTAAACAAGGAAAAGTGAGGTAAAAAACAAAACAAAAAAAACCTCCACCACCAACAACAGGAAAACAGAAAAGGGGATGCACAACTATTGAGAAACCACTTCTTTTTTTTTTTTTGGCTAAATCAGGATGAAAACACAACATTTAACTTTAAGCAGTGGCTTTCCACCAACGCAAACAAGGCAGGCAATTGTTCAGTAAAATATAAAAATAGACATCAATTAAAGCCAAAGTAAAGTGACCACTCTTCTATCTCAGACAGTGCTCTGTCATAAAGCTTCTCCTGTCGCTTGTTTGCATCTATCGTTTAAATTGTTGACATCTTGTTGGCACAGTTGACCACAGTCTCTGGAAGCAGGCTCAACTCTGCTTGGCTTAGGTTCCACTGAAATATGAAATATGCAGTGCATCAGTTTTACAGGCATAGGTATCCTGCCAACAATGGCTAGAGGTTTTCAAGCTGCGAGACAAAGCACATGCATACTGTGGAGAAATGTTGGTCTTTCACTTTGACCTGATATGCTGCCTCTAACTCTGCTTTCACTGATCTAAGATCAGTTACAATCTGCAAAGTGAAATAGAACCAAGACTAGCAAGTAAACAAGCTTCTGTGATTTATCATCTTAAGTTAAAAGAAAAACATGAAAAAAAAATTTTTCTTATTTATTTTTCATATAATATAAGCTTCTAGTGAAAGCTATAAGGTGCCTTTTTTTAAGTAAGGTCTCTCCAGTGTGCATGATTGTGCGCATTCCTGTATCACATGTTTAATTATTAGAGAAAGAGGAAACAAAGCCTAGTGACTTGATCTGGGCTTGTCCATTTAACCTGTTGAGCATGAGCCCCCAAACAAACCATTAGTTATGCTAGACTCTGGTTAATAAACTACATTAAGATTATGTACAACCCAAATTCCAAAAAGTAGGGATGCTGTGTAAAAAGATTTGCTTATTGTGAATCCGGTGGCAGCAACATGTCTCGAAAAAGTTGGGATGTGTGCAGCAAAAGACTAGAAAGGAAGAGCTGAAGGAATATTTTGCAGCTAATTAGGTTTGCTGCCAACAGGTTGGTCACATGATTGAGTAGAAAAAAGAGGCAGAGTTTTTCAGAAGTAAATATGAGCAGAGGTTCATGGGTTTTTCTTTGTTTTGCTGTTGTTTTTATTAACATTTTAAAATGTTCCAACTTTTTCAGAAAGTCTGATTTACTTCAATCCTACAACAATATTAGATTTTTCACCCTGATTCATGCAAATTTATTTGCCTCAGCCCCAAGTTTGTAGATTTTTATTCAGAGCAAAGAAATACATTTCTTAAAACTTTTTAAACTGCACTCATTTCCTCCTTCACAAAATCCTTGTGGTGGGGCATGGCTTGCTGTGCCATGCAGGGAGGGCGGACGCACCTGCGTGGCATCCGCAAACATGCCCACTGACTACAACAAGTGCGAGTGGTGGTGTATTGTGGTGTGATGCATCTGCGGCTGACAGCTGAGAGCTGCAGCCGCGGTCAATAAAGATGGCTCAAAACTATGACCTGTGGACTCAACGTGCCTTATTCCCACTAGGGCTGCCACGATTAGTCGATTAGTCACGATTACGACTAATTTAATAGTCGACACGTCGTTTGAAGCTTTGTAAGATCCCAAAAGATGCAGGGATAAGTAGTAGGATTTAAGAATGTAATAATGGACTGAAAAAGAAGATGGCAGCATGCATGTCCAGGGATGCCCGCTGCCATTAAACCCCAAAGAAGAAGAAGCAGTGTCCGGTTTCATAGCTGTGTCCAAATTTAGCGGCCGCATCCTTCGGAGGCCGCATTTGTAGGCCAATTACGTTACAGCAACACGGCGAAGCATGCCCAAATTCGAAGACTCCCCCAAACACGGCCCAAAAATGCGTCCTTCATTTCTCCAGTTATGAAGGATGGGTCGGGTGTATGCTTCGTGGCCCAAACAATCCCAGAATTCATAGCGCGGCCCAGCCAATTCCAGTTTTCAACAATGGCGGCAGCTAGTTAGTTTTAATATATTTTTTTTTCTCTTTTTTTTTTTTAAATGTTAAACTTTATTAAGAAACCGTATACAGAACATGTATACAATCAGAACAAAATTAACATATGCCAGGGGGTGTAATACAAAGAATTACATACATTCAAATAATTTGTAATTACTACAAATAGTAATAGTTTTCATAGCCTTTTTGTTAAGTGATCCACTAATCAATTTTATGTAACATAAAACATCATTATAGTAATGTTTAAAATTAGGTTTTTTGTTACTGTATTTGCATTTGTGAAAATAAAATTTAGCTAAGATAACTAACAAGTTTAGTTAGTTTTAATATTACTCTTATAGGGCTTTGGAGCGTGATGTCACGGGGGTGGGCGTGGAAAGGATTTTGGCCTGATGCGCCATTTTCCCGGTCCAAACAAAGCGCAAGCGACAAAGGAGCGAAAGCACACACAACAGCCATGGTTCGTACTTGCTGCGTGGTCAGCTGCAATGTTCGATCGCACAACCGGCAAGAGAATAAGCTTAAAAAGGGTTTGTCTTTTTATTCTTTCCCAACCTGGAAGCAACATGAGGCAGCTCATATAGCGGACCTTACCAAACGAAGGCATCTAGCCTGGATAGCAGCCGTGAGACGAGCTGGTATCCAGTTCGCTTCCATGTCCAGATATCACTTAACTTACCGGACAATTTCATTCCGGTAAGTTCTATATATGTTCATATCACTCTTTATAGCTTAATAATATGATCGTTGGTGGTCTCGGAGGTTATAGAAATTGCGAACAAACATCGAATGGAGTGACTTTGCAGACATACGTGCTATGTAACGATTTGCTAATTCTTTCTCACAACTTTTGGGAAGCCTGCCTATGAAATGGCTGTAATATCTTGCCCGATTATCAATGTGGTCGTTTGCATCAACTTTACAATTGTGGGCACATAATATGACAACGAGATTTTAGCAGTTCATTGATAAATGTATAACATCAACTGTAGTAGGGGGTGAACCATGGCCATTACACTCGATGCACTCCAGCGATTTGTAATTACAAAACTGGTTCGCAGTGTAAGCGCTTACTCCACAAACAAGATATGTGAAGATATCGGGGTAGGACAGTGGCGGTAAGTCGTCTGGGTCTTTATTCCACTGCCATATTTCATATGGGTCCACATTTGCGATGCACTCTGGACGTAATAGGTCTCTATACCATCCGTTTTCTTTTGAGCTGCTTTTAAGCATGTTTCTTGTTGTCGTTGTTCCAACACACTGTGTTTGTTTTGATTTATGGACCCGGAAAATGGCACCGCGCTCCCACAATACATTGCGACGTGACGTCAACTCCTAAGCCCTATTATTCTTTCTGCTTCACAAAATAAACTTTTAACATATTTTCAGGCAAGAATGTAGCTGTGCAAACTTCAAATATCTGCTCGGTTTATCAAGACACCACATATCTGCAAAAGCGCTCCGACGTTTTCAGAGACGTCTGTTACCCACCAGCTCGACAGCTAGAGGGTTCAAGGGTCACTAGAGCCGGTGAGAACACCGGACTCCCAGCACATCATTTTCAACCCCCCCGCGGTGTTTCGCTACTCAGGTTGAACATGATATGCACTCAGATAATTTAAAAATGTTATTGTTTGGCTTTTTTCAGTGTTTTATTTGTTCCTCAGTAAATCGGTTTGGCTGAGATTAAAGTTATAGTTTTACACAGCTGAATAAACGTCAAACAGAGAACTGATTAAACAGAAGTGTGAGATGGGAGAGAATTTACTCCAGTGTCCTGTTATACTTTACATGGAAAGAACAGACGGCCGAGTTTATTAAACTCCACCGAGACAATCTGCAAATTTCGTTAAACTTTAATAAACTATCATCTTGTCTTTATTTTTAGTTAGCACATACTGTACCTTAAACACTTAAAGCTGTAAGCTAATGATAGTTATCTAAGAGCAGATGCTGCTGGTGCAATAAGCTGTAGTTTTACGTCCAATAGACGCATGATCTGATTAGTCGACTAATCGCAAAAATAATCGGTGACTAGTCGACTATCAAAATAATCGTTTGTGGCAGCCCTAATTCCCACCACACTCCTCTTCTCAATTCTCCACCTCCTTCATCTCTGATTTTTTACCTTTGAGTCCAGGTCTCCTTTCCATTTAAGGATGGCCTGAAACGTGGACAGCCGGGTCATGTCGAAGACGACGAGCGCACCCACGGCCTCTCTGTAGTACACACGGGTCATGTTGCCATATCGTTCCTGCCCTTTTTAAAGAAAACAGAAGACAAACCCAGGCCAATGTTAATTTACAGACGAGACTTTTTAAAAAAAAAATTTAAAGCAGAAAAATAGAAAAAAAAAGGAGAGAAGAACGGGAGCAACGGTGAACAGACAACGCTGCTTCTGTAAGAAAGCACACAGCGCCAAAAAAGACAAAGCAGAGGGAGGTACATAAACAAATATACAATTTTGCTATGTGTTCGCAGCATATGATAGGATATGAGTGACTGTGTGTTTGACACAGACCATACTTGAAAAATGAGTTTGAGAGATCGCAATGTTACAGACCCGCACCTAGCAGAGAGGTAGAAAGTGAGTAAAACTAGAGGGGAGAAATGTGACATGAGCCAGAGACCGTGCTTATCAATGCTTATCCCTAAAAGCCTTGGTCTCTAAGTTTTACGTAAAATTGAAAGGCAGTCTGCGCTGCCATGCAGCCCCGCCTACCTACCTCTGGGTAGTGCTCCTGCCTCCAAAGATCCTACATGTACGGTGATGTGTGATGAGATGTGACTATGGTGTCATTAAAAAGGGAGAAACAGATGACCGCACACCACACCCAGCAAAGCCACTTGAATGGTCCAACCCGTCCTATTTGTGTGAGTGATGTGTTGTCAGAGGAAGCGGGGGAAGGAGAGGACTAGGCCTGGAGGAGAGAGCCAGCAAAGCACCCCCCATTTCGAGGAGGCGAGGAACAGCAGATCCGGGACTCATGTTGACTGGAACCCCACACAGCAGCCCCCACTGCAAAGAGTAGTCCAGCTGGATTTCTCAAAGCCCAGCACGAGCACCTCACTCAACCAACAATGAAGACAAAAAAGCACAACAGACCAGCCAGAGTCTGACATACGCCACAGCACCAAGCCATCTAAAGTGATGATAGCTTGGGTGATCACATCAGTTTCTGAGGGTCACACCATTAATACCAAAACTGGTCACTTTTCATAATAATAACTAACATCTTTGCCAGTATCAAACATTTAGCCCTAGTTTCCCAGCACAATAAGACACTTTTTTTTTTGTATACAGGAACTGCATATGTTCTTCTCACTGCTGACAGACACACACACTTGTTAAAAAAATGTTGCAAATGAGAGAAGCATGTGTGTGAACATTTCAGTCTCTATCCTGGAAACTAACTTGCTCCACATGATCCCAATATACCGGTGAATCAGCAGTGGAGCATCTGACACACACAGACACACAACCCTGCGCATGCGCCCAAACACCGAGCACACAAACTGTCTCCTAAAAGCAGATGGTACCTTTCCCTTTTTTTCTGCACACCATCTGATCAGTACTAATAGTATGAGGTCAAAGGTCAACACCACCAATGACCAATGTTTTCAGAATTTAAAATAAGCAAGTCCGGCAATCTAAAAACCAGGAGACCGTGTTCACTCAAAGGTAAATGTACACATGATCATTATTTTTTGTATATAACAGTTTATGTAAATAGACCAGAACATGTGTAATATCCTTTTATTTTTTGTTGTTGTGCTCCTACGAGACTGACATCGCTCTTGCATCCTATGTGTATAATGCGACAGGCAGAGTCAACACCACGTGAGAGCTCCACCCAACAGGCAGCTCATACACCCCTCTGCATTTAATCAGCGTTATCATTAATATCTAAATCTCTTCCACAGCGTGTCTTTTCCCCGCCTTCCCCCTCACCCCCAGCAGATGGCCGCCGGTCCCTGAGTCTGGTTCTGCTGGACATTTCTTCTTGTTAAAAGGGAGTTTTTCTTTCCTTCTGTTGCCAAAATGCTAGATCATGGGGGTGTCATCTGATTGTTGGCTCCTATGGATTGGAACCAGCATGGAAAGCAAACATGACAACTAAAAACAAAACAAAGACAACAACAATAATAACATCTGTCTATCACACACAACGCCTACTATGTTAAAGTAATAAACACCATGTTTTTTTGTGGGTGAGGGAAGTCGTGATGTCACCATATCAGAAACGAAAACACAAAAAGAAGACATTATAACTTATAAAAAAATGACTATACAGAGAGAACATCTATGTAAAAGCACTCTGTGAAGGCTGACCTAAAAAGAACGTACACCAACTCACATTTTTTTATCTTGACATTTGTAACTATAAAACATTCAAATGGGAAAATGCAAAAACTTTGTGACTTGAAAATGCTCCTCGTGACCCTGAACAACCGGCTTCCCTATATTAAGAAAAGCCAGCACAGAACAGCTGTACGGTCACCACATCCACACCGTGAGGACAACATGCCGGCTGTTTGTGTGACCGCAGCAGCTTCATTGTCGTTTAGCAGCAAGTCGTGACCTGCCTCGCTGCTAAAGTCCGCCTAGAAAACAGCCTCAGCCGGACCTTTTCATTTAAATGATAACTCTTATCAGCTGGCACGTCACTCAGCACACACAGTGTGTGTGTCTTTGTGTGTCTGTGTGTGTGAGAGGGAGACAGCAGTGAGACCGGAAAGAAAGGAGTTCCCAAAAAATCTAATTACATGCAATTAAAGAGACACATGGGAGGGTTTTATAAGCTGAATACAGAGAGCTTGTTATGTGCCTCTGCAGGAATGATGGCTGACCACATTTTTTTTTCAAGGCCACTTCTCAAATTGTGCAACATAATTGTTAGATGCATCAGCAAAAAGCAGCTGAAGAGTGTGAAAATGCAGATTACTGCACGTTTGTTCTGGGGTTTACTGCTTACTTGCATTGAGCACAGTACAGATGCATTTGCTTAACTTTGAGCGAGTTTGTTTATATGTATAGTGGTACTTAACTTTTACAAAGTACTTTCTAACAGATGCCTGACGCTGTCACATGTTGGCTTACTCTTGCAGCATCGGCATACGCCACAGCTCCAGGAGCAGCATACCACTGACCACTCTGTGATCTCCGAGCTTCTGGGAATTTACTCAACTTGACTTTAAGATTCTGTTACTTTTATGCTGCATTATGCTTCTGATGTCAGAGGAAAGTGTCTCTAAATTCACAGGGAAGTAAACACAGTTATCTCCCCCTCAACCATCTACAACATGACATGTTGCAGAACCAGAAGTGAAACATGTAATTCACCTAATAAATGTGTTTGAGGGACTCGTTGAAGATATCTGTACTTATTATGAATGGAAGACGTCTGCTTATAAAGAGTGCATCTTTGTACGGGAGTACGTTTTGACATTTGTGCCATTTTAAAAGAAAGAGTCTGACTGCGTGATAATCATGCAGGACAAAAAAAATGCACACTGCAAGTTCGGAAATATTCTAAGATTATTGATTAAGTAACAAAACCCTTCTTCTTCTTCTGTTGTTACAATAGATAATCTGCATCCTCATCTATTACAATGATCCTCCTTCATCACATCCATGAAGCTCCTCTGTGGCCCTCCTGCTTTGTCCAGTATATCCAGTGTCCCTCTCCTGCACATGTCCAAACCATCTCGGTCTTGTCTCTCTAACTGTGTCTCTGTCTTATACACATTGTTTACAGTCTTGAACTTTCCTAAAGATGTTTTTTTCCCTAGAATTTACCCAGAACAGGTGCACGTATCCATTGCAGTTCTATTAGACATCTTTAACCTGCCAACTTCCTCACATCCACACGAGGATGAGGAACAGGAAGAGGTGAGCAAGCTGGCAGGTTGAAGAATCTGTGTACCAGACTCTTCTTGGGTGCGACGGCAGCAGCTAACGTCTTGTGTGTCCTGCCGTGTGCTGTGTTCAAGACACTCTACTGTAAGTAATCCTGACCCGACTGTCCCAAAATGACCCCCAAGCTTATGGATGAAGACGACTGTACGTGACTATGACCCTCACACTGCTCTCTCTATCTCTATGTCATGTTTAGTCAGTGGTGGATGACGTGACGTGGTCAGTCCCTTTGCTTTCACTGCAGCAGTACGCCTTCAGATTCGTGGGCTCGTATTATTGGGTTACAAGTACTGATGCAGTTCTGAGTAAACATCAGTCTGCTGTTGCAGCTGGTGAAAGGGGAACTCGGCCAAGGTCATGTTTTCAGTGCTATTTGTCTGCATGCCTGTGGAGCAACAGGTTCTTCGGAGGATTTGTAAAGGAAGTCCTTATGAAATGCGGGTCCTGTATACGTTGCACATTACTGGTTACATCTTTCTATAGTCGCTGTAGGTCGAGCAACGCTATATTACAGATAATGCATGCAGCCCAACTCTCTTATTACCTCCTTACTTGTTGTCCGTACTTGCACTGGTCTCTATTTCTTGTTCTAACTGCACTTTGTGTGCACCACGGACCCTGAGCTTCATACTTTCGTCTCTCTGTGTACTTGTATGTGGCTGAGTTGACAGTAGAGTTCACTTTGGCATTACTGATATAGAGCTTTGACCTTTGAGCCTCGATGGACGTTTGAAGCTTGCATAATTCTGAGGGACACAGAGTCCCCCCCCCCCCCCCCTTTTTTTTTTTAAAACACAACGCCACAAGGTGGAGTTAACTTTTTATTGGTTTGCTGAGGTCATTAGGAGCCGATTTTCATGCAACTTTGTAGCAACATGGTGCATGCGCAAAGGAACAGCTCGATAAAATTTGGTGTGGATCTGACGTGTTTTGGAAAAATATCCAGATATTTACGTTGGGTTTGGTTGAGTGGAGAGTTGTCATCTGCATCTACTACTAAAAACCTTTCGTGATAGTGTTTCTTGAGTGGGTGAGTGAGTGAGCATTAACCTGTACAGCGGTGTGTCATTCCACCCACAAAACAATAACAGTATGGTTCACGTACCGGCGATGTCCCACAGCTGCAGCCTCACCACTGTTTTGTGGTCCCAGTTGAGCACTTTGAGTGCGAAGTCCACTCCGATGGTGGCCCGGTAATGCTGGGAGAACACCTGGTGGACGTAGCGCTTTATGATGGACGTTTTGCCAACTCCCAGGTCGCCGATCACCAAAACTTTGAGCAGGCGTTCGCGCTGCATGATTACTGAAGACCCCGGTTACGAATTCCGCGTGAACGAGACGTGCAAAAACTGCGAAGAGTGTCACGCTTTTAAATAGTGGATTCTCGCATAAAAACAAACACCATCGAGAACTCCCCGAGAGCAACTTTGAAGCGCAATAAGGTTTTTAAAACAGGTTTTCGCAAATAAATAAAACAGAACGCGCTATTAAAGTAGATCAGGCGCAAATGACAACAAGTGCGCATATCTTAATGTTCATGTTAAAAGTTATAAATGAAAGCGAGTGTGCCCGAGAGCCGCAGATGCACAAGGGGAGGCGGCACAGGAGTGATCTCATGTAACAGTCCACAGCTGATGACTGCTGACCTCGATGACGTCCCGGGACGCTGGTGCTCACATCTCCGTGGCCGCTCTATGTCCCGGCCAAACACCCACGAGCTGTTTCACAATTTAAACAGTGAAATGGAAAAGAAGAAGATCACGCTTTACGTAAAACTCTGATGAGATAAGGACGAGAAAAAACGAGGCGCTGTTATCTGATGAGTCTGCGGTCTGTGCGCGCTTCTGCAGCAGTTTGCTCTACTGCCACGACTTCAGAGAACAAACTGCGTTTCTGACAGCAGCTCACTGTCTTATAAAGTCACGCCCACATACTGTGTGTGTGTGTGTGTGTGTGTGCTTTTCAAACGCACAGCGCGCATATTAAACGCTGTGATGTGCAGAGGTTGGACACACAAACAGGAACAGTTCTGAGGCACTCTGACACCTTCTTCGGTCTAAGTTTAGTTTCCTCTGCTGTCATTGTACTCGCCCTATCTGTTGGTCTTTGCTCAGGGGAACTCAGTGGTTTTACATGAAGTGCTATTTACTTAAAATGACTCAGTAAACCAGCAGAAAATACAGCGAACAAGTTCACAGGGTGCAGGCAGTGTGTTAAAAGCTTGGTGGATGGGACAGTGCAAAAGTATGAGACGAGGAGTGAGCAGAGGAAACTTTCAGATCCAGGGCTGAGGGTTTTCATCAGCTTGACTTTGTTTTCTATGAGTAGGTTTGGCTTTAAGTCAGCAGAGTCCGGGGTTACAGGTGCATCGTTCTCCTGTGTTAGTGTCGCTTCAGGCTGAATTCTTTTTGTGCTTGCAGATCACTTAGATCCTTTTTTGCACGGAAACATGTTTGAAATAAATTATAAATCCTCCGAGCCAAACACAAACCAGTGCGTTACTTAACATGCTGTGCTCCCTCTGCTGACTGGAGTCTACCATGGGACAGCAGCTCTGGGTTTCTGGGGGCTGATTGGGTGACTGGGCTGATTTGTCACACAGGTTTGGGAAACACTTGCAGTATTTTCTGTGTTTAGCAGGTAGTTAGTTTAAGGATCCCAGATAACTGGAGGCTCAGCCTGTCTCAGTTTATTCTGCTTGATCACCGGTCAGCTGTGCCTCGGGTGGAAGAGCCGATCATCTAACAAGCAGAAGGTCAGCGGATCCCTGATGACTGATGGTCACATTGAAGAATTCTTGGGAAAGATACTGAACCCCGAGTTTCCCCTGAAGCATCAATCCGAGTTTGAGTGTGTGTGTGAATGTTGGATAAAGCCATGGATTAAAAACACTGTATGAATGGGACTTGCAGTAGAAATCACTTTGCACCCAACTGAGTAGAAAGGCAGTGTGTGAGTAACTATCCAGTCAAGCTGCGTCTCTCTACAGTCAGCAGGTGAGCTGTTGTTTACATCTCCTAGCCACGAGGACTCCCGTCTTCACTATCCCACATCAGCTCTGTGACATTTCAGTCAGACCTCTATCACATTTTCCCTTTTGTTTTCTGTGCCCACATTTAAAAAGCACCTGACCCACGCAGCACAATCACTCTTTAAATCAGCTGCTGTGGCTCAGCAGGTCGCCTGCTAACTCGAAGCTCCATGGTTTGAGCCTCAACTCCTCTAGTCTACACGCCGAAGTATCGTTGGACAAAATACTGAATGTCCATTGGAGTGTAAGTGTGTGAGGGTTAGGTGAAAGTGCTTAAGCACAGATTTAAAAAAGTAATACAGAGAACATTTCATGTGAATGAGTTACATTGTGGATTCTCTGAGTGATATCTGACTTTATAACAGGTTTATTTTTATTGTTTGTTTATTATTTATTTATGTCCCCACAGCAGAAGCATGAGTAACACACACACACACACACACACACACACACACACACACACACACACACACACACACACCGAGAGAGAGGGCGTTCTATTTGTTATTGCTTAAAACTACAACTCCCAGGTGCTGGAGCTTCTCACAGGCTGTTCCGTGACTGCGCAGTGGCACATAGACAGCGCAGTGAGTGTGCAGCTTCCATCTGGTGGCAATATTCTTCAATAAACAAATAAATTATTAATAATAATAATGAAAATACTCACAGTATTGTTTGTTTTTCCTCATCCATAAGTCATATTTTCAGTTAGTTTCCTCACAATTACGATCTAACAACCAAACATTTTGACTTTTTGGTCAAAATGTTGTTAGAGAAACTAACTTCTGTAAGTTTTTTCAATATTCAGGGTTTTTTTTTTTTTTTGGTCTTTAAACTGTGCAAATAAAATTAGTCTTTGTGTGTTTTATTATCCGTTACTTTGATGACGTCAGCAGACTGTTACAGTACATAAATCCAGTTTTCCCTACATATAAGTAGGATGCTCTCTTACAGAGGCATAATGCAGCTTCTGGGCGTTAATATTATGATACATGGAGGTTTACTGTTATGTGCCCTCCCCTCTAAAAGCCGTGCCGCCTCCCGGTGTTGCGCCTCTGCGCGTTCCTTTACGGTAGTGGTACTGATGCGGGATGAGTCAGGCTATATGATGCTGCTGCCATTTCATCAGCAGCGAAAGCCTCCAAACCCCGAGCAAACACAGAAACGATACCGCGGGATTTCCCTCTCACAGCCTCGTAGACATCCTCTCAGCTCGGAGGCTCGAAACAGAGTACAGAGGCCTGCTCGCAGTTTATTCGCGGCTCCGAGCGAAAGCGCAAGATCCCTTTTTTCTGGTCGCACCTGCACTTGGATGCGTTTTTCTCCTTTCAGCACTCAATCGGGCCTGACATTAAGGAGGAAGTCAGCCCTGAGTCCTCAGGGGCCTGCCGCTCACCAGCCTCTGTGATCCAGCTTCCACACAAACATCGAGGTTTCGCCGCTTTTGGGTTGTTTTTGCGGCTCCCTGAGCATCGATCCCCCGGACTAGCCTGTATCATGGAGCCCTCAGCAGCCTGAACAGCGTGACAAGAGCGACCATTCTGTCCCGAAGCACTCCACTGCTGCTCCAAGTAGGCTGTTTTCCTCTACTGTTTTATCTCCGTGTCTTTGTGGTGTCGCGATAAAAGCGATGGCTGATTAAACCGAAATGACTATTTCCAGGCCTTTAGATTGCTTTGCATGGATGTGATTGAAATTCATAATAGCAAGAAAAGTCGCCTTTGGAAGAAACATCGTTGTCTGTTGTTTGATAAACAACATCAAATCGATGATAAGTCGTGATTTTGCGCACAAACTCACCTCAAACACGGATAAATTTACGCAAATAAATAAATGAAGCAATGGGATCAATAACAACCCCCACCCCCCTACGCATGTAATCATGTCAGTCTGAACCGCAGCCATCTGTAAATGCCGGATATGTGAAACCCTGCGTGTCGTGTCGAACCCACGAGCTGCCCATCCCGGCGCGAGAGCCCATCAGGCTGCTATTCAGCAGGGATTCAGCCTCTAATGTTTGCATACCTCCCGAGCTACGCAACCTGACTCCACAGAGACGCGCATGGGGTGATGGGAGGCCGCGTGCTCGCCTGATGGCCTGGTCGGGAACAGCTGTATTGTGAGGATCTGTAGGGGACAGGGCTGCTGTACAGAGAGCAGCATAGCTTATGTTATCAAATCCCTTAAGTCACATATTTCAGGAGACGTTTTGCCTCTTAAAAGAGAAAACAGAGCTGAATGGACTAAATAAACATAGTTCAGGATTGAATTACTATTTCAGTTTACATTTTTCTGCAAACCCTTAATGATCTGATATATTTAATGTCGTATACCATGTGCAGAATATGCATGAGTAAATATATACCTGTTCAACTGGCACATTAACAAGAATATCTAACCAGCAGCAGCTCAGTGCATTCAAGCATGTAGACGTGGTCAAGACAACCGGCCGAAGGTCAGACTGAGCATCAGAAAGAGAAAGAAAGGGGATTTAAGCGACTTTGAACATGGTGGTGTTGCTCGTGCCTGATGTTTGAGTATTTCAGAAACTGCTGGGATTTTCCCACACAGCCATCTTTAGGGTTTACAGAGCAGCGGCAGTTGTCTGCGTGAAAATGCCTTGTTGGTCAGAGGAGAATGATCAGAATGCTCAAATAACCACACGTTGCGAGCAGAAAAGCTTCTCTGAATGGTCTACAGCAGCAGAAGACCACATTGGATGTCACTCCTTACAGCTAAGAGCAGAAAACTGAGGCTGAAATCCACACAGTCACACAAACAACAGAAGACAGGGACAATAGAAGATTGAAAAGATGTTCTCTGCTTTGTGTCTTCATTTTTATGCTTTGACATTCAAATAATAAGGTCAGAATTTGGTGCAGACAACATGAAAGTATGGATCCATCACAGCTTGGATCACCAGTTTTGGATGATGGTGATGTAATGGTGTGCTGGATGTTTTCTTGACACCCTTTGGTCCCTTTAGTAGTCAGATTGTTACATTAATATATTTATTATATTATTTTAAGACATGCTTTAACATGTCACCACCTGTTTAGAGTGGTATTTGTTATTGTGTAGCAATCAGAATCGAATTTGGATCGAAGAATTATTTTGTATGAGAAGTGGCATGGAGCAAAGAGCAGATAATTACATTTGAAAGGTAGAGGAGTCAAAATAAAGTCACACGAACTATTGGAAACATTGGGCACATTTCAAAACCCCATCTATAACTGAAGAACTTAAATGTAGTTAGTTACCTGTGACTGGTTTAATTATAGCTGCAAGAAAAATCAGTCCAATCAAAGCAGTTGGTTATATTTGTAATTATATCCCCCCCCCTCTGAAAAAAGCAGGCTTTGATTAAATCAACAGTTGATGCCATCAAGTGACTAAAGAAGCGTAAGAGGATTCCTCCTTATACCCTGTGGTGTTAATCATATCACACAGGCATGTGAGCAAATTACCAGTCGAAGGTAGCGACAATAGCTAACAATATCAACAGTATTGATATTGTTAGCTTATGTTTCTATTTGTTTATTCCTGCTCTGTCCACTCTGCTGTTTCTCATCTAATCTTATCTTATGTGCTCATTGCCTCTCACTCAGTGCTGCAGAAATGAGCCCTAAAGCCCAGAAACATGTTTCTGGGCCTGCAATCTTAAAACAGATGTTTACAATCCTCTTGAGTTTGTTCATATTAACCGTGGAAAGTGAAAAATACCAGGTTATAATATAAAAAGTCTACAAATGAACAATTAAAAAAAACACCACTGGACGTCCATTTACATCATATGTGGCCACAGAAGTAAAAGTAAAAGTCATCTTACTTCCTGCGCTTGGATTAAGGCTTCAAAAATTATAGCTGTGTGAGTTTGTGAAGATAATCCTGCAGAATGAGACTTGTAAATATCGCAACCTTTTATTAATTTTAGTGATTATTTCTTGTGATTATCCCCAAAAATCCCATCGACTTTTCATCAAGGGAGCCCGGGTATTTCTAAGTATCCAGGCTGGTCTGCAAAAACCCTCCAAAACTCATTATTTTGTCACCCTGTGGGAGCTTGGACATTGCAGCTCAAAGAACAGGAAGTGAAGGGTCAGATGGTAGCATTTGGTTTGCAAAGAAACAACCACGCTTAAACCAAGAAGAACAGTAAGATGTGCACTTAAACAAACAATCTAATGTTGTTTGTTGATTCCTCTCTTCCCTCGCCTCCTCCCTCCCTCCCTCTCTCTCTCCCTCCCTCTGTCTCTCTCTCATGTTTGTGCACCAACAGCTCGTACCACAGCAAGTAGACCAACACTTACAAGCGCACCGGGGAGAGCTGCAGACCAAGCTAAGTCATGGAGGCAATATGGCTCTATCAGTTCCGGCTGATCGTCATCGGGGACTCCACGGTGGGAAAGTCATGTCTGATCCGGCGGTTCACGGAGGGTCGCTTCGCCCAAGTGTCCGACCCGACCGTCGGGGTGGACTTCTTCTCCCGCCTGGTGGAGATCGAGCCGGGCAAGAGGATCAAGCTGCAGATCTGGGACACCGCTGGTCAGGAGCGCTTCAGGTAAGTGTGTGTCTGGAGCTTTACAACGAGTCTGCGTTTAATGTGGTGTTATTTCCTTTACATCTTTATGGAAATATTATTTAAATTTACTGGAGGTGACGCATGGTAATTTAAGAATATTTGTTTAGCAGGAGAGGATGCGTTTATATGCAGCAGAAATAGTGACATGTGTGCAGGGTGTGTCAGGAGCTATCAGTGTTGTGGTTTGTGTCGTTTTGGGTAATTAAGAACCATGTAAGCGCTCAGAACTAGACAAACACAGCCTGGATGTCTCAGAACGTGAACCAGCAATAATTTGCACAAAGAAAGCTGGCATTCAAATGAGCTCCAGGGTCATGTGCTCAGAGAAAACAACCAGAGCGTTTGTTTCTAAAAAGAAAACAGTTGCAGGTGTTGCTAAAACCTGATAGTCGTCATTTTGGTGCTCCAGGCGACTCTGAAGTGAAGTGAACTGCCTTTACAGAGAAAAAAAGCTCTCAGTTTTTTTTCAGATGGTGTGTTTACATGGTCATAGTCAGATTACACAAACCTATGGTGTGTAATATGGTGTAATAAAGGTGTAATAAAGGAGAAAGAACAAAGAGTAGTTTAGTAGTTAACACAGGTCCCACAGTGCTGCAAACTACTTCCAGAGGTGCAATCACATACAGAAATGCAAATAGTGGCTGTTGTTGTCGTGTCCCAGTATCCCCTCCTTAGTTCCCAATCCCTGTTGTGGTCATTTTTTTCCAGAAAAACACATTTGTCGATTTCTTTTTTACATTCCCGCACGTCCAATAGTTTCGACAATCCCCTTCCAGGAAATTGCTGACAACAGCGAGGCTGCTGTTGTTATTCTTTCACTGATAAGTTCAAAAACTGTGATGAGAAAATACCCAGAAATGCACAGGAGGAATCAACAGGACTGAACAGGTCAATCACAGTAGTTGCAGACTGCATAACTGTACTTTGCTGCGTATTTTCAGAGAGCATGCCAGTGTAGGGGTTTGCAGTTATGACCTGGATTTAACACCAAAGTATTAAACCTCTCTCAGACTGATTGAGATAGGGAAATTATTTTTAACTAATGAAAGAGTTAAACACACATTTTATTAAATGGGAGTCTTTGAAATGCCAAGTATGTCATGTAAAATGTACATGTAAAAATATGTAACTGACTAGGAAGCCAGCGTTTAATATGCATCCTGCGATTAAAGCTGAGATTTTCATGCTGAATGTCCTGACACAAGCCCAAAGTGAACCAGGGAGCTTTTGGTTATTAAGTCAATTTGTAAACAAGTATGCACTTATTTATTTTATTTAAGGAATCAAGCGATCAGCAAGTCTGTTGTAGCTGAAATGCGATGACCAATTTAAATTTTTATTTCAATCATTTCAATTTACTCATTTTATTAAAATCTTTATATTTTTAAGTGTTTTTATTTCTCATGCACACTCTGAAGTTTTCTAGTGTTCATTTGAACTGTCACATCATCTTTCAAATGTCTGTGTGCCAAGCTAATTGATCAAAATGCTGATTTAATATGTTAGATTAAAGATGTTTCTCCATCAGAACAGAACCTAGAGTACATGAAGGGTAAAAAAGGGTAACGCATAGCTATAATAATGTATGCCTCATAGCGGGAAAGCACTTTCACACATGCACGCACACACACAGCACAGCTCATCATCCTAACAGAAGAGGACCGGTCTCACCTGTCACCATGATGAAAATCTCTATAGCAACCGCAGCAAGTCCCTCCGAGAACGAAGGATGTCTCAGACCTTTTTCAGCCCGAACACCACGAGGCCTTTTCCTAGAAATAAATCTGTGATACAGTGACTTTTCTTAGAAGCACTTCACACAGATAAGTAGCACTTCACTTCTCAGATGATTTCCTTTGAATTTATGTATCATGAAATCATTTTTTAGTTTCGTATGCTAGCAATCAGATTTTCTCTAATATAATATAATATAATATAATATAATATAATATAATATAATATAATATAATATAATATAATATAATATAATAAAAAACAGTAAGCCATTCTCTGACAGGTTTATGAAAGTGTGTTTGGTGAGAAAAAAGAACAGCATTTGAGAATATGGACAATTTTGACTTTGTGTTATTGGTTTTTGGATGAGAGCTGTGATGTCCGTGACACAACCTAGTTGATTATCTTTCAACTTAGGATATTGAAAAACTTTAAAGTCGTGGAGGAGCTGGCAGCAGTGCACTCAGTGAAAGAGACAACAACAGGAAGTGATTTGTTAATGGGGCTAAGTCCAGGCTTAGATAGGCTTGGGCTGCAATAGGATAACTGGCAGGTGTTATGATCAATATGTCTATAAATCTGGGAAAAATGTCCAACAATTTGAGTTGGGTGCAAGATAAAGTGATTAACAACTGAATACGGCACTGAATAAAAGATAGTTTGTTACACTTTTGATGGGGGAGGAGACTGAACATGGTGACATAGGCTGCCACACAGCTGTCAGGTGGCTCAGCCTGAGCAAAGAGTGTGGAAACTGAGAGCAGAATTTCAAGAGTTTGTTGAGAAGAAGAAAGTCAAAGACATCCTAGAGCTCAAATGCAGAATGGAAAGACTAAAGACCTAAAAACCATATTTGCATTTGAAATGCTCATGACGAGGTTGTAGCTTCTTCAAAGCTAGTTGGAGAACAGCATTTTTATTCACATGCCAACAGTGAAGATGCTTCATGTTCTCCTTGAAGAAGTTTTATAAATCGAGATATAGATCCTCTCTCAGTGATGTTTTCCCACAAGGATCCAACTCAGATATTGAACCTGACTTTAATGCACTTGTTGAAGCCTGTCAATTGGTAGACCCACAAAACCCCTATACAGGAAGTTGATTTCGGCGCTCTGATAAAGAAAAGTCTTGATCCCGGATCCTGTGAGTCTTTCCCAGTAGATAATGCAGGGTTCTTCAGCTGATGTGGATGAAGGGACTCGTCCAGCCTGACTGCCTTGAACAAGCAGGTGTCTTCCCTGCTTGTCCTGGTATGAAAAAACTCAAGTAGCCTTGCAGGTCAAATTTATCAGGAATTTCCTTTGAGTCTTGGCAAAGGATAAGCACACAAAAAAGAGAATAATCAGATTACATGAATTCTACTTATTGAAGTAACTCACTCTAAGCTAATGTTCATGTTGTTCCTATCTTTGGAACAGAGGTTGGTGGTGAGATGGACACTTCCAGCACTGAAGATGTGCTTAGTGCTCTGTTAATGGTAATAATCAGGAATGCAGGATTCCTTGATAAGTCCCACATCTTCACAGAGGAAACCTTGAAAGTCTTGAGAATCTGCAATCCACTTGGAAAATGATTAAAGTCCAAATCCTTCACAGAATTATAATCCAACATGGCAAAGATGATGATGAGCAGAAATAAAGCCAAATCCAAGTCCGATCTGTAAGTCCAGTCCACCATAGCGCTTCTGCTGGAATTTCCAACGGTGAACTTCTGGAACTGCTCATCTCGCAGGGCGCCAGAGACGGACCCAGAACGCCTCCTGGCATCCCAGTTTATTCTTTGTCAAGTGCCCACTCACTCCACTTCTCTCTATAATAACTAGTCAACCAATCAGGTGTTTACATAAGATTCACTGATCTTCAGCCCCACCTTATCACTCACTCTTTATCTCTCTCTTTAAGTATGGAAAATGTCATTACATTGGAACAAGTCACCCACATGAGCCCACATGCATACTGTACTTACTAAAGGTGTATTAATCAGCTGGTAATATTAATTTTATAGCACTGTGTATCTGCCAACATTTATAAAATCAGTAGGTACAAAGAGGCTTGAGGCTGAAAACTATGAACAGAGGAGATGGACAGATGAACTGTTTCCTTTGTTTTTCCCCTATAATTGTTGGTAATAACAGAAATAGAGGACATTATCAGCCTAATAATTTATCTACATGGAGCAAACAAGAATTTAATCATAAATTTATTCATTTGTCACTTGTTTGTCTGGTTATCAGTGGCACAGACTGCACCCAGATAATCCTTCAGTTATTACACTATGGTTGACTAAAGTAGCTGTTTTAGGAAAATATTTAAAAGCCACTATTTTGGGAACTTGTGACGCAGCAGTCCTTGCTTGTTTTAATCCACCACACAGTCCTCTGTTCACTTCTTCTCCACCAGCGATGCAGATCTCTTAGTCATTGTTGTTTCATCTGCGTGGTTCTTGCTTCTAAAAATACATATAAACTATGTGTGTGTCCGATCAAATGAATCACTCTCCGGCTCAGGTTTTTCTGCTATCCACTCCTCCTCTCTTACTGTCTCCTCTCTGTCAGCAACTCCTCCCTTCTTCCTCTTTCAAAACACGTCTCTCTTTCCGTCTCCAGCTTAAGCCTCTAATTGTCCTTCCAGTTATATTTATATTCGCATGCAGTCTGTGAGGAAGAGAGAGAGACGTCATGAGGCAGTCGATGTGTCCCTGCGTGCATGCAGGTTGTCGCATCTCGTCAAAATCTAGCAGCACTTTTCCTCCCTGTCAGATTGCGTAGAGGAGTTACAGTTATATAAACCACAAATCCAG
Organism: Copadichromis virginalis; assembly: GCF_057382275.1. Lineage (NCBI taxonomy): Eukaryota > Metazoa > Chordata > Actinopteri > Cichliformes > Cichlidae > Copadichromis > Copadichromis virginalis. The sequence goes on from NC_140620.1 coordinate 34,650,713, forward strand.
TTTCCACTTGGTATTAAAATGATACCCTAATGACACCTCCATCTTCCTCTGCGTTCACACCTCCTTTCGTTAGGTTTATCTGTTTTATTACTAATATGGCTTATTTTTCTATTCATCCTGAACATATAATGGGTATGTTTATTTTTAAAATCAAGAGAAAAATGTATAAAGTGCAGGGTGTTTGTGATGTACAAGCTGCGTGTCTGGCTAACCAGCTTAACTGCTGCATCAAAGACTTAATGTTTTTTGAGGTAGACGAAAAATCGCTGCAGGAATAATTTGTAATTAATGTATTTCACACAGTAGTTCTGGATTTTTAGCAGTTCACTACAAATGTTTATACAATCCAAACTAAGGACAGTGTTACCCAAGATGAGTTATCCAATATGTCCTGTCTGTTCTTAGTTTTTTTCTGTTGAAACTTTTTAATAAAAATAGTTTAAGAATATATTAATAGTTGCTTACACAGACCCAGAGATTCCCCGACCGGCTGTGAGTAGTTGTTGGAGGTTGTTTTGCAGGTACAGTAGTGCAAAATTGGTATGTAGTGCTGCACCGAAATCCTCCTTGCAGCTGCTTTGGTCACCACCTGATTGCTGTGGTTGCCTGTAGTTTGCATGGAAGACTCTACTCACCATGCAGGGGAAACTGTGAAAAGTGTGCTGCAGTAAATTTGAAGGAAAAACTTTTATTTGAATGATGAATTTCTAAGTTTCACTACAGCTTGGGGAGTAAATGACGAGCGTCTGCAAACAAATTGGTACCTTTGAGCAAAACTACAGGCAACCATGTTAGCTAACAGGCGAGCCAGGATACAGCAGTCTTCTGTACCTACAAAGCTGTTTTAAAATAAATCTGCTGAAAACATTAAAATGTAATTTAGTGTTAAATAAATCCACGGAGCTAAAAGGTGCTTAAATAACTAACTTGCTACAGTTTCTAAATTTAGCCTCATTTATTAAAATTACAATCAGTGTTTAAAACAATTTGCTGAAACAGTGATGTTACACCCTCGGTCACAACTGGTGTTGAAGTGATTTCTGTACACAACAATGATCCTGACTCACAGTCTATTAAAAAATTACATATATTTTTTGCACTAAGAAAGTTAAATGCTGTTGAAACCAGATTTGATGTCTCCTCTCCATCATCAAGGCTTTGTGAATGTAATAAATGTAGTTATTAAGACTATTTCTCATTTTACTCTTAACTCATCTGCATCACACATGTGATCAAAATGGTTAGCAAGAGAAAACTTATCTGTTAAAGTGATTATAAATGGCTTGTTTGCATGCTAATGCTAGCTCTGTTTCCATGCAAAGCAGATTGTAACTGCTCTAAGAACTCCTGTCACTTTCCTGTCGAAGACCAGAGGTTTATCCACAATATGCAACTGTAAGCTGCTACTGACTACAATAGCTTGACTGCAAGCAGAGTTAATCCTGCTTCCAGAGATGATTACCAGCTTCGACCACAAGATCGCAGTGATTTTAGGATTGGATACAGTTGAATACAAGACTTATGAGAAAACACAGAGATGAAAATAGATTTTTACATTTTTATTTATTTGTAAATTTTGCTGGACAAGCAGAACTTGCTTTGCTTGACCAACAGAACTCGATTTATTTTCTTTGTGAACTTCATACATGTTCTTTGCAAACAGAAAGTATATCCACTGGCCACTGCTTTATCTGTTTAACTTCATATAATCAAATTCTTGTGCGTTTATTATAGTTGGTGAAATAACTGCATGTAGGATTATGTTAAATGCTTCCCTCTATTTTATGTCCTTTCCAGGTCTATTACCAGGGCTTACTACCGTAACTCTGTGGGTGGGCTTCTCCTCTTTGACATCACCAATCGCCGATCTTTCCAGAATGTCCATGACTGGCTGGAGGAGGCTCGTAGTCATGTCCAGCCACATAGCATCGTATTTCTATTGGTGGGCCACAAGTGTGATCTGGAGGCACAGCGGCAGGTGTGTACACTGTAAAGTAGATTAAAACTGGATCAAAACAAGCACTTTCCCCTGTTGTGAAAGGTTACGCACTATGCAATACAACAAAGTCACAGTTTTGAAAATAACTTTTTTGTTCACATTTATTTATTTGTTTTTGTTTGCACTTATTTTGTTCAGAGGCACAGTTTATTGTCTTGGGTCAGTAGGCAGACAGAAATAAAAATATATCCCCTCTGAAAATTAGACAGCATAACACCACATCTACATTAATATCCCACCATCGTGAGAGCAGGAATAAAATGAAATGAACGAGGAAATTATGCAACATTTCCCATATTAGCCACTTACCCCTATCTTGATCTGCCCACTTTCATAACTTTGTGTTAGAGGGCTCGTTTACCAGCTTTTCAGTTGCCATCATAAATTGGTCAATAATGCTTCAGCTTTATTTTGTAACAGGACTGAACAGTCATTATCTGTGAGTGTGGAATCAGGCCTATCAGCAGAATAACACACTTCAGAGTAACTGGAGACTCTGTGACCTTTGGAATGAAATAGATGATACATGTAAAATTAAAAATTTAAACTGTTCTGTGCAATATGCAATATCAATGCGCTCAAGTTCAAGGAGTGTTTTAGCCTCTTATTGGTTTGGGATTTTTAGTTGTGCTGGGTTAGCTTAGGGCATGCCACAATATGATGCATAATAATGTCTTGATGTGGAAATATGCAGCTGAAGTAGTCACTCAAATTTGACTTTGTGTGCGAATGGCAGTCCAATCCAATAAAAACCTACAGCTTGTCTTCTTAGTCCTTGCACTTCCTGATAAGACCATTTGTTGTTGAATTGCTGTCGTGGCACTCAAATGTGTTTTACAGCCACTACAGGAGATAGCGTCATTAACTCACTTAGCTCATTTGATCTTGTAGGTGACCCGCCAAGAAGCAGAGAAACTGGCTGGGGCGTATGGGATGCGCTATGTTGAGACGTCAGCCCGTGACGCCATCAATGTGGAACACGCCTTCACTGAGCTGACCAGAGACATCTTCGCCCTGGTTCGGTCTGGTGACATCACCATCCAGGAGGGCTGGGAGGGTGTGAAGAGTGGGTTTGTGCCCAATGTGGTTCACTCATCCGAGGAAGTGACCAAGAGTGACCGCCGCTGTCTCTGTTGATCTGGGAAGACTGAAGATAGGGGAGTGAAGTGGATCAGAGAGGGGTAGCTGACGGACTGAGGTGTCAGCCCTCTGACTGAAAACTGGTGGTAACCCTCGTTGTTCTTTCTTAGAAAAGACACAGAAAGGGATGTTTGGCATATTTTAACAAAAAGGCTGGTAGATCATGGAGAAGAACACCTTGAATGTGGGTGTAAGACTAAAAATGGTTGCGCCCATTAAAGATGCTCATTTGAGGGCTCCCTTTTCTTTTGTTTTGGGCTTCTTTCCTGAATAAACCTCCCTTGCAAAAGCCTTAGAAAGATGATCCATTTCATGTTTCTTCCTCCGTTTAAGTCTTCGGTCACCTCTCTGCTCCCTAGCCTTCTCCTCTCAATATGCAATTACACGATCGCACTGAAAGCTATCACTCCTACGTTAGTGTCCAACATCTTTTTCAGCATTTTCAGTGTAGTGTACTTAGATTCAACCTCATTGATTATTTGATTAGCATCTACAGTACTGTGCCAAAATCTTGAGTCAGCCTAATGTTTTAAATATTGTGTTTGGAAAATAGGAAATAGTTGCAATAATGTCCTAAAATGTGCAAATACACAATCCCAAGACTATCCCACTCTGCTTCAGTTATGTTAAGATCCGTGCTCTGGGGAGGCCAGTCCATGACTGATATTGCTCCACTGTGTACTTTTCTATCCGGGTATATTTGTACTGCATAGGAAGTGCTTTTGGGATCATTGTCATGCTGAAAATGCAGATGCTTTCCAGATGATATTGAGTGGTGGATCATAGCATTTATTTTGACAAAATCTCCAACACCACTGGCTGGAATGCGCCCCAAACCATGGCAGAGCCTCCATCATGTTTTACTGATGGCTCTTGGCACTCACTGTTGTACTTCTCTACTGATGTCCTTTGCACATGTGAGAATTTGAACCAAAAATGTGAAATTTGGATTCAATGGTCAATAGTTCAGTGGCTTAACAACAACCCCCCCACCCCTGAAAGACCTTCAGAAAGGCTGGACAACTATTGCTCGAGACCACATAAAAAAATGACAAGAAAATCTGGCTCCATGAAAGCAAAACATAGAGAAATGAGAGGCTACTCAAGATTTCTGCACATTACTCTATCTCCACTTTCAACCATCAAAGCTCAATGGAGACGTCCTGGAGGTCCTAAATATATAAAACGTGATTTTGTTGCTATTTTATTTGACTTTGAAGCAGTTTAGGCCTCCTGTAAGCTCAGTGACATTGACTACATGGTTACATCCACTATCATTTTGCTAAACACCATACTGCACATCCAGTTTCTAATGGACTCCTCAAGCAAGAAAAGTCAACGTGTACAGCTGTGTAACCCAGGTGGATTCTTGTAAAAATTTTGTGCTGGTTTACCTTTCAATGAGACACTTTTTAAGGTGGATTAACAGGAGTGAAATGGAGCCAAACAGCACCTTAGTAACCAAGTTCGTCTTAAATGTGGTACCATTTGGGGCATTTGAAGAAGGAAAACAAGCGACCTAGGCAAAAGAAACAGATACATTGGAAAGAGATGCATTGAAGGGAAATGGACTCCACAAAAGAACCACATTACCCACAATGCAAGACGAGACAGACAGAACTGAAGCTTCTAATACAGGGGATACTATTTTTTTTTCTGAGCAAGTAGTATACAATTTTTTTAATGTGTGTGGGTAAGTGTATCATATCTAACTTTTGTTTTTAATTTAACACAAAGCTTCAAGTGGATGTCACTGCCATGATTACTTGAGTTATACTATTTATAAGATGGCCATGAGGGTAGATTTAAAACAAAGGGGAACATTTGAGATCTCAAATGACTATATTTCAAACAGTCTGAATTTGAATGTGGATATATAATCATTCAAATGTTGTTAAAATATGTTTATGTGTGACCTAGAGGTTTAAGAACGTGAAGTTTTAGCCACATTTAGCCCAATTTTACTATAATTTTAATCTTGATGCAAAATTCAGTATTTGTGGGTTACTTGAATGATTAAATCACAGCTGTCTGCTTTATGTTATATTTATTTTTGAGGGATACCTTTAGTAAATTTCTTTAAAAGGCTTAAATAATAAATAATTACATCATCATTAAGACCAGAGGTACAGCTACTTTGCCATGAATGGAAATACTGACCTAACTACAATAACAAATTTTTATTTCTGCACATTTTTGTACAACTTAAGCGAGAAATAAGATGTTAACGTTTTGCACAGAGACTAGCTTTCACCCTATTTTGACTGCTAAGCTAAGCTAACAGCTGCTAGCCTCATCGGTCCTTTGACTGAACATATTCTGCAAAAAAAACGATTGCTTTTAAAGTAATTTTACTCTTAAATTAATATTATTATTTTACACTATTAGTTTTTTTTTAAAATACCAGACAACAAACAAAACAGTGAGTAGAGAAAATCAGCAGGTAACCTTTTTGCCATTTATATGACATGTTCTGCAGAAATCAGCACTGGACTAAATATAATACTCTGCTTACCCTGACCTACATACCCACACCAGTCACTTTGTTAGGTACACTTGTTCAGATACCCGTTAATGAAAATATTTAACCAGCCAATTGTGTTGCAAAAATGCAATCCATTTTAGGTGTGTAGACACGGTCAAGACAACCTGCTAAAGTATAAACTGAGTGTGTTAATAAAATAAAGATATCTGATCCCAACATAGGGTTGGAGTTACATGTTAGACTGCCTTTAGTGTGCACTATGAGAATGGGAGAGAAAGTTAATTTGACTTTGAACATGGCATAGTTGTTGCTGCCATGTAGACCATCTGATTATTTCTGTTGCTCTACTGAGTTTATAGAGATTGATGAGTGTGGCGGGGCGTGGCCTGCGGTGCCGTGCAGAGGAGGCGGACGCACCGCCACAATGAGAAAAAGAGAAAATATCCAGTGAGCTTGAGTGAAAATGCCTTGTTGAAGTCAGAGCTCAGAGGAAAATGGACAGACTGCTTCGAGCTCACAGGAATTCAACAGTAAACCACCCGGTACAACCAAAGGATGCAGAAGACCATCTCTAAATGATCAGTGTGGAGTACAGCAGCAGAAGACCACACTGGCTGCCATTTTTGTAGACTAAGAACAGTAAGATAAGGTTACAATCCACACAGGCAAAGTTAGATGATAGAAAATTCGAAAACTGCTACCTGGTCTGATGAGTCTTTATATCTTTTGTGAGATCCGTATGGTAGGGTCCCAATTTGCCATAAATGACAGGAAAGCATGGATCCACCCTGCCTTGTTTTAACGGTTCAGACTGGTCGTCGTGTAATGGTGTGGGGGATATTTTCTTAGAGTTGTACAATGAGATACAGAGCATCTCCTACTCAGTGCAAACATGCTGGGGGGGAGGGGGGGACACAGTTCTGCAGCGCTATATACATATGGATAGTATTAACAGAGGGAAGTAGTAGTAGGGGGGATGGAACACCACGGCCCACCTGAATACTGTTACTGACCACGACCATCTCTTTATGTCCCATCTTCTGATGGCTGCTTCCAACAGGATAACACACCATGTCACAAAGATCAGTTCATCTCAAACTGGTTTCTTGAACATTTCAATGAGTTCACTGCACTCAAATGGCCTCCATAGTCTCCAGATTTCAGCCCAACAGAGCTCCTTTGGGATGTGGTGGAACGGGAGATTCTCATTATGGATTTGCAGACGACAAATCTGCAGCAACTGTGTGATGCTGTCATGTTAATATGAACCAAAATCTCTGAGTACTGTTTCCAGCACCTTGTTGAATCTATGCCACGAAGAATTAAAACTAGGAAGGTGTACCCAATAAAGTGGCTGGTGAGTGTATATGAGTGTAATTAAAGCCATTTTAAACACGGAGAAGGAACATATAGACGGTTATAGGGTTCTTAGCAATTAAATGTACCTTAAAATACTCATCTAAAGAACCTGGATTGTTTGGTGTACATGTAGATATCTATATATCATTTTGAAAAATTTCCATTTTTTTCCCCTCTCTGTCTCTTCTGTGTAACTAGGATGCTGCTGTAGATGTAGGAAACTTATGGTTTGATTAAATGTTTTACTCTGGTTGTCTGTAACCAGATATACATTCCTGCTATGATCACAGCACTGATTATTCTTTTTCTTTTGTTTTTTAAATGAATGAGCATTACAGTCCTCTGTCGGCCAGTGAGGATAAGTATATGTCTTCATTTTCTCACATTGTATGCCTTCTTTTTAAGTGTTTCCAAAGAGTTTTGTGTCTGTCATTTTATTTTTACATGAATGTATCGTTAAGGGGGATTTTACACTGAGTTGTCCTATTAGAGTAATAATTTCGAGTCAAAGCAAAACACTCCTCTGAAAGCTTTGAAAAGTGATGTACATGTTTTGAGAGTTTATGAGAAACTATTCTAATTATAATAACCCATTTCCACAGCTATACACACTGCATTATTCCTCATTGAAGTGAGTGAAAAGCTGTCGCCAGACGGAAAAGATCGATCTTCAGAAAAGTCCTTACAGGAATAATAAAAAACGCCTGAGCGCTCTCTCCCTGATGTCCTCCTGTTTTTGAAATGTTTCATCTCACAACCGCTTTAAGAAGTGTTTCCTTCCTCTGCCTTGCTGAATCATTAGGGACTGGAATTGAGAACCGGTTCTTGTAGAAAACTGGTTCCCAGTAGTCCAAGTCTGCCTTTCTATCGTTCCCACATATTGGTTCTTGCACTCTTGCCATGATCAGCTGATTCCTGTTCGCAGATCTTTTCTCTTCTACTAAGAGAAAGATCTTAGAGATGTGTGTCCTCATTAGGGATTTGTGTTGGTATGTGGGGTCTACTCTTATGTTATTACATCATCATTAAGACCTTTACTCTTTACAGAGTAAAGGCCCTTTCACATCGGACACGCATGCACTGCGCCAAAATTAGCGTGGCACTGGCCGCTGTGCTTTGCTTGTATGTATTTTTTTGTGGAGGCTCTGCGTGTACTAGATGCGCCCACTACTTGTCATTTCAAAACATGTATCGCTCTGCCTTTGTATCCTCTACGAGAGTTTGTGTTGTATTATGCTCAAAGTTCCCAAGAGGATTTCATTGAGTCGACAGTTTAGAAGGTTTTCGTGGGTTTTAGTCTCCTGTGTGTGCTGCTCCTCCTCATGGGTGCCGAAAGCTTCGTCAGCAGATGCTGTCTAGCTTTTAGACCGGCATGACTGGAGAGACAGAGTACAGGTTTTCATCTACTTCCACATGAAGAAGAGCATAAAGTCTGCAGGTTACAGCTCCAGCACAGTTTGTCTTATACTCTCACGATGATCTTCATGAAGATGAAACATGTCAATTAAATCAATTATATATAATACAAATGTTGCTGGGCTTTACTGAATAATGTCTGATAGCCTGGGAGCCAAAAAGAGCCCAAGCTTTGTGAAAATGTGAAAATTTCCAAAGAAAGAAAGAAAAACGAGAGAGAGCATACATTTTGGACTTTTAGCTATATTTTCCTCAGATTTGCAGTTCTCATTGAAGAAAAAACACTATTCTGTTATATAACAAAAAACATCCAGTTTTTTCACTATATACTATTGAATTTTATTACGGTTTTCTGTAGATTCACAGCACAAGTTATTTTGCAAAATAAAATAAATTTTATATTTTGTAATTATAGGACAAAGTCTGGATAAGAGCTGCCTGCACTTTTTCTACAATTAAGCCAAAAGAGTGACACTGACTTTTACAACAGCAGCGTTATAACTGTGGAACAACTGTGATGCATTTTTGAAGCTGTGCACATTTTTCTTAAGAAGCTTCATGCTGTTCACAATCAGTTTTTAAATAGGTGGTTTATTATATTTAATGTACAGCTGAACTTCTTCCCAGTAAACTTATTAGACATAGTTTTAGCTGTCTGGACCTCTTAAGATTAAATTTGGCCTGACTTTGATACGCCTGGTGACAAAACACACCCTCTTCTTACCAACTCAGCCCATCCTGTTTCCAGTCTTTATGGGGGAACCCTTTAAGATCATCTTCACTGTCCAGTTTAATCAATGTGTCTTCAAAAATACAACCAAACCCTCCTGGGTGGACAAATTTTTCTCACTTCCTATGCTGGACAAAACCTTTTACAATAAAATTCATTTTTTTCATTCTTAACTTGCAGAAAGTGTGAAATCTACTGTAATTTCTTTTTCATGCTCCACATTTGTGGTCTTTTAACATGTGAGACTTTCTAAATGTTGAAGGTTATTGTAGGCTTACAGCTGAAAAGAGCATCGACGCTCTTTACCTCTAAAACTGTTTCTTTTCAATAGAAGGACAAAAATGTGTAATAAAGACCAAAAAGGCACGTTCAAATTTAGTCATTACTCCCAAAGAGAAGTCATTTTCCGGTAAAACATACGCTAGTGTGTGAAATAAGCAGTAACACAGGCTTTATGTTAGTAGCCTCTTCTTTCCTAGAAGTCCACAAGGCTCTTGTGGTCTGGAAGTGTTTTTTAATGTTTCAGTGCTAGTTTGACCTGCAGCCTGTGAGTGAAGTAATTTACTTTCCTTTTCCGGCTCCGACACACACTCCACAGAAAGTCACATGAACTTGCTGATCTCGAAAGATACACTCTGTCAACTGGTCCTTTCCCCCCTTACAGAAAAACCTCCTTGGCCTTGAAAGGCTCTGAATCTTGACTCGGCAGGAAACAAAAAGAAACATTCAAGGGTGCCGACAAAGTCACCTCAGGACCTGTGAAGTGATCAAGGGAAAGTATTTTGTGAGATGTCTTTCATATGATGGAAAGTAGGTTCATGCTGACAGCAAAGCAATCTCCTTTAGGGCTCTTATCCAAGAGGAAACACTGCACCGTTTTCTGCCAGGATCCTTGGCTTTGGTTTCACTGAGGCTGCTTTCACACTGAATACAAAACACTGATGTCACCACGGCTGTAGCCTTACAGGGGCTGAAAGCTTTTTATCTCCACTGTCATTTTGTTGCAACCTTGTTGTTTTCAACCTTGTATTGCAAGGACAGAACATGTGTTGTACACAGACAATATATAGATGCATAAAAGAGGTGAAAAGTGAAGCCAGTGCAGGAGGGCAATAGCAAAGAAAAGCAACAAGAAATTCATTGCTACGCATGATACACAAATCTGAATTTTTTAACAGGGTTTATTTTACAGGGTTTGAACAGTTACACCTAAAAGTCAGATCTTTCTACAATGTTTTATTTTATTACTACAAGGATGTGGATGGTAACTGATTTCTGTCAGCAACATATAATCGATGGCGATGACGTCGATACAAATCAGTGAAAAACGGGTTTAACCCCTTCAGTGTATCTGTGCACTTATGAAACTACAGTCTTAAAAACAAAACACACCATCTTTTAATTCTAAAAAATAATATATCAGGACATTAAAAAACATTGAGGTCTTAAGATTAACACGGCATATCATCGTTTATGTCACAAAACCTAATCAGTGTGATATACTACATAAACCCTTTGATACAGTAGTAAAACCACCTTTGGTAGCAGTAACTTGAAGTATGACTTTGTCTGTGTCTCACATCATTGTGGGACTTTTAAGCCACTCTTCTTTGCACTGCTGCTTCAGTCCATTGAGGTTTGCAGGCATTCATCTGTTTGCTGCTGTGCTCGGGATCATTGCCGTGTTGCATCACTCAGTTAGACGGATGGCCTCACATTTGACTCTCGAACACTTTGTACACAAAAGTTCGCGGTTGACTCACATGTAGCTGTGCTTTAGAGCCAGACATCTCCACCTTGGGCTCATCTGTCCACTAGCAGGTGTGCTGCTTCTTTTCAGAGAGAAGACCCTTCCAAACAAGCCATTCTCTGTCAGTCTTTTTCTAATTGTGCTGTCATGAAATTTAGAGACTGAGATGTAGGGCTGGTGTTTTCTGCAGTTTCTCTGAGCATTGCACGGTCTAACTTTGAGGTGAAACTGCACGGATGTCCACTCCTGAATGATTGTGGCAACTCTTTAATGTTTTGCATTTGTGAATAACCTTTCTCACTGCAGAATGATGAACTTCAAACAGTTTGGAATTGGCCTTAAAAGCTTTACCAGACTGATAGGCAGCAACATTTGCTTTTTTAAAGATTATTGACGCGTTTCATTGTCAGGAATAATGCTCCAGACCAGCAACCTGCTGAGACATCTGCATTTATAAAGTGTATTTAATTTAGCAGCACCTACCTCTCAACGCCTATAGAGGGAGCGAAGAGTTCTTAGTTGTTAAATACTTTAATAGACTATTTGTGATTACACCATGTAACGTGTCATCTGTTTTCATTCATCTGAGGTAAATAATTTTGGAACTTGGAAAGCCTTACCTGCCTTGTCTTGTGGATGAGGCTGAAAGACTATGCACTGGTATACAGCAGTGTAAGCTACTGGTTTATCTACAGACAGAAAACAAAGACTCCCTCATGTATCTCATTGTGGATTCGTCCACCATCTACTGCTCTCAGTCCTGTACTTCGAGAAGTGTAAACAATTTATGTGAGAGCTTATTTATTCCAACAGTGACGTGAAATATTTTTGTTGTAAGCAGACTGCATGTTATCAGCTCTGTTTCCTTTCCATTAAATCTTGTGCTTCAGCGCAGATGCTACATTATTTTGGGGGAGGGGCTACTTATGCTGGTATGTCAATGCAGGAAGTTTACACACACTAAAAATCCATAAAACTCAATTTTCAACTAGTTTTTGTTCGAGTTCTTTCTTATAGGTTTATCGCATATTCAACATGAGCCCCATTTAAAAAGATCTCTACTATTTGAGCAGCTATTGTCTACCTGAAGCTTCTTTTAACAGAAGCAGCTCACTATAATAAACGCAGACACTCATTTGTTTCCCTGCATCACTTCCTGCTGGCCTCCGTACATGTTTCACTGCACTTATTTACACACTTTCTTTCTCTGCTGAAAAAATACACACAGCACCAGGTCAAGGTCTCATCTCTTTGCCCAAGTGTTCTCCTTTTACTTCATTCATCGTTTAATGAATACAGTGAGAGACAAATAAATACAGACAGAACAGTGGTAAAAAGGAGGAGGAGGAGATGGGTGAGTGTGGAAGGTCAGAGGACGGAGGAGGAGCAGTGGTGGGTGTGAAGCAGGACTACAGTCCAAACTAACTTTATTGTGTTGTTCGTCTCCTGTGGAGACGATGGTTTTCTTAGAGCTTTATTCTACTCACAGCGTGGTTTTAGAAACTTAAAGTCCTGCATGTAGATGTTGCTGAAGGAGGAACAAAAAAGAATAACTAAAAAACAGGAGAGTCCGGTCAGTAAGGAGGGAAAATGCAAAGAGAAGATGACGTGAGAGAGCCCTCGCTCACAATCTGCCAAAAACAATCAAATAAAATGACAGGAACATACTCAAATCTTTAAAAAGAATACAAAAATTGCCTCGTTGCTTTTGTTAGTTTTTACTTGAAAAAATACTTTAAAAAGTAACAAATCAACAGAAAACAGTACTGGTGGAAGTTGGAGGCTGGCTGCATAGAGGGCACAGAAATCAACTCAAAGCCGCAGCTCGAGGAAAGATTTCCAACACGCCCTCTACGCGCCGAGCTCCGGGGTGAACATACACGTGAGTCTGGGGGACGGGGTTTGTTTTTTTTTAAAGTTTTTTTCTTTTTAGTACTGACTAAGGAGAGATATTCAGCAGAAGGTGGTGTGGACGCCGTCCCGTCGATATTAAGACTTGTCTGCTGATTTGAGGAGGTTTTCTTTGCTCCTTCTCTTCACGTCCCAGTTGTAGACTCGCGCCATATCTGGAGGGAGCAGCGAGTTAAGGAGCAACAGAGGGCTCGTCTGGATTGATGTTTTGATCTGGAGTCGTGAAATAGTTAACCAACATTACAAAACATTGTCACCCTTACCTGCTGTGTCAGGTCGACTGTAAACTGAGGAGATGAGAGGTACATCTTGCCCTCATTCGACTTAATGTAATTATTACCGCTTGGTTGGTTGCTCATTTTGAACAATATTATTTTGTAATATTTATCGCAGGCGTCCTCTATAACGGCGTTTAACTTCCACTCTATGAACTGTGGCTGATTGCCTTTGGCGAAGTCTGCAGAGATGCAGATCTAAACGTCTGTCGGCCGTGCACTTTACAGTGCAACATCAGGAACGTCCAGACGCACAGACTCACTATGATTGTGTCTCAGAGGCTGTGACTCTGGGACTGGCCCAGCACCAAACAGGGTTTTCCATCACTACAAGTAGCAGTAAACAGTCGTGTTGTACACTTCTGTTAGACCTCGAATAACCGGATACATTTTTTGGTCTGACTCACACAGCTGGAGCTTCCAGTCACACTCATGAGCTGATGATCTTCCTTCAAGTGTACTGAAGGTCATAACCAGAGACCCAGCTCTCATTATCCTCTCATTAAAGTTTGATAGAGAAATCAGTGAACCCAGTGAAGTGATGCTGGTGACCAGCAGGGACTTCCAGGGAGCGATTCATATGGGTTTACTCCCTTAAAGGATCATCTTGAAGGTTATTTTCAGTTTTTAATGGGCAAAACTGCAGTTTATCATCTATCATGGTCCACTTCATGCTGTGTTTCTTATCAACCAATATTTATTTTCCTTTTTTAAATCATTGGTTTATCACTCAAACAAGTTACTCAATGAATCGTCTGGTCTAAAAAACACCGGAGAGCAGTGCCTCATGCCTGAGCAGCCTAAGCTGTTTATTCAATTATCTTTGCAGCTCTGGTGTAACAAACAAATAAACCTCTGGGTTGATTTGTTTGTTACACTCCGTCTTAAGTCTGGACATTATTTTTTAAGTGAAAGCTGACAGAGGCAACTTACTTTCACTTTATGGTGAATGCACCTCAAGAATCGATGCTTTTTCTTCTAAACAGTGAATCATTTATACTCATTAAGTCATTTCCAAATAACAACTGAAATCCTGTGTGTAATAAGCTGCACTGAAACAACACCAGCAGTACAGTGTGAGGTCATGCCCTCCACTCACACAAATGGAAAACCAGTAGTTTGGCCACTAGATGTCGCTGTTTTTCACTGAAAAGTGAACCATATTTGCTTCAGAGAGCTTTGTCAGTGCCATCAGTGGTGTAACCTCCGCCTGGGCGGGCTACGCTGCGGAAGGATACTGACTTCAGTGGTGGTGAACTGGTCTCGCAGGAAGTCCAGATCCTCCTCGAGCGTCTCCAGGTTGCGAGACGCCGTGGAGAGGTTCTTCTCTAGCAGAGCCTGAGCTTCATCGATGTCGTATTCTAACATGACGTTTGCCTGTGAGGAGAAAACGTCAGGGTGGGAAGAAAACGCTAAGCTTCATCTAATTAACTCTTCTATGAATAAGGTCCACAAGACAGCCCTTTTTGATTCATTACTTTTTGGCTTTATCCTTGAAATAAAATGCTCACTGAGAATACTTACCCCTAACCATAGGCAGACTTTGTCAGTGGGTGGCACTGACGCCTTGCAGTAAACATTGTCAGCCAACAGGAAGTGTGTCTCCATTGGCTCTGTGGTTTCCTGAAGGAAAGCAAACCTGGTTAAAGGTGCTTCACTATCAATTTCTCTGCCACACACTTTAACTTTGGCCGACCTTCAAGCATCACCACCGCTTTGACCTCGACAATCTCACAGTTAAATGAAGAAGTCTCTGTGGTTTAGTCAGACAAACACTAAAAGATTTAGTTATTTCTGTGTTAAGTGGCCTGATTGATAATGTGATAAAATATTAAGTTATTGGCTCATTATTTAACCAAGTGTAATAAAATATGTGCAGATTGGTCCTTTAAAAAAAAAAAACAGTATTATTTTTTTTAACAAGATACATTTTTATACACTGAATTACATAATTTTTGAACTGATGAAGTCATGTTTTAAACAGCTAAGATTTTGGCTTTGAAATTTACATAATCAATACCACGTTGGATCATTTGTAAACAGTAGAGCTGATGTGTGATGTAAGGATGTAAAGTGCAGTATGATTGCTTCAATCTTTAGTTTAACAATAATTAAAGTAACTTAGCCGTGTAATATTTCCAGCAGCTGCACAACATTGTCACACAGTAAAGCTAAAAATACTTTCTACATGGGACTTTTTGACTTGGATCAAGCGTTTTCACCAGCTGCTTAAAGCTCTGCTTTTCCACAAAGTTACAACATCAGTCATTTCCAGCCACTGCTTCCTCTGCCTTTTTCATATGGAGAGCAGTTAGCAACACTTGGTTGAGCCATTTGTTTATATATAGTATCTCCTTCTTTGTAACATGTCTGTACTCAATAGTATGATTTTGCATGAAGTGATGAAACATGTTTGTGGTTTCCACCTTCAGCAGCGACAGTTTTCTTGCGTACTCTGCACAGTATTGTGCTTTGTTTGAGGTTTCCACAGTTTCGTTGTACACATACAATAAAGGGCTATTCTATTTTATTCTATTGTTGAAGTAGATCTTTTTAAAATTTATATATGCTGACACTCAGTTCTCGTTTTCACTAGGGGACTTAAAAGCATTGCGTTGCTATAGCAACGATATCCTAGGATAATATTTTTGTATTGCATAAAAATCTATACTGTTGTTATCATGGACGATATGATGCGTCTCTGTAGATGATGGCATTTCTTCTGTCACGGCTTGAATTGTGTGTTGGTATTAAACGTACAGCCCTTAAATGGATACAGTCACATCTGCAACACGGGAGTTTCCTCTGTGTCCACACTTAGTTGTCGGGTACCTCAGGGTTCTGTGCTGGGGCCCACTATCTTCTTTCATTTCCACATCTCTATTCATTGCTTTGAAGATAACCTACAGCTATGTAGGTCATCGCCTATACAAACCAGCAGCTACGCTTCTATTCAGGCAATGGTGAACTGTCTCAGCTATACAATCATGGTTGGAGATAAACTTCATTAATCTGAACAAAAGCGAAACAGAAATTATTTTAATTGGACAGTCCAACCTGTAAGATGGGTATGACAGTGCCATTGGTCTCTTAACCTCTAACCTGTAAGGAACCTTGGTGTGATATTTGACATTTCTATTACCTCTCGTCTAGACTGTTGTAACTCTTATATGTTAGCTCTGATCAAACAAGCTGTACAAAATGCAGCAGCTCACTTTGATCGATCACATTACACCTGTACTAGCCGCCTTAAACCGGCTTCCAGTCGATTTCAGTATCCAGTTGCTTTAAGAGTCTCAGTGGATACAGAACTTTTAGCTGCCCATCATTTTTAAAAACCCATTTGTTCTCACTTGCTTTTGAGTCTAGTTGAGCAGAGTACTCCGTCTTTAATCATGCAAACGCAGTCTAATTTACTTGTTTTAGATTTTTTCTGTGTATACTTATTGTTGATTTTGCGACTGTTGTATACAGTGTACATTTTATATAAATTGTACAGCACTTTGGTCAACTGAGGTTGTTTAAAATGTGCCACAGAAATAACCTTTGACCTGACAGGCATCCCTATAAATGAATTCAAACCATTATTTGTTTGATTCACTTAACATCAAGTCAAATTACAACAGGCTCAACACATAATTACACTGGTGTCACACAATGGTAACATTTTAAAGTTGTTCACAACAACCGTACGCACCTTCTTCTTCTGCATGTGTCGTAGGATTTCTAGCGTTTGTCTGATTTGAGGGATCTGGTTTTTCAACCTGCGAGCAAAGAGATGTGATTTGGATGTTATTATGGAGCATGTGTGGAGTGTGTCCTTATTCTTCTAAATTCTGCTGATGCTCTCCTTTAAATAGCTCACTAAATGTCTTTAATATCTGTCCAAATCTTTGATTATCACTCAGAAATTATGTCCACCAGCTGATGATGTCCCATATTAACACCAAACTCTAATGACCTCTGTCAAACTCTGTATAAGCCAACAACAACAAGGTTAAGTGTTCCTTCACTGGTGTCACCTGAGTTTCTTCTGAGACAGGTTGAGCTCCATGTATTTATATTTCTGGTACTGTTCGTCCAGCCTTCTCAGCACCGCGTCCGCCGTCTCATTGCCGGGTTGCTTCATAAAAGAGTCGACATCCTCCTGAAAATCCAGGCAAGAGAGAAAGAAAGCATTAAGCAAGATTAACTAACAATGAACTAAACTATAACAATAAACCAGAAAGCAAATAGTTGAGCTGGTTTAGGCATCAGATTGGGATGCCTCATAAGCGAGGTGATTTGGGCACCAGCACACGCTGGAGAGATTATGTACTACCTCAATTCCAAAACAGTTGGGATGAGGGCAACAATAGTGGTACTAGAAAGAAAGTTTTCCAACTAATTAGGTTAACTGGCAACACGTCAGTCACAAGATTGGGTATAAAAGAAGCATTTTGGAGAGGCAGATTTCCTCAGGGTTAAATACAGGCAGAGGCTCAACAGTCTACAAATTGCAGAATCATTTCAGAATAAATTTTTCGAACGGCATCTTCGTGCCACGTTTTCAGTAAGTTAATGTTAAGAAACTTATGACGTCAACTCTTCTGTAACAAAAAACATTGTACGTTATGGAATAGCTGGTGATTTGGACGTCAATGAGGACAAATAAAGGCAACTCTACAGAAAGAACAACATTATAACTTTAGAAATTACTTTATTACACTGTCAAGATGTTTAATAATCGGGCCCCATGTATCTTAAAGATCTCATAGTACCATGTCTTTCAAATTAAAGGCCTCTTAGACTCTTACTGGTCAGAAACACTTCATTTCTTGACGAGGCTTTTATTGTCAAAGATCTGTTGGGACTTGCAACAGCTCAAACTGTTTCTACCATAAAAATCTGAAACAAACACATTTTAAAATCACATTTATAATATCTGTGAATCTGATGTTCAGCTTTTGATTAGAAATGTACATGTGCTCCTTACAGGTGAGTGAGGGATAGAGGGAGCAGAAACAGAGAGATTACACATCCAGGAAGCAAAGCTGGACGTGGTGGCTGACAGGTGGCGATGGAGACTACATTAATCTGCACTGTGCTCTGACATGCACATGCATGTAGGTATATGTGTGACTCAACCTGTAAGCGACAGACCAACTCTAGTTTTAATTGTATGTATTTGCTCAGCAAAGGCCAAAGGACATACATGAGTGAAGATTAGCAGTGAAATAAGTGATGAATTACTGAAAACGAATCACCTAAGGTGCTTCTAAGTAAATGAAGATCAATATTTTCTAGTTTCGGTGGAGCTTTGAACTGCTGACCTCATGAAACAAACACGTTGAAGACACGGCAGTGGGCCCTGTGATATAATGCCCATCCTAAAGGAGAAAAATAACCTGCAGATCACGTGACGCTTAACTTTCTGCTGTATTTGCAACTGTCAGGAGACAGGACACCTGAGAGCAGTAGCTCATACATGTTCGGACGTATTCACTATACACCTTAAATCTAAATGTGCTTATCTTACTGTCTGATTATGCACGGATGAGGCTAATGTCACCAAAGCAGCCTCCAGTTAGACTGATGTGTGGCTGGATGAACTGACCTAAAGCCTAAAGAGGAAACGAGGCATAGTGACAATAATGCAGTGATGTCCATAGATGGAAACGAGCTGCCGCCCAGCCTGCACACACAGCAGGATTATCTGTTAGCTTAGCTGTTAGCCAGCATGCTGCACCCGCACACCGGAAGCTACAGCTACAAGTGTGTCTTCAGCGGAGTAATAACAAGTCAAACCAGCGACACAGCGAGAAATGTCCGGGTTTACCCACCACAAAAACCGCTTCTGGGATACCGAGGTGCTTTCTCTTTGTCGCCCCTACGGCATTGCTGTTGTCTATGATCGCTGCCATCTTGGAGAGAGGATACTCCTTCCTTCCTGACGTACGAGCATGCGTACAACCGTCTTAAGCGGGGAAACAAGACTGTTGCTTCTAGTGGTCGCAGGCTGCAACTGGAGTAACACAAAAGGCTCACCGAGTATTTTTGAATCAAGAACCTTTTATTCTCACACATAATAATGATACATTATTGATGATTTATAATAGTGTTAGTAACATGGCTACAGCATTCAAGACACATATAAATTCAACCAACTAAACAAAACATAATTACAGTACTGTGAAAAAAGTGTAGTCATCCCTCATTTCTCTATATATTACTTCCAAGGAAACAGACTTTCTTCTAATTTTTAAAGTGCTCTTGAGCAACAGTTTTCCAGGCTTTCTGAGTTATTCTCTGGAAATTGGCTGCTTTTTCATTTATTTTCAATCCAGCCCTTCAACCAGACCATTTCCAGTGGAATGCTTTTGATTTTTGTTTTTTATTTGATAAGCCACATAACACTGGTATGAATTATTCAAGCAAAAATGCATCTATATATAGAGTTTTGCACGTTTTAATTAAATGATTCTATCTTCCATTTCTCACACAAAATATAAAAAAGAAGGGATGGCCAAAGACTTTTGCGCAGTAATGCACATCTCAGAACACTCATGAAATAAAACCACAGAAAAGGGAAGAGTAGGTTAACTCAAGCGATCATGCAATGTAAATTCATTATGCAATAAAACCAAGAATTAAAAAGAAATGCTTTTTTTCACTAACATAGACAAAAATATTTGAAGCTTCAGTTAATATGCAGGTTTGATGTGAAATGCGTCCTGGTAAAACACACGGATGAAATTTATCAATCACTTCAAAACATCTCAGATAAATTGGTTTGAATTTAACTTTGTGAGAGACAAAGAACAATTCATTATGGGCAAGGAAGGTTAAGGAAGATATATTTCCATATTGTTTTTCATGATGCAAACCACAGGGAAATATAACTTCCTTACCTTGAAAATCACTTCACTTGACCTCAATTCAAAGCAAATGTTAAATTTCATATTTGTCTGTAATATTTCTCTGAAGGCACCAACAGAGCTCGTCTTCTTTGGAAAATCATCAGAGAAATAAGTCATCAAACGAGAGAGATTATGAACCACAACAGAAAGCAAGCAGTCACACAGATATCATGTGAAAAGTAAAGATTAAATGAATCACATCAGTTTTACAGGCCGTAAGCCGCCTTTATCCAGCTATTGAAACAAACAGTGTGAACTATGGAGTACACGCCTCTTGTTTTTTGATATCTTTCTTTTCTGGACGTTTCCACCAGCTCATTTTTAGGTCGTCAGCCGTACTTCCCAACTCATTTTTGATCTGCACAACAGAAAAGAGAATTTACTGATTACACCACAAATTATAGTCTGTTATAGTTACATTTTAAATGAAATTTGACATGAAAGAGACACAGAAAAATGCAAATAAAGCATTTTTTTCTGGGAATATTAATCATCTAAGACTGTCTTAAAAACATCTGGAAGGTTTTTTCCTTAAAAAACAGTAAAGACACTTTACTAAGATTTCTTAACATAAGTTACCGAATTCATGATGGACTCCATCACAGCTGGGTCTTTCATGTCCACGGAGGAGTCGACAGCAGCCAGATTCACTTTCACCAAGAGCTTCCTCCAACTTCCTACTTTCTCACTGGGTGTCACACCTTCGGAGAGGGCATCTGGCCTCAAACATGGGGACATCCAATCACACTGTTAACATCTAATCAGCCCATGCCCTCTCACACTTTATCCTCCTCTCTCTAGCTGTCTGACTTTTCCACATCCATAATTTAAAACAAACTTTAAACTTCAAAATCACTTCGTTACATTTTCTTTTCTGTGTTAATCCTAACGTAGAAAATTCCATCACATTCGAACCTTAATTTACTTTACTTTCCGACAGAGCTGGTAATATTATGGAGTCCTCTTTAATTTTAGTTAATATCTGTAAACATTCCCATCATCATTTCCATCATCATCATGAACACCAAAACACGGCCACTTCGAGTTCTAACAGCGATGATCATAAATGTGGATGCCTCAGACTCAAAACTAGCAACCAGTCATTTTAAAATAACAATAAAGTGTGTGCATTTTGTTTTGCACTTGTTCTATATATTTGGTTGCACTACTATAGTATATTGTAATATAACTGCAGCTACTTTTAACGACTCAAAGAGTTTCCACCGAAGACAGATATGCATGTAATTGATTTGTCACAGATTTAAAGTTAGATGCCGTTCTTGGCTATTTAACACAAACTATTTAACCTTCTGGTTGTACCTGTTTTAACTCATTTGCCCTTTACATTTTAAGTCTGTATCGTTTGATGTAAAAATAAGTTTTCTTTACAGTATTTGACATCTTGTGAATGACCAAGAATATATCTCACCTGAACAGATGACACTAGCGTCCTCAGAATGGTCACAGTCGTGGTTGCCAAATCCACTGTTGGGACAGTCAGTCAGAAAGTCTTCACTGCCTGAACAGGTCACTTCATCAAGCCATATTTCTCCAGTTCCTTCACCAAAGGAAGCGTTCTGAGGAGCTTCCAGTGCCGGTCCACAGTTTAACTGTCTGCAAACCACCTCAGCAGCATTTAAGTCCCAGCCATCATCACAGACTGTTCCCCAGATGTTATTGTGATAGATTTCAACTCTGCCAGAGCACTGAGTCAATCCAGACCCGGCTAATCTGATGTCTGAAAACAAAACATAGAGACCACAGATTGTTGAGAGAACATACAGGACACATAACTGAATTATAGAAAAGGAAAATCACACTCTAAAAGCGAACGTTTCTAACAGTATGAAGTTTTTAAAAGTACAACAGTCTACCCATAATTTTGATGGCATTTTGTTTAATGTGCATATTTTGTATAGCTAACACGCCTTTATTGTTAAAGTGGTAAAACAATCTCCAGACAATCCTTATTGCATGTATCATAAATTCTGTCAAGTACAAACTGAGGATTCAGATGTGATTTAATGTTAAATCACGCCTTTCAGAACACTCAAGGACACTGTACACAGTAGAAAAATAAAAGCAACATAAAAACAAACAGTTTACACAATCATAAAAGCATAAGACATAAAACAAATTTAAAATAGCAGAGTGGAGAGGTTATGTGGGATAAGCCATTTTGAACAAGTGAGTTCTGAGTTGGGACTTAAAGAGAGAGAAGGAAGTGATATTTCTTAAATCAGGAGGTAGGGAATTCCAGAGTCGAGGAGCAGAGCAGCTGAAAGCCCTGCTCCCCATGGTGGCAAGACAGGGGGAGGGGACAAAGAGAGAAAGGGAAGAAGAAGATCTGAGACACCGAGATGGGCTGGTGATCTGAACCAGATGAGAGAGATATGGAGGAGAGAGATGATGAATAGCCTTAAATGTGTACAAGAGTATTTTGAAATTGATACGATATTCGACCGGGAGCCAATGAAGCTGCTGCAAGACAGGAGTGATGTGGTGGATAGAAGGGGTCCTGGAGATGATACAGGCCGCAGAGTTCTGGACGCGTTGAAGCTTGTGGATGGACTTTTGAGTAAGACCAAAAAGAAGTGAATTACAGTAATCGATCCGGGACGTAACAAGGCTGTGGACAAGAATGGCAGTGGCATGTGGGGTGAGAAAAGGACGGAGACGATTAATGTTGCACAATTAAAAATATGCAGACCGAGTGACATTATTAATGTGTGAATTGAAAGATAGAGTACTGTGGAGGATGACACCCAAACTTTTCACAGAGGAAGAAACGAAGACCGGCGAGTTATTGATAGTAACAGAGAAACTGTTGGTTTCTGGATAATGTTGACTTAGTGCCTACCATGAGGAGCTCGGATTTGTTACTGTTGAGTTTGAGAAAATTAGAAGAGAACCATGAATTTAGTTTGGCTAAGCAGAGGGTGAGGGAGGATGGGGGAAGAGCAGAATCAGGTTTAGTGGACAGATAAAGCTGGGTGTCATCGGCATAACAGTGAAACTGGATATTGTATTTATGGAAAATGTGTCCAAGCGGAAGAAGGTAGATAATGAAAAGAAGGGGCCCCAGGACAGATCCCTGGGGCACGCCTGGTCAGAGGAAAGGGCTGAGAAGTAAAGGATTTGAGTTGAATAAACTGAGTGCGATCAGACAGGTATGATTTACCTGTCTGGCAATACTTATCAGCTAGCATTCCTCCAAAAATGTAAAACTACAAGGAAATGTTTGTCCTCTTACACTATGGTTGACACGCTTCCTTCCTTTTGTTAACGCTGGATTAAGTTAATAAACAGACAACAACAGAAAACAATGGCCCCCTTTTATCAACATTTTTAATGACAAAACTTCAAATTATGTGAGGTTGTTGTAGTAAAGTGGGAGGATTTCAACCTGCCCTTTTTCTCTGGGCTTGGAGTGGACACCAGGACTACAAACATGGATTTATCTGCCCTCCCAGTCTCAAACACAAACCATTTAACTTCTGTTTTATCTTTTTGAACTCATTTGGCCTTTGCATTTGAAGACTGTATCAGTAGTTGTAAAAAGAAGTTTTATTTACAGTATCTGACATCTTGTTGATGACCAAAAATATCCTGATTATGTTCACAGTGTTGTGCGGCATATAACTCTTGCATGAGACACAAAAACATAATGACCTAAAATATCTTCAGCATCTAAAAGTTTCTCACCTGTACAGATGACACCAGCATCCTGATCGTGTGCACAGGTGTTTGTTCCCCATCCACTGTTTTGACACTCAGTTAGAGAACTTTCACTTCCTGAACAGCCCACATTATCAAGCCAAATCTGTCCACTTCCTGCACCAAAGTAAGCCATCTGAGGAGCTCCTAGTGCCGGTCCACAGTTTAACTGTCTGCAAACCACCTCAGCATCATTTAAGTCCCAGCCATCACCGCAGATTGTTCCCCAGATGTTATTGTGATAGATTTCTACTCTGCCAGAGCACTGAGTCAATCCAGACCCGGCTAATCTGATGTCTGAAAACAAAACACAGAGACCACAGATTGTTGAGAGAACATACAGGACACATAACTGAATTATAGAAAAGGAAAATCACACTCTAAAGAGATTAATCCTTTGATGCATTACATGGTGCAAGGTTTTTCTCGACTATCGACCTGGCAAGTGGCTATCATCAAGTGGCAGTTCACGAAAGGAACAGGCAAAAGACTGCTTTTACAACCCCATTTGGGTTGTGTGAATATACCAGATTGCCCTTTGGCGTGTGTAATGGTCCAGCCACTTTCCAAAGACTCATGCAGGCCACTATGAGTGACTTAATCCTTCAGATTATGCTTGTGTACCTTGATGACATATTAGTCTACTCATCAACTTTTGAAGACCATTTGGCACGTCTTCAGACAGTGTTGCAGAGACTCAGGGAAACTGGGCTGAAGGTTAAGGTGGAGAAATGTCGTTTTCTCCAATCTAGTGTACACTTTTTGGGTCACCAGATCTCAGCTGAAGGGATCGGTACGGACCCAGACAAGATAGCTGCAGTGAGGCAGTGGCCAGTACCCACCACAGTTAAAGAGCTGAGATCCTTTTAAAAATAGCCCTAAAAACTAAGTCAGACAGAAAAAGAGTTTAATTCTGAAAACCAAAAACTTCTAAATCTGAATTATGACAGATGATTCAAAGTGGACTTAAAACACTACATGTATAAAGGCTAATTTACGCCATTGAGCCCTGCCCTCAAAAACTGACATGGATGCAATTCTGTCTGTGAACCTGGATTTAAGACATAACAGTTTTTCTGTCAAAAAACAAGGATGTAGTGTCTACTTTCACTCTCTTATTTTCCCCTGAGTTATTGGTTCTGCTATTAGCTATCATAAACAAATGTAGACCTATTGACCACAGCCGACCAACGAATATGGTGACGTTACATTCTGCACTGACAGAAGATGGTGCCGAACATGTTCTAAAAACTTCAAGTTTAAGGACTTATTTCTTAAATCCATTTACGCAGACAGTGTTACAAGGCTCCATGATGTAAATTAGCTTATAAGTGTTTCATGTGTACTTTAATTGCATGCTTAAATGCAAACCCGGAGAGAACTAAGAAAACGTGTGTGTGTGTGTGAGAGAGAGATTAACACAAAAGGAGGAGAGAAAAGTTTTCTTCTTTTCCAAGTACAGAAATTTAAATAAGCAATGCGTGGCACAAATGAGGACAGTGCTATCTATTACCTTTATAATAGCTTTTTTATATATAGCTTATATATAAAAGTGTCTCGAGCCAACTGTTGTTGGGATTTAGCACTATATGAATAAAATAGAATTGAGTCAAACTGAATCTATTTATTGTGTAGCTCAGAGGAAACAAACAGGGTTGAAATCAAACTTGAAACTTGAAGTTGTTAAATTGTTCTTGGATACTTACCAAACAGCTGTGAATGACCATCTGCAAAGTGGAACATAAAATAAATATGTTAAACCAGGGACTGGTTTGCATTAGGAAGCGTGTTTCAAAGAGAACGGAAATATGTGAAAGTTCAACTTGGATCTGTTCTCTAATCATTTATGTCTCAGCACTTTCAGAATTGCTGATGTGAACATTTTGGTGAAAGGTTCAGATTATAGTGATGTGGAATTTGTCAACACATTTTGGTTTCTTACTAACCAAACAGCAAGAGGAAACAAATCTAAACATTTAGTGAAAAAGGAGTTTTATGATTTACACCACCTGACTGTGTACACTAAGTTTAAAACATGTAGTACTATAATGACCAGTTTCAACATTATAACAATATTATAGCTGCAGTGAACATTAGTAACCATTGAGAAAGTTTTATAAACACCAGGGACAACTTTACAGTTATGATCCAGATAATTTCACTGGCCAACAAACCTGTTATTAACCAGTTTAGTAGATATTGTTAAAGGTAAACTAAAACGTCCTCGTTATTGTTACTATTGATTAATAAAGTGTTATTGAATTCAGCACTGCCAGTCACAAGGTAGTTGCTTTCTACTGACTTTCTATTTGTCAGTATAAAAACACTATTACTTGTTTTATTTTGTCTTTTTAAAGTAATATGTATTACTTTTTTTCCTTGGCCTTTAAATCACAATGAGCTTGTACCGCTTTTATTTGTCTTATTTCCTACTCAAATCTTCTCATTTAATGCTTATTTTTCTTAATTTTTCAAATTTCAATGTTTTTTTTTAAATCATGTCTTCCTTCCTCTTTTTGTTATCTTAAATGTACTGCACCTTGGTCAATAGTTGTTTTAAATGAGCTATATAAATAAATTTGACTTTAACTTAGACTACGTAAAAGAAAATTAATGCATTGTAATAATAATGTATTTAATTCTTTGACCTGGTCAGGTGGATTTAAATGAGAGTTCCTTCTTTGATCCATTTTGACTCACATTCCCATGTTGTGTCAGCCTACAAGCAGGTTCACAAGTTTGTTTGTATCTAAAGAACACATTTTTATCTGCAATAGTCTTTAAAGAGGTGCAGTTGAACTTGTAATAAACGACACAATGAGAAAATATTAAATAAAAATAAAACTTCTTTCTCACCTTTGCATAAAAGAATAGTTACCACAGAGAAACAGGAGACAAACAGTTGGAGAGCCATTTCTAACCACACCTGATTTAATTTGACTTATTAAATTCGAATAACCACATGCCAAGCTCCACCCACTGTCATATGCTGTGGGAGTGTCGGGTCGGGTGTGGTCCAGGTTCCTGTTGTCCGTCCCCTGGGGTGGAGTTGGCCTGCTCATCACCTGCTTCCAATTTCCAGGGCTCCATCTAGAGGGTTTTTAAGCCAGCACTGCCTGCCACTCCTCGCCAGTTCGTCCTGCTACCACCCGTGGTAAACTTGGCCTCCTCTGTGCTCGGACTCTGTGTGCCTGGATCGTGGGTTAATGTGTTCTCCGTCTCCTGTATTCTCCAGATTCATCACCCGTCGTACTCACCAGCAGCGCTGGTTCTGTTTCCGTCCCGTTG
Source organism: Copadichromis virginalis (assembly GCF_057382275.1). Taxonomy (NCBI): domain Eukaryota; kingdom Metazoa; phylum Chordata; class Actinopteri; order Cichliformes; family Cichlidae; genus Copadichromis; species Copadichromis virginalis. The sequence goes on from NC_140620.1 coordinate 34,677,682, forward strand.
TACAGTCTGCCCAGAACCCTAGGACCACATCTTCTTCTCAGCCTGCCCTCCAGCCCATACTTCAACTTCCCTGGACACCTTGGAACCTGGACCAGCCTCCCCACACTCTCCACCATCCCTGGAACACTCCCACGGCAACCCCTTCCCCGCCTAATAGCCGGTGTTTTCAAGTAAGCACAAGACTCTCCTCTAGTACCACTCACCTCTGCCCTTTAATTGGTTCCCATTCAGTAAAACCCTTCTCCTGTGTTTGCAGAAGTTCCCGCCCGTGTTCTCCCTGTGTTCTACGTCCGTTTCTCCGCCCTCGGGCCTCCCTCAGCTCCTGCGAATGATTTCTGTTAGACCCAGTCTTGTTTAAGTTCCTTTTCCTTTCAATAAATTGTACATAGTACGAGCAATTGAGTCTGCTCTTGAGTCCACTGCATCCTTGTTTGTGACACCCACAGGCTGATGTGTGACCTTCCCATCACAAACAATATACCAAATCAAAGAACGTACCAGTCTTTGAGGACACTGACTTTTTAAATAAAAGCTCTCCATCAGGTAAAAAGCATCAGTAGAAAATTAAATTACTGTTTTTGATTACTGATTAACTAAATGACTCAAAAAGGAAAACTATGTGATTGGCTGTGCGTGGACATTGACAGTGGATATTGGAAATTGACACAGTGACATGCGGTGAATTTTCCCAGTACACACGCAAACACAGAGCTGAAAATAACAAGTGGTGGAAGCATTTTCAAACCATCCCCTTTAGAAAAGAAACAATAAAACACTATGAAAACACCTCAGCACGCGTAAAACTATTATTGGACTAATGTGCATAAAATATTAACAGCAAACATCAGCTGAATTAAAAAAGTTGAACATTGTGTAATATGGTTAACTGTCAGTATCTATAGGGTATTCAAATATAAGTGAAAAATGTAGGGGAAGTGTTGGCAGAACACAAAAACATACACCGTCTTTATATTTTTTTCTTGTTTGCAATTTGTCTCCCTGCAGCTATGTAAATATGTAAATACGCTAACAGAAAAGTGAGATGAGCCGTGTGGAAATAATAAAGGAGGATCCAATCGCAGGCAGTAGTGAAGGTGTGAAGGTGGTTTATTGAACACAAAAATAAGAATGGGCAAACGGCAAACGGAGAACTAAACTATACTGGGACAACTAAACTACTGAACCTGAACAAGAACACGAACCTGAACATGAAGGAAGACGGAAGATGGTATATGACGGTGACAGCAGGGAGAACACACGAAAGGAACATGGTAGATACACAGACGGACCAGCAACTACAAAGACAGAAGACACGACTTAAAAAAATGACACATGGAACTAGACCTATACTAAGCAGACACGACCGAAGAACAAATCCTTAAACAAGAACAAACAGACACAAAGAATTCTAATAACAATAATAATAATAGCACCCGAAAACACAACAATCATACAAAAATAAACCAAAACATCAGAACTCAAACTACTGGGTCGAACCGACCCAGAACCGTGACAAAATCACATTTTTAAACACATTCAATTTCCACCTATTACAAGGTTAATGTATAAGGGTTCATGGTTAATCACACAGTCATATCATGTGGTAAGTAAAATAATTAAAATTTACTTGCTCATTTGGAAATTAGGCCAACCCTGTCATGACTGGTGGGTGGTCCGAGCTGGATAGTGTAATGAAAAGTTCGATTCCCGCCCGGTATCCAATAAGGGTCCTGGCTTGACCCCCCCATGCTAAAAGCCGAACTCTGGAGCGGTGCGTCTACGTGTGCAGCTTGGACACAAGCATTTCACTACATGTTGTACACTGTATGACTGTGTATGTGTAACATATGTGTTAAATACTTTTGAATTTCACCCAAAACACATTTTTTTGGATTAAATATGTCATTTTGCATCTCAATCTCCTACCTGTGTGATCTGAGTCTGTGTGCGTTCGTGTGTGTGTGTGCGCTGCGTGGTGACGTAGGCGCGTGCATGTGTGCCCCGGTCACAGCTCCTTTCAGCATGGCCGGAGGTAAGTCACTGCCACGTTGCTCTCAGCTAATTAAAGTTTGTTCAGATCCCAAGCTGCCATGTGAATACAGCCGAACCGCCGCGTTTTTGTTTGTCATTAAGAGACTCATTCGGGATAAGTTTTGTGGAGGGCGGAGTTCGCTAATATACGCTTATAATGAGTTTTAGCCGAGAACGCAGCTGAAATGCTAGCATAAGTATAATGTTTGAACTATAAGTACCAGAATATTGGGTCCTGGTTATTGAATTGTATTTATCTGACTGTTTATTTGTTTTTGAATTATTTTGTTTATTGTTCTTATAAGTTGTTTTTGATGTTTTTTTAGTGACATATTATTTATTTTGTGCTTTTTGTTTTTGAGAGCTTAAGTTAATGTTTTAAAACAATTTGTTGTATTTTATTTATTATATTATTGTAGTGTTAATGAAGCTGCAGGCACAGCTCCTTTCAGCATGGCCGGAGGAGAGGTGTACTGGCAGTCGCGTGACACACACAGAACAGACACATATTTCTGTGTTGCAGATGTGCAGTAAAGAGCCAAAGACCCAGTACTGTCTCCTGCCTCTTACTTTCACGCCAGAACACAACGCATTGACGGGCGTAACACATGAACGGGTTACATATGTGACAATAAAGTTTGCTTGTTGCTGTTCAGTTTGAATTCTTGTTTATCATTAGTCTCTCCTTTTTTTTAATATATAGATTTGATTGTGATGTATTCTGTAGTATCAGTTCTTATTATACTTTGTTACTAGTTACCAGTTGTGTTTATAGAGTTTAATTAGCATTAACAGAGCTCCCCCCATCTCATCCTTCTGTCTTCCCCTCTGCTAAGTTCACTTATGTCCTGTCTGTCTCTTTTTCAGTGCGGTTGTTATTCATTCCCCGATTTACACGGGTAGACATTTGTTTCCTGTCTTTTGCATTTAATTTTACTTCTCCTTCTATCCCATTGTTGTTGTCTCCATGATTACTGTTTTTTGTATGAATAATGACGTCTTTCCCTCAGTCCTTGCCTTAGTATCCTGTTTATTTTCCTGTCTCGTCCTCTTTGCGTTCTTCAGGCTCTTTTGGGTAATTTCCATCTGTTCATACAGTTTGTTATTTTGCTTTTAGTAACTTGGCAACAGTCAAAAGCCTCTACATTTTCCACACAGTCTTTAATCCCTGCATATAGTGACAAATCGAGATATTCCTCAGAGGTGTATTTGTAAGCATATATCATGTACTTCATTATTTTTGCACCACTACTAGCAATAAAGTACCTTATAAAGTGGCTGATGTGTGTGTATAACTAAATATCAAATATGAGTTTTGCTGAATGCTTGTCTGGAAGTTTTTAACAGCTGCTTTTTAGTAAAAAACAAAACAAACAACAACCCTTAAGTTAACTCATTCACTGCCATTGACGTCTATAGCCGTCAATGGCAGTGAATGAGTCAATGGGTTTAACTCATTCACTGCCAATGGCTGGCAGTGAATGAGTTAAGCTAATAATGCTTAGAATTAATTCTTTTGTATTCCAGTTTATTTCACTCTCCCCCTGAACTGTCTTGCAAGTATACACCTCACTGGACTCATCATAACTGAGCATCGAGTTGTGTTAAACAAACACATCTCCTTGTTCTTAAAGAGTCCTTACCTTTAGCAACCATCATCCTTCAGTGCTGAGTTACGTCCTCTAACAGTTTGCATATTTTTTTCCTTTGTCTTTTACTCTCAACAGCAACATCCTGATTTAATTTCCCAATGCAAATCTCTGTGCTGTTCTGTGCAATGCAATTCTTAAGATTCTGCTACTTCTCAGTGTCAAGCTGACCCTACTGAATGGAAGACTTCATATTGTCTTACTCTGTCTCCATATAATCCTTCACATATAAAACCTGTTGCTGTACCAGTTTTGTTTTATGACACAATATTCTCACATATATAACTTGTTTATATAAATACCATTAACAAAAACATACAGACTGCTGTCATAGAAATACAGAGCTGTGTTTCATGGTGAAGGTGAATGTTTTACTCTGGAAATTACAATAAAGGAGATGAAAGAAGATGCCGCAGACGTGTGAACTTAGTTGTATAATGCAGTGAAGACGAGTCGGTGTCACAATGAGACTGGGCCATGTGAAATCACCATCATGTTTGACAGAGGGGAGCCGGGGGAAGGGGCCGGTATTCATATACAAGTTTCGACATGACTTGGAAGACCACGGAGTGTGTACTTCATAGAGCTCAGTGAAATTAAATATAAAAATAACCCATTTAAAATCCTGTCTCTCTTTTTTCCTGTAAGACAAAAAAATGCCCCCTTCCCTGCAACTGCTATAAAACCCCCCCGATGTAGTAGTATTTTCTTTTTATTTATTTTTTGCCAAGAATCAAGTATTTATTCTCAGTGTCTCGGTGATCTCTTATTTCTGCTGGTCACCTGTGCCTCAGTATTATTCCACAACTTAGACACTCACATTACTCACACTCTCATGAAACATACATATAGGGACTTGGGGGTGGGGACACTAAATGGCATCCAGGGGACGAAATGTTTATTCAGCCTCACCTCTGGTGCTGATGCCCACCTCTTAATTTTAAATCCATATAGACACTGAGGGTTTTCAGGAGGGGCCGTGCTGACACCTGCTGTTATCTGGGCTGTTGGCACCATGTTGGCACCTGGGAGTATAAAGTATGTATGGGGGAGTGTCAGTGTGTCTACTGCATTCATTTCTGTCTGCCAACAGACCCAGGGTCCAGTTCTGTCTGCTGAACTGTGCCCCCTGGGTCTGTTGGCTTCATGTCCTGGGGGGCAGGGCTTTGGCTTCCCACACTAGATGCATACATGGAGAAACCTTATGAATAAAAGCGTGCTCACACGGACAGGTATACAAACAGGTACACACAAACACGATCACTATCACTCACTATCTTGTATTATTAGTACCTAGTGCTATTCAGTAATGTTTATTATTTATTATTTACTGTTATTAATTCATATTTTGGTTGTTGCCTTGGTTTCTCTGCTGTGTTGTTTTCAGCAGTTGTTGAAGCTGATTTTCATTGTTTCTTCTCTCTCACACCATTATCCCCCATCAATAGCAAAACACACTTAGTTTAGTAGCATGGCACTCTTGTAGCAAAAAAGTGTTACATTTTGCTTCATGCTCTGAACGGTAGCACCACCTGGTGGCCAAATATAAAAACTCAAACTTTAAGGTGAGTAGTCCTAAATAAAATTAAATACTATTAAATGTGGGATCAAAAATGTCATTTTAAAGGTTTTTTATTTGGGCCTTTTTTGGCCTTTTGGTCATTTTAGGATAAAATGTGGCGGCTTCTCTGTAGCTTAGCCATTTGAAGCTAATTTCTGAAATTGAGACAAAAATTCTATTTAAAAAAAAAAAAAAAATTATCTGGTAAATATGAACTCTATTCATTCAGCACAGCCAAAATTCCATGAACATAAAAAATGGCATGACATGGAAATTTGTGCCACTCCGTAAGAGTGCCCTGCTGACCACCACTATAGCAGTCATAATTCCTACATTTAAAGTCCCTACGCTCACCTCCACATTCCCATCTTTCCTTTTTAACATACCTTCCCTCACTCACTTTATCTTTGGCCAACAGTAGAGGGTTTCCATCAGCACCCTTGTAGCTAACTGGAGGTGGTCTCTGTCAACCCTGGTCTTAACTGATCCAGTGTAAAAGTGTCCGTGATTATGATCCGCATATTTGATTTGTCCAAGATTTTACAGTGAGTGCTATTCTTAAAACTTCTCTGCCTTGTGGCCAGTGGCCATGGCGGGATTTTCTATGTGAAAAACAGTGATGAGTGAGATTGTACTTTTTGGTTAGGCTATTCTTTATGAACAGAGCTACTGAAGCTCTGAGATTACACACAGAAAGGCTAAGACAGACACAGTGAGTATTAGACAAAGGGCGACCAAGTAGAATGAATGGTTGCTCCATGGCCCTCCGCCGGGCAGCAGGAATGGACACAGGCCCCGGCCGGGTACAAGCCGCTCCCACCCGAGGAGTGGGGATGGGGATGAGGGATGAGCCAGGGATCAAACCACTAACCTTCCGATAAGTAGGTGACCAGGGGTCCGTTCTTCGTACCTCGCTAAGTAAGTTAGCTGGATTAGATTGTTGACGATTTCGCGTGATCTTGGATCGTTCGGTTCTCCGAAGCTCATCCGGGACTTGCTGTCATAGCAACAGATCCGTAAGCGTAAACCTGCTCGGGAGCAGGCTTACTTTATGTAAACAGGATTAGATCGCGGCCACTCAGGTATGTCCGCTTCATTTATACGAAAGCAACAGCGATATTTTAACCACTGTTTTACCATAAATAAATATTATCAATGTAACTAAAGATAATGCAGCACTTGATCCTTTTATTGATTTCATACAGATCATTTCCTAAAAAAAGGGAAATGTACTATTAATCATTCTATTTCATGTATTTGATTATTTCAGATGTAATTCATATTTTAGAGTTGTAATTGTAAATTACTTCGTGTAATCAAGATGAGAGACCACGGCCATAAAAGCGAAGGTGGATTTGGGAAGTCTGTCGCAGCCATGTCCTGTCCGTTTACGCGAGCAACCCATTGCGAAAGGTGCAAGATTGATAAGGAGAGTTTTCAGAATTCAGCGTATATTGCAGGATAGACAGGATCCTTTAGCTCAGCGCGACAGTGTGCTCATAGAGAGATATCGATTTTCCCGTGAGGGTATTATTTACTTAACCAACTTGTTGACGAGGGGGTGCAGGACCACCACCTGTCTTTTTTTGCTCTGCCCTTTTCTTGGTTGCTGTTATAAACAAACAGATTATTTCTGGGTCTCTTTTCAAGAGACTAAAAGCAATATAAGTGATAAATATTACCATTCTGTAGAATATTCTTATATTTCACTTTTACTTGTTCCCATGTTCTAGTGGGTCCTGTCGTGGCTCTAATGTGAAAGAGGATATAATGTAATATAATATAATAAATTTACCCTACCGCCTACTGGTGTTGGCCAGAGGGGCCGATGGCGTGATATGGCAGCCTGGCTTCTGTCAGTCTGTGATGATCCTGAAAGTGTGGTCTGACAGGAATATAGGCGCACATGTTCCTGTCCAGCCTGGGGGCAGTATGAAATATGCCCGTTGTCCACATAGCCAGGCCATTCCTTGCACCCAGTACTTGCCGTTAGAAGGTCCACTCGTGTTCACAGGGGCGCCCTCTCTGTGGCCTGCAGTTTGGACACAGTTTGTGGTGTTTCCAAGGGGTCTGTTACCTTTCTCTTGTTTGTAGCACATGGAGTGGTTCTTCCCTGGGAGTTGGTCCAGAAACACTGGGAAGTGGATGGATGTATTCCAGTTTGTCACATTGAAATCGATCCAGAAGAGTTGATCACATGTTCCATTACTAAGTCCAACAGCATGTGGGATTGTGTCGTTGGGGATGATTCGGCTGTGTTGGAATCCAATGCCAGCGAAGCTGGCTGCACACTTTGCTTGAGTGTTGTTCATATATTCACCATATAGTGTGGGGTGTGTCGATGTGCTGGGCATATGAGAACAGACATAACAGTCTGTATTTGCCAATTCCGCCTTGGTCCTGTCGTGGATATAACGGTACCAGGCATTGTTCACCCAAGGGTGGATGTGGTCTTGCGTCATGTCTATTAGGTGGGAGTTGTCGTGCGTCCATCTTTTCTGTCTGCCTCGTGGTTCAGCTGTTGTTGGCATCAGCTGGGGTCCTGTAAGGGTGAGCGTCGTAGTCAAGGTAACCAAGAGGGTCCACCTTCCCATGGTTGCACACAGGTCCGTCACACCGTGTCTGTCAAGTGTTCTCTATCTGTGAGGTGCCCACACTTGAAAAAGACCAGACTTTGAATTTCACTCAAATTTATTTTGACCAGCTAATTAGATAGCTGATAGGTAGGTAGATGGATAGATAGGTAGGTAGCAGCAGGTGAAAAACCTTTCAACACAAAAATAAAGAACATTTCATTAACCAGTAACCATTCAGATAAATTACATGCATTACACAGAAGACAGATGAAATAACAAAATATACACTTCAGTAAAGCCATTTACCATGTGGTTAACTGTGTTAATTTAACTGTGGTTCTTAAATACACACATATATACACAAACATACATACACACATATGCAAAATGTGTCTTCTTTGCATTTTACACTTTTTTATAAACAATTATATTTTAAAGTATACATTTTAGAGTTCGCAAACATTTTAATAGAGACTTTAACCAAGGATTTTCTTTTACAAAGAATTATTTTCCTTAAATCAAAACCAAACATTTATTCACTAATTTTACGATCCACCCAAGGATTTGGGGGGGGGGGGGTAACTATTTTTAATATTAATTAACATAAATATGTGGGAACACTAACTGCACAAACAATTTATTCAAACTTAAACATTCATTTTTGTCAATATAATTTTTTTAAACTTAAATGCAGCAACTATTTCCCTAAGCGTAAAACATTTGCACAACTGAGCTTCCATAGTTCCAAATATATATGCAGCAAATGTGAGCTCAAGAGCTTACCGATAGCCCGTCTTCCTCAAAGTCTTCCTCACATTGGAAAAGTGGATCGTACTTTGTTTGCTGTCCTCTCAGTATGTCTCACACAGGTCAAATGACTGCTGCATGCATTTTAAGGTCTACTAGGCACGCCCACCCTTGATTGCTCTAATGTGGCTCACCTGGCAGGGCGGCGCACACCAGGCCGCGCTTAGTTGTTGATTGCACACAAGGTCTAATCAGCAGCCATGCGCAAGCAGCAGCACTGAACAGGTAGTGGGTAGGAGGAGGAAGAGAGGAATAACAGCCACACCTACTAGGTCAGCGCGACAGTGTCACTTTGCCGCCCTAGAGTTGATCAGCGGCTGGAGGTTGAAGTGCGAGCAATTCCCTACGGGCGCCCAGTCAGCACTTCCCCCTCACCACTGAAGCAACCTAGTGAGGGTGAGACTTTCCCTTACTAGTTGATTTCTGTGAAGGAAGTGGAATCCTCTGGGACCTCAATTTTTTTGCAGTGGCTCTGATGTATCCAGGAGGGTCTCTCTGCTATTTTGCAGGCAGTTGGAGTGGTCAGAAGCACTTGGTATGGACCCTCCCACCATGGCAAGCTCCAATTTTCCTTTGGAGTACTCGGACAAGGATCCAATCACCTGGCTTCAATCTGCAAGAAATAGGTGAAAAAGAGTCTTGCGGCAGTGTATTGTTCAAAACGACTTCTCTGTTTGTCAACAATTGAGTCATCCAATCTGCCAGGGTGGTTTCACGGATTGATTTATCTAGTGGCTCGCTAATAACTGGCAATGGAAAAGGCCGCCCATGTATAATTTCAAATGGGGACAGTTTGTTATTTCCTTGTGTTGTTCTCATCCACATTCTGGCCAAGGGCTGCCAGTTTCTTCCATTGTTTTCCTGAGCCTTTGTTTTATAGTGCCATTTGTTCTCTCCACTAATCCTGCACTCTGTGGATGGTAGGCACAACGGTGTTTTAAACTGAAACCTAGTGCTTCAGATACTTTGCTGATCACATCATTTACAAAATGGGTTCCATTATCTGATCTCATCAGAGTAGGAATTCCATATGTTGGAATGAAATGGTTGCATAGACGCTTTGCAACTGAGATTGCGTCTGCTTTTTTCACTGGATAGATTTCCAGCCATTTTGAGAAAACATCTATAATTACTAGAGCGTATTTTTGAGCCCTGACACTCATTCAATTCAATGAAGTCCATGTGAATTGTATGAAATGGGTGAGGTGGTGTAGGAAACTGTCCTCTTTTTGGCCTTAAGTTACCTTGGGTATTGTGTTTTTGGCAGGTCATACATGTTCTCACATATTCTTTTGCTGAAGTTTCAAAATTAATAGTGTAAAATTGTCGGTTTATTATAAAGATCATTCCTCCCGTTTAAACATGGGCTAAGCCATGGCTCACTAGAGCGGCTGTTTTGTGCAATGATTTGGGAAGAATGGGTTTTCCTGCTACTTTCATTATGTCATCAGCGTCTAGTGCTGCTCCGTGTTTTAGCCATTGTTTTTGTTCTTTGGGTGGTGCTGCTTTTTGTTCGTCCTGCAGTACAGATAGTGGAATGGTGTGATTTTCATGAGTTGTTAACAAGACTGTGGTTGCTATAGCTGCTGTTTTTGCAGCTTTGTCAGCAAAATTGTTTCCCTTTGTAATTTCAGAGTCATCCTTCTGGTGTGCTTAACATTTGCAAATTGCTAAATGTCACATCACATAAGGAGTTTCCTCCCATGTAAACAGATGTGTGCCATGATAAAACCTTCCTCCACACACTAGAAATAAGAAACTAATTTCAACCCTCTGTTACATCTTATTCACTTATTTTATAATCCAGTCATTTTTCAAATCTAGTATCAATCAACGAATTTGCATATCAGCTTATAATGCGCTAAGCTGACAGGTCAACAGAAATGCACGTTCAAAATATTATCACAAAAGAGAATTTCCTCCATACAGTAAATTACTTGTGTTGCATCAGTCAAACAGAAAGCATCTCACAATTTATTGTTACCAACTAAATGTATTGTCTGATTATTGCTTGGTCATACCAGACTCTCTCTGTGTCTTTATTTTTTCTTCTCTGTTTTCACAAACATTTCACCTATTGTCCTGCAAGCTGGAGAGTTAAATGTCAGCAGTGGATAAATTCAGCATTTGATAACCAAACTCCAATGAGAGATACAGGCGCATGTATAGTGTGTGCTATAGTGTAAGCTGTTCTTCATTGCATGTATGTGTGTTAGTACGTGTGCATGCAGGGCCTCTGGGCCTCTCTCACCCAAAAGGGCATTTTCTTAACAGCTGCCTTTCTCTCACGTGTGTTAAGAAAGGTAAATGTGCTTGAGATTATTATGCTGTTATATATTACATTATACCTGTAATCAAAAGGAGTGAATCATGATACTGCTGTAGGCCACATCATACTTCTTGTGTAATCAGTATGTAGTTTTAGTTTGCATCATACTTCTGAGTTAAAAGAATGTGAAAATCATTAGATTTATTAGATAGGTTTGTATTATCCTATACTGCTGATTTACTGTGAGTGAGTTCCACTGTTTCATGACATTTCATACTGCTGAGTTATGAAGAGAATATTATGTTCAGAGAGTCAGGGCCTCTCTCTTTTTTTTTTTTTTTTTGTTTTTTTCATTGTAGAGACAACAGAGCACATTGCACGGGAGCAGAAAAACAGGGAGCCAAGGTCATAACTCAGGCTCACTGACAGAAAGAATGTGAATGCTTAGTTTTGTGGCTGTGGCGCATTTTGTATAGCTTCTGTTCCTTTGTTTAGTAGCTTTTTGCCTTCACCTGAGAGGGTGTGCCCTAAGTATGTGACTTCATAATTAGAGTTTATTTAAAGATACCTTGTGGCCTTAACTCAGCCAAGTGACGTAACACAGCCATAGTATTTTGCTTACACCCTTCCTCTGTGTGGCCAGTCACTAAAATGTCATCTACGTAGAGTAGAAAACTGTCTCTGCTGCTGGCAAGAGGCAGGACATCATTGATTTCTTTAAAGCTTCAGCATAGAGAGTGGGGATTTGCTACTACTGGTAGCATCATTTCAGTGATTTCATTTATTGCTCGCAGATCATGCACTAGTCGGTATTTAGCAGTATTAGCTTTCTTCACCACTTAAACAAAACATCACTCTTTGTTTTATTATTATTATTATTTTAAATTCTCCTTTCTCAAAAACAGAAAATGAAATCGTAGTTGTTCTTGGCTGAGAAATACAAAACCTCGTTCTTTCTTTTTTTCCCTTCAAGACAAGAAACTAAGTTTTAACTTTTCTGCCTTATCACCTAAAGCAAAGCAGACAACCCAGCTCTCAGCTGGCTCTGAACTTATCATCATCAAGGTCGCATGATGAGAGCTACTTCAGAAGTCACAGTACTCCTCACTCAAGCAACACGTCAAAAAACAAAAAAACAAAACTCAGCACACTACACAGAGAACAACAGCCAAGACACAACTGAAGATGCTGTTCTTCTTTGTTCTCCTTAAATTTTAGCATAAACTTCATCTGCATTAGTAAATCATATGCCGAATAATTATGTGTCACTGTGATCTACAAGTATGGTCAGAAATTTATTTATTTTTCAAAACAACAAAACAAAACAAGTCGCTGATAGCATGAATGCTTTACACACATGTGTCAGGATGCTGCCAAAGGCAAATCAGAAGTGTGAGGGGAAAAAAACTGAGCTCACAGACAGCTGCATGTTTGAACCCTCATGCAGCTCCTGCTGTAAAAAAAAACAACAACCCATAGTACTTGCTCATCAGCTTACAGTGACCACATATTTAATTCAGCTTCTCAATTTTGTAGCTTTAGCTGTTGTATACAGGGTATAGCTTATTAGTTGTTAGTATAGGTGTGCTCTATATTTCAGCAATGTCTCATCTAGGATGACAGGTTTTCAAGCAGGTCAAGTGCCTCTTATGCACTTAATTAGTTTAGATATTTTCTTTATTTTCTTCATCTCATATATCATTGTACTGAATTTGAGCAAACCTTGAGCTTGATGCAGACTACTTCTAACAATTATCCACCTCACATCATAACTGACTAAGGTGCCTCTTCATATTAATATTATGTCATCATTAATGTTACATATAGTATATTACAATATTTTATTTATATTTTATTTTGTATCCACCAAGGGCTGCGGGTGATCTGCAGTTTCACCCCCTCCCAAGGTGGAGACATTTTCCTTTTCACACACTTTCCTTGGCTGAACAATGACACAACCTTAATATACCTTATGCATCTCTCTATTTCATTTAATATGTGTTTGTGTGAATCATGTATTTTCTTTCATTCTATGCATTCTGGGCATGGTCTTCATCCCAACTATGTGTCATTGTTAATACCAGTTTACAGGTTGTTATCCTTGCTATTATTAGCTTGAATACATTACAGTTAAGTTCTAATTCAATTTAGCCTTTTGTTTATTTTACTTTATTCCTCTTGTATTTATATGTATTCAGTCAGGTCTGTTTCCAGCCCTTGTTAAACTTCTACTTTGATCTCAAATTTTTTACTTAGTGAGGGATTATTATGTTCTTCCTATATATTGACCAAGATGGCGGCGCGTGAACAACGCGAGGCTCAGTGTCTCTCCAGAATCTGCTATTTAGTGGGTTTTTTTATCTACTTTTAACCGGATTATTCATCCAGAATTGCTGTGCGTTGCTGATTTATGCACTGAAGCTGGCACATTCCCTGAGCTTTTCCAGCAAGATGGTGCACCACCACATTATGGGTGCCAGGTCCGAGCATTCCTAGATGAAAAGTTTCCTGGAAAGTGGATTGGTCGTCGTGGCCCAGTTGAATGGCCCCCAAGGTCTCCCGATCTGACCCCCTTAGACTTTTATCTTTGGGGTCATCTGAAGGCAATTGTCTATGGTTTGAAGATACGAGATGTGCAGCACCTGAAACTACGGATACTGGATGCCTGTGCTGGCATTTCTCCTGCGGTGTTGCTATCAGTGTGCGAAGAGTGGGAGAAGAGGGTTGCATTGACAATCCAACATGTGTCCAACAAGTACATTGAACACATGTTATAAGTGGTTAGAAACTTGTAAATAACTCATGAAAGAATAAAGTTACGTTGAAACCAAGCACACCATTGTTTTTCTTGTGACATTACCAATAAGTTTGATGTGTCACATGGCCCTCTTCCTATTGGAAAAACAAAAGTTGTATCCAAGATGGCCGACTTCTAAATGGCCACCATGGTCACCACCCATCTTGAGGAGTTTGCCCCCTCACATATACTAATGTGCCACAAACAGGACTTTAATATCACCAACCATTCCCATGTTATTACGGTGTATCCATATAAATGGCCCACCCTGTAGTTTAAACTTAATTTCTAACTTTGGGAGAGATAAAGAAAAAATCTCTGAGGACAAGAAAGGTTGGGTATGGTATATTTCCATATGGTTTGTGTTCCATTATGCAAACCACATGGAAATATAATTTCCTTCCTTTAAGGTCACTTTCCTTTATCTCAATTCAAAGCAGATGCTAAGTTTCAGATTTGAAAGTAATATTTTTCTGCTGGCACCAACAGAACTCGTCTTCTTTGGAAATGCATCACAGAAATAAGTCATCAAACGCATTAAAGTAAAGTTTGGAGTCAAAGAGATTATGTGTCATGTACTGTGTGCGGGAGGCAGAAATAGTGGACCCAAAGTGCAGACTCCAGGAGACGAAAAAGTGCACTCAAACAGCTTTATTGCTGGATACCAAAATAATTAAATTGAAAATATAAATAAACTATGCAGGCAGGCTGACAGACAGAACACACAGTGTAGAATGAGGGATGGAGCAACAACGAGCAGGGGAAGACGCAGACACTAGATACAAAAGGTGAACAGGACCAAGAGGAAAAAGCTGGGAGATATGCCTGACACTGATTACACAAACGAGATGGGGAGCCTTCAAAACTGAAGGCACTGACATAAGACACAGACTTTCAAAGTAAAACAGGAAACTCAACACAAATGCAGAGACACAGGCTTTACACTGAGACCTGACGGAACTGGAACAGAGGGTGTACAGAACCAAACCCTAACAATTAGCAAATCTTAACAGAATACATAACCAAAATAAACAAGAACATAAGTCAATATTAATAAACACAAAACAGTGAATGATCAGACTCAGGACCATGGCATTATGTTTGTTTTACAACTAAATGTAACACAACAGAAAGCAAGCAAACACAGATATCATGTGAAAAGTAAAGATTAAATCAATCACATCACTTTTACAGGCTGTAAGCTGCCTTCATCCAGCTATTGAAACAAACAGTGTGAACTATGGAGTACACGTCTCTGTCACGTTTTTGATATCTTTCTTTTCTGGAAGTTTCCACCAGCTCACTTTTAGGTCACCATTCGTACCTCCCAGCTCATTTTTGACCTGCACAACAGAAAAAAGAAAATTTAATGATTACACCACAAATTATAGACTGTTATTGTTACATTTTAAATGAAATTTGACATGAAAGAGACTCAAGACGCTAATGCTAATAAAGCAATTTTTTGGAATTTCTCATTATCCAAGACTTTTTTTTAAAACAGCTCGAAGGTTTTGTTATTAAAATATAAGTATAGTCGTTTCACTAAGATTTTGGGATCACACAAATTACCAAATTCATGATGGACTCCATCACAGCCGGGTCTTTCATGTCCACAGAAGAGTTGACAGCAGCCAGATTCACTTTCACCAAGAACTTCCTCCATGGAGCTGGTAAGATTATTAATTTATTAATTAGTAATGCAACCCTTTCATTTCTCTGGACTGCCATAGGAGTATACTAGCTTTTGATAAGCTCAAACACAAAGCATTCACCTTCTGTTCATATTTGTTTTAACTCATTTGCGCTTTACATTTGAACACTGGTTTCAGTAGTTGTAAAAATAAGTTTTATTTGCTGTATTTGAAATCTTGTGAATGACCAAAAATATATATCTTACCTGAACAGATGACACCAGCGTCCTCAGAATGTTTACAGTTGTGTGCTCCAAATCCACTGAACTGACACCCAGTTAGAAAGTTTTCATTTCCTGAACAGGTCACTTCATCAAGCCAAATCTGTCCGGTTCCTTGACCAAAATAAGCAAACTGGGGAGCCTGTAATGCCGGTCCACATTTTAACTCTCTGCAAACCACCTCAGCATCATTTAAGTCCCAGCCATCATCACAGACTGTTCCCCAGATGTTATTGTGATAAACTTCAACTCTGCCAGAGCATTGAGTTGATTCAGGCCCAGCTAATCTGATGGGTGAACCTGAAAATGCAGAAAAGGAGTTAAGAACAAAAAAAATATTGTAATGGCAATTAATAGTTAAAATGGAGAAGTTTTCCATAATTAAAATACAGTTTGTAGTTCTATATTTACATTAAATCCTTTTGTTTAAAGTTATTGTATTTCATATTAAATAAAATATTTTAAGAAAGCCTATTAAATTTAACATTCAGATGCTCAAACACTGTTAATCTTTGATCTCTTTATTTGCATGATATTGCTGTAAGCATCACTGTACTGCCACTATAAGACATTTCACTTTGTATACATATGAGGCTTCATATAAATTGTCACTAAACTACAGAGAAATATTTGTTATTTTACACTGTGGTTGAATAGCAAATTATAACACACTTAATTCCTGTTGTCAACATTTAATTCTGTTAACAGAAAGCAATGTCAATACTCTTGATAACAAAACTTGAAATTTGTGTTCTAGTCCTGGGTTTTATGTTTGTGTTCTAGTTTGTCTCATTTTGTCTTATATGATTGGGTTTTCTTAGTTTTAGGTAAGCCTATTCCTGGGAGCAGGACCCTCAAGCTCCCAGGCCTCTGGTAGAGGACCCGAGCTTGAAGAATTGACCGCCCACAGGGGCGAGTGGGGAATTTTTATATATATATATATATATATATATGGTAGAGGACCCGAGCTTGAAGGATTGACCGCCAGCAGGGGCGAGTGGGGAATTTATATATATATATATATATATATATATATATAGGCCTGGGAGCTTGAGGGTCCTGCGCAGTATCTTAGCTGTTCCCAGGACTGCGCTCTTCTGGACAGAGATCTCAGATGTTGTTCCCGGGATCTGCTGGAGCCACTCGCCTAGTTTGGGAGTCACCACACCTAGTGCTCTGATTACCACTGGGACAACCGTTACTTTCACCCTCCAAATTTTCTCGAGCTCTTCTCTGAGCCCTTGTTATTTCTGGAGCTGCTCGTGTTCCTTCTTTCTGATGTTGTTGTCATTGGGAACCGCTACATCTATCACTATGCCCGTCTTCTGTTTTCTACCACCACTATGTCCAGTTGGTTAGCCGCCACCATTTTGTCCGTCTGTATCTGGAAGTCCCACAGGATCTTAGCTCGCTCATTCTCCACCACCCTACCACGTCTCCCACGTCTCCCATTTTGACCTCAGGACTTCCAGTCCATACTCGGCACAGATGTTCCTGTACACTGTGCCGGCCACTTGGTTATGGCGTTCCATGTATGCCCTGCCTGCTGGCATCTTACACCCTGCTGATATGTGCTGGATTGTCTCAGGGGCATCTTTACACAGCCTGCACCTGGGCTCTTGCCTGATGTGATAGACTCTCTATGGATCTTGTGCTCAGAGCATGTTCAGAGGTGCGGTGACACCCAAACTAGGCAAGTGACTCCAGCAGATCCCGTTAACAACATCGGAGATCTCTGTCCAGAAAAGCGCAGTCCTAGGAACAGCTAAGATACAGGACCCTCAAGCTCCCAGGCCTCTGGTAGAGTACCCGAGCTTGAAGGATAGACCGCCCGTTACGGTATTTGTTACTATACCACACTTGTCTTGTTTTCCCTATGTAGTTTCAGTTGTTTACCATGGTGTTTGTCATTTCCCTAATTACCATAACTCTATGTGCATTTAAACCCTTAGTTTGAATAAGGTCTTTGTCACATATAGCACGTATTTGGATGTATTTTTTCTACCACCCATTGGACTTCTGTTACACCAACATGGTAGGTTTGTATTTTGTGCATTAACTCCACTCCATCTCATGAGTCTCCAATTGGGTCTAGATACCTACACATGACCGAATGACGCAATCAGTGCCACGACAATAACTTGGTCTTAAACACCAAAAAGACCAAGGAGATCATTGTAGATTTCCGGAAGAAGGGTCATAACAACCATCTGCCTCTCTTCATTGGCAGTGAGGCGGTGGAGAGGGTGAGCAGTTTTAAATTCTTGGGGGTAACTGTGACCGAGGACCTGTCCTGGGGCAACCATATCACCTCAGTTGCACGGAAGGCCCAACAGCGCCTCTACTACCTGAGGAGACTGCGGAGCGCACACATTCCCAGATCTCTGATGTTGAACTTCTACAACTGTGCCATCAGCAGCGTTCTGATGTATGGATTTCTAGTGTGGTTCCCCAGCTGCACCAAGGCCAATCAGCAAGCACTCCAGCGGGTGGTGAAAGAAGCTGGCAGAATTATTGGAACAAGTCTGCCAGAGATCAGTAATATCTTCCCCACTCGCTGTCTGAGGAGGGTGCACAGTATCCTGCGGGACCAACATCACCCTGCGCGCCACCTTTTCCATCTGCTGCCCTCAGGGAGAAGGTACAGGTTTATACAGGCCAGAACATCCAGACTGGCCAACAGCCTGTATCCACAGGCTGTGAGGCTCCTGAACTCTCTGCCCCCCTCTCACGGACAATAACCATATCCAACTTCTTAATAGCAATGAACTGGTCTGCATTGGTGCATCATATCTTTATTCTCTTTCCCCCTCCTGCCCCCCCCCCCCCCTCTTTCTTAAATAGATAACTATCATATCTGACATCATATCTCATGTCATGTTTCTCAGGTCTTTGTCTGAATTTCTTATGAACATTACTTGTCATGTTCTTATGTTGTTGCTAAGGATTGGCTTATTGTACTGGAGTCACACTGGGTTAAATATTTACACTTGGGTTTTAAGGGGTATTTATTATTTTCTTCATTATTTTATTTACGGTTTGTATGGAAGCCCCAAACGCAATTTCATTGTTCTCTGACAATGACAATAAATACTTAAAGTTCAATGTACTCAGCTACACTGTTATCCAGCATTGCTTGTGGATGAGGAGCTGAGTGAGGATCTCTTAAGTTCTCTTCCAGGATTCATAATTCTAAGAACATAAATATTTTATCAGTCTCTCTGCCATGAGGGCAATTATCTGTAATAAACCTCAGCTACTTCTGTTCCCAACAATCCTGGACATTCTTTATTTAATAACAACATGAAGACACAGCTAACAGACTGAAACCTGAGCATCCTCTTTTTTTTGGCCTTTATTATCATCACCTGGACAGCCCTCTGAAAGATGAAGCAAGGCTCCTCTGATGGACTCACAACTGCAAGCCAGGCGTTGCAATCATCTTTGACCAGCTGCCTTACTTCTAGAGCCAGTAGACTTTGCTTGTCCTGTTGAGCACTCCCAGTCAGATGGGATTGCATGCCCTGTGCTGAAGTCCTAAACTCCCTGAGCCTGAGGGTCCTGAGCTGCCTGAAGGTATCTATAACTCTATCGTTGTGTTAGTGTCACATGGTCAGGGAAACAGAACACGGAGCACCAGAAGGTCCCAAAACAAAACATGGGTCCAAAACTAAAAAAAAAAAATACTGGAGCCCAAGAAAACAGTCCCAAAACCAGTTCAGGGGACCAGCCCAGAGGCCAACAGCACAAGAGTTCAAAACATGCATGCAAAAAGATCTTTTGTTAAAAGGGTTGGCGTAATAAGCAAATGCTTCAGCCAATACCTTTTGATTAGCCTTGTCTCATGCTTTCTTGCTTTGTGGTAGATCTTTGTTCTGTCTTCACTGAGATATTTGAATGCTAATCAATAAAATAAAAATAAAAAAAAACCCAAAAAAACCAAAAAATACAGTTCAGTTCAGGAGGCTGACTGTGTGAAAAGCAGCGATAGTGACACCATTAAAGGAAATCCGGAGGCCGACAATGCAGAAGGCAGTGGCAGCGACAGAGCAGTCCGGAGGCTGGCCACGCGGCAGGTAGTGGTGACAGAGGTGACCTCGTTCAGGGGGCCGCCCTCGACAGCGATAATGTCCAGCTAGAGGCCTGGAAAGTGGCCGGCAAAGGCGAGGTCGTCCAGGCCGAGTCGCATTTGATGGCAAGACAGAGGCTGGACCAGGCGAGGATGGTGCTGGACCAGGTGAGGATGTGGAAGCCATAGGTGATGGAGCTGCAGGCGACGGCATGGAAATCGTAGATGATGGAATTGCAGGCAACGGCGTGGAAGCCGTAGATGATGGAGCTGCAGGCGGCGGTGATGGCTGGATGGGCCCCTTGGACCTTCCAGCGAAGACAGACACAGGACCAGCAGGCGCCGAGACTCCTAGCAGAGACGGATCAGAACCAGCAGGTTCGGGACCTCTGGCAGACACAAAGGTAACTGGAGCTGCACAGGGTCCTGGCTCAGCCCAGGAAGCACTGACATGGTGCAGTTCCTAGGGGCCTGCTTAACCTTCAGGGGGCCAGAATCAGCTGGGGACTGAGACCTAGCCTCTGGGGAGACCCTGGAGTGAATAACTGCACCTAAAGCAGCTAAGTTATGAGAAACACCCTGGTTGGGAATTAGATTTTCTCCCTGCATAGAGATGATGGATGGCTGAGTGGCTCACAGAACCGAAGACTGAGCTACAGGTAGCGGGGACACTGGAGTCTGAGCTACAGGTATCGGGGACAATGGAGACTGAGCTAGTGGCTGCTGAGCAGGTGACACTGGAGACTGAGCTAGTGGCTGCTGAGCAGGTGACACTGGAGACTGAGCTAGTGGCTGCTGAGCAGGTGACACTGGAGACTGAGCTGACGGTTGCTGGGCCGCTAATTGAGCGGACTCGGTGGAACTTTTAAATGACTCGGGCAATGCTGGCTTTTCAGTCTCTAGGGAACGCAGCCTCTGGGAGGCCCTGAATTCCTGCAACATTACCACTTAATGTCTTTGAATGAGTGTCAGTAGTCCAAGAAATGACACATTCAGGTGCACACTGAACAGTCTCTTGAGGTGGCAGCTTGGAAAATAAAACAGTCTTAGTATCATTAGAGCTGGGGTTGTTTGGTGAAAGCCACAGCTTTAGCAGACTCTGGGATAGCTGATACGGGATTAACAGGGTCAGAGAGAGTTAATCCAGGCTCAGAAGAAGCAGAAGAAACACAGCCCTTTGTTTTCCCAGAAGTCTTAAAAATACCAACCTGGGAGAGGTTAGTTACTACGAAGGCAGGTAAGCTACGCGTATTAGGTCTCATCAACACACCCCGAACAACCCCAGAAGAAAAAGTCCTGAAGTTCAAACCAGTAATATTGTCCTTTTTACTCACCACAGTCGGCTGCTCTGATATCCCGAGGTCCGACTGTGGTGAGGGGCGTTGACGGCGTGAGTGTCATTTCCCTTTCAAAGGCTCAGCCGACGGGCCGGGCAGAACAACCTCCGTCGGGCCAGGCAGCGAAGCATTAGTTGCTGGGTGGGTGGTAGCAGCCAGGGGGTGAAGGCGAAGCTCATTCAGAATGAAATTCTGTGCGAGCAGGTGAAGTGAGCTGAAACCAATCGCTGTAGCTGGTTAGCCACAGCTTGCCGAAGTTCTTTCCCCTCATGTTCCAGCCACAAATTAATCAATTTGTCCACAGAGTACACAATATCCTCACAGAGCTCCTTGAGCGAGTCAAATGCTGCTGGGTCCATTGATGGCTGGTTCGTACTGTCACGGCCAGCGGGGCAAGCCGTTTGTAAATTATTAAAGGACCCAAAATGCAAGCACTTCTTCTGATGAGAGTGAGCTTTATTGAAGTGGATGGCAAACAACGAAAAAAGGGCGAGGCTGGCGAGAACAGAACTGACAAACCTAAACTAGCAAAACTAACTTGAAACCAGAACAGAGATGCAGGGAGATAACGCAGACTAGAGAACAAAACACCATATAACGCAGACGAACCAGCAACTGCAGTCAGAGGCAGACAAAAGGCTTAAATACACAGAAGGATAACGAAGGAATGAGACACAGAAGGAGGGCACAGCTGGGAGTAATTAGACAGTAATTAGACAGGACGGGACAGGGGAAACGAAACGAAAACACGCTGAACACACTGACATCAGACACGGACCTTCAAAGTAAAACACAAAACACACACACGCAAAGACACAGACTCAGAGACGCGGGCTTAACACAGAGACCTGACGACACTAGAAGGGATATACAGGCAGGGATGACACAAAACAGAAGGAGCACTGAATAAACACTGGGAAACCAAAACACAAATAGTCATAAATCATAATAAAATCCAAAGTAAAAGTACAAAAACCAAAAACACAGGACCGTGACAGTTAGCCTCTGGTCAAAGCTCTTGTGGTGCCTTTTCACCTCCATGTTTTTCATTTGGCTTTTAGGTCCCACCATCCTGATCTCCTCCACACGACCTGAAGCTGGATTTGCATGCCCTGCCAGTGTTTTAACTCATTTGCCTTTGAAGACTATGACGACTATACAAATAATTGTGAAAACAAGAAATTATTTTTTACAGTATTTGGCATTCTGTGGATATATCTCACCTAAACAGATGACACCAGTGTTGTGATAGTGCCCATAGTTGTTTGAACAGTATTACTTAAAATAGGATTAGGGTTAGTATCTAAACGTTTTCTCACCTGAACAAATGACACCAGCATCCTCACCATGTATACAGTTGTGTGATCCAAATGCACTGTGCTGACACTGAGTTAGAGAACTTTCACTTCCTGAACAGACCACGTCATCAAGCCAAATTTGTCCAGTTCCTTGACCAAAGTAAGCTGATCGAGGAGCTTGTAGTGCCGACCCACAGTTTAATTCTCTGCAAACCACCTCAGCATCATTTAAGTCCCAGCCATCATCACAGACTGTTCCCCAGATGTTATTGTGATAAACTTCAACTCTTCCAGAGCACCGAGTTGATCCAGACCCACCTAATCGGATGGGCACACCTGAAAACTCCCCCCAAAAAACAGAAAAGATAGGAACATAAAGGACTTGTAATGTTCATCTATAGTTGTATGTAAATATAAAGTACAAACTGACTGATCAGATGTGATTTTGCATAAAATCATGTGTATTTACGAGATATAAACCTTGAAAATTTTACACATATTGTGTGTCCTCCTGGTCTCAGGTTACCTTATCTGTTTTAACTCAATTGCCTTTTATATATTTCTAGTATTTGGCATGCCTTGGATGAGAAAAATATATCTTAACAGAACAGATGACGCCAGCATTATTATTGTGCCCACAGTTATGTGTGACACAACTCATGTATGTCACACAAGAGGATAATGACCTAAAAACGTTTTCTCACCTGAACAAATGACACCAGCATCCTCGTGATGTCCACAGTTGTGTGATCCAAATGCACTGTGCTGACACTGAGTTAGAGAGCTTTCACTTCCTGAACAGACCACGTCATCAAGCCAAATTTGTCCAGTTCCTTGACCAAAGTAAGCCATCCGAGGAGCTTGTAGTGCCGACCCACAGTTTATCTGTCTGCAAACCACCTCAGCATCATTTAAGTCCCAGCCATCATCACAGACTGTTCCCCAGATGTTATTGTGATAAACTTCAACTCTTCCAGAGCATCGAGTCGATCCAGACCCAGCCAATAAAATGGGCACACCTGCAAACAAAAAACAGAAAAGATATGTTGTGAATATAAGATTCAGAAGTTGTAATATTGTAAATTGTAACTGTAAATTTTAAAGTGGTAGGATGGCTCCGTTAACAGTGAAGTTTAAAAAAGAAAAGGTTAACAGATGGAAATTAAACTAATTCCAAAGTCAATAGAAACTGCTTAAATTTCCTAGTATTAGTTAGCTTTCGCCAGTTCTAAAAGAAAACAATGTGTTTGTGTTGTGCAGGCAGACCCTATACAGATCAGAGCTTTGGCTCAGGCTTAGTTGTCCCAATCCCATCTCCCAATACCCACACTCCTGACACTGAACCAGCACCTCTGTTAGTTGAAGAACAAAGTTCATTCTTTTATGTCAAGCAATGTGTCTAATTGCAGGGAGGCCCCTTGGGATTTTTTTCCTACAGACTTTTTATTTATTTTGCAATAAAATGCATTTGTCACACAACAGGCAGGTCGGCCAGTGAGGAATGTCAGTCCATGACAGCATTATAAAATTAAATAAAATCTGAGTTCCACTTAGGTCTCATGACATAGATACTTTTCAATTGGCTACACTTTATTCGGTAACTGAGTTAAGTTATATTTGCCAGTACCTTAATAATTTAAATAAAACAATTTTGATCAG
Source organism: Copadichromis virginalis (assembly GCF_057382275.1). Classification (NCBI taxonomy): domain Eukaryota; kingdom Metazoa; phylum Chordata; class Actinopteri; order Cichliformes; family Cichlidae; genus Copadichromis; species Copadichromis virginalis. The sequence continues at coordinate 34,701,650 of NC_140620.1, forward strand.
TAAAACATAATTTTAAACCATTTTATAGATGAGATTTAAAATTTATATCCATCCAAAAAGTTAATGGCTATTTAATTTATATTTGTATTTGATGTAAAGGCACCAATCATTGTAAAAAACAGACAAACAAAAAAAATCTAATAATATTATCATGAAAAATATTAAAATGTAACAAATTGCACATTTCTCAGTCTTGCATAAATTAAAAAAAATCTATTCATCTAAGCAGAACATTGGTCGATGTCTGCACAGAGTTATAATTCTAGGGCTGGCAGTGTTTGCAACATTAAAGTGGTGGGGCCCAAAGTGATATTTCTTTTTCACAGTTCCCAAATCCATGGTGTTACTCCTGCAAGGAACTGTACACTACTGATCGAAGGTTTTGGAAGAAATTTTTTTAACACATCAATTCTTCTTCTTGTCCAATGAATAGCCTGAAATGGTACAAAAGTAGGTAGGCACCCCCAACCAAATTGGGTACCACAGCATTCTGCAGAGCCATGCAGCATCCTCTGGTATGTGCCTAGCTGCTTAGGGGTTCATCCTACACAGCAAATCCAGCATGTCCAAATTAACACTGTCGGATTTGATTTCAACACTATTAAAGTGTCTATATGGGTCCACACCAGAGAGTGTTAATTTAACTCTTTTTGGAGAGTTGGTACGTTAACTCTGATTTAGTGTTAAACACCAAATCTGTCTGGAGTTGATAATTTAACACTTGGTGTTAAGAGTTTATATATTAACTCTCAAAGAGTATTTTAGTTTAACTACGTAAGAGTTATCTTCTAATTCATTCTAAAAAGCGGGAATTTTACTGTTCTGAACTTCTAGAAATTTCTTTTGGAAATAAACATTTACTAAAAAGATGCAATGGTTTTTGAAAAACATTTATTCTGAACTGTGCACCACAATTTCAAAACATTTTCTGAAAGATGTAACAGTGTACATGTTCTCACTTTCATTAGAATTTTGTTTATCAAAAGGTCTGACATGGTAAATGCAAATAACAGCATTCTCATCACTTATTTCTTCAATACAATATGCATGTCCTTCATTCATCCCTTTGTGGAACTTCAACGCACTTCTGCTCTCCCCCATATTCCATCTTCACAAGCATATCCTGTGTGGAGATTGAATAAAAATTAGTTGACACTAATTAACGGCACAAATAATCCAGTAAACAATTGCAGCACAGTAAAAAAAAAAAAGGAATCCTCTTTGAGCCATTACTTGTGTAAAGTATTTTCCCAAAAGACAAGGACACAGGCAACAGGTAATACTGAACTAAATGTAAAACCTCAACTTTTTTCATTTTTACCTAAACCGTGTGCACAAAACTCTGGAGGGATCTATGCTACCGTGGAATCCAGTCAGGACGTCTGCTACTGCTGTTTGCTCGTGTTTTTTTATTTTTTTATGGGCGATCGTTTTCAGGCTTCAAGTAGCACCATTATACCAACATTTCACATTCTAGACATTGTTTTAGGTGTATTTGACCAAAAGTTTGACTGAAAATTCACATGCAAGCTTTTTTTCAAGGCTGTGGTATTTGCCCGCAAACAATACCTTTCAGCTAGCTAAAACAGAATATTATGCTATCAGCGAGCAACATGGCTAATGCCTTTCACACAGCTTTGTCTCAACTCCAAAGAGCCACAGAAGTAAAAGCTCATAATAATAATTGAAACAATCTTTGAAAAAATGACTTACCAAGCATGGCAAACAACTCAAATATGTAGAGCAAAATGTTCTGAAACGGCTTCACTTCAGCTTCAATTGGAGCCGTGCTGGGGGCGGAGTCTGTGAATTTACTCTGTTGGTGTCATAGCCCCTGTAGGAGTTCAGAGTTAAGAGGTCAAGAGTTAATGTTTCCATTGTAACACCTCCAGATTTGAAATAGAAACACTCATTTTTAACACTCGATTTTAACTACTATCATTTTACACCTCAGAGTTACATTAAAAGAATGTGACTCTGCTTAGAGTAAAATTAACTCTACTTTTGCAAGGAGACTATTAACACCAAAAAATTTAACACTTTTGAATTTGCTGTGTACAGAAAGATAATAACCCAAAATATAAGATGAAGCTATGCCAGAACTACCTCGTGAAAAAAGAACAAGTTAATAAGCTTCAAAACATGGATAAGAGCCCACTGAGCTGATTTTGATGACCTGGACATAAGAGTGAAAACAAAGCACCCTACAAGTGCCACACATTTATGGGAACTTCTGCAACAGAGTTGGGAAGAACTTTCTGAGGAACATTTGGTTTGCATTTTAGAAAGAATGCCATGGGTGTGTTCAGCTGTTATATCTGCCAAAGGTAGGTACTTTGATGAGTCAATAGAATACATTTAAAAAAAACTTTAGTGGTTTATTAAGTCTATTCTTTCATTTCAGCGTATGAAATGAAACAACAGAAAAAGGTATCTTGGAAAGAAAAGCATCTGGACAGAAGCCCAGATGCTTTTCGTTTTAAATCGTTTTACATTTTTTCATTGGTATTTTGTTGTTTGATTCTTTATGTTATTTCAGTGTAAATGGATAAGTTTATGAATATAAATATTATCAGAGATGAGAGCTTTTTGCCAAATTTAGTTGTTTTTAAAAAAAATTTATATTTTACAAGATTTCTATTTTTTGCACCACTCTGTTCCATGTTAACTACTACTACTAAACCATATAAATAATCCTATTTATATGGGATTTACATAATCAGCTGTAGAGCTAGAGCCAAAAGGCAATTTTCATCTAGTCTAGGCTATCCAACTCCCTCATCTGAATTATGAGTTTGTGAGGACTGCAGAACATCCACTATGAGACAAGTGAACCATGATTTAACTACAAGACCCGAAAAGTACTAAAAGAAAATCATTTTCATCTTTACATGCAAACACAGACATACACACAACATGTATCTCTTATATTAAAAGTTCCTATTCTCTATATGGCAAGCTCTATGGCTACACTGTAGCTTTCAAAAATCTTTAGACTGTGCTGGTGCTCTTCACTTGTTATGGTTAATTGGTCCAATTAGTTAACTTTAGATTGTTACTGACAGTGATAAACAGTGATCCCCTGCTTCTTAGAAAAGGGGGACACAATCTCCAAAGTGTCCTTTAGTAGTAGTATAGGTGTTAAAGATAGCAAAGGAAGGAATAAAGACATTTAATCCCCAGTTTTCTTTTGCTCAAACCAATGAGATTAGTACTGCCTCCTTTTTATTTTCTTTTTCTTTTTTTTTTTTTTTTAGCTCAGCAGAGAAAACAGCTAAGGTTGAAACTAAACTTGAAACTTGTTCTTGGATATTATAAATACAAATATCCTTACCAGATATCTGTGCATGGCCATCTGAAAAATAAAGGAGAAAATAATTATAAAAAAATGTTAAACCAGTGTACTGCACATCATGATTTACATTTTGAAGCATTAGTCAGACAGAAAGTAAATACCTGAAAAGTCAACTTGGATCTACACTGCCTTTTCTTATTTCCTCAAACTTTCAGAATTGTTTACCTGAACATTTTGGGAAAGGGGCAGTCCAAATTATAATGATCTTGAATTGGTCAAAAATGCACTGTCATAAGTGCTATATATAAAGTATATATGAACTTTGCTTGCTCACTACCCAAACATCAAGTGAAAACAAACATTTAGTGAAGACTTTTGTTTTGCACACTTTTCCCTGTGCGTTCTCTGTATGGATATGCAGGGTTACAATGATCAGTTTCAACATCTTAACGGGTATTATAATAATGTTACAGCTGTACAGCACATTGTTAACCATTTGGGAACAATACCCATTTATAAAGACCAACAGCAACTTGAGAGTTAACAAACCATGTAATTAACCAGTTAGTAAACATTGTTAACACTAAGCTAAAACCTGTTTTATGTTTAATGATCAAGTTGTACTTTATCAGTAGTAGTTAACATCATGTCACTGAACTCAGCCCTCTCAGTGAGCACATAGTTACTCTCTACTACATTTCTATTTGTCAATACAAAAAATATAATAAATAACCCAATTAACTTGAAATGTTTACATTACTATTGCTTAAATATTTCAAACAGAAAAAGTTTTGGAAAGAAAAGGGGACACGAACTGCTGGCTGGACAGAAAATGCATTAGCAGAAAATTGACAAAATGATAAATAAAGTGCTGTGGATCACATCAGATACAGGGACTTTACTGATCTGATCTACATTGTAAAGTGAAACATAGTCCTGCTTTCACCTCTAGGTATTTGCTTTTTTACCAGGTGGATTTTTTGACTCTCTTTCTTATCTTGGATCCATCTACAAGCAGGCTACCAAGTGGGCTGCTTTGAAGTATAGTAGAGTACTTTTAATTACAATAGTTGTTAAAATCTGTACAGCTGAACCTTAAATTAACATTGTACTCTGTCCAGTCTTCATATAAAATAGGTCATGAGAAACAAAATCGAATTTCTTTCTCACCTTTGCATGAGAGAATGATCGTCACAAAGAAACAGCAGACAAACTGTTGGAGAGCCATTGTTAGCCACACCAGTCTGAATTTGACTTTTTGACTTTTAAATATGTATGCTGAGTATGCTGAGCCCCTCCCACAGACCATTTACTGTTGGACACAGGCTGTCCCAAATGGCCTTCCCATCACTAAGCAATGAATGAACATACATATAAAACAAGGTAACAAATCAAAGGACTTGATACTTGAATTTGAGGACATTGCATATTTATACAAAAATTGCATACAGTTTGCATGCAAAGAATGCATTTAAAAACCTGTTAAAGATGAAAGAAAATTAAACACAGATACAGACCACAATTCTGAAACAAAATCTTCCAGGGTTGCTTTCTTCATCTAACAGTTTGCTGTTGGTCTGAATAAAAAAACAAACTATTTACTTAACAATATGCATGGCTTATTGCTGTGACACATTAACATGGTTTCTGTGGTGGGTGGGGCCCATGGCTCAGCTGCAGGGAGAGGGTATTGCAGTGGCTTTGCAGGGCAGTGTCAGAGGAGGCTGGTTGGGTGGCTGATTGAGTCCCGGTGTCTGGCAGAGGAGGCAAAAAAAGAAAAGCAATGAAAACAAAGAGTACTGAATTGCAGTCTGAGTCCTGTGTATGTGAGTTGTGCTGGATGTCTTTTGTCGCGTGTTCGGAATATTGAGGATGAGAACAAAACAACGAAGGTCCAGAAGAGTTAGGTCAAACGATGATTTTAATGAACACACGTGTGGGGAGATGAACACTGCAAAATATCAGCTGTAGATCTCCGCCCAATAATACACAAGCAGTTGTTTTTATAGCATCAGGGTATTATTTATGACGCCCCCTCATGTGTCAAAGCAGATACAATACATGCATAACTTTCTGGTAACGACTTTTGACACAGTTTGAAAAGAACATTTTCTTCGCCTCCAAGCCAGGTGCTTCCTGTAGCTCGTCTCGCTCTTGCTTCTCCAAAACCTCAGATGCATGCTCTGCAACAAAACTGTCAATTCTGAAGGCCCAAAATGCAGTTGCAAGCTTGCAAAATATGTCTGAACTCTTACCTAGAAATGAATCTACCTAAGATGTGTGTGTATGTGTCTCCCGACCTCAATTGCACTGTTTCACCTCTCACCTCGCCTACTAAAACTCACAACCAGACAGAGGCCACTCTCATATGTGTAACAATCTGACTAAAACTATATATGTATATGTTGAATAAATGCTTTAATTAAATGCCACTACTCAAAGCTTAATAAATGGTAAAAAATGGTAAATGGCCTGCATTTGTATAGTGCTTTACTTAGTCCCTAAGGACCTCAAAGTGCTTTACACTACATTCAGTCATCCACCCATTCACACACACATTCACACACTGGCAATGGCAAGTTACATTGTAGCCACAGCTGCCCTGGGGCGCACTGACAGAGGCGAGGCTGCCGGACACTGGCGCCACCGGGCCCTCTGACCACCACCAGTAGGCAAACAAAGTTAATAATATAAAATAATAAAAACAATATAAACGAATAACGGACAATAATGAATATCCTGGTTATTTAAATAGCCTCGTCCAGACAGCTCCTCAAAATAACCACCAAAAAATGCACACTTTACAGAGGAAACAAAGACATTTTAGAAGTACACTTCCTGACTTATTCTGAGTCATCTGTTACCAAGCAAACTCAAACGCAGCATGTTGCCGAATACACTCAGGCCTCTGCTCAGCTACTATTTTACTGTAAGATTAACCTTCTAAGCTCCACGTCACTCATACTCTTCTTAGTTTCACTTTTGCAAGCACGCTCTGCAAAAGCATGCAGTTTCCTGTCTACTTTGGCACAGAGTGTACTCAGAGTTGAGCCTTCCTTTTATAACCCAATATAATCAGCATATAAGCATTTAAGATTATAGATTTAACTCAACAGTTTAAAGTGGTTATAACTGCACCCATAATAAAGGCTAATTGGGTGCCAATATGTTTAAACATCTGAATGCAATATCAATGCTGTAGAATATCTTATTAATGCAATGGTAATGATGATAGTTATGAATAGTAGCAGTAAAATAATTTCCCTGATCCCCACACTTTGTAACCCTGAGTGTTACAATATAATTTTGACATTTTCTGTCAATTCTTGAATGTTTTGGGTTTTTTTTAGCTAAATATCCATCAGGTAAAAAGTCCATTGGTAGAAAATTATATCACTGTAATGGATGAGACAAAATGCTGCTGGTTTGGAAGTTTACAAAATGCTCAACAAATTTTTTTTTTAAAGTCAGTGTAGTTGGATTTAGTAAGATTCAAAGCACTTCAGTATTGAGGAAAAGTGCTACATTGGACATAAATTGGGTGGAGGGTATTATTACACACTTCAGTTGACCAAACTTTTCCTGCTAAAGTTTGTGTCAGGGTGTGGTCTGCAGCTTGGCTGCGGGGGAAGGGTGGTGCAATGGGTTCAGGGGGTGAGTGCCAGTGGAGGATGGCTGACACAGCTGGTATTCCTCATTCCTCCCCTATGTTCAGTTAGGTTCTGCCTGTCAGTGTGGTTGCTATTAATTTGCTGTTTTACATTGGTAGTCATTTGTGACTGTCTTGAGCTACATCTTGCTGCCCTCCTGTGTCCAACTCCCTGATTACCCTTTTTTTTGTATAAATAACACTGCCTTTACCTTACTCCTGGTCCTAGTATCCTGTTCACCTTTCTGTGTGTTCCTCTTTGGACTTTACGTTTAAAACTTTATTTTATGTTAAAGGTTATTATATTTGGGCCGAGTGGACCTGGTGTCCCACCATCTGACTTGGGTCCTCTTACATCCTGTGTCACACTCATTGTCACCAATCTTGGAGTAAAAATTGACACAGCTCTTAAAATGGACAAACAGGTAAATACAGCGGTGAGAAAAAGCTTTTTTTCAGCCGAGGCAGCTCTCTAACGTAAAACCTTTTACTAGATAAAAATAAAACGACTCGGTTTGGATTCAATCACTGTTGAGAACTCCAGGTTGGCTGGTTGGAAGAGGCAAAACACCAAAAAGTGACCTCTTGCTTCTTGTTGTCTTCCTGAGCTTGCCCATTGGTCTGGGGCAAACTCAGACTTGAGTCATATGATTTAATAAATACAAAGACGTAGTTTCTTATACAGCGGTGGAGACATGACAAAATCGAATACAATAATAAATCAGGTAAATATCAGGCACATTTACGTAAGTAAAATAAAGATAAAACAACATTTACAGTTATCAAGGACTCAGCAGGGAAAACATTTCATAATTTTACAGATATAAATAAGGTTTTTAGGAAGTTTTACATGAATCTATACACCTCTGACCATGACTCAAATATGGACGATATTCACAAATTTCCTAGTGCTTTAGATCAACCTCATTTAACACAAGCTCAAGTTAGGGTGTTGGATAAGCCTACAGCTCTAGAAGAATTATTCTGCACTCTCAATAATAAGACACCTGCTCCAGATGGCTTCCCTGCTGAGTTATACAAACATTTCTGGTGAACTCTGTCCACACCATTTGTAAGAATGATTGAAGAATTTATGATTACCTCTAGAATTTCTCCTACCACGAATACTGCAGTGATTGCCCACTGTCTCTGGTAAATACAGAGAGTCCTTGCATCCCAAAAGTAATTCCAGCACTTTTTCATGCTGACTAGATGGGTTTTATTATAGGCAGACATTCAGCTATCAATACTCCTAAACTAATTAGCTTAATGCAGCTTTCACACTACCAAAAAAAGTAACAGTCTAATTGATGCAGAAAAAGCATTTGACAAAATAAGCTGGAACTTCCTGTTTGTAATATTTTAAGAAATTTGGATTTGGAGAATCGTTTTTCAACTGGATAAGAGCATTTTACACATTGTCAATCGCCACAGTCACCACCAATGGATCAGTTACACAAAACTTTACTCTTCATAATGGTACCGGGCAAGGATGTTCGCTCTCTCCATCGCTATTTCCATTACTCATAGAACCAATAGCTGCAGCTATAAGACAAAACAGCAATATTAAAGGTCTAATACAGAACACAAAATTCTTCTTTATAAAGATGATGTGTTATTGCTGCTTCAGGACCCCCACTCTTCTTTGCAACAATCATTCAAGGTTATGGATTTGTTTTTTGAAGTCTCCAGCTTCTCTGTAAAATTGTAAAAAATCTTCTATTTTTATTCATATGTATGAATGAGGAGCATGTAGCACATTTTGTTTCACCCCATAGCCCTCAAACAGGCAGTATTAAAGAGATCGGGTAAAGAGATCGGTTGTTATTGGATTACATTGTGGAAGAGAAATTGTCTAAGCCATTTTTCCGAAGTAACAAAGAGCCGACGGATGGTCTGGATTGCAGCCATTCGAAGACCAAATATAACGTCCCAGAACACTCCAGCTCACAGGTTAGTCTGCTCCAAGCATTCCCACAAAGGTACGTCTTCTGTTGTAGTTATCATAACATAATTGTTGATGTAGGTTACAATATGTGCCGAAGGGTTGTATTGAAGCAATGAAGTGATGAATAACTGTTTTCCAGTATGTTGTTTTGATATGTTTTTTTTTTGTTGCATTATTGATTTGTTTTTCACTGAAGCAGCTAATAAAGCATAATTGAATCCAATTTTGCCTCTTTCTTGTAAGATTCTATATGAGAATGAAACAATAATGCCAGTTATAGATAAATACAAAAAATTGAATGAATTACGAAACACAATTTTTTTTTTTCTATTAGATCTGAAAATGTTGTGTAATACTACAACCTGAAACGAGAAATGGATTGCATTGGCCTGTACAGGAGATAAAGGGAAAAAAATCAACAACAGCTGTGAAATGGAATAGTCCAAATCACCAAAGTAAACTGGACCTGGGCTTGTTGCAGGGATCTGAAGTTAATTAACATTTTGTGAGTGTATGCACTAAAACTTAGAACCATATAATAATGAATATGTGCGTGATGAAAGTTGGGCAGCACGCTAACATCCTTACTCCACTCTGCTCGTATGGGTCTCACCCACACTCCTTTGATTTTTTTCCTCGTATTTGTTTTTTTGGGGGTTTTTTGCCTTTTCGTCAAGTCTGTCTTTGTTCATAGAAATGCTGCCGTGTTTTCCGTCATTTTGTACATAATTGTTTTTGGGGCAAATAAAATGCAGGTAGTGATTAAAACAGCAGAATTGATTATTACCAGTGCTGGAAATTCTAGCGCTTGCAGTGTTTTGATTTTGTTGCCACTCGTACCCACAATGCAATGCGCGAAAGTCACGTGGTCTGTCAATCTCCATAGATACCAAAATTTGCTGGTAGCACTTTAGTCATATTCATGGCACCCTGCAGCATTTCAGTTTTGCTCAAGCAAAGCACAGGATAAATTAAAAATCTTTTTTCAGTCTTTACTGTTCTTTGGCGTTACTGTATCCAAGTTCCTATGCGAAGGTCTTAGTAAATGCTGTAGCTCATTACAGGCTCTGTATTTATTGCAAAATAGGACCATAAGATTTTAAGCAGTAATGCACTTATTCTTGCAGTACTGGTTGTGTGTGTCGACACAACTAGTTATATAAATAAATTATCTGATTCGGTGTTACACGAAAACCATGATTTGTAAATTATTACTGTTAAACTGGGTAAAACTAAACAACTGTAAACTTCATCCTTCTGCTTTTTGAGAATATTTAAAGATATTTGTTGCAACTGTATTATTTTTTAACTTTTTTTTTCCTAAACTGTTTACAGTGTATTTTGTTATATTTTTTATTTCAAGTTCAAAATAAAATAGTCAATCTATCAATTAATTCATCTTTAATAATTCATAAAATGCAGTACAATACATAATTTATATGAATTCACAATAATTATTAATTGATCATTACTGAATCCAAGTAAGTAAAATAAGAGCAAAAAACAAAGCAGAACTACACACTCTCATGAAAAACAAACACAAAGGGAAGAGAAATCATTATCTAACTTAAACACATTATTGAAGAAGCCAAAGGTCTCCTGCTATGTGTGTCCTATTTAAGTATTGGTCTCATAAAAAGAAGCGTTTTTCATCAATAAAGACAAAATAATTTGAGGCTTCTTGAATTAATATGCAGGTTTATATTGAAATGGATCCTAACAGAATGATCTTCCTGTTGTGTTTAATATTAAAAATTAAAAATATTTGCTAAATCCATTGAAGTTAGCACTCTTTAACAGGTTACGTTTGGCTTACAACTAAATGCAGCACAACAGTAAACAAGCACAAAAAGCAGATATACTTTGTAAAAATATGGAATGAATCAATAAGGTGCTTTTTAAAGGTTTTATATAACATTAGGTCTTTTTTATACAGTTTTGGAAACAAACAGACTGAACTATGGAGGACACGTCTCTTGCTTTTTGAGCCTTTTCTTTTCTGGAAGTTTCTGCCAGCTCACTTTTATGTCATCAGATGAACCTCCCAACTTCTTTTCAACCTGTGTAACAGAAACGAGGATTTAATTGTTGCCTGTATTTTACAGATTCTCTGGGTAAAGATTAGAAAGTTGTCTCAGTGTAAAAGTAAGCTGTGTGTTTAAAAATTTGACTGTTTAGAGAAAGCATGTCTGTCTGGGAATTAGGCAAGTAAATTACCTTACTTGAACAGTACAGAGAAATCTCCATCAACAAATACGAACATCTTGAAGATGAAACTTTACTCTGCATTTAAGTATTCTATACACGTTACCCATTTCAAGATGTTCTCCCTCACAACGGGGTCTGTCATGTCCACTTGGGAGTTGACATCAGCCAGATTCAGTTTCACCGAGAACTTTTTCCGTGAAGCTGGTGGGATCATAAAATTCTCTTTAATTTTAGTTCATATGTATACAGTTTATATAATTACAGTCACCACCAACATTGTCAATATTTCTAACAGTGGTGTTTATGTGGGTGTCTCAGGTTCAAAACTGGTTTGCACTCATTTTTATGTCAAACTGGCAGCATGTTCTTGTTCTATACAAGTTACTGAACAACTACATTACAGTGTAATTGATTGTAATGATGACCCGATGGGATGTGAAAGGAATGAGCTGAGAGGTGATTGAACATAACTGTAGTAAAGTCTGTGTCAAAGCTGATTGTATTATTTCTCTTTCTCTGTGGATAGAGGTGCATTATAGACAAAATGATTTTCCCAATGAGATATATGATGAAGCAATGAAATAGTTATAATTACCATTTTTAACATTCTGTGGATGATCCAAAATTTTTCTCACCTGAACAGATGACAGTAGCGCTCTGACCACGTTCACATTTTTTTATTCCAAATCCACTGTGTTTACACTCAGTTAGAGAACTTTCATTTCCTGAACAGGTCACATTATCAAGCCAAATCTGTCCAGTTCCTGGACCAAACTGAGCCGATTGAGGAGTCTTTACTGCCGTCCCACAGTTCAGCTCTCTGCAAACCACCGCGGCATCATTTAAGTCCCAGCCGTCAACACAGACTGTTCCCCAGATGTTATTGTAGTAAACTTCAACTCTGCCAGAACATCGAGTCGATCCAGACCCAGTTAATCTGACTGGACCTGTGAGGCAAAAAGATATGAAGAGTATTTTGAAATATTCCTTAAAGTAAAAAAGAGAAAAATTTCATGTATGATGCACAAGAACAGACTGGCTTGCCCTGTATTGAATATCTAAAATTTCTCACCTGAACAGATAACACCTGCGTCATTGCCATGTCCATAGATGTATGTTCCCCATCCACTGTTTTGACACTCAGTCAGAGAGCTTTCACTTCCTGAACAGGCAACATTATAAAGCCAAATCTGTCCAGTTCCTGCACCAAAGTAAGAAAACCGAGGAGCCTGTAGTGCCGGTCCACAGTTTAACTGTCTACAAACCACCTCAGCATCATTTAAGTCCCAGTTAAAATCAAAGACTGTTCCCCAGATGTTATTGTGATAGATTTCAACTCTGCCAGAGCATCGAGTTGATCCAGATCCAACTAATCTGATCGGACCTATGAGACATAAGATTTGATCAATATTGGAATTTGTTCCTGATAAATAAATATTGATTTTTTTTATTGTATGAGACACAAGGACAGATTACATTTCAATGTCTTTATTATCTAAATGTTATCTCACCTGAACAGATCACACCAGCATCTTTATCATGTCCACACTTTTTTGATAGAAATGCACTGTGCTGACACTCAGTTAGAGAATTTTCATTTCCTGAACAGGTCACATTGTCAAACCAAATCTGTCCAGTTCCTGCACCAAAGTGAGCTGATCGAGGAGCCTGAAGTGCCGGTCCACAGTTTAACTGCCTGCAAAGCACCGCAGCATCGTTTAAGTCCCAGTAATCATCACAGACTGTTCCCCAGCTGTTATTGTGATAGATTTCAACTCTTCCGGAGCATCGAGTTGATCCAGATCCAACTAATCTGATTGGACCTGTCAGGAAAAATAATGAAGAATATTCTGAGATTGTTAATATTATTCTTCCTCACATTAACAAAAGTATTTCAGACACAACATCCAAGAACAAAGTGATCTTCATTCTCTTGAGTATCTGAAAGTTATCTCACCTGAACAAATGACACCAGCAGTCTGATAATATCCACAGGTGTATGTTCCAAATCCAAGATGTTGACACTGAGTTAGAGAACTTTCATTTCCTGAACAGGTCACATTATCAAGCCAAATCTGTCCACCTACTGCCCCAAAGTAAGCTGATCGAGGAGCCTGCAGTGCCGTCCCACAGTTTAACTCTCTGCACACCACCTCTGCATCATTTAAGTCCCAGCCGTTGTCACAGACTGTTCCCCAGGTGTTGCCATAATAGAATTCAACTCTTCCAGAGCATCGAGTCGATCCAGACCCAACTAACCGGACTGGACCTGCCAGGCAATAGAAGTTATTTATATTTCAATTCCTCTTTGCACTAGAAAAACCCCAACACTTTTATAAATTTATAAAGCACTTTTAAAAACAACAGCAGGGCTGAACAGATGCTGTGAAAACATTTAATGTATGACAGACTAGACCAGGCTGACCAACAATGACATGAGTATCTAAAATGTTTCTCACCTGAACAGATGACACCAGCATCTTGTTGATGTCCACAGTAGTTTGTTCCAAATCCACTGTGTTGACACTCAATTAAAGAACTTTCATACCATGAACAGCCCATGTTATCAAGCCAAATTTGTCCAGTTCCTGCACCAAAGTAAGCTGATCGAGGAGCCTGTAGTGCTGTCCCACAGTTTAACTGTCTGCAAACCACGTGAGCATCATTTACATCCCAGCCATTATCACAGACTGTTCCCCAGCTGTTATTGTGATAAACTTCAACTCTACCAGAACATCGAGTTGATCCAGATCCAACTACTCTAACTGTACCTATCAGGCAAAGAAGTTGAAAAAGTATTTCATATATGACACACAATACCAGACTAATCTGCAATGGCTACAATTTTTCTCACCTGAACAGATCACACCCGCATCCTGACCATGTCCACAGCTGTTTGATCCAAATCCACTGTGTTGGCACTCAGTCAGAGAACTTTCATTTCCTGAACAGGTCACATTATCAAGCCAAATCTGTCCAGTTCCTGCACCAAAGCGAGCTGATCGAGGAGCCTGCAGTGCTGTCCCACAGTTTAACTGTCTGCAAACAACCTGAGAATCATTTAAGTCCCAGTTATCATCACAGACTGTTCCCCAGGTGTTACTGTGATAAATTTCAACTCTGCCAGAGCATCGAGTCGATCCAGACCCGGCTAATCTGACCAGACCTATTTGGCAAAAAAATAAATAAATAAATAAATAAATCTTTAAAATGTTGGTTAAATTACATAAAAATAAAGATTTTGTAGATGATACAAAGGAACAGACAGACTTTCATTTTCTTTAGTTTATAAATTTTTTGCACCTGAACAGAAGACACCAGCATCTTGTTGATGTCCACAGTAGTTTGTTCCAAATCCACTGTGTTGACACTCTGTTAAAGAATTTTCATTTCCTGAACAGGCCATATACGAAAACCAAATCTGTCCAGTTCCTGCACCAAAGTAAGCTGATGGAAGAGCCTGTAGTGCTGTCCCACAGTTTAACTGTCTGCAAACCACCTGAGCATCATTTACATCCCAGCCATTATCACAGACTGTTCCCCAGATGTTATTGTAATAAACTTCAACTCTGCCAGAACATCGAGTCAATCCAGATCCAATTAATCTGATGGGAACACCTGAAAACAAAACAGGGAACATTCATCTAACAACTCCAACATCATTGTGAAGTTTGCGGACGACACTACAGTGGTGGGTCTTATCACCAACAGTGATGAGACGGCTTACAGGGAGGAGGTCAGCGCCCTGACCCACTGGTGTCAAGACAACCATCTCACCCTCAACGTCACAAAGACAAAGGAGTTGATAGTGGACTTCCGGAGGTGCAGAGAAGTACACACCCCCATCACCATCAACGGCGCTGCTGTGGAGAGAGTGAGCAGCTTCCGGTTCCTTGGCGTACATCTGGCTGAGGATCTTACGTGGTCAGTACACATAAACAAAACAGTGAAGAAGGCGCAGCAGCGCCTCTTCTTTCTCAGGAGACTGAAAAGATTCGGCATGAGCCCCCGCATCCTCAGGACCTTCTATCGCTGTGCCATTGAGAGCATCCTCACTGGATGCATCACCACCTGGTACGGCAACAGCACCGCCTACAACTGCAAAGCTCTCCAGAGAGTAGTGCGGTGCTCTGAACGGATAATTGGAGGTGAGCTTCCCTCCCTCCAAGACATCTACAGGAAGCGCTGCCTGAGGAAAGCGGGGAGGATCATCAAGGACTCCAGTCACCCCAGCCATAAACTGTTCAGACTACTTCCATCAGGAAGGAGGTTCTGCAGCATCCGGTCCCGTACCAGCAGACTGAGAGACAGCTTTTTCCAACAGGCCATCAGACTGCTGAACACTTCATAGACACCTCAGCTTCACTACTGGAACTTCAACATTATGCACTCCACACTGTACAGTAATGCCACTGTTTTGCACATATTCAACTCTGTATATTTTTATATTTTTATATATTTTATTTTATTATTCTTTACTATTTAATTTGTAAAAATGTGTATACACACACACACACACCCACACACACACACACACACACACACACACACACACACACGTAGAAAAACATTTAGTATACACATCCAGAAATGCATACACTATTATATATTGTACATATATTTATTAGTGTCAGGTTGGCCATTCTTGTATTTTGCTCGTTTGTGTTGTTGTGTTTGCACATCTCTGTTGCTTGTGGGGCTCGCACACAAGAATTTCACTCGCATGTGCTGTGCCAGTGTGCCTGCACATGTGATGTGACAATAAAAGTGATTTGATTTGATTTGATTTGATTCATTGTAAATGGTATTATGTTTAATTTTCACGACTAGTTAACTATGTTCAACATATATTCTAAAAAGTCTTAGCGTGCCATCACACATCCCATTTTTCTATTGCCCATCTATCATCATTATTAACCCTGTTTTCTTCTCGTAGTAATTCCTAATGCTGTTTGGATGCAAATGGCTCTCCTACATGCATGTAAACTGAGCACGAGGAGCATGTGGGTCTCTCCTTCTTGCTTTCTCCCTCACCACCATAAACTTTGCTACTAGTTTTTAGTTGCTTCTAGCAGATATGTTTAATTATTACTAATCAAATAATCATTCTTATAAACAAGAATCTTTCCTGCTCTTTTTCCATTGTTGAAGGAAAAGAGCAGGTAAAATTGAAGGAAATTTGAAATTTGAAATTGCTGACTAAGGATGAAGGTATATTTGGTAAGAGTCATGTTGCTGTGATGACACTCGGTTGCATCAAACTGATATTGAATCAGTGTGCAGTTTTACTAAAACAATGATGGACTCTATAGTTTTCTCTCGTCCTTTGCCCTATCAGCCAGATGTGACATGTAAGCCATATGTTCTTCTTAAACTGCTGACTGACTCAGGGTTGTCCACAGAATGATGTGGGATTCTTAGGTAATATAAACAATTCTGGGGAAATCCTGGTCCTGTTAAAAAAACTGGCATCCATCCCACTTTAGATGTAGGAATTTATTAAACACCCGAAAACATCATGAAGGAGAGTTACAGTCCTATTTGCCTCCTTGCATCTTCCATCCACCAAAGACCTTATTCTCATTGATCAGGGGTGGCCATCTCCAGGCCTTGAGAGGCAGTGTCCTGCAGGTTTTAGATGTCCTTGATCCAACACAGCTGATTAAAATAGGTAGATTACTTCCTCAATTTGTCTTGAAGTTCTCCAGAGGCTGGTAATGAACTAATCATTTGATTCAGGTGTTTTGACTCAGGGTGAGCTCTAAAACCTGCAGGACACCGGCCCTCGATGTCTGGAGTTGGCTTTTCTTCCTTGTTAGTAAATAAATTAATTGTTGATCAAGATAGTGATTTATTCGGCCTGACAGACACCTGGTTGGAGCTAGATGAATATGTTAGTTTATATGAGCCATACTGCCAGAAAACTCAAAGCACAGGCCGAGGAGGTCGAGTGGCAGCAGTCTTTCACTTCCACATATTATTCAACCATAGACCCAGACAGAGTTTCAATATGACTCTTGGCCTTGTCCACTTAATTGGAAAACTAAAAAAAACAGCTTTATTTGTTTTAATCCATCATCTACCAGACCATTATAGTTTCTATCTGAATTATCTAGCTGACTTTTGTATTTGTTGCTCAGTACTGATTAAATAATTATGGCAGGTGATTTTAACATTCATGTACTTGGTGAAAACAACGGCCCCAATAATTAATTTATTATTAGACTCAGTTGGCTTCTCTCACTTTGGATCTTGTCCCGAAATATTGGTCAGAAACCAAGCATTTAACAATATTCCCTGAAAACCCTCTTTTGTCTGATCATTTACCAACATTTAAATTTACAATGAAGTACACAGCAGTGGTGGTTAAATTTTTGTTATCGTAGGTGTAATGCTGAAAGTCCTGTAAGTTTAAGGCAGTGATTCATCCACTTTTATCTTCTTAAATGCTACCTGCCGGTTACCTAAACCTTTCTCCTTCAGAGGTCAGTTATTCCATTAATAGTGCTATTTTTTGTGCTATAAAAAAGCAAGGATATCTTGAAGTTTACACAGCAACATTCTCACCTCAAAACATCTTAAAAGTTTATTTTGTGATCTAGAAAGAGTAATATTTCAAACTCCGCCACTCTGCGTTCCTCTGCAACTGCCTCGTTTGAGTTTCGGATGAAATGCATTCTGGGATATTTGCCTGGATTTGGCTATAGTAGCTAGCAAGCTGATTGAAGACCAAAAAAACCAATCAGAATTTTTGCATCCAATTCTGTCACTGGTTGGTTTTGTGGCACAAATATAACGGTGTACAGAAAGAGTTGAACGCGCAGGGGCAGAGACGTTGAGACCGCAAGCAACACATTGCCAGCGGGTCCACAGAGATCTTAGCAAGAGCAAATGCAAAAACTGAGCGAGAGGGCCTGTTATTGTGTGTTTATATGGATGATAGCAAACACTGAAATACATTTTTTGCACGCAGCAATGAATTTTGTTTGCACAAATTTAGGTTTTCTTCACTCAAAATAAATTTCTCGTCAAAATGCAACACTTGCACCTGCAAATTTTTTTTACGTGTGCTCAATTGGTTTTTTTTTTTACGTGTGCTCAGAATAGTGGCACAAAAATAACACCATACCCATCGAAGTGGGATTGTTGTGTGACTTCCTGTTAGTTCCCCAGCAAGCCAGTAAGTGTTAGTCTGTGTCCCAATTCAGGGTCTGCACGCTTGAAGTACGCATTTTAAGTGTAATTACGTCACCACCACGCGACGAAGGCTGTCCCAATTCGAAATGTACTTCAAATTTATACTCCAAATGCGCCATCGATTTCCCCAAATATCAAGCGTGGTCCAGTGCACGCTTCGTGGTCCCATTTACCCCAAATTTCATAGCACAGCGGTGGGTGTGGATAATTTTGCCGCAAAATACGGCAGAAGGGAGCAGCCGAAGAGTGAACTGTCAAAAGTAAGTACTGAATATGATGTCACTTATTTATGTGCGAATGTTTAATAATGAAGAACATTAAAACTGTTGGCCACATGTCGGCAAAGTTGTGTGACATTAGTGATGTCTGTACTTTCAGCGTTAACTTGGTTGTAAAGCCAACCAAGTGCTGAAAATGACTTTTCAGCACAGAAATGAAGCCCAACAATCATGTTTTACAGTCCTGTGGTCTCAGCCTCAGATACTCAACTAATCAAAGTGATGTCATCACAAAAATGAATGACTAACAAAACATTTTTCTCCTTCATTTCTGTCACACAATGCTGTATGTAACGTTTCTCACGGTTAGTATCATGGTTGCTAGGCAACCTGCAGCGCAACAAAGCCTAGACCGTCTATTTCACAGGCCTCTCACTTCCGCACTTCTCGTACTTATAGTACGCACCGTACGTAGTACGCGTAGTGTGCGTACTTCAAGCATGCAGACCCTGAATTGGGATACAGCCTTAGTCTGCCACGATTGTGGAATTTACTAATGGCTGCCTGTGTTTTTCCCAGGAGGATTGCAGGAACTAGAGGACAGTCAGCTCAAGGAGTGGAGACATGGAGCACTGGGATGGAGAGAATACACAGAGCAGGAGTCTGGAATGCACTGAGGATTTGTTTTTGGATTATTATTTACTGCATCTTGAAAGAGCTGATTGTAAAAGCGAAGCTCTCAATTTACTAGTCGATCTACGTCCCTACCCTCACCTATGGTCACGAGCTGTGGGTAGTGACCAAAAGAACGAGATCGCGGATACAAGCGGCAGATATGAAAAATACTTTTTTTTTTTTAAGTTTTGTATAGAAATTACACAAAATTCAGAGCATGGAGTCGATCCAGATCCAACTAATCTGATCAGGCCTGTCAGGAGAAATAATGAAGAATATTCTGAGATTGTTAATATTATTCTTCCTCACATTAACAAAAGTATTTCAGACACAACATCCAAGAACAAAGTGATCTTCAGTCTCTTGAGTATCTGGAAGTTATCTCACCTGAACAAATGACACCAGCAGTCTGATAATATCCACAGGTGTATGTTCCAAATCCAAGATGTTGACACTGAGTTAGAGAACTTTCATTTCCTGAACAGGTCACATTATCAAGCCAAATCTGTCCACCTACTGCCCCAAAGTAAGCTGATCGAGGAGCCTGCAGTGCCGTCCCACAGTTTAACTCTCTGCACACCACCTCTGCATCATTTAAGTCCCAGCCGTTGTCACAGACTGTTCCCCAGGTGTTGCCATAATAGAATTCAACTCTTCCAGAGCATCGAGTCGATCCAGACCCAACTAACCGGACTGGACCTGCCAGGCAATAGAAGTTATTTATATTTCAATTCCTCTTTGCACTAGAAAAACCCCAACACTTTTATAAATTTATAAAGCACTTTTAAAAACAACAGCAGGGCTGAACAGATGCTGTGAAAACATTTAATGTATGACAGACTAGACCAGGCTGACCAACAATGACATGAGTATCTAAAATGTTTCTCACCTGAACAGATGACACCAGCATCTTGTTGATGTCCACAGTAGTTTGTTCCAAATCCACTGTGTTGACACTCTGTTAAAGAATTTTCATTTCCTGAACAGGCCATATACGAAAACCAAACCTGTCCAGTTCCTGCACCAAAGTAAGCTGATCGAGGAGCCTGTAGTGCTGTCCCACAGTTTAACTGTCTGCAAACCACCTGAGCATCATTTACATCCCAGCCATTATCACAGACTGTTCCCCAGATGTTATTGTAATAAACTTCAACTCTGCCAGAACATCGAGTCGATCCAGATCCAGTTAATCTGATGGGAACACCTGAAAACAAAACAGGGAACATTCATTGTAAATGGTATTATGTTTAATTTTCACGACTAGTTAACTATGTTCAACATATATTCTAAAAAGTCTTAGCGTGCCATCACACATCCCATTTTTCTATTGCCCATCTATCATCATTATTAACCCTGTTTTCTTCTCGTAGTAATTCCTAATGCTGTTTGGATGCAAATGGCTCTCCTACATGCATGTAAACTGAGCACAAGGAGCATGTGGGTCTCTCCTTCTTGCTTTCTCCCTCACCACCATAAACTTTGCTACTAGTTTTTAGTTGCTTCTAGCAGATATGTTTAATTATTACTAATCAAATAATCATTCTTATAAACAAGAATCTTTCCTGCTCTTTTTCCATTGTTGAAGGAAAAGAGCAGGTAAAATTGAAGGAAATTTGAAATTGCTGACTAAGGATGAAGGTATATTTGGTAAGAGTCATGTTGCTGTGATGACACTCGGTTGCATCAAACTGATATTGAATCAGTGTGCAGTTTTACTAAAGCAATGATGGACTCTATAGTTTTCTCTCGTCCTTTGCCCTATCAGCCAGATGTGACATGTAAGCCATATGTTCTTCTTAAACTGCTGACTGACTCAGGGTTGTCCACAGAATGATGTGGGATTCTTAGGTAATTTAAAAATTCTGGGGAAATCCTGGTCCTGTTAAAAAAACTGGCATCCATCCCACTTTAGATGTAGGAATTTATTAAACACACGAAAACATCATGAAGGAGAGTTACAGTCCTATTCCACCAGGGACACCCACCCCGGAACAAAAGTGTCAGGCAGGCAGTGGTGCACAGGACCAGGAACAGGAAATGAGTCTCTTGGGGGGCGAAAAGGCAACAAAGAGGTATCGAAACATGGGGTAGGGCTCTCAGGTAAGAATTCCCCGGGGACCCGGAGGGGCTGGCCGAGGACCAGTTCAGCCGGGGAAACCCAGAGGTCTTCTTTAACCGTGCTACGCAATCCCAGCAAAACCCACGGAAGACGATCGACCCAGTCGCCACCTGTTAAGGAAGCCCGGAGCGCGGCCTTAAGTGACCGGTGAAACCGTTCGCTTGCGGGTGGTATGCTGTGGTGCGGTGGACCTTGACCCCCAGGCCGTCAGCCATAGCAGACCAAAGCTCAGAAACAAACTGGGGGCCCCTGTCTGAAGTAATGTCAGCAGGGGGGCCGAAACGTGAAACCCACGTTGACAAAAATGCTGACTCTGAAATGGCCGCCAACTGGCGCTGCTGGCATGCGCTCCATGGGTCAGAGACATTGGACATCGCAAACGTCAAAGGTTTGTGGTCAACGTACGCAGTAAAGTTGCGACCCTCGAGGAAAAAACGAAAATGTCGTGTCGCGAGGTGCAGGGCCAGCAACTCCCTGTAAAAAACACTGTACTTGCGTTCAGCATCCCGGAGCGTACGACTGAAAAAGGCAAGTGGTTGCCAGAGACCTGGAACCCGCTGTTCCAACACCCCACCCACTGCCACGTCGGACGCGTCGGTGGTCAACGCAATCTCCGCCGACGGAAGCGGGTGTGCCAGCAGGACGGTGTCAGCCAGCGCAGACATGGCTGCGGAAAACGCATGGACGCGTTCCGGCAGCCAGTCAACCGGATCTTTGGATGTTTTACCTTTTAAGGCAGCATAGAGTGGCTGTAGCAGGTGGGCAGCTCTGGGGAGAAAGCGGTTGCAAAAATTTATCATCCCCAAGAACTCCTGCAACGCTTTAACCGACGTAGGACGTGGAAAAGCCGAAACGGCCTGGACTCTGTCGGGCAACGGAACCACACCTTCAGGGGGTAATGACAGCGGTTTTAGGAACACACAGGAACTTGGTGATACCCCCGCACCAAGTCAATTTTAGAAAAAATCAACGTTCCGGCGAGATTGGCAGAAAAATCCTGAATGTGGGGGATGGGGTAACGGTCATTCTCCGTGGCATTATTTAAACGGCGGAAATCTCCGCATGGCCACCACCGACCGTCCGATTTGTCCACACCCGTGTCGTTGATGCTTACCTCCACATTGGGTGTGAGTAGAGCCCTTTAATGGTCCACCACAATACCATCTCTAATATAAAGTAGAGATGGGCCGATCCGATATTATGTATACTGACCTAAATTACTGGATCGGCTATCGGAGAGAAATAAAAGTGTAATCCGATCCATTAAATATCACGAAAGCACCTCACAAAACTTGCGACACGCCATAACTCGCCTCATAACCGTAGGATGTTGGAGCGGTATGCATCACGTGATAGAACGGCTGTGGCGTGCGAGACCTGTCGGTGGTCTGGTTGAGCATTTGGAGCTTCGCTACCAACCCGGCATTTCATCTCCGACAAAGTTATCCCCGAGAGAAGTAAAGCAAGTGTGTAAGTCCATCTCTGAATGTTTGTAAAGCATTCCCACGTTAAGCTTAACAAACGATATATGGAGCGACTGCCTCTTCTCTCTCTCTCCCTCTCCTGCTGCTACTTCAATCGTGAAACTGATCAATGATCAGCTGATCGGCTTTTCTGTTGCAAGTCCGTCTCTCTTCTTTGTTTTTGGCCCACTTCGCACCAGAAAGAGGAAACCAGCGGATAAACAACAGCAGCACGTTTGAGCTTAATAAGCTGTTGTTAGAATTTATTTAATATTACTTTCTACACCAGGATCTTTTTCTACGTAGCTGATGGCTGGTAACTGTGCAGGGGCGGATCTAGCAAAGTTTAGCCAGGGGGGCCGATAGGGCATTAACAGGGAAAAGGGGGCACAAAGAAATACTTTCTTATTCTCATTTAAAATGTCTAGCTTTTATTAAATAACTATCTGACACCCAAAGTTTTAATTTGACGTAAAATGAATAGAAGTCCATTACTGTATATAGTAACTATTAAGTCTAATATACCCTAGTAAACTATACTACTTTTTCCTTTGGGAAGATACCATCTGTGGAGTCTGCAGTTCTGTTAAAGAAAGATGTTGAATCTATTTAATATTTCTTGAAAAATAATTGATTTCTGTGCATTTTCTTTCACACTGGATCAAATTAAGGTTGATTACGTTGATTAAGCATCATGAGGTGGAGGGTGAGGGGTGGTTCCCTATTTTTTATTTATTTTTTGTTGCTAGGAGTTGGAACCCTATTAGTTAGGCTGCTTAATATTTACGCTAAGTACTCTATAAAATACCAGAATAGGGAGGATGGTGTAGGTTTAAGTTTATTAGATTGATCAGTATTTCTGAACTATGAAATATTTTTTTGCATACAGGTATAACAGAATAGCTTTAGTATTGTTTTTTTTTTTTTAATTGAGTATGAACCTATTCAAAATGTAGCAAGATATTTAAAAAAAAACAAACAGTTTTATTGATTAAAAAACACTATATCGGATTCATATCGGTATCGGCAGATATCCAAATTTATGATATCGGTATCGACCATAAAAAAGTGGTATCGTGCCATCTCTAATATAAACTAGACCACAAATCTGTCAAAGTGAGATACAGCATGCCAATAGTGCCAATAGAGGACAAGAAAGCTCACAGGCAGGCATTTAAAGTTGGAGAAGATTTCTGGGGGTCAGATTTCTGTCTTTCTCCCTTACATATTAACTTTTAGGGTCATAGTTTGTTTATTAATATACAGTGATTTTAGTTAGCTATCCTTGTTGTTTGTTAATTATTTCCAGCGTTTAAGTGTTTTCTGTGCCTGCCTTGTGTTCCTGGTGTTGTGTCTAGTGTCCCCGGTTCAATATTTGTGTTATTTCATGTTTTACTTTGACAGTCCCCTGCCCTGCATCAGTGTATTCTTTTCTGCTTTATGTGTGTGGTGTAGTGTAGTGT
Source organism: Copadichromis virginalis (assembly GCF_057382275.1). NCBI lineage: Eukaryota > Metazoa > Chordata > Actinopteri > Cichliformes > Cichlidae > Copadichromis > Copadichromis virginalis. The sequence continues at coordinate 34,725,885 of NC_140620.1, forward strand.
GTATAGAGATATATCTATATATAAATAATTTTAATTATAGTCTGTGCTTCCCTTTTGGTTTCATGTCGGATCGTCTGCGCCTTTGCTGGTCTTTCCCCTGTGTTTCCAGGTCTCAGGTTTTCCAGTTATGTTTCCTGTTTAGCTTTCCCAGTATAGGTTTTGTTAGTTAGTTTTCTAGTTGTCATTGCCTTTGTGTGTGTGTATCTTTGTTTATTTGTGTTTTCTAAGATTTGTATAGCCCTAACAAAAGGCGAGCCTTTTGATATCATCATCGCCAGAGGTGACAATTAGTCAAGTTGGAAGTTACTGTCAGTCTCATTTTCTGATTGATTTCTGTTAGTTCAGTTTTGTTAATGTTGAGTGACTAAGCCTGAATCTGCTTCCCCATTGTATGGTTGGTTCCTGTTCATCTTCCTCTTTGGTCTCTTCAACTGCAACTGTGTTGAGGCGTCTTATATATTAGAATCCATTGAGCCATATATTTAGGAATTTTGAAGCAAACCAACACTCTTGACACAAGAATTGTGTTAACTACAAAAATAACTTAATAAACATCAACCAACCAAAAATAGAATTTCATCCTGACTCAGAAAGGTATAAGACTTCCAAATCTGAGTTTATGACAACTATATAACACCCAAAATACAAAAAATTAATCATGAAATAAAGTTTCCCCGTTTGCAGATAAAGATTTTACCATTGAAATGCTGCATTGAATGGTTACTGTGCAGCTTAATTTGATGGCTAACGCTTAATTTCAGTATGAAACACATCAACGAATGGACAAAAAATCTGTAAAGGGAAACTGTTGTATTTACAGTGTCTGACATGGTATAGATGATCGGAAAAAAAAATTCTCACCTGAACAGATGGCACCAGCATCGTGATCATGTCCACATTTGTTTGATCCAAATCCATTGTGTTGACACTGAGCTAAAGATTCTTCATTTCCTGAACAGGTCACATTATCAAGCCAAATCTGTCCAGTTCCTGCACCAAACTGAGCGAATGGAGGAGCTCCTAGTGCCGTCCCACAGTTTAACTCTCTGCAAACCACCTGAGCATCGTTCAAGTCCCAGCTATCATCACAGACTGTTCCCCAGCTGTTATTGTGAAATATTTCAACTCTTCCAGAACATCGAGTCGATCCAGATCCAACTAATCTGATCAGATCTATCAGGCAAAGGATGTGAAGCAAATTTTTAATGTGTCTTAAATTAACAAAGAAAAATTATGGTAGTATATACCAGTTGAACGTTTTAAAACACCCCAATTTTTCCACTTGAATTTCATGCTTTTATTTCTTATTTACCTTATGCCTAAATTTGTATTTTGCCATGTTTTCTTATATTGTATTGTTGCTATATTTCTGTACTTTGGTAAGGTGACCTTGAGAGTCTTAAAGGGGCCTATAAATAAAATGTATTATTATTATTATTACTATTATTATTATTATTATTATTATTATTATTATTATTATTAGTGGTCATAGTAAGCAAGTCTTAGTTTCAACTGTGAAAAGAAGACTTTGCCTTGTTCTGATATCTTGGCAATGGTTTTCTTGCTTTAACTCATCTTGTCAAACCTGCAACTCAAAGAGGTTTGCCTAGGTCATGAAACGCCACCAATGGACTACTGAAGAGTGGAAGAAGGTATTATTGACAGAATAAAAATTTGAAATTTTCACTTCATCACACAGGATCTTTGTATGTTGTAAGTAGGTGAAAGGATGGTTCCACGCTGTGTGGTAACAACTGTCAAACATTGACGAGGAAGTGTGATGGTCTGGGGCTGTTTAGCTGGATCCAGTGTCAGTGACTTGTAAAGAAAAGTGAGATGCACTCTGAACCAAAATGGCTTCCTCTGTCACAATTTGACTGTGCGGAGCAGGCAGGAAGGGACCCAAATGCAGACTCGTAAGCGGGATATGGACTCAAAACACAGCTTTAGTTGCTGAATGGAAAATAATACAACCCAAACTGGGAAATTAGAAGACCTAAACACACAGGGAGGCACACAGCTATGATGGAGATGCTGACATAAATACACAGGAGGATAACGAGTGCAGTGAGAACACACAGGGAACACAGCTGACACAACATGACGTCACAGAGGAAGCACAACTAGAAACACCGAACATGGAAACACAAGAGCTTCACAATAAAACAGGAAACGCAGGAACATGATGCAGGAGTGGAGGAGAGGCAGACGAGAAGAGCAAGGGAACATGAGGGAGAGAGAGGAGAGATGACGACCCCTGGAAACAGAATGGAACACAGGAAGGGAAACAAGACGCAAGGGGTGTCACGGTTCTGGGTCCGTTGGACCCAGTATTTTGAGTTTATTATGTTTTGGTGTAATTTTGCATCAGGGATTGTTTTCTTGTTCTCTTGTTGTGTTAATGATGATGATGATTATGATGTTTATTATTAGAGTTTCATGTTTGTGTTTAGGATTTGTTCTTCGGTTGGGTCTGCTTAGTATATGTCTAGTTCCATGTGTCATTTTCTGTCTGTCTCTCAAATGTCAAGTCTGTGTCTTAGTGTGATGGTTTCTTGTTCCTGTTTTATTGTGAAGGTCTGCATCTTATGTTAGTGTGGGCAGCTTGGTTCCCCCCGTCTCGTTAACCCTGATCTCTCCCAGCTGTGTCTCCCTCCTGTTGCCCATTCGCTGATTACCACCCTGTGTATATTAGCCCTGTGTTTTCCTGTGCTCAGTGTCGCGTCGTACCCTCAGACCCTGCCTGTGTGTTCCTGCTTGGTTTCATGGTTTGGTTTGGGTTTTTGTTTCATGCCAGCAATAAAAGCTGTGGTTTTAGTTACATTTCGTCTCGGAGTCCTGCATTTGGATCCACATTTCCACCTGCCCGCACGCAGAGCCCTGACAAGGGGCTCATATAACATATATAAAAACAGACGGATAGAGACATAGAGGGCAACTAATAATTAAGAATATAAACAGGGAATAAAAGAAACTCACAATACAATAACTAAGACTATAAATGAACCTTAACATAAACCATAATACAAAATATTATTAGAATACAACAAAATAAAAAATGCTGGCTCAAAAGGACCCAGAACCTTTACAACTGCAGCATTCTGCAGCACCATGCAGTTCCCTCTGGTATGTGTCTAATTGGTAAGAGGTTCATCCTACGGCAATATAATGACCCAAAACTAAGTCCAAGCTATGCCAGAACTACCTCAGGAAAAAGAGAACAAAACCGTAAGCTTGAAAACATGGAACGGACAGCACAGTCTCCAGTCTTAATTAGCCCCATCACGGTGGTTTAGGATGAACTGGATAAAAGAGTGAAAGCAAAGCAATCATGCATTTATGGGAACTTCTGCAACAAATATGGGAAGAATTTTCTGAAGAATATTTTATTTCTATTGCAGATAGAATGGTGTGTTTAGCTGTTATATGTACCAAAGGTGCTTACTTCGATGTGTCAAAAGATTAGCCCTCTACTGCATGACTTTTTAATTTTGGGGGAAAAATATATTTCTCCCTTTTTTGGGGGAGCTTTAGGGTCCCTAATAATATATCAATCATAAAATTTGACACCCTGCCCCCCCCCCAAACAGATATTGGCTTGTTGCTTCAAGGCAACACTGTGCAACAAGGGTAGTAAAATGCCAAGTAATTCTATAATAAGCTGTATTAGTACAACAAGGATGAACAAATAAATAAACAACAAACAAACAATGTAAACATTTCACAAAACAATAAAACACCAAAATACATCCAACATTTGACCCTAACCCCATGCACGTGCGCGCACACGCACACACACAGACACGTTGTGTTTCCATCACTTTTGGGGACATTACATTAACTTACATTAATTTCCTGGCGACTTATCCTGACTCTACCCATCACAAGTCCCTGCCTGAACCTTACCCTAACCCTGACTCTAGCCTTCACCCTAAAATTGAATGATTTACCTTGCCCACACAATGTGCTTACACATGGCCCACATACCGCAAAGAATGATGGCCCTTTGGTGGCCCAGACCTGGTTTGCCAGAGGTGGCCCACACATGGGCCAGCACAAGGCCAGTTTCAGACACCCTGGTCGTCCTGTGCTGGCCCATGTGTGGATTACCTTTGGCAAACCTGATCTGGGCCACCAAAGGGCCGTTATTCATTGTGGTATGTGGGCCATCTGTAGGTGGTGTGCAGCCACGGGCGAGTTGTAGACACACTGCTGGCCCTGTGCTGGCCCAGAACGGTTCCAGCTCTAGCCCCAGATGTCAGCATAATGTGTACCTTAATCAAGCCATGCAATAACAACATGTGCCAGAACATGCAAAACAGTGCAAAAGTAACATGCCGAAACTCTGTTCAGACAGTGAATGGACTGATTTTTATGTAGCGCTTTTCTACTCTCCCAGATTACTCAGAGTGCCGGCTTGATACCAGATCCTGGCCAGACCTGCTTGCTATGTGGGCACTAACACACACACAGACACAGTTACTTTACCAACTGACCCCGGACCCCTGAGCTCCTAAGTGTCCCTCAAACCTCATTCAGGGATCCACTCGTCAACTTCACTGTCACTCCCTGAAAGCTCACTGTCCTCACTTTCTGAGGACAGAAAGTGCACATTCCCTTGGTTTCCTTGCATAAAAAGTTTTTACATCCATGTCCTGTAATTATGAGTAGATTGTAAAGTAAAAAACATTGACTATGATCATATAAAAGCACACAAACACATCTCTACACACATATCCAAATGCATTATATTGCCTGAAAAAAATTGGGCTAACTGCGCAGTGTTGCCTTGAGGCAACGAATGAAAATGAACAGTTTTACACTATATACACTCAACAAAAATATAAACGCAACACCTTTGTTACTGCTCCCATATTGTGTATCTGGAATGAATTTTAGGAATGAATTTTAGGTCTCTACGTCCATCCCATGGGGAATGGGAGCAGTAACAAAGGTGTTGCGTTTATATTTTTGTTGAGTGTATATTCATGCACATACAAGTATTTTTTAATATACATTTACTTCACTATAAACATGTAAAATAGTGATCTTTATCTTGCCTCCTGATGGAGATGTCTCTGATGTAGTGCAGCTTGCAGAAAGGGGCCCTGCCCCCCCCCCAAATCAAAGTCACACCACCTTCAACTCATCATTTTATTTGAAAGAGATGTGCCTGGTAGCATTGTTTGAAAAAAAAAAAGTTTTTTTTTTTTTTTTGAAGGGCCACCATAAGGCATGAAAATGTGGTTTGTTGCCTCAGGGCAACGCTATGCAGTAGAGGGTTAGAATACATTTTGGTCTGTAAATTTAGTCCATGGTTTAATTTTAATTTTAATTACTTATTTTTACTATGCTTTAATTTCAGAGTTCAATGACACATTACACTGCATAAATAAAATCATTATTAAAAAGAACTGGAGAAATTGGGGTGTTCTAAAACTTTGACCGATAGTATATTGCACCCAAGAAAAGATTTGGTTGAAATGCTTTCAGAATCAAAAATCTTTCTCACCAGAACAGACGACACCAGCATCTTGATTATGTACACAGTTGTTTGTTCCAAAACCACCATGTTGACACTGAGTTAATGAGCCTTCACTTCCTGAGCAGGTCACACGATCAAGCCAAATCTGTCCAGTTCCTGCACCAAAGTGAGCTGATCGAGGAGCCCCCCTTGCGGTCCCACAGTTTAACTGTCTACAAACGATCTCAGCATCATTTAAGTCCCAGCCATCATCACAGACTGTTCCAAAGCTGTTATTGTGATAAACTTCAACTCTGCCAGAACATCGAGTCGATCCAGAGCCAGCTAATCTGATCAGATCTATTAGTTAAAAGATGTGAAGAACTTGATAATATGTTCTTGACCTTGAAAGAAAATGGTTTCACTGATGACAGACAATTTCTGAATGATTCATGTGTCTTTGGTACCTAAACATTTTCTCACCTGAACAGATGACACCAGCATCCTCACCATGTACACAGTTGTGTGATCCAAATGCACTGTGCTGACACTGAGTTAGAGAACTTTCACTTCCTGAACAGACCACGTCATCAAGCCAAATCTGTCCAGTTCCTTGACCAAAGTAAGCTGATCGAGGAGCTTGTAGTGCCGACCCACAGTTTAATTCTCTGCAAACCACCTCAGCATCATTTAAGTCCCAGCCATCATCACAGACTGTTCCCCAGCTGTTATTGTGATAAACTTCAACTCTTCCAGAGCATCGAGTCGATCCAGATCCAACTAATCTGATTGGACCTATGAGACAAAAGATATGGACAATATTTTAATGTTATTTGCAATAAAAACAACAAAGTATAACAAATAAGAACAGACTGACGTGCAATGTGTTCAGTATTCAAAATGTGCCTCACCTGAACAGATGACACCAGCGTCTTGTTGATGCCCACAGTTATTTGTTCCAAATTGGTTGTATTTACATTCAATTAGAGAATTTTCATTTCCTGAACAGCCCACATTATCAAGCCAAATCTGTCCAGTTCCTGCACCAAAGAGAGCTGATCGAGGAGCCTCTAGTGCCGTCCCACAGTTTATCTGTCTGCAAACAACCTGAGCGTCTTTTAAGTCCCAGTAATCATCACAGACTGTTCCCCAGATGTTATTGTAATAAATTTCAACTCTTCCAGAGCATCGAGTCGATCCAGACCCGGCTAATCTGATCCGATCTATGATGCAAAAGACATAAACAAAATATTTCATGTATGACACACAATAGCAGACTGACCTGAAATGTCATTGGTACTTAAAAGCTTTCTTACCTGAACAGATGACATCAGCATCATGGTGATTTCCACAACTGTATGTCCCAAATCCACTGCCGTTACATTCAATTAGAGAACTTTCATTTCCTGAACAGCCCACATCATCAAGCCAAATCTGTCCAGTTCCTTCACCAAAGTGAGCTGATTGAGGAGCCTCTAGTGCCGACCCACAGTTTATCTGTCTGCAAACCACTGCAGCATCATTTAAGTCCCAGCCATTATCACAGACTGTTCCCCAGCTGTTATTGTGGTAAACTTCAACTCTACCAGAACATCGAGTCGATCCAGATCCAGTTAATCTGATCAGATCTGAAATGAAAAATATTTTAATACTTTCCTGACAAAATATAAATCATTTATGACATAGAGCGAAATATGCTGTGTTCAGTATTTAAAATATTTTCTTACCTGAACAGATGACACCAGCATCATAATAATAATAATTATAATAATAATAATGATAATTATTGCGCATTCCCCATCCAGAGTAATGACACTGAGTTAAAGAATTTTCACTTCCCGAACAGGCCACATTATAAAGCCAAATTTGTTTAGCTTCTGGACTATAGTAAGATGATAGAGGAGCCTGTATTGCTGTTCCACAGTTTAACTGTCTGCAAACAACCTCAGCCTCGTTTAAGTCCCAGCCATTACCGTAGACTGTTCCCCAGATGTTATTGTAATAAATTTCAACTCTGCCAGAACACTGTGTTGCTCCAGACCCAGCTAACCTGATGGACACACCTAAAAACAAAATACAGAGAACACACATTGTGAATAAAACATACAGTATGTTTAATGTTTTCTTAATTTTGCTGTGAAATCATGTAGTAAAAATAATCTTAGAGGTCAAAACGTCTTACAAAATGCTTAACATGTTAATGTGTAATCCTATAAGTTCCTACAACATAGTAGCTACTTTGGCTGCTTTGTAGGTTTTCAAATGTCCTCAGACTGTTGCTTGATCTTCCTCTTTGGTGCTCTATAGTTGGATATTGTTGTAATATACAGTTTTGTTGTTGATGTTGTTAGCAATAGAGTAGAAAATGGTCCATGGTACTTCTTTTGCTAGCTTGTTAAGTAACATACACGTGTCAATTGTTTGAACTTGAAGCATTTGCAAAGTTGTTCTTGGATGCTTACCGGGTGTCTGTGAATGACCACCTGAAAGTGGATCATAGAGATAAACAGGTCAAATGAGTTTATTGCACATTATGATTCACATTTCTCAACATGTGTGTTAGAGAAAGGAAATTCAATCAGGGCCTAGTCCCATGTATAAGATTTTTTCTTCAAACTTACAAAATGGCTAAACAAAATGGACAAATTCAGTCCAGGTTGTAGTGATGCTGACTATGTCAAAAATCTGAATGTAAAGAATTACAAATCATTTTTACTGGCTTGCTAATTAAATAGCAAGTAAAAAACCCTGAACATTAGCAAATAACCGTATACTAATCAGTTTCAAGTAATGCAGTGTGGGTCACAACAGTCTACTCACTGATTTCCTTTTGATCACATTAAGAAATCAAATGTAACTCTATCTTCACCTAGCATGTAGCTCAGTTACAGTGACAGTTAGTAAAGAACTATTTAAAGATCGTATATAAAGTCATAAGTTTTAATCAAGTATTGGATCTGTATATGATGTGTTTGATGAATTACATATTTTAATTTTATGAAACATACAACAAACTAAATATACAAATTTTGTGCTTTTCAAATGTTGTATGAAAATTCTGGGTACTTCTTTCCAGGATAAACAGGTTAGTTTGCATTAATATGGGGAATTCCCAACTCTGTGTTGAACTGTGGCTTTAATGGTCAGTGTTGGATCACATCAAGTGAAGCAGAGATTACTTTAAATTTGAAGACCCTTATAGTCATTCAGTGAATTCAATCATTATAATAACTTTATACAGTCTAGTTTAAAGACAACATACTGCTAGCGTAGGAAATGGAAACCAGCCACAATCACTGTGAAAATGCCACATTTTTTAAATTCAGTTCTATAAATCAACAAAGAGCAGCAAGTGAGCTGATCACAGCTTGCGTGCTAAGAAAGCCTAGTTGAGCTCTAAAAAGGGAGTTGTTAGTATTTTTCCTAACAGATCTTAGTGTTCCCTGCTTGCTGAATCTCACTTTAACCCCTGTTTTACACGTTGTCCAGGTGTGGAGGCAAAGTGACTCTCTAACATGTATGCAACAGAAAATAGTTATTTATTTATTTTATCCTCTTTGACTGCTTGTGTCCGATTCAAGCTGAGTGCATTCATTAGAATTTTAATTTAGATTTGAATAACATGTATGTTCTAATGTACTCATATTTTTTCTATTATATTAATATAGCAGAAGGTTCAGTTACCTGTGCCTCAAACAATGAGTAGAATTGTCTTCCAATGAGCTACTTTCTACTTTCTACTCTAAGTACATTTTTAACACAAGTATCTGTACTTCTACTTGACCTCCAGTCATTTCACAGTTTCCAGATAGAGTTTTAAAAATAATTTACAGTAGTTTGTAAGAGCTTGGTAACAAGAAAATGTGTACTCCAAATAAAAATCAGACTTTCTCACCTTTACATAAGAGAATTGTCATCACAGAGACACAGTAGACAAACTGTTGGAGAGCCATAGTTAAGTATACCTGTTTTAATTTGACTTCAGCTATTAAATACTGAAATTTGCTCCACCCCACCCACAGGCTCATGTGTCCTAACTCAGCTTTCCTCTCACTGACTACAGAACTAACATGAGCAACAAAAACAAGACAGCAAAGTTTTCCTGTATAAATATACAGTGTAATATAAAATATATAGCATATACACACAAATACAAAATAACAGAACAGCATATACATGACCAAATTCCTGAGACTGAATTTTCCACAAACACTTTCTTTAGCCAGTAATCAGATGTGTGAATTTAATAAAAATAAGCAGAAAAAAAAAAAGAAAAACTTTGTTTTATAAATCTGGGACAGTCTGCACAGTGAGCTGCCAGAACACATCTGCATTTTTGTGTATTTATCATGTAGGAATGCTGTGATATGTTGTTGAAACCGCATTTTAGATATAAGATATTTCAGGGATTGATGTGTAGTTAAATGTTTTTTACACTGACAGAAAGGGAGTTTCATTCATGTGGCCACTTAAGTTTAAAGTGGGCTGTATGTGGGCCTCATTGTAAAATAAATTTAACATCCCTGGTCTAAAGTATCCCTACAGACTCAAATATATACATACACTAACCTACGTAGTGTAGCAAGAGCAAGGTTCTATACAATGTTTAGAAGATGACAAAGCCTTTTAATTTCTTGTTAGAGGTCATGATATCTAGTAGTTTCTCTTCGCAGCATAAAAAAGATTGTTTGACAGCAGTCGCTCTGTCACGGCTGGGCGGGGTGAGCCGTGTGGTGTAGGAGGAAAAGGACCCAAAATGCAGGCAAGCGACTGGTGATGAGAGTGCCGTTTATTTACAAAGTGGCAGTGGCAGAAACAGGCAACGAAGCATGAGAAATTACTAATGGAAACCTAAACTGGGAAAAACTAAAGAGCAAACCTGAAACGGAGCAGAGAGACGCAGACTAAGGAACAGGATACCAAGAAACACAGATGAACGCAGACGAGCCAACAACGAACACAGACCAACACCCACTAAATACACACACACACACACACACACACACACACACACACACACACACACACACACACACACACACACACACACAAGGTAATCGGGTAATCACACACAGGAGGGAAGAACAGCTGAACCCAATACATGATGAGTGGAGGAGACAAGCTGAACACAATGACAGACAGACAGAGACCTTCAGAACAAAACAGGAAAACTAGAACCCGAACCGGACACAAAGGGGGAGGACACAGAATAACTAGAACAGAGGAAAATAATCACAAAACGCTGGGTCAACGACCCAGGACCATGACACGCTCGGTATGATACTCTGAACAGTGGAACTCAGCGAAATGTCTGTTGTAGCCAATTCTAACCTACTGACAATTCCAAGACCATCAGTTCAAACAAGTAGTATGGGTAGATTGCACAATGTTGATGTAATGAAGGAGGACTACCTCCAATTCTTCAACTTCAAACCAATAGCTAGACGGTAGAAAACTGTACGCAATTGGTTGTTCCAGCAGGACAATCATCTGAATCAGAAACATTAGGTTTCTGGAATGACCTTGCCAACGTCTCAAGATTAACCTTGTTGAAAATTTATGGACTGCGCAATTTAAATGAACTTTTAAAGGAAGCAGAATTTCTGCCAAGAAGAGTAGTAAAATATTCAGCCAGAATTATGGCAAAACCTCGTTGATGGATAGAAAAAAACTCTGGTTGAGGTGCAGCCAGCAAAATATTTCTTGGGGTGTATGCGTATACAGTATTTGCATGTATATATCTGAGGCTGCATACATACTTTTGACCCTGTGTGTGTTAGAGCCAATCCAAAATAAATTCAGTCATGTAAATCCAAAATAAAAGAGTAATACTAGAGAACTGAGAAAGCTAGAAATACAAAACAGAAACCAGAACACTAGCAGTGATAAACCAAAATGAAATCACAAAAAACACAACAGTGGGTCTCAGACCCAGCCCCTGACAAAGTGTTAATTTAACTCAAATGTTTAAGCTGCTGCCAAAGCAAAGCGTGTGTGCATCATAGCTGAATTAAGTAAATCCAACATGGTGGGGGGGGTTTTCAGTGCAGAATTGGGGAAGATTTTTTTTCTTTTCATTGCTAACAGGGAGAATAAAAATAATTTTTCAGGAGTCACATAAAATCAGAAAAAGGGGAAATCCCCCTTCTTTCTTTGAAGACTTGCATCCTGTGTACAGCTAAAACCTGTGTGGCCCTGAATTTAAATCATTCAAACTGTCATTCACGAGACAAACAAAAAACCTCTGTTAGCACTTCATGTCATGAAGTCACATATGAGTGTGGAAAGTTTGTTGATTTTTATCCAGCACTAGCACCATAACAATAATGTGGAGGCAGCAAGGGCATACCAGACCATTTGTACACTTTCAGAGGCGTAGATGAATTTGCATGTTTTTTCCTGGCAGGAAAACAAAACAAATGAAACACTATCACCTCTTTTTAAAATCTATGTAAACATAAAAAGAGAGGAAAAAAACTACAGTTTGAAAATAAATGCTAGAGGTATCAGTATCTTAGTGGGGATAGGTTAATTGGTTAATCCAAATTGCCTCTAGGTGTGAATGTGCGAATGAATGTGAGTGCAAATGGTGTCTCTGTGTGTTAGCCCTGCGACAGACTGGCGACCTGTCCAGGGTGTACCCCGCCTCTCGCCCTATGACAGCTGGGATAGGCGCCAGCGCCCCCCGTGACCCTGTAAAGGATAAGCGGATGCGAATGGATGGATGGATGGATGTATCCTAGAAGAAATTCAAAACTACAGAAGTCCAACAAAAAGTAAACTGACTGGTACTTACTTAACACCTTTTTTACTTACATCGACTGACACAAAGTGCTCCCTCCTCCAGTCTCATTCATCAAATCACACACATTCATGTTACACTTTTGTCTATACATTAATGTGTTTGCAAATATTCACAATTTAAAGTTCAGTATCCTGCCCAAGGATGATTCTTATTTAATTTTTATTTCTACAAACATTTTAAATGTAAACTGTTGGACAAAATTCAGACTGGGCATCAAATCCTCAAACATTCAAACATTTCTCAGTTAAACAATCAATGTTTTCATCTCTTTTCTTTTCTCCTTGTCATGCTTTGGTGATCACAATTAGTAGATCACAGTCAGCCAGGTTGGAGACCTATTTTGGACAGACCTCTTGTAGTCCCTAGATCAGGGCTGCCCAATCCCGATCCTCGGGAGCTACTATCCTGCAGCTTTTAGATGCATCCCTGCTCCAACACAGCTGAATCAAATGGTTTGATCTCTTCAGCATGCCATCATGTTTGGCAAAGGCCTGATAACAAGCCATTCATTTGATTCAGGTGTGTGGGAACAAGGATGCATCTAAAAGCTGCAGGACGGTAGCTCTCGAGGACCGGGATTGGGCACCCCTGCCCTAGATCTTTAAAGTTCCCAAACCAGAGCCTTGTCACTCAATGCCGTTGTGGTGAAGGAGGAGACAATACTGACTTCCACTGGAGGCGCTGAGGACAAGATGCAGACACGAAACAAACTAGAAATACTGATAAACCTGAAAAAACTAAACTCATGGCTAAAAAACAAAAATGCAAAGTAAAGAAACCACAACAAAATGCTGGGTCACAAACCCGGGACCATGACACTATGAAAGTCCCAGTAATAGCATTCAGACAGACAGCAGTCTCAGCAGTCCTGAGAGTCATAAAATGTCGAGGTGCTGCGTCCTTTAACTCTGTCCTCCTGGACTACATCTGCTGCCAGTTTGCATATTTTCCTTCCTCTTCGTATGTTTACAACATCAACATCCCGATTGACCTGTCAAATGCAAATTACTCAGTGTTGTACTGTTGAACAAGAAATCATGTGTGATTTTCCACCGAAAACTCAAATGAACCTATTGCAAATTTGTATCTTTAAGAGGTCTGGGACACTATGACCACAAACTTAAACAGACAGTAAAAAATAAAGCGAAATGATCACTCACCATTCTACAAAAGTTTCCTCGGGGGTCACAGAATGGCAATGGAAAAATTATTGATATGCTATATGTCATTTTTTTTTCTCCTGTCCCGTTTGGTTCTTTTGCCATCAGAATTATTGTCTAAAGGCAAAGAAAGATGCCCAACGGATTTACTTTACCAAATGGACCATCGCAGCCTTGCCGTATTGGTATATTTGATTTACCTTTGCTTTTATTGTTTATTTTATTTTATTTTCACTTGCTAAACACGGGACAGACCTGACTGGGGAAAAGAAAAGAGAGAAAGAAAGAGGGAAAGAAAAACAGTGGGGAAGAGGAACAGTGATAAAGGGCAAAAAACCCCAAAACCAACAAAACAAACAGACAAAAAATACATATATCAATCACCTGGATCACCTGTTGAGAAAGAAAAAAGAAAACAAGCAGAAGAAAAAGAGAGCAATAGAATAAACAACATCACGATCATATATGTGAATATAACAGTAAGTATTAAATATTAAACATTATTGTGCAGCACGTAAGATCGACAGCGCACAGTGTGCTTTGAGGTAGCAGCCAAAAAGGGTGTAGTTTGTGTGTGTGAGCACCAGAGGTGGGTAGTAACGAGTTACATTTACTCCGTTACATTTACTTGAGTAAGTTTTTGAAATAAATGTACTTTTAAAGTACCTTTTTTGCACGATACTTTTTACTTTTACTTGACATTTACATTTATGAAGAAGAAACGGTACTTTTACTCCGCTACATTTCCAAAATTCGACTCGTTACTTTTTTTTAAAAAAAAAATTAGTTTAACACATTAGATAACATGCCGCCAGTGGAGTTTCCGGTAACTTTTTTACCAATCAGATGTGGCCATGCAGTCACATGACCAGTTTGAAACTGTGGCGGGCAGAGCGGCCCAAGCGTTTCAAAGTAGCGGACACACGGAAAGAAGAAATATTAAAAACATGGCAGAGTCTACGCTAGAGCTGAAGAGGATGAACAGCATTTTCCTCACATACAAAGAATGTTTCGCTTAAAAGCAGTACAGAAGAACAGTGATTTTTTTCAGTCACGTTATTCAGCTCCTGCTCAAACTGCACAATTGAATCTCAGGGGTTAGAAGTTCATAGGTCACGATGCAGGGTCTCACACTATATGGCCTGATGCTCTGATGCGACCTGAGTGCTCAAACTGTGCGTCCATAACATGAAGCTTATCATACAAAATCTGTCCCTCACTCACTCACACAGGCACACACACCACCACCGTCAACTTTGCTAAATTACCAATGAAAAACATTGACCAGGCAGCTGTGATTGAGCAGCAATGTCCATCCAACTCTTTTCATGGTTGTTGTAGTCGTGATAATTTTGTGAGGCCACATTGAAAAGCCTCGGATACGAAAGCGCAGAGCTGCCACCCAGGCAAAAGAAAAATAGAAAAGTGAAAAGTTTATTGTTCTAACAATATACTATCATGTATGTGGAATACACCAGGCACAAATACACGCACGCACAAGTATGTACTGCCAATTTCCACATTTATTGACGTGTTTTTGTTTTGACAGCTGAATCGGTCGCACAGCCTGACAGCTCACGAGCCCAGCTGATCTTCTTTCCGCCGCTCCTCCCCGTCTCACTATAAACACAGCGGAGGGAGACCATCATCAGTACATAAACACCATCAGCTGTTCTTACGGCCTCGCAGCGCCGCCCTGTTGAGCCTTCTGCTCCACTCCTCCCCTGCAGCTGCGCCCGGGGCCACGCCTCCGCCACAATGTACCTTTCACGTTTGAACAATATAATATCACGTTATTACAATATACAGAATTATCACTTTCGTACAATATAAATATTATATAGGCTACATCGCAGCTCCAGTCACGGCTTCCATCACCGTCTTTCTCGTCTTTTCCCAGAGTAACAGCCAAACAGGAGGATCTATTGGCTAGCACTGCTTAGCCTTGCACGCATTCTTGTTTTAAACTTAATATGGAATTTATTGCAAACTGTTTGTGCGGAATATGAATGACAAGATTTTGTTTTTCAACAAGAGTTCAAAACCTCTCCAGTGTGATCAAATCTTCTTGCCAAACATCCGCAGCTTAGCAGTGTATACAGCACTATAATGACCAGACCTAATTCTTTTGGAAACCATGCATCTTTCCACAGGTCTCAACTTCATCAGACATCACCTGGACTCAGAGCTGGATGATGCCAGCGCAAACAGCAGCCTAACTATTGCATGATCTATTGCATGGCGTTCCTCACATCAAGAAGCTGTCGATCAAAGTCAATACAGCTCTTCCTGCATCTGGAGCTTGTGAAGGACTTCTCAGTCATGCAGGACTCCTGTTCACTGCTAAACAGTTAGAGCTTCACAGCAAGAACCTTGAGAGCAAACTGCTGCTGAAGCTTAACCATCACCTCACTGAGTGAAGAAATGGCACATTTTTGCTAAATATGCAGAAATAGATGCACACCCATACAACTTATGGTAAACTGAGCTGCCTTGTATGAACATATGTTGAAGCTGCCTCGTTCTGTTTTCTCTGAGGCTGCTGTGCCATTTGGAGCAAAAATGAATATAAAGTTTACAGCATATCTTGTCACTGGAAATTGTTTGCACTGTTTATATGTTTATATTATTTACCGTAGGTATTGGTGAAAAAAGCTTTATGTTGTGAAAACTGAAATCTGGAAATCAGAATTGTGACTTATTTTGTTGATGTTTTTACATATATTCCTTTTGAAAATGGTAAAATTTGTATATTTATTTATTTTTGTTTGTCTGATAACATTTATTTATAGAATAAATCGGACATTTCAAACAGTTACTCGCTACTTGAGTAGTCTTTTCACCAAGTACTTTTTTACTCTTACTCGAGTAACTTTTTTGACGACTACTTTTCACTTTTACTTGAGTAATAATATTTTAAAGTAATGCTACTCTTACTTGAATACAATTTTTGGATACTCGACCCACCTCTGGTGAGCACCCGTGTGTACACCTGTGAGCATGAGCGCGCTTGTACTTAAAAGGTTCCTTCATGTAATGATCTGCTAGAGGGTGTGGGGGGGGCCACAGCCCCGTCCTCCTGGGCATGAAGCAGGTATGGAGGAGATTCAGGCTCCAGGCATCCAGAGGCCCCCAGGGCACAAGAGACCAAGGAAGACCAACAGAGGGGCAGCCGCGCCACTGTCCCAGTAAGACCTGAGGAGAGTCCCAGATGAGGGGTCACTCAGCAGCCACGGAGCAGAAGCCAGGGGGAGTTGCAGTGACGCGCCTGTGAGCTCCGCCGGCAGCCAGCTGTGCCAGAGCGACCGAGCCCCAGGCCGAGAGGCCGGGGGCACCCCACCCCCAAAGGGGCCCGAGTGAGCCCCAGGCTCCAGGCCCAGACAAGCAGCCACCAGGAGTGAGCCGGTGTGTACCTGGACGCCCATCCCCAGACACAAAGAACCACCAACGCACCGATGTCTGAGGGTGTCTGCCACTGGCAGGAGGAGTGGTGGGTGGAGATAGGCCTCCAAACCTTGGAGGGCCTGAGATGTCCCCAGAGAGGTGGCGTCTGATACCCAACCTGACATATAGACACAGACATACAGGCACACACATATACAAACATCCATTCACACCCTCATGCTCTCATATGCACTTACTCCACACTCAACCAACGTGAAGACAGACATAAAGAGACGCTGTACACATGATCACACTCCCCAAGCGTACTCTACGAACCGGGTCTAGGTACCCTTGCCCCTGGAGGGGGGAACTGCACCCAGACCCAGGTGGTGTTACCCTTTTCCCTGCGGTGGAGAGAAGCAGACCGCCCTGACTCCGCAGCAGCAGGGAGGCCCCACATTTAAGACCCCAGTCGGACGGCCAACTCCTCCTCCCGGCCCCCCGCCCCAACAGGCAACAGAGAATGGGGGTGTGTGAAGACTCCAAACCTCCCTCTTCCCGGTCATATGTAGTGTTGATGCATGTGTGTTCTAAGGTGCATTTAAAACCCAGGAGGGCATGGAGCCACCTGCCAGAGAGCAGCAGGTCAGTGCATAGCTCCTCCTGATAGCCCTCAATGTATACCATCCATCCATCCATCCATCTTCATCCGCTTTGTCCGGGGCCGGGTCGCGGGGGCAGCAGCCTAAGCAAAGAGGCCCAGACCTCCCTCTCCCCAGCCACCTCCTCCAGCTTGTCCGGGGGAATACCAAGGCGTTCCCAGGCCAGCCGAGAGATATAATCTCTCCAGCGTGTCCTGGGTCTGCCCCGGGGCCTCCTCCCGGTGGGACATGCCTGGAACACCTCACCCAGGAGGCGCCCAGGGGGCATCCTTGTCAGATGCCCGAACCACCTCAGCTGGCTCCTTTCGATGTGGAGCAGCAGCTGCTCTACTCTGAGCCCCTCCCAGATGGCCGAACTTCTCACCCTATCTCTAAGGGAGAGGCCAGCCACCCTTCGGAGGAAGCTCATTTCTCGTTCTTTCGGTCACTACCCACAGCTCGTGGCCATAGGTGAGGGTAGGGACGTAGATCGACCGGTAAATTGAGAGCTTCGCTTTTATACTCAGCTCCCTCTTCACCACGACGGACCGGTGCAGCGTACGCATTACTGCAGCTGCAGCCCCAATCCGTCTGTCGATCTCCGGCTCCCTTCTCCCATCACTCGCGAACAAGACCCCGAGATACTTGAACTCCTCCACTTGTGGCAGGAACTCATCCCCGACCCGGAGTGGGCACTCCACCCTTTTCCGGCTGAGAACCATGGCCTCAGATTTGGAGGTGCTGATCCTCATTCCCGCTGCTTCACACTCGGCTGCGAACCGTTCCAGTGCGAGCTGGAGGCCTTCACCCGATGAAGCCAACAGAACCACATCATCTGCAAAAATCAGAGATGAGATTCTGAGGCCACCAAAGCGAAAGCCCTCCGCCACTTGGCTGCGCCTAGAAATCCTGTCCATAAAAATTATGAACAGAACCGGAGACAAAGGGCAGCCCTGGCGAAGCCCATCACCCACCGGGAACGAGTCCGACTTATTGCCGGCAATGCGAACCAAGCTCTTGCAACGGTTGTATAGGGATCGAATGGCCCGTAGCAATGGGCCAGACACCCCATATTTCCGCAACACCTCCCACAGGACACCCCGAGGGACACGGTCGAATGCCTTCTCCAAGTCCACAAAACACATGTAGACTGGTTGGGCAAACTCCCATGCACCCTCAAGTATCCTGGAGAGGATAAAGAGCCGGTCCAGTGTTCCGCGACCAGGACGAAAACCGCATTGTTCCTCCTGTATCCGAGGTTCGACTAACGGACGAACTCTCCTTTCCAGCACCCTGGCATAGACTTTCCCAGGGAGGCTGAGGAGTGTGATCCCCCTGTAGTTGGAACACACCCTCCGGTCCCCTTTCTTAAAGATGGGGACCACCACCCCGGTCTGCCAGTCCACAGGTACTGCCCCTGATCTCCACGCAACATTGCAGAGGCGTGTCAACCAGGACAGCCCTACAACGTCCAGAGCCTTCAGGAACTCGGGGCGGACCTCATCAACACCAGGTGCTCTGCCACCAAGGAGTTGTTTAACTGCCTCAGTGACCTCGCCCCCGGAAATTGGCGGGTCATTCCCCTCATCCCCAGACTCTGCTTCCTCCTCGGAAGACGTGTCAGTGGGATTAAGGAGGTCCTCGAAGTATTCCTTCCACCGCCTGACAATTTTCTCAGTCGACGTCAGCAGCGCTCCGCCAGCACTATACACAGTGCAGGTAGAGCACCGCTTTCCCCTCCTGAGACGTCTGACGGTTTGCCAGAATCTCTTCGAGGCAGCCCGAAAGTCTTTTTCCATGGCCTCTCCGAACTCCTCCCACACCCGAGTTTTTGCTTCAGCCACTGCCCGAGCCGCATTCCGCTTGGCCTGTTGATACCTGTCGGCTGCCTCCGGAGTCCCACAGGCTAACCAAGCCCGATAGGACTCCTTCTTCAGCCTGGTGGCTCCCTTCACCTCTGGTGTCCACCATTTGGTTCGGGGATTACCACCACGGCAGGCACCCACCACCTTGCGGCCGCAGCTCAATGCAGCAGCTTCGGCAATGGAGACTCTGAACATGGTCCATTCGGACTCAATGTCCC
Organism: Copadichromis virginalis; assembly: GCF_057382275.1. Classification (NCBI taxonomy): domain Eukaryota; kingdom Metazoa; phylum Chordata; class Actinopteri; order Cichliformes; family Cichlidae; genus Copadichromis; species Copadichromis virginalis. Next base: position 34,745,422 of record NC_140620.1, read on the forward strand.
CAGTCTCCCTCGGAATGCTGTCGAAGCTCTGCCGGAGGTGTGCGTTGAAGATCTCGCGGACTGGGGCCTCTGCTAGACGTTCCCAGCACACCCTCACTATGCGTTTAGGTGCACCAGGTCTGTCCAGTGTCCTCCCCCGCCACCTGATCCAACTCACCACCAGGTGGTGATCAGTTGACAGCTCAGCCCCTCTCTTTACCCGAGTGTCCAGAACATATGGTCACAGGTCTGCTGATACGATTACAAAATCGATCATCGACCGACGGCCTAGAGCGTCCTGGTGCCACGTGCACTTATGGACACTCTTATGTTCGAACAAGGTGTTCGTTATGGCCAAACTGTGATTAGCACAGAAGTCCAATAAGAAAGCACCCCTCGGGTTCAGATCAGGAAGGCCGTTCCTCCCAGTCACGCCCCTCCAGGTCTCGCTGTCGTTACCCACGTGAGCATTGAAGTCTCCCAGCAGGACAACAGAGTCTCCAGGTGGAGCACCCTCCAGCACCCCCCCCCCCCAGGGACTCTAAGAAGGCTGGGTACTCTGAACTGCCACTCGGCGCATAAGCGCAGATGACAGTCAGGACCCGTTCCCCGACCCTAAGGCGCAGGGAACAAACCCTCTCGTCCACCGGGAAAAACCCCAACGTACCGGCAGCAAGCCGAGGGGATATTAGGATACCCACCCCAGCCCGCCGCCTCTCATCAGGGGCAACTCCAGACTGAGACAGAGTCCAGCCCCTCTCCAGGAGACTGGTTCCAGAGCCCAAGCCATGTGTAGAGGTGAGCCCGACTATATCTAGCCGGTACCTCTCAACCTCACGCACTAACTCAGGCTCCTTCCCCACCAGAGAGGTGACATTCCATGTCCCTATTGCCAGTCTTGGCAGCCGGGGGTCAGTCCGCCAGGGCCTCCGCTCCTGGCCGCCACCCGGCACACAATGCACCCGACCCCTATGGCGCCTCCTGCGGGTGGTGGGCCTGCGGGAGGATGGGCCCATGTCTCCTCTTCAGGCTGTGGCCGGACTAAGGCCCGGCCACCAGACGCTCGCCCTCGGGCACCCTCCCCGGGCCTGGCTCCAGGGCGGGGCCCCGGTAACCCTATCCCGGGCAGGGTAAACTCGGTGTCCTTTTCATAAGGGTCTTATGAATGTATACGTGTATTTAAAATTGAGAGGTGGGCAACGACGCAAGGGGTGAGGTTGTACAGGGGTGATGGTGTTCTGGATGCCGTGTAGCGTGCCCACCCCCAACGTCCTATATGTATGTGTAATGAGAGTGTGAGTAATGTGAATGTCTAAGTTGTGAGATAAAATTGAGGCGCAGGCAGTCAGAAGGGGACAGAGGGGGGGATGCCTCCCCTCCACCCTGGTGACACACCTTTACCCCAAGGCCCTGCGTGTGTGGGTGATTGTGGTGGAGCAGGAAGAGGGAGGCAGCTGGAGATGGGGAGGGAAGGAAGGGAGGGGCAAGCTCCCCCGCTGACCCCAGTAGGCACCCCCATACTCTGCAACCCACCAGGGCAAAGGGGCCCCGGCCCATCCGGACCAGGGCCCAGTTCAGCAGTGCCACCTGGCCCCACAGAGCCCGGGACAGCCCACCCGACCCCACCACAGAGAAAACTGCACCCACCCCACCATCCACTCATCTTCCAGACTACACAAGACAATAGACAATCTTCCTCCACCTCTGCTATATCTCCCCCACCTGCAGAGTGAGTTCCTGGAGAGAGGAGACCTATATGTCATTATATTATAGGTTTAACACAGAATGTAAAAACATGAGAAGCCGCGTAGGTATAGAATGCCTTAGGACAGTGAAAACACCAAAACATAATAAAACAAAGCAGAACAAAACTGTGCTAACCACTATGCTACCATAGTTATTTGACTTTCTTTTATTAAATCTAAGAGTGGCCTTACACTTGAAAGAGAAAACAACAACAACATTTAAGCTCAGTTTTTAAAACCTTAGGATGTAGCTACAGCCCAGCCCATGCAGCAGTATATGAATGACTAGCCTCGTATTGTGGATGGATTATCTCAGTTGTTCTCCTGGCTGAAGTTTGGTCCTTTTACAGCATCTTGCCATGCGATTACATTTGTTCCTGACCACCGAGAACACTCACGTTAACTTTTATCGAGTGGGGAAAAAAGTTAGCTTGTTTATATTATGCTAACATAGCTGTGTCGCTAGCGGTCAAGTAGCACATCATTATATACCAGCTAGCCAAACTTCAGTAACTTCAGTCACTGCTGTTTAGTTTTCTGTCTTCATTTATGTTGGAAGTGATAGAAGAGCTGTACGTTTTAATTTGTTTCCAAAACCCCGCAGTCAGGACATGCTATATTGTATTTAGATAGAAGCTAGCGAGCTAACTCCCTGCTAACTTCTAACTCCGTTAAATGTCATAAATTCCGTTTTCATCAATGCCTGGATGTTAAACTCAATTGTTACACCTGATAGAGCAGAACGCTGATCATTTTATTAAAGATGAAAGACTTTAGACAGTTTTTCAATTCTCAGTAATGCCATAGTGATCGTTTGATATATGGACCTGCAGCAGAGTTTAGGGCCAGACACGGCTAGTGCCGTCAGACTTAAAGACCGGATAGCATCAAACAGGTCACTGTGGGATTACTTACTTATAGATTAAGGTTAAATTTTAAAAAAGCAAAATATTTCTAGTAATCTCCCTTGGATGATGTGCTTGACCCATGTGTTGTCAGTTACTTCTGTGTCTTTATGATTTCATTAAAAATATATCTTTGAGAGAAAGAAAAATAAAACTGTGACTTCAAATCTGAATCTAAACATTTAGTTTGCAATTTAAAAAGAAAAATTCACAGTAGCAGCTCCAAGCTCCTCATTTTAACATAAAATAAATCTTCATGCATCATTAATTTATTTTTTTTATTTGCTTTTAAAGTTTTCCCTCTTTTTTTGATAAGCTGTGGATGTTGCCAATGTGTGACTTTTATAGTTTGGATCTGATCTTATATCATCTATGTGTCATGGTCCGCAGGGCAGACCTTGTGTGAGAGAGTGAGGTGGACCCAGGTGCAGACACAGATGAGGAGACGGAACAGAATCTCAAACGAAACACGAGGCTTTATTATGGCAGATATAATGACATGACAAAAATAGCTGGGACGGAGGCTAAACTTAACCAGAACCTAAACTGGAGAACAGTATGACTTAACTATGGAAACTAGGGAGAGTATGGCTATGAGCACTATGAACAAGATTCAGTGCAGGTGCATAAAAGAACTATGTGTAGCCAAGTGAACTAATACTACGCATGGAAAGGGTTTAAAAAGAGGGGATTGTGTTTTTGACTGATTGCCTGTCTACCAGAGGTCTGTTGTAGACAGTGGCGGTCCTAGCCTGTTTGGCACCCTGGGCGAACACTCCCTCTGGCGCCCCCCCGCCACCCAACCCCCAACCCACCCACCCACACACACATAAAACATATTATGGATTGTACATTAACATAAAACTTGTTGGAACCATACTTAATTTCACCAGAGAAACACACATACGTGAAGAGAGAGAGAGAGAGAGTATGCATAGTATGCAAACGGCTACCAAACAGCCATCATAATTCGGCATACAATGAGAACAGGACAAATAAAGAATTGACAATGACTAATTAATATTGTGCTGAACACACGCTCTTTTCTACTCTGGAATATTCTCACTAATTTTCTTGATATTTATTTATAATCACCTCTGTTAATCCTTGATATTTATAATTGAGTGATCTATATAAATTAGTGCTATTTCTTAAATGTGTAAAATCTGTAACATAATGTATTGTTTGGAGTTTAGTCTGTTACTGTTACTATTTTTACCATTTCTTCTTGGAGCAACTGTAACCCACATTATTTCCTTAGGGATTAATAAAGTATTTTGATTCTGATTGTTTCAGGATGACCTGCTATTACCCAATGACACATCTTACCTGCATCTTTTGCTCACTTCTCCTCCTCTTCTTTTATCTTTTTTCTAAACTGAGCACCTTATGGCTTTGAACTTTTTTTGTTCATCTTCCATTGGTTTTAATTTTGCACTCCAGTATGAACACCCATCCCCCAACCCGAGGATTACCACAACATAACCTAATAGACCTACACCTTAGTTCACAGATTCGCTTTGTCTAGGGTTTATTTCAGGGATTTCGCACAACCCAGGATTCAAATCATGAATACATAATGGGCTTGGATTTACAACATTATGAATGAAATGTGCTCTACTTGGAAGAAGCAAGCCCCCCTCCCCTTTCGACGGGTTGTGTGTGAGACTTTAAATCATCAAACTGTAAATTATAAATTTACTAGTCCTAAAGTGTATATTTATTTTCTTACGCTTCTTATATTTATTGTTCGTTTACTTGCACTGCTGTAACTGGAGCCACGTCGTCTCGTCTCTCTCTATACTGTACTGTATGTAGCGGAGATGACAATAAAGTTTACTTTGACTTCAGCAGCAAGCAGGCGCACCGAGGGTTCTCGCGCTCACTTTTTGAAAAAACATTGGTGCAAATAAGTCTGTATTATAATGTCTGGTGTTTTCATGTTTGTTGGTTTGTTTTAATTTTGTTTTATTTTGCGAGCTGGTTATTAGATGCTGCTCCAGCCAGCCAGAGAATCCCCCGCTGCCCCGTCCTCTCCTCCCTGTGTCGCAAACAGCAGGCGCACCTCGCAAACGGAGGGCGCCCTTACTCCCAGCAAATGGGCGATAGAAAACCGATCGGTGCCTACGACGATTTTGCCATTCCTAATATGGTAGCAAATTCTCAGATGGGATTTTTCTGTTGCCACAGCTTGAAGCTTAAACTTTAAGCGCACATTAAGGGCCTGTGAGACTGATTCAGTAACTAACCCATGTCTTTGTGCTACATGCAACTCTGCCATTCAAAGACACTTTGTATATAGTTTGTATATTATGTAATATTCAATCAAATTTGCATTTCAAATTTAGTCTTTTTCAAAGAAGAGGTTTTTATTCAGTGTTTTCATTAAAAAAAAAGTCTTATTTTATGCATTTACTACTAATAAGGAGAACACATGAGCTTTAAAGCTTGGACAAGTTTGAAACCTTTTGCCCTCCACCATGGCAAAATGACTAAAAATTAAAATGGGTATCACTTTATCCAAATCTTAATTTTATAAATCCTGCACTCAGCTTTGCAGTCTCCAGTATTACTGAAATGCTCTTTTTTTTTTTTTTTTTTTTTTTTTGCCTGTCCCGTTTGGCTCTTTTGCCATCAGAATTGTTATCTAAAGGCAAAGAAAGATGCCCAACGGATTTACTTTACCAAATTGACCATCCCAGCCTTGCCATAATGGTCCATTTGATTCACCTTTTATTGTTTATTTTATTTTCACTTACTGAACATGGGACAGACTTGACTGGGGGAAAGAAGGGGAGAAAGAAAGAGGGAAAGAGAAACAGCTGAGAAGAGGGACGGGGGAGAAGGGCAAAAACCAAAAACCAACAGAATGAGCAGAAAAAGAAAAAAAAGAAGAAAAAAAGAAAAAAAAATGCATATATCGATCACCTGGGTCACCTGCTGAGAAAGAAAAAAGAAAACAAGCAGAAGAGAACAAGAGTAATAGAATAAACAACATCACAATGATATATGGGAATATGACAGTAAATACTAAATGTTAAACATTATTGTGCAGCACATAAGATCAACAGAACACAGTGTGCTTTGAGGTAGGAGCCAAAAAGGGTGTAGTTTGTGGTTGTGATCACCCGTGTGTACACCTGTGAGCATGGACGCGCTTGTTTTTTGTTTTTTAAAAGGTTCCTTCATGTAATGATCTGCTAGAGGGTGTGGGGGGGCCACAGCCCCGTCCTCCAGGGCATGAAGCAGGTATGGAGGAGATCAAAACTCCAGACATCCAGAGGCCCCCAGAACACAAGAGACCAAGGAAGACCAACAGAGGGGCAGCCACGCCACTGTCCCAGAAAGAGCTGAGGAGAGTCCCAGATGAGGGCTCACTCAGCAGCCGCGGAGCAGAAGCCAGGGGGAGTTGCAGTGACGCGCCCGTGAGCTCCGCCGGCAGCCAGCCGTGCCTGAGTGACCGAGCCCCAGGCCGAGAGGCCGGGGGCACCCCACCTCCGAAGTGGCCCGAGCAAGCCCCAGGCTCCAGGCCCCGATAAGCGGCCGCCAAGGAGTGAGCCGGTGTGTACCTGGACGCCCATCCCCGGACACAAAGAACCACCAACGCACCGACGTCTGAGGGAGTCCGCCACTGGCAGGGGAAGTGGTGGTAGGGGGAGATAGGCCTCCATACCTTGGAGGGTCTGAGATGTCCCCAGAGAGGTGGCGCCTGACACCCAACCTGACATATAGACACAGACATACAGGCACACACATATACAAACATCCATTCCCACCCTCATGCTCTCATATGCACTTACTCCACACTCAACCAACGTGAAGACAGACATAAAGAGACGCTGTACACATGATCACACTCCCCAAGCGTACTCTAAGCCCCGGGTCTAGGTACCCTTGCCCCTGGAGGGGGGGGAACTGCACCCAGACCCAGGTGGTGTTACCCTTTTCCCTGCGGTGGGGGAAGGAAGACCGCCCCGACTCCGCAGCAGCAGGGAGGCCCCACACTCCAGACCGCAGTCGGACGGCCAACTCCTCCTCCTAGCCCCCCCGCTCCAACAGGTCGCAGAGAATGGGGGTGAGAGAAGACTCCAAACCTCCCTCCACCCGCTCATTGTAGTGTTGATGCATGTGTGTTCTAAGGTGCATTTAAAACCCAGGAGGGCTTGGAGCTACCTGCCAGAGAGCAGCAGGTAAGCGCATGGTCCCTCCTGCTGGCCCTCAATGTCTACGTGTATTTAACATTGAGAGGTGAGCAACGACGCCAGGGGTGGGGTGTACACCCTGATGGTACTTTGGATTCCGTGTATCGTGCCCACCCCCAAGATCCTATATATATGTGTAATGAGAGTGTGAGTAATGTGAATGTCTAAGTTGTGAGATAAAATTGAGGCGCAGGCAGTCAGAAGGGGACAGAGGGGGGGATGCCTACCCTCCACCCTGGTGACACACCTTTACCCCAAGGCCCTGCGTGTGTGGGTGATTGTGGTGGAGCAGGAAGAGGGAGGCAGCTGGAGATGGGGAGGGAAGGAAGGGAGGGGCAAGCTCCCCCGCTGACCCCAGTAGGCACCCCCATACTCTGCAACCCACCAGGGCAAAGGGGCCCCGGCCCATCCGGACCAGGGCCCAGTTCAGCAGTGCCACCTGGCCCCACAGAGCCCGGGACAGCCCACCCGACCCCACCACAGAGAAAACTGCACCCACCCCACCATCCACTCATCTTCCAGACTACACAAGACAATAGACAATCTTCCTCCACCTCTGCTATATCTCCCCCACCTGCAGAGTGAGTTCCTGGAGAGAGGAGACCTATATGTCATTATATTATAGGTTTAACACAGAATGTAAAAACATGAGAAGCCGCGTAGGTATAGAATGCCTTAGGACAGTGAAAACACCAAAACATAATAAAACAAAGCAGAACAAAACTGTGCTAACCACTATGCTACCATAGTTATTTGACTTTCTTTTATTAAATCTAAGAGTGGCCTTACACTTGAAAGAGAAAACAACAACAACATTTAAGCTCAGTTTTTAAAACCTTAGGATGTAGCTACAGCCCAGCCCATGCAGCAGTATATGAATGACTAGCCTCGTATTGTGGATGGATTATCTCAGTTGTTCTCCTGGCTGAAGTTTGGTCCTTTTACAGCATCTTGCCATGCGATTACATTTGTTCCTGACCACCGAGAACACTCACGTTAACTTTTATCGAGTGGAAAAAAAGTTAGCTTGTTTATATTATGCTAACATAGCTGTGTCGCTAGCGGTCAAGTAGCACATCATTATATACCAGCTAGCCAAACTTCAGTAACCCTACAAACGTCACTGCTGTTTAGTTTTCTGTCTTCATTTATGTTGGAAGTGATAGCAGAGCTGTACGTTTTAATTTGTTTCCAAAACCCCGCAGTCAGGACATGCTATATTGTATTTAGATGGAGATTATTGAGCTAATTTCCTGCTAACTTCTAACTCTGTTAAATGTCATAAATTCCGTTATATTGGATGCCTGGATGTTAAACTCAATTGTTACACCTGGTAGAGCAGAACGCTGATCATTTTATTAAAGATGAAAGACTTTAGACAGTTTTTCAACTCTCAGTAATGCCATAGTGATCGTTTGATATATGGACCTGCAGCGGAGTTTAGGGCCAGACACGGCTAGTGCCGTCAGACTTAAAGACTGGATAGCATCAAACAGGTCACTGTGGGATTACTTACTTATAAATTAAGGTTAAATTAAAAAAAAAAAAAGCAAAATATTTCTAGTAATCTCCCTTGGATGATGTGCTTGACCCATGTGTTGTCAGTTACTTCTGTGTCTTTATGATTTCATTAATAATATATCTTTGAGAGAAAGCAAAATAAAACTGTGACTTCAAATCTAAATCTAAACATTTAGTTTGTAATTTTAAAAAAAATCCACAGTAGCAGCTCCAAGCTCCTCATTTTAACATAAAATAAATCTTCATGCATCATTAATTTATTTTTTTATTTGCTTTTAAAGTTTTCCCTCTTTTTTTGATAAACTGTGGATGTTGCCAATGTGTGACTTTTATAGTTTGGAGCTGATCTTATATCATCTATGTGTCATGGTCCGCAGGGCAGACCTTGTGTGAGAGAGTGAGGTGGACCCAGGTGCAGACACAGATGAGGAGACGGAACAGAATCTCAAACGAAACACGAGGCTTTATTATGGCAGATATAATGACATGACAAAAATAGCTGGGACGGAGGCTAAACTTAACCAGAACCTAAACTGGAGAACAGTATGACTTAACTATGGAAACTAGGGAGAGTATGGCTATGAGCACTATGAACAAGATTCAGTGCAGGTGCATAAAAGAACTATGTGTAGCCAAGTGAACTAATACTACGCATGGAAAGGGTTTAAAAAGAGGGGATTGTGTTTTTGACTGATTGCCTGTCTACCAGAGGTCTGTTGTAGACAGTGGCGGTCCTAGCCTGTTTGGCACCCTGGGCGAACACTCCCTCTGGCGCCCCCCCGCCACCCAACCCCCAACCCACCCACCCACACACACATAAAACATATTATGGATTGTACATTAACATAAAACTTGTTGGAACCATACTTAATTTCACCAGAGAAACACACATACGTGAAGAGAGAGAGAGGGAGTATGCATAGTATGCAAACGGCTACCAAACAGCCATCATAATTCGGCATACAATGAGAACAGGACAAATAAAGAATTGACAATGACTAATTAATATTCTTTATATTTATAATCACCTCTGTTAATCCTTGATATTTATAATTGAGTGATCTATATAAATTAGTGCTATTTCTTAAATGTGTAAAATCTGTAACATAATGTATTGTTTGGAGTTTAGTGTGTTACTGTTACTGTTCATATTTTTACCATTTCTTCTTGGAGCAACTGTAACCCACATTATTTCCTTAGGGATTAACCCTTTAAAGCCGGTCGGAGCGGACACGCTCCATTTTGCGTAACAATTTTTAAATCCTGGTAGCTCTGCAACCACGTAGCGCAATAGTTTTTTTTTTTGCATATGAAACCGGAGGAGTTGTACTTACATCTTATGCCATCAGCTTGTCCTAGGTCACAGTTTCCTTCCACATATAGCTTTGCAAAAACTGCATAAAAAGCAACAAAAACATAATATTCCAGAAACACGCTTTGCCGATCCGATCAGCTGTTCATAACACTTCCTACGTCCATCAGCGTGAACTATCACATGTCCGGCATGACCTGCCCGAAACCGGAAGTGACGTCATTTTGCGGAAATGTAGTTTTTTACCATTGTGGCCTTATGAGCCTATACTTGTGTTTTTAAAAGTTATGTTTGACTTTATGACTTTCTGTGTCGTTTCTGGGATGCTGAGGACTCATATTGCACTGCTGGAAATAGTTTATTTTGATGCATATGCTACTTTTTTGCAAATTTGCACTATAATATATTTTTTTGTTTTTCCTGCAATATATGAAAATTGGTGTATTTCAAAAATAAAACTATGAAGACACTTAAAATAAATTTCCTTTGTTGGGAAACTAGTTTGTGCAACTTTTTTGTATTTACAGTTTTGAGGGATAAGCCTCTTGAATTTCTCTAACTAGAAATATATGTTAAAAAATCAAAACCGATTTTAAATTTTTTTGTAGTTTATTGCACTTTTTTGCAATTTATGTAATTACTATACACTTAATGCAGACATATTATTAAAATTTGGGCTATAATGGTTGTATTGATGTGTAGCAACTTGAAATGCTCCAAAAAATGGCTCCACAGCATGTAAAAATATAATATAAGCTCTGGCGGACTTGGTTCTATGGTAGGTCTTAAAGGGTTAATAAAGTATTTTGATTCTGATTGTTTCAGGATGACCTGCTATTACCCAATGACACATCTTACCTGCATCTTTTGCTCACTTCTCCTCCTCTTCTTTTATCTTTTTTCTAAACTGAGCACCTTATGGCTTTGAACTTTTTTTGTTCATCTTCCATTGGTTTTAATTTTGCACTCCAGTATGAACACCCATCCCCCAACCTGAGGATTACCACAACATAACCTAATAGACCTACACCTTAGTTCACAGATTCGCTTTGTCTAGGGTTTATTTCAGGGATTTCGCACAACCCAGGATTCAAATCATGAATACATAATGGGCTTGGATTTACAACATTATGAATGAAATGTGCTCTACTTGAAAGAAGCAAGCCCCCCTCCCCTTTCGACGGGTTGTGTGTGAGACTTTAAATCATCAAACTTTAAATTATAAATTTACTAGTCCTAAAGTGTATATTTATTTTCTTACTCTTCTTATATTTATTGTTCGTTTACTTGCACTGCTGTAACTGGAGCCACGTCGTCTCGTCTCTCTCTATACTGGACTGTATGTAGCGGAGATGACAATAAAGTTTACTTTGACTTCAGCAGCAAGCAGGCGCACCGAGGGTTCTCGCACTCACTTTTTGAAAAAACATCGGTGCAAATAAGTCTGTATTATAATGTCTGGTGTTTTCATGTTTGTTGGTTTGTTTTAATTTTGTTTTATTTTGCGAGCTGGTTATTAGATGCTGCTCCAGCCAGCCAGAGAATCCCCCGCTGCCCCGTCCTCTCCTCCCTGTGTCGCAAACAGCAGGCGCACCTCGCAAACGGAGGGCGCCCTTACTCCCAGCAAATGGGCGATAGAAAACCGATCGGTGCCTACGACGATTTTGCCATTCCTAATATGGTAGCAAATTCTCAGATGGGATTTTTCTGTTGCCACAGCTTGAAGCTTAAACTTTAAGCGCACATTAAGGGCCTGTGAGACTGATTCAGTAACTAACCCATGTCTTTGTGCTACATGCAACTCTGCCATTCAAAGACACTTTGTATATAGTTTGTATATTATGTAATATTCAATCAAATTTGCATTTCAAATTTAGTCTTTTTCAAAGAAGAGGTTTTTATTCAGTGTTTTCATTAAAAAAAAAGTCTTATTTTATGCATTTACTACTAATAAGGAGAACACATGAGCTTTAAAGCTTGGACAAGTTTGAAACCTTTTGCCCTCCACCATGGCAAAATGACTAAAAATTAAAATGGGTATCACTTTATCCAAATCTTAATTTTATAAATCCTGCACTCAGCTTTGCAGTCTCCGGTATTACTGAAATGCTCATTTTACGTTTTCTCTGGATGACACCAGCATCCTGACCATGTCCACAGCTGTGTGATCCAAATCCCCTGTGCTGACACTCAGTTAGAGAACTTTCATTTCCTGAACAGGTCACATTATCAAGCCAGATCTGTCCAGTTCCTGGACCAAAGTGAGCTGATTGAGGAACTTCCAGTGCCGACCCACAGTTTAACTGTCTGCAAACCACCTCAGCATCATTTATGTCCCAGCCATCATCACAGATTGTTCCCCAGATGTTATCGTGATAAATTTTAGCTGTGCATGAGCATCACGTCAATCCAGACCCAGCTTATCGGATGTTGGGCTCACCTTAAATCAAACCATAAAGACCCTGTTAGGACTGGGGCATGCTGGTGTGTTTCACTTTTAGCTTTCAGATGGATATGTGGATGAATCCTGTGGAACTGCCCATTAGTAATGTGGCATTTTCTCAGGCTTACTATGCACACCTGGACTCTATTATCAAGACTGTGTATTTAAGGATTAGCAGTGTTGTGTTTCTCTTCCAGACTCCCCTATTAATTATGGTGGTAAATCAGCTCCCTAGGTTATAGCTTATATTTCTTGATGCCTTGTTTTGTAAAACTTCTGTCTTATTTGAGTGGTTTGACTGGTATACCCATCACCCAGTTTAATATGCATACCATGGATCCATGGTTTCATGTTGTTTACTCCAAATTCTGACCCTACAATCTGAGCGTGTTAATGTTTCCTCAATCAGAGCCCCCACTATAACAAGGTTGACTGAGGGTTGTGGGACATGAAAAAAATAACAAAAAAATCTTCTGGAGGTTTTATAATATATCGGTAAAAATACAGTCTTTACATTATTCTCACCAGTAGAATGAGTATGGAAGTTTTTGCCCTGGCCTCTGTCTGTCATGGTACATTTTAGTGTACATTTTTTTGTTGCATAGTGTTCCAAGTGCTTGGAGTTGCCAAGTGCTCAGTGCAAAATAAATAAAACTAAATCCAACTGAATTGAACTGCAGTGAGCTGACTCTTCCAGCCTTATGTCAGACTCATTAACTAGAATAGAATAGAATAGAATAGAATAGAATACCTTTATTGTCACTATACAGTTGTACAATGAGATAGAGAGCATCTCCTACTCAGTGTAAACATGCTGGGGGGGTACAGTTCTGCAGCGCTATATACATATGGACAGTATTAACATAGGGAAAAGGATATATACATATATATGTATATAAAATGTACAAATATGCAAGCCGTTTTTTGAAAAAAAAGTAATATGTAATAACTAGTGTTGTGTATATAACAGTTGAGTTATTGCACATAGAATTGGTATTGCACAGTGGTGGTCCATAGAGGAAGTGGGAAGAAAAAAATTGGGGGGGGGGCTGTGTTATCGGTGCATGTGTGAGTTCAGGGTGGTTATTGCTTTGGGTAAGAAACTGTTTTTGAGTCTGTGGGTTTTTGTGCTGATGCACCTGTAGCGCTTCTGAAGCAGGCTGAACATGTTGAAGCCAGGGTGGGAGCTGTCCTTGATAATGTTTGCTGCTCTGCTGAGGCAGCGGGAGGAATAAATGTCCATCAGGGAGGGGAGAGGGCAGCCGATGATCTTTTGTGCTGTCTTGACCACACTCTGAAGCCTCACTCTATCCACCTTGGTGCAGCTGCTGTACCATACCGTGATGCAGTAGGTTAGCAGGCTCTCAATGGACGAGCGGTAGAAGGTCAGCAGCAGGTTGGAGTTCAGCTTGTACTTCCTGAGGACTCTCAGGAAGTGCAGCCGCTGTTGGGCCTTCTTGACGACCGCTGAGATATTGTCTGTCCAGGAGATGTCAGCAGAGATGAGGACACCAAGGAACCGGAAGGTGTGGACCCTCTCCACACACTCCCCGTTGATGTAAAGGGGGGCCAAGTCAGTGCTGTGTCTCCTGAAGTCAACAATGAGCTCTTTGGTTTTCTTAGTGTTCAGTGCCAGGTTGTTTTCTGAACACCATGCTGCCAGCTTCAGGACTTCCTCTCTGTACTCTGCCTCATCTCCCTTTGAGATGAGTCCGTCTACCGTGGTGTCATCAGCAAACTTGATGATGAGAGTGTTGTTGTGGGTCGAACTGCAGTCGTGGGTGCAGAGAGAATACAGGAGGGGGCTCAGCACACAGCCCTGTGGGGAGCCAGTGCTCAGTGTGCGAGTGGAGGAGAGATGAGGGCCAAGTCTTACAGTCTGGGGCCAGTTTGTGAGGAAGTCCTTTATCCAGGCACATGTGAGAGGAGGGAGGCCAAGAGTGACCAGTTTGGTGATGAGGATGTCCAGGATGATTGTATTAAAGGCTGAGCTGTAGTCCGCGAAGAGCATTCGGACGTAGCTTTGCCGCTGCTCTAGGTGACTCAGCACAGCGTGGAGGGCTGTGGCGATGGCGTCTTCTGAGGATCTGTTTGCACGGTATGCAAACTGGTGGGGGTCGAATTCTGGGGGGAGGTAATCCTTGATGTGTTGAAGGACTAGTCTCTCAAAGCATTTCATGATTACCGGTGTGAGGGCCACAGGGCGGTAATCATTCAGGCTGGAGATGGGAGACTTCTTCAGCACTGGGATGATTGTGGCTGATTTTAGACAGGAAGGGATGGCTGCCTGATCCAGTGAGAGGTTGAAGAGTCTGGTGAAGATGAGGGTGAGGTGGTGTGCGCATGCTCTTAGTACCTTGCCAGGTACACTCTGGACCGGCCGCCTTCATGTGGTTCACTGCTAGGAGCACACGTCTGACATCGTGCTCCTAGCTGTTTATTTCCTCTGCCAGCTGCCCACTCGGGTTTTCTGTTTTCGCAGTGCTGCCTCTGTGGTTGATGATGTCTTGTATTCCCTGCCACACCTCCTGTGTGTTGTTGCTGGACAGGTGGGACTCGATGTTTCTTTTGTGGTCTGACTTGGCTTTTTTAATCCCCCTTTTCAGGTCAGCTCGAGCAGCCCTGTACAGAGCTCTGTCACCTGACCTGAAGGCGGCATCGCAGGCTTTGAGGAGTAAGCGGACCTCGCTGGTCATCCAGGGTTTTTGGTTTGGGAAAACCCGAATGCTTTTGTCCACAGTCACATTTGCAGTACAGAACTTCATGTAGTCCAGTACTGATCCTGTGAAAGTTTCTAGGTCCTGGTGTTCAAATATGTCCCAGTCGGTCTCTGTGAAGCAGTCCTGTAGTTTGGAGAGAGCATTTTCCGGCCAGGTTGTAACAGTCTTTGTGGTGGGCCTGGCACTGCACCTGAGGGGGGTGTAGGCTGGGGAGAGCAGGAGGGAGAGATGGTCGGACTGACCGAGGTGGGGGAGGGGTATGGCTCTATATGCATGCTTGATGTTGGAGTAAACATGATCTAGAGTGTTTTCTCCTCTGGTGGGACATTTGACATGCTGATAGAACTTTGGGAGCACAGTCTTTATGTTGGCCTTATTAAAGTCACCTGCAATTATGTGAACACCGTCCGGGTGGGCCCGCTGCTGTTCGTTAATGGTGTTCAGCAGGATAGAGAGCGCCGTGTTTACGTTGGCATTGGGTGGAATGTACACAGCCGTGATGATCACTACTGCTAGCTCTCTCGGTAGAAAAAAAGGCCGGCATCTTACTGACATGTACTCGAGGTTCGGGGAGCAGTGACTGTTTATAATTGTCCCGTTGTTGCACCAGCTTTCATGCATGTAAATACAGAGCCCTCCCCCCCTGCTCCTACCGGAGTCCTGACGTAGTCTGTTACTCCAGGGTATCATAGTTGAGGGGTCGGCAACCCTGGGCACACGTGCCACAGCTGGCAGGCGAAGGGTTAACTGATGGCACGACCATAACTGGACTGGCCATCGGGCGTACGGGCCATTTGCCCGGTGGCCCGATGGTGATTTTTCATTTTTATGGGCCGATGTTTTGTTGTTTTCTTGTTGTTTTTGTTGCTGTTGTTGTTGTTTTTTGTGACGGTGTAAACAATGAAAGGTGGTGGATTGGCCAGATGCTGGCCAATGTGTAAAGATAACTCAGTTGTTTGGTGGTGGTTATGGCAGAGCTGCCACAGAGGCCAGCAGGTGGATGAGGGAAATCGGAGGCAGGACGAGGAGAGACCCGAAGTGGCCGCCAGTCCGAGTGTCAGGTGAACTGAACTTCAGGTAAGAAGTTATGACCTGCAGTCAATCTGGGTCAGATATAAACCAAGTTTAGGTGGAGTTTATTTTGTGCTAACTTTTTACCATCAGTTACAATAACTCGTACTGCGTGCTAGCTAGCATGACGGATTTTCTATACAGCTGGGTGGGTGCTATGATGTTACTGATAGTGAACTTTAGTTAGTAGAGTTTCCAACCGTCCCGTAAAAAACAGAATCGTCCTGCATTCAGAGAAAATATTACGCATTTCATATTGAGCTGAAAAGGAACACAGTTTGTCCCGGACTTCAGCTACAATGAAAAAGACACACAGCTGGAGTTATTCTGCGTCTTTACGCTGCACAGCTGCCTCTTCTTCTCTCATTCTCTCCCCCTCCTTCTCCTGTTGCTACTTCAACCATGAAACTGATCAATGATCAGCTGATCGGCTTTTCTCTCTTGTTTATTTATCGCCCACTTTGTGCCAGAAAGAAGAAACCAGCGGATGTCGCGGTAAACAACAGCAGCACGTTTAAGCTTGATCAGCTGTTGTTAGAATTTATTTAATATTAATTTCTAGTATCAGCTGATGTTTGCTGGAGCCACAGCTGTAAAAGCTGCTGGTCATTATGTCGGTTTGGTTATCTGGTGAGAGGGAAACATGAAGATGAAACCAGGAGATGTCCTTACTGGATCATCAGAGCTGAACAGGTGATGGAGAAACAGGTTTACCTTTTAGGTGACATGAATGGGTTGAAGTTATGAACTGTTTCTGAGAGACAAATAACACCAGGATCCTTTTTTACGTACACATTAAGATGTGTATCTCTGTATTAACAAACATGCAATATTGGCCCAGTTTATTTTTCTTATTATTGTTGTGATGAGACCATAAATAGCATTTGCATTTTCTGTTGTACAGTTCATTTGCTGTTATGGAGTTAGTTTTATGGATAAAAGTTTCTTTTTTTGTTTCAAAATAGCTGATAACTATTCGCTGATAGCTGCCAACATCTGCAAACAAATATAATTCTGTCAAGGTTCGCGAGGCAAACCGTGTGATGTTGTTAAAGGACCCAAGACGCGGCACCACTGAGGTGAGGAAGCTTTATTGACGGTGAGGTAATAAACAACGAAAAGGGCGGCGAGAAACAGAATTGAAAACACTCTAAACTGGGAAAACTAAAACTTAAACAACAAAACCTGCACATGAGTGAGGGTACCTTGCAGGGAGAACAACGCGGGGAGAATGCACAGGAAGACGGAGGAAGATACACAGATAAACCAGCAACGAGGACGAGGTAACACACACTATAAATACACACACCAAGAATCAGGGGATGGGAAACAGGAGGGGAACACACCTGGGAGACATCAAAGCTGACGAGGCAGGGAAAACGTAAAGAGAACACACTGACATCAAATAGGGACCTTCAAAGTAAAACAGGAAACACACAGACACGCAAATACACCGACTCAGAGACTTAGATTAAACACAGAGACCTGACTACACAAGAGGGGATACACAGGCAGGGGTGACACCAAACAGAGAGAGCATAAAGTAAACCCTGGGAAACCAAAACACAACAGTCATAATACATAACAATGTCAAAAGTAAAAGTACAAAAACCAAAAACACTGGGTCACCAACCCAGGACCCTGACAAATTCTATATAGTTGTTCTATATAGTGTGTAACTGTTAATATAGAGTGTTATTAAATTTATTGCTAATGCAATCATATGGCACATTGACTTCTGAGGAAATTTTAGATGGCACTCATCAGAAAGGTTGCCGACCCCTGATGTAGTTCGACAGAATATTGAGTTTGCAAACATACTAAGAACTCTAAAAAGTTTATAATAGATAAGCTACCAAATAAGGCTAATGAGTTTTGTCTATGCAATGAATAGTCACCTGGGGTTGCCACTGAAGAACACGCTGCCAGGCCGACTATTTAATGATGGGGTTCTGGCACGTGCTACAGCATCAGGCCAGAGTAGACCTGGGAACCGGCAAGGAGCAACTCCATATTCCTACAATGGCTACCTCTCTCTGACTTTTTATTGGCATTGATTTAGTTATAAAATTATAGGATCACAGCTCAGTTGAAAGCAATTAATTTTATTATACTTGGGTTCACATTTCAGCCGTACACACAGAGAGAATCAATTATTTATCAGACATTTCAAATTAAAAGCATCCCAAAGAAACAACAGATTTCAGAGCTTCACTGTCATCATGAAATGAACTTCATGATAAATATTTCACTCAGGGTTTTTTGTTTTTGTTTTAAATTTCAGATTATGTTTTCAGATTATGTTTCAATGCTTCAATAAAACAGTTAAAAAAAGAAGGAATAGTCTCAATTATATGTTATTGTACCACCAGGTGGTGCCAAAATGACGCTATAAAAGCAATCCTTTCAGTGTTTGTCAGTAGAAAATAATTGTAATTGCATGTAACTCTGCAGCAGGGCCTACAAGAAGCAATGAAAACAACCAAGGAGATTGTTGAAACTACTAAAACTGGATTAAAAATACTCCCGTGCATCATTAAAACCTGTAAGAATAGCCTGGAGAAATCATCAATTAAGAAATTTGATTTAAAAAGTCCTTGAATTGTTGTGATGAAAGATCACTTAAATGCTTGGTAAAATCAAATCATTAAATATCTCCAACAGAATTCACTCTTTATTATTATTGTTTCATTAAAGAAAGAACATTTCCACAGAAATCTGGGAATTTTTGTACTTTTCCTCAAATTACTGGAAACTGATGTCGCTGAGAGGAAGAAGCGTAGTGGAAGCGAGCAGCCACTCAACCTGCACACACAGCAGGATCAGTAATAAATAAATAAATGGAAATCTGTCCAAGCTAAAGTCGAATCACACCAAAGAATTATTGTATGTACCACAGTCTTAACACAAGAGAACGATCTTCATATAATTTAAATACAATAATGAATTAACAAAATATTAAAACTGGAAAGCTAGTCCTCAACTACTGTTACACAGATGTGTTCTTTTTATTAATAAAGATCATTTGAAAGATCCCCAATTAACATGCAGATTTACACCAAAATGGGCCTGAGTAGCATAATCTCGTAGTTAGCTTAAGCATGGCATTAGCCCAGAAGTCAGTTCTAAATATTCCCTATAGAATGGCTTGTACTTTATTATAACTTCACCTCATGACCAATTTAGAAAAAGTCCTCTAAGGCCTGCTTCGATGTATGCAAACTACATGGAAATCCAGTTTACTTGAGCTCGATTCAAAGTAGATGCTAATTTTCAGATCTGATATTTCTCTCTGATGAGACAAACACAACTTGTCTTCTTTAGTCGTTCATCACCTTAAATAACCCTGAAAGTTTGCATTCCTTCGTGTTTATTTATGCTCTCCAACAGAAAAAGGAAATATACAAATATAACCTAAGAAATAAAGAACAAATCAATCATGTTTGGTTTCACTTTTGCAAATGATAAAAGTAATATATGATATTGAGCCTCTTTTTTGCAGAAACAAACAGTGGTAACTATGGGGGACATTTCTGATGCTTTAAGAGGTATTTCTTTTCTGGAGGTTTCCACCAGCTCACGTTTAGGTCATCAGATGTACCGCCCAGGTTATTTTTAACCTGTGTAAGAGAAACAAAAATGTAATGGTTATATCGGAATTTAAACACTCATTAGCAAATCTAATAATCCAGTTACATGGCTGGAACTCAGCGCATTCAGGCATGTAGTTCAAACCGAGTATGAGAATGAGGAAGAAAGGGGGTTTAAGTGACACTGAGCATGGCATTGTTGGTGGTGACAGACAGTCTGGTCTTAGTATTTCAGGAGCTGCTGATCTGCTGGGATTTTCCAACAATCCATAGCTAAGCTTTACAGGGAATGCTCTGAAAACGAGAAAATATCCAGTGAGCTGAAGTTCTCTGGTTGAAAATACCTTGATGTCAGGGGTCAGAGAAGAATGAAAAGACTGCCTTGTTACATCAAGTTATGCAGAAGAGCATCTCTAATAGATTAAAGCAGCAGAAGACAACACTGGGTGCCCCATCTGTTAGCTAAGAACAAGAATCCGAGGCTACAGTTCACGCAGGCTCACCAAATTAGGCCAAAAGAAGATTAGAAAAGTGTTTGATATTTCTCAGATTCTGATGCGACATTCAGAAAGTCAGAATCTGACACTTTCTGGGAACACCCTGGGCATCTTAGTACTAGGAAGCATCATTTAAATACCACGTTGTTCCTGACCATGCCTATCTACTGTATCCACAGTTCACTGTATGGCCTCTATAGTGACGAGATCTCAATGTATTAGGGCACCTTTTGGATGTGGTGGAACAGGAGATTTACATTATGGATGTGCAACAAATTTGAAGCAACTGTGTGATGCTGTTACGACAATATGGAGTCAAATGTCTGAGGAATGTTTACAGCAACTTGTTGAATTGAAGCCATGAAAAATAAAAACTCCTTGAAGGCAAAAATGAGTCCAACTGAGTACTACTACACTGTATGTGATAAACTGTCCAGTGAGAATAGATGGTCGCCTTTAAATTTTGTACAAAAGAGTCTAATAAAGTTGTGTCCATTTAAAATGTATGTTGATGTTACAGTGACCTACAGAGTTGATATTCAGTCCACCTCAAAAACATCTGGCAATTGTTCTCATTACTAAAAACTTTACTTGGCATTTTATGACTCTACACAACTTACCCATTTCAAGACAGACTCCCTCACACCCGGGTCTGTCATGTCCACATCAGCACTGAGCTCCATTTGCACCAATGTCTTTTTCCGCGGAGCTGGTAAGATTATAAATTCCTCTTTAATTTTAGTTCATCATCATTTCAAATGCTAAAAGTTGTAATTATACAATTATGCAGTAATTTTTAAATGAAACTTTTTGTAATTTCTTGTTCTCTACATTTTGATAAACTACACTGTAATATAAGTGTAAAACCTCAGCAGTGCTTTCCAGTTATATCTGCCTTTAGTTTTCTTGCTCTAATCACCAGAAATCTTTTTACGTGTACAATAACAGTGAATTTTTTGGGGGGTCAATTTAAAATTAAGCTCCCAAACACCTTTTATTTTTTAATAACAGGAACTGGTCCTTCCAAATTTCTGCCACTACATTGCACTGCTGATCCCACAATGTTTACACACACTCTTTGAAAATGATTATAAATAATGATTATAAATAAACCCAATATATACGTTAATGGATAACATTTTCTTCGATTTAGGAAAACAAATTTAAAAAGTGATCAAAATTACTTATTTTGATAGTACAGGGTTAGTCATCACTGATAATGATTTTGACCTCAGGGAATTTTTAAAAGGCTATCATACAAATCACGGTTTGTGGTTTATGACAGAAGAAAGAAATGATTACCGGTGTAGCAAATAAAGGGCTGTTTTTCAGCATAGCTCCTTTGGACCATCCCAAGAGGATTGCTGCTGACCTGAAGCACACCACAATCGCTGAGTTGAGCTGACGTTATCACAGAGAGTCCCCAGGGTATGAACGAGGGTTCGCTTCCATCAGACCACCTCCAGGACATCCTTGTCAAGCCGATCCACACCTGCTGGTTTGTCACCAAGGCTTGCAGCAGGTCATTTTCCTGCTGGTTCTGCACTCGGGCCAGATCTGTGTACGTAGCCCTGCAGTAGCTCTGAGCAGAGAGCCAGTCCATGGTGTTGGTGATCAGGACAAACCTTTCAGAAACGTCAGTGGCAAGTGCTACAGAAAAAAAACAGATGTTTGGGGAAAAAATGCTCAGTTAGTCAGCAGAATAATTTTAATATCTCGAATTAAATAATGATTATGATCCCGGGGTGCACAATGTTAGATCAAAGGTTTCCAGAATATTATAAAATGAAGTGCAAAAAGTTGCTGTACCATAATTCATAAGCATTTTGCTTGTAATTGCTTCTAATGTGCTTGCTTGGTGTCATCATTTCTGATTTGGTTCTTTATAATTTTCTCACTTTAAGTTTTAAAAGAGTGACTCTCGTTTCAAAGCAGGGGGGGAACTGTGGTATGGACTGTGGCTCACACAAAAGGTAAACAGCACAGAAAAGTGTTAAAAATCTTACCAGTGTAGCAGAAGAAGCTTAACATGGAGTTGCACGGTGTAGCATACCATCCCCCTGTTGCTGACATGCTTGCACAGGACTGAACACTGGGCTCACCACTTGCCCAGTTCCAGTATGCAGGTTCTCCTTCTTTGTAGTCATCATTTTCAGACACTGACCAGCCCCAATCTCTGTACAAACCTAAGTACACAAAGGGACCACCAGACCCCACCAGACCTGCTAAATCCTCCAAGTCCTGCTCATCAGTTATGGTTGCCAAATCAGTGTACATGTCTCTACAGTACTGCTGGGCAGTGAGCCAGTCTTTAGGGTTGTTGATAAAGTGGTACAGAGGACGTTGGTAAGAGAAGGTGAAATGGCACAGACCTGTGTGTAATGCCAAAGATTAAAAAAAAAATTTGTATCACAGCTTTTATGCCTTCTACATCCGTCCTTCAACACTTCAGTATTGATGTAGATCAATTAACTTTAAAGGCAAGAGAGAAAATGTACTCACCAGAGAATAGAAAGATGCAAAACATCTTCTTCTCCATGGTCTCTGCTTTCAGAGAGATTAATGTATACTCATAAAAACACAAAAAGATGGATTACATTCAAATGTCAGGCCAAGGATACACAATAATCTAAGCCCCCAATAACTCCTACCTGTGAAGGAGACAGCTCTGATGAGAAAAGCTGGATGCAGCCTTCTCTTGAATCTGCAAATTCAAAGCAGGTGTCTGCCTGGATTTCCGGATCTTGTGTCCTTGCAGGTGGATGCAAAAATCTACTTATGTTCAAGAAAAAGAGTTTTGCATGTCTGTGACCTCCAGCAAACTCGGACACGTCTCAAACATAAACTCAACTGAGGATTATATTTAACAGTAAGAATTCATAAACGAACTAATTCCACAGTTTTCATCATCTCCACTGAGAGATTTGCTGCTTAAACTGACAAGACTCTATCTCATTAAGTGTTCTTGATAATCTTTTATATTTTCCTTAAGACTGGATTACATCCATCATGTCGAGGAAGAAAGATGACTCGAAATACTGAATGCTTTCGTAAGCAGTAACTTTGCCGTAACACTTTGCTTTGCATTTGTTCAACATGTGCCAAGCATAAAAGCTGATTAAGCTGCGGAGACAATAACTTATCATAGATTTTCCTATAAGCATTTTTTCATATCAGAAGCAGGAGGACACAACTCAGAAGTCCTTGCTCTCTCATAGAGGACGAATAATCCCTCCTGCAGCATTTATCCTTAGTCAGAAGGCCTCTGTGAATGCAAAGCACATGGAAACACACGTAGTCCTGCTGGGACTGATTCAAATATTTATTTAAAAAACAAATCACCACAAAAAACTGATCAAAACATAGTCACAGCCTTATTCTGGCAATTTCTCTCTCTTTTTTTTAAATTAACTAACAACAACCATAATAAATAAGCACCAGTAAACAAGTGAAGTAGGGTCAGACTCAAAGGCGTATGTCTCTCCATCACTGTACTGAATTAGTGAGCACCATTAAACATTATAACGTTAAGTACATTGTGTAACTAAAATACAATTTGTATACAAATTCAGGTGTGGCAGCAGTGCTCTGGATCTCTGCTGCATTATGAAAAGGGCAGGATATACAATAAGACATTTTTGTCAAGCATTTAAGTGCATTAAGTTTGTCGCTCATTTAACATTAAAGATGTTTTTGTGCTTTTTCACATTTTTTGCCTCAATTCTTTATTTTATTTTAACCCTGTAAAGCCTGAAACATGAAATAATTGCCAGCAAATTCTAATGTTTTGCAGCTGAAGTGTTCATCAAATTTAAAAATGAATAAATTAAATATCAAATTATATATAGGAGTTTTGATTTGTACTACATTTGGCATTTTTGTCTACAGTTTGTTTATCTTGAAAACTTAAATAAAGAGGGTTAGGGTTCAAAAATCATACTGATGTCTTAAAATGGGCCAAATCTAATACATTTGACTTTACAGGGTTAGTGTTGCATGTTTCTGAGTGTAAGTCAGATGAAGTTTAAATTGATTTCTATAGTCATTCATTTTACATTTAGGATGACTTATAGTTCTTACTTAACCTCCCGAGTCCCTGCATCGTCATCTCATCTGGCATTCCTGAACCTTATACTCCAATCTGCGCATTAAAATGTTGTATGTTTCTTAAAACATTGTGTTCTAAACTACACTCATCAAACTAAAAAGAACCCAAACACTTTCTGTTCAAAGATGCAAAGATGAAGCTTAGTCGAGGCCAATTAATCCCAAATAGCTAGAAGAAATTAAAAATTGCATCTGAAACAGGAGATTGTGTTTTATTGTGGTTTCTTTCACGTCATGGACGATGATTGGTTAAAAAGACAATATATACAAAAAAGAAGCATTTCTTGCTGGTAGTGCAACTTTTTTGTCCAAAAAAACAACCTTTTTGAACAACAGCAAATATATTAGAGAAAGGCTCTTCATTTAAGCACCACTGTCACCATTCACATCAATACTTCAAGCCATGAAACATGTTACATAGAACCCAAATACCAAAAAAGCTTTAATATTAATATTCGAGTTTAGTAAAGATAAAACATCCCCTGCATCTTTAAAAAGCAGGTATAGGCTCTTCCAGTCTATGACTCATGATTGACAGCTGTGATAATCAATGGCCCTTTGTTTTTTCCTTCGTCGCAAACGCCCGGGCTGAAGAAGGGGTAAACTTTCTCAGAGAAAAGGCACCCAGTAAAGGTGTAGATGTGAGATCTGGCCTCCACGTCGAAGAACGACACGGTTCCCTCGTCGTAATCCGTAAAGACCCCCACAATCTCCGGTTTCTCCTTGAGAGGAAGACGGACCGAAGGGGAGTCTAAAGCTCGATACTCATCGCCGTTCCTCAAGCGCACTGTCCAGTAGCCGTTCTCTGGCTTGGAGGTGATCATGCCCTTCCTGTTGACAGACCCTTTGACCACGCCCAGATCCCAGAAGGTCTTTTGACCGACTGAAACCTGATTAAAAACCAAATATGAGAATGAGGGAGATCAAAAACGTGTTTTGCATTTCTAGGATTACTAGGATTTTATAATTAAGTAGTTCACCTGGAAGTAGAACCTCCCCGAGATGTAGCCTTGCTTGGCCAAAACACAGATGACAGGGTCGAAGCGTTGGGGGTTGTCTGGAACAACGTGAAGAAGCTCACCACGACCCGCTTGCTTCCCGTCAGCTGTTAAGACGATGTTTGGATGGGCAGTGTCCGGATCTAAAACCACGTCAACTACAAGGTAAAATGAAAATAACTTTAGCTTATACAACTTCTAATGGTTGGTATGCAAATCAGACATGATTGGCTTGCATATAATTAAGGTTTGTTCACCAAAATCATCTGAGAAATGCACCAGTCATCCTGCACCCATAATTTGAATAGAATAGAAGAATAGATACAAAAGTTAAGAAAGTTAAGAAAGCGTCTCTAAGCATATGACTAAAAGTATCTTTACAAGCATTCCTATACATAAGCACGCAAAACATGCATTTGCGTAAATATGACAGAATAAGACAGAAAGCAATGCAGTGCTATTTATTTATGCATTTAAATGTGTGCATACCTGCATATTTCTGCATCCTCTTCATCTCTGTCATAAGAAAAGTAAGATGATGAGTTCTGACATTTTTAAGAAGAGCTCCATCTCAAAAATAAAAGGCTGTTTTTCCTGCTAAGCTTGTGTCACCTTCTTTCTTCAAATTTTCCATTTCATTCATGAGGGTCCGTTCAACTTTAGACAACGCTCTCCGCACAGTCCCCACACAGAGCTCAGGTGGTATGTTGATCTCCATCCACTCTTTTGTGGGTGGAGGTGATGTAATAGAGGGCAAATGCTTTATAAGAGAGAAATAGAGCATAGAAAGTTTAATGCTGGCATTTAAAATGTGGTATTTTTAGATAACAAAATGACAAAAACTAAATGAATGCCCTTAACACACATTCAATATTTCCTACATATAAAGATGAGATTTTTTTTTTTAATGTAATTAAGTGATGCCAAAGCCAAAAAAGTTTCAACCGTCATCAGTCTAACTCAAAGTCCTAGTTTAATGTTAACCTGCAGGAGGTGCAGGTGATCCTCAGTGTTCTTCAGCTCCTCCATCTCCGTGTTTCTCCTCTGCAGCTCAGTGATCTCCTGCTGCAGCTCACTGATGAGCTCCTCCGCCCTCCTCTCCACTGCCTTCTGCTCCTCCTTTATCTCTGCATTCACTTCGGTCTGTCTCTCCTTGATGGTATGAATCAGAGACGTAAAGAGACGATCGCTCTCCTTCACCTCCATCTCTCCACTTACCTGAATGAAAAAGAAAAGATTAAGTTATGTGTTACGTTTGCTGCTGTGTGATCATCTTGGTCTTTTCGATGGTCTGTTTCTGAAATCCTTCCCTGCTTTTCCTGGACAGCTCCACCATGACATTGAAACCACTGACTGTCTTGTTGTATTACAACGACCTTGAATTTTCATATGCATGTTCCTTTAATACAAGCAGCCCCTCTAAAAACTGCTTTCTGTGACAGCTCTGGTCTGTCCTGCTGCACTATGTAGCCCATCACACTCCAAAGACTACACAGGAATGTCTCAAGAAACCACATGGACTTAAGTCAGTAAATCAATCCGATTACGTGACTGTGCCAGAGATAGTATAAAAGATGTGGGGAAAAAACTAGTCAATCATAAGTCTTCAGATATCCTAGATAATTTGTTGTCCTTACCCTTCTGAATAACCATAATTTTGTTCATGTGTTCTTCAATAGGACCTGAACCTAGAGACTAAGCCCATAGTCTCATCCAGAACGTGCCTACTGAGGTCACAGAGAAAGGGGGGTAAGCTGAAGGCTATATTTGCATAGACCTAAATGCAATCTGATGTCATGGGCCATTTAGCCAAGGTTGTCTCTATTATGATTAATTATGTATCCTGGCGTTACGTCTTCAAATAAAGGACCAACACAGAAACGGGCAGAACAGTTCCAGAGGGTTTCATACTGTGACTATTGTCTACATTATACATGCTTCTCTAAACCCTAACGCTTAGTTACGCTGCAATATGTGTAGGCTGCTGCAGACTTTCCATGATGCACTGAGTGTTTCTACTTCACTCACCTTTTTCACTCCCTAAGTGTTTATACACCATTCTATATTTAATCAACAATTTCCCCTGGGGATCAATAAATTGTTCTGATTCTGATTAAGCAGTATCATTCCAAGGCATTGCATACATTTTCACTGCTATAGATGTGTAGATGTTACTGAGCTTTATCTATCCAACAATTAGT
Organism: Copadichromis virginalis; assembly: GCF_057382275.1. Lineage (NCBI taxonomy): Eukaryota > Metazoa > Chordata > Actinopteri > Cichliformes > Cichlidae > Copadichromis > Copadichromis virginalis. Next base: position 34,772,713 of record NC_140620.1, read on the forward strand.
TAAGCTGAAGGAATATTTTACGGACATTAAGACCTGGCTGACCTCCAATTTGTTGCTTCCAAATTGAGATAAAACTGAAGTTATTGTACTCGGACCTAAAAATCTTGTGTTTTCATGTTGTCTAACCAGATTCTTAATCTGGATGGCACAACCTTGGAGTTGTTTTTGAGCATATGTCCTTCAATGCACATATTAAACACATATGTAAGACTGCTTTGTAGCATTTCCACAATATCTCTAAAATGACAAACATCTTGTCTCAGAGCGATGCTGAAAAACTAGTTCATGCTTTTCTTAAATCATACCCTAAACCAGGGGTGCTGAACTCCAGGCCTCGAGGGCCGGTGTCCTGCAGGTTTTAGATCTCACCCTGGGTCAACACACCTGAATCAAATGACTAGTTCATTACCAGGCCTCTGGAGAGCTTCAAGACATGTTTAGGAGGAATTTAGCCATTTAAATCAGCTGTGTTGGATAAAGGACACATCTAAAACCTGCAGGACACCGGCCCTTGAGGCTTGGATTTGGAAACCGCTGACCTAAATCCTCTCTTAGTTATGCTGCAATATGTGCAGGCTGCTGCACACTTTCCATGATGCAAGAAGTGTTTCTTCTTCACTCACCGTTTTCACTCCCTATGTGTTTATACGCCACTCTGCATTTAGTCATGTGTAATTATTCTCTGGTTTTCTTCCACAGAGTACCTTTTGTCCTCTCTCCCTTCTCCCACGTGCCCCGTTTCCTCTATATATGTTATTCTCTCATTTGAGTTTTGCATTTGTGCAACATGATGCATTTGCTTGTCTGTGTTCTTCTCCGTGTTGTTCTCTGTGGTTTTGCATCTTCATTTTTGCACACTTTAAATCCACCACCTTGCAACGGCAAGGGCTGCCCCTGGTGGCTGTTCAAAATGAAGCAGGTTCCTCACTCGCTCCACATTTAAGAATGTGAATCTGTCCTATATACGGTCTATGGATTATACATCTTCTTGGTCTAATTTCATGAAACTAACTGAACTATTTATACGCCTAGCCTCCTAAAGAACTGGTGTTTGTGTAAAAGTCTCTCTAAGCTTTTACCAAACTCATGTCAGACTTTCTAAACACATTTTTTGACTTTAACCAAAACAAGAAATCAGTAAGAGAGAATCCAACAAACCACATGACAGAAATATTTGCGTCGTGGCTCACCGTGCTGAGCTTCAAACAGTTTTTGATCTCCTCCCCTTTCTTCAGTCGCTCCTGGATCATCTCCTGAAAGTCAGTCTCACTCTTCTTAATAAGGACCTAATCAGGCACAAAATAAATGAAAAGGCATTGCTGATTGGCATGACTACAGGAAGTTGAATCATTATTCTTTTCCTCGATTCGTGTTTAAGTGTGTGTAAGAGGAACCATAGATTTATAAGTATACATAAAAAAATTGTTCTGACAGTTTAGAAAGTTCACCACACACCTTCCTCTCCGTGCTCTCATCCTCTACAGAAACAACCTTATGATCTCTGTGCTCAGTCTCAGTGCAGAACTGGCACACACACTTCTGCTCATCCCTGCAGAACATCTCCAGCAGCCGCTCGTGCTTCTTACACATCCTGTCCTGCAGGTTCTTCACCGGCTCCATGAGCTTGTGCAGCTTCAGGGTGACCACCCTCTTGTGAGGCTCCAGGTGGGATTCACAGTACGATGTCAGGCACACCAGGCAGGATTTCAGTGCTTTCACCTGCAGGGACGTGGCGGCACAGACATCACACACCACCTCACCAGGCTGGGCTGAAGACAGCGGCGCGGCCGATGAGCAGACTATCATCTGTTTGAATGTGTCTGCGAGCTCTTTGAAAGCTATATTTATGCTTATTTCAGGCCTTGAAGGGAACGACCTGTCACACGCGGGGCACTGGCAGACGTCAGTGCCTTCCCACTTGCTCTGAATGCAGGCTTGGCAGAAGTTGTGTCCGCAGGGAGTCGTCACCGGGTCTGTGAACACCTGCTCACAGACGGGACAGTAGAACTGTTTTTCTGGTAGCATGTTGGAGGCCATGACCTGCAGAACTGTAAATGAGGAAGTCAAATGATAAGCTGCAGGCAGAGGGAGTAAATGCAAATGTCTGAATGTCGTGATGAGAGGAGAGCTCGATAAAACGTATTGTTCATATCCGAAAACACTACCAGAAAAAAATTATTTTAGCAACCTTGAGGAAACAAAAGGACTTTATTAACAAACGTTTAGCACTCTTGTGACTTCTGCTTGTGTGCGTGTGTGCGTGTGTAATTGTGTAATTGTGTAAATATGTTCAAGCATGCACTTCTTGAAATTCAGGCTGCATACACCCTGCACTCTTCAGTGTGCTTAATGAATGAGTCATTGTTTCCCAAACTAACACACCCATTCTTTCCACATGTTATTACTGTGATATAATAATAGTCTACTCTTCCACCAATTAAAATATCTTACTTAGAGACCAGAGGTATAATTATAGTGACTTGCTACAAAAAGCACTTCTGAACTCATAAGTGTGAGACTAGTTTCACAAAGCATGAAAGCAGCAATTTAACCCAAGAAATATTAAAGACTTTTGCAATTTGTTTTGATTTTATTTGGGGCAATTGTGGCTCAAGAGTTGGGAGTTCGTCTTGTAATCGGAAGGTTGCTGGTTCAAGCCCTGGCTTGGACAGTCTCGGTCGTTGTGTCCTTGGGCAAGACACTTCACCCGTTGCCTACTGGTGGTGGTTAGAGGGCCCGGTGGCGCCAGTGTCCGGCAGCCTCACCTCTGTCAGTGCGCCCCTAGGTGGCTGTGGCTACAACGTAGCTTGCCATCATCAGTGTGTGAATGTGTGCACTTTGGGGTCCTTAGGGACTAGTAAAGCGCTATACAAATACAGGCCATTTACCATTTATTTTAAAGGCAAGACTGTAAAAATATTATGCAAAGTCATTTAAGGTGAATCCAGATATTTGGAAATTCTGCAATGAAATAGGTACATTTGATATTAATGGTTAAAATTAATACGTTTTTAATTAATTATTTATTTAAGATAAAATGTATCAACTGAAATATGGTATTAAGTTACACAAGTTAACTGCTGTCATTTATGAGCAGTAACTCCGACAAGTCAGCTCTGACAAGTGTTCAGGGTTTTTTTGGTTTGTTTGTTTTGGGTTTTTAGTCCACGTTGTTTCAGTTTCTTCATGAACGTTGCCAACTTGTCACCATCTCATTGGTTGGTCCCGCCTTGAAGCTTTACTCTTAGTGCTTTTTTGCCTCTATCATCATCTTGGTGTTTCCATAGTGAATGTGAGAAGTGTGATGACAGTCTGAGAAACCAAGGGTGACTTTTCTAGTAGAAATTGGCTTTGATTTTTAGATCAGAAAGATCATGTCCATCATTTATATACAGTTTATGTTTCTGTCTTAACCTTCTGAGGTGTGAGTCCCTATTTGAGGCGACTTTTGTTGTGATTTGGCGCTATATAAATAAAATGGAATTGAATTGAATTATTTCTAACACTTGTTGACCCTAATTTCACCCTTTGTTCCCTCTCTTGGTTCACATTTGTTGCCTAATGGACAAAACTGAAGAGAACAATTTAATAAAAAGTCCATTTTCTGATTGTCCCAGTTCAGAGTTGGGGTTAGACGTTAATAGCAGGTGGTGAGGGGCAAGGGCTGTGTGTTTTTTTGGGCTTCCCCAATCTGATCTGATATTGATTTGGCAAAGAGGGGAATAAAAGCAATGCACAGGCCATCATATGTCACTACTGGGCCTTGAGTTATAGGTATTGTTGCACTCAAGTTCTTCTAGTGTGTTAAACAATTAGGGTTGGGGTCCTGACGTAGGCTGGTAGACGGGTTTAAGGGTTGGGAGTATCATAATGACTTAGATCAGCGGTCCCCAACCTTTTTTGCGCCACGGACCGGTTTATGCCCGACAATATTTTCACGGACCGGCCTTTAAGGTGTCGCGGATAAATACAACAATATAAAACTAGTACTGGTACTGAAAAAAAGAAGATTTATTCGTAACACACGTGAAAAGACCCAGGAAAACCGAGTTAATGATAAAAATGATAACAAAATAACGCTGAAAACCGATAAAAACCCTGAAAACCATACATTTCACACCTGAGCCTCAAATCTCTCGGGGCCGGTACCAAACGACTCACGGACCGGTACCGGTCCGAGGCCCGGGGGTTGGGGACCGCTGACTTAGATGTTAAAGGGTTAAATGCTCACAAACATAGTGGTGTTGGAAGAACTCCTACCACAGAAGAATATGAGGAAAGCAGCTCCTGAAGAAAACCCAACCCGGCAGTTATTACCAAATAACTACGATTAGTAAAAACTGAACTTTACGCCCTTTGTTACAGAATCAGTTTAGCCAAATTTGTGGTTAACAAATGAAAGTTTATTGCCCTTAGCTTTGCATAATTACTGCTTCTCTCCAGAAGTACCAGAATCAGCCAGCCAGCTCACTAATGTAAACTTTTCATATTATTTGTTTAATCTACTCCATAAACCAAGGTGTAAAAACAGCAGTGGTGGTTTCTTATCCAAGTAACGTGAAGCCACAGCGAGACACAGCCAACTTTTTACACCTTTTTAAAATCTTTATAGTGAGCTAAGTTTGACAACTGCAATGCAGTCACTACACAAAGGGATTTATATGAATCTCCCCAGCCAAGAACAGGCATTTTACTCCAAACTCCCTTAAGAACACATTGCAGCGCACACACAGTGAAGGCTTTTAGGCCATATACAGATCTAACTGAGTCAATCATTACAAACTTCAGTCATCATAAAGATTTATTCCATACTTGGAACAAGCTGATCGGGCAGTGAGTGGATTTTAACTACGCTGAAAGTTACAAAACTAAAGAGGAAGCAGCTCATGTAAAGGCACCAATTAAATGCATTCAGTTAACAAGTGCACAAACAGGTGGCTGTTTCGTTTTTAGAGGATAGTCTTAAGCACACAAGTGAAGCTTGTTACATTTCAAATGCAAACAACTAGCAACATTTTACATGTGTTATGACTGTACTCTTTGAATACTCAGGATTTAGCTTTGTGCAGCAGGCCGGCTATCTAAACAACTGTCCAATAAGGGGTGCACATGCTGTTCCTCTTTTGAATTAATGATGCTGCTTGACCTGATCTGTTTCACAGTTTAAGAATTAAATAAAAAACTTTCTGCTCATACTTACAGCTTTTCTTCTGTAATGGAAGTTATCCAACCACTCCTGTGTTCTTACTGACAGCAGATCAGGTGACTCCTGCTGCATAAATTGGCATGAATAGATAACAGGACTAGCTGTTAAACAGGAAAATGTAACGTCACAACTGTTATTCATCCCTCCCACTCCTGAGCCCTGCTCCGGTTTCTCTTTACTTCCTAATCTTAAAACGGCAGCATTCTCAGCACAGCCCAGCATTAGTTACATACCACATGAATGTGCACGTTTAGCACATACTTTGTGTGCACAGGAGTGTGTAATAATAGGTTTCATACTAGCAAGGAGTGTGTTTACCTCATGGGTGTGGTGTTTAAGTCCAATGGTTCAATGTTTTCTCCTCACGAAGGCCTTAGACAGCAGAATACTCTGAGGAATGCTGCAGAGCTTTGCACTGGTTAAAAGGACATGTTCAGCTTTCATAATCAAACTTGAATAAAAGCCACGAGGAAGAACAGATGGGCACAGGCAAGGCTGGCTGATATCATCTCTGAATGGAGTTACAGTAGCTGTTTCACACCCACTGGGGCTCTTAGATAAAAACTGGAGCCAAACTGGTTGGTTTGAGCTCATTTTCAGATTAGTGATCATGTGACTGGCGTGTGATGGAGTCTTTTCAAAACAATGGAGGTGTTGAGCTCCGACTTTAGAACAAATTTACTGAGTGGTACAGTTTCATAAAGTTTCTTCTTCTTCTCCATTTCAATTTTAACTCTATATGTATCCTACATATTGCGCTTTACTATTTTAAATTGTTTCATGCAGATGATAAGAAGTGATGAGTACATATCCCATATGAAATATTTTAAAAGTACAGGGTACAGCTGCAAAGTATTGACAGCATTGTTAACTAGTAGAAGGATTTTAAAGGTATAATGTACTGTGAAGTGATTTTAATCCTTGGCTAATACGGTCAAATTTCTGCATAACTCTAAGGTGTCTGGCTGCTGAATTTCCAATAAGCTGAAGGAAAAGTGATAAGTACAGCTGTGTGTCATCTGCATTAGAACGCTACGATATGTTTTGATTCGTTATGACAGTGCCAAGTGGGACCATGTAAAAGTTAAAGAGTAATGGACCAAGGACTGACCCTTGAGGAACTCCTGATTGATTTTTTATTTTTGCAGATCTAAAACTGCTAATTGCAACATAAAAACCTTTGCTCTTTAGATACGATGAGAGCTAGTCAAGAACCTGACCTGTTAAACCAACTGAGTCATGAAGCTTTTGAATTAAAATGTCACGATGCACGGTGTCAAAAGCAGCAATGAGATCACCTAAGAATGAGACTTTCTGTCACCGTTGATCTTTAGGTCACTGACCTGTTTCTGCGCTATGATTCAATCTGAACCCTAACTGGCACTTATAAAGTCAATAAGTTGAAAATTGCTTATTTAGTTGTTTGTAAACATTTGTCAAATATTCCACTGTATTTAATGAGAGTTTCCACACAGGGATAGGTTTATAATCGCTAATTATAAATAAATCTAGGCTGAGATTGCAGCACATTTGAGAGAAACATGGAATGCAGTCTGGTTCTGCAGGAAGTTTCTTCCTGTTACAAGTTTTTTCTTCCCACTGCTGCCAAGTGCTCAAAGGCGGGGTTGTCTGATTGTCTGGTTTTTCTCTGTACTATTGTAGGGCCTTTACCTTACAGTACAATGTACAATATAATAATAAGCACCTTGAGGTGACTGTTGTTGTGATTTGGAGCGATATAAACAAAACTTAATGCAATTGAACTGAGTAGATTTGAAAAGTTTGGTGGGGATCAGCATTAACTGTGCATCCGAAATCAGAAAAAAGTTGTGTCCACACTAGACTCAAATTACACCCATGTATATACGGTTTCACATTCAATAAGAAAAAAGACATAATTGATGCCTTCTGTCTCAATGTGACTATTTACCTGCATGCAAAGCACACGCAGAACCTTGTGCTGCTGTCATTTACGTGCCTGCAGGCGTGCTCACATCAACAACTGCTGACAGAAAACATTTCCTGACTACATATCATGAGTTGTGTAGCCTACAGCAGTCATACCACACCCATATTAAAACCATTAAAAATGCTCTTTTTCCAGATGTCATCCGCATTACCATAAATGTATAAGAGTTGGACTAGATGTTTGGTCCTCCTGGTGTCTGTCCTGTTATGGAATATGTTTGAAGTTGATAAAAAAATTTTAATATCATAATTTGCAAAGCCTTGAGGGAGTCACGGCTCCTTTTTATCTCGCTCTCTCTTTTGCTAGGCAAAGCATTTCAGTGGAAGGTTTATCACTTCATATGACATGTGAAAATTAAGTGGGAGAGAAGTAACACCACTTGATGCTCAAGACCTTAAAGATACAAAAATAAGAATAAAATATTGAATATAAAGCTCGTTACACTTTAAGTAAGAAAGCACACTTATAAATGTCAAATACAGATAGATTTCCTCTCAAAGGTCACATTTATTGTGCTTTCCTCCTTTCATTCAAAAGGTCACAGAAAATATTTATTATTACAGAGAATTATTATGATTGAGAATGCAACAACAAACAAAACAAGTAAATAACCAGAGGTTCAAACACAACACATGTAATGCTATCATATAAAACAGGGCTCCTGCACACCTACTGGTCTAACAGAGCTAAGGCTGCTGACTGCATCTTGTGGGGTCGACATCTCTGCTTTGTAGCTTTAAACACACACAGTGTCAGCTTGCTGCAATAATAAATGTGTGGAAGACTTTTTTCAGGTGTTGGCTTCAAATTTGGGATTCAAATCCGAAACTGACAAATTTTTAATCTACTGGCTCAGCAGTCCAGTTTGCAGTTACAATAGCAAAACTGCTTTGGTACACAAAACAAATCCATTGCTCATTATTGCTGAACAACAACTAATGAGTCCATTTCAATACGAACATTTTAAGCAAAACCATAGCTATGAAAACATTGCTCAATTATAGCTTTTTAAAAACCCGGGAGAGCAGCCAAATGGCTTTTAGCTAGGCTTTAGCTTCAGCCAAGTGGAAGCTAAATTGGCTAGTCATTCATATGTATATTGGGTTGTTACCTGGGAATTCTGGAGGGAGGGGAGTGGGGGAAATAAATCTCCAAAAGTCACCAACTTGGAGTGTTTCAGTTTGCCATCTTAGGGAGAAATCAACACACATGGGTGTATGTCCTTTGTTGCTGAGATTTATTGATAAAAACAGTACAAAAAACCAACCATTTGTACACATATTTACAAATAATAATAAAAAGCGAGTGAGTATATTACAACATTCTCAGCAATCACTCACAATCCTGGCACTGCCATGGTATTTGTAGTCTGCATTTACCACATGTGTATCTGTTGCAGTGAACACATCGCACAGTGGCATGATTGTTCTTGCATTTGTGTTTGACCTGACACGTGGCTCTTTTTCCAGGGTAAGGTGTGGAGGGTTGTTTCCGAAGCAACTGTTCTTTTCTTGCCTTCTTCGCAGTTACATGAGAGTGAGCCAACTCTGTTGCAAGCGCCACCAGGAAGTCCACCCGTCTTTCCTTCGTCCTGGTGCATGCTTGATACAGCACATGTGCATTCAGTGCTGCCATGTCAATCATGTTATAAAACACGGCAACTGGCCAGCGCCGTGTTCCTTTGCGGACAGTGTACTCCCGAACCATCTGGTCCATCACATCCACGCCACACTTTGTTTTGTTGTAAAGGGTGACAGTGTTTGGCTTCCTTTTGGTAGTGTTATCAGTCTGAACCACGCTGTGCATGCTGCTAAGAATGTAGACTGTCTTCTTCCGTTTGGCCGCATACGCCGTCAGCGTGGCAGCAGAGGTTGAAAACACCTAAGAAATAAGATAAATTGTTATTTCCATAGCCCTTTTACACACAATGAAACACATAAACATAGAACCACAAAAGACCTGCAACATACCTGAGTGGTGAATTCATTGCGATCTGTCTGTCTAGTGGATTGAGGAATTTCCCTGCGAATCTTGTTGACTGTGCCGAGGATGGTGGTTTTCCGTCTAAGAAGTTTTTGCGCAAGTGAAAGCGATGTGAAAAAATTGTCCGTGGTAACATTTCTGCCCTTGTCTAGGAATGGTTCCATCAGCCTCATTACTACATTTTCAGAAAGTCTCTCCCCAGTGGGACGATTGGGGTCCTTGCCAAGATATGGGAAGACATTGCAAATGTACTTGGATTTTAGGTCGCAAGCCACCCAAAACTTGATCCCAAACTTGTCAGGTTTACTTGCAATATACTGCAGGAAACAGCACCGAGTCTTTGATGGGAAAAGCTGTTCATCAACGGTGATATGTAGACCAGGGTTGTAGCACGTGATGCAGTTGGTGACAAATGATCCCCACACACTGGAAATTGCAGCGAACTTGTCAGTCTTTGCTCGATCACAGCGGGTGGACTTGTCATCAAAGCGTAGGTGTTGCATGATGTCTTGGAAGCGGTTTCGTGCCATAGTTCCAATTATCTGTGGGTTTCCCAGGTTTGCTGACCAGCAGTCATTTACAGATGGAACCCTGTAAACCCCCCGCAAGATCACAATTGCAATAAATGCCATTAGTTCAGGGAGGTCCATGAACCAATGAACATGCTCCGTTTGCTGTGCATGTTGGATAGTCCATTCTTGAATGCTATGAAGCATGTCAAGAGTGATGAAACACAGGAAGCTCTGAAGGCGACTCGAGATACTTCTCCTGGCCTTAGCCGTTGGCTCTCCATCTGCAGCGTACGCTTCTATTGGGGTGAAAGGGAGACAGGTCCCCACATGTTCTTCACGCCACACTGTGCCATCTTTCGCTGTCTCAGTCCCCAAACAAGCTCTCTTTTTCGGTGGAGAAGCAGTCTCCTCATCTGCAGTGTGAACAAATTCAAATTGTGAGCAATGGGAAGGTCAAACAAAATCACAAATGCATGCATAGATACAAATTATAATTCCAGTATCTCCTCCTCTGTATCAGAATAATGTCTGAAATATCTTACTTACTAACTACATCCACTTATTTGTTTGAAATGAAAAAGGAAATAACATGAAATGAAACTAACCGGAAGACTGATCAGACAGCTCTGAGTCCGAATCCGGCTGAACTTCTAGGTCTTCTCCATCCGAGTCACAAGGGTCGACTTCCGTCAGGATCATTTCCAAGGCCTGCTGAGTGGTGAGTCTTCTCTGCATTTTCTTTCCTTGGAGATGAGGTCCGTACACCACAGAATTCTTCAGGGCAATGAAGGATTAGGCTAAGTGCAGTGAGATTGTATCATATATATACCCTTGATCACAATTGATCAGTGGTCCATTGTGGCACAAATAACACATAACACTGCAACCTGGTACAATAGTACCAGTGCTCTGATTGGTGGACCACTGATCAAACCACTGATCAACCCGTGGTTGGAATGTGGTCCATTGTGATCACACCGTCACACCACACCCGTCACACCCGTGACGGCTCGTCACCGTCCATTGTGGACCACAATGGACGTGTACAAATGGTTGGTTTTTTGTACTGTTTTTATCAATAAATCTCAGCAACAAAGGACATACACCCATGTGTGTTGATTTCTCCCTAAGATGGCAAACTGAAACACTCCAAGTTGGTGACTTTTGGAGATTTATTTCCCCCACTCCCCTCCCTCCAGAATTCCCAGGTAACAACCCAATATACATATGAATGACTAGCCAATTTAGCTTCCACTTGGCTGAAGCTAAAGCCTAGCTAAAAGCCATTTGGCTGCTCCCGGGTTTTAAAGGTAGAAAGGTAGAAGCCTGGGAGTCCCAGTGTTAAAGGTTTAGCAAAGCGTCCATGCAGGGAGTGAAATACTGTGCCTGTTCTCCATCAAGTTTTTTGAATATTGTCTAATTTATTTATTTATTTTAATATGCATTTATACAAAAGGAAAGAGTACCCAGATGTCAGCAAACTGTTTGCATCAGGCATAAAACTTTGCATGTGTTTGCATGGCTGAACGCAGCTCTGCACCACAATCTATGACCTCATACCTCTGCTTTGATCGCTTTTTGCCTATCAAAATTCTTCATAAATGGTTCAAATGACTCAGTCAGATCTGCAGTTTGAAGAAAGAAAATAAACAAATGAACACGCTATCACTCCAGCTTCAGCTCCGAGTTCAACACAAGGTGATTTAAAAGCTTGGCATCGCTGCCCTTTAAAGCGCTGCATACATCACTGAGCATAGGCTGTACCTAGTGATGGTGAGATGAAGCCTTGTGGTGAACTGAAGCTTTCCATCCAACTGGTCGACTCATGGTTTGAAGCACTGTGATGATTCATTTGCTCTACTGCGCCATCAAGTGGACGATTCAAGTGAAACAGGCTCTGTGATTATAATAATGTGATGTGTAAACCTCTAAACTGAACAAATAAATTGTTTTCATGGTTATTTATCATGAATATTGTCTCAGTATGTCTGATACAAAAGAGAAAGTGGAAACTATCAGGACAGAGTTTTGGTATGATTGTGTAACTGTGTAATCATGACACAAACTAGTGTGTGACGCTTCACTCTTTAATAAACTAAAAGACAGAAATCAGATTATAGGAATCTGTGGTGTTGTTCATTTATATTATGGTACTTATCATTCGTGATATTTATTACTGTGCGCATACTTTATTAGGAGAGATGAGATGAAAATGTTGCCAGACAGGAGAAAATCTTCTCTTCCTTGCTCGTTCCATCAAGTAGAATTGCTCAAGTATCTATGTAGCACGTACGTAATCCAATTCCACAACACAAAGTGATGGGGAATCAGCTGTGTTTTGCTGCCCATTTTATGTCTAATCTGGCGCAAACCAGCGAGCCAGTTCCTAAATCAGTCACATGGTACGGACTGCCCACGAGGCCTCGAACATCACTGTATATGTAATCAAAGCAAGCCTCACAAAAACTCCCCCGAGATTACTCGACTCACGCTTCAAAGCTTCGACACACAGGACACATCACCATCGGTCACTTACTATAGACATCTCTGCATTGAATCATACTTGTTATTAATCTCTGACTATCTTCCACAGCATGTTTCTTCCTGTTAAAAGGCTGCAGTTCATAAACAAAAGTATCACCTGCCATGCCTGAACATAGGTGCTGGTATGGCACAGTGAATGAATCTTGACTCTTTGAATTTTGATATTTTTTACCCCTCAAATGAAGGTGAGCTAAATATTAATATAATATTTTCAAGGTCTAGTTGAATCATGGGCTCATTAGCTTGTTCAATTTACAATTCTAAAGCCCGGTTTGTGGTTCAGTATGAGAACAGACACTTCAAGCATAAAATGCAGAGCTGTTCCTTTCAGAGTTAATTCGCCGACATCCTATTTTCACAACTACGCTAACGTCATGTACATTTTCCTTCACAAATTTTCAGTCAGACTATATCCATGTCTAAATGTGTTAATTAGCCATATTATTATGACGATATTACATATGAAACAGTGCAGTCTGGTTCCACTAATAGTAGCAAAAACTGAAATCATTTTCCCCCTCTGGGTCTCATGAGCTTTTTGGGCAGACAAGATTTACTGTTTACATTGGATATTCTTTCTGTTTGGTCTTTGTAGCAACAAGCAGCAGTTTGGAGCTGAAAACATTACCACTTCATATGTACATTATATATGCAGGCTTTATGATTTCTTGGGAACCATCAGTGTTAACATGTTATTTTAATTGACTGCAATAATTATGTTGCCTTATGATAACAAAAAAAAAGTCTTACAATGTTGAACTAGTCAGTTTTGTTCTTAATTGGTAGTAGTTTCATTGACATGTAACAGTTGCTTCCTCTTGGAACTGCTGCACTCGTGGATGCATTAAAGACAATTAAAGAGAGCTCTGTGTGGGTCTGTCTACACTTACATAAGAAAATGTAGCTTTTTTGTGTGTTTCATCCACATGTAAACAGCTTTTTAGATAACTGAAAACAGCACTTTGGAAAACTGCTTACAGGGTGAAGGTTTTAGAAAGTTACTTTATGTGTTCACATGTGGACAAGGAAAACGGCTTCCAGACATCAAAGGCGTGGGTCTCTATTTCCTTCTTCGATGTCAGAATGTGCAGTGTTGGTGATAGTTCCTCCTAGGCTTCTGATTGGCCCGCCTTTTAATACAGACAAGATTATATCACCACCTGCAGCGCTGTCATGCTCTTGACAGTACTTGACATCATTTTTGCACTTTTGGCCCTTTTGAGCAAATACAGTACCAAAACTCCCTACTCAGTTGCATTATGTCTCTCAGCAGTAGTAGAAACTAAAGCAGAGCCCAACTTAAACTATAGTGTCCATATACACCATCTGTGAAACACAAACACTTAAACCCCAAGTGAGTGTTCCTTCTCTTCAGCTGCAACTTTGGTTGGCAGATTCAATTCAGTTTAATTTTAGTTATCTAGGTCCAAATCACAACACTCGCCTCGAGGTGTTATATATAACTACAATGAGCTAACCCTGAACAAGAACTTTGCAACAAGGAAGGAAAAACTCCCTTTTCCTTTTAACAGGTAGAAACCTGTCAGAATCAGGCTCAGGGAGGGGAAGACATCTGCACTGACCGCTTTGTTGAGCAAGACAGGACAAATTAAATACACAGTGAAGGAGGGCCAGAGATTAATAATGATGATTAAATGCAAAGTGGCATGTAAGCACAGAGAGAGTGAAAAAAGTGTAGTGAAGAAGAAACCATCAGTACATCATGGGAAGCCCCAAACACTCTAGGTCTATTGAAGTGTAACTAAAAAGGAAAGTTTTACGCATAGATTTCCACCTAAATGCTACTTTGTCATAAGACCCCTATAATGAGCAAAAAGGTCACAGGTTGCAAAAATATATAGAGTCTGGTACATAAATAAAAAGTCCCATATAATTATACACGTGTATTTTGATTTATTTTATTGAGTCTAAAATACTGAGTCTATATAAGCCAAGTCTATAATGTGCCAAATTTATATTGCAGGAAGCAGAACATATAGCTTTGTTCAGACGTGGTTTGGTTTGGTAAAAAAACTGGACCAAAGACCATATGTTCTATGTGGCAAATTAATAGAAAAATTACATTCAGTTACAAAGAGTAACAATTAACAATTCACAAAATGATCTTAGTAAGCAAGTAGGTTCATTGTACCCTTGTTGTCAAACACTTAATGTGTTACTTGCTTCGTTGCAGGTCTCTCATGCCCTTTGGATTATCCTGTAATTGACAGAAAGGAGAATGAGTGATCTAATCATTAAAAAATATCCCTGATAATTGTGTTTCTTAAGGAGTGTAATAGATCAGAGATGGCCATGATAATGGGGGCTTACAGGGAATATCTCTTCCGTCTGCTTAAAGCGTGAAGAAGCCTTCTCTAGAAAGAATGCCCAAAATATAAATGCGAATTAGTAGTCAGATATATTTAATGCATTTTGTTATATTGTATAAATCTTTATTTATATATAGAATTTGTGGCTGATGCATGCACACACACACACACACACACACACACACACACACACACACACACACACACACACACACTTAATAACAATTTAAAATTCAAAGGAATATTAAGTTGCCTTACTGCGCAGTATCTTTCTTGCCAATACAGCCAAGCCCACTAGAAGCAGGAGAGACGAACACCCCACTATAGACTCCAACATGTAACTAGGAAGCAGGCACAAAGCAGACTGAGCAGACAATCCACCTTCGACATCCATTAAAGTGAAAATAAAGAAGTGCTGACTTTTACCGGTAACGGTTCCAGGGCTGACTCGGAGTAGGTGGGGATGTCACGGGCTCTGTTTTTGAAGGTAAAGATATTGTAACAACTCTGTAAATATGCTGTGATAGGTAAAGAGTGTTTCCAGCATCCTAACATCAATATTATTCATAGGTGACTTTTAATAATCGATACCCTGAACAAGTAGAGACTTGAGAGCCTCTGCCATCTGTCACAAACACATATTGATCTTTAAAGCTGCTTCTTCCCATTTCAGCAGCTACAAGGTAACATGGAGAAAATGCCAAGCAATCACAAAAAAACTACAATGCATGATTTAAAATGCTAATAGGTTATGCAAATGATAAGCTGCAATCATTTATTTGTCTTGGAAATGTTGCTATTACTCTAACCTAAGAACACAGAGATGGTAAATATGCCTGTATTAGCATGTAAGGACTGTGAAACATGGGAAGGGTCTTAGTTTGTTTTCTTTCACTTAAAATAATGTTGTCTATAACACAAAATGGCATTATGTTTGTTAAAATCATTTGCAACCGATGATACACAATAATGACACAATCTCAGACTATGTCTGTTTAGCATTTTAGCAATTTTTGGTTCGTTCTACAGTTACAGGTCAATTTCATGTCAACGAGCTTTATCAGCCAAACATTCATTTCAGGCAATGATAAATATCATAGTTGTTTTTAATTAATTTTTTAAAAATCAACCGTTTCCATCATTTATTTTTTCCTGGCCATTTAGCTAAATGTAGAGTTTTGCTATTCAAATTAACACTAGGCTGCATTTAGAGGTGACATGTTAGCGAGGGCCTAAAACTAAAGAATTGTCAATTGTGTTACCTGTCACCCAGTTTTCCTTGATAACACATTCTATCATGATTTAGACTTAGTCTAATTAATGCACCACATGCTGATTTTGAGAGAAGCACTTAATATTTATAGAAACAGAGAGAGAAAATAGCAATGTTTTTATCTGAATACAGGTTTCTCTTTTCCTCTTAGTGCATGCCATCAGCTGTGTTGCTCTTTTTATTTCTTTTACAGCCAACTGCGTTACATGTGATTTTTGCATCATAAATCTTTTAAATGTTGGCTGAATAGCAATAAAAATATACGGGGTGCATTTCTAGAGAGGGAAGTCTAGAGTTATTCAACATAAGGATGTTGACTAACTCTAGACTCCCTGTGATGAAAAAAAAAATCATCCTTGATGATATCAGCACACAGAAAATCCATAATGAAGTTTAATTATCACAGTTTCGAGTCAGTTAGACAGCAAAGCTCAAAAGTGTAATTTGTTATGTTTTTTTATGTCTAAAATATGAAAGGCTCTTTATCAACTTACTAGTAGAGCCGTGTGGTCTGACCTGAACCTGTACGGCTACTTGCTGCTGCCCTGCAGAACATAAATACCAGTCAGCATCTCTCATCTGCAGCTTCTTTAAGGTTACAGTGAAAGCCCCAGTTCTGTCATCGCTGATGGTCACTGAAGTATCTTCGTAACTCCTTTCAGAACCTGTCGACAGACAGGAGCTCCGGTCTCCGCTCCGACACCACTTCTTCTCACTTAGTCTGTTGACAGGCAGTCACAGGAGAGTCAGTGAATGCTCACTGTCCACCAGCGTTTGATACCAATGAAAGTTTTTGGACAAATTCCCACATTTACTGAAGTGTGGTCAGTGCTTCTTTAAGGACAGTTCTAAGGGTTTTAAAGGATAAAATGTGGATAAAATCCTCCAAAGGAAAACCAAATACCTGAATCTCTGAGTGTAAAGGCATTGAACCGTGAGACTACTTCCTTCTTCCCCACTCACCATGCTGTTCACAACTGACACACCTGCAGAGATCATGAAAATGCAACAAACTTCTTTAAAACTGTGGGCTAATAAATGTTTATCATCTCAAAATTTCTCCATTACTCACCATGAAACACTTTCACTTTAGTGTAAGCCACGTCATCAGCGCTTGATGCTAATTCCACACCACACGAGTACCACCCAGAGTCCGTCTCTTTCAGGTCGTTCATGGTCACTGTGAACATCAACCGGGCCGGGTCGTCAAAAATGCTCACTTTGTCTTTACTTGGATTGGCCGAGGAGGTCTCGTGAGTTCGGGCCAAGATCTCGCAGAAAATTCTCATCCCCCCATGACACCAGTATTTGACATGGTCAGCATAGTGAGAACCATATTGACATTGGACAGTGAGGGATCCACCCTCCGGGCCAATAAACTCCTTCTGAGTGGTCACCCAGCAGAGAACAGCTGACAAGAAGTGGAAATCATTAAATGTTAAACACCAATTTAAAATGAAACTTTTAGTCATGACACAACTTTAACAGAGCAGTTGCTCACATCGGACACCTGTTATCTATAAATAAAAGGTGTGGCCTTTGGCAACACTTGCACCATATTAATCCGCTTCAGTTTCCTTTGTTACAAAGCACAGTTTCCTGCTTTAGTCTAAGGAGCTTGGAAAGAAAAGCGTCTGGACTTATTTAAGTTGCCTGAAGATGTTTCACCTCTCATCCGAGAAGCTTTTTCAGTTCTAAGGGTCAAATAGTGGAGAGTCCCAGATTTAAACCCAGTGGGAGTAACCCCCCAAAGAGGGACAAAGGACCCCCTGATGATCCTCTACCTAATCTGAAAACAGCTTGAAAATCTTTTTTGTCTAACTTCTCTAATCAAATGCACACAGTCACATTGAATACCTGGGATCCATGGTATCAGGCTGAGCGTGAGTATAAAGAGTCGCTGCATGTTTCCTCTTCAAGTTTGACGCTTAACAAGAAAGTGTTCTGTGTTGTGCAAACACAGACTCCAGATTCCACCATATATAAAATTTCCCTTTGTCATGTGACCACTGGGCAGATACAGATGCTTCAGACGTTAACTACATAAATGCCAGATTGTAATGACACTGTAAGGAACACTTCTTTAGATTTGAATTAGAATTTGATGAATGTTGTGTTGATGTTCTGCTGATTATTTTAACAGCTTTTCTCTGATTTTTATGAAATCTTTGACTTTGTTTGTTTATAATGTTTATAATGTCTCTTTATGATATGTCTAATGATAAGCAGCAATGCTTTTATAAAGATGTAACTCTGGCGTCTCCAAAAGTTGATTCTGTTCATCTGGACGTAGCGTTTTGTGGGAGAAACGTTTCGTCACTCCTCCAAGTGACTTCTTCAGTCTCAGCTGACTGCAGGTTTCCTCAATCTTATAAACAGTACATTTGCAATATGCATCTGGTACACTAGCTGCACAGTGGCTCAGAGGAAAGCACTCCAAGGGGTCATTAACACTGGCTGCCCTCTCCCCACACTGGAAGATCTAAACAATACCCGCTGTCTTAAAAAAGCTCAAACCATTATAAAAGATACCTCACATCCTGGGGACTCCATGTTTGAACTGTGCTGTTGTTACTTCTGCAGTTGTTGCTTGACAGTTGTTGCTTCTGCTACAAGACCTTTTATGGTCATCTATTTCCTGGAAACATTTGTGATGATCTCAGAAGGGACATTTTTAGCCAGTTTGACCTTGCCAGCAAAATAACCCCTAAAATTCCCCGCTCTTTTCAGATCCCCTTACACAGAGCAATCGGTGTAAGGACTAATAGACTCAAACACAGTTTTTATCCAACTGCAATAACACGTCTGAATACTGCAAAAAAAGATGTCCATTACGCCACTCTTGTGGGAATGTATGTGAATGTTTGCTAATACTATTCCTATTATCACTTTTATTTATCAATTTTATTGAATGTTATTGTTTTATTTATATTTTGATATTGTTAGGGATGATGCACTGATCGGGGACCATTTTTAATTTCACTGTACCTGTGACAATGACAATAAAGACATTCTGATTCTGAATTGTACTAGACTCTTACGGGGTCAGCGGATGCTGAGACCCAATTCTTTTGCTCTCAGGCTGGATAAAGAAGACGCAAACTCAGTGTATTCAAAATGTATGCTTTATTCAAGAAAACCTTCCAGAAGGGAGATATGTACAGCCTCCTGCAGATCTGAGGGGCGCTCCCTCAGTCTGTTACATTTATAACTTTTGTTTTCAGCATCTGACTTTCCTGTTCTTCAGCCCTCTGTGTCCCCTGCGCCCCTCATGCACAGTTTTGATCAAAACAGCTCCTTTTATGATCATGCACCCTAACTCTGTCTCTTTCTTAATTTAAGCCTTCATTTCCTATGTGTGTGGGCAATCTACAAATTAACTATTTTAAAACACAGCAAGCTTTCTACCTAGTTCTGCTTCTCTGTCTATATTTATGACAATGTCAGACACTTGTTAAAGGTTGCTCTCTGCACCTCTAAGATAATGCAACCGTGCATCTACTCCTGCAATGCAATTTTTGTGATAACTGGTTTGTCTAACTTCCCTCAGGAACGTCCAGCGGGGGTGAGTGACAAAGACTCCATTCTGCCGCCTTTTGTGTCAAGGGATAAACAGACTGTTTTCCCCAAGGCTGCTAACGCCAGCTTTATGAACCCCAGAGCTTGTGTTCCTCTGGTTCATGATAATAAAATGAGTGTTCATTTTGAGAATAATTACACCTCTCTGGGCTCTAAAGACTGTGCAACTTTTGTCGCTCCAGAGCCAAGTGGTGTAAAGACTGTTTCTTCTGAGACTGCTTTGCATTCTAATGCACGCACTATTAAGGACTATTTGTTTTGCCCCTTCTAAGCCCAAATTAATTTCTAGTGACTCCGTTTACCCTGGTAACTTTGTGTCAGTTACTTCCCAGACTGTAGTTCTCTCTCCTGCACAGTCTACTGTCCACCCATTAGTTCACTCCTCAGTTCAGTCATTAGCTGCACCACCTATCGATCGTGGCTCAAGAGTTGGGAGTTCGCCTTATAATCGGAAGGTTGCCAGTTCGAGCCCCGGCTCCAACAGTCTCGGTCGTTGTGTCCTTCACCCGTTGCCTACTGGTGGTGGTCAGAGGGCCTGGTGGCACCAGTGTCCGGCAGCCTCGCCTCTGTCAGTGCGCCCCAGGGTGGCTGTGGCTACAATGTAGCTTACTGTCACCTGTGTGTGAATGTGTGGATGACTGGATGTGTAAAGCTCTTTGGGGTCCTTAGGGACTAGCGCTATACAACTACAGGCCACTTACCATCTATCCTGCCTTTACCCCCTCCTGTTATTAGGGCTAGGTCAGCACAACCCTGAAACGACTGTTTTTCAACCACTGTTTCTAAGCAGAGAGACAAACCTGTTAACAATGGAAAGGTTCCTCAAAAGCTGGCTGTGACTCACTCCAGGGCCTCCCCAGAGGCTGAGTTTCAGCCCTCAGCCCACTCTCGACCCCTGGGAGCTAAGAACCCAGCTGAGGACTGCACTTGGCTGTCGCTGCCTGAGCAGGGTCAGTGCTCTGCGCAGCTGCAGTCTGCTCTGTGTTTTCCAGAGGCCCACGTGCCTGCCGGTTCAGCCCTGTGTGTGCCAGGGGCCCCTGTGCCTGATGGTTCTGTGACTGTTTTCGCTGTTTGGATTCCTGGGGGGGGTCTTGTTTTGTTCTGTTCTATTGTTCTGTTTAACAGTTACACATTTCATTATCCAGACTCTGACTCTAAGTATTCATTTTAAAAATAAGAGAAGTCTAGGCTTTAATCCTAATAGATTCACTTCAACCTTGAAAGAAATGTGTGGGAGTTAGGGTCCTTCTAGTGTCGCTGTTTAAAGTTAATTGGACACTTGGATGCATTGTACCTTGAAAGGTGAAGGCAGAGAAAAGGTGGAGAGAACCCCAGGTGTCTGCAGTAAAAGTCTGTGGGAGCATCTCCAGGGAAAACACAAAGTGTCTGCTGATGTCTAAGACTTAAAGCAGTCATTCACCACATGGTTTTCAATTAGAATGATTAAATATGACTGGATGTGGATCTGTGCAATTATTCTCACACCCCTAAATTCTGCAGTAAAAATTGCTGCATTTTTATGGAACACTTTTCAATACTGCCGTAAATCCACTCCAATTAAAACTGAGTCTTGGCACATTAATACATTATTCATTTCTTTATGTAGAACTGAATATGCTTAAGCTTAGACCCCGAAGTTAGAAAGAAAGAAAAAAAAAGGGGGGGGGGGGGGACATTTTGGACTGTGGCATAAAATGGAAATGCACAACTTCTAAAGATGTGTGTTCCACCACTGAGCCTGGAGTCCTTTACCACACCCATTTGGATGTTAGAAGTTTCTTCCCTGCTACCCTTGAAAAGAAGAAAGGATGTCTCTTTGCAATAACCAGCACTAAATGGTCATTTGAAAAGCCAGATTTGAACAATCCTACTGTGTATAAGAAGCTGCAGAAGTTGGGGGGTGGGGGGATGCACAGAAATACAGTGCTGTGCAAAAGTGTGGAGTCACCACTATTTTCTTTATATTTTGCCAGGGAAATGAGAAATAGTAAGCATGTTTAAATACATACAGAAATACTGCATATAATGCAAATAAGGGCCTTGTATAATCCTACCAAGCTTCAAAGTCAATATTTAGTATGACCATCTTTATTCTGCAACACAGCCTGAACTCTTTCGGGCAAGCTTTCATCTAGCAGTTCTCCGGGCTTCTTGAAGGCCATTCAAAGCTTTGGATGTTGACTGCCTTTTGTTCTGTTGTCTGTCAAAATGCTCTGACACCGCTTCAATAACATTTAGGTCAGATGGTATTAGATGGTGAATCAAAATCTAATGGTACTTTTCAGCATTCACAATACCGTCAAATCTGACAAGATCCCCAACACCGCTGGCTGAAATTCCACCATCAAACCATGGCATAGCCTCCATTGTGTCGTGGAACACTTAGACGCACTTACATGTTTGCCTCAGCCAATGAAATTCATCACAACGAGATGAAGGACGGTGTGAGCGAACAGGAAGTCGGCGAAGGCTCTCTCTGGGGAGATGGACAGAAAATCTCATTTGTTCTGTGGGTTTATCTGGATGAAAAACAAACAAGGGATTAAGCATCAGTACCTCTTTCACTTGCCAACTACTGCAACAACTGCAGTGGGGCTACAGCAGAGTTTTGTTTTGTTTTTTTCATGATAACTTAAATAGTTTTAAATATTAGGGTTAGTGGTTTAGAAGTTAAACACCAAAAGTCAGACAGCCTAATTTTTTCACAATTTTCAGGTTGTTACGTCCCCCCCACCATGGTGGAGGCAAAGGTAGGAAGGAGACAGCAGAACAGTTAAGTATCAGGCAGGATTTATTGGTTGCTTGCCTGGATAGTAAAACTTAACAACAGAAAAGAGGTGGGGGAGGAGGACTGGGCGGTTGATCCAAAACAAAGAAAGTAATAAAACAAAAAGAGGTCGATAGCTTCCAGGGCCTAACTGAAAGAAAAAATGCAAAACAAAAGGCCTACCTAGCTACTCGACAAAAGGTCAGTGAAAACATACAAGAGTGGCATCAACCGCATAACCTAGTGTGACTAACAGAGTAAAACCTACAACCAGTGTATAGGGTACCCCAGCTTACCTGTCCAGCCTCCCACCACGCACAATACAAAGAAGCCTGTTCGCAAATGTTTGTCAAAGCAGACGCCAGCAGCCATCAGCTGGCTAAGGAGCTGCTCATTTGTAGTGATCCTCAGCGTGTGATTGGCCACCTGGGCCCAGACCAGCCAACAGACACATGCCAATCAACTTCGAACTGGCCAATAGGTGGAGGCTTGACACCTGAAAGATAAATAGAACACAAAAGCAAAGCCACACCTCTTGGCATGTAACAAGGTCGTTACCTGTTTTTGCATTTAGGAGGAAATAGGAAGCACAGATACTATGCAGTATAGCTGAAATAATTAACTGATTAGCTGATTGGTCAATGCAGACAGATAATTTCCATTTTTTGTCATCCTCAAAACACCACACCTCCAACACATTTATAAACCAAATAAATTATCATACTTGTTAATGTCCAACATGATGAGTTGTAAAGCCCACCAATTTACCAATGGGCTTAAATTACTGACTTCTAGTAGCTATTGGAAGAGCCACTGGTATTGGAATTTATAACTGACGAGATATAAAAATCTGATAAGAAGTACTGATAGGAGAAACACCCTTTGACCATATTATGATTGCTGATGTTACATAGTGTGTACACCAGAGGGCACTCTGCAACTTCCTGTTGGCATCGCTTGTTTGTAATGCTACAAACAACAACAAGCTGACAGAAAAAGAAATTAGAGTTCACTAACAGCATCTTCTGGTGGTAAAAGTGCCACAGCAGCTATACACAGTTCAACAAATCACGTGGCAGTCTGAAGCGTGCATGCGTGAGGTTGTCTGTGTGTATAGTTGTGTCCAAATTCATGGGCTGCATCCTCCTGAGGACCCGGCCTTCGCGGTCTACGTGGGCCGGGTCCTCAGAAGGTCGGGTAGGCCGGAAGTAAACAGCTGTGGAATTGGACGGTCTAGCCTTCAGATTTGCGTCACCGCCGTCTCGGTGGAGTTTAATCAACTCGGCCGTCTGCTCCTTGCTATGTAAAATATAACAGGACACTGGCGTAAATTCTCGACCATCTCACACTTCTGTTTAATCAATTTTCTGTTTGCCATTTATTCAGCTGTGTGAAAACCACCAATAAAGTTTTATTTTATCTACTCTAGTAATAACTTTTATCTGAGCCAAACCGATTTACTCACAAACAAATAAAATGCTGAAAAAGCCAAACAATAACATTTAGGTTGTCTAAGTTAACTAACTTACATATTACGTTTAACCTGAGTAGCGAAACTCCACGGTGATCTGAGATTTATGTGCCGGGAGTTGTACCATTCTCTGCGGCTCTAGTGACCCTCAAGCTCTCAGCTAGCTATCGAGCTGGTGGGTAACAGACGTCTCTGAAAATGTTGGAGCGCTTTTGCAAATATGCGATATCTTGATAAACCGAGCAGATATTTGAAGTTTACACAACTACTTTCTCGCCTGAAAATATGTTAAAAGTTTATTTTGTGACCCAGAAAGATTGATAAGAGTAATATTAAAAACTTAGTAGCGACCGCCATTGTTGAAAACTGGAGTTTGGCTGGGCCGCGCTATGAATTCTGGGATATGGTAGGCCACGAAGGACACACCCGACCCATCCTTCAAATTCAGGGAAAAGGAGGACAGCCTTCGGCACATCGCTGTGACATAATCGGCCTACAAATGCGTCCTCGGGAGGATGCAGCCCATGAATTTGGACACGACCCGCATATGCATGTGTGTGGGTGTGTTTGTTAGACACTTCCTGACATCATATATGGCGTGACATCTCAAGTCACACCATTTAGGCATGACCTTTAAACACAAAAGCAGAAGTAAGCAATCCTGCTAAACTTAGAAAAACAAGAACTCGTGGTTTCTTGTGTGCAATGAAATATTATAGCGATGAGACTGTTTCCTACATCTTATGTTAGCACTTCTAAACCCGAAAATAAAGCTGCTAATCGTCACGCTCTTTCTGCACAATCACAACCATATTAGGACACATAAAAGCAGTGGTTATATATATATATCTTAGCACAATCTCGAAAGCATCAACTCTAACATCCATATTTTAAAATTTTTTATTTATTGTCCATTACAAACGGCAATAACAACACCTTTATAAATAAATTGATAAATCGATACTAGCGGCCACTTAAGGCTGGCTCCAAAAGCAAGTCAATGCCCATCTTAAAACCCCTCATTTTAAGAGGTCTATGCGAGCTAATTTGCGATGTGCACCGCTGGCCAGGCCATTTATTTTTTGATGCACCCTCTCAGATTAGTTCACTGTGTGTCGTGCAAAGGGCTGGACTGGGTCAAAAAATCAGCCTCTGGCATTTTGACTAAAGACCGGCCCACCAGGTATTAAAGCCATTCAATTCAATTCAATTTTATTTATATAGCGCCAAATCACAACAAAAGTCGCCTCAAGGCGCTTCATAGATACAGAGAAAAACCCAACAATCATATGACCCCCTATGAGCAAGCACTTTGGCGACAGTGGGAAGGAAAAACTCCCTTTTAACAGGAAGAAACCTTCGGCAGAACCAGGCTCAGGGAGGGGCGGGGCCATCTGCTGCGACCGGTTGGGGTGAGAGAAGGAAGACAGAATAAGACATGCTGTGGAAGAGAGACAGAGGTTAATAACAGATATGATTCAATGCAGAGAGGTCTATTAATACATAGTGAGTGAGAAAGGTGACTGGAAAGGAAAAACTCAAGGCATCATGGGAATCCCCCGGCAGCCTACATCTATTGCAGCATAACTAAGGGAGGATCCAGGGTCACCTGGTCCAGCCCTAACTATATGCTTTAGCAAAAAGGAAAGTTTTAAGCCTAATCTTAAAAGTAGAGATAGTGTCTGTCTCCCGAATCCAAACTGGAAGCTGGTTCCACAGAAGAGGGGCCTGAAAACTGAAGGCTCTCCCTCCCATTCTACTTTTAAATACTCTAGAAACAACAAGTAGGCCTGCAGAGCGAGAGCAAAGTGCTCTAATAGGGTGATATGGTACTACAAGGTCATTAAGATAAGATGGGGCCTGATTATTTAAGACCTTGTATGTGAGGAGCAGGATTTTGAATTCAATTCTGGATTTAACAGGAAGCCAATGAAGGGAAGCCAAAACAGGAGAAATATGCTCTCTCTTTCTAGTCCCTGTCAGGACTCTTGCTGCAGCATTTTGGATCAACTGGCTTTTCAGGGACTTTTAGGACATCCTGATAATAATGAATTACAGTAGTCCAGCCTGGAAGTAATAAATGCATGAACTAGTTTTTCAGCGTCACTCTGAGACAGGATATTTCTAATTTTAGAGATGTTGCACAAATGGAAGAAAGCAGTCTTACATATTTGTTTAATATGTGCGTTGAAGGACATGTCCTGGTCAAAAATGACTCCAAGGTTCCTCACAGCGTTACTGGAGGCCAAGGTAATGCCATCCAGGGTAAGAATCTGGTTAGATACCATATTTCTAAGATTTTCAGGGCCGAGTACAATAACATCAGTTTCATAAAGCCTTTGAATGAAAACAAACGCTGTTGTGACAGTGATGTACAGTCTTGTTGGTATATGTATGATTTCTATACATTTTACGTCAGATAAAAACTTTGGTTGTAAGATTCAGATAATTATTTAATAAAAGCTAGACATTTTAAATGAGAATAAGAAAGAAAAGTATTTCTTTGTGCCCCCTTTTCCCTGTTAATGCCCTACCTGGCCCCTGGCAAAACTTTGCTAGACCCTCCCCTGCACAGTTACCAGCTGTCAGCTACATAAAAAAGGATCCTGGTGTTATTTGTCTCTCAGAAACAGTTCATAACTTCCCTTCAACTCATTCATGTCACCTAAAAGGTAAACCTGTTTCTCCATCACCTGTTCAGCTCTGATGATTCAGTAAGGACATCTCCTGGTTTTATCTTCATGTTTACCTCTCACCAGATAACCAAACAGATATCATGACCAGCAGGTTTACAGCTGTGGCTCCAGCAAACATCAGCTGATACTGGAAATTAATATGAAATAAATTCTAACAGCAGCTGATCAAGCTTAAACGTGCTGCTGTTGTTTAGCGCGAAATCATTTCATGATTGAAGTAGAAATAGGAGAGAGAGGGGGAGAGAATGAGAGAAGAAGAGGCAGCTATGCAGCAAAGACAGAATAAATCCAGCTTTGTGTCTTTTTTATCCTATCTGACGTGCAGGACAAACTGTGTTACTTTTCAGCTCAATACAAAACGCGTAATATTTTCTCTGAATACAGGACGATTACGTTTTTTACCTGACGGTTGGCAACTCTACTAACTAACCTTATGAATAAAATAAAGTTCACTATCAGTAACATCATAGCACCCACCTAATTGCTAGCTAGTACGCAGTGCGAGTCATTGTAACTGACTGTAAAAAGTCAGCACAACGAAAATAAACTCCACCTAAACTTGGTTTATATCATCTGACCCAGATAGACTGCAGGTCATAACTTCTTACCTGAAGTTCAGTTGACACTCGGACTGAAGGCCGCCT
This sequence comes from Copadichromis virginalis, assembly GCF_057382275.1. NCBI lineage: Eukaryota > Metazoa > Chordata > Actinopteri > Cichliformes > Cichlidae > Copadichromis > Copadichromis virginalis. The sequence continues at coordinate 34,799,687 of NC_140620.1, forward strand.
CGGGTCTCTCCTCCTCCTTCCCTTCTCTTTCCTTCATCCACCTGCTGGCCTCTGTGGGAGCTCCACCATAGCCACCACCAAACAACTGACTTATTTTTACACATCTGCCAGCATCTGGCCAATCCACCAGCTTTCATTGTTTATACCGTTACTAAAAGAAAAAAAAACTCATTACCCATAACAACGGAAAATCACCATCGATGGTGGGCCGGACTCAAATGTTACTGAACTTCTCCAGCTATGGACGTGCCATCAGTTAACCCTTTGCGTGCCAGCTGTGGCACGCGTGCCCAGGGTTGCCGACCCCTGACGTATCATAAAAGAGTTAGTAATTTATTTTATTACTACCTGTAATTTATTGCTGTTTACGTCTATTTGCTTAATTGTTTACTAAATGTTTGAGGTGTGAAATAAACTGCAATGGAGTTTGAAAACAAAATATGGGTGTGTGTGGTTGGAGGATGTGTTTGTGCGGGGGTGTTTAGGTTGGGGGGGGGCAACATTTTTCTTTTACAACAAAGGAGGGTTAGCAAAAACAGTTTGGGAACCACTGTCTCAACCTGTGAGAGAGACTTCAGTTCTTACATGTCAGCAGGAAGGGGACTGATCCTGCATGGATCTTTTACTTGAAAGTGTAAAACGGGAAGTGAAAAATAAATGTTGTTGTTGTTGTTTGTTTGTTTCTTGGCTGTTTCTTCATTCATGCTTGTTCACTTTCAGTACTTGTACCTGACCATCTTCAGAGGAATGTGTTTTTATTTTTGTTAAGTCACCAAACAATGAGCTGTGACTCATTCACTCATTAAAAAATGTTGACGTCACCTAGTAAGAATACGTAGTTGATTGTTGTTCATTTGCTGTATCTTTTATTCCTTGGCTTTTAAATCAGAATGAGTTTGTATTACTTTTATTTATCTTATTTCTCACTCAAATCTTCTAATTTTATGATTCTTTTTCTTAACTCTTGTCATGTTTTTATTTCTTTTAATTGTCTTAATTGTACAGCACCTTGGTCAACGGTTGCTGTCGTAAATGTGCTATATAAAGAAATTTGACTTTGACTTTGACTATATGCTATCTTTTTTTTTAAATACAGTTGTGAACTTTCAGAAGAGGTTCAGTAACATTTGAGTCCGCTGATCTAATTTATGGTTTTGATTAGAAAGAAGTAAATACAATGTTTTAGCTCTTTCTTGTTTTCTAAATTCTGTCTACTGCCTTTTATCCACAGAGTCCAACATTGTTCATTTTGGGACAAATACTGGCGTCCAAAGTGATGGAAGAGTGTTTGCTTTTGTTGTTCTTGTGTTTTTTCTTTGATGAGCGTAACCAATATGTATAATAATAATGAAAGTACTTTGTTCTGTCTCTTTTTCCATGTCAGTTGCTTTAATCATGTAAAATCCCTTTTTACTACTTGCATTTTTTGTCCATTCTGGGTTTCCTTTTTTAATCATTTATAGTTATTAATATTGAATCGTTGCTTCCTTTTACGCAATCACACTGGCATAATGTTGACAGGAAGCAGGTTTGAACTGGTTTCACAGGCATCACTTTTTTAATTTAACTCAAAAATCTGTTCTGTATTTTATCAGGTGCTTTTCACATCAGTTAGGGAGGACGCCTCAGTGTTTGAAGTCATATCAACCATTAACTTGACCCAAACTAGTTGAGACTGGAATATTTGAAGTTATCATAATAGCTTTCTTAACAAAACAGGCAGGTTGTGCTCCTTACTTCCAGAATGGAGATAGTATATTGTTTGTTATGTCAGGTTAGTCTGCTTTGAAAATCAACAAAGAAATAGTTTGTTAGTGTGTTGAATCCCGAGAATTCCAGACTTTATATTTAAGTGTGTTACACGTAAATAAGGCTTGCATATTTGTGAGCAGCACAACAGGAACAGTTAGCCAGGCTAAAAACATGGGCGTAACAGCCACGTGAGAAAACGTTTACAAGATGATTTATCATTCTGTCATTGTTCCTGACAGCTGTGTTGGGGATCAGGGGAACACGTGTGGAGTTTCACTTTAGGCCTTTCAGAGTACGAGGAAGTACTTTAACACCAAACTGTGATTTTTTTCTGGTAGTTGTAAGGGAAGTAAGTCAACTAAGCCAAATAAAACTTCACTAAAAACTGAAAAATTAATGCTAATAGCTCAAACAAATAAAACTGTGTCATCCAACTGGAAGTGAACTTTGACGTCCACATGAGCTAGTTTGTCAATCTTTTCACTACGTGGCCTAAATTCCCAAAGCCTCATTCTTCCTTCTCATCAAGGATTTGGTAAGCATGTCTGTCATGTTTTGTCTGGTGAGCGTAGGAGGAGCCTAACCAGACAGGCAGGAATAAAGAACCTGTCTCCTACACAGTGCCAGGAAGAGTCTGTTGCTGAAGGAGCTGCTCAGGGCCTCTGCAGTATCATGCAGGGGGTTTGCAGTGTTGTCCATAATAAACCTTTGCTTGGCTAACATCTTCCTCTTTGGAGTCTAGGGGACTGGCCAAGACAGAGCTGGCCCTCTTTACCAGTCTTTATACCCACAGCACTGTTCAGTATATTTATAGATAGCACGTGAAGAGCTGAATAACAAAAAATACCAGGAAGTTTTACACTAGCAGTTTCACCTGTCATCTCTTTTGGGGTAACTGTTTTAGAAAATTACTGGAAACCAAAATTGTCATTGTAAAAATGACTTCCTAGTTCAAAGTGCAATGCTGTGACAGCGTGCCAGGTTTACACACGTGCATATTGGCAACGCTCGTGCAGAGAACAAGCAAGAACAATAGAATTAATACTTATTGTACTGGAAGTGTGAAACACGTGAGTTTGGTGTGGCATTCAGCTGAAAGGTTAAACAGGACGCGTCCAGCGGGAACCTGACTGAGTCATGACACAGTATGAGTGTGACCCAGTGAAACAAAACAGAGCAGAGTAGGAACAGTGATATTTCTAACAGAAGCAGGAGCGGGTAGCACCTCATTTCTTCTTCTACATAAGCTAGGAATAATTGAAGCTTTAACAGGTGCTGGTATCAGGGAGCCAGTCTGTGTGCTGGCTGCTGATGGTGTTTATTGTCTTTATTTGGGTGTGTTTATACCGATATGCCACTACCTAATGCAATTACTGTAAATGACCTGAAAAGCATTGCTGCATATTTTTAGCTGGCTTTGTGTCACATAGGATGGATTAGAAAAATCCAGCTCTGACCTGGGAATGATTCATCCCAACAACCATGGGTGTGTTCATCAAGGCCTCTGTGACACAGAGCTTCCTCGAATGAATTACTCTGTTTACAGATTTAAAATGACTACAAACTTAACAATGAAAGATTTTACGATTTGTGGCATCTCGCAGCAACATTACTTAACACCCTGGATCACGTCTACAGCAACATACACGGTGCATACAGGGCTGCACCACAGCCCCACTTTGGACAGTCTGACTACATCTCTCTGTTCATGTACCCGGCTTACAGACAGAAACTGAAACAATCGAACCCTGTCATCATCACACCTGTTAAACTGTGGACCCCAGAGTCTGAGAGCATCCTACAGGACTGTTTTGCCCAAACAGACTGGGATGTGTTTCAAACTGCAGCCACCAAGGAGATCTGCTCTGTCAATATACAGGACTATGCTGAATATGTGACCGGGTACATCAGCACCATCAGCTCTGCAGGCAGTCTGCTAGATGACCTCAATGTATTGAGGCAGCAGGACCAGACAGGACGGGTCCTTAAAGCATGTGCTAGTTGTTGGCTGATGTTCTCACTCCCGTCTTCAACCTCTCCCTCAGCCAGAGTACCGTCCCCACATGCTTCAAGACCACAACAATCATCCCTCTTCCCAAGATAATATAAGATAACATAATAATTTTTGCACATAAGGTCATCTTACATATTAAACCAGCATATTAAGCTCATAGCTCTTTTGCACATAAATCTATTTAACACTTCAATTTTTGTCTCCATTTATTTATTTATTCTATTTGTATTTCCATTGTTCTAGTTCTATTTGTACATTTTAACCAGCATCTGTGTAGGAAGGTAGATTATTTCTGCACCAAAGTGCACGTTGTTGTCATTCCCAGCCTGTATTTATTAATTGCTTGGATTAAATCTGTAGTTAAATTGATAACTGCATACAAAAACATTTGCAACAGTGAACAGCAATTAAAATGTAGAGTAAATACCAGGAAAAGCGAACAGGCAGAACAAGAATAACCGGTATAACTCGTTGGGAAACTCCACTGTGGGAGGAACTTTGTACCATGTTTTATTTTATAGAGAGACAAGCGTGTTTTTGTGGATATTCATTCTTCACATCTTTCAAGGACCGTCTGCCTGCATGACCTAAACAAGTAAGTGATTATTTATACCAAGCAGATAGCATAGAGAATAAAAATACATGAAACAAGACATCAGCTGCCTTTTCTTCAAGATAGACTGACTTTTGATCCAAATATTGACGGCAATATTTTTAATTAGAGGCACAGAAATAGTAAAAGTGGATATCTCAGAGATGATGTGTAAAATGTAGGTGTGTGTATTGTGGATGTAATCTCAGGTTTCAATCTTTAAATTAGAGCAACAACTACTACTACTTTTACATTTTTAACACGTTGACTGGAGTTTGAGTGTTAGAGAGAACTCAGTAAGGGGAGAGCAGTGGCTAAATAAAATGCATTAATAAAGAGCTGAGGGCTGATTTATTGGGAAAAAATTAAACTAAGTAAGTAAAATAGTTAATATAGTGATGAAATTGTAAGAAAAGGTTCAGAAACAATTTCTCTTTATATTGCTTTCATTTGCATTTTACCCATTGTCTCAAAATTTCTTTCTTTTAATTTAGTTAATCTACGCTGAAATAATGAGCATTTCTTTGATTTTAAATTTGACTACAAAGAAAATTATTGTAGTCAAGAATTCAGTCAATGAAAAGTCTGAGATTTTCTCCTTCTATTGCCTCTTTCACAGCCCATTTTTTGATCTCTTTACTGGTAAATCCATTAGATTCATAAAAATGTAACAATATGTTGCCACTAGGACCTTCAGACTCTGTTTGTGAACCCTTGTATATTTGCAGTCTGCAGATTGAACTTAAACATAGTTGTTGTCTTAGAAGCATCTGAAATAAATCTGTCCACTTTTCTCTGCGCTACAGCATGATGAGCTTTCATGTGTTTTGCCCTGTTCTGTGAAATATAAGTGAAAAGGGCACACTGGACGCTTTACTTTGATCTTATGTTTAAAAATATCCTTTAGTCTTCTTGGTTTGCCATTTAGATTTTTTTAAACTTAGATTTATAAACCTGCATCTTTACAATCTGACCTAAAGAGTTTAAATCCCATAGTGTACAGAAGAATTTCAACATGTGTGGGTAACAAAATGTTATTTCTCTGTCAGAAACATGGCCTCAACATTGTCTGAAGAGCAATTTCAGTGCAGCATCTGTTTGTACAGCTTCAAAAACCCTGTCTCTATCCCATGTGGGCACAATTTCTGCCTGGAGTGCATCAAACGTTATTGGGATGTGGCGCAAAAGTCGGATTGTCCACTGTGCAAAGAATCCTTCAGCAGTCGCCCCGAACTCAGGGTGAATTGGACCTTAAAAGAAATCACTGAAAGATTTCAAAGGTTGGTTGACTGTAACTATACTATAGTGCTTTATTTCAACGTTTTAGCACATTTGGTTGAAACTAATCAGATGTACATCATCATCTTAAAGCTTGTTAAAAGAAATGCCAGGATTCAAACCAAAGAGACCCGTCATTCCACTACTGCCAATTAGGTCTGGAGGAGAGATGGAGTTCAAGATCAAGGTGGGAGAAAGAAGTGGTTAAATGTAACGATGCTCATGGATTATCTTGTAAGGAACTCCAGATAATCCAAGATGTAAAATACATGTTTTCAACTTCAGCCTCTGCAGACTCGGATAAAGAAGACCCAAGAACAGTATCAACACATGATCCAGATCCGAATCAGAAAGACCGAGGAGATCAAACAGTCAATGGAGCTGAGCAAAGTGAGCATTGCTTTTTGATCATTTACAGACATGAACATTTCTCGACCTGTTTGCTCTCTAAGAAACAAAACTTCAACCAATTTGTTTGTAGAAGCTCACACCAGAAGAAAAACAGCAGTGTTGTTCTGCTTCATGTAGACTGTATTTAAAAGACAGAGGAGACTCCCCCTGCTGGTCATTTTAAAAAATGCATTAGCCTCACTTTTCAAGCCTGGAATCCACTTTTGGCTTTTATTTGCAGTTTATCCTGCTATAATATCCATGCAGAGTGTAAGTAACCTTGTGCACAAAAGACTCTGATTACAGGGCAGAGTAACTATAGAAGCTCAAAAGCTAAAATCCTTGCATATCTTCTAAAGTCAGGATTACTTCAGTCAAAGTATTTTTCCATCTTTAGTAATTCATATATGGCAGCGTGGCTCTGTTTTAAGAGCTCTTGTGATCTTTTATTAGTTGTTTTTATTGATATAATAAACCTTCATTATGTGGACATAAAGAGACATGGAAAAGCAGGGCTGGAGGTGGGTTGGGACAATAGATCAACTGTTATCAGAGGACTGCAGGCTGGTCTCACTGAGGTCATCTTCTTTGTCTTCTTTTTGGGGGAAATGTGTTAAATTATGGGCATATTAATAAGAATCATCGTATATAAGCAGTTTTTCCCCAAGTTTAATTTGTTTTGCATTTCACTGAAGAAGGGGTAGCAAAGTACAAAGGTGGTGCATTTGAACATATTTCACATATTAATTAAACTCTTTTCATCTCTGCAGAGAAATAAAGAAAGAGAGATACAGTGCAGCGTTCAGGCTGCCACAATGATGGTAAGTGCCATTGAGAGAAACCAGGCTTTGCTCATCGAGGAGATCGAACGGAAGCAGGAGGTGGCTGAGAAGAGAGCAGAGGAGCTTCTCAAGGAGATCAGCCAGGAGATCAATGAGCTGCAGAAGAGACGCAGTGAGCTGCACCTCCTGGAGCACATTGAGAACCCAGTTCAGCTCCAGCAGGTCAGAATCAGTATTTATGTTTAATATTTCTGCACAGCCAAGCAAGTTTAAAGCATCTAAAGCGATTGTAATATGATATGAATACAAACCGGCCTGTCTGCTTGTTAGTGAAATCATTTGATAGTGCTCATTTCTGTCACTGATGCTGTTTTAGAACTTTTTACATCTGGACGCTCCGATGTCCGTCAAGCACTGGGCTGACGTCAGAGTCCAATCGGAGAGCTACGCACGGACTGTGAGGAGAAATTTCTCCAAACTGGTCGACATCTGCCAAGAACTGGAGAGGAAGCTGTGTGCAGAGGGTCTGTAATCCTTATGATGACATGACATTATAGTCTCTGATTTTAGAACACAAGACTTTCTTTGCATCACTGGTTCCTTTGGTTTTATCATAATCCTGCCACTTTTTGCATTGCATATATATTTATATCATATTTTACACTATAAGTCTGCACATAACTAACTTTAGTGATACACTTAGGGTCCAAAAATAAATCTCGTAACATTCGCTAAAATATTAGTGAATATTTTAATTGTTCTACGTTAATGTTTAATGACACTAAAATGACACAGTTTCTTTTCTGATCTTTTGCAGAGGTAAACAAGATGAATAAATATGCAGGTATGTGTATGGATATGATATTTATATTGTGATTACGTTATATGGATTACACAAGATTGAAAATTTGTCACCATCATATCTAATAAAGACTCTTACTGATGTCAGTAGAAAGAAAGTGGCTCTTCACACTGATTCAAATAATCTTTATACATTTACATGACTCAGAATACAGATACTCTGTTGCCAAAAAAGGTGACTTCAGTAATAATATGCTTCAAAACAACAGGGTTATTTTTTCATATTATTTCTTTAATCCTGAAAAATTTGAATAAATCTGAAATAGCAAATCTTTTTATGTGTTTTCTTCTGTTTCTGTCTCCAGTGGATGTAACTCTGGATCCTGCTACTGGCTGGGTGGTCCTGTCCCCGGATAATAAAAAGGTGAGCTGTAATTATCAGCTGCATGATTCCTGACTGTAACACCTTAACAAGAGCTCGGAGTTAAACAAAGTCTTGTCCTGCTGTAAAAAATGATCCAACAAAGTGTTGATACATGTGCAGCTGTTTGTATAATTAAGTGTAAAGTCATTTTCTTAGTTAGTTATACACACCAGTTCAGTTTAGCCCTGTAATATTATTGGGAAAACACTTATTAAAACAGCTATTATTGGGAAATTGCATTTCTTGTCTGTGAAATTAGAGTCTGTGAATTACAGACAACAGCTAATGGACGACAAATATTATGCAGGAACTATAATGATGGAAACTAGTGGATCAGAAGTCAGGAAGATGCAAAATAACGACAATTACGGCATCAGTAGTTGTTGTATGAATGTGATCGTGGCAATCCACAGGTGAGCATGAGCTACCAGCAGTGGAGGACCCTGCTACCTGACGACCCCCGCAGGTTCGACTCCTGCGTCGCCGTGCTGGGAAAACAAAGCTTCACATCTGGGAAACGTTACTGGGTGGTTCAGGTAGGATAAAAGGATAAAATAAATAACTGCTAAACAGCTTATAGTCGTGATCAGTGTGAATATTATCCAAAGTGGAACACAACAGCTTTATTTAGAGTAAGATTTGGATTGAAATACACCAAAGAAAATTACACATGAACACAACGACACAACCTGTGACTAGGACTGTATAATGTATATGATCTAAACAAGCAGGAAAATAAAACTCTTCACGCCCCCTGGTGGCTACATGATGTTCACTTCTGATTTTATATCTGCTGTGTTTACTGTCAGAAAAAGTTTATTATCATTTAAAAAGCAACCTAAAGAAATGAAGCTCTGCTCTGCAGTTTAGCATCATTTTGTCCTTCTTTGTGTTTCAGGTTGGGGATAAAACAGACTGGGATCTTGGGGTGGCCCGGGAGTCCATCAACAGGAAGGGCGCCATCACAGTTCGCCCTGATAACGGTTACTGGGCGATATGCCGACGTAACGGTGGTAGCCTGTATGCCTGCGCTGGGCCCGCCGTCACTCTTCACCTTAAAGAAATTCCTCAGAAAGTCGGTATATTCCTGGACTATGAAGAAGGCTCGGTGTCCTTCTACAACACAGAGGCAAAGACTCACATTTACACTTACAGCGGGCTCACTTTCGCTGAGCCGCTGTATCCGTACTTTAACCCCTGCATACATGACAACGGGAAGAACACGGCCCAGCTGGTCATCTGCCCGATCGAGGCTGGGATCACTGTAGACACTTCAGCACGTTGAGCGAGAGACTCGGAGGATCCTTTTTAAAACCTCGAGAGCATCCACATTCATTGTCTGGATAAGTTGTAATCTGTAAATGCAAACGAAAGACCAAGAACAGGAGAAAATATTCTTCTCCCAAGTGTAAAGCGAACACCCTGAATATTGTCCTGGTACAGACTGCAAGCCCAAGCTTAGCTCCTGCAAGGTGTTTGGATATATTTATTTATTTATTCCAGTCAAAAGCTATAAGTTAACCACGAGGTTTGCTAATGTCTCTTAATCTTCCTGATGATATCTATAAAGAGGTTTTTAAAAAGAGCTAAAGACCCAAGCGAGGGTTCATCTGAACCATCCACTTATGCCTGCTAAGGTAGGACAAGTGTATGTAAATGAGGATAAAACTTCCACTGATAAGTCCACAGTTATCTGACAACGACACATTAGTGATGGTTTAGGAACTATAAGATGCACCTATACACGATCACTACGGTGGATAGCACTGCATGAATCCTGCCTACATTTTTACACTACTCATTCTTTGGTAATTTATTAATATGGTATAACTTATATTATAGCTCAAGGCCTGATTTAAAAGAACTTTATGAATCCAACTTTGTTTGGATCTTTGGTTTAAGATCAGGGACACGTCACATGGTCTTATGAGTTCAGAGGTGCATGTCTGTTTTAGTTGGTAGCACGTAGATCATAGTACCACAATAGTATATTAACATCAGTATATCATGTGCATGTAAGACATTGAGTATATATAATTTCTTGTCATTATTGTAAAAATTTGGATTATTGTGATGTATTTAAGCTGAAATAAATGTGAACTGAATCCCTGAGAGTCTGCTGTGTTCTTTTAACTTTTTATCCCAACACAGAGTTTAGACAAATTCTAAAGTTAGAATTAGAAAATGGAGCACAGAAAACTTATCTATTGTGCGGAGTGCAAAAAACACTATCAAAATATTCCCCCACTTTTTTTTAAGATTAGACAACCTTTATTAGTCCCACACGTGGGAAATTTGTTTTGTTACAGCAGAAAGTGGACAATGCAAAGTTACATAGCAAAAATTAGAAAAACACTGGAATAGAATAAGAATAAGATACTGTACACAACTATGGAACGCCAGGACTGCCATAATGAATTAATTAAATACACCATTAAATAATTAATTAAATGTGGCAATAATTAATTAAAATTGGAATTAATTAATTAAATAAATAGTTATGACACATTTAATTAATTAATTATTGACACATTTAATTAATTATTTATGTATTTCACATTTTAATTAATTATTGACACATTTCATTAATTATTGACACATTTCATTAATTATTTAATGATATATTTATTTATTTCATTTTGGCAGTCCTGACGCCTGGCTCTCGTCATGAAATAATTTTATCTGTCAGCCTCACCCATCAAACTCAGGGGGCGGGGTTAACGCTGCCCATGCAGCTTCTCTAACATTTGATTGGTTGCCGTGCAAAGTAAGTCAAAACAGGTCGATCCTAGAAAATCGATTGCTTGTGTAGACTTGGGGCAGCCAGTTATCCCAGAATGCAGATCAAATCACAGGCAGCAATGGTGGTGGTGTAGTTTTAAAATACCCCGTTTTTCTGTCACCAGCTACACTTTTAACAGTGTTTTAGCCGCGAATGTCGCGACATATGTCTGGTCAGGTTGTCAACATAGAACATGTTTGCAAAAGTGCTCAGATGTTTTCAGAGATTTCACTAGCTCTGCTAACAGTTAGCATGCAGAGTGCACCCAGGGGGTTACGTTAACCGGTTTGTTTACATATTCCACTCTCCGTGTTCCACATGTTGCATTCGCAGATTCTCATTTTCACCGAACGATCGTCTCTTTCCGCCTGGTCTTGTGTCTCTGTGCTTCTGTAACATAAAGAACGAGCTGACATTTTTCTCACGAAACCAGCGATCAGCTCAACAGACCCTCAGTTTACCTGCATGCATCCTCCTCCTCATCTGTCAGCTGTTTAACACCTGCTGCTAATTCAAGAAACACGCCTAGTTACCTGGTGATAGTCACAGTTTAACTGGGCAGCCGGTGCTCGATATAACGCAATGTCAGCGCATTTTTCTGCACAAGATAAGTAAATATAGTGTTTTCCCCGAGCGCAGAGCTGCTGGAGCTCGTTTCCTTACAGAGCACTTGTGGTGGGGCGTGGTCTGCGGGGCCGTGCGGACGCACCTGCACGGCATCCGCAATCACGCCCGCCGTGTTAAAACACGGGGACTCAGGGGTTGGTGGTGGTGTGGTGTGACGTGAATCAAATAAAGTTGGCTCTGAACGTCGCTCCGTGGTCCCGCCGTGCCTTATTCATGCCACATTGGTGCCGAAACCCAGGAGGCGGCATGGCGGGTACCTACCAGAGCCAGGAAAGGAAAGAGCTGGCCGAGAGGGTGGCCGAAATAGCGGCCACCCAGCGGAAGCAGGCGGCGGAGGTGCGTCGCCAACAGGAAGAGCTGCGGAAGGAGAGCGAACGCCACCTGGGGAAGATGGCAGAGCTGGCAGCGCTGCTCTGGGCCTGGGCGCCACCCCCACAAGTGTGTCCCGAGGACAGTGAAGCGGTGGAGGAGCCGTGTGGGTCACCTCGGCAGCCGGAGGTGGTGGACGAGCCACGCGGGGGTCCGAGCCTGCCGGAGGAGGAGGAGCAGCCGGGTGAAGGGCTGCTCCTGCCGGGAGCGGTGGAGGAGCCGCTCCAATCGGAGGCCGAGGACGAGGCGGGCGAGGGTCTACACCTGCCGGAGGCAGAGGAGTCGCTCCACCCAGAGGTGGGCGAGGGGCTGTGCCTGCTGGGGGCGGAGGCGCAGTGCGGGGAGACGGAGGTCCCTGCTCCAGGGCAGCCTGTGCAGCCGGAGTTGGAGGCAGAGGAGCGGGACAGCCCCGCTAGGCCGGGGATCGGCGGGCTGGCTAGTCCAGCCTCGCTGCCACCAGTCGATTCTGCGCGCCTGACGTCTGCCCAGCCGCCTGTGTGCAGGAGCGCACGGCCATGCCTGTGGGGCCGTGTCCGCTTGCTACGCGGCCGACCTCCGGACCAGCTTCGCCGTTGCCGCTGGATGCGCGGGCGGCCACCAGAACGGACGCGTCCCCGTCGCTTGGTCAGGGGCTGGGGCGCCGATGTGTAGGGGCCGAGTCTCGCCCCAGTTCGCGGGGGGGGGGGGGGAGTAGGTTCGGCCAGATTGCTCCCCGGCCTCAATCGGGCGATGGGGGTATGTGGTGGGGCGTGGTCTGCGGGGCCGTGCGGACGCACCTGCACGGCATCCGCAATCACGCCCGCCGTGTTAAAACACGGGGACTCAGGGGTTGGTGGTGGTGTGGTGTGACGTGAATCAAATAAAGTTGGCTCTGAACGTCGCTCCGTGGTCCCGCCGTGCCTTATTCATGCCACAGCACTTTATAGGCGAACAGCTTTATCAGCGGCTGATGTCCAATCACCGGCACACAGCTTTCAAACCTCAGCTGAGTTTTAGCTCTCAGTGGTTAAACGCTGGACTTCATTCACTCAGGTTCTGTCTGTCGGGTCACGTTTACTTCGCTGTTTTATTTACAACTGAGCAAATCGGTTTGGCTGAGGTTAAAGTTACGTTTCATAACTGCATAGTTTCACAGACGTTTAATGGTTCACTGGCACATGTGTTAGACTGAACTATTCGCTTTTCTTTATCTGGTGTGTTTTGGATTTAACAGTGAATTTTGAGATGAAACTGACTTTTAAAGTGTTTTTATACAAAGAGGAAAGAGAAGGCGCATTTCCACCGAGAGAAGCAGAGTTTGCAACAGCATGTTCATCATGAAGTCTGCAACCTGGACAGAAATATTATATCATCTGTTTTTTAATAGTTATTCAACTGTATTCTAAGCACCAGCTGTCTGTTAGAATGTGATTTTTTTTCTCTCTCTCTGTTGGCAGAGGTATAAAAATGCGCAGGAAAATCTGACGTGCATGGCGAACTTCACCGACGATATTTAGGGAGGAATAAACACACATCAAACATAAATGAACCATTTGCCTGTCTCCATAATTGAGAGAATTTTCTCTTCTTATGTCAACACTCTCTCTCTTTTTTTTTCTTTTTTTTTTTCTTTTTCGGTCATGTTATGTTTACCTGTCAAAGGCTTGTTACAAACTATGAAACACATTGTGCAGACTTCTGGATGTTAGAAGAAAACTAATACTGCTCATGAATGAGACTAAAGGCAGGAAGGTGTCCTTTAAAACTAAACATGTTAATAGGACCTCCCTGTTTATATCATAGTTTATGATATAGCACGTGTATTTCAGTAATAGCCTGCTGAGGCCACTATACGTGCTGGCCTCATATCAAATGTGAAGGCAGACTGAGTCTATGTTTGACGTTTGTTCTTATCTAATCTTCCTTTTCAAACATTTAAACAGCAGCGAGTCTGCAGCTGAGGGAATACAAACTCAAATTGTCGGAACAGGTTTGCTCGTTTCTTGGATTCATTTGGTGATTTATTAAATGTATAACTGTTATTCTAATCTGCTGCTGAGTCTCTTACACTTTTCTTTATGCTGTATATTTTCACGTCTCTGGAATAGTTGGCAGTTAGATAGTCAGCTGGGAAACTTTGTGTTAACTCATGGAGCTGAGGATATCGTGGATATGCTGACCTCGCTGCGTGGTGTACAGAGCGAGGTCAGCATGATTAATATTCACAATAAAAATATTAGCCGAACATCATGAAGTCTGTATGTGTTTCATAGTGTCGAACAACCTTTGTACAGTTAAAGCCAGCAGTTACTACATGACAGAAACACCAACGTTATCTCTTTTATGTGTTTATACACAGGTCACGCTGATTACTGAACAAAAACCCAAAGATCAGATGTTAAACAGATTTATTTGCTCTCTCTCCTCCTTAAACATGTTTTTAATGTTAGTTATAATTCAGAATTGGCGACTGAAACACGTAGGACACATAAGAACATCAGGAAATAAAACATCGATAAATATAACCTCAGTAAAAGAAGTCAGCGGGGGTTACTACAGCTGTGTACCGGGGCCTGCGCTTTGTCGGTGGGATTGCTTGCGAGGCGAGCGGGTCTATCCCACGCTTTGCCGTGAGACTGGGCAGACATCTCCGAAATCATCGAAGCACTTTTGTAAAGAGGCTGTATCTTGACAAACCGACCAGACACATGAAGATTAAACCACTACATTCTCGGCTAAAAAAAATATTAAAACGGTATTTGGTAACACACAAACAGGGTTTTTCAAAGCTCAGTTCTGTTAGCTTCCACATGCCGGTTGTTGTGTGCTAGAAACAATGGCCACCAGGCCAAAGCAATGGTTTTGACTCGATCAGCGTTAACCCCGCCCCCTGAGTTTGATGGGTGAGGCTGACAGATAAAATTATTTCATGATGAGAGCCAGGCGTCAGGACTGCCAAAATGAAATAAATAAATATATCATTAAATAATTAATTAAATGTGTCAATAATTAATGAAATGTGTCAATAATTAATTAAAATGTGAAATACATAAATAATTAATTAAATGTGTCAATAATTAATTAATTAAATGTGTCAATAATTAATTAAAATGTGAAATACATAAATAATTAATTAAATGTGTCAATAATTAATTAATTACATGTGTCATAACTATTTATTTAATTAATTAATTCCAATTTTAATTAATTATTGCCACATTTAATTAATTATTTAATGGTGTATTTAATTAATTCATTATGGCAGTCCTGGCGTTCCATACACAACTGTACACAATAGAATACAATAAAATACTTTATACAATAGAATAAAATAGAATACAAATGCTATATACAACTGAGTATAATACAACAATGCCAGAAAAGAATATTGCACTTAGTGTTATTGCACATGTGTAGATGTGTGTTTGATCGGTTGAAGTCTTTGTTGTGGAGTCTGACAGCAGATGGAAGGAAAGACCTGCGGAGTCTCTCCGTCCCACACCGTGGGTGCCGCAGCCTGCCACTGAAGGAGCTGCTCAGTGCTGTCAGAGTCTCCTGCATGGGGTGGAAGATGTTGTCCAACAGGGATGACAGCTTAGCCACCATTCTCCTCTCACTCACCACCTCCACTGGGTCCAGAGGGCATCCTAGAACAGAGCTGGCCCTGCGGATCAGCCTGTTCAGTCTCTTCTTGTCCCCGGCAGAGATGCTGCCGTCCCAGCAGACCACACCGTAAAACATGGCTGAGGCCACCACAGAGTCATAGAAGGTCTTCAGCAGCGGGTCCTTCACTCCAAAAGACCTGAGTCTCTGCAGCAGGTACAGCCTGCTCTGCCCTTTCCTGTAGAGAGCATCTGAATTATGAGTCCAGTCCAGTTTATTGTTCAGATGAACACCAAGGTACCTGTAGCTGTCCACAGCCTCAATGTCCATACCTTGGATGTTCAATGGTTGTAGTGGAGGATATTTGTGCCTGTGGAAGTCTGTGGGACTCTCCCCAGCCTCAGGCTCAGGTTGAAGATGGGCTCCATCACCCCACACAGTTGGTCTGCGCAGGACCTAACGACCCTTGAGCTGATGCCATCTGGACCCGCTGCCTTCTTGACTCCAATTCTTGACTGCAACTGCATTTCATTGTATTTTTATTTTTTTTACAGTGACAATAAAGAACCTAAAATCTTGAATGGCAAAAGCCAAAATCAAGAGAAAAAGAAAAGACAAACTCAAAGGCACAGAGTAATTCAACAGATAGATGGCTGTATTATGGAAGCAGTTAGAGTCGGAAAAACGCCATCCAAATGTAGAAAATCAAGATAACCACATTAGTGAAGGAGAACTCAAAGCAAGACAGATGACCAACTACAAAAGGAAAACAGGAAATGGCCCAAAAGACAATAAGCACAAAGTCATGACACACTGTTCATAGTACAAAAGTAATACTCTGGAAACAAAAAACAAGTAACTCCACAAACAAAATCCTAACTACAGCATTAGCAACAATAAAGGTTTCAGATACTAGAATGTAAGCAGGATCAAACTAAGAAAAAATACAATTAAAACAAAAAGAAAAACAGTGACTGTAAGGTTTACATTGTTGGGTTGTCATTTATGCTTAGAAATACATATTCATATATTCTTAGAAATTAATAATCATTTAGAAATATATAGTTGATTGCATATTGAAAGAATGTCTCATCCTAGGGGGTCTGTAACAACTCTGAGTAGCGTGAAGAGGGGAGTGTGTTCACTCCTCTACAGAGTGTTCTGGCATAGATCACACACCTCCTAGGGTCATGAGAGAGGTCGTATCTTCTCTCATTGATATATGGTATAGCAAACACACATATATCTGTTTGAGTATAAGAGCCTAATAATTTTTAAAAATATTTCTTCACTCACGGGCCGTAAGTAGGGGTGACATGGGCCGCGAGATAGAGAGACAGGCATTAGAGCCTCTTATTGTGTGTTTTGTTTGGGTTCCCACCGGCGTGGAATTACCAAAAATAGAGAGACCATAGCCTAACATATGAAACAGGAAAATACCGCCATGTAATCCATTTATTTCAACAAAGTAACTGTATTCTGAATATCACCTATTAAACGGTAACTGTAACGGATACATTCTCATATTTTGTATTTTAAATACATAACTCCGGTGCATGTATTACGTTACTCCCCAACACTGCCTGTTGATGAGATCTTGTGCCGCTCCTAGAACACCGGCCTCCAACTCCTAAAGAGACACGGGTGTCCCTAAATTTAGCAAATATTAGCTTCAGGCTAGCTTGCTGCGACGGATAGGCTAATACCAGCATTTTACCACAACTTCACCAGATGTAGCTAAAAAAACTAAACTAATGTCCAGTCCAGTGGGACAGCAAGGAAAGATGACAAAAAATGATTACTTACCTGCGGTTTAGAGGGTCAAGCTGAAATTGAAGCAGCCATTGAAAGACGGGAAGAGAGAAAGATGGCAGCTTGGTCAGCACTAGTGGCCTCTATAATGTATGCAAATACATGCGGGTTGGAAGCCCCGCCCCCAGATGCCAAAACAGTGCCAGCAGATTGAAACTGAAAAAAAAGCGAAACAAAACATTTACAGCTTAATTAATTGTTTTTTACAATACATTTTTTTTCCGGTTTCAATACAAGATTTTTCAGTACATTTATTTCAGTTACAATTTTTTTTTTCCGTTTCAATAATTCTTTAGGTTTCATTTCAAGGTGGCATCGTTCTGATCCCATAGAAGTTCAGTTCACCTGACACTCGGACCGGTGTTCCAGATTAACTGGCTTTGGTCCAACAGATGTGTGGCAGACTTGCCTTTCAGGAGCTGCTACCGACAAACCAGCAAAAAAAACGCCAAATGTGTCATCTGTGACACTTGTGAGAATACCTCAAACACAGTCCTTCAGTCCTGTTGCTGTTGAACAACATTGCAGTTACTATGAATTTACAGCAGTTACACAGTGATTAGTAATAAACAGCCAGTGAGAGTGAGTGGATTTAAGAAAGTGAGTGACTCAGGTGTGTCAGTTGGTGTGTCATCTGTTTTTGAGTGCGGGGGAGAGTTAGAATTTCTTGGTTTTAAAGCTATGTTAGGAATATTCATAATGTAATTTCCAAAATTTGCACATAATCTGCAATTTGTAGCAGATCTACTGACTATCACATAGCAGCTGGAGCAGTCTCAAATGGAGGTCAGTCCACTACTGCCACCTGTGGCCAAGTGCCAAAGCCTGCCTACTACTAGATTAACTTGTGACACATCTGCACCTGTTTCTATGACCACATTGAGTAGAGTCTGAGTGGCTGCACTTACCCTGGTGCATTCAAATCCACCCACAAACAACCTGCCTCGGGTCTCTCCTCCTCCTGCTTCTCTTTCCTTCATCCACCTGCTGGCCTCTGTGGGAGCTCCACCATAGCCACCACCAAACAACTGACTTATTTTTACACATCTGCCAGCATCTGGCCAATCCACCAGCTTTCATTCACTGTAAACCCGAATGTTCAAAGTAATTAAATAGATTAAATAGTGTATACTCAAAGTCTTTAAAAAGTTCTGTTAACTTAAATATGTCAAGTTCGTGTAACATGTTCTTCTTTTTGAGTAAATGAAACTAATAATATTTGAATGAATTGAACTATTTCTATATTAAGTAAGCATCACTTAAAATCATAACTTAAGCACAACGTAACACAGTTAAGTTAGGACATATAAGAATGGTAAAGTCCTGTTATTTTTGTTGTTTCAAGTAGGTAGGATTTAATAATAAACTTAATTTATGTAGCACATGCAATAAAATCTCAAAGTGTTTCACCAAATAGGTAAAATCAAATTGTCTTAAATGCATTAGTGGAAGACAAAATGTATTTATTTTAATATTCATTGTTTTATCAATGTATCCTACATATATATTTTCAATTTTTTCCGTAAGTGTTGAGGAGCTGCAGGAATCAATTTTTATTCCGAGTTAATCTCTGATTCACCCTCCGAAGCGGAAGGCGGCGCTAATGAGCATTAATACGAAACACAGAAGAAGTAAAGGTATATGGGCGGGAACAGCACCAAAGAGGCAACACAGACGACTGGAGAAAGTTGGACCTAACGGCAGCAACTAGCATCACTGGACTTACAGTAAGTTTTCAATGTTGATATTAGTTTATTGTTAAAATACGAATATTTAGTTGTATTTTGGGTGCGTGTCAAAAAGAATAGCAGAAATGTCGGGTTTTTTATGTGCTTTGCTGCTCTCCCCGAAGGAAACTTTGCACTTGCAGAGCTAGCATTAAGTTGTTGTAATGAGGGTCGGAGGCTGTTTAAATAGTTAGATACTACTTGTTCTAGAGGTGGCGCCGGGTCGCCTAGTATGAAACAAAGTGTTTTAATCTCTCTAAATTTTTAAACCCCCTCTCATGACTCAGAATAGTTGGGTCCAAACAAGCCCGTTGTCCCTGCAGTTACACAGCGGAGATACCTGTCTGCAGTGAGAGTGCTTTCAAGCCGTTTGCTTGTTAGAAACGCTATATTTTAAACTATATGTGCAGGGTTAGGGTTGTGAAGGAGCTCTTGGACCTCTGGCCTGCTCTAAAAATGGAGTCTGAGGTAATATGGATCAGCTCTCTTTAAAATGAAAATTGTAATTCTTACTCATGTGGCAGCTTTTTGCTGCTTTATAAAGGTGTGCGAGATTCTTCAAATTGAACTTTATTGTCCTTCTGCTGTAGTTGTATGCAGAGTTTCAGCGGATTACAAATCAGAAACTGCCCAATACATTCTACGCTGAACTTGACCGCCATCTTCCTCGACTGATGACCTTATTCAGACAGAAGGCATCAAAAACTGGGAAGACAGCAGATGCCCTGGCTGAAAGTCTAAGAATTCACAATGAACAGGTAATAATAGATTGTTACACATTTCATAGGTTGAACCAGTGGAACATTGGACAGGTTCAATGATTTAAATGAGCTTTTTGAATTTTGCTATTACTCCACTTTGTGTTTGCTATTTGTCTGACTGTATTAAAGATGTGAACAGGTTATTTGTGGACATATGTTCTGATTTGACTGTTGTTGTTGTTCAGTAAACTCACCAGTATATACAATTCTGTTTTTAATCTGGAAATAGGAAATCCATGATATCCACACCAAGCGCACTACCGTTCTCCACGCCCTTCCTGTCTATCTGCGTGAGGATGTCTCTGGATTTTTCAGAACCTGCACTGTGAGTATCCTTAAGTATCTAACAGATACTACTGTGTAAATAAACAGTGCACCAAAGCACAAACATGTATTTTGATGCACTGTTTGGACTTACCTTTGTTTAGTCTACCCATACGGTTTCCATGTATGGTCTTTTCTGTCTCCTCACTATGAATGAACTGAATTGGTGTTTTGTTGAAAGTGATAAGATGTTTAGTAAAACATTTTCCTGTGTATTTCCTTTAGCTTAGTTTCAGTCTATCTCACACCACTTGATTCTCTGGTGAATTAGCTGATTTATGTGTGCAGAACATGGATCTTCTGTTTTTCACCTCTTACAGTGAGACTTAGGTCTCCCTTGTAAAAGAGGTATTGTATCTCAATGGGAGTTGGTAAAATGAGAAATTATATGTCGTCTGTTGTATTTCTTGGGTTAGATTGTGATTAGTATCTCTTTTTCATTAATTTAGGATGAATCTGATGAGTTGGAGCTTGATGGTGTTGAAGTGGCCCTCTTCACTGTCATCAGTGACCATGACACGACAAGTCCAGTTCACTACCAACCTGTGAAAATCTCTGTCGTCATTGAAAGTGATGCCGTGTTCAGTCTCCCCAGATTTGGTGAAGCCTTCCTGGTAATGTTTGCACTGATCTATGCACCTCAGCTACCCCAAAGCCCTGACCAACACTTTAGAATTTACTCAAAAGATTTTACTTGGTCTAGAAAGTGGTAAACTGTCACCCAGGTTACAGACCCTCAAGAATGACTTGGTTATGTAGGAACTCATCTGTAAGAAGGATGCAGGGTGAAGCATTATAAAAGGCTAGTTCAAAGTTCTCTCCTTTTATCTAAATAATGCCTCAAAACGTTATTGCATTACTCTACAGGTGTTCAGCCAATAGGTCCAAACTATACAACGTGCCTTTGTTCTCATTAACATAATGCAAAGCAACACTAATGTTTTGTATGTTTTAATGTTTTTCGTAATACTATTTCTAAAACATTGTGGGCTGCGCAAGATGACCTAAATTTCACTGTTTGATACTGGTTAATGTAAAACAAATAGCATTGTAATTCACTCAAGTTGCTGCCCTGTTGCCTTATTCAGATATTAGCCAGAGAGCCAAAAGCACATTTTGATATTATTTATTATTATTTGGCATTATTTTTCATTACTCTGACAGTTTTCCCGACTAAACAATTTTTGGTCTACTTATTTTAATTTATAAATGTTTTTGTTAATTATTTTTAATTAATTTAATTTTTTTTTAATGTATTTAATTTCAACATAGTGCTAAAAGGGAGCAGGGAAGATACTGTTCAATGGCAGATGTTTATGACTTTTGCATATTAAGTTACCTATACTCAGTGTAATTGAGGCAATCAATTGCCTCAAAAATTTTAAGTTTTGGGTCACATGTTTTTAAGTATCAAGTAGTCAACATATTTGACTAACGTGTACTTAAAATAATGACAACACAAACTAATAAACATTTGAGTTTTGTTAACATAAAAATGTTGTGGTTGTGTACTTATTTTTTATAAGTTCTGTGAACTTATTCCTTTGAATTTGTAAACTTGAAACTTTAAGTCATTAACTGCAAATATTTGAGTTGACCGTTCTCAAAAGATACAAGTACCATGTAATCCAAACTTTTATGTTCTGGAAAAATTTGACTTTTGAGTTGATCAACTCAAAAAAATTGAGGCAATCGATTGCCTCAATTTTTTTGAGTTCTGGTAACTTATTCGGGTTTACAGTGTTGTTTATATCGTTACTAAAAGAAAAAAATAACTCATTACCCATAACAACGGAAAATCACCATCGATTGTTCACTTTCAGTACTTGTACCTGACCATCTTCAGAGGAATGTGTTTTTATTTTTGTTAAGTCACCAAACAATGAGCTGTGACTCATTCACTCATTTTTTAATGAATCATTCACTCATTAAAAAATGTTGACGTCACCTAGTAAGAATACGTAGTTGATTGTTGTTCATTTGCTGTATCTTTTATTCCTTGGCTTTTAAATCAGAATGAGTTTGTATTACTTTTATTTATCTTATTTCTCACTCAAATCTTCTAATTTTATGATTCTTTTTCTTAACTCTTGTCATATGTTTTTATTTCTTTTAATTGTCTTAATTGTACAGCACCTTGGTCAACGGTTGTTGTTGTAAATGTGCTATATAACGTTAACTAGTAATGACTTCATGAACTTCTTCACAAATAAAATTTTTATCATTAGAGAAAAAATTACCAATAATCATCCCACAGATGTAATATTATCTACAGCTACTCTTAGTACCATTGATATTAAGTTAGACTCTTTTTCTCCAATTGATCTTTCTGAGTTAACTTCAATAATTACTTCCTCCAAACCATCAACGTGTCTTTTAGACCCCATTCCTACAAAACTGCTCAAAGAAGTCCTGCCATTAATTAATTCTTCGATCTTAAATATGATCAACCTATCTCTAATAATCGGCTATGTACCACAGGCCTTCAAGCTGGCTGTAGTTAAACCTTTACTCAAAAAGCCATCTCTAGACCCAGCAGTCTTAGCTAATTATAGGCCAATCTCCAACCTTCCTTTCATATCAAAAATCCTTGAAAGAGTAGTTGTCAAACAGCTAACAGATCATCTGCAGAGGAATGGTTTATTTGAAGAGTTTCAGTCAGGTTTCAGAGCTCAGCACAGCACAGAAACAGCTTTAGTGAAGGTTACAAATGATCTTCTTATGGCCTCTGACAGTGGACTCATCTCTGTGCTTGTCCTGCTAGACCTCAGTGCAGCGTTCGATACTGTTGATCATAATATCCTATTAGAGCGATTAGAACATGCTGTAGGTATTACAGGTACTGCACTGCAGTGGTTTGTATCATATCTATCTAATAGACTCCAATTCGTGCATGTAAATGGAGAGTCCTCTTCACACACTGAGGTTAATTATGGAGTTCCACAGGGTTCAGTGCTAGGACCAATTCTGTTTACATTATACATGCTTCCCTTAGGCAGCATCATTAGAAGACATAGCATACATTTTCACTGCTATGCAGATGACACCCAGCTCTATCTGTCCATGAAGCCAGATAACACACACCAATTAGTTAAACTGCAGGAATGTCTTAAAGACATAAAGACCTGGATGGCCGCTAACTTTCTGCTTCTTAATTCAGATAAAACTGAGGTTATTGTACTCGGCCCTGAAAATCTTAGAAATATGGTATCTAATCAGATTCTTACTCTGGATGGCATTACCTTGGCCTCCAGTAACGCTGTGAGGAACCTTGGAGTCATTTTTGACCAGGACATGTCCTTCAACGCACATATTAAACAAATATGTAAGACTGCTTTCTTCCATTTGCGCAACATCTCTAAAATTAGAAATATCCTGTCTCAGAGTGACGCTGAAAAACTAGTTCATGCATTTATTACTTCCAGGCTGGACTACTGTAATTCATTATTATCAGGATGTCCAAAAAACTCACTGAAAAGCCTTCAGCTAATCCAAAATGCTGCAGCAAGAGTCCTGACAGGGACTAGAAAGAGAGAGCATATTTCTCCTGTTTTGGCTTCCCTTCATTGGCTTCCTGTTAAATCCAGAATTGAATTCAAAATCCTGCTCCTCACATACAAGGTCTTAAATAATCAGGCCCCATCTTATCTTAATGACCTTGTAGTACCATATCACCCTATTAGAGCGCTCCGCTCTCGCTCTGCAGGCCTACTTGTTGTTCCTAGAGTATTTAAAAGTAGAATGGGAGGGAGAGCCTTCAGTTTTCAGGCCCCTCTTCTGTGGAACCAGCTTCCAGTTTGGATTCGGGAGACAGACACTATCTCTACTTTTAAGATTAGGCTTAAAACTTTCCTTTTTTCTAAAGCATATAGTTAGGGCTGGACCAGGTGACCCTGAATCCTCCCTTTGTTATGCTGCAATAGATGTAGGCTGCCGGGGGATTCCCATGATGCATTGAGTTTTTCCTTTCCAGTCACCTTTCTCACTCACTATGTATTAATAGACCTCTCTGCATTGAATCATATCTGTTATTAACCTCTGTCTCTCTTCCACAGCATGTCTTTATCCTGTCTTCCTTCTCTCACCCCAACCGGTCGCAGCAGATGGCCGCCCCTCCCTGAGCCTGGTTCTGCCGGAGGTTTCTTCCTGTTAAAAGGGAGTTTTTCCTTCCCACTGTCGCCAAAGTGCTTGCTCATAGGGGGTCATATGATTGTTGGGTTTTTCTCTGTATCTATGAAGCGCCTTGAGGCGACTTTTGTTGTGATTTGGCGCTATATAAATAAAATTGAATTGAATTGAATTGAATATAAAGAAATTTGACTTTGACTTTGACTATATGCTATCTTTTTTTTTTTTAAATACAGTTGTGAACTTTCAGAAGAGGTTCAGTAACATTTGAGTCCGCTGATCTAATTTATGGTTTTGATTAGAAAGAAGTAAATACAATGTTTTAGCTCTTTCTTGTTTTCTAAATTCTGTCTACTGCCTTTTATCCACAGAGTCCAACATTGTTCATTTTGGGACAAATACTGGCGTCCAAAGTGATGGAAGAGTGTTTGCTTTTGTTGTTCTTGTGTTTTTTCTTTGATGAGCGTAACCAATATGTATAATAATAATGAAAGTACTTTGTTCTGTCTCTTTTTCCATGTCAGTTGCTTTAATCATGTAAAATCCCTTTTTACTACTTGCATTTTTTGTCCATTCTGGGTTTCCTTTTTTAATCATTTATAGTTATTAATATTGAATCGTTGCTTCCTTTTACGCAATCACACTGGCATAATGTTGACAGGAAGCAGGTTTGAACTGGTTTCACAGGCATCACTTTTTTAATTTAACTCAAAAATCTGTTCTGTATTTTATCAGGTGCTTTTCACATCAGTTAGGGAGGACGCCTCAGTGTTTGAAGTCATATCAACCATTAACTTGACCCAAACTAGTTGAGACTGGAATATTTGGAGTTATCATAATAGCTTTCTTAACAAAACAGGCAGGTTGTGCTCCTTACTTCCAGAATGGAGATAGTATATTGTTTGTTATGTCAGGTTAGTCTGCTTTGAAAATCAACAAAGAAATAGTTTGTTAGTGTGTTGAATCCCGAGAATTCCAGACTTTATATTTAAGTGTGTTACACGTAAATAAGGCTTGCATATTTGTGAGCAGCACAACAGGAACAGTTAGCAAGGCTAAAAACATGGGCGTAACAGCCACGTGAGAAAACGTTTACAAGATGATTTATCATTCTGTCATTGTTCCTGACAGCTGTGTTGGGGATCAGAGGAACACGTGTGGAGTTTCACTTTAGGCCTTTCAGAGTACCAGGAAGTACTTTAACACCAAACTGTGATTTTTTTCTGGTAGTTGTAAGGGAAGTAAGTCAACTAAGCCAAATAAAACTTCACTAAAAACTGAAAAATTAATGCTAATAGCTCAAACAAATAAAACTGTGTCATCCAACTGGAAGTGAACTTTGACGTCCACATGAGCTAATCCTTGTGTTTGTCAATCTTTTCACTACGTGGCCTAAATTCCCAAAGCCTCATTCTTCCTTCTCATCAAGGATTTGGTAAGCATGTCTGTCATGTTTTGTCTGGTGAGCGTAGGAGGAGCCTAACCAGACAGGCAGGAATAAAGAACCTGTCTCCTACACAGTGCCAGGAAGAGTCTGTTGCTGAAGGAGCTGCTCAGGGCCTCTGCAGTATCATGCAGGGGGTTTGCAGTGTTGTCCATAATAAACCTTTGCTTGGCTAACATCTTCCTCTTTGGAGTCTAGGGGACTGGCCAAGACAGAGCTGGCCCTCTTTACCAGTCTTTATACCCACAGCACTGTTCAGTATATTTATAGATAGCACGTGAAGAGCTGAATAACAAAAAATACCAGGAAGTTTTACACTAGCAGTTTCACCTGTCATCTCTTTTGGGGTAACTGTTTTAGAAAATTACTGGAAACCAAAATTGTCATTGTAAAAATGACTTCCTAGTTCAAAGCGCAATGCTGTGACAGCGTACCAGGTTTACACACGTGCATATTGGCAACGCTCGTGCAGAGAACAAGCAAGAACAATAGAATTAATACTTATTGTACTGGAAGTGTGAAACACGTGAGTTTGGTGTGGCATTCAGCTGAAAGGTTAAACAGGACGCGTCCAGCGGGAACCTGAATGAGTCATGACACAGTATGAGTGTGACCCATTGAAACAAAACAGAGCAGAGTAGGAACAGTGATATTTCTAACAGAAGCAGGAGCTGTAGCACCTCATTTCTTCTTCTACATAAGCTAGGAATAATTGAAGCTTTAACAGGTGCTGGTATCAGGGAGCCAGTCTGTGTGCTGGCTGCTGATGGTGTTTATTGTCTTTATTTGGGTGTGTTTATACCGATATGCCACTACCTAATGCAATTACTGTAAATGACCTGAAAAGCATTGCTGCATATTTTTAGCTGGCTTTGTGTCACATAGGATGGATTAGAAAATCCAGCTCTGACCTGGGAATGATTCATCCCAACAACCATGGGTGTGTTCATCAAGGCCTCTGTGACACAGAGCTTCCTCGAATGAATTACTCTGTTTACAGATTTAAAATGACTACAAACTTAACAATGAAAGATTTTACGATTTGTGGCATCTCGCAGCAACATTACTTAACACCCTGGATCACGTCTACAGCAACATACACGGTGCATACAGGGCTGCACCACAGCCCCACTTTGGACAGTCTGACTACATCTCTCTGTTCATGTACCCGGCTTACAGACAGAAACTGAAACAATCGAACCCTGTCATCATCACACCTGTTAAACTGTGGACCCCAGAGTCTGAGAGCATCCTACAGCACTGTTTTGCCCAAACAGACTGGGATGTGTTTCAAACTGCAGCCACCAAGGAGATCTGCTCTGTCAATATACAGGACTATGCTGAATATGTGACCGGGTACATCAGCACCATCAGCTCTGCAGGCAGTCTGCTAGATGACCTCAATGTATTGAGGCAGCAGGACCAGACAGGACGGGTCCTTAAAGCATGTGCTAGTTGTTGGCTGATGTTCTCACTCCCGTCTTCAACCTCTCCCTCAGCCAGAGTACCGTCCCCACATGCTTCAAGACCACAACAATCATCCCTCTTCCCAAGATAATATAAGATAACATAATAATTTTTGCACATAAGGTCATCTTACATATTAAACCAGCATATTAAGCTCATAGCTCTTTTGCACATAAATCTATTTAACACTTCAATTTTTGTCTCCATTTATTTATTTATTCTATTTGTATTTCCATTGTTCTAGTTCTATTTGTACATTTTAACCGGCATCTGTGTAGGAAGGTAGATTATTTCTGCACCAAAGTGCACGTTGTTGTCATTCCCAGCCTGTATTTATTAATTGCTTGGATTAAATCTGTAGTTAAATTGATAACTGCATACAAAAACATTTGCAACAGTGAACAGCAATTAAAATGTAGAGTAAATACCAGGAAAAGCTAACAGGCAGAACAAGAATAACCGGTATAACTCGTTGGGAAACTCCACTGTGGGAGGAACTTTGTACCATGTTTTATTTTATAGAGAGACAAGCGTGTTTTTGTGGATATTCATTCTTCACATCTTTCAAGGACCGTCTGCCTGCATGACCTAAACAAGTAAGTGATTATTTATACCAAGCAGATAGCATAGAGAATAAAAATACATGAAACAAGACATCAGCTGCCTTTTCTTCAAGATAGACTGACTTTTGATCCAAATATTGACGGCAATATTTTTAATTAGAGGCACAGAAATAGTAAAAGTGGATATCTCAGAGATGATGTGTAAAATGTAGGTGTGTGTATTCTGGATGTAATCTCAGGTTTCAATCTTTAAATTAGAGCAACAACTACTACTACTTTTACATTTTTAACACGTTGACTGGAGTTTGAGTGTCAGAGAGAACTCAGTAAGGGGAGAGCAGTGGCTAAATAAAATGCATTAATAAAGAGCTGAGGGCTGATTTATTGGGGAAAAATTAAAGTAAGTAAGTAAAATAGTTAATATAGTGATGAAATTGTAAGAAAAGGTTCAGAAACAATTTCTCTTTATATTGCTTTCATTTGAATTTTACCCATTGTCTCAAAATTTCTTTCTTTTAATTTAGTAAATCTAATAATAATGAGCATTTCTTTGATTTTAAATTTGACTACAAAGAAAATTATTGTAGTCAATAATTCAGTCAATGAAAAGTCTGAGATTTTCTCCTTCTATTGCCTCTTTCACAGCCCATTTTTTGATCTCTTTACTGGTAAATCCATTAGATTCATAAAAATGTAACAATATGTTGCCACTAGGACCTTCAGACTCTGTTTGTGAACTCTTGTATATTTGCAGTCTGCAGATTGAACTTAAACATAGTTGTTGTCTTCGAAGCATCTGAAATAAATCTGTCCACTTTTCTCTGCGCTACAGCATGATGAGCTTTCATGTGTTATACCCTTTTCTGTGAAATATAAGTGAAAAGGGCACACTGGACGCTTTACTTTGATCTTATGTTTAAAAATATCCTTTAGTCTTCTTGGTTTGCCATTTAGATTTTTTTAAACTTAGATTTATAAACCTGCATCTTTACAATCTGACCTAAAGAGTTTAAATCCCATAGTGTACAGAAGAATTTCAACATGTGTGGGTAACAAAATGTTATTTCTCTGTCAGAAACATGGCCTCAACATTGTCTGAAGAGCAATTTCAGTGCAGCATCTGTTTGTACAGCTTCAAAAATCCTGTCTCTATCCCGTGTGGGCACAATTTCTGCCTGGAGTGCATCAAACGTTATTGGGATGTGGCGCAAAAGTCGGATTGTCCGCTGTGCAAAGAATCCTTTGGAAGTCGCCCCGAACTCAGGGTGAATAGGACCTTAAAAGAAATCACTGAAAGATTTCAAAGGTTGGTTGACTGTAACTATACTATAGTGCTTTATTTCAACGTTTTAGCACATTTGGTTGAAATTAATCAGATGTATATCATCATCTTAAAGCTTGTTAAAGGAAATGCCAGGATTCAAAGCAAAGAGACCCATCATTTCACTACCGCCAAATAGGTCTGGAGGAGAGAAGGAGATCAAGATCAAGGTGGGAGGAAAAGTGGTTAAATGTAACGACGCTCATGGATTATCTTGTAAGGAACTCCAGATAATCCAAGATGTAAAATACATGTTTTCAACTTCAGCCTCTGCAGACTCGGATAAAGAAGACCCAAGAACAGTATCAACACATGATCCAGACCCGAATCAGAAAGACCGAGGAGATCAAACAGTCAATGGAGCTGAGCAAAGTGAGCATTGCTTTTTGATCATTTACAGACATGAACATTTCTCGGCCTGTTTGCTCTCTAAGAAACAAAACTTCAACCAATTTGTTTGTAGAAGCTCACATCAGAAGAAAAACAGCAGTGTTGTTCTGCTTCATGTAGACTGTATTTAAAAGACAGAGAAGACTCCCCCTGCTGGTCATTTTAAAAAATGCATTAGCTTCACTTTTCAAGCCTGGAATCCACTTTTGGCTTTTATTTGCAGTTTATCCTGCTATAATATCCATGTAGAGTGTAAGTAACCTTGTGCACAAAAGACTCTGATTACAGGGCAGAGTAACTATAGAAACTCAAAAGCTAAAATCCTTGCATATCTTCTAAAGTCAGGATTACTTCAGTCAAAGTATTTTTCCATCTTTAGTAATTCATATATGGCAGCGTGGCTCTGTTTTAAGAGCTCTTGTGATCTTTTATTAGTTGTTTTTATTGATATAATAAACCTTCATTATACATAAAGAGACATGGAAAAGCAGGGCTGGAGGTGGGTTGGGACAATAGATCAACTGTTATCAGAGGACTGCAGGCTGGTCTCACTGAGATCATCTTCTTTGTCTTCTTTTTGGGGGAAATGTGTTAAATTATGGGCATATTAATAAGAATCATCGTATATAAGCAGTTTTTGCCTAAGTTTAATTTGTTTTGCATTTCATTGAAGAAGGGGTAGCAAAGTACAAAGGTGGTGCATTTTAACATATTTCACATATTAATTCAACTCTTTTCATCTCTGCAGAGAAATAAAGAAAGAGAGATACAGTGCAGCGTTCAGGCTGCCACAATGATGGTAATTGCCATTGAGAGAAACCAGGCTTTGCTCATCGAGGAGATCGAACGGAAGCAGGAGGTGGCTGAGAAGAGAGCAGAGGAGCTTCTCAAGGAGATCAGCCAGGAGATCAATGAGCTGCAGAAGAGACGCAGTGAGCTGCACCTCCTGGAGCACACTGAGAACCCAGTTCAGCTCCAGCAGGTCAGAATCAGTATTTATGTTTAATATTTCTGCGCAGCCAAGCAAGTTTAAAGCATCTAAAGTGATTGTAATATGATATGAATACAAACCGGCCTGTCTGCTTGTTAGTGAAATCATTTATTTGTGCTCATTTCTGTCACTGATGCTGTTTTAGGACTTTTTACATCTGGACGCTCCGATGTCCGTCAAGCACTGGGCTGACGTCAGAGTCCAATCGGAGAGCTACGCACGGACTGTGAGGAGAAATTTCTCCAAACTGGTCGACATCTGCCAAGAACTGGAGAGGAAGCTGTGTGCAGAGGGTCTGTAATCCTTATGATGACATGACATTATAGTCTCTGATTTTAGAACACAAGACTTTCTTTGCATCACCGGTTCCTTTGGTTTTATTATAATCCTGCCACTTTTTGCATTGCATATATATTTATATCATATTTTACACTATAAGTCTGCACATAACTAACTTTAGTGATACACTTAGGGTCCAAAAATAAATCTCGTAACATTCGCTAAAATATTAGTGAATATTTTAATTGTTCTACGTTAATGTTTAATGACACTAAAATGACACAGTTTCTTTTCTGATCTTTTGCAGAGGTAAACAAGATGAATAAATATGCAGGTATGTGTATGGATATGATATTTATATTGTGATTACGTTATATGGATTACACAAGATTGAAAATTTGTCACCATCATATCTAATAAAGACTCTTACTGATGTCAGTAGAAAGAAAGTGGCTCTTCACACTGATTCAAATAATCTTTATACATTTAAATGACTCAGAATACAGATACTCTGTTGCCAAAAAAGGTGACTTCAGTAACAATATGCTTCAAAACAACAGGGTTATTTTTTCATATTATTTCTTTAATCCTGAAAAATTTGAATAAATCTGAAATAGCAAATCTTTTTATGTGTTTTTTTCTGTTTCTGTCTCCAGTGGATGTAACTCTGGATCCTGCTACTGCTGCTGGCTGGGTGGTCCTGTCCCCGGATAATAAAAAGGTGAGCTGTAATTATCAGCTGCATGATTCCTGACTGTAACACCTTAACAAGAGCTCGGAGTTAAACAAAGTCTTGTCCTGTTGTAAAAAATGATCCAACAAAGTGTTGATACATGTGCAGCTGTTTGTATAATTAAGTGTAAAGTCATTTGCTTAGTTAGTTATACACACCAGTTCAGTTTAGCCCTGTAATATTATTGGGAAAACACTTATTAAAACAGCTATTATTGGGAAATTGCATTTCTTGTCTGTGAAATTAGAGTCTGTGAATTACAGACAACAGCTAATGGACGACAAATATTATGCAGGAACTATAATGATGGAAACTAGTGGATCAGAAGTCAGGAAGATGCAAATTAACGACAAGTACGGCATCAGTAGTTGTTGTATGAATGTGATCGTGGCAATCCACAGGTGAGCATGAGCTACCAGCAGTGGAGGACCCCGCTACCTGACGACCCCCGCAGGTTCGACTCCTGCGTCGCCGTGCTGGGAAAACAAAGCTTCACATCTGGGAAACGTTACTGGGTGGTTCAGGTAGGATAAAAGGATAAAATAAATAACTGCTAAACAGCTTATAGTCGTGATCAGTGTGAATATTATCCAAAGTGGAACACAACAGCTTTATTTAGAGTAAGATTTGGATTGAAATACACCAAAGAAAATTACACATGAACACAACGACACAACCTGTGACTAGGACTGTATAATGTATATGATCTAAACAAGCAGGAAAATAAAACTCTTTACGCCCCCTGGTGGCTACAGGATGTTCACTTCTGATTTTATATCTGCTGTGTTTACTCTCAGTAAAAATTTATTATCATTTAAAAAACAACCTAAAGAAATGAAGCTCTACTCTGCAGTTTAGCATCATTTTGTCCTTCTTTGTGTTTCAGGTTGGGGATAAAACAGACTGGGATCTTGGGGTGGCCCAGGAGTCCATCAACAGGAAGGGCGCCATCACAGTTCGCCCTGATAACGGTTACTGGGCGATATGCCGACGTAACGGTGGAAGCCTGTATGCCTGCGCTGGGCCCGCCGTCACTCTTCACCTTAAAGAAATTCCTCAGAAAGTCGGTATATTCCTGGACTATGAAGAAGGCTCGGTGTCCTTCTACAACACAGAGGCAAAGACTCACATTTATACTTACAGCGGGCTCACTTTCACTGAGCCGCTGTATCCGTACTTTAACCCCTGCATACATGACAACGGGAAGAACACGGCCCAGCTGGTCATCTGCCCGATCGAGGCTGGGATCACTGTAGACACTTCAGCACGTTGAGCGAGAGACTCGGAGGATCCTTTTTAAAACCTCGAGAGCATCCACATTCATTGTCTGGATAAGTTGTAATCTGTAAATGCAAACAAAAGACCAAGAACAGGAGAAAATATTCTTCTCCCAAGTGTAAAGCGAACACCCTGAATATTGTCCTGGTACAGACTGCAAGCCCAAGCTTAGCTCCTGCAAGGTGTTTGGATATATTTATTTATTTATTTATTCCAGTCAAAAGCTATAAGTTAACCACAAGGTTTGCTAATGTCTCTTAATCTTCCTGATGATATCTATAAAGAGGTTTTTAAAAAGAGCTAAAGATCCAAGCGAGGGTTCATCTGAACCATCCACTTATGTCTGCTAAGGGAGGACAAATGTATGTAAATGAGGATAAAACTTCCACTGATAAGTCCACAGTTATCTGACAACGACACATTAGTGATGGTTTAGGAACTATAAGATGCACCTATACACGATCACTACGGTGGATAGCACTGCATGAATCCTGCCTACGTTTTTACACTACTCATTCTTTGGTAATTTATTAATATGGTATAACTTATATTATAGCTCAAGGCCTGATTTAAAAGAACTTTATGAATCCAACTTTGTTTGGATCTTTGGTTTAAGATCAGGGACACGTCACATGGTCTTATGAGTTCAGAGGTGCATGTCTGTTTTAGTTGGTAGCACGTAGATCATAGTACCACAATAGTATATTAACATCAGTATATCATGTGCATGTAAGACATTGAGTATATATAATTTCTTGTCATTATTGTAAAAATTTGGATTATTGTGATGTATTTAAGCTGAAATAAATGTGAACTGAATCCCTGAGAGTCTGCTGTGTTCTTTTAACTTTTTATCCCAACACAGAGTTTAGACAAATTCTAAAGTTAGAATTAGAAAATGGAGCACAGAAAACAAAAGATAACAAGCAGAAAGTCATGACACACTGTTCATGGTACAAAAGTAATACTCTGGAAACAAAAAACAAGTAACTCCACAAACTAAATCCTAACTACAGCATTAGCAACAATAAAGGTTTCAGATACTAGAATGTAAGCAGGATCAAACTAAGAAAAAATACAATTAAAACAAAAAGAAAAATGACTCAACAACCTCTCGTTGGGTAGTCAAACCACTGGTGACAGACAGAGCACAGGAACATACCTCCATAAGCAACAAGTCATCAAAGACCGACACAAAAGCTGACATCAAACCACGTTGTCTGCACGCTGCGTTTCTTTGCATCATGGATGGTGAGTCAGACTCATTCTGTGTCAGCACTGTATTGAACTTTAGAGTATCTTATGTGGGGCAGAGCACTGAAGCTGCACTGAAGCTGCTTTCAGTGCTGGGGGTGCTGGAAGATCTTTTTAAAATGTCTTCATGTATTATGTTTATAGATGATGTACAGTGTTTGCTTGTAGGTTTATCGTTAAAGAAGCAGCACTTTAATGAGTTTATTTGAACAAGGGTTTCTTTCCTGTTATTTACCAATAGAAATACTTTCTTAAATCCTACTTCTGCTACTTAATTATATTTGTGTATTTGTATCCCAATAACTACAATAAAAAAGTGTGCTTTATCCTGCTTGAGTAGCACGGCTCAAAGGTCATACATTCAAAATTCATAACTGACTTGTAGCAACAGCAACTGCAGTGGGAGAAAAAAAATATATCCTTTCCTTTTCACAGAATCTCACACTGCTTAATATTTCTTACACTTAGTGCAACTTACATTTGTGCACAGGTGCTTTTACATTACACTTATATTTTACACTTCACTTACATTTACACATTTTACAGTGTAAAAGTAAACAAAATGTAAAATGCAAGTTACAGTTAAATTGTACAGTTACACTAACATTTTACAGTGTAAATGTAAGCGAAGTGTAAAATATAACTTATATTTACATTTTACAGTAACACTTGCATTATAGGTTACACTTGCATTTTGCTCTTTGCTTTTTCACAAATGTTGTGCTATACCCTGTGTGTTGTATTAAGTGACAATTGCACTTCTTTGTCTTGTGCTTAAACATGTTGTACAGAAAGTCACAACCTTCTGCCGTTGGGCATTATACTAAGCATATCTGAATTTGTAGTCAGATGAATGAAAAGGGGCTCAAATGCAGGAGTCCTGAACAAAAGTTAAAGAGTTTATTTACAATGCAGCTTACTTAGAATGAGAAAATATGCAGATAAGATAGGGTTTTGGTACCAAAAAATACTCCTTTTCTCATTTTCTGTACACTAATAGTTTCTGAACAGCACAGTTAGGTACGGTGACATTCTGTCAGTTCAAATGTGGATCGTTTTTCTGCCAGTTTATATTTTCTTTAAGTGTGGACCTAAAAAACATCTGTAGTCTGAACTGTGACTGAATGAAATGAGCAGCAGTTTGTCGTTGAGTGGAGCACACATGGGAGCAGACACTGACCCACAGTAACATTTTTATTGACCACTAGGTGTCGCTGTAGCCCTAAAATTCACATAGAACTTATTGACCGTAAGCGCAGAATGAAGCAGTGATTGTAGCTTTCTGTTGTCTCCACTAAAAGCTGCTGATGACTGAAACATTCGGCAAGTGGCGTGATTTAACAGATAAACCCACGTGAAGGATAAAAGTCCCGGAAACACTGGCTCTGCTCTGCCTGTACATCTCTGAGTGTGTGGGTGGGGAACAGACTGAGGCATGAACACTGTCCACTTTGCTGTCACTGCTTCAAGGCGGAAAGCATTTGGAGACAATCGAGCTCCTGTCAAAATAAAAATATTGCTCACCGATCCCAAACAGGATGTTGCACATCTGTGACAGCAAAGGGTTAAAGATTTTTATTTTTATTTTTTTTTAATTTATTGCAGCTTTGACTAAACCTGATGTGTGTTTTGGTTTCGGTTACAGCTGACCATCACCTGACTGCCACACTAACAACAGTCTCCAGTATAACAGACACTGAGGAGTGCACAATTAAGCAGCAGCTGTGATAAATGTGGACAAAAGCACTGAAGGGGCTTTTGACGTAGACAAGGCAGTATCCTCATGAGACCCTGAACTGGGATGCACAGATCGCATCCTGACTGTCTGGCATAAGAGTCCAGACTGGCATCTGTGAAAAGAAAACTGTTGTATAATAATGCTGTGGAGGGACAAAGCACAAATATGCAGTATATAGACAGCTCTCCCTTTTTAGCCATGCTTTGATTTGAATGCCACCGTCTCTGTGATGCTTCAGCACAAGACTTGTTACAGACATTCAAATCTTTCCCAGAGGAACAATGATGCCGGTTTTGCTGATTTCCTCATCTTTTATCAGGTTGTATCACAAGAACCAGTCGCAGGTTTTTTTCCAAGATTTTGGCTACGGCTCAAATATGTTCATAAATTTCTGATTTTTCCACTGCGAGAGTGAGAATCGTCATGTCCTCCTCTTTTTTCCAGGCGCCTGATTGACACAGGCCAGGACATCATCCCAGGCTGCTCTGTTTGTGCAGATGATTACTCCTTATTTTGTGTTTCAGCTCATGTGTTGGACTGGATGGATTCTGGGTGATCTGTAAACTATTTGCTGACTGAATTTTCTCGGCAGATCGAAACAAACCTCAGGTCACCAAGAAATAAACGAGTGCTCCCTGTGGCCTCTCCAGCCCTGCCTGGGACAGAAATCTACTCCCCACCAGTGCCACTCAGATCTCCATAACAACACTTTACACTAAATTTACAGTTTACAGTGATATTTAAAGCAGCGGCATATACACCACTTATATAAATATTTCCCAGGTCTATTAAATCGCTTACATCCCAGCACAGTAGTCTTACACTAGCAGACATATTTATCTATAGAAGAGGTACACATAGATTTATCCTTGTTGACAAGTAAAAAAAAAAAAAATGATAAAAAAAAAACACTTAATCGAAAGCTCTCTATCTTCCCAAATAAACAGCAGGAAGTAAGCTTAAAAAAGATGATTTTTTTCCACATCAGCCCCTCTGATGGTGACAGGGGTAGGAGGAGGAGCCTGCTTCCTAAAGTCCATAATCAGTTCCTTTGTCTTTGTGATGTTAAGTTGTAGGTGGTTTAGCTCACACCACTCGACAAAGCTGTCTACCACACTCCTGTACTCCTCCTCTTGTCCATCCCTGATAAAGCCCACAATGGTAGAGTCATCTGAGAATTTCTGCAGATGACATGACTGAGACTTGTACCTGAAGTCAGATGTGTAGAGAGTGAAGAGGAAGGGTGATAGGACCGTCCCCTGCGGCGCCCCCGTGCTGCTCAGGATGTTATCTGAGCGGCAGTTCTTTAGTCAGACATGCTGTGGTCGACTTGTTAAATAGTCCGTAATCCAACCAACCAGTGGGGCGTCCACCTGCATTTCCATGAGCTTATTCCCCAGCAGTGATGGTCTGATTGTGTTAAAAGCACTGGAGAAGTCAAAGAACATGACCCTCACAGCGCTCCCAACAATGTCCAGATGAGAATAAGCCTGGTCCAGCAGGTAGATGATGGCCTCCTCCACACCGATACGAGGTTGATAAGCAAACTGCAGGGGGTCCAGCCAAGGCTCCACCAGCAGACGCAGATGTTTCAGGATGAGTCTCTCCAGCGTCTTCATGACATGTGAGGTCAGAGCCACTGGCCTGTAGTCACTGAGGGTCGGCGGGTTGATCTTTTTAGGGACAGGAACCACGCAGGATGTCTTCCAGAGTGATGGGACTCTCCGCATTTCCAGGCTCATGTTGAAGATCCGTTGTAGAACTCCAGACAGCTGGGAAGCACAGCACCTGAGGGCCCTGGGACTGACACCATCAGGGCCAGCAGCTTTGCTAGAGTGGAGTCTGCCCAATTTTTTTTTGATGTCATCTGCTGAGAGGGACAGGGTGAGACAGTCTGAGGGGGCAGGAGAGGGGAGAAGAGCTGGGTGTGGAAACAGGAGACGCAGGGCAGTCAAACCTATTGAAGTGCAGATTAAGGTTGTTAGCACTTTCCACGTCCCCATCCATCCCAACACCTCTCTTTTGTCTCAGGCCAGTGATAGCCCGCATTCCATTCCACACCTCCCTAGTGTTGTTTTCCTGCAGTTTGTTTTCCAGCCTCCGTCTGTAGGACTCTTTACCCTCTGCAATCTTGGCTTTCAGCTCCTTCTTTCAACAGGAAAGAAGCAAAAACATTTAGAGCATTCACATTCATCCATCCTGTCAATGACCCGTACTACCACATCCCACTTCTCAGGTGAACACAGACACTCTCACAGTGAACTCATTGTCCTGATCATGGAACCAGTTTTAGACTTTGTGGCATCTCCAGTTTGTACACTAAAAGTTAATGTCAGGCCACCACACGGCTGTTATGCCTAGTTGATGCTTGACAACCTAATAAAATCTGGACTTTTTACATTTGGTTGTGAGCAACTGTGTTCTAACTCATACCTGTGTAATTTACAAACCTCAGTTTGTTGTTTAAACCAACTGAATCAGCCTGTGTGTAAACCCAAAACTTACGCCGCCCCTCTGACCCCCTCATACTACATTTAGTTGCTGTTTTTAGAGAGGAGGAGTTTCAGTCGTCTTGTTTGCATAATCAAAGGAGGTGACAGCAGTCTCCCGAGTCTGCTAATAGGTGAAGGAGTCGACCAATATTACCAATATCTAGGGGAGAGAAAACTGATAAAAGCCACTTCAAATTGACTGATAACAAACTGACTGATATTCAACCCCTCGTTCACTGACATTAAGCTGATCAAAATGTCTGGGTTATGGATTTGTACTGCTGATGTTAAATGTTGAGCCAGTTCTGTCACTAATGATGAAGTTTCAGTCGGCGATCTTGTGTTTTCACCTTTCTGATCTTGGATGTGAACATTAACTGCAGCTCTTCACGTCTGTCGGCAGGAGTTTAGGACTCTCGGTGCTGCCACATGACTGCATCAGTGAGCAGGTGCACATGTGTTTCTAATAAAGTGGTCTGTAAGTGTACAAAGCTTATTATTGGTTAACGAAACATGATGTGTGTTAATGGTTAAACTACCAGACTTTCAGACTGAAGGCCAGAGTCTGTATCCTGTGTAAAAATGCAAAATATTGATATTTTTTTCTTAGTTAAGACAAGATAAAGATTGTTGCTTGGATTAAATATAATCTTGTTCACAACATTAACCACATGTTACATGCTGAGAACATTTAGCTAAGGTCTTGTGTTTGTTTCAGATAATAAATCTGTATTAAGACTCAAGGCTCACACCGAAGGCCCTCAATCAGGAGTTCTCTCAGGTCACCTTGACCATGTCTATATGCCTACATGCCTAAATGCCCTCAGTTACTTCCATCTGATTGGCCAATTAGATCCTTGTGTTAGCAGTAGAGCAGGTGTGTAAGTATAAGAGGTCTGAGAGGCAAAACCTGCTCTCTCTTTACAAGTTTGTTTCTCTTATTCAGGTGAGCTAACAACAAATGACACATCTGATCTAAACAATATAAAAGCTGGATCTAAATTAAGAAAAGGCCCCCATTTCAACCTGGTGATAATGTCTGCTTCATGTTGTGAGGTAGGGATGTTTCCTGATCTGTAACCACGACCAGGTATCACCTGATCCAGCTGGTATGTGGAGGTTTTGGCAGCGCCGGGAACATTAAACATTCTTCAGATGTGAGTCAGGTTAGCACAACGCTGTGGGCTGTTTTATGTTCGTGCCTTTTGATGAGATCTTGTGGTTTGTTGACTGAAACAGTAACAAGGAAAAAGTACGTGTAGAGCAATGTTGAAGTACTTCACTTTGCGCTTACTTGTGTTCAGAGTTTTCTTCATCAGCTGAACTACTGCTACTTCACACTGAACCAACATGAGGCTGCACCGGTGATTTGTGTCAACAAGTATTGAATGGACTCCTGAAAATTGGGAGCAGCCGTTCCTCTCCGGACACTGTGCAGCCTGCTGTGGTCATACATCACTTCCAAAACGTAGTAACGTGCAGAGCTTGGTCAGAGCACCTTAGCATCACATTTTAACAAATGAGCTTCCTGTTCTGTTCAGTGGCAATTTAGTAATTCAAAAAATGCTCCTTGTCCCACTTCCTTCCTGTTACTAAGATGTTTAAGGATCCAAACACACTGGTTTTGCTGTTCCTAAATAAGATATGTGAACAGGGGTAACAGTGGCATCACTTATATAAGATTATATTATATAAGAACATTATTATGTGTAATACTGAGCTCTGTGTACTTCATCAAGATGCAAACAGTGAAACGTTGCTTATGTAATAATACAACAAAGACACATTAATAATTAATCTGACCGTTTATTCATAACATACCTTTAAACACTCCGCTTTACACACAAGACGTTCAGCTGGACTCATTGTGTGGACGTGACTCATTTATTTGAGCACAGCTGTGTACATGTGCATAAGTGACTTGAATGATTGATAAATGAATGCAAATGAACACGTACTGTGTCTTTCCTACGGCTGGCCTGAGTTTTAGGTTTTGATTTTGAAGGATTTTGTTTTTCTGGTTGATCTTAGATTTTGTCCTCTGAGCTGACGATGGAGCGAGTGTTAACCAGAACAAGAGAAAAGATTTAGTGCTAAAGTGACAAAAGGACACAGAGAGTTCTACAAGATTTTGATATTAATTCGAATTCGATGTTATTCAGTGTAAGAAATCTCATCATGTTGCACAGATAGCTTTGGTGTGTACCAGAGTCGCTAGAAGTTTCAATTTCATGTGAATTGAAACTAAACTAAGAACAGAGAGAACACACCTCTGAAAAAGCCAATATTGGGAAATATTTCCTTTTTTTTCCCCTAAGCGCTGATAAAACTTTGTGCAGGACACTTGATAAATGGCACTTGCAACATCATGAAGTTAGTGTGCACACTAAATAATAATTACTAATATTAATGATTAACTTCAGATTAATGCACAATACGCATCATTAATCTGCAACTGAGTCTGCTGGAACTGACAGACACATTGTATGATGGCACACAGAGAAGGACCAACGTTCCCTCCAATGTGTGACTGAGCCGGGGTGTTCTGTTTATTCTTCTCTCAAAGATAAGATGGAGCTCTACAAAACCGGTTTGGCTCTCTGAAAATCTTTCTGCAACTCGGAGCTGATAAGCTGAAGTTGCCACTTGCGACCTGACAAAGCAACAAATCTGTGATGTGCATGCTCATAGACGGCTCCTCCTCTGCATCGATTTTCAAGATCCGAGGTTAAACGAGCTGCGGGTGCAAAGGCGAACTTGTGTCATGTGACAAAAATGCAAGTTAGTTAAAACTAAAAAGCATTTAAGTTTGTTAACCTTCTATGAATTACACAGAAAAGAAGAGAAAACTATTCTGAACAATATTATTAAATTGTATTTACTGAGATTTTACTGTAAGTAGTT
This sequence comes from Copadichromis virginalis, assembly GCF_057382275.1. Lineage (NCBI taxonomy): Eukaryota > Metazoa > Chordata > Actinopteri > Cichliformes > Cichlidae > Copadichromis > Copadichromis virginalis. The sequence continues at coordinate 34,840,686 of NC_140620.1, forward strand.
ACTGTGACAGTACTTTTTGTTTTATTCTATATCATTATGTTTAATCAATATAAACATGTGATAGTCCCTGCTTTAACCTCTGTTTGCTCAATCACTGCGCCTTATTTCTTGCTATGGATTACCTACAGTGGAGTCAGCAGCTGAAGCTGAAGAACCAGAAACACCAGACTGACTGCAAAACCTGCGAGAATGAACTCAGGGAGGAGCTCGTGTAAATAATCTCAGCACAAACAAAGAGCACCTGTGAGGAGTATTTAAGTGTCTGTAGGCTGAATGTGAACTACACAGTACGAGCTGCATCTGTGAGGATCGGGGCTGCCAGCATGTCCACCCAAACAGGTACAATGTTATTATTATTACACTGCAGAAACTGGAAGATGAAACTGTAAACTGTGAGAGGAAACAATGTATACCAAGTTGAGGCTTTTCTTTAAATGTATCAGATTACTTTTACTCAAAAATGTAGTTACTGAGTTATAGTAAATGGCATGAATGGTTAGAAACATGTTTTAAAACAACACAACAAAAATGAGCTACTTAATCAGTCGCATTTAGGTTTTTAAGGTCAGTTTTCTGGTGTGGGAAACAGGAATCTACAACAATCTGTCTGAGTTTCAGTATTTTATACGCATTGGTAAATATAGAAAATACTTGTGCTGGGTGGGTGATCCCTCTGTGGTGTGTTGGAATAATGAGCAGTAAGAAGTCGAACAATCAGCACAGGGAGCTTAAAACAACTGAACCTGTCCTGAAAAAGAGCCGATTTGCAAAGTATGATTCAAAGCGACATATTGCGCTAAAAGTGGAAACAAACTAGTCTGTTAAGTGTAAGTGGTGCCTCTGTAACATGACACACTTTTATTGCAGTATTCACACTGAGTATTTGTAAAAGTGCACTTTGTCTTGATTTTTTGTTGGTGCAACATGTTGGAATATTTGTTGGAAACAAATAGTCAGATTTAGGTCCCCTCTAGACGTCTTCAATGATGATCTTAAAATCCATTCTGCAGCTTTTTTGGCTGGTAGAAGCAGAACCAGACGTTACATGATCACAGCTCAGTTAACACCATTAAATGAGGTTCATCTGTAGTTTGCAGTCTGTGTTGGGACTTTTTATTGCTCTGTTACTGCGAGCTTTCATTGCTTTTTGACTCAAAAACAAAAATGGATGTTTTAAATTTAATGAAAGGATGGATAAAGCAGCAGTTTCAGACTTCAAGTTTTCTATTTAAAGCAGACAAAAACAATCCAGAGTCTATTATCTTGAGCAGACATGTGATCTCACATATTTGACATGTGATTCAAAACAAATCAACCACAACACAAAAAAAGAAAAAGGCTGCCAGGATCTGTCAAGATGTTAAATATACTTTTGAACTATGCCTCCAGCTACCATCTGCAAACAGGACAGACAGGACTGACTCTTTTTGTGGTATTTTCCAGTGACAAACATGGCCTCGGTACCATTGGAGAATCAGTTCCGGTGCTGCATCTGCCTGGACACCTACACGGATCCCGTCTCAATCCCGTGTGGACACAACTTCTGCCTGGATTGCATCGAAGGCTACTGGGACACGAAGGACAAGTCGGAATGTCCGCTGTGCAAAGAGACGTTCAAAGAGCGACCGGAGCTGAGGATCAACCGAGCTTTTTCCGACATGATTGAATTCTTTAAAAGGTCTGTTTTACTTCCATACTCTTTGTGTCCCAATCCCAGTATCTTTATTGCCAATGTACAAGTGCAACAAAAGTGAGGGCGGTAATGTACGGTGTTAAAAATAAATAAATAGCGATAATAATATACAAAATGAGAGACATACAGTAAATGTTTGTACACCAGTCCCTGCATTCACGATGCTGAATTAGAATTAATTTCTTAAAACTGCTTTAATTGTGTGTGGTTTCATGGCTGTGGAGTAGGAAGCAGATCCAGGATCAACTGACCAATCACGTTGTCTGCCCATTTAGTTAGCATTAGCCAAGAAGTTAGCTCTATTAAAAACTTTCACAAGGAAACCGACATATCTTAATTTGGCTAATATCCAACCTAACTTGATTATAGAGCCTTACTCTACCTTAAATGCCACATATATTGACCATGAAGTGCAATGTCACATACAGTGCATGTTTACACCATGTCCAGCTGGCTATGCATTGTGTTTCTGGCACACCAGAGTCCCTTAATTTGAATTTATTGTCTTGTTCCGTTTTGTGTTCTCTTCCAGATGGCAGATATATTTGAATATATTCAATGATATTTAACATTATCTTCAAAAGGTCTTTGTCACCCACACTGATGCATGGGGAGGACGTCAAGCCCCCGGCACACCAGCTATCAGACCGTGAAGACGTGCCCTGTGACATCTGCCACGGGAACAAGGCGCCGTCGGTGAAGTCGTGCCTGGTGTGTCAGGCGTCTTACTGTGAGATTCACCTCGTGCCTCACCAGAGAGATCCAGCGCTGCAGAGACACTGCCTCACAGATCCAGCAATCTTCAACACCAGCCACCTGTGCAGAAAGCACAACAAGCCCCTGACGATGTTCTGCAAGCAGGATCACACAACTGTGTGCTCGAAATGCACAGAGGGCGACCACAAGCACCACAAGATTGTCCCCATGGAGAAGGAGAGCAGGAGGGTGAAGGTGAGGGAAAAGCTTCTTCCTTTGCCCTGCGTTTTTTGGGAGGGAGGGGGGGTTTCCTGAGCTCACAGATTTTTGTGTGTTCTTCTTCTCGCTGTCTCATTTTTACATTGTTTGATCTTCTCCAGATGAATCTGAGGGAGACAAAGTCCGACATCCAACAGATGATCCAGGACAGGCTGAAAAAAATGGAAGACATCAAAAGTCCAGTGGATCTAAGCAAAGTAGGTCGTTGATTGGTTCAAAAAGTCAGGCTTGCAACCAAGTAGTTCATTTATCAGTTTATTTATTTATCTAGTTGATCATTTTAATCAATAGAGGGCCACAGAGAGAGAGATCCAGAGCAGTTCTCAGATCTGCAGCATGCTGATAACCGCCATCGAGAGGCAGCAGGCCGAGCTCGCCAAGGATCTCGAGGAGAGGCAGCTGGAAGCCGAGAGGAAAGCTGAGGAGCTGCTCGAAGAGCTGGAGAAGGAAATCCACGAACTGCAGACGAGGAGCAGCGAGCTGCAGCACCTGGAGCTCACGCGGAGCTCGCTCCACCTCCTACAGGTCAGATTTATCTGCTGCATTTTACCGTCTCTCTGCTGCATCCGCATCTTAAAGCTGGTGCTCACAAAAAGCTCCCTTCTGCTTTTAGAGTTTCCCGTCTCTGAGCAGGCTCCCGGCCACCAGAGATTGGTCAGAGGTGGCAGTGCACTCTGATAACTCCCTGGGGATGGTCAGGAGAGCCGTTTCTATGCTGGGGAACATGTGCCAGGAAGTTGCAAACAAACTCTCAGCAGAGGGTGAGTAACCCTACAGCAACATGGACAACAAATCATTGTAAAAATAAATATATTATCTAATTCTTTAACTTCTTTGTCATGCAGAAGTGGACAAGATGAGTGCATATGCAGGTATGATCACAAATATATAGTGAGACAGTTTTTCCTATAAATTTTTTTTGAGCTTCATCAGTACCTGACCTGCTGTTTTCTTCTTGTATCTGCAGTCAATGTGACCCTGGATCCCGAGACAGCTTCAGGCTGGCTGGTCCTGTCCCCAGATAAAAAGAAGGTATCAGCCTATAATCACTGACTCTATCACGATAACAGTAAACACACTTAGATGGACATGCTGATTTTGTAAGCTTTTTATGCTCAAGTGGAGAAGGAGATTCAGAATGAAAGTTTCTTTGGCAGCGATGATGAGCCCATTGTTGATCCTCAGGTGAGCCTCGCCAGCCAGAAGAAGAAGACTCTGCTCCCAGACAGTCCCCAGCGGTTTGACTCCTGCGTCTGCATTTTGGGGAAACAAAGCTTCACATTTGGAAGACGCTACTGGGTAGTTCAGGTGGGATCAGGATCTGGAAGTCATGTCCTTAAGAAATAGAAAAAAAATCCAACAAATACCAGAGATGCTTCTAGCCCTTCAGTTGATGTTTTTGCATTATATACTGTATTTACATGTATGATTGCACAATTTAATAAATCTCTTCACCAATGTCCCATTTTCTTAGCAAAATATAAAGAAAGTAATGTAGTTTTCAACACAACTGGGGGGAAAAGCTATTATTCATAGTGGTTATTATTTTCTCTTCCTCTTGCTTTTTCCATCTAATTCTTTGTACACCGTGTTTCAGGTTGGGGATAAATCAGACTGGGATCTTGGTGTGGCCCAGGAGTCCATCAACAGGAAAGGTGCCATCACAGTTCGTCCTGAAAACGGTTACTGGGCCATCTGCCGGCGAAAAGGTGGCAGTCTGAGCGCCTGCGCCGGGCCCTCGGTCACCCTCAACCTTCACGAAATCCCCAAGAAAGTCAGCATATTCCTGGACTATGAGGAAAGGTCGGTGTCCTTCTATGACGCAGAGGCAAAGACTCACATTTATACTTACGGTGGATGCAGCTTCAGTGAGCCTCTCTACCCGTATTTCAACCCCTGTGTTCAAAACAACGGGAGAAACGTGGCCCCGCTGGTTATCTGTCCTCTCGAGGGAGGTGTCAGGGAAGAACAGGACACAGGCATCGATTTAACCGTATGATGTGACGCTAACTAATGTTTTAGATCTCATTCCTGTGCTTCCCCTAGATGATTAAAATGGTTGTTCCTACAGAAACCACATGTCACATGTCTGAGTTAGCAGGCAGTCCAGCTGCAAGAGGCACTAACACTCGTCTCACGCATGCGTCTTTGTTCCACAGGTGATGTGAACAGTGTGCACAATGTTATTAAGCAACCCTGCCACTGGCTAACATAGCAAGTTACTTCTGTTTGAGTGTGCAAACCCTAGCATAACCTGTACAGCCTGTAAGATGGGAGTAAGTTTTGCTCTCTCTGTCATGAAGTGTGTGCAAAGTGGGTTTTTAACTTTTATTATTCAAATCTTCACAAAATACTACTAGACTAGTATTTACTGTACTTGAGATGCAAAAGTTGAAACTGAAAATAAATTCTAGTTTTTTGGGGGAAAAAAAGAAAAACAAACAAAACTCAAATATGCGTTTTTGGGTCCTGTTATTTTGAAGGAAGCTGATTTGTTGTATATTTTAATGTGAGGTCTAAATAAGCTGCACCTCACCATTATATTCATTATGTATTATGACACACACATCAGGCTTCACATAGAGGAGAAATCCAGCTTTAATGTTTGAACATTAAGGCCTTGAATTAGTATTTGTTTTTTGTATTTTTCAGACGTTGTTGTTCAGATGTTCTGTCATCAGACAGGTTTGTCAGAATATACATTTTAATTTTTGGTTTCTTCTAAGGCATACTGAGACGTTCTGACTTTAAAAACTCTTGCATTTCATCACATTTGTGCTGAAAGTACCTAAAGCTCACCCTGAAACATATCCTATATCAGTGCCCAGACAACAAACTGAACAACTTATTTTCCTGCACTTGCACACAGTAAAACATAAATCCCGGCACCTCAGTACACACACAGATCACATCAACAGAGGGCCCTATGAGTGCATGATCCAGAAGGCCTCATAAGAGCTCCTGTAACTACTTAAAAACATGCTTTAGTGCTTCCTTTATTACCTCCTTAGAAACACTGAACCATATGATAGAGATCATCCACCATCAGACCCATCATGCAAACAAAAAAATGTGCACAGGTCATATAACAGTTAGTTAAAAGTTTATTTAGACCCTGTTAACAGAAAAAGGATTAAACAGATGTGGTGTGTGTTCAGTAAAAAAAATTACATCAAACAGTAACAGAGTATTATAAATATTTAAGCGATTCTGAGTCTGACGTCAGAGCACAGTTCTGCTGGATGTGAGCAGACGTAAGTACTCGGCATCTTTATGGTTTTGTTCCTCCCTCCTATAATTGTTGCTCTGCTCATTTTACTAGGCCTGGGCCCTGTTCTGAGTCACAGTGAGCAGATCCAGATAATGGAAAATACCCCGAGTGTGCTGAACCTAACATTGACAATCAGGATAAGCGGACACACAAAGCTGGTTATCAACATGATAAGTTAACTCAGTGTTTCCACTGAGCAGGTGTCAGTATGTGACCAATCACAAATGGTGGTGTAGAGGTTAAACACACAATGCGGACTGAAAGACAAAGCTGCAGCGTGGGTGTGTGTGCGAGGAAAAGCTCTGCGCAGTAGTTTAGTATTAAAAACAGAATGAATGTGTGAGCACTTTAAACACTTTGGTGAGAAAGACTGGAAGAGCGCCACTATGCTAACACATTTTAGCTTTTTGAAAGGCAGGAAAAAAAGGGAAAAATACAAACTGTGTAAATTAACGTATCTCTCTAACAGAGCTCTCTCATTTGGACAAAGCACAGTCTGATGGATTACAGTAAAGTATGTAATTAAATTAATGTCGAGCAAGTTTTACTTTTTATTCTCAGCTGCAGGCTTGAGTGTCTTTAATGATCTGAGAGTAAAGAATAAATGTAACTCTCTGAGTGAATTAGATCCACAACTACATAAAAATACTGCAAGTACCTGCTCTGTTTTAGGATATTTATGGAACAATAAAGGAAATAAAACCAGTAAAGTTGGGAATAAAGATGTGTCTATGAATGTTTATTACTGATGCTCATCGGGAAGACGTCAACACTTTAGATGCTGTTAAAAATTTACACCCACTCAGAAGTCTGAGGAATCTTCAGGGATGGTGATTTTCTGGAGCACTGGTCCATCAGTAGGCGGTGATTTCATACCTCTTGATCTCTAATCCGAAACATACCCTGTTCACAGCATAAGTTACCATGGCGATATACCTGTCTAAATTGATGAATGTTTAAAAGGGGAAAAAAGCTATTTGTACCCGCTATCACCCATTAATAGTCATTTACTAATTAAAAAAAAACATTTTTTAATTATAGCAGGGATACGCGTGAGTTCGTGATGAATCCTTTAAGTCCCAGCGCATTTTCTGTAATATCTGAGGTTAGATGAGAAGGAGGGAGAAAAAGGTAGAGTGGGGGTGGGTTCGAGGAACAGTGAAAACAGAAGGATGGCAACGCTCGTGATGTGATTAAACGTCTGCTCGAACGCAGGGGTCCCCTGGAACAGAGATGTAGTGAGAGAGAGAGAATGAGAGAGAGAGAGGGGGAGAGGAGGAGAGATAAAGCTGAAGGTGAGTGTGAAACGAAGCTCTAACTTTACTGAGCCAAGCTGGCTTCTGTATGTTGCTGCAGGAGCAACGCTGACGACGTGAAAGGTGGGTGATGGAGCATCTGCAGATTCTTTCTTTGAGGGTCACTCTCGTTAGAGCGATTGTACTTTTTATCATTGCACTTATTGTCCATGCTTTTGAGGATTTTTCGGAGCAACATCTCTAATGTCACACAAGGAAATGCTAAAAGGTTCTTTTATAATTTATCAAAGTACTGTCTGAATTCTTGTGTTTGCTTCTTAAAACAGTGGCTTTTTTAATAGTAAGCGTGGTTGTGTAAAGGAATGCAAGTGCAAAGAGAGAGACAGGGATTAAATTGGAAAGGTGCACGAGGTGAATGAGTGGGAGTGTTTACCCACAGATGGCCTCTCGGCGGTGGGATTGTGATAGTCCGCTGTACCCCCTCCTGAGTCCAGCTGGCGTCGCTCACGCGGGCCTCTTCCTGGCCAAAGCATTACCTCATCACTTCTATTTATTTTCTACTTCAATATAAAGCGGTTTTCTATTAATATTCTCACCGTTTAATTAAGCAGTGATGTGGCAGAGCACCGGGATGGGTTTTTTATTACATTTACAGCAGTGCGGGTTTGATAGACTTTAACTGTGCTGAGGCACACAACTTTTCTCCAGCAGCACCGTGCTGTGTTTTCAGCCTGTTTTCAGTCGTCATGTTCTGTTATTAAAACGCAGAACAAGAACGAGCATAGTGGTTTTGTATACTTAATATTTTGATGCATGAACTTGTTTTAAAGGGCTAAACATATGTAAAAATGGTGGATTCTCCAACAGTATGGGTTGTTGAAGCAAACTAGGGGCAGGAGTCACCAAGGTTCAGGTTTTTTAACAGCTGTTGCCATTGTTCACCAGTAAGTTTATTTGCAAACTAAAGATGATCAGGTCGTCCAGTCATATTGAGATTCGTGCAATGTTTTCATGTGAATAACTGTGTCACTGACTCGCAGGCCTGAAGCTTCAATCCAGTCTGGACTTCTGACTCAGCACACTTGGCTGATGGCCACTCCTGCCCTGGTGTGAGGGACCGGACGCCACCACTTATTCCGCGCATTTATGGACTTCCTGTCAGTTGTAGTAAGCCAGCTGAGGAGTCCCTGAATCGTTTAATCTCCAAAGAGATGAGACAAAGCCCTGGCTGATGTTTTCTTTCCAGGTGAAATTATGACCCTGCTGGTAAAGTGAGGTGCGCGCCAAGAAGAGTCTCGCTAAAGAGCTGTGGTGACCATTCTGCAGTAGAAACGCGAAGAAAAAAAAGATGTCTTGTCTGTCATTTACCCCTGCACTCTACCTTGATGCCCACTCCGTCTTTGTCGTTGGACTGCTGCTGCTCGTCCACCGGGGGCCCTCCGAGGTCAGCTGCCAGAATGACACGGAGCCGATCGTGTTGGAGGGAAAGTGTCTGGTGGTGTGCGACTCCACCCCATCGGCGGAGCCGTCAGGTAATGCCCTGGGCATGTCAGTGAGGTCAGGAACTGGGCGGGTGGCATTTTCGGCCATTCGTAACACCAACCACGAACCCTCAGAGATGAGCAACCGAACCATGACCATCTACTTTGACCAGGTGGGTTTTAAGGCTTGTTTTTGGAAAGGTGTGGTGCAAGTTAAGGTTTTGGTTGAATTTCACGAGTTCAACCAAAAATGACGCTTCACCTTCTGCTGCACTCTAAAAACGGTCAACAGAAACTTATGTTTCAAAGGACATAGACCTCATTTTGTATTGAATCTGGAGAGGATCCAAATCCTGGACACTGCAGGCAGAAAGCTAGTATTTTATTTAAAAAAAAATATCCAAAATGTCAAACAGAAGTCCAGTCAACACAGAGAAACATGCGGGGAAGCATAGACACTGTGACAAAGACTGAGAGCTGATTAGGGAATGGCCAACAGGACAAGGAAGGACAGTAAACAAAACTAACACAGGAGAGGAAAGAAAACAAACTTTCAAAGTAAGACAGGAAACAACCAAAAAGGAATGATACAGAAATTAATGCAAATATTAAATAAGCATCACACAAGGAAACAGCGCAAAGGAAACATGCATTTGTTTGGACACAGAAAGATGGAAACCACTGACGACACATTTGTATACCAGACCAGATTATCTTTGTTTCAAAATTTCCAACTTAAAACTGAGGAAGCTTTTAAATAAGTAAAAGATAAAGTGTATTTCTAAACCCCCTAAATTAATCAACTTAAATAAATAAATGTATGTGTAGGTCATTCAGCCTCTGAGCTTATGTCCCTTTGTGCACAGGTGAATTTTCATAGTGGAATAAAAAAGTAAAAATATAAATAAACTGCAAACCTGGGACAATAGGTCCCAACTAAAAACTAAAAACCTCTGTGTAGAATCTACGTCAGCTCCATTATTTGCAAGGAGCCACCACAGCAGATAGCTCTGCATGTTTGATTTGGCAGATTTTTACACCAGATGCACTTCCTGATGTAACCACAAAGAGATTTGTGTCTCCACCCAGGATCAAACTGAGATTTCTGGCTTGTTAGATGTAAACCTCCTTCTGGGGTGGCTGTAGCTCAGGTGGCAGAGCAAGTCAGCCACTAATCAGAAGGTTGGTGGTTTGATCCCAGGCTCCCTCCTGACTGCATGCCAAATATCCTTGGGCAAGATACTAACCCCACGTTTGCCTACTGGTGGTGGTCAGAGGGCCCGGTGGAGCCAGTGTCCGGCAGCCTCGCCTCTGTCAGTGCGCCCCAGGGCAGCTGTGGCTACAGTGTGGCTTGCCATCTGTGTGTGAATGGGTGAATGACTGAATGTAGCGTGAAGTGCTTTGGGGTCCTTAGGGACTAGAAAGGCGCTATACAAATGCAGGCCATTCTTCTTTTGGCTGCTCCATTTAGGGATCACTACAGTGGATCATCTGTCTCCTCCTCTGTCTCCATCTCACTCCATCCTTACCATCCTCCTCTGTCACACCAACCCTCTGCGTGTCCTCCTTCACTACACCCACGAACCTACTCTGTGGGCTTCCCTTTCCCCATATTCATTCCCTTTGTCCCCTATCTCTCCTCTGCACAAGTCCAAACCATCTCAACCTTGTCGTTTTAATTTTGTCTCCAGCTTGTTAGGTAAACCACTACACTAAAGACCTCTATCCATATACATAGAAATAGCAGGTCAGCAGGCAAATTTTGCAAGTTACAGTTTGCATGACTTTCAGGACTCTCAAATAAGACTACAAGAAACAGTCGATAAAAGAGGAGCATTGATGTCTGTGAGAAAATCTCATGCATAGACAGTTTACTGAGAAACCAATGTGGTGAACTGACCAACCAGCCAGTTTTATAATAACCAGAACAGACTGCCATCGCCATTTATAGATACAGCCTCTTCTGCTGTTACTAAACTTGATTTATTGCCATCAAAGTCCCCAGTTACTGATCACACTGTACAAACAGAAAAAAGGCCTTCACAGAAAAGCATTATTACGACAGAGTGACTCACTGCCAGTTCTCTCCCTCCTTTTCTTGTTCTCCTGCGAGGACGAGCAGACCAACTTTCTTGTAAAAGAGAAACATTAGAAAAATTTAGGTCAGAAAAATAAGAATAATAAACCACAGTGGAGGCTCAGTGAAAGATTATGGATTACACATTTGTGGCTAGTTGGTTGGTTGAATTTGTGAAACTCTTTGCTGCTCTCTTTTCCTTCTTAGATCATAGTGAACGTTGGCAGCCATTTCGATCCAGCAACAAGCATCTTTGTGGCACCCAGAAAAGGAGTCTACAGTTTCAGCTTTCATGTTGTCAAAGTTTACAACCGGCAGACGATACAAGTAAGAACAAAAATGTAAAAGCGTCACGTAACACTGAACGGATCTGTTTGTTTCTCAAAGAAAAGTTAGACTTATTGCTGTTCTAAGGTTTGTGAATTAACAACAGACAGAGAGGTGCTAAAGTCTGGTTCTTCTGTGATGTCCACACAGTACCAGATTCTACTGATGTATAGACACAATCATCAAAACTGCATCAGCGTCCAAACATACCTGATTCTGTTTTACATGCACTCATTCACAAGGCCACTAAAGGTTGTGTTCCTTTAACCTCCTAAGACCTGAACTCTTCCACTGCATGCATTTTTAATTTCTCTTTGATATTTGGGCTGATTGGGACCCGATGAATGGAAAAACAAAGAATTACCAGATTTTTCTTTTTACCTGATTTTTGTTTCTAAGAAAAATGAGAGCCACATATGAGGATATTCGTTTAAAATTTTGATAGAACAGTAGCAGTATAATGTCCTCTTAAGTGGATATCAGGCCCTTGTAGAGCAAAATTGAGTATTTTGATCTAAATAACCCAAAATGTGATGTCCACATATCTGGATGCCAGGTCCTAGGAGGTTAAAATACAACTATAACTAAAAATAATATCTTTCACCACAAACAGCCTCAGTCCCCTGACTTAATATCTGTGAATGAATTTACAGTCATCTCAGTGTTATTTCAGTGGAGCTGGTTGTTTCCCTGTGTAGCTTTACTTCTAATCGTCCATTTATGGACGCTATCCTCACTTTCGCGATTGCGCTGTACGACAAAAATGAAGTCGCAGTTGTACACATCACATTGAACTTTGTGCCTCTGCCTCCAGAGTTGAGAACATGAGTGCAGTTTTACTTCTTACTGCTATTTTAATGATAGTGCAGAGAGAATAATTCACAGATTATACAGAGGAAGAGTTTCTGAATGTGATTTCATTCAGTTTTTACTTCTTCTACTCCTGTACCAGCACTGATGTGGAGGTTTTAGGATACAGTACATACAGGATACTGTATGTACTGTAACCAAACACTGTCTTCTAACCAAACTTTCCGTACAAATCTTACATCCTGCTTTCCCAGGTGAGTTTGGTTCTCAATGGCTGGCCTGTGATCTCAGCCTTCGCAGGCGACCAGGATGTGACCAGGGAAGCTGCCACCAATGCGGGTCTGGTGATTATGGAGAGGGGGGACAAGGCTTACCTCAAACTGGAGCGGGGGAACCTAATGGGAGGGTGGAAGTACTCCACCTTCTCTGGGTTTCTGGTGTTCCCGTTGTAGGGTTGACTGAGGTAGGATTATGAGAGCTGGTGTTCTGACCATAGTCACAGGTGTGGAGGGGAGGGCGGGTGTTACATAAAGAGTTCTTTGTTACTTTCACAGCCATCAACACGAAGGAAGAGGAATTAACTGATACATTGAACTGCACTGACGCATCTTGATGTGTATCGATGAATTGGTGAATTCACCTTGCACCAAATAATCTTGGATGTATTTTCCATTTCCATTGCATTTTTATGGCTTATTGTGTGTTTTTCTGTCATTAGTCTGTGGTTGCTTGCAGTTTTCCTTTTAATGCATGAAATAAGAAATGGCCAATAAAGAAAATAATTGTGTCTACTGACTGCATCAATCTATTAGCACTAACAAATTAATATTTTCAGTGCTAGCTTGCCAGTTAAAATGCTTTATCTCAGAAAGGTACGAAGGAGAATATGATCCAAGATACTTCACTTTCATTAAAATGTTCAGTGTAGCACTTCATTGTTGTCTTAAGTATACAGACTGCTATAATAAAGAGGATTGACAAATTTGGGCAAAGTTAGCAGTATGCAAGCTTGCTAGCTAGCAGACATACAAAGATTAGATGTTTTGTGAAAATCCAGTCTGAAGCTTTTCAATGTTCTTTGTGTTTTGAAATGGGATGTGAGCAATACGCATATTTGACTGAGAAACAGCACACTCATTGGCTAACACTGACTTCATTCTTTTATTCAACCAGGGCACCGTGCAGTCACTCACACGGCCATGAACTCCTCTGTATACCAAATTACCCTCAAGTCAAATGTGAGGCTATCTGTCTGACAGCTAAAGCTAGCCTCAAACTGGCTCATGTAAAAACAATTGAAAGCACAAATCTGCAACAGAATGGATGAAAAATATAATGGCCAATTGTACAGATCTTTAAGTTCTTACTGCTAAAACAAGTTTTTGAATCAAGGACCATAGAGATTGTAGCTTTCACTCAGGCATATGCTAATTAGTGCTATATATCCATATAATAATATGTATTCTATATAATACCAGAAGTGAAAGTGATGCATACCAAGCTATGAGTCAGATATTTCCATAAAAAAATACTCCAAAAGTAGACATTGAGATGTCCAGCTCAGTGACTCGAATTAGCACAGGTGAGGCCTTAGAGCAGCTAGCTACAGCTAGCTTGAGTTACAGAAAAAAAAATACTGATGTGACTCAAAGGAAGCTGTGAAACTGATAAGCTTACTTTTTTATTTAGAAGTTACAGGTAGACTACATCAACTCGTTTAGCTTTCCAGTTATAATATCCATAATTATCCATAATTATTATTCAAATAAACAGAGGCCCATACAAGCTTGTTAACCGTTCTTCCGTTTATTTAATGAACATACTGTTTCCCTTTTCTTCACAAAGGCTGCATTTTGCTTACCACATATGTCCTTAGTTAAATGCTGACACAATTGTGGCCCCCAAACACCCTCTATCACACTTTACATATGCTCTATAAATCGCTCTGTACAAACAGAAGGTTGTTCTGAAAATAGCAGGCCTCCCTGCTGTTTGTCCCAAGAGCTGTCCTGAAGGTAAGAGATATTGTACTATTGAGAGTTTTACTATGCCCATAAAAAATGCAGGTACTTTTCTCACATAGAAAAGGTGTTCAGTCATGAAAACTGCAGCTTTTTTTGTAAAAGTCATAAATTATACATGAATTTCTGTCTGTATTCGTCGTTCCCTCTGACGCACAGTGCGCACAGCGACAGTGCACCTCTCAGCGGTGGATTCGGTGACAGATGGAGGGCTGGCAGTAGAAAATGAAACCATTGCCAGGAGCCTGCTGAGTTCACACTGGACCTTCACAACCTATTAGTGTCAACGTCCCGGTGCACAGCAGAGGCCTGTGTTAGCACTTTAGAGAGTCGTGTCTGGAGTACAAAAACAACATGAAGTGAAGACTTTGGTTCCAAAAGCGAGATAAACTCTTCAAAGTTAAAGACAAACACAGAAAATGTGACAGGGAACATTCATAAAAACACCACCACAGCTAAAGTACAATTACTGATGTAGATTACAAAAGACATGGCTATACATCAGTGATTGGGCTGAATCACTGAACAAAAAAAACAGCAGTGCCCCCTACAGACAGGGGAGGCATGGTAACATGGTAACAGAAATGATAACAGAAATACAAAACTAAGACTTAAGATACCAGTATAAACGGAGGGATTACAACTATAATAACCAAAATATAGGGACAGAATCCTAACCTCAGAATATAAAATATACAAGAATCAAAAGTCACAGACCAGGACCATGACATACAATTATTGTTGTCATCTATAAATTTTCCAATGCACTATTTTACCAACCAAATAAAAGCTGTAAAAAAAATAGTGAAGCAGATTCTTATTTTTTTGATTAGAATTATAGTTATTTACTCATGTTTATTAAGAGAAACGTTAGTTTTAGTGGTTGATTCATTTCTGACTCCTCTCATATGTAAGCCCGCTGTGTTCGCTCAAATTTGGGTATAAACATAATTTTTTTTTCCCTTGCTGGATAAATAACAAAATAATATGTGTTTTAAACAGGTTTTCACTGTTCTTGTTTTATGACAAGTGGTCTAATGAATTTGTTAAGCATGGTAAAACAAAATAAATAATAACCTAAAATAAACACATATTAAAGTCTTAGTGGATTCTTTAACTGTTTAAAATGCTTAATAAATTATTCTAATGACATATCTGATGTGTCTTAAGAAAAATAAATGCAATTTTGGGGCTTCTGTTTTCCACATTGTAAAGAAAAGCTACTGTTATCAGTGCAGCTTATATAAAATCACATAGAAAGAACCAGCTGCTTATTGCCTTGATTTTATTCTATAATAAATGTTAAAGTTAACACAAGGTGTTGGAGATGTTTTTTTATAGATAAGATTAAGTTAGCAGTTCAGATGAAAATATAGTGAAAACTCCCGAATCTGTGCCTTCTTTTGTAACTTTCACATTTTGCAAAGCCATCCACATGACTGTACTGGACCCTGTAGCAGTTCTGGTCTCTGTTCAGTATGTTCAACATCTCAGGTTTAACAGAATCAACTTTTGGAGGAATACTTTCATTTTTCTCAAGGTGGACCTAAAAATCCTCTGCAGAGACATTACTCAAAGCAATATAAAAATGAAATACTTATACAACTTTCTGACTGATAGCTTAAAAATTACCTTACCTGCATCGTTCAAGAACTTGCTTATGTTGGTGTCTGAAATAAGAAAAGAGCAGATAACAAAACATAAAACATGTAAAGGAAATACAACACCAATAACTTCTTAGTATAAATGAACTTTTTATTAAATTGTCAGATTTTTCTTTAAAGCAACATCAGATTTTTTCCTTTTTCTTTCACAAAATTCACAGGAAAAAAAATTAAGGCTGAACATAAGGTTTAACATTTCAAGTTATTATCTCAAAATTCAAACTTTTGAATACGTAGAAAATTTGAGACATTTAACTGTAAGTTTTGAGATAAAAATCTGAAATTACAACATATAGAAGGCAAAAAAGAAATGTTTTTTGCGTCCTGTTTCTTAAAAAGTCCAGTTTCTGGACATCACCTACCCATCATTTAAAATAAATCAGATACACATTAGGATGATTTCAAAAAGTGGTAAAGTTCAGATGAAAACCATCCTAATATGAGAACATTGTACACATACAACACAACCGTACCAAATAAATATTTCACACAGCATTGTTCCAGCACTTCATTGAAGCTACATCATGCTTCTGCGCAATGAAAAATGTGTTTCTTGGGCAAGAAACAAAAACAAATTCTTGATTGAAATTTAAGTTAAGGTGACACTTTAATCTAACTGATTATCATGTAATGAAGGAAAAGCATGTGTATAGAAAAAATTAAATAATGAGGACACTGTACATGCAGTTTATCACTGTGAGAGAAAAGTTTCAACTTAAAAATCACTCTTTGATTTAACAAGAGAGTGGATATCCCCAATGTGACCCACCTGCTATTCAAACCTTGCTAAGGGGAGATTTGCTAAAATGGGCGGTCTCCACCAAGGCACAGTTTAAGATAAATAAAGATTATTTTCAACTGTGAACGCTGCAAAGCTGCCCTCTTAAAATATGGAGGTTGGACAGTCCATAATGGGCCAATTTTAATGCAGCTCCTTTATTTTTTAACATCTCGGCTGCACTTAATGCGCCAACAAAACAGCATGTGTAAGCAAACATACAAATACAGTACAAACCAAGTTTTTGCACATACCGTATACTAAACAGCAGTGATGTTTGTAGGGTTGCTGAAGTTTGGCTAGCTATATAATGATGCGCTACGAGCGACGCAGCTATGTTAGCATAGCATAAACACAATGAAGCTGGAGGGTGAACGCTAACTTTTTTCCACTCGATAAAAGTTAATGTGAGGGTTCCTGATGCTGTCAATGGACCAAATTTCAGTCACGAGAACAGCTGACATAATACATCCACAACACGAAGTTAGTCATTATTATGCTGCAAAAACACGGGAATAGAGCAGCTGCAACAGAATTCAACATTAATGAATCAATGGTACGGAAGTGGAGGAAACAAGAAGAATGAGTTGAGTAAAGTTTGATCTGATTTTGTTTTGCCTAATGCGCCTTATATTCCGGTGCACCTTAGTATGAAAACAGACCCATTCATCAACAGTGTGCCTTATAATCCGGTGCACCTTATGGTCCGAAAAATACAGTAATACAAACAGTATATGCTGAAAGGCATGTGTTTAATTTTAACCTCCTTGACAAGCCAAAGAAGTCCCACCCGTATCCATGGATTATTGCAGGGGTGTCAAACTCCAGGCCTCAAGGGCTGGTGTCCTGCAGGTTTCAGATCTCACCCTGGGTCAACACACCTGAATCAAATGATTAGTTTATTACCAGGCCTCTGGAGAACTTCAAGACATGATGAGGAGGTAATTTAGCCAATTAAATCAGCTGTGTTGGATCAAGGACACATCTAAAACCTGCAGGACACCGGCCCTTGAGGCCTGGAGTCGAAGACCTGTGCATTAATGCAAATCCTACGTTTGGTTTTATAACACATATTGACTTGTTGTGATTAACAGTCAGTCTGCCGTTAAGGCAATTTCTGGCTTAAGATGATTTCCTGGCACTGTGTCTTTGGATATTTGTTGACCACAGTAGGTGAAAAAGCATCAACCATATGACCAGACTTGGCCCATAATTCTAATGCTGACAGTGCAAAAGAAAGGTGTGATATTTTTTTCACTGGTTTCAGCATTTCAAACAAAATAAACAGAATAAATACAGAAAATAATAGAAAACAAAAAGCTTTTTCAGAAACCTGTCCAGATATAAAAATCCACTACAACAGATTAAAAAAAAAAAACATGCAAAAAAAACCCCTTAAATATGATCTCAAATTTGAGAAGTTAAAAAGAAAGAGGGAAGATTAGACAATACACTCAGCCAACTCCTCCAGCCTTGTTCCCCCAGCCTCTCAAGTGTGGCAGAGGGACGTTAACGGCAGATGGTGCTGTTGGGTGCCTCTTCCGCTCTAAAGGATCTGTGGCGCAGATGTGCATGGTGTTGTTGTCACCAAGTTGTAATCCAACTACGTTGCAGAAGTGCATGTTGATTCTAGGTGTGGCAGGATAGCAGAAATTACCAGGGCTGGAGGACTGACGCTGCAGAGAAAAGAAGAAGAATATTTGTTTAAAGCGGTTCAGAATAAAAGAAAATCATGTTAGTTTGAGCCGCTGTAAGATTGAACAAAAATGTTTACATTCATTTTCCAGCACTTAAAATTCAGTCTTTTTTTGTCTTTGCTAAGAACTATTTTGGAAACATTTCATTTGGTTTTCTTAGCTTCAGACAGCTCTTTTTGTTTTTCAGTTTTTCTACTTTTGGACCTCTATGATGTCACTGAGAGCCGATGTCCCTAATACAGTAACCCCACTGAACCCTCAAAGCACTTTCTTACTACAAACCTGATTCAGTCATTTACACACACGCACTTTTTTCCTACGTTCTAAGTGTTTTTAACCTAATATTCATACATTCATTGTTCAGTGGATACATCGGGGGTCAGTATTTTGCTCAAACATACTTCTACATGCAACCAACAGAAGCCTGAGATCAAAACACCAACCGTCCGATTGGTAGACGACCTGCTCTACCTCCTGAGCCACAGACACCGCTGTGAACTGTAAATGATACAAAGTTAAAGTAAAAATTTGAACATGAAGCTGGAATGGAGCGTACCATGTTTCATCTCGTGGCTAAAAATTGTGTATCATGCAGTAAACCTTTTAATCTTTTTTTTTAATCAAAACATTTCTTAGCACAAGAATTGATGACTGAAGCTCAAATCTAACTGAAGATTTTGGCCCTCTGTGGACAAAAGTAATGGGACACCTTCACATACCACCTACAGGACCTGCTCAGACATGGAAACACATGCTATGAAGCTCCTGTTGTATATGTTCGTGCTGATATTAGTGCCAGATGATGTTTGGAGCTCTGTAGTTACTGAGTCAGCAGAGCTTTGGAGAAGTTTGCTCTTTTCGGGTTTTTAACTACTGCCTACATATATTTTTACTAGAATTGCTTTTATTTTGACACATTTTAACATTTATGAGGCACAACATGCAAGAAACATTTGGGTTATGTAGCTGCATGCTAAACAAGCAGATCTTCATAAAATAGTTATGGAAAGTGGACCAGTTCTCATATATTGTTTTTCTACTGTACTGAAGGACCCAAAGCGCTTTATACAACATGCCTCATTCACAGCCATCCATACAACCGCTTTTTTCCTTACTATCTAACATTCACACACATTCATTAAATCACATATTATACATGCATTTGGCCATCTGAGATTCCAGACTGGGTGTACCATATAGGAAAAAAGGGTAGACATGAACATAACCCTTGCCAGGTCACTGGTGACCAGTGCTGGTCAAGTTACTTGAAAATAGTAATTAGTTACTAATTACAGATTAATTCTCCAAGAAAGTCATCCAGTTACTTTACAAATTACTTAGTTTCTGCAAGTAATTAGTAACTTCATTACTTTTTAAAAACATGATACAAAACTTGAATATGTAACAAAGCAATGGTCCTTTCAGTCCAATTCTTTTTTTCTGCATAATCCATCATATACAATTGAATTTTTAGTAACGCACTAACACAGCGTGCTTATGGGAAAGTAACAGTAACTCAATTACTTTTTTTGCAATAATAATCCCTTTACTTGTTACTTGGAAAAAGTAATTGGATTACAGTAACATACTTCTTTTAACATGTTACTGCCCGTCTCTGCTGGTGAACTGGTAAGTTTTGAATTAGGTTAACTTATGAAGTTAATTAGTATATTCAAGCTCTTTTAATTGAAAAACATTAGACCTGCTCATTGTGGAAAAAGTCTTTAAGTCGGTGAAAAACAACGAACACACACACCTGGTACTGAGAGAAATGGTTTTGCTTAAAAGGTGGGCAAATGTTTTTCGATGATCTATTTTGCGGCTTCCTCGATGGAGCTGACGGGGGCTGCGACTGAATGGGCTGAACAGAGGATGGTTTCATTTTATAGCCTGCTGAGTGGGGTTGGTCCACCTGAGACACATTGGCAGTTCGATGTGAAGGTGATTCTGGAAGGCAACACATTTATCTTCAGACATGAAGCCACAACAGGCACTTTATTTGACTACAACAAACGGTTCCCCCTTCAGTCAACCGTTTCTGTTCTGCTTCAGCAACAACTTCCTTCTTACCTTTGACTCTAGTGTTGTCTCTTTGATTTGCAGGCCAACTGCCAGCCACTTCCTGTAAGAAAAGGAAATAAAAGAATTGCTCTGTTGCAAGTTACAGCAAAGATGAAGAATGTGGAATAAAGTGAGGATAAACAATCTTTACCGGCCTCATTTTCTCACAGTTCTTACAGGGTCTCAATGGGATCCGAGTGTAGTGAAAATTATTTAGATGCTTCCTGTGGCTTTGGTGTAGTGACAGTGTGTAAAACTGTGACGACAGTGGCTGATGAGCTTTACCGCAGTGTAACTTCCCTTGGATTAGGGCTCAAGATAAGTAACACTGATACTAATAATGGTACTAAAAACACACATGCTTTCCACTAAAAGTCTCTCACGATTGTCGTTCTTTCACAAGATATGCTAAAAATGTACAAACAAGATTAACGTATTTCTTTTATGAGTAAATCTATAAAATCCACATCTTGGAAAGCATCTACACTTACTGTAATGTTTTAAACTTTAGTTTTTTCTTGTTTTTTTTAAGTGAAACAATATAATTAAATGTGTGGTAGACAGATCTACATCTACGCCCCTCTCATTACACAACTATGATTACATGTATGTGATTCATAGTCAGCGTTACATTTTGGCTTAACGTAAGAGTCCATTTCCATCCCCCCCATATGAAAGTCCTCTACTTAGATGATTGCACCACTTGGTCTTACTTCCTATATGGACTATTTTCTATTATGAAATTTAAACCACAATGTATTGCAGAAGTCTAGTTACCATTCAGACCACTTGAATTACAATATGTTGAAGGGGTATTTTTGATTTTTTTTTTTGTTCAGTGATGGCCCAATGTGAACCTTAATGTAAAAAACCACTAGACCAGCAGTTCTAGATATTAATCATTAGTTAGTCCTTCAAGAAAAGTATGCTTTATGATTCTAATAAAAATGTAACCTGAAGTGAAAGTCTATCAGTCTGTTATGGGGAGGGGAGCAACCATAGTCACTAAGGGATTTTTCCAGGTTGATGGCTTCTTAAACCAGGGGGTGTGGGAACTCCAGGCCTCAAGGGCCGCTGTCCGGCAGGTTTTAGATGTGTCCTTGATCCATCACAGCTGATTTAAATGGCTAAATTACCTCCTCGACATGTCTTGAAGTTCTCCAGAAGCCTGGTAATGAACTAATAATTTGATTCAGGTGTGTTGACCCTGGGTGAGATCTAAAACCTGCAGGACACCGGCCCTCAAGGCCTGGAGTTCGACACCCCTGTTGTAAGGAAAAAACCCTAAAATAATCCAAAGAATAACCCAGCCATCAGACAACTCCTTACAACCAAGCACATGGTGACAGTGGAAAGGAAAAACTCCCTTTTAACAGGAAGAAACCTCGGGCAGAACCAGGTGCATGGACCATGCGGCCATCTGCTGCGACCGGTTGTGGGTGAAGGGAGGAAGACAGGACAGAACACACATGTCCTTAATTTTAAAATTAAATATAGTGGACAACAGTATCGGTCTTCACCTCTTAATCTTTGAATTCAGGTGCTTTCAGTCTCATGTGCGCAGGTATATAAAGTCCTGCCTCTGGCCATAAAGTCTGCCTTTACAAACATATGTGAAAGAGTGGATCATTCTGAAGACCTCACTGAATTACAGTGTGGTGCTGTTAACAGGACGCCATCGTTGCAACAAGTCAGGTTATGAAGTTTCTTGCCTCCCAGTTAGTCAACAATCCCCTGTGTTTAAGAACCAGAGTACCTCAGACCACGTAGCGTTACAGAGCGGGGTCACTGAGTCTAAAAGTTGCAAACCTCCTCTGGCATTACCGTCAGCACAAAACCTGTGCACAAGGAGCCCCATGCATGGGTTTCCATGACTTGTACATGTAATGCTTAGGTTGTCGTGCTTATTTTACATTTGCTGTGTTCAGGATTCCTCTTTGAAAATTCCCCTAGTGCAGTAGGAAGTGATGCACACAGTATTTCCCCGTGACTGAAGAAGCGCAGTGTTGAAACAATACTGTATTGGCCAATTCATGACAAAAGGGAAAGAAATGGCATAGAGCACATTTTGAGTATTTGAATGTTGTTTTTTGCCACTCAGCTCATTCTGACTACAACACTGATGGTTGGTTTATAATTTCAAACCTACATGGTGTTTGGAGCTAATCCTTTCTGACAACTATATATAATTTGTCAGCGTTGAACTGAAGCAAACGTGGCTCTTTCTGCTCACCTGAATGGGCGGGCGCCCTGTAGGGACATCTTCACAAATGTTTGCAGGTTTCACTATGGTGCTCACTGCAAAAAATATACTGCTATTGTTATTATTGTTATTATATAGATAAAACAAGCTTTTATTGTAGTTTTCTTTTGTAGTTCTGTAGCATCAGTTCATTTTCTAGCCAGAAAGACAAATAGAGTTCACACTGCTACATGTTGATGACAATTAGAAGAACATGAAAGCTGTAGCGAAGTTTGGTTTTGACAAATCTGTTGGTTTTTTGTTTTGTTTTTTTGCTCTGTTTCACACAGAAACTTACGGAGCCCCGCAGGGGACATGGAAGAAAAAAAATTAAGACGGACTTTTGCAAGATCTCGCAAAAGTTTTGCGAGATCCCGACTTAGTTTTGCGAGATCTCGCAAAACTAAGTCGGGATCTCGCAAATGTTTTGCAAGATCTCGCAAAATAAACTCGGGATCTCGCAAAATTTGTGAGCTCTCGCAAAAGTTTTAGCCGCCAGCTCGAAGCCGACCGGGAGGTCGAGGCACGATGTGCCGGGAAAGCGGTGTTCCTCCCAGCTGTAGTACGTCTCGACCTCCCGTTAGCTTCGAGATGGTGGGTGTCAGATCTCCGAAAACGTCGGAGCACTTTTGCAAATATGTGATGTCTTGTAAACCAAGCAGATATCTGACGTTTACACAACTACATTCACGCCTCAAAACATCTTAAAAGTTTATTTTGTGACCCAGAAAGAATAATATTACAACTAAGTAGCTGCCGCCATTGTTGGAATTCAACTTTTGCGAGATCTCGCAAAGGTTTTGCGAGATCCCGAGTTTGTTTTGCGAGATCTCGCAAAACTTTTGCGAGATCCCGAGTTAGTTTTGCGAGATCTCGCAAAAGTCCGTCTTAATTTTTTTTCTCCCATGTCCCCTGTGGGGCTCCGTAGAAACTTTAAGTGGAAGCTTTAGAAAAAATCATGTTTTAGACACTAAGTGAGAAATTAGCTTATCTTTGCATTGACTTGAGTCTCTAATCTGACATAGCAACAGACAAGAAAAAATGTAATGAGTGCATTTTCAAATATTGTAGACTTTTTCTTTAATGCACTCAATCAAAAATATGCTTATTGGCTTCAGATATTGGTATAAATATCTGAACCAGGGCGTATTGCTCTTCTTGCTGTGACACCTATTAAATAACCAAGTTGTAATGTATTCACAAGTACGCTTTAAATGTGTGGTGTTAAACATGGTGGGAAACATACAAAACAATATCACAGAATCTAATATACGCTGATTATGGTAAAACAGACCTGCAGACTGAGCAATAGAAAACCTCTCAAACTGCTCAGTCATTTCCTCTGTTTCCGTTTGGTCCTGGAAAGAGGAAAAGAAACAAAAAATCAGTCCGTGACGTAAATTAACCTCCTAAGACCCGAACTCTTCCACGGCATGCATTTTTAATTTCTCTTTGATATTTGGGCATATTGGGGCCCAATGAATGTAAAAACAAAGAATTACCAGATTTTTTTTTAACCTTATTTTTGTTTTTATGAAAAATCAGAGCCACATATGAGGATATTTGTTTAAAATGTTGATAGAACAGTAGCAGTATAACGTCCTCGTCAGTGGATATCAGGCCCTTCTAGAGCAAAATTGAGTATTTTGGTCTAAATAACCCAAAATGTGATGTCCACATATGTGGACGCCAGGTCCTAGGAGGTTAAGAAAAAACAAAAAAATATGCTGCGTCATGTCAAAGTTTCACATAGTAACAAAATTACTTATGTCTATGAAAACAAGAGGTTTGTCCCTCACCAGTTTCTTCAGCACTCCATGAACGGCGTCAATAATTGCACGTTTGTGCATCTTATACAGCTCTTCTGTCACAATTGTGCACACTGCAGAGGGTGTGAAGACAAAACATTAGGGCCAGCCAAGCTGCTCTGGTTTTCTTTAGAGTTTAGATAACCTGGTTTGAAAGATTTCTTCAGCAATTAAAAATGTGAAATATAAAGTAAATACTGTCCTTAACAAATTTATTAGTCCACCCGTTTAAAACTAAAAGTTATGCTGTTATTTATTAGCCAAATAATGAACTGAATTCACAAATTTATAATCAAATTTACCCAAATTTGAGCTTCTTAAGGAAGCTGGGTTTTGTGTGCATGTAAAGCACTTTGGTTTAAAATGTGTTATAGAAATAAAATCTCCATTTCTTTGCTTAGTCCTGTTCTAATCAATAACAAGAGTCTCCAGCTATGCTAGATGCTTTAAGAATAATGCTAATGTTCAACCTCTGTGGTTCAAAAACTACTTTACTGCATTAAGTATAAAATAGCATAAAAACAGATAATACACATAAGAAATTTAAAAAGCAATAAAAAGGGTGAACAGAAAGACCGCATGACATAAAAGGAAGTTTATAAAACTGTTTCACTGATTCTGCAAGCCTCATCTCCTCAGGCACATCATTAAAAATCTGAGGGACCCTGATGACAAAAGGACCTTCAGATTTAAGCCTTTGCAGAGTCAGTAGAGACCCACCTCAGGCTCTAAGACAACCATCCCACCCAGTTTTCTTACCATGAGAAGTGGGTCTTTGAGCAGGTTTAGCCTCCCAGCATTTCTGCATGAGCTCCATTAGTCTTGCTAACCCGGCACGCCCTGCAGCCAAACAACGGATCTCGTCCAGCGATGGACGGTCTCCCTGCGGGATGCGGAGACGAACTATGCTGGACAATGCATCTGCATCAGAGGGATGTGTGCGTCAGGAGAGCATCAACATTTTACGTTTCTGCACTGATGATTATTTTGAAGTGATGTGTTTAAATTTTCTCTAACAAATAGCTTCATATGAACAAAGGACTAAAAGTAAAGTGTTTTTTGGTTTGCTAAATTTACCTTACTATTATGGGACACTCTCTGCCCTCTTCCAGGGTAGCATAACACTTATGCTATAACATAAGTGTTAGCACTTAAGCTTATTGAGTGGCAAAAAGCATGACTTCACTTCAGTTTTGCAGACATGTGATTGCTAACCATGTACTGTTAACAGTGAGCCACTTAGAGGTGTGAGATTAAGGTGACATTTGGTGATGAAAACACCAAATGAGATGCTGCACTCTATGTGAGAGAGGGTATCTTGGAGGACCACGACTGCCAATGCCATCCTACAAATCACTTAAGAAGAAGAATATTGCTGCATAGTTTGAATGGAAGCGACAGATTTATCTACAAACACTGTCCCGCTGCTCTCAGAGCTGTAACTGAAGTGCGACACAAAGCGAGATTGGAGAAGGTTTGCTTACAAAGTAAAAGCTGCATGTTTTAGACTATGATGATCTGGATGACTGAGAACCTGCACAGACATACTTGTTATGATGTTGTGATACAGAGCTGAGACACAAGTTTTACTAAAAATTCCTGAACAAAAAATTTAACATGAAAAACTAAAGGAAATTATTGCAATCTGCCAGCAATCAAGGCAATCACAGCTGAACTTTCTTTGCAACTGATTTCACTCACTAACAGAAACATTCAGGATCCACCAATTTTGCGAAATACACATTTTTCCCTAGCAACCAGTGGTTCTATGATGGCCAACTGGGCTTCACTTTTTAGACTGGGAGTAACTGCCATCTGTTATGCTACGTTCACACTGCAAGTCTTAATGCTCAATTCCTATTTTTTGATCAAATCCGATTTTTTTTTGTCTGTTTGATGATGATGACCATTCAAACAGCAGTCGCTTTCTAAAACATCAGATATGTATCGGATTCAGTACCACATACGAAAGTGACCCAGGTCGGATTTGAAAATATCAGATTTGTTCTGTTCAAACTGTCATACCATGATCGGATATGTGTCGCATAGGGTCAAAAAAGTCGATTTGATGCGCTTTCGCCTGCATTGTGAACGTAGCCTAAGACTCTATGCTGATCACAGACTGTCAAACTTTCTGTTTGACTGTTGGTTCATTGTCTAAAAACAGTCAGTGGAGTCTTTAGTTTAGTTATTCTATCTTCTGGTTACACATGGTGAATTTCCACTATGTGGCTTCAGTTTGCTGCCAGTTAGAATCAAAAACACTGGCTATAAAGGGGGCTCTGTCAATATGCATTCAATCATGTGAAGCTCAGAGTCAAATAAGGATAGAAGCTGTTTTTGAGCCAAGGAGGGGGAAGATTATGGAAGCTACCTACGTGGATATGGTTCTTTTCCTGTGACAATGGACCACAACAGTATACCATAGCTGAAAGAGAGATGGAGAAAATCAAACACAGCAATTATAATAATGTATATCTGCAGTCATTGTCGAGTTTGGCTATCAGTTTGTCAGTCTGCTCCATGACATCAGTAACAACAACACGACCAGATTACAGAGGGAGGAGTTAAGCAACTGGCTGCAGTTCGTCAAATGAGGAAGTCACATGATTACAATTACGATACATTATTCCTCAGCCAAGTTCCCTGGAACCTGTTAACCTCGTGTGTTACCACTCGTATTTTTATTTACCCACCAGCAATGAGCCTGTGGTTAATGGCTGTGGATTAGAATGCAAAGTTCACCATCTAATGTTTTAAGATGAGTGTGAAGGTGAAATTTGGCATTGGTACTAATTCCTAAATATCAAAGGAAAAATTGACTCTTTTACCTGTAGATATCAGATGCCCGAGTTGGGTTGTATGAGATGCTAAATGCCTCTGGGGGCATGTAGCTGATAGTTCCCCCTTCTTCTTCGTCGCTGTACTTCTTAGATTTCCGTGTGACACTTTGGGAAAACTTGGCAAGGCCGAAATCTGTAAGCTAGACGGAAACAGAGGGAAGGAGAAGACAATCAGGCAGTTTGTTTGGACAAAAATACTGTATTTTACACAAACCTACAGTGCATTGTATTAAAAATATTACTGCTTTATTAAAGACACCTTAAAAGAAACTGCTCAAACTGTTATCTATCTCATTTTACTGCAATCTTTCCGGTCTTTGATGTTATCCATGAAAACAGTCATGGATAATTATTTAAAATTACATTCATGACTTGTGGAGTATGTAAGTTGCACTTGAGTAACCCCTGAAATGACAAAGCAAAAAATCCATGTGAAATGCTGAAGTAAAACTACTTTGTAAAAACCCCCCAAAATTAATTATATTGGCCAACTTTCTGAAAATCTTACATTTTAATTTTATAAACACATCACAGAACAAATGTTTTTAAATGTCTTTAGATGTATTAAGAGTTTTAGAGGATATTATTAATTAGAAAAAATAATAGTAGTAATAAAATCATATGTAAGCTAATTTTAAACCATTTTTATTCACCAAAAACCTTTTAATAACCCAATTATTACAGGTGTGCTTCATAATAAAGTAGTCAAGTGGTCTCAATATTAAGCTAACAATAGTAAGAAATGGATTTAAAACCCTTTATTCAAATCAATCTAATATCTGCTAACATATTAAAAAATAAACCCATCTATTCACCAAAATCATCAAAATTTAGCTTCGTTGAGAAAGTTGGACCTATTGCCGCTGTCACAGGGTAAGAGGTAGTCTAGACTCTGGCTATCATTATTGTATTTGTAGAGTCACCAATAAAACACTCAAACATGTAATAAACGTGTCCATTTCATGCTTTGTCTCTTCAAAGCTTGAAAAGGACCTAAATTTAATCATCAACAGATGAACACAAGGTCAACTTGGTTGGTACCAAAGGAGATTTATCAAATAAAGAATTGTTGGCTAACGGCTTGTGATTGACAAGTATTCAGTTGTCTGGGTGGATGCTCTCCATCGCGAACAATCCTGCCAACATCTTTACTCAAGATACTTTGGAAGTCCTGTTTCTCATAACGTCTCTGATTCAGTCACAGTAAATACAGTTGGATGAGGTTTGGGACTCTTCCAAGAGGAAACTCCACCAGTTTTACGCATTAAAGTCTGTTTACAGTTGTGCAAAGCCTTTTGTGGTAAACACCATGATGTCATTGTGGTTAGGCTAAAGAGTGGGGCTCAAAGTCAGATGGAAAGCATTAGAGAAAATACAATTTTCTTTAAGCAAATAGTATTATTAAATTTCTTTATGACTGGGCCAAGTGTCCCCTTTTTTGGAAATCAAAATATGGTCACCCTAATATAAGACCTCTGCTGGTGATTCAAAGGTTTGAGTTTTCAATGTGAAGAAGAAAACGCAGCTGTTTGTATTTTTCCTTCCAAAATTTATAGAAAATAATTACTTCTAAATCAGCAGAGCACCATTTTAAAGTCTAAACAATCACCTTGGCATTCAGAAAGGAGTCCAGCAGCACGTTGCTCGGCTTTAGGTCCAGGTGCAGCAGAGCAGGAGAGAGATTGTGGAGGAAGTTTATACCTAGGGCCACCTGGTGGGTCAGTCTGAAGGCCAGTGGCCAGGGCGGGGGTCCTTGTAAAGTTCTCTGTTAGAGTAAGGGCAGATCATTTTGGCTTTACACTTTGACAATCTCTTGTCTTACATTTTTCTCATCTAGCTCAGTATAATCTCCTACTCATACATAATTTCTCAATTTAAACCCAGGTATTTGTAACTGGACTCTTCCAGTTCAGCTGCTTTGTTGTTTAAAGATGTTACAAATGAAAACCGGCCTAACCTTTAATCCTTATAACAATTTCAAGAAAGAGAACAATCAATATTAGTCTAGAGCCACCCTAAAGGCTCTTTGAGGTTGAGCTTAAAGACACAATGTCTATATGATTGCAACTGACATGATAATTTAGCATGTTAGCATCAGCTAAGGTAAAGCTAATTATTTTGTAACCAGACATACTGATAAAGTCTGAACTACTGACCGTAAACTGAGTCACAAATATGTGTGGATTTCCCTAAAGGTGAATCCCAATAGACTTCCATGTTATAATGCTCTACTTTTAAGACTTGAAGTTACAGTATGCATAATTAGCGAGTGCTAGGGTTAGCTACAAAGTCCCCTTGTCTACTCTCCTGTCCATATGGATAAAAGACAGTAATGGACTTTTTGTAATGAAATAACCCACACTGCCATAATCATTATTGGGAGTTGTATTGTTCAGCTGAACCTAAACAATATCAAACCAAGATTTATTTACTATTAGCTAACATTGATTTCTTCTTATGAGTGGTTCCTAGCTTTAAGCACATGACTTGTTACCATGATGGCAATGATTCTTGTACACTGAAAAAAACAATTTATATCTAAGCTCAACCAAACAAGCCCTTAACTTAAAACATGACATTTCCCTGACCCAAGGAGAGGTAGTTTACATGTTGAAAAAAACAGTACAGCATTTTAGAAGGGCTTGTTTAGGAAATTTTAGGCCAATCTATCCAATAAATTTTGAGACACTATAATTCGTCAAGCCTTTTGGCCTTCATCTAAGTGGATCAGGTATGTTGTTTACCTGCAGGTTGGCAAGTGATCCTCTCTCCATGAACTCCATGACCAGCCCAAGCTTTACTGGTCCAAAAGAGGGACTATGACCTTTAAAGACCCCAAGGACTGGAATGACGTATGGGCTGCTTCCTTTACACATCATTCTGACTTCACGCAGCAAGGATGAACTGGTCCTGTGTGTGTCGGATTCCCCCGTCAGTAAAATCCAACTCTTGTTATTATCTAAAAACAGTTTGGGTAACCACTTACCCATCGTCATCGTGGAGCAGTTTAACGGCCACATCGCAGCACCACATTTGATGTCTGGCCTTGTAGACTTGTCCGAAACCTCCAGAGCCTTTTACTTCCCAGTCATCCAGATCAGAGTCTCCAATCTCCGCATGAGTGGGAGAGCTGTGCAGTGCCATATTTCACTAGAATATTATATAAATGAAGACAGCAGGGAAATTTATTTTGTTATTATACAACTGTAGCTTGCCTCCACCAGTGTGTGAACGTGTGTGTGAATGGCATTCAGTGTGGCACTGCTTCATTCAACATGCCTACCCATATACAAATAAGAAGTAGGTAAAATAAATACTTTTCTGGGTTTATTTGGCTTGAAATGCCAAAATTGGTACCCAAAGAGCAGAAGTGTTAGCTAAAGACTTTCACGTCATGGAGTTTGAATGTGTTCCCCTTTGAAAAATGTTTACTTCTGTCAGGTGTTACCTTGTTATGTGGTCATCTGTTCAATTTGCTGCCAGCAGCGTCATAAATACTGATTTTCTTTATTGCTTCAGTCATTGAGGAAGTTGAACCGTATGTTAGGAGGAACTAAAGTGCCTCTGGTAATGTCCATTTTAAAAGGTAAAATTCAGAGAACTAGCTTTTCAACACACACCTCAACATATACACAGGAAACCACACTCTTTGTTTTTCAGGGGCCTTGACACGCTACAAAAATTCCAGAAAGTCGGCAAAATAAAAGAAACGTGTCAACAATGCAGAAACACAACAGCCCTGCTGTGAAAGCCACCTCTGTAGACTTTGTTTTAGTGAACACTGTGAAGTATTAGAGACTTTAGTAGCTTCGGTTGTTCCCCTAAACTGCGATTTATACTAATTTAAAGGATGCCTAATGTTGTGTCTTCTTTGAACCAGACTGACACTACATTAAAGTTTGAAACCATTACGAACTCATTGCAAGACACTCACATAAACACTAGTAAGAGAATCTAGTGGATTTTTCAAAACATGGGGAATTACTCACCCTTAGTTATTCGCTCCTCTCTGTCATCATTCAATCATACCGAGTAAGTGTGAAAACCCTTGTGCTTATTCAGTGACTTTCTACTCGCTACTAGAGGCTGGACCTGGTGGAAGCAGAAGCGAAAGTTCAGCTCCGACCAATAAATGTCTTTTTTTTTAACTTCTGCTTCTGTCCTGCTCCTTTTTTATTTTTTTTAACCCTAGTTTTATTTCACAGATTTAAATCTTTAAGTGTTATTTATCACCAAAAAAAGGGAAGAGGAGAAATAATCAGGTGAAAAGTTACAAAAGACTTTTTTGTTGCTGTGAGAGTAATAATCATTCTGTAAGATTTTTTTTTAATTTGGCCAGCAGATGGTGCTCAACTCAGTGTGTCAGTAATGTCAGCTGAGTTATAGTAAATGGGAGGGTTTTACAAAATCACAACACCGCAAGTATGGAGGACTGACAAAACAGGCATCACACGCTTTTGTCTTGGCCTGAGCTTCTTTATGTGGATGAATCAGGGCTAAAACACAAATGAGACAAATAAAGACCAGGAAGTAAAGATAATCCTGAAATTAAAATGAATAAATACCCACCAATAAATACAGATAAAATACATTTAAAAATAAAACAGGTAAGAAAAGATAGCGTCCTGTGTTGATCTTTTTTTTTTTCTTAGGGTAATTTCATTAAAGGTTGGTTAAACATTATAGATGCAGGTTAACTAGCCCTAACTTTGTAACATGATCAATTAAAAACACTGGCATTAAAAGCCAAACACGTCATTATGTAATGACAACAGTTTATAGGTTCGCATCAACAGGCTTTGTTTCCAGATGATTAAAATAATGACAACACCGCCCCAGTTCAGACATTCCTGTGTCTTGCTTTTTTATTACAGGTGTGTCTGAACACACACCTGACATGTTGTCATTCGATGCAAGCCTGAAAGCAAGACTGATAATTTGCTCTGCAATCACATGCTAAAGAATCAGGGCGTGTGTGCTGAGCATTCTTGTCCTGTAGAGCAGGAACGTCAAACTCAGGTTGAATGAAGGCCATGCTGAATCACAATGACATACAGGGACATAAAGCAAAATTAATCTATAGTGACATGATTTATGTTTAGACCCATTGCCAAAAAAGACTGAAATTTCTATAGCAGATTGTAAAAAAAACAGTGCCTTTTTCTGTCCTTTAATTGTTTATCTATTAGCTAATTGCTTTGGTGTAGCATGACTGGATTGGAGGATTGGAGTCTTCGTCCAGCCAGTTCTGGCCCACGGGGGTTATGTCTGACAAACCTGATCTAGCAGAAAAAAACAAGCAGACTATTCAGGTTAAAGTTCTAACTGTTAGTTCAGCTACTGTGATCATCTTTGGGTTGCTTTTTCAAACTGACCTTCATAAAGTGTACGATCACGCTGGGTACAGCCAGCCCTTCAAGAAACTAGCTGCACATAAAAGTGTTCAAACAGGCTTTGCTCTTGAAAAACAAAGACTGCCTCAGTGAAAAAGAATCCACTGAATGTTCCTCACTATCAAAAACCATCACCTTGTTTGTCACCTTTCATTTTTTCAAGGCTTTTTGTGTTAGCCAGGTACTGAGCATGCAGGTGTGCAGAAAGAGCACCTCTCTGTTTGCACAGCTGCAAATGTTTATTGGGTCTTATCACCAATGGTGATGAGACAGCTTACAGGGAGGAGGTCAGCACCCTGACCCACTGGTGTCAAGACAACCATCTCACCCTCAACGTCGCAAAGACAAAGGAGTTGATAGTGGACTTCCGGAGGTGCAGAGAAGTACACACCCCCATCACCATCAGCGGCGCTGCTGTGGAGAGAGTGAGCAGCTTCCGGTTCCTTGGCGTACACCTGGCTGAGGATCTTACGTGGTCAGTACACATAAACAAAACAGTGAAGAAGGCGCAGCAGCGCCTCTTCTTTCTCAGGAGACTGAAAAGATTCGGCATGAGCCCCCGCATCCTCAGGACCTTCTATCACTGTGTCATTGAGAGCATCCTCACTGGATGCATCACCACCTGGTATGGCAACAGCACCGCCTACAACTGCAAAGCTCTCCAGCGAGTAGTGCGGTGCTCTGAACGGATAATTGGAGGTGAGCTTCCCTCCCTCCAAGACATCTACAGGAAGCGGTGCCTGAGGAAAGCGGGGAGGATCATCAAGGACTCCAGTCACCCCAGCCATAAACTGTTCAGACTACTTCCATCAGGAAGGAGGTTCTGCAGCATCCGGTCCCGTACCAGCAGACTGAGAGACAGCTTTTTCCATCAGGCCATCAGACTGCTGAACACGTCATAGACACCTCAGCTTCACTACTGGAACTTCAACATTATGCACTCCATACTGTACAGTAACGCCACTGTTTTGCACGTCTCAACTCTGTATATTTTTATATATTTTATTTATTGTTTACTCTATTTAATTTGTAAAATATGTGTACACACACACACACACACACACACACGTAGGAAAATATTTAGTATACACATCCAGAAATGCATATACTATTATATATTGTACATATATTTATTAGTTTCAGATGTAGCCATTCTTGTATTTTGCTTGTTTACATTATTGTATTTTGCACAACTCTGTTGCTTGTGAAGCTCGCACACAAGAATTTCACTCACATGTGCTGTGCCAGTGTGCCTGCACATGTGATGTGACAATAAAAGTGATTTGATTTTGATTTGATTTGATTTATTGGGGACATGAAGGGGGATGTCTCACCTGAGGAGGGCAACATGAGGTGTCATAGGTGGACAGAAATAAAAATCTAGAATTTTCTGCAAAACCAATGGGTTATAATCTTTAAACTTCAAGTTATTTTCTTAATATTGAGCTTTTTCTCAGACGTTTAAGTTCGTGAGTCAGAATTTTCAGATTACAACTCAAGATTTTGGAAACATTTTAATCAGGTCTGCAGGCCTGACAAGGAGGATTTGCACTGCTGTGCTGTGTTTGGCTGGCTATCAAACCTACATAAGAATGACACAACACGTGGTAAATGTTGCAGCACGTCTAAAACAAAAATGATGCTTACCAACATAAACCACTATTCTCTGAACAGACACGATATAACCACTGATAACAAGTGTTTGTCTTCCTCAGTGACGTGTCATGCAGGAGATAAACTAGAGATAAACGCAACACGTGTACATGCACTTCATGTTGCAGGAAGGCATTGATTTTCATACAGTCATGTAGTTGCATCTGTGGGGTGGAAGCATCTAGTGAGCATGCTCAGTTGTTTCTGATTCTTTATCAAGATGTAAAGAAGAAAAAATGACTTGGAAGGGCAGTTGATTGTTGATGCACAAGTATCTTCCACAGAAACTGCTTAACACACATCATATGGGGGTTCTAGTGTATACAGAGCTCATTATGTCACACAATGGAGGTTATGGTTGGTGGTAACTCAAAGACGTGTGAAACAGTGATTCTGTGAGGTAAATCATGAGAGCAAGAGAAATGTATGAGGCTGTACAGTAAGCTGTTAGCTGTCACTCAGCAAATAACAGAGGGGTGACAGAATAAAGGGAAAACATAAACCTATGAGAATTTGAGACTAATCAGTGCAGGTAATGTTTTTCAATCTTCTCTCCTCCAGTTTTGAACTGTAGCCTCAGTTTCCTGCTTTTAGCTGACAAGAACGACACCCGCTGCGGTCTTCTGCTGCTGTAGTCTGCTACCAGACTGCTGTGCATCCAAAGATGCTTTTCTGCAAACTTGGTTGTAACGAGATGTTATTTGGGTTACTGTCGGCATCAACAAGGCATTTTTGCACACAGAACTGCCACTCGCTGGATATTTTCCCTTTTTAGGCGGTTCTCTGTAAACACTAGAGATGGTTGTGTGCAAATATACAGTAGATGAGCGGTTTGTGAAATACTCAGACAAGCCTGGCACCAACAACCATGCCATGTTCACTGTCACCCTAAATCCCCTTTCTTCCTCATTCCTCATTCTGATGCTCAGTTTGAACTTCAGCCATTTGTCTCAATATTATCTGCACCTAGCTGCTGCTGAGTGATTGGCCGATCAGACATCTGTGGTAACAAGCGGTTGAACAAGCGTACCTAATGACATGGCATGTGAGTGGTTAAAAAGGGTCTATGAACAACAGCTGTTGAAGTTCTTTGCTTGTTTTTGTTTTTAAATAAATGTCATGGTAGAAAAATGAGTAAAGCTGTCACCTCATCATATTTTCTGCTATTCAGCAGATCTTACTTCCTTTATAAACACAGTTTTCCCAGACTTTAGGATAATAAATGTATACTTTGGTTTTAGGGAAGCTCCTCAGCTCAGCGATATGACCTAAATCAGACTTTACCCACACAGAAAAGCTTTAAAGGGGATGAGCTCATTGTCATTCATTTTGGATTTGTTGACACCGGATGTAGTGTAGGAGGTAGCAGCTCTCTTCCTGTCTTCGAGACAGACAAACTACCCCCCTTTTTTCCACCTCGAACCGTGGACGGAGACTTTTATTAAAAACCTGCAAATTTAAAAACAAATATCTTTTTTTAAATTTGAGCTACTGAAAGAGAAATGCGTTACCAAACAGCCCAGCTTTTCACTTTACAAAGCCTGTCAGTGAGCAAAGTGAAAATTTTTTAGAAAAACTAGAAAAGGAGCGACAGAAAAACCCGTTCTGACGTCAGTGGAAATCCCCTCTATCTCCATTGTGACTCTGACAAAAGTCAACACCTAAATGTATTTTAAAACACATGTTCCGATGCGTGGTTTAATCACACAGTCGTATATTTTTGTCCAGCTTCACGTAAACAAAAGACAAAACCTATGAGCCCTCCTTTATTTGAATCAATAAAGGAGCATACCGTCAATTCTTTCTGTGTCCGGTAATTCTCCCTTGCAGCCGCGCACGGCCTCGGCAGGGTTATTATCATCAGGGTATTACTACAGGTGACCCAGTAAGAGGTAACCACCCGGGCCTCGCTCGCTGGTTTAGTTTCGGTTTTGTGCTCGGGGGTTTTCACCGGTTGGTATGATGTATGATGTATGATGTCCCTGCCCGGCGCTCACTGGCTTCCTCATCCGCCCGTCCCCTGCTGCCGCCGCCGCTGCAGGGACGTGACTGTGAGCTGTGCTTCCGAGCAGTGAGCGTCGAGGAGCATGTGGTAAACTTTGGACCGCTTGCGTAGTTGTTTTTGTTTTACGGTTGCGGAAGACTGAAGGGGAGCTGCCGCTGCTGTTTCTCCTGGAAACGAAACTTTAACGGCGCGGATCGAGCTCACGTAAGAAAACGACACCGACGCGTTACTGTTATCGTTATTATTTGATGCTTTTATATGTTTAGAAAACATTTTTTGTGTGTTCCGCTAAGAGAAGCGAGATCGTTTCCTGGAATTCAGATCTAATAGAAAAGCGTTTCCCAAACACTCAGGCAGGTCCTAATAGAGCCGAATCATCGGGCCATTGTTTACAGGCTGCTGCTGCTAGATTACAGTTTATTTCTATAAATTAGATCTTTGGCTGGGTGGGAGCTGGAGTGGCGGATGGGCCGTTAAAGCGGATGTTTTGTATGGAGCTGGTAATACTATATGAGTCTTGTTTACATGAACTCCGATGATTTCAGGTACAAAGGTGGCGGAGACGTATTTGTAATGCTGTCATTCTGTGCCCCCTGCTTTGAAATGTGGGTAAGCCTGCATTACAGCGGGTGTTCCCCTAGCCGTTTGACTTGTTGCAGATGACTGTGAGTTACTATATGAGTATTTCCACAAAAAAAGGGGAAACGGTTCCCCTCCAGCCAAGACCTGCTGCATTCAAACACTGCCTCGGTATCACAGGGCTCCCATTATTTCCAGCTTCATATTTTAGTTGTTAGACTCTTCTAGAGCGTGTTTGCATCAGTTATACCCGTGTTTATTGATAACAGGCCATTGGAGCTTCCCTCAGTTTAGGATAGCTTTCTTCTCATTGGCTACATCTGGCAAACAGAAGGCTTGAGCAGAAAATATACACGTAAATGTCATTTTGAGTACACTGTAGTTGTTACATTTATTGTAATCTGGCCAAATGACATGTACTTGAATAGTGAGGATATTTTCCTTGATTTCTTATCATGTAAAATAAATGAACTGTTGATTTTATATATTTCACTTGCATTTTAGTCAGAATTATTGCATCATGTTTATGAATTGTGTTTTTGAGTCTGCTTGAAATCTACACCCAATAAGCAAGCCATAACGGCAAACCCTAGAAATTAAGTGATTGCAACCGCACAGGTATACATGCTGGTACCTGCTTGTGTCAGTTATTTTGTAGGTTCTATGCAGGCCCGACGCAGGGCTCTATGTTTAGGTTGAAGATAGACCGGGTTGCTAGTGACCTGCATCAGGTTGAGGTAGGGTTAGGTTTTCATAGGTCCTCTTTTTATGGATAAATGAGGAATGAGTATAAACATGGGCAGCTCAGCTTGACAGGTTTGGAGGCAAGGCTGAGATGGTTTGGACACGAGCAGAGGAGGAAAAGAGGAAGACCGCAGAGGACGTTTTGGATAATAGTGATGGAGAACAGGCAGAAAGAGGGAGGCAACCTCTAAAGAGAGCATCTGAAGTAGGAAGAAGAAGAGTTATCCAGCTGATCTAGACCTCAGAAGCCTAACAGTTGAAACCACAAGCTATACTCTGAACTGGGTGAGCCAAGACCCTCAGGTTCCATGTGCAGTTTCAGGCTTGGAATAGGCTGACAACATTTACTAACCAGTAACTATTTTGATGGTAAACTGATTATGTTTAGATTTTGGACTATTGAACTGTTTTTAGATATTTCTTTACATCATTTACGGTCGGAAGAGAGAAAAGGTCAGCATGTGACTGAGGTGTTCAAAAGCTGCACTGACTTGAAACTCCTGTCTTTCGCTGATGTCAGGAAAGATTCCCAGCAGAATGAAATAGAGGAAATGACAAGCTTCCCTCAGACGGGAAAATTCGTAACTGGTTTTCAGCAGGAGCTGCTTAAAGATAGTTAAAATCTACTGTGAGACCTGGTTATCTCTCATGCTTTTTTTGGACTATGTGAGTTCACCTTTCTAAAACTGTAAACATCTTTTTACCCATGTTAGAAAAAAGCCAGCTGTAGTTATCCAAAACACCAGACACTCTAATAACTAAGATATTGACTGGCAGCAGTCTTAGTTTATATGTTTTCTTCCTTTAACCTTTTTTAACCCGACGGATACTGAAATGTGTTTTTCGCAGTATGTTCGACCGTCTGTCACCAATTTAAGAAGAAAGGATGGATGACGAGAGAAGCGACGCAGGCGGAGGAGAGGCGGAGTTGGAGGATGAGTTTGCGTGCGCCGGGATGCTGCGGGGGTCTCTGACCTCCCTGCACAGCACGGTGGAGCGGATATTCAGTGTGGCGTTCAGCATCGGGGCGGACGATTTGCCTCACGGCAGCAACGGCCAAATATGGCTGAAACTGCGAGGGCCGAGCGCCAGTGTGAAAGCCGCCAAGGTGAGGCCCTGCTCTTGTTTATAATGCCCTATCAGTCCAGAACAGAGATAAGTTATTAGGCAGTGTGGCTCATAAACACGATGGAAGTTGACTTTGCCAGAGGTTGCTCTCTGCAGTAACCTCTGGCCAAGTCCAGTTTCACTTATCGGTAATTCTGGTAACTGAAACTGGACTCGAGTTCACATTAGTGGTGCTAATTTTTCCTTATCCAGTGTTACTCCATTGATTTTAAGCTTTAGTTTAAAAAGTTGCCACAGCAGTGAAAGAAAACAAGCCAGAATACCATTTATGGGGAGCTTTAGCAGTTAAGTAGTAATCATCAGCTGATAGCTCAAACGCCACTCTGTTACCAGAGTGGGAGGGGCGTGACGGTGGGAGGGGCGAGACAATGACCCATATTTGCTTTATAACCACAACAAACTCACTGTGATGAATTATACACCTTCTATTTAGAGCTGGATAAGGTGACCTTAGTTACGTGTTTCTTTCTATTATTGTATCATCTTTACATTACAATATAAAGAGTCTTGAGGCCACTGTTGTTGTGATTTGGCTCCATATTAATAAAACTGAACTGAATTAATGTATGTGCTGTGACTTACTTAGAAGTACTGCAAAGAGAGCCAGAGAGACATCAAAATGTTCAAAAAGCACACCTCGCTGCTGCTAATCAAGCAGGAGGGAGGTACGAGATAAAGTGTGCGTCTGAGTAGTCAAATATTTGCGTTCGGTAGCTGGAAATTACTTAAGAGCTGTGAAACTGAAGCGCTTTCATCACCCCTACTCTCATTTCTCGGCAATATCCCTTTTAAGGATTATTTGCCCGTTCGTTACTTTGAGCTTCTCATCACGATCTGTCAGATCAGGAGGCCTTTTCTTTCTCTTTTAGTATTTAATCTTTCTTGCATCAACTTTCACAGGAAATCTTTTCTTCTTTATCCGAATCACAGCCTTTATCTCCGGGGCTGCCTAAGCCAGTTTTTGGCTTTTTTTTAACCTAATCACTCAATGTTAATGGAAAATTGTATTTAGTAGTCAGTATAATCTTTTAGTGATATAAGTTTGCATATGGTAGAATACTGCATGTAGTTATTTGTATTAGGAAATATTCAACCATGTATACTTAGAGGCATATAATTAATTGTGTGTGATCTTTAACAGGCTGCAAAGGCTTGGTGTGTATTCCACACTAGGATGCACACCCACATCCTGGGAGCACGAGAAAGATCGTACTTTCTCTTATTGTTTTATGGTAGGATTAACGTAGCTACGTTTGTTTTAGTTAAGTGCTCTTTTGTTTAGATGAACTGCAGGACTTCCTCACTGTGTTATCTAGGGTGAACCATCTAGGGTGAGGGGGAGGCTACCCTCTTCCTGACCAAGGATGTTTGACCCTTTGATCAGCAGTAACACACACACACACACATACGTTCAATGGAGTATAAAATAAAGACCAGGGCAGTTCCTCACCGGAGTCTCTCAGTAGGGAGCTGCCCTTGCTAGCAAGAACTCTGTGTGTTTCTCTTCTCTGAGTCTTTACTGAAGAAGTGTTTTAGAATATTTTCCTTAACACTCAAGTAAACAAGTTTCCTGTGCAATCATTCAGATTTTACTATTTTTTCAGTATCGTCGACCGCCCCGCTTTCTCCATTGTGCACCATATCTCTGCATCCTCGTGCAGGGCTAACCCACTTTTGTCATTAATCCAGCTGTAAATTTATTTGGGTTTTTTGTGTCTACAGTCTACTGAGTGTTAAGGGACCATTCCCAGGTAATGACTCATCAAAGTTTTTTAAGTGTTGTTTCACCCGTTAGGTTTCAGTCCACATATGCAAGCGCCTGTTGACACATGCAGTCAGAAAGATTCGTTCACTCATACAAAGACTAGCAGACTGATGCACTGCAAAGTCAGTCGCTGTAGTGTTACAGTAGTAGCTGTAATCACACCATTGTCGGGCATATAGGCAGTTTGAGAAGACATGCAAACCATACGTAGGTGGACTTCCTCTTTGCTAAAGGCCATTTTGGGAGACGCAAATATCAGCTTGACTGAGTGATATGTCAGTGTATTGTGTTTTATTTATTTTTATATTGTTTTACTGTCCTGTGTTAGCTGTGTCTAAAAACATTCTCCTTCATGTGCAGACCGCAGCTGTGGAGGTTCAAACGAGAATAGTAGGTGTAAAAATGACCAACGGAGGTGGAGATAGAGTCAGTCAGTGGATCTGCTGCAGCTGCTGTCAGCGAGATGATTTTATAAACATAAACTATAATAAACTGCTTATTACCTTTCCTGCTTTCTTTAACGTCCGCAGCTAGATTAGAGCGTGGACGTTGCAGACTTTGAAACTTTAGCACAAATAGGGGAAGGTGGATCTCCTGTGGATGGACTTCAGTGGGGTCAGGGTTCAGTCATTCGTACCCACCGCATCGGTCTCTTTGTGCGCCAACGGTGACATCATCACACAGCCAGAGCCATTTATGCTCGCCACAGCTTTTGCAGCAACAGCAAATGGTACGAGGTTACAAAAATCTAGAGGTTCATCATCAGCCAAAACGACACTGGAGCGCTGCTTGTGGTTTTGTTGTGAGACGATTAAATCGAA
The DNA here is from genome assembly GCF_057382275.1 of Copadichromis virginalis. NCBI lineage: Eukaryota > Metazoa > Chordata > Actinopteri > Cichliformes > Cichlidae > Copadichromis > Copadichromis virginalis. Next base: position 34,881,778 of record NC_140620.1, read on the forward strand.
CTCTGGTTTGTTTTCCCCCTCGGTGCGATTCGTTTGTGCAGATGTGAACACGGTGATCACAGCAAAACAACTGCACCGAGACCATTTAGAGGAGGTGGTCTTGGCTCGGTCCCAAACAGACTACGAAGCGTGTTTATGGTGAGAACGTCATCTGACCTCAATCTGACTGCATGTTTGAGCTAAACGCCTTCGCGTAGCTAGATATGCTTTACGAAATGTAAAGTGTTTCCCAGATAAACACAAATTTATCCACGTTATCCACTAGGTAGTACACAATACCTAGACACATCCGGCTAGTAAGTGGACTGACCGTTCTCGTGCAGTCAGTCCTTTGGTGTCTCTGAACTTCCACCTTTCTCTCTAAGTGTAGAAAATAATCAAAACCTTAAATATTCCCAGCACGATGCATGGACAGAGCATTCAACTCTGGCTCTTCCCATGGAGCTTCTTTTTCATAATTACTAAAGTTTAACAACACTATTTTGCTTTTTTGTTTATTTTTTTCAGTTATTTGTGAAAGGAGTTGTGAACCAGGAGGAACAGCAGGAGATTAAGTATCCTGGGGTGCTTCACTGTGTCTTCTGCGGAGCCAAAGGCCTGTTCATGGACAGCCTGATCAAAAGCACCTCAGCACATATAGTGGTAAGAGCTCAACAACAGGCCGGTTTCACAGTAATAGTTACTATAGAGAGGCATTTGTTACACCTTTGTTTGTCTACTACATTGGTTCTCTAACCTTTTAATAACTTCATCATTACTGAATAGATTTTTATTAAAGATGCACAAATTGTAGAAATCTGAGCTGATATTGATATTAGAATAACAACAGTTTTTTTTCTTTTTTTGTATTTATTTCCACTTTTGCCCCAAATAAGCAAAGAAATCCTCCTTATAAACAATACCTGATCTGTTTTAAAGCCTTTCAGTTTGTCATTGCCCAATTTTTAACGGATAGCAACCAATGTGACACAACTGATGTGCATATAATTATGGGTATTAATGTCATGGTCATTTGGGGCATTTAATGATTTCTTTGAAGTGTTCTTTTCCCAGGGTGGGATAAGCACAGCATACATAATCTTTAATAACTTAAAAACAAGAATTGTGTTCACCAGTTTCAATTTGTTATGGATTGTCTCTAGTCATGATATCTAGAACCCATTGGGAGTGTACAGAAGTTCATTTCTGGGTCTCAGAGACTTAAAATGAAAAAAACACGTTAAATTAAAGTAAAAAGGTTTAGAGGGTGTAATACATTAACAAGCTTAGTGTGCCATTATTCACTGATGATGCAACAAAGTGACTAATAGTGTGATATCAAGAGATTACAGTCCTGTTATTCCAATAAGAAATCACATTATTAGTCAATATCAGTTTTACGCCATCAGATGGAAATGTGTCACACGCCTTCCACAAGTTAAAAACTGCCTTCAAAACCAAGACCGTGAAACAGTTTTTGGGAACTTCTGGTCTATTCTTAAGACGACTTATAGAACGTAAAAATGCAACTCTGCATTCTGACAACTTTCTTTTTCAGTATGATTTGTTGCCCGTAAATTTCTTGGAACGTATTTTAATAATCTTACTTAAGAGGAAGAGGAAACTCCAGTAAGAATATTTTGAGGTCCCCATTTTAATGTGTGTAAATGTTTAAATTAAGGCTTAAGGAGTGAGTTTTATGGGTGACTACCTGAGCTAAGTCCATGTCCATGCAGGACCGGAGGAGATGTGGCCCAGTAGTTTTGTCCATATGGTGCACTTTTGCTTTACTATGAGCTTGAGGTCGTCTGGCCATTCTCCTCTGACATCTGGCTTTTCAAACCACTGGCACCATGCACATTCAAAATCACTTGCTTGGTTGATGCTTGGTTTGAACTTGAACGGGTTGTTGCCATGTGACTGGCTGATTAGACATCTGCTTTAATGAACAGTTGAACAAGTGTACCTAACAAAGTGCCCTGTAAGTGTATGTAACTGTACTGGCAGATTTCCACACCTGGAGAAGCCATAGACTGTAATGAAAACATTGCCACCCTGACACCTACCATTGGCCTCTCCCATGGGTTCATAATTCCATGACTTAACTTTACCATTACAGCCGTCACCATCCTGCTTCCTTTTTTTATTTTCTCAGTCTTTCTTAAATAGATTCTGTATTTGAATATGAAGAATTTGTAGGCGAGAATGGTATTTACTCTGTTTGGAGTCTGCTTATAGTTTTGGTTGCACGCAGGTGAATCATCCAGTCTTTCAAGTAGTGATGGTTTATGTTGAAATGCAAATACTGAAATACTCATTGGATACTGTCAGACAATGATTTGTCTTTCTATTAAGTTTTTATTGAATTTTCATTCATTGTATGATATAATGGTCAGTGGATACAAGACCTGAAAAATAACAGTTGGTCCACAATCCATTAAAGGAAACAGCAAAGGCAAAATAAATAAATTAAACATTGATCTGTTTAAGTAGAATTCTTTTATTCTTTTGTTTTGGTCTTTTTTGGTTTAAATGATCTGTTATATTATTATTTTTCAGTCATTGGTAGAACTCAGATTAATGCCTTTCTGTCTTTCTCCTACCAAATCAGGTCGTCTCTCCAGGATTCCTGCTCATATCTGGCCTGGTGGAGCCGGTGGTGCGAGCCTACTCTCTTATTACAGACCTGGTAGAGAGGTATGAGGGCACACAGTCCAAGCGCATGGGGGACGGAGGCTCAGGTGAGTCCCTGGATTCACGACGGGCCTTTAAAACTCTGGTGGAGAAGTGGGAAGACAGGCACATCCTGGATCTTCTTGTGCTGCCAGGATCAGTAAAGGAAATCCTGTTGGACTTGGTGAAAGAAACGGGACTTGGATCAAGCCCTAGTTCATCACTGACTGATGTAAATACAGAGGCAAGGCCACATGGGGATTCAGAGGATAGGTCTAAAATACCCAGTGCCCTAAAGCAAACAGTCCCTGATCCTTCTACCACTACTGAGCGATGGGCTGAAGGGATGGCTGCAGGCACAGGAAATGACTTTGCAAATAAAGACTCCTTCCAGGGTTTTTACATGTCTGCAGGCACCCGAGGGAGGGCAGAGGGTGCTGAAGAAAGACCCGCGCATTCACCACAGGAGGTAGGAGAAGAGCACTTGGGCCAAGCAACAGCATCCGGGAAGGAAAAAGAGCAGGAGTTGCAGCTGTCGATGGGAAACAAGGAGTTTTGGCTTCTTTTGAAATTCTTTACCGCCATGGGATACACAGAGGAGGTTGTGAAACGAGTGCTTGCCAGAACAGGACCTAAAGAGGCATCGCAGATTCTGGACTTAGTTCAACAGGAGCAGGACCGCAGTGACCAAGAGCAGAGGAATCGGGTTCTCCCAAACCCAAAGAGGGAAGACGCTGTCGACCTGAATCAGACAGAGAAAAACCGACCCTGTGAGACAGAACACAGAGAAGATGGGGGAGAAATAGCAGGAGGCGGTGGAGCCATACGTAGCGATGGAGAAACAGAAGAAGGACGAGAGGGGGAAGACGCAACAGGGGATGCAAGACACAATCAGGGAAAAGTCAGTGCAGACGTAATGAATAAAGAGCAAGAGGAAGACTTTGTGCTGGGGGTGTTGAAGAAAGCGGCAGCCAGCTGTGGGTACCCCGAACAGAACGTAACCAAACTGTACAACTTGTTGCCTGATGGATCGACTCACCAGCTGCTCCTGCAGCTGCAGAAAGAGGGAGTCAAAGAGGCAGGAGCCTTCAGAGAAGGACCGAGAGAGATGGATGATGTGGTCTTGGACACTGGCGGGTCAAAACTTCAAATAATACCAGAACTTCAGCCTTATACACCTCCAGAAGAGAGAGAATTCGATGGTCGAGAAAAGATAAGGGTGTCAAGGATTGATAGTAGTGTCCCTATTGAGGGACGAGATATTTGGAATAATAAACCCCAGCAGTCACCGGTGACCTTGTACACCTCACAGCAAAAGCAACACCAGCCTTCAAAGTCACAAACTCCTCACCACATCATCCTACCTGGGGTCAAAGGGCCACCAATGCCTACTTATGCCTCATCCATGGATCCTCAGCTCACCAATTTCCAATCTCATAAGCAACAAGGCAACACCAACTACTTGCCTAATCCATCTCCCACAAAACAGAATCATCATGCTCAGAACAATGGCTCAAAGCACTCCTTTAAGCAAGCCCTTCAAGCTCCTCAGCCTTTATTCCCTGGCACGAAGGACTCGTCTCCCACCAGAGCGATGGACAAACGGGGTTTCGTGTCTACTCCTTCAGTGGTGGTGACAGGAGAGCAGCGATTCTTGGAGAGCCTGCAGATCCCCTTTGAACTCAAGCTGACAGACCAGCCCGGAGACCCAACACTGAGGACGATCATAATTGATGGGAGTAACGTGGCTATGAGGTAAGAATTACAGCAAATAAAGGTCGTACTGGGAAAATGCGGTAAGGTATACAATAGAGTAGAAGATTTATTTTGGTGGGGTGTTTATGAGAAGGGAATATGAGAACAGGAAATATAGATAGTCCTGTTAGGCCAAATGTGAAGGACTTCTTGAGAATTTGAAAACATATTTAGAAATGAGGATCTACTCTTTGTGTCCTTTTGCTCTAAAAGTAAAAGCTTAAAATGAAAGATATAGTTATTATTCCATCTTAGTAGTACATTATGCCACAGTTTATGAATGTGCATGATTAGTTGAGTGCATGTTTACACATTTAAACATGTTATAACAATGGAATTGTGCATTAATAAGATACCCATGCTGCAGTGGGCCTCTGTAAACTTTCCAGGAATGGTGATTGTATTTTCTCATGTAATAGATGGTAAAGGAACACCTGTGGCTGATGTGTAGACTCTGTTTAAAGATTTATAAAGTTGTGATGGCAGTGTGTTCATTATTAATTGTAGTCTGCGATGGGCTTACCTACCCAGCGAGTGGGAGCAGGAAGATAAACTGACCCAGAACTATTGGCGAAGCATGACGTTTACACAGAAACACAAAGCGAAGGGAAGGAACAGAGATCTATGCATGTAGGTGCTAAACAGTTTTTTAAAGGGTTTGATGGGTAAGAGTAGGCACCATCAACAAATGCATATGCTGCAGTCATTTTTACCTCAGAGCTGGGAGTTGCATTGGTCCCGATTTGACCGTGTTACACAGTTACGACCCGGCTCAAAAGCCGCAACAAAAAAGAGAGGAGACGAATACCAGATTGTAGGTGAGAAGAGGTTTTAATCCTAAAATGCATAGCAGGTTGGCTAACATGGCTGGTACCACCAAGGCACGGCTGGTGAGGCTTTTTGAAAGCCTGCCTCAGATATGCTTTTATCAACACCTGACTAGGTGTGGCCAATTACCATCAGCTGAACACACTGAAGAGATTAGGGCTGCAGAGGGACGTAGCAACACATTTTGGTTTCTTCGAACTGGATGGGTAAAGCCTGATGCTCTTCGTATGGCTTATTTGGTGAACCACAAATACACAATAGTGGTAATAGCGAGTGCTAGTTTTGCAGTTTCACTACTGTTTTGCTATCCTGGATTGGGAAGTCTGGTTTGGTGGGCCTTCTCTGACTTTTCGAGTGGAAATTCCAACTTGAAGGGTTATTCTGGTGGAAAATATAAGTGCAACATATCATCAGAGATACAGATGTCAAACAAAGGGGTGATAAGGTCACAAGGTCCGATACTGCAGGGGATTAGGAACTGTTTCATGATTAGCATAGTGACATGTAGCCTAGTTCCTCTTAGATGTATTTTTATCTGTTGCTTTTGATTGGACAGCACAATCGTCAAAAGTCAGAGGTTCCAAGAACTGGAAGTCAGCATATTATTCTTCACTGCACTTCAACTTCAATGTTAATGTTTGTTGGAGACGCACATAGTGATAAAAGAGAAAGAAAGTCCAGTGAACTGTGATCATATGAAGCATTATTTGTAACACTTTAATGGCAATCTTCATTTTTCCACAGTCACGGACTGGGTCATTTCTTCTCCTGTCGGGGAATCGCTCTGGCTGTACAGCACTTCTGGGACCGAGGCCATCGTCAAATCAGCGCCCTAATTCCACAGTGGAGGCAAAAGAGCGACCCCAGGGTCAAAGGTAACGCTTTAAAACTTAATGTATTGCTGAAATTGAACTCTTGTCAGTGTCAGGAGAGTGTCATAACGTTATCACATAATGATGTTCTCTTCTCTCACACGTAGCACACAGCAGGAAATGTGAGCAGTTTTTTTATTACTGGAATATACTTGGTTTAAGTTTTGACTTACAGACATGTGAAAAAGAAAGTCTTTCACATGAATGTGTGAATAATTAGGTACACCCAATGAATTGTTGACTTTATCAGTCTCTCATATCATTGTGGAGGAATTTTGGCCCACGTTACAAAATTGCTTCAGTTCGTTGAGGTTTTCAGGCATGAGTTGGTGCGCAGCTCTGTTAAGGTCTATTCACAACATTTCAGTCGGGTTAAAGTCTGGAGTTTTTTCACAGCACCTTGATTTTTTTCTTTTTCAGCTATTTTGTTGTAGATTTGCTGCAAGTGCTTTCTATCTAACATTCACATGCATTCATTCCCTGATGGATGCATCTATCTATGGATGTTAGCATCCATAGATAGAAGCTTGGGCAACATGCCCAAGGATATTAGCAGATGAGCTGCTCTACCTCCTGGGCTACAGCCAACCCCATGCTGTGCATTATGGTATTATATTAGCATCTACACCAGAAATCTTGTTGTTTTTTCAGATGTAGCCTTTTAAATCTAAGCTGTGCTGTCATGTTCTTTTTAGAGAGATGAGTCTTTCTTCTGGCCGCCCTTAGAAAACAAACCATACTTATTTAGTCTTTTTCTAACTGTGCTGTCACGAACTTGCTAACTGAGCCCTGTAGAGTCTGAGATGTAGCCATTGGTTGTTGTTTTTTTTTGTGTGTTTTTTTTTTTACAGTTTCTGTGGATAAATTATTATTATTCAAGTCATTACATTTTTGTCATCATAAGTGAATGCCTGGCTAATCTGGCTCAGCTGTAGAGCAGAGGTTTCAGGGGGCAGTGCCAGGAGAGACTAGTATGCGTTTTCGGTGTCCCATTTAACACAGTAGCATCCTCGGGCTGGGAGAGAACCTCACGGGTGGCAGCTGGAGAAGCCAGAAGAACTGAGCAAAAACTGGGCATTATTTGAGAAGACAATTTTGAAAAGTGGAAGTCAACAAGAAAATAAAGAACACAGGCTAAGCCAAGCACTGTGTCCAAGTGTTTGTGTGCTGGGAAAAACCTGCTAGACTATGGAAGCATGAAGGGTGTATTTAATTTTTCAGAGCACTGGTGTAGGTAGGAGAGCTGTGTAAGCCGAGAGCATGCAGCTCTCAGCTTACATGACACCTTCCTGCTTTTACTGCCAGAGTTTACTGGCCAATACTTCCTTCTGTTCTCACATAGTTGCCACAAAGGAGCTGACAGGTTAAAGTCAGATAAATATAAAGCACTGGAAGAGTGACGTGTGTAGACTTTAGGGCCCCAGCTAAGAAAAATCTTGATTTATGATTCATTTCTTGATAATTTTTTTGTTGAAGTAAGAAACTTAGTTTAGTCTGTCAGAGGTAACAAATGTGTTGCATAAGACACCGTGTCTCCGATCACAATCGAACCAGCAACTTTTGCTTGCTAAGCAAATGTGTTAAACTCAGTTAATAAAAACAAAGCTTTACTGTTGATGAAGCTCAATTTAAATGAGTGATTGAAACTGCAGCTTTAGAAAATATTTCACTAAAAGGTTTAATTCCAAAAATTCTACTTCATGGCTATAACTTCCGCTCTATGAGTGTGTAGCTAGCATCTCATTGGGGTCAGGCTGTGACCCCATTGTTGTGCGTGTTTGCTCCTTGCTCCTGCTAACTCTGGATTCTGCAAAAGACTTCAAACGAGAAAACAAGTCATGCTTGGTGAATGCAGACTTCATGTGAGCTTTCAGCATGCGTGTGGGTGTTTCCCCTCATAGCAGACTGCTTCGTAAACAAAGAGTTGTTTGTGTCTGTCTCTCAGAGAAGCACTATCTGACAGAGCTGCAGCAGCTGGGCCTGCTCTCCTACACACCATCCAGAGAGGTCCAAGGCAAGAGGATCAGCTCGTATGATGACAGGTACAAGACACTGAGATATTGTTTTGTTTACACAACCCATCACATTTCATGTGGTTTTGTTGCTGTACACACTCCAGTCTATCTGGATACAGTTCAGATAAGCCAAAAATTGATACCCATGTCTTTGTGTTTATGCAGAATGATACTGCAGCACGCACAGAAGACAGGCGGAGTGATCGTGACCAACGATAACCTGAGGGACCTCTTGGACGAGTCCCCCGTATGGAGGGACATCATTAAAAAGAGGTAGGGCAGTGCTGCGCAGTCAGGGGGACTGAAATTTTGATTTGCACTGAAATGGTTTCACTCACATTTACCAAATGTAATAAAAAATCAGTCTCCGGACGTTTTTGTCCATTTTTATCTAAAAGATCCAAAAAGTTGGGTTGACAGAAAATACTGTCAACACAACCCTACACAATGTTTTTCACTAAATACATTTTTCCTCTGTGGACTGTTGCTGCTCGTCCAGTCTTCTTCAGTACACTTTTGTCGGGGATCACTTCATGGTCCCTGATGACCCTCTTGGAAGAGGAGGGCCTCACCTGGATGACTTCCTGCGTTCAGAGCATAGGTAACAGACCCAAGATATCTGATCTTATCCAATCCTTTGAGAATAATTTCACATGATGCTTCATTTTCCTTCTCAACATCTTTCAGGAGTCCAAATCCAGGAAATCACTCTTTTGCTGGCTCGGCCTCATCTTTCAGTTCCTCCAAACAGCCACGCTCCCAAACAGAGGTCATCAACTTCCGTGACCGAACACTAGGGGGCGCACTGGACGCTTTGGGAGCAGCCGGCAGGGGTAGAGGAAGGGGACAAGGAAAGGGATGGGACATGGGACAGAAGCAGAAGCAGTATGGTGCTACAGGTCATGGCCAGGGGGTCCGGACCGAGAGGAGTCCTGAAGAAACAGCCAGCCTGAGAGAGCAGCTCTGTCAGGTTTTCCCTAATCAGGACAACATGGTGACGCTGGTGCTGCAGTGCCACTCGGCAGAGACGGACATCAACGTGCTGTCTGATCTGATTTTGGAGCAGCAATCAACAAACTAGAAATCTCTCAGTTTTAGTGTTTCACCATAGAGTTTTCTCACAGAGTTGTTATTCATTTTCTCGTGTGACTATAGACTCTATGTAAAAGATGGATTTTAGCAACTGTGACATCATCCATTGGTTTGTGGTTTGTTTGTTTTTTAATCAGAACCAATGAAGGTGAAGTGGATTTAGCTGAGAAAATTAGAATATTGTACACTCAGTTTTGGCCAGTGTTGCCAACTTAGCGACTTTGTCACTATATATAGTGAGTTTTCAGGCCTCCTCAGCATCTTTTTTTCTAAAAAGCGACTAGCGACAAATCTGGCGACTTTTGGTGGTGTTATTAGGAAGACTTAGAACCACTTTTTGACATGAAAGCACGTATCACTCTTTCTCTCAACAAGCAGCGGATGTCGCCATGGGCACCTCGCCTGTGCCAAAGCGCTCACAGGTGACGGATTGTTGTCACGCAGCAGTCGCAACCCAGCTGCTGTCAGAGCAGGAGATGTTGACCCCCTACGCCTCCAAAACTGCAAATGAATGGCGCATGAGTGACTGACTGTAACACAGTCAGTTCTTCTTTTACTCCAACTTTTTGCAAATCACAAAGTTTAAAGCTACACACACACAAAGTAATTCTGCCAGAGTGCCTATTTCAGGTCACTTTTGCCAGTACCCAGCCCAGACACAGGAGGTGGGTTAGAATTGTGACATAAAAAAACAATAATTGCTAAAAGAAATTTAATTTGTAGTTCTAAATATATTCTAAATTAATTTATTGTGTTTTTTACTCACTTTATGTCTCTTCCACGATATTTCTCTCTCCTACAACATAGGTTACAACTACATAAGCATGACCAATTGTGCAAATTAGGTAATGACATTATTTAGCAACTTTTAGGACAGCGATTTTCCTTACTGAGGAGTTGGCAACACTGGTTTTGGCTTCACATTTCAAATTCGGAGGTTACATCCATCTCCCATATACAGTCTGTATGGATATAGCACAACAGCAACTACAAAGATAGATAGATAGATAGATAGATAGATAGATAGATAGATAGATAGATAGATAGATAGATAGATAGATAGATAGATAGATAGATAGATAGATAGATAGATAGATAAAGCTAAAACTAGACCTGCTCTGTCAACTGAACCAGAAAAATCCCTCAGTGATTGTCAGTTCATTATTTGTGTTTGTTGTTTTGATTTTTCTTTCAGAACTATACAGATGTATTATTCTTCTACATTTATGCATTGCTGTCAGTGTTTATTGTGTATTTTATGTTAGTCTGATTTCTGTCAAAGCACCAGTAAAACTGAAGACATTCCAGTGTAGCTTTAATGCCAAATACTGGCATGCTAACACACCAAACTAATGTGAATATATGGTTAATACATTAGTTAGCATTCTGACGCATTAAATTGACATCCAAAAATTTGGTCAAGACATAAGTTAGGATGCTAAATCACCTAATTGACACACAAACATATGGTTAACGCCTTAGTTAGCTTACTAATTACCAAACTAACACATTAGCATGAATATATTAGCTAGAATGTTAACATACATAGTTAGCGTTTTAGCATGCAAAAACACCAAATTAACATTTTGGTTCTGACACACCAAATTAATGTAAATATATATAAACATATTGGTTAGCATGCTAATATTGACATTTAGCTTTAGTACAGCTTCCTAGGTTTAAGTTGGTTTTATGGTTGAGCAGAAGTAGCAGGGACTGCCCGTCCACCTGCAGTGAGCGCTGTTGTCAGATGGAGGCAGTGTACAAGGTATGTTACCGCCATTGTGCAGGCTACTTTTGTTTGTCTGTGAGCGAATTTTTTACATACAGAGAGCTGAAGTGAAACCGAGTGTTAAAAACTATGAAAATATTACTGCAGCCACTGTCTGTGCTATTCGTGCTTTATTTTTTTAGTCATTTTTCGAGGTTCTCCGATTCCTGGTGAACTCTTTTATTGCTCCCTTCTCTATTCCAGCCCACTTGTCAACCAGTCAGCATTCTGCAGTTGCAAATATCATCCACTTACAGCAACCTGCAGCCTAGATCTCAAAGGACTGCATGGGAGAGCGTCTTGGGTGGGGGAAAACCCCCCTGTTTGACCAAAAGCTGTACGCAGATGGACACATTTGTGACCATAAAACCAGCCTTAGAGACACTAGCTCAGCAACAGAGTCTTATTTTTATTTTTTTGTATTTTTATAAGACTAATATAGTCATTGCGTAATGACACCTATTAACTATCTTTCTCCGGGTAGTTTTAACTCTGGGAAAACGATTGTGAATCCCATATGGTATCATAACAGAGCCATTTTATAAACAGTTAGTCTGCTTTGGGTAATATAAAATTACATATTTTGTGTATTTTTCTGTTGTTTTTCCTTTAATTTTACAGCCACCGGTTTACTTAGAAAATAGGTTGAAAGATTTCTCAGAGGTACATAGTTGGCACTGAGAATAGATTTTTGGATATACAGTAACTGGTGTAAGAGTGTGTCATGCTGAGAAAGTAAAAACCCAACTTTGCAAAAATCTGCACAATTATATATTTTAACTTATTTTAATTAGGTCTTTTGTTTCGCATAACTTTGGTTATGAGTCTATAATTATATCTTTAAGGTATGTCTGGATGAAGAAATTAAGAGCAAACCAAAACATGGAAAATTCATTCTTCATCCAAATGTCATTGTTAATGTGGGCTACTTCCGTGTGAGTAAATAGCCGTAATCTTATTTGTATTGTTAATATTTATATATTTTATTCTTGTTCTTAATTAAAATATTTTTTAAATGGTGTTTCTATTGTCCTCTGTCAATTTCTGTCCTGTGTCCATCAGGATGTATTGTTCTCCAGCTAAAGCGAGGGAGTATGTAATCAATTGCGTTTGTTTGTCTGTCCGTCTGTTTCTTAGCAGTCTGGTTTTTGAGATATCATTTTTGAAATTTTGTGTGACGGTAGATTGCTAAAAACAGCTGTATATTACCCACAGCTTACTCGATCATCTTCAAGCCTCACAACAATAATCCAGGCCTTGGGAGATGTAAGGCCTAGGAGGGCTAAGCATTTGATCTTAACCTTCATTGTTCGTCCCCAAGATCAAAGCTCACCTTCAAGAAATATATGAAGAAACCGTCCATCCATCTTCGTGCTCTTTATCCAGGGCCGGGTCGCGGGGGCAGTGGCCTAAACAGAGAGGCCCAGACCTCCCTCTCCCCAGCCACCTCCTCCAGCTTGTCCGGGGAACACCCAGGCATTCGTAGGCAAGCCAAGAGATATAATTTCTCCAGCATTTCCTGGGTCTGACCAGGGGCTTCCTCCTGGTGGGACTTGCCCGGAACACCTCACCCAGGAGGCGCCCAGGGGGTATATTTGTCAGTTGCCCGAACCACCTCAGCTGGCTCCTTCCAATGCGAAGAACAGCAGCTCTACTCTGAGCCCCTTTCGGATGGACAAGCTTCTCACCCCATCTCTAAGGGAGAGGCCAGCCACCCTTCGGAGGAAGCTCATTTCCACCGTCACTACCCACAGCTCGTGACCATAGGTGAGGGTAGGGACGTGGCTTGCAAAAGTATTCGGCCCCCTTGAACTTTTCCACATTTTGTCACATTACAGCCACAAACATGAATCAATTTTATTGGAATTCCTCGTTAAAGACCAATACAAAGTGGTGTACACGTGAGAAGTGGAACGAAAATCATACACGATTCCAAACATTTTTTACAAATAAATAACTGAAAAGTGGGGTGTGCGTAATTATTCAACCCCCTGAGTCAATACTTTGTAGAACCACCTTTTGCTGCCAGTCTTTTAGGGTATGTCTCTACCAGCTTTGCACATCTAGAGACTGAAATCCTTGCCCATTCTTCTTTGCAAAACAGCTCCAGCTCAGTCAGATTAGATGGACAGCGTTTGTGAACTGCAGTTTTAGATCTTGCCACAGGTTCTCGATTGGCTTTGGATCTGGACTTTGACTGGGCCGTTCTAACACATGGATATGTTTTGTTTTAAACCATTCCATTGTTGCCCTGGCTTTATGTTTGGGGTCGTTGTCCTGCTGGAAGGTGAACCTCCGCCCAGTCTCAAGTCTTTTGCAGACTCCAAGAGGTTTTCTTCCAAGATTGCCCTGTATTTGGCTCCATCCATCTTCCCATCAACTCACCAGCTTCCCTGTCCCTGATGAAGAGAAGCACCCCCAGAGCATGATGCTGCCACCACCATATTTGACAGTGGGGATGGTGTGTTCAGAGTGATGTGCAGTCTTAGTTTTCTGCCACACATAGCGTTTTGCATTTTGGCCAAAAAGTTCCATTTTGGTCTCATCTGACCAGAGCACCTTCTTCCACATGTTTGCTGTGTCCCCCACATGGCCTGTGGCAAACTGCAAACGGGACTTCTCATGGTTTTCTGTTAACAATGGCTTTCTTCTTGCCACTCTTCCATAAAGGCCAACTTTATGCAGTGCACGACTAGTAGTTGTCCTATGGACAGATTCCCCCACCTGAGCTGTAGATCTCTGCAGCTCGTCCAGAGTCACCATGGGCCTCTTGGCTGCATTTCTGATCAGCGCTCTCCTTGTTCGGCCTGTGAGTTTAGGTGGACGGCCTTGTCTTGGTAGGTTTACAGTTGTACCATACTCCTTCCATTTCTGAATGATCGCTTGAACAGTGCTCCGTGGGATGTTCAAGGCTTGGGAAATCTTTTTGTAGCCTAAGCCTGCTTTAAATTTGTCAATAACTTTATCCCTGACCTGTCTGGTGTTTTCTTTGGACTTCATGGTGTTGTTGCTCCAAATATTCTCCTAGACAACCTCTGAGGCCGTCACAGAGCAGCTGTATTTGTACTGATATTAGATTACACACAGGTGCACTCTATTTAGTCATTAGCACTCATCAGGCAATATCTATGGGCAACTGACTGCACTCAGACCAAAGGGGGCTGAATAATTACGCACACCCCACTTTGCAGTTATTTATTTGTAAAAACTGTTTAGAATCATGTATGATTTTCATTCCACTTCTCACGTGTACACTACTTTGTATTTGTCTTTCACGTGGAATTCCAATGAAATTGATTCATGTTTGTGGCTGTAATGTGACAAAATGTGGGAAAGTTCAAGGGGGCCGAATACTTTTGCAAGCCACTGTAGATCGACCAGTAGAAAAAGCCAATATGAAGAAACCATATTGAGTAATATATCATATGAAAGAGAAGATTTATTTTTTCAATATCTTGCCCTATAATGTCCCATTGGTGCCATAAAAGCTGATGTCATCATATTGTAATAGAAAAATCCTAAAACAAGCACTCTCTTCTTTTTCTTACCTTCTATCATTTTTACACTTACAATTTTGGAACATGGCTAAAAGTTTAAGTGAAACAGGGAACATGTAGTGTGGATGTAATCTCTGTAAACAAGGAGCTCAGGCTTCCGAAGGCTATTGAACTTGTAGGTATATGCACATAACTATCATGATGTGCTACTGACACCTCCTATTTGTGAGGACCAGCCAATGAGAAGAAGGCTGTCTTAAAGGGACAGAGAGCATATCCATACCAAGGCCCAGGAATAAATTGTATGGGAATCATTTTTTAAAAACACAACCTAATTGAGTGTTATTGCTGATCACGTCCATCCCTGTATGACCACAGTGTACTCTCCTCTGATGACTGCTTCCTGTAAAATAACGCACCGTGTCACAAAGTTTAGATAATCTCAAACTTATTTTTGAGCATGAAAATTGCTTCACTGTCCTCAAAAGACCTCCACAGTCACCAGATCTCAGTCCAACTGTGTGATGCTGTCATGTCAGTGTCGAACAAAGTCTCTGACGAATGTTTCCAGCACCTCGTTGAATCTATGCCATGAAGAATTAAAGCAGTTCAAAATGTAGTTTGTTTTTAATAAAGCATTATGCTTTGTATTTTTTGTAATCTAGAGTAAAAGATAGGTCTCATGTTGGATTTGTTCATATTTTTTGAGTACACAAACACATGTTGTAAAACCCAAATAAGGAAAAGCTGTATTTTTTTATCTTTCCCAAATGAATCAGATTTATAGACTTTTATATCAGCAGCCATAAACAACAGGAATAACCCAGAGGGGAATTATTAATTTTGATAACGACGGCTCTGTTTCAGAAATGAGAGGAACACAGCCATGGATAATATTAGTTCCAGTCCTGTTTGAACAAACCAACCATTCATTAAGGTTTAGATTTGCATTATATTTTCCCCTAATCATCATTTTGGAGCCTTGGCACCAGACAGAGAAACATTAAAAGGCATGTGAGAGTAAATTTAAAGGGGCATTATAACTCATTTGCATATGTGGTGTCTTTTCAGTCAGCATCAGTTTGGACATGAGAAGAACATGGGGCTGTATACAGGAAATGCAGTGGGGAAACAAACTTAAAAGCCCTGCGTCTCTGCTTCACGGCAGCTACACAAGTCCACACCTACTGCTTACCTAAATCTACACATAATAGTTTAAATTGTGTCTTTACTTTGTTACTAGCAGCCTGTCACAAAACAGGTCATTTGTTCTTTAACTGACGAATGAAGAAGACTTTCAAACTTGATAGAACTGTACAAACTCTGTGTTTGCCCTATTATATACGGTATTCCCAAGTATGTTTGCACATTTTTCAATAAACCTATTTATTTTTATTTTGCTATTTTTACAGCAAAATATAAAGAAATATTGAGGTGATGGGATTTTCGCACAGTACTGCACGTCGCTTTCAGTTTACTCCAACTTGATTCTGTTATCATCCACCTCGTCAGGGCTTCTTTAAACGTAAAAACTTTCATGCCTTTCGATAAAAATAAAAATTCAATTCAATTTTATTTATATAGCACCAAATCACAACAACAGTCACCTGTTAAAAACATAAAACATAAGATTCAGGTTTACTTTAAGCTGGTGAATCACTTCATTAATCTCTATTTGAAATAAACTAGCAGTTTGCAAGAGTTTCCACCAGAGGTCGCTCTCTGTCACGTTTTGAGACCTGATTCAGCCGCTATCATGTCTGTGCACACCAGGCTTTGATCCTTGCTGCAGTTTCAGAACCTGCTCTGCTCTACGTGGAGCTGCAGAGTTACAGGACGAGGTTTCACAAACTTTCTACCCCGAAGCAGCTCGATTTTGGGATGAAGTTCAGACATGTTTTCTCCGGGATAGTTCAAAAGGATAAAGATCTTGGTTTTTGTTTTGTTTTGTTTTTCCAAAGAGTCCTGGCCTGTTTATTGTATTGCTTTTTTGGTTTCTTTCCCTTCTGTTGCTTCCTTTTCTGCTATTGTTAGTTTGTTTAGTTGCTCTCTTGCAGATAAGAAAACTAAAAGACTCAACAATGCATATGCTCTCTTTGTTTGTATACAACAAGAGGTAGAGATTATGACTTGCTACTTTTTTTGGACGTGTCATCCACCTGTTGCTGAGAATAGATGCTTTTTAAACTGGTTGGTTGAGTTTGGAACAATAGAGAAAATACACTCACATCTATTTTAGGATCATACTGAGCAACGTGGGGAGCGTTCTCACACAGGCCCTCGGGCATAAAGAGAGAAACTAAAGGTCACTTAATTAACTTGCCTGTCATAAATTATTCAGCAGCGTCTTAGTCACCCCTGCAGGAGCTTAAGGTGGAGACTGTAGGTCTGCTCAGCCTTTGCAAAACCAGTTTAACCCATCTCCCTGCATCCCAGTGACTGACAGGTACAGACAGCGTGAGAAAAAACTGTCAATATTGCGATAAACTTTACTCATAATGCATAAAAAGTCAAGCGGTTCACTGCTGTTCTAAGGCCTGGTACCCAAAAAAGAGATACAGCAGCATCATCGGCTGTAACTTTCCACCTCTGTGTTTCCTGATTTAACTTGTGCAGTTTCATTTCATCAGATTGTGTCAGTTCCACTAAAATAAGTGTGAACTTTCATTTGCTTGAATCAGCAGCACTGATGGAGTGACGCTGGTTAGTGAATCACACGTCGCAAAGGTCTCCTGAAAGCAGCTTGTTTCCTGTTGGCCTGTTCTGAAATCCTGCTCTCTCTCCATGACCGGCTGCCATTGTGTTGTATGTTGGGCTGTATCCAGGCACAAAAGACAGGCATTGGTTAGGGGGGAATTAGCCTCTATGGGGGAACTTTTCAGCACTCGCTGCCTTTTTGGACACCTGTCACATGATGGTGGACACGCAGATGGTTTGAAATCATATCTAAGTAAGACAATAAAGTAATGACGTCCTTGTGGACAATAGTAAGTGGGGTTTAAAGTAGAGTGGCTCCATGAATTACTACATATAGTTATTTATCATTAATATTCACTAAGATCAGTGACATTAGTTAACCCTGTAACTCCATGTGTATCACATGTGATGCATGTCATGGTTCTCAGGTTTTTTTCCTGTGTTCTTCATCCAGTTTGGAGTTACTGTGGTTATTGTCTCGTCTGTATTCTCCTAGTTTAGTTATTCGTGTTTCTAGATGTTTAATTTTGTTCCCTTTCATGTCCAGTCTGTCTTAGTCTCGTCTCCGTGTGTCCTCCCTTGCGTCCCCCGTATGCAGTCAGTCTTGTCTCCGTGTTTGTTTCCCTTTCTGTCTGTGTGTCAGTTTGTCTCTGTAGTCTGTACTTCCTGTCTTACTTTGTCACTTCCTTGTCTTGTGTGCATTGTGTTTAGTTAAATTTCTCTATGTCCCCTTCCTCCTGTGTCAGTTCCCTTGCATTTAGTCGATTCGTGTATATGTTACGTTTCCATTTAGTTATTTCCCTTCTTGTTTCCTTTGTTTCTTCCCCATGTTTACGTTTCATCTCTGCAAAGTTTGTGCTTTGGTCTCTGTCTCAGTGTTCATGCTTCCTGTTTTATTTTGGCGTCAGTGTTTCGTTTTTTCCCCTTTACAAAAACCTAAATTTAAAGTTTCACAATACATGTTTCAGCAATAAAATGCACCAAAAATGAAAATGTAGTAAATACGATACAAATTAAAACTCGTCAAGTTGATATTTAACTTGGTTCAGGTTTTAAAGGGTTCAACAGAAGCACCAGACGCACATTCACGTCATTCAAGGTGTGGTGCGCTTAGGTGATGCTGATGATGTTGTTAGCTCTCTAGTCAGTTACGTAGTGTCTGTTTCATTTATTTACATTTATTTAAATCATAAATTCAGGTCTATGTTAAATTCTTTGCGACTGTTCTGCCCTTTGGGACATTTCAAAAACACTTCATTTGTTTTAAAAATGCACTCTGTTTATTTTATTTCTTTCTAGCACACTAGCAAGCCACGATAATGGCTGTATTTAGCTGTATAATACACAAATGATCAGGTATGGACAATGGTGGATGGTAATAGGTTTCGCTAGAGACAGGGGCTGCAAATCAAGTTCACCTCGGGGCTCCATGAAACCTTGGGCTGGCTCTGAGTTCATCTTATTTACATAGCGCCAGATCACAACAGCAGTCCTCTTACACCGATTTAGATAAAGCCAAAGAATAAAACAAATCTACATGTGTAAGCACTTGGTGACAGTGGGGAGGAAAAACTCTCTTTTAACAGAAAGAAACCTTCAGCAAAACCAGGCTCGGGTAGGAACGGCCATCTGTCGCCAGCAGTAGTGCTGGGAGTGCATCATGCAAGATCAAGCTGTAATCTGAACCTACAGCAACGTGACTAAAAAGTTGATTCAGGATCCCCTGATCCAGCCCCAACTATAAGCATTATCAAAAAGGAAAGTTTCAAGCATAATTTCAAAAGTAGAGACAGTGCAAATTCCCAAAATCGAAACTGGGAGGTGTTGCCACAAAGCTGAAGGCTGTGCCTCCCATTCTGCTTTTAAAAACTCCTTCTGAGAGGTACAAAACATTTTTTTAAAAGTGCTTTTTTAAGCGTAGGACCTTGATTCTGCTTTAACAGTTGTGTCAAGTGACAGATCGCCTCATTGTCAATTCAGCATTTTCACCCCAAAACACTTCTGACTCTGAGTCGTCTTGAGACTGATTGGTGTTTACATAGAGCTGATCAGAAGTGCCATCCGTCCAGCCTACATAGGATACACCGAATCTAAGCTTCAGCTACATCTTTGGATGGAGGAAACTCATGTAAAAGCCAGAACAGCTGCACCACAGTGCCACCTTTAGCACATAAAAAGTTTAAAAGAAAAATAATCATTCTTTATTTATTCCAGAAGCCAAAAATAAGTCACAAAACACAAAAAACAAGTTAAATAAAAATAAAAAAGACAGCGTAATCACCATGACGAGACATCCACACCAGTGTCTCCATAATAAAAACCGATAACATTAACCTGATATCCATCAGGGCCATGATGATCCCATTCTCAAAAGTGTTGAGCCTGCAAACAAATTTATACATGAGGTTTCATAATAGAGCTTCAAATGTGCTGACATGGACTGTAGATTGCATACACTCAAAAAACATGAAATCTCACTGTTGCTGGTTTAAAGAATCATCTTTAGTTTTATTTTAAGAAGTTGTGTAATGTGGTTCCACCCAACTGCGTTAAGCAACTCCTGAGAAACTGACTGCTTTTATGGAAACGTTAAACTGGCTCAGCAAAAAAACAAAGTTTCACTGAAATAAATCAAACACATCAAGTAAACTTCTTCTCTGTTTCTTAGAATTCAGATCAAGTCAGTTCAGTTTTATACTGTAAGGTAAAGACCCTACAATAATAGAAAGAAAACAGAGAAAACCCCCCTAAGAGGAAGCACTTTGGTGAAAGTGGAAAGGAAAAAAATCCCTTTTAAGAGGAAGAAACCTCCAGCAGAACCAGGTCAGGTTTGCCACCAGAGATTAATAACAAGTAATGATTCGATGCAGAGAGGTGTATTAACATATAGTGAGTGAGAAAGATGACTGAGGAAGATACATTCAGTGCATCATGGGAAGTCGCCACCAGTCTAGGCATACTGCAGCATAACTAAGGGAGGATTCAGGGTCACCTGGTCCAGCCCTAACTATATGCTTTAGCAAAAAGGAAAGTTTTAAGCCTAATCTTGAAAGTAGAGATAGTGTCTGTCTCCCGAATCCAAACTGGAAGCTGGTTCCACAGAAGAGGAGCCTGAAAACTGAAGGCTCTGCCTCCCATTCTACTTTTAAATACTCTAGGAACAACAAGTAGGCCTGCAGAGCGAGAGCGAAGCGCTCTAATAGGGTGATATGGTACTACAAGCTCATTAAGATAAGATGGGGCCTGATTATTTAAGACCTTGTATGTGAGGAGCAGGAGTTTGAATTCAATTCTGGATTTAACAGGAAGCCAATACAGGAGAAATCTGCTCTCTCTTTCTAGTCCCTGTCAGTACACAATTAGCACACTGCTGTGTGTTTGTAATTTGAGATTTAGTGTTATCATGCATACCTGATCTTAGCACCCGCATTCATCACGCACGCTCTGCAGGATTGTAAAACCAGCAGCTGCACCATGGTACGAATGTGTGTGTTTGCTGATGTCATAAAATGACTGGTTTGCCAATATAGAAAAAATATTAGTTGACCAATAAACCTGATTTGAAAGATACTAGATTTAAATGTATATTACTTACGTACTATATGTGCGGTGTGTGCCTTTCAATCTATTATATCTTTGGCCTAAAGATACAATTTAAAATTGGTTATTTGCTAAGTTGTCACAACACTGGTTCATCCCTGTTTTATGCTTGAATGATTCAGAGGTCAGTGTGAAGTGATTCAACAAATAGCAGAAATATTCCTCTGAGAGGGGTCAACAAACAGGCTCTATGTATACCTGCAAGTTGGTGCAGTGATTTCGACCTCTTACATCTATGCAATGAAACAGCTGTGATGTTTTCCCCTTTCGTTGCATATTTTTACTCCTTGTGAACTATTTGTACCTCCCATTTTCTCTCTTTTCCTACATCTTTGCTGTTTCTGCTGAGCTATACTGTTTTCATCATATATTTGCGTTTCCTGTTGGCCACTTTTTGTCACCAGTTTTCCACACAGTGTACTCTTTTTTGCACTGTTTTCATCTCATGTCTCCAGTTGTTTTGCAGTCTACAGTTACAAAAGAAATAGAAGAACCATTTTTCTGACCAAAGAGAAGATCCCATCTGAGTTTCTGCATGAAGTGTGGGTTCAGTTTTGGTAGCTTTTGTCTCTAATAAATGAAACCGTTATTTAAAAACTGCTTTTTTTAATTACTTGTTATCTTTGTCTTATATTAAAACTTGATTCGTGATCTGAAACTTGAAGTCATGATAAATATGGGGGGGGGGACCCAAAGAAATCGGGAAGATCACAAAAGCTAAAGATTAGAATCAGCAACTGGGGGGGGGGGGGCATCTGTGAAATCCACACAGGAGTCAGAATTCAGTTATTTTAAACAAGAATCCAAAATTCCAGAGCTGAGGTTTGCTTTGCTGAAAACAGTCCAGGTTCACTGCAGCTCTCTCATTAGCTAATATCACCTCTAAAACCCCGAAACAGCGTCAGATCTTCAGCTTCCACGCAGGATCGCTGAGGAAAACACGACACACCTGCAGCCTGACCTTTGACCCGTCCTCCTCGACAGTCTCTGCCTCTCTGTTTACCTTCATCATATTTGCATAGCTGCTGCTGCCTGACCGGAGCGCTCGTCCTCGCGTGCTCACACACGCCCCCGCTCACCTGCCTGCCTCGCGCCAGAACCAATCCAGCGGTCGCTCGGTGCGCACAGACATACAGCAAGTTTCTGACGTCTGTTCTCGAAAAGAAAGGACTAAATTCACAGGATATTTTTCACCTTTTTTATTTTATTATTAATTTTTGTGAACTTCTGTGAAAGTGAAGCCTGCGTGTGAGCGCTCCGTGGATGACGGAGGAAGTTACGCGTAAAGAGGGAAATGAGGTTTACTGTGTGGGGGGGATCTAAGGCTGTAAGTGACAGTGAGTGAGACGTTAACATCATTAAAAAATGAGGTAAGAATCTCACCTGTCTTTCTAACACACTGACGCCGTTTAAATCGAGTAACTGTAGCGCAGATGTTAATGCGCAAAAGCGCCTTTTTTCCGCCTTGACGCACAGTTCACGTCGCCGCTTTAATTTATTACAGTTAAATCGGTTTTAAAGCGACAATAACCACCCAACAAAAGCAAGAGCCGCACGTCAAACGGATAGACCTATTTTAAACTGTTCTCACTCCTTAATATTTTATCCCTCTCGTTTTAGCCAATTACTAGTTTATTAAACTCTGACAGATGCTTCCATCATCCATCAGAAACAGAGACAGAGGTGGCTTTGTTACCTTCCCCCTTTTATCTTTTTTGTCTGAATTTGCTTTTAAAGCTCTCTACAAACTCTGATTTCCAGGTTTTCCGTGCAGGTAAAATCTCTCTGTGAGAGGCTCTTTCTAAACTTCACCAGCTGCCCTTGAACTTGTGCGAGAAATCCTTAAATTGTGGGACTTTCTTTGGCTTGACCAATGATTTTTAGTCGCCAAAGTCAAGACAGTGGGTCGAGTTTGTGGCATTCAGCACACAGAATTAAGTTTAAAATAATTTTATAACGAGATTTTTTTTGTATGCTTTCAAATTGCCTTTCTTTGTTATATAACCTAAAAAAGGTGGTTTAAAATGGCTTTAAGTGTCCTGTAAGTGTTAAAAAAGAGATCCTGTTTTGTACACTTTATTAAACTGTCAATCTTAACTATGAAATAGTCTTTTACACAGTTTTGAGAACCTGGACCAGGTATCTGCATTGATTTTCTTGGAAAGCCCCTTCTTCTTTCTGTAAAGTGCTTCACAGACACAGAATAGAGTAGTGAAACCAGCAGGCATGGGAAAAGGACCACAAAGTAAGAACAATAACTGCGCTGTCTCTGCCACATGAGCAGACACAGTGCTCCTGTGTTAGAGAGTGAATGAAAGAAACCACGCTGTTGTCATTCAATCTCAAAGTGTGCGGCTTAAAGCTGACCTCCTGCGCCGGGTGCAGGTTGGTCAAGGTGAGCGGTTTGAATCAGATGAATTACCGGGTAATCCCTCCATGACTCTGCTATTAAATCTGATATCTGATGTTTTTTTTGCAGCAGACTGGACAGATCAAAAGGATATTTTAATCTGTGAATTGATGGGGACTTGGAAGTGGCAGTCATGATGTTTTGCACACTAATCAGATAGAGTGAGGAAAGGGGAAGAGGCAGATCAGAGCAAACCACTGCATCTAGGTGGTGGCTTGAAAAAATGTTTCCAATGCTCAGTGAGTGCGTCAGCTGCGTGTCATTCCAGTACACACCTGAACAGGGTAACAGTGTGTTACTGGGGAAGTGCCTGCAGCCAGACTAACAAGTTTTTTTTGCATAATGGGGAAAGGACTAGAAGAAGTCAGTCATTAAAGTAGCATTAAAACCGAGGGCAGGTACAAACTGAGTGCGCGTGTTATCAGGCTTTGGAAGCTGAAGGTGAAGGCTTGGCTTGGTTTAACCTTTGCTGAATGTGTGGTCTTTCTGTCTTTTTCTTGTTGACAGGGAGACCCTTCTTCCCCCCAGTATGGATCAGAGCTCATCTAAAGAGGTTATCTTGCAGTTTAAGATTCCTTATCGACAATCTTTGGGTCCGTAACACATCCAGAGGGAGCGTCTTTAGCCTCATCGCCTGACTTGCAGAGTGCTGAAAACAGAGGAGCTGGACTCTCTCTGAAATACTCTCTGACTCTTCTCCTTGCTGCTCAGACGTTAACAGCATCCGACAAGGGAAAGTAAAGACAAACAAACACTGTTCTAGTGTGTTTTTGTCATGCAGAGGAGCTGACGGGCACAAGGGGAAAAGCAAAGTGACAGGTTGGCAGACTGTGAAAGCCCTCGCACTCACACTGGGTCACCATGCCAGACGAGTCCCGAGGCATCCAGGACGAGGGGAAGCCTGGAGCAGAAGCTTCGCAGCTGTCCTTGGTGCCAAATATTGTTGTCGTCTCCAACGACGGGGAGGGCAAAGTCAACGGGTGCAACATCATTGAGCTGGAGGACTTCACAGACAACTTAAAGCGCTCTGCTAAAAGCAGAAATGGTAGCACAGGCAGCCTTGTCATCGGAGGCGAGTCAGGACTCAGTGCATCCCAGGTTTCCGTAGAGGTGGGAGTGGCCAAGACTGGACAGGCCCCCGAACCAAACAAAGCCAACTCTTTGGTGAGGGGAGCAGGTGCAGATCGTGATAAGCTACAAAGTGACAGCAGGGATTCGATGCAAAAGAACAGCTGCAGTGATTCGGACTACGGCAGCTCAAAATCCCTTCCCGGTTACGGTGGCGCAAGTTTAAGCGCTGATTCCTGTGATGAAGAGCTGTCTGAGCTCGATGGAAATGTATTCGAAAAGGCTAGCCGGATCTCTCCCATCAATCTGTCTGAATCCAGCTTGAACACCTCTCAGCTTGAGCAAACCCCTAAAAACAGTCATGACAACTATAGCATTGATTCTAAAACTGACATAACTACTAAAGCAAAAACGAAAAATTCACTGAGTGGAAGCTCGCCAGAATTACCCAGTGTTTCCCCCAGGGCCAGCCAATCCGGGGACAGCATCGACATCAGGTGGGCCAACGAAGATGACGACCGACGAAGCAACCTGTCCAGGCAGACTGTGATAGAGGGCGTGTGCTGCTGCTATCAGGCCACCCACAGGGCTTGTCTGCAGTGCGTGGAGGAGACTCCGTTAATGGTGTCTGGACTGGTGCTGACATTGGTCTTCAGTTTGGTCATTATCATCGTCCTCGCCGCCACAAGGGTGAGAATTAAAGTGAACACTAACCAGCCATGCTTCAGTTTGGGAAATGCACCCCACTGAGCACCAGAGGTCCATTTCCTGGTCCCTTTATGTCTGATTTTGATGCAAGAGGGAAGTAGATGTCCACATCACACACAGTTGCTGTTTCCAAAATAAAAGAACGTGGATCTGTAGTTTCTTGAGTTCAAAATTTGATTGAAATTGTAGATCAGACAACATAATCAGTATCTTATTCTTATCGTATTCAGAGTTTTTTCTAGTTTTTGCTATGTAACTTTGCACTGTCCACTTTCTGCTGTAACAGAACAAATTTCCCACGTGTGGGACTAATAAAGGTTATCTTATCTTATCTTATCTTATCTTATCTTATCTTATCTTAACGCAGAGTAGCCTCATTGATGGCTATTTTAGTCCAAGTTTCCCTGGGCAAGATACTTCACCCCAAAATGCATCCATCGAGGTGTGATAGGCTGAGAGATTAAAAGTTCTTAGAGTTCAGTAAACAGTAAAGAGCTCTATAACTGTGTGTGTGTGTGAATCTGACTTCTGTTGCGCAGATGGTTGCCAGTAGGTGGCCTGTGACTGAGACCTAAAGCAGCAAAACATAGCCAGCATATAGAGTCAGATAAGTGCAAGTCACGTAGATGCCAAAGAATTAAAAGAAAAGATCAGAACTGCCACTTTTGAGATTATCAACATGAGCGTAAGCAAAGGAGAAATCTTACAGCCAGCGGCACCAAGAAAATGGAGGATTAAACCTGTTTCACCAAAACGCAACAGCATTCCTGTTGCACTTCACTTAGACCACATGACTTCTTACAATTGCAAGTCACTGTTGTACATGAAAGCCGTACATACAAGTATTACCTGCCTTTGAAAAGTCTGTTTTAAGTACTGTTTTCTGTCTCTAAAAAAGGGTGATCTGTAAGAACCGGTTGCTATCGTATCAGACGATACAATAAAAGTAAAACATCAAATTATCTAAAAAGCTAAAAAAAAATTATCATTTTCAGATAAGATCATATAAGTTAAGATATCCTTTATTAGTAGAGGTGGGAATCACCATACATTCCTCGATACGATATTATCACAATACTTAACGCACGATATGATATTATTGCAATTTTTTAAAATATTTTGCGATATTCAGATTCTGTACATAAAGGTAAACTTTATCAATATTCATTTTATCTAATATCAAAGTCTCACACTCCAACTTAACTCAATGCAACCATCTGGTACAATTATAGCTATTCTGAACTATGCAATTTATGAAAACTATGCAGCCCCTTCAGCAACTGAAGAATTTGAAAGTAAATTAAAACAAAATATAATTTTACATTAAATAAAAAAGTTTTAAACTTAATTAAAATAAAACATGTCTTAAATTAAAATAAGTAAACTGTCGTGTTTATTGCTGCCATAAAACAAGTTAAACACATTTGGACAGTGAAGGAATGTCAGGATTCTTGCTCAGAAAAAGGATCAACATGCTCTGAAGTCAGAGCATGTTCCAGTCCACAAAAACTTTTTTTGTAACAAAATATCGATTTCTGCTGTCCCTGTATTGATACATTATTAGCAAACAAAATATCACGATACTACACAGTATCGATTTTTTCCCCCACCCCTATTTATTAGTCCCATAAATGATAGGTAGATAGGTACATTCATATCATTACAGCAGTAGATTGGACAGAGCAAGAATAAATAGATCCAGTATAACCAAAGAACAATAATATTATACAAGATAAAATGTACATATATGCAAGGTAACATTTTCGCTAATGGTATTTACAAAGGCTTCCCTTTATGTCTAAATTTTGGGTGGGGGGGAGAAAGTTGATTAATCGCCTTTTTAGGCTTGAACAGAGGCTTTCACTCGAGCTTATCCCAAACATTCACTATTCACCTTTACCTGCTCAACAAGTTTTCTGTTTTGAGGTCTAAAAGACATCTAAGAAGTTAAATAAGATATAATCACATTTTGCTTCTCATTTATAGCCCAGCTAAGCTATATAATGACAAAGGAGAAAGCACTTCTTTTCATTGTACTCGTGAATTTCAATTCACTTTATGTTCTCTGAAACACATAAACCTACATTTGAGTCATAATACTGTCCAGTCTTGTGTTTGCACAGCAGTATTTAGTGCTAACGCTAGCCGCACACTGCATGTGCATCACCAAGCTAGCATGCTAATCTCCCTCCTGTTTAATTTATAAATACCAACTTTTAAAGTGGATAGATGACCATAACCCTTAGTCAAAACTAATATTTCCATTTTAAAAATAACCAATCCTCCCTGTCATTGTGAAAATTAAAATACCTTTACTTCCTGTGGCTGAAGCAGATTAAAAACATGGCACCACCTGTTTGAAGCTGAGCCCGGCTTTCACGTCTGATGAATACAAGCATTTTAATTTTGCTCCTTTGTGCTAAGCAGGCAGGTGTTTTTTGGATATAGTAAACAGCAAAGTAAGCTCTTCCAAATGCATGAATATTAATAGGAAGTGCTCCTTTCCCTGCCACTGTTAATGCTGTGCAGGAGTTTGTGCAGGAGCAGACAATTTAGTTTTCTTTTAGAGCATTTTTTAAAACTTTCAAACAGCTAAGATGTTGGTGACATTAAAGCACTATTTCACTTTTTCTGTCGCTTCACAGACAATAAGCGAACATGTGGGCGCTCTGTCCATTGTTAGCATTGTTCTTTGCCTGAGCACGATGCTGCTCGTCTGCCTGCCCTGGCTGGCCACGGTGAGGCGCTGTCGAGGAGCGCTGGCCCTCTTCGTCTGGGGGATACTATACATCACTGCGATGGTCTTCGTCTTCACGGGCGGACAAGTGACAGCGTGGGAACAGGTGAGTCCCAATGGTCCTGAGCACAGATAAATGGGAGGGTTACATCAGGATGGGCTCCGGTGTAAAATCTGCGCCAAATACACATACACATCTGTCCACGGTGGCAACTCCTTGGGAAACAAAGGAGAAGTTAAAAGTGAAAAGACGCCCAGGACAGCTGGGATAAGCTCTAAACTGCTGCATGTTTCTTTCTTCTTAGGTCGCGTTCTTCCTCTTCCTCTCTCTCAGCGTGTACACGGTGCTGCCTCTCTCGCTGGCCTGGGCCCTCATGGTCGGGATAGGGACCAGTGTTTCGCACGTCATCATCATCAGCGTCTACGTTCCTGTCACCAGACCAGAGACACCAGATCTGGCTGTGCAGGTTCACACACATGTCATATTTGAATATATTTAAACTAGTTTCTAACGGCACGAGGGTCATGTTAACCTTCCTCTTGTGACGTTAATTGTTTTTCCCTATTTCTTATTAATGAAAAGGGTTTGGTCGTGCTGAAATTATAATTGGTGTGTGTGCTTTGGAAGTTCATATGTAAATTTTGGAGAGATGCTTCCTTTTGCATGAGCCAGAAAAGAAAAAAAACAAACCTCAAATTCAAATAGAGTGATATAGCGGTATCAACAGGGCTCAGTTACTTTGGAAAAATGTAAATCACCTGTTGTTATTATTAGTGAAGTCATAAACACATGCAGTTGTGGTCAGATGTTCATATTCACTCATCATGTGCGTGACTTTTAATGATTTCTTTTGGATTTTCAAGGGTCAGATATAGACACACCCCCCACTAATAATTGGGTTACTGTCTCTTGACATGTTGGGTCTTTTGATATCCATCAACAAGCTTCTGGCATAATTCTGGCTAGATGTGTGACTACTTATCTTGGCAGAATCACTAGAATTCATTTAAATAAGTTGGTTTCCTGGCACAGACCCGGCTTTTAAGCATAGTGAGGATGGGGACTGGCAGCGGCTCCCGGGCCTGGCAGATCCCCAAAGAAGGCATCCCCTAGAAAGCAGTAATAACTGTGTGTTACGAAGGTCATGGACCTCTGCAGTAATATAAGTGGTAGGCCTGCTAGCGAAGATAAGTAGCCCCTGGCCTCAATAAGGTGGTCGAGGGGACTTTTGAAGGTCTTTCCAGAAGTTTAATGTTAGCCTACTCTATCGGATCCAAAACCAGTTTTTATGTATGTTTGGAAATCTCAGTATCTAGGGTTACTTCATGTCAAGTTGTTTGTAAGTGGCTTAGCGGCCCTTCTGTTTTGTTTGCTAGTCTTTTGCCTCATGTACATTGTGTTTAGTTTTCCTTCCTTTCCTGTCCTGGTTTAGGTTCATCTGGTTCGTAATTGCCCTGCTGTTTGGTTTTTCCCGATAACTCTCGTGTCTATTTAAAGCCTTTGTTTGCCTGTGTTTGTTTTACTGTTTTTCCTCCTCTGTTTCCTGTACATTGCCTGCATGTTTCCGCATTTGGATTTGAGGACTTTGTTTTGGGGGTCTGGGATTTTTCTGCTTCTGTAAACAAAGGTCAGTGTCTGTTTATTCAGCTCAGCTTTTGAGTCTGTATTTGGGTACGTGCTTTGCAATTCATAACAGCCTCATCTGACAAGAAAACTTTTCTCTGGATGGCATTTGGCTCGTCCATGTGGAGAGCTGCAAATTCCTGTCGAGATTGAAGCAGAGGCTTCTCCCTTGGTCAACGCCCTCTCAATCCATGATGTAATATTGGCTTCAAACTGTGGACAGTGATGCTGGTGTTCCAGCAGTTTCCACTTCATGTTAGTCTTGAGCCTTGGTGGTTCGTGGGTTATTCCTGAACATCCGTGGGTCTTCTCTCAGGTCTTAGTGGTGACACATCGGATAACTTGTACTTACATAAAATCATTTAAACTGATGAGCTTTTGTAAGTCTACAATCTTTCCTTCTCAGATCTTCTCGATGAGTTCTATCAAACAAATCATTTTTATGCTGCAAAGAGAAACTACCAGTTGGAGTCAGTCATGACCACTTACGAGAAGTTAGTGAGAAGACACTGTAGAACATATTAAATGTTTAAGTGAGTGCATGTATATATTTGAGCCTCTATGTATACTTTTAAGCAGTATATGTTCAACCTTGTCCACCCTGGACAAAGAACAGCTCAAAGAAATCATTAAAAGTCCAAAAATTGCCACGGCATTCATTCAAGCTCATGATCCATGGATCAAATCAAATTAAATGTGTTTGTAAGCAGCTGTGCAGTTTGCAGTTCTCAGTTAGTGAAACATATCTCGTGATCTGTGTCTCTAATTTTCATATAACAGCGCATATGAGAGGACGGCTTTAAGTATAACCACCCCCTCTCCTCTGACTGTTTCTTCTCTCAGCTGGTGGCGAACGCTGTGCTGTTTGCATGCGTGAACGCCGTGGGAGTTTTTCACCTGTACAGGACTGAGAAAGACCTCCGGATATCCAATCAGAAGCGAGAGGAGTTCAGCGCCATACGCTCCCAGAAGGAAATAAAGAAATATCAGCAGGTCAGCTTCTCAAACAGACGTGACTCACATCAGGCCCACGAATTCCTTTCAGACCCGTTTCATTGTCGTTTCATTTGGGCAGAGCATTCGTCCGCTCTGCTTACCTTTGTTTAGCACATTGCAGTTATTTGCTTACATGAATGACACAAAACTAAAGTATCTGACCCCGCCCTTTAGTGATTTTGGCTTGGAGCGTTTTATTGCCTTTAATGAAATATAATTTTGTTTCGATGTCTCTTTCGCTGCCAGCGTGACGAGCCAGAAAGTTAATTTTCTTCGCTCCTGCTTCAAATTTCCGAAATAAAGATACAAGAGTGTGCTTTAATCCATCCTACAGCTAAAGTAGTAAAATAAACAAATGAGATAATTTGATAAATTAATCTCTCCTCCATTCCTCTTGGGGGCAGCTCATTTAATTGACTCGTATGTGTAATCGCTCTCATTAAAGTCCTCTTTATGTGACACTGTATGCTTTTCTTGCTATTACTCCAATAGATTAATCATTCACTTGTCTGAAGTCGAGCAGCGTATATAATAGGCGAGCCTGAATGGGAACCATTTACAGCAAGTAAACAAATAGATGAAACTTGATCCACCGAGTAAACATGGCAGCGCTTCAAGGAGGCTTTTGATGGCCATCTCTTTCTTTTACAGCCATTGTGAACTCCTCACCCACCTTCTCTACACACACACACACACGTAACCCCCGTCCTGTCTGTTTCCCCGGCAACAGGAGCAGCTCCTGCTGTCCGTGTTGCCACGGTACATCGCCGTGGAGCTGAAGACGGAGGTAATAAGCAGGCTGTCGAATCCCAAGAGCGACGACGAGAATAAATCAACTTCAAACAACTTTCACAGCCTGTATGTACGGCAGCACAGAGACGTCAGGTGAGCATCGCCGGAGAAAGTGCTGATTGTCCTTTCGTGATGTCGACTGTGATATCGTTCTATTATTCATGTTTGGTGGGATTAACTATCTCAAGAAGTCCTGAAAATGTAAAAATATGCAGTGAATGACATCAGAATAAGAGATAGCAGACATTTTCAAGCAGGTTAGTGGGGCGGACTCGCCGGCTGTACACACGTGTACCAAGAAAAGACTTCAAAAGTAGGAAATCAGGAATGTCAAGCTGACTTTGCATCGTGGGACGCAAGCACTGATCTTAAGGGGGTCAGAAACTCTCCTAAGAAGACGTTTAACTACTCTTTGAATCGCTGACATACCTTAATATAAGAAAAATAAGGTTTACATAACAAAGCAATGCTGCTGTAAGAAATCTAATAGGAGTAAATGTGTCAAATATCAGAAAAAGCTCTGGGTGGTCATTAATGAGACTGACCCGTAATTATAAAACAGAAGGTTTTTGTTAGCTGACAGAAAAGCTGTAAAACTGATGAAAATACAGTTAAAAGTGGGTCAGATTCGATTGGCGTCTTTACCGGCCCAATTCCGGCACACGGCCCTTATGTTTGGCACGCCTGTATTAAATTGTCTCAAATTCAGGTGTGGACGGGTGAGGTCACAGTGAAAGTTTCCAGCACACGGTTCTGCTGTTTACACCACCCCCCCCTCCACAAACAAATGTAGTAGTAGCGTCATCTGTTTGTGTCTGATGTCTGATCAAATGACATAATGCTGACGTGAGAACAAGGCCCGGGCCCCTTCCTGAAGACAACACAAACACAGCGCTGTGTTTGTGAACCACTTTGATCTAGAGAAACATAATCATCTGTAACCACATGGCACCAACTTTGTTATGGCGTCATATATGTGATATTTACGTTGTTCTTTAACATTACCGCAGGGTGCTGTTAGTTCAGACTTACCAAATTATGACCAAATGTACAATCTAAATATAGAAAGGTCTATATTTAGATTGTACAATAGGGCTACACCTTTAACATTTACACACCTGTTCTTATGTGTGTAAAAAGAGTTTGAGTTAGCTGATAAGGTATCTTAGCAGTTTTATCTAAATGCTTATAAAACATCCTGATTTTAGCTTGGTAGCAGGCTAACACAGTCTTGCAGTGCACTTGTGGAAACCTCAGAGGTGACGATGAAGGCAGTTTATTCGTTAGTCGCCAGAAATGGGAAGGTGTGAGGGTGGCGTGCAATGATTATGATGATTAGAAAGACTTTAAGGCATAGAACAGATCCTTTATTGAATGGATGAGTGTCAGTTAATAAGGCTTAAAGTAAAGTGGTGTGTTTGTCTGTGTGGGTTCATGTAGCATCCTGTACGCCGACATCGTGGGCTTCACGAAGCTGGCGAGCACCTGCACACCCGAAGAGCTGGTCGCTGTGCTCAACAAGCTCTTCGGCAGATTCGACGACATCGCCAAGGTGCAAATACCAGCTCACCCACCCTGAAATAACCCTTTCATTTCCCCACAAAGACTTGCTTTGTGTCAGCTCTGACCTCCCGGACTCACTTTCTCGTCCCTTTCTTTCCATATGTAGAGGAATGGGTGTCTTCGCATTAAGATCCTGGGGGATTGCTACTATTGTGTGTCTGGTCTGCCTGACCCCATTCCCACCCACGCCAAGAACTGTGTTAAGATGGGGTTGGACATGTGCACTGCCATCAGGTCAGTTTATCTCAAGTTATTTCAAGTTTTACTCATATGTATTTCAGGCGATTTTGTTTTTCTCCACACATACAGACGACTGTAAGAAAAAGAAATGTGCTTTACGTTTGTTTAAAACGTCTGACGTGCCAAAAATAATTTTCCATCTGAGTGAAGCACGTCGGTTTTGTGAATTTGCATGTGATGTACCCTGTTTAAGTTCCTCTTTGTGCTTGTTGCGCTCATATTCAAATGTACGACTGAAAGCAGACTTTATCCTGCTGCTGGGAGCATACAGTGGCAACTATAAAGAGTCCATAATACACTGGTGCTGTTTATTTCAGTGAGGTCTTGTGTGATTTTGTCCCACAATGTTCATGAAATGTCAAAATATCTGGCTTTGTTTGCACGGTTTTGCTCACATTTGGATAAAAATAGGTGTATAAATTTACATTACAGTGTCATGTGTCAGTCTGATGGGAAGATTAGTGATTGACATTAATGATTGGGGGTTATTTTAATAGTCTTTCATTTTTGATTTCCCCTCTAAGGCATAAATTAAAAACAACATTTTGTACAGAAGCAGCTTCTACAGGGCGGTCAGTGTGGGTTATTGTTTAAACTAACGAAACGTTAACATGAGATTATAATGTTCTTCCGCTGCATCACCATCTTTTCTTGTGTTTCACTGCACAAACAGGGGATTGCCACTTCTGCAAAGTATTTGCAGCCCTTTGTTTCTTATTTTTGTTGCTTTCATCATTAGCAGTTCCCAAGAACAGAAGTTTAATAAAATACAGTGTAAAAAAAATAGAAATGGAAGTAGAGAATAACAGAACAGAAGTTTCTTTTTTTTTTAAACGCAACGGAAGAAAAAAAAAAAGGAAAAAGATAAAACACACACAATGGATGTTTTAAAGATAAAACACAAAGGAACGGAAGTGCTGGATGTTTTTGATTTTTGATTTCTTCTTATTTTCCTTTCTTTTGTTTCTGGGTTTGTCTGTCTCACTGGCTCCTTGTTTTACTTTGAAGGTTTGCTTTTGCATGTGACCTGATCTGGTTTTACTTTCTATTCCTTCCTCTCCCGTTTCCCCCTCACTCATTGTTGTCACCTGTTGACTTGTCTTTCCGTCTCTGCCCTTTGTTGAGGTCCACAGTGGTGCACTATGAGATTAACGGCTCAGCGAGCTGTGTCGAGCTTGACGTCAGAGTTTTCCATGTCAGGAAAATTGCTCGTTTCTGACCTAGCTAAATCACCATGGTAACTGATGCTGAACACAAAACCTAGTCTGGAGCAGGTCCGGAGTTTTTCCTTCCCACTGTCACCAAGTGCTTTCAAATACGGGCTGTCTGATTGTTGGCGTTTTCTCCGTATTATTGAAGGGTCTTTGAAGCAATGTATATAATATATATACACTTATATATATTGTTTTATTTGTCTTTTGGTACTTTTTCTTATCTTCTTAGCACTGTGGACGAAACAAGGCCAGAAATGATCAGGGCTGAACTTTACTGATTTGATTCATGCCTTTGTCTCCCTGTAGTAACCTGCGAGAGGCAACCGGGGTGCAGATCAACATGCGAGTAGGCGTTCACACGGGCAACGTGCTCTGCGGCGTAATTGGCTTGCAGAAGTGGCAGTACGACGTGTGGTCAGATGACGTCACCTTAGCCAACCACATGGAGTCCGGAGGTCTCCCTGGGTGAGAGACGCTTAAAGTCAGTTTAAACATAATGAAACTCTGAGCTGTGTGTATTTTATTATTTCTACTGTTCATCTATAGGCGGGTCCACATCACAGAGGAGACGCTCCAACATTTGGACGGAGCGTACGAAGTTGAGGATGGGGACGGGGGGAGTCGGGACCATCTTCTGAAGGGCAGAAAAACATACCTGGTGATCGACCCCAAGAAGCCACACCGTCCTCCCAGGAGGCACGGACTGGTAGGTGTCTGCCCATCTATGAGGCACGGGTCAGGTATTTATATCAAACAAATGTGAACTTCATCCTACTCCTTTCCAAGTTTATAAACTATGTGGTAAATACAGATATTCACAGAAGCTGTTTGGTTTTTTCTTATACTTTGGTTTTCAGTTTACAGTGTGTTATGTTTTTATTTTATCAGTCAAATTTTTGTAATATTTTTGATCCCTGGTAACCTTATTAATACCCACATTAAATTTTCCTGTTAAAAATACTGCAGCCAATCAAGCTGAAACACCTTTCATTTCCTCGAACCTTGGAAATCCCAACCTCTGACTTCAAATAAAACACGTGTTTGTCTTCTTGTGAATTTCTTTACAACTGCGGGGAAATCATCTCAAAAGGACTCGTGAAAATACCATCACTGTTCCCGCTCACTTGACCCGCGACTAAACAAACTTGTGACACGTTGTCTTTAAAAGGCAGAAGGTGCCAGATTGAATCTTTCGAGTGTTTTCTCGCTCTTGTGCCGCGCCAGAAGATCAAACATGTTGTGCCTCATTCCATGCATGTTAGGAATTTCAGCCGTGTTTGTGCCCAGCTTAAGGAATCAACACGTTGCTGTAATATGTAATTTCACAACAGCAACCACAATGTAAACCGTTACGTGTAAAAAGGGAAGCTGTTAGATTAAAAACTGTTAGGAAGATGATAGTGGTGTCCCCTCTGGAAACCCTCTGTTGTGTGTATTGTAGCTGTTAGGAAAATGAATCACAGTTCAAATCATGTTAAGCTGTAATATTTGCCCCAATTTCAGCCCAGCCATCTTACACCAGGGGAGAACAGGCAGCGAGCGTCACTGCGGATGTCTCAGTACCTCCAGTCCTGGAAGAGCGTCAACCCCTTCGAAGGCCTAAGCAACCCCGAGGCCAGACGGCCCAAGAAGTCAACCACCGTACGTATCTGTGCATTTGTGCTGTTGCTGCTTAGTTTCTCCCTCAGAAATGCAGCGTGTCACGTCACCTCCTTTGCTTGGCCTCTAATCAGCGTTTCATTATTAACTCCATTGTGTTTATCTTTGTTTGTTTGTGTGATTGATTCAGGAACGCCCGGTTTCACAAGATGACTGGTTAGTAAAAGATCACCAAAGATCACTAGAGAAGTCATGCAAAAAAGCATTAGTTGTTTATTCAAGTTTAATAGAAATAAATAGAACAATAACATCCATCCTTTAATCCCTGGATGTGTCTAACATGTTCCTCTTTCTTTCCCAGTTTGGTCATTGATAACAGTGTTAGGGGATCGCTGGACACGCTGGACATTAAAAGGTAAGATTTATTGTTTTTGTGCTCCTGTAGAGTTAAAACGGTTTTAACAGTCCTCTGAAAAACTCAGCACACCCCACGATTCAGTCGCTCGTAGAACTTTTTTGGTCCACTGTTCTTGGCAGTGAGGATTTATTTATGCACAGTCAAGCATTTGTTTCAGGTTGAGGTCTGGACTTTGCTTGGGACCAGTGTTGTGTTGCATCAACCAGTTTCAGCCAGGCTTTAGGTGACTGATAGATGGCCTCAAATTTGACTCTAGAACACTTTGGCAAACAGAGGAGTTCACGGTCGACTCAGCGAGCACAAGTTGCCCTGTGGTTGTAAAACAAGCCCAAATCATGACCCCTCCACCACCGTGCTTCACAGCTGATAGTCTGTGTTTGGCTGCGCTTTGTAAACCTAACCTGTTCATTTTTGAGAGAAGAGGCCTTCCATACATGTTCAATCTTTTTCTAACTGTGCTGTCATGAACTTTAACATTTAACATGCCAACTGAGGCCTGTAGAGTCTGAGCTTTGTGCAGTTTCTCTGAACATAGCACAGTCTGACCTCGCGGGTGAATTTGCTGTCAGATCATGTCATTGTGTTAACAAACACCTGACTGCTCCAGAGCAGCAAATTAGGTGCTCTGACACCTGCTGATGTTCAGTTAATTAAGGACATTTGACATTAACAGTGCCTGACTCCAACCGTACCCTCTTAACTCCTGTGGACGCCGTGGGGGTGTATGTAGCTTTTCATTAAAATTAATTTAAGAAACTTGATTTGTTGAATATTTCTGGCTTCTGTGATTCGTCCTCTGATTGTTTTCCAATCTTTCACTCAGGAAGAGAGCAAAGAAGCTCAACTGTTTGACTCTGCTGTTCAACGATATCAACTTAGAGAAACAGGTAGATTCATTCAGGTCAAAGATGAGATTACTGGACTTTTAAGCGCCTTTAAGGTTCTATTGAGCATTTTTAAGCCATTTACACTATTTTTTTGTTTGTTTGTTTTCAGTTCCGCTTTTCAGAAGTGGAAGGTTTGCACCACTCAATGAGCTGCTTAGGTTTAATTTTCGTCGCTCTTTTCACCGTCCAGATGCTGGTCTCTAAGACGTGAGTAATACTGTTTCCTGCTTGCCGTCTCACAAGCGCACACGTCTTTTATTATTTGGGGAGAAAGTGGTGTGAACTATGAATTTTCACTCTTCCACAGGAACTTCGTGATGGCGGTGTCCTACGGTGTGACCTTTGCAGTGATGGTGGTGTTCTTGTTCATTGCTTTCACTGGATACTTGGAGGTAAACAAACCCAGGCGGGCTGTGTTTAATACATATCAACAGGTGATCCGCCTTTTATCGACAGTCCAGGTTTCAGTGTCAGTGGTTCTTCAAATGAAGAGAAAACACGCGTACGTGCACCTGCGGTATGAACGGTCCAGGTTCAGGGTTGACCGACGGCTCCAGAGGAACACACAGGAGCTTTTGCACATTTAGTCCTGCATTTTTTATTTTTAATACAAGACAAAAGCAAAGAAAACAATGAAAACCAAACCATGCACACCCCCAATCTTATACCAACTCTCGCTGAGACACATTTAACACGCCTCTGTCCATCTCCTCAGTCCGTTTCTGCACAAGAGTACCCCTTCACTTTTACCGAGTGTTATCAACGTTATCATCTCACTTTAACTCTGAAAAGAGCAGCGATTTAAATTCAGTTTAATTTAATTAAATAGTGCTTCACAGTTTGGATGAAAAGTGCAAACGTCTCAATATGCAGACACTTGTTTATGCACAGTTAAAGCAACTAAAATCGCTGCAAATAGCTTTATTAAGATAGCATTTTTTTTTATTGTTTCACAGAAATGGCGTTCCAAGATGCCGGTGGGTGTCCAGTGGATATCTGGGCTATCCCGCGGCGTCGCCACCAGGGCTGTGCTGCGGTTGTTTGTGATCATTATCTGTGTGCTCATCACTCTGCTGATGGCCATGCTCAACCTTGTAAGTTCCTTCATCGGTCGTTCTGCCAGTAACGTCTCAGAGTAAAAAACAACTCTCTTTTTGTTTCATTTTTATTTATTTTTATTTTTTTAAAGTGCTCTTGACCAACAGTTCTCCAGGCTTCCTGAAGTTCTTTCAAAGTTGGACATCGGGTGCTTTTTCATTCATTTTCAGTCCAGTCGTTTTACTTTTAGAGGAAATTTTCTGTTTTCTACTAGCAGCTGGTCGTAATAAACACATTTGTTCCCATTTCTTTAGTTGAATCTATTAAAAATGTGAAAGATAACTCAGTCTGACAGACATAAAAATTGTGTTTTTGTATCAACAAGGTTATTGCCAAAGAGCTGAAAACCTGCTATATCTCATTATAATGAGTGTTACCTTTTTTAAGGACACACTGGACACCAGCAGATGATCCTTAGAGAAAAAATCCACCAATCTACTTTTCTCTGCATATTTCAGAGTGGCCTGTTGTTGTTGGCAGTCTAAGGCACACCTGTGCAGTATTCGTGCTGTCTAATCAGCACCTTGACACCTGTGAGGTGGGACGGATTATCTCGGCAAACGAGAAGTTCTCACTAACACAGATTTAGACAGATTTGTGAACAGTATTTGATAGTAATGGGTCCTTTGTGTCTGTAGAAAAGGTTTCAGATCTTTAAGTTCAGCTCATGAAAAATGGGAGCAAAAACAAAAGTGTTGTGTTTATATTTTTGTTCAGTGTAGAAACAGTATCAGCCTCCCCAGAACTCTCCCAGATCTCAACATATGCCCTATATAATGTATTTCAAAGCACGTTTGCATCTGTTTCAGTAAATCACTGCAATTATTTCCTATATTCCTAACAAAATAAAAAGAAATTAGGGGTGACTCAAGACTTTGGCACAGAATAGCGTTTAGCTATAAATTCATTCAAAACAAAACAGTTTATGGCTAAATAATTATTGATCTTTTGTAGATTAACTAAATGGGCCTCTTTACTCTGTTATATCTCATTTACTGTTTTAACTTTAAATTTCTTGCAGCACTTCCTTCCTGGAAATAACTGCACCAGCATAGCCAACACCACAGTGTGGGAAAGTTTGAAACTCCACACGCTGCCTGTGAGTAAAT
This sequence comes from Copadichromis virginalis, assembly GCF_057382275.1. NCBI lineage: Eukaryota > Metazoa > Chordata > Actinopteri > Cichliformes > Cichlidae > Copadichromis > Copadichromis virginalis. The sequence goes on from NC_140620.1 coordinate 34,921,020, forward strand.
AAATGCTTCACTGCACCTTTATTACATGTTAAATAATGTACTTTATCATTTCTTTGGGGCAGTATGATAGTTTGTTAGATTTCTTCATAACATTGTTATCTATAGATCTATGTGACTTGTTTTTTGTCTCTGCACAGACTTGAACGTTGCTAAAATACTTGACATTTAGCTCCTACATTTCTGAAAGATATTTGGCCAAGAGAGTTACATAGCTGCTTGAACTTATTGGAACATTTCACTCGAAGTATTCCAAGTCACGCCTAACCTGTTGTACTCACATATTTCTCCTGCTACCTCCCTCTGTCCAAACATGCAGTATTACCTGTACTGCTGCCTGCTGGCCATGCTGGGAGTGCTTGTGTTCACCAGGACGTGCATGTCTGTGAAAACACTGCTGCTCACGCTGGCTGTCGTGGTTTACCTCGCCCTCTTCCTCTATGTTTTCGAGTCAAGATCAACCTGCCTCATCGAACTGTTTTATAATGGTTCCAAGTGAGTACATTTCACTTCTCCACATATGGAAAAAGCCAACGCTGATAAACAAGCAAAGCACTCGCCTCATTCTCCACATTTCCCAGAGCAATGGTTACAATAACTTTGCAAGGTTCAAGTCCTCCAATATCTCATGTTTGTAGCAGATTTTAATAAATAGATTTCAAAAGGCACTATTGCATCAGTTGATACCATAGTGTCTAAATGAAAATGAAAAAAATAATAAAAATAAATATGTTTAAAAAAATAAAGAATTGTAAAAACGATCAATAATAATAATAATAATAATAATAATGAAATGCAAATAAATAAATAAACAAATAAAATAAAATGATAAAATTTAATTATAAAATAAATAAATCTTGAATGAGTTTGAATCTTAACCTCAAGGTCAATCTCAGGTTTTCAGAAAATGCTGTGAACACGATGACTGGGAAGGAACGATTTTCAAATAACAGGACATGAGGGGTGGTGGTTAGTATTTTTAAATGTTGGCAACCACATTTAAGCTGTAAATGTGATTTTAAAGACAGAACTTTTCCTCTTATGTTAAACTTTTCATGATAAATAAAGCTGCAACTAACATCTACATGTGTTTTCATGTGTCTTTTTAAAAAGCCAAAAATGAAAGAAAAGTGTAACAGTATTTTACTAACACCCCCCAGCCCCACCACCACCACCACCCTCCCCTCCACAATAAGAATAGTCTAAGCAGACAAGCCCAGACCTCCCTCAACCCCCAGGCTGCCTCCTCTAGTCTCAGTTTATCTAGTGTGACACCCTGGTGTTCTCAAGCTGGCTGACAGATGTAATCTACAAACAAAACACTTCATGTAGGAAGCATCCCAGTCAAATACCTGAACCACCTCAACTGCCTCCTTTTATGTGGAGTATTGGGTCTACTCTGAGCCCCTGAGCTCCTAACTCTGGGGCTACGTCCACACTCGCCCGGATAGATTTGAAAATCCACACTAGCGTTTTCAGTCATTTTCACAGAGTTGTGCGTCCACATTGAAACGGCTAAAACGCTTACGTTCCAGTACAGCGCATGCGCAAAAGCGAGTGAGAATTAAAGAGTTTGAAAAGCTATCCGGAGCATGTACAAACTGATGTTAATCTTTTTTAGGGCTGTCAAAATTGAGAGCAATCAAAACAACTGCTGTATAATGCCCTCCGCTATCTTTGTTTAATTGGTCACATGACGGCATCACATGACTAAAATGCGTCATCGTTTTAGAAAGTTTCCATTTTCGAGTGTCCGCACTGCGACGGGACAGCTCCGTTTTCAAATGTATGTGTTTTCGTGAGCGTTTTCGAAATGCTCGATGTCAATGTGGACGGGAGGCCAAAACTGAGAGAAAACGATGCGTTTTCAAATGAAAACCCATTAGTGTGGACGTAGGCTAAGTCCTCCACCCTTTTCCAGTTGAGAAGCATGACCTTTTTGAAAAAAAAAAAGGTAAACACATCACCAGGATTTTGGTTTATAAATGATCGGACACAAATCAGCCGCTCCACTTTAGAAGTGTGCTGCTAATCTTTAATAGGGGGGGGGTCTTAATTATCCACTTCAGCTTTAAGCTATTTGTTTTAGAACAGCACTGAATGTGGACGAGCCTCCACAGGAAGTAAAAGTGTGCAGGGAGAGGGTGTAGGAGATGAGGTGGAACTGGGCCATAGTGTGCTTTGCCAAGCCAAAGTGTTGGATTTCCTACTCTTTGTCTACCTCTGAGAGTCCAGATTGTGAATCCTGGTCTGGAGTTTCACATCAGCATTACTTATTCATCGGCTTTCTATAGACTGAGGCCCGCCTGGGGGCGCCGGCCGCATCGGCTGTGTGTGATACAAGACACTGGTCTTTGAACATATGTAATGGAAACATGTTAGAAGCCTGCACGGTTCTACAAATAATAACATGCATGGGATTTTCCACAGGCCCGGAGTCCTGAAGGACCCTCAAATCATGTCTGGGATTTGGCTGTCCATCTTTTACATTGTATGCATCATACTGGCCAGACAGGTGAGTGTGTGTGTTTGTGTGTGTCCGTGTGCAAGAAGTTCTTTAACAAAGGAAATGCCGTGCATGTCACATCCGGGTTTAAACCAATGCTTCTTCGCTTCTCTCTCAGGATGAGCTGAGCTGCCGTGTAGATTTCCTGCTGGAGCGCTGCTTCAAGACAGAGAGAGATGAGATGGAGACCATGGAGAACGTCAACAAGCTCCTCCTGCAGAACGTCTTGCCACTCCACGTCGCCTCTTTCTTCGTGGGCAAAAACATCAATAACCAGGTAAGTAAGACATTCCCAAGGTGCACAGCTTCTGTCCTTTATCTGTTCAATACAGATCCAGTTGGAAACAAGCCTGATATTCATATTTATCTTCCACTGTGTGACATTCCGAGGAATTTAATGAGGAAATATGAAAGTGGGTGTGTAAGGAGGATTTGCAGCACCACATTTTTGTCCTTGGAGCTTTGCATGATTCACAGTTCAAAATAATTCTTATTTATCAAGAACTGCTCGATTGAGGCAAAAATCAGTTATCCCGTTTGATTATTTGGCACAATTGAACATAGATTTAAGGAATATTTTTAACAAACCGGCACGGTGGTACAGTGGTTAGCGATTTAGCCACACAGCAAGAAGGTCCTGGGTTTAAATCCACCATCTGGTCTTTCTATGTGTGGAGCTTGCATGTTCTTCCCTCTGTGTTAGCTCTGTGACAGATTGGTGACTTGTCCAGGATGTACCCTTCCTCTCACCCTGTGGCAGCTTGGATAGGCTTCGGCCACCCACCTGCAGCCCTGAATTGGATAAATGACAGAAGACGGATGGATTGATGGGGAAAAAAAACTTTATTTGAAAGCCAAAAAAGAGAATTTAGGTTTAAATCTAGTCGGTTGCACACCCCTATATTTGTCTTTTGGCTTTGGTGCAGCTCCTCAGTTCATCCTCTATCAAAGACAAGCTGCTTTATCTCTGCCTTTAAGCCAGTTTTCTTCTGATTGGCTGTCCCCTGCAAACAGAAGGTTTGTGAACGATGGGCATTCTTGGCTGAGATGGCCATATTACGGATGTCCACTCTGTTTGACATCATACAGTGAAAGAGTAGACGACAATCTCAAAAACAGTGCTTAGAGTGGTTTTAATTCTCATGGCCTTTACTTGTACATACTCTGACCTCGTGTGAATTATTGGTTAACAGCACATATTTGACAGGAAATAAAGGGAAAAAAGTTTCTGCTTCATATATTTTTCTTACTATTTGTACCACCTCAATCATTCAGTCAGCCATATTTGAGAGTAGTTAGTCTGAAAACACTGTGGAGGGAAAAAAAATCAATGATTTTTGGATGTTGAGTGAGTTGAGTGTTGGCACCAACACGCTAGTTTCCAGTTATGAAACCTTTTTGGAGTTTCATGTGCAAAAAGCAGCAGAACAGGTTTGACTTGGCTCCTGCATGCAAATTGGATGAAAATAGGCTTATGCTGGAATTATTTTTTTAATCATAATTTTATTTTACATCCTTTCAGGACCTGTACAGTCAGTCATATGACTGCGTGTGCGTGATGTTTGCATCGGTGCCTCAGTTCAAGGAGTTTTACAACGAGACGAGCGAAAACAAAGACGGCCTGGAGTGTTTGCGATTCCTCAACGAAATCATATCAGACTTCGATGAGGTATGAGGAAGCTGACGGTGTGAAGTCCTGCTGCTGTCAGCACCAGCCTGCTGGAACGTTTTGTCTTTTCTGCCTCTTTCTCACTCTCTCTTCCTCTTTGTGTCTCTTTCACGCAGCTTCTTTCAAAGCCCAAGTTCTCCTCGGTGGAGAAGATTAAGACCATCGGCAGCACCTACATGGCCGCTGCAGGGCTGACACAGTTGGCTCCGGGGGATGAAAGAAAGGTTTGTGACCCTGAAGTCACAGCTTTAGGTTATTACCTGCAGGTTGCACACAGGATGACTGACATACTCAGGAAAGGAATTTGGATTTGCAAATCCAGGCTTGCAAAGCCGTCTTCTGGTCTACTTTTAAAGTGTAAACAAACTGCACACGCTCCCTCTGACTGAATACTGTGATCTCTGGCTCCCCCTACAGAAATGTGACATGTCCTACAGCCACGTGCGCTCCATGGTGGAGTTCGCCATCGCTTTGATGGCCAAACTAGAAAACATCAACACACACTCTTTTAACAGCTTTAAATTGAGGATTGGTGAGTCTCTGCAGAAGAATAATGCAGATGTTACAGATTATTTATAGTCTGGTTATTTATTGTTATTTTCAGAGTCGAATCAGAAGTTGCATGATGTCTGTTTATTTTTCATTTTTATAAACAGCTAAATGATTTAAAGAAAGACAACACGGGTGCATGGATGGTGCTGATCTCACCTCCTCAGACAGTCTTGATAACCCTGAAATAACTTCTGTCTGCTGTTCACCTTCAGGGATCAACCACGGCCCAGTGATTGCAGGAGTTATCGGAGCCCATAAACCTCAGTATGATATTTGGGGGAACTCTGTTAACGTGGCCAGCAGGATGGACAGTACAGGAGTACTGGACAAGATCCAGGTCAGTTTTGTTTTTTGGAATATGTCCTGAGTCTGTTTCTCTCACCAGTGTTTGATGTATTTGGTGTAACAAGCCTATAATATGATAATAAAATATTGTATGGTGGTTTATTGATGTTTGTAAAGGCATTAATGTATTATTAAAGGACGCCAGTCTGATGAAAGTTTCAATATTGTTCAGTAAGATAAGATAAACTTTATTTACTGACTCTCAAAGGTTAGGAAAGTCGTTTGTTACAGCGGCTACAACTCAAACACGACCTAAAATAGCTTATAGAAGAAGAACAAAATATATGGCTCAATAAAATGACATAAGGACACAATACGACAAAACAAATATTTCAAGGTAAAGTTCTATTAGATAGAAAAAAATCTAATAAAATTTTAATGGAGACTATTTTTGTTGTGTGTTTTTTAGGGGTATTTTTAGTTTTCTGGTAAGAATGCCACACAACAACACTACAATAAATGTAATGGTTTTCTAGGCCTGCAACTTCTTCCTTTGTCCGGTTTCCTCAGTATTTTAAGGACATCCCGCTCATCAGGCTGAGATATGCCAAGTTTTCAGCCAATAGCTGCCTGTGAATCACCTTGTTGGTCCAAAAACACTATTTCATGTATGTCAAGCTGCCATGTGCTGGTTGTGTGAAGCAGGCAAGAGAGGACTCAAGCGCAGACTCATGGAGGCAAATAATAAATTTTTTAAGTTAATAATAATTTATTGCAGAATATCAGACAATGCAAAACTAACTAAAACTGGAATGTACAAGTAACTAAGCAGGCAGGCAGGCAGAACACATAGCAGGGAATGAAGGAGACGCAACACTGGACAGAGGGAGACAGAGGCTTAGATACACAGTACAACGACGAGGGAACAGAAAACACATGGGAACACAGCTGAGACAAATTAGACATGACGAGACCAGGGAAGCTAAAGTAAGCACACTGAACATGGAACATAAGACCTTCACAATAAAACAGGAAATGAAGGAATGCAAGACTGACACACGAGTTTGACAGAGCGGAGGAACGGCAGACAAAGGGGGGACATGACGGGCTGGGGGAAACGTAGAGTGGAACGCAAGAAAAACAAGACACAAGAGGGAATCTAATAATCAAGGAACTAAACAGAGACTACTAGTGAACCAGAACATAAACCATAATACAAAATATTACCAAAACACAAGAGACTCAAAATGTAGGGTCAAATTGACCCAGAACCATGACACAAGCTATGCTATCTTTGGCTTTTTTTCAATAGATTCAACTAAAGAAATTAAAAACAAATTAAGTGTTTTTACAACAGGTTGTTAGTAACAAAGTGGCTAAATTTGGTCCCTTGCTTTTTGTTTGGGAGCCTTTTTTATGCTTGAAGGATTCAAGCATAAAAACAACAAACATTACTCTTAAAAGGCAAAAAGAATGAACTGAAAACGAGTGAAAAAGCAGCCAATGTCCAAAGAAAACTTTGAAATACCTTCATAAAACCTGGAGAACTACTGTCCAAGAGCATTTTAAGAATGACAAGAAAGCTGACTCTTTGGAAGCAAATCTAAGGCTTTAACATCATACTGTACCATGTATAGATAGATAGATAGATAGATAGATTGATAGCACCATCGGGTTCTCGTTACAATAAGGTCTTGATGTCTACTCCCCTCGTCATTGGTTGGACGTGCTGAGTGACAGGACGTGGTCGGATTCATATAATCGAATTAACTGGGGTCAGGACTTTTCTTAATGTGACTCCAGCACAACACCATCTTTTCTTTCATACTGAGCTGTGAGCTCTGCCTTGGCAGCTCGTTGCCTCTTGTGCTTTTCTGTTGCCTCAGGTGTGGTTTTTTTTTTTGGCACAGCAGCTTAAAGATGCCTGGAGAGACATATAACCTAACTCTTTTTATTGTCATTTTCTGGCTCGCAGGTGACCGAGGAGACGTCCCAGATGGTTCAGACTGTGGGATACGGCGTCACTCTCAGAGGAAAAGTGAATGTGAAGGGGAAGGGGGAGCTCACCACCTACTTTGTTAACACGGATCACACGTCTCCTGATTTCTGATCAAGCCTTCACTGCAGGCCACGGCCCAGACACAAGCTGCAGGTGCTTGTTGTTTGTCTGTAGCAGCCAAGCTCACACTTGCATGACTCATTCTGGGGTTTTCTTTTTTTCTTTTTCCACACGGAGAAACACAATCAGTGTGAAGGACTTAAAATAAAACACCACTGTATGTTCAGCCAGGCCGGCAGTCATTATAGACACCTGCACGGCCTCTGTGTGATGTGACGGCAAAGGTCAACACCCGGCAATCATTCACATTCACCGAAGAGAAGCCACCTCAGACTGGTCAAAGGAAGGCGCACAACTGCGAGCAAGCAGCCGAAAGCAGGGAGCTTTCCACGCATGCTGCCTACTGTTTCTGTACTGTATCTGTGTTTCATGTGAAACTGCTGCAGACACTTTTCATTGTATTATTATCAAAACATTAAATGAAATATGCTTTTTTTGGTACATTGGTCGTGGCTGAATCACACAGTACTCGTGTATGAAGTTAGAAGGTACCAAAGATCACTGCTGTTATATGAAGGATCATATAGGATTTACATTTAGAGGATTTTATTTTAGATTATTTATGTTTTTCACTACAGACATTTAGGTTTTAGCTCAGATATCTTTACATTTTTCACTTTTGTTTTTTTTTTTTTACTGTATTGCTGCATTTGCTGTTTTCTGATATAATGACTCGTCATTGAAGGAAAAACACTGGCACTGCTCATAACTTTAGCTACGCCTGTGAAAAGGGTTTATATGTGCAGCTGGAAACAGGTTTGGTAATATTTTTGCTTTAACCTGAGGGAATCACAAGCTGTTCCATGGGATAGGAAAGAAAAATATTTGTGTAAAATATATTTATTTTTGCGATTTTTTTTAGTTATTGTTATTATTCTCTAACCTGTGCTTTTATTGTGAAATTCTGAAAAAAAAAAAGGACTGGCTGGTCATATGTCCTCACTGCTGGAGCCAGAGAGATTTAATAAAACCATATAGCTCTGAAATATGATTTATTTATCGAGTGTGGCCCCATAGCTGTCATTAATTATGCTGTAAAACATCAGAATATCAGTATAATTACGCCATTAAAAAAGAGTCACATGATGCACATTTGGAAATTTTGCACTTTAAAAAGACTTATTTTATGTTTTAAAGGATCCTATTCTGATTGTGCTCAGAATATTTCTTCGTCTTCTTTTTTGGATGTGTATTTCTGTGTAAGTTGAAGAATTCACTCTATTTATAAGCTAATAAAAAATTTTAAAAAAACCACATGTGGTGTTTGTGTGTGTGTGTGGAAGCTTCCTACGTGCATCAGTGAGCACTTTAACAAGAACTGTGGAATTTCCCCCTTTGCCTAACATGGTAACGCCCACAAGTGCTCTGATTGGTCTACGCTCCTCCCTCGGTTATGGCTTCTAACTTGCTATTGGCCCCCGCCGGTGTCAGTCAGCCCGCTTCCTGCTTCACAGTATGGTTTGTTATTGCAGCGAAGCTCCTTTAAATGTGAGGGGAAATGTTGACGGTCGGAGCCCATGAAGTTGGTGAGTTTCTGATAGACGCCTACAAAACTTACAAAACTAACCGTGTGTCTTTGTCTGTTGAGGAAATGACGGAAAGTTAGCCTTTTGCCATTTCTTTTGACAAACCTTGAGTTTGAACGCCAGTGAGGAAAATTTAAACGTTACCTGCCGCTGCTGCCACTTGGCCCGACAGACAGGTTGTTTCTTTTTTTCTTTTTAAACCCTCTTTACGTATCTTTTAATTAACTATTTTTCTCAATTTTTTAGAAAAATGAAGGGGTTAATTCGACTGTGAACCAGCCACACTTCACACACACGTAAGATGTCAGGGGCCCATGAGCAGATCAGGAAGCGCCGCCCCCCCAAAACGTTCTTGATCTCGACCGACATAAAGGTGCGCGACCAGCTGGAAGGTACCATTTCGCTACAGCGGGGGTTCATCTGCCAGGAGCAAGATTTGGATAAAAAAGGGGACAGCCCCTGGGTTAAGGTATTAACATATATTTGCATTCACAGATTTACACAAGATTTGACACATGGAGGAACTTGTTGTGTAGTGCTAGGAGGAGAGTCTGAAAGGTGCTACCATTTGTCAGCGTCAACTTTACTAATACAAGCTGTTTTTATTTCTCTTACTTAGAATGATTAAAATTAATTAACATTGGTGGAGTAATCTTGAGTATTTTGCGATAATATTTCGAAAAGACTTTTAAAGTGGTGTTTTTGTGCAATCTCAGTTAATTATATACATTATGCATCACTTGGGTGGCCCATGTCTTATGTTGCTCCTAACACATTCACTATGTTCCACTTCAGATTCGAGCATCCACCAGCCGCTGCTGAGTTCCTGCTTTTAAAATCGTCAGACTTAAATTTCCTGTTGTTTTGTTCTTAATTTTTCTTTCATACTCCACACCACCATCCCTCCTCTCCCTGTTTCTTTCTCCCACATGTGTTTTTCCTCTTTTCCTGCAGGTGTTGGACAATGACTTCATGGGAAAAATAGAAAGGAGAGTCTTAATTGATGTCCCAACTGACCTCACTGGCTTGCTGGAGGCTGTTAGAGATCCAGAGGCTCGACTAAAACTTCTAAGTAAGAAGCAAAATACTGCAGATTTTACAGCTGCTTACTTAAAATGTGCTCGAAGCTTGATTTAACTCACTTTCTAAGGAGAGAGAGTTCAGATTTGTGTCTCTTAAGTGCTGCCAGTTACTCATAAGCTGCCCTGTTTTTACTGCACACTGTGCACACTGTAATGGCTGTTTATCGCAGTAATTGTAGAGCACACTGAAGCTTTTCTCTATTATAAGTACATTTATGGCCTGAAATGTGACCAAAAACTGTCCCAGAGGATGTTAATCAAATGTAATTAGAAGTTTGTAATCTGCTAATTATTTGTTTGTTTGTTGTATTGTTCTGTGTTTTTCAGACCAGCCTGGGAAGCTGCAGCAGTTGGCTTCTCTGCCGTCTGACTCCCCGCTGTGGGTCCAAATAGGTCAGCAGGATGAGCTGGCAGAGGCAGAGCTGAAGTACATCGGGCCCTTAACCAGAGGAAGCAGCGCTGTGTATTTTGGGGTCCAACTCAAGGTTGGCTTAATCATTGGATTGATTGAATTTTCAAATATTTTAAGTTGCTTTAATCAGCAGTTTGAACTACTTATGCGTTGCATGGTATAGCTGATACTGTTGAACCTGCTTTGCGGTTTCTCACTACCTACAATAGCTGTTCGTTACCAAACCTGGGCAAAAAAAAAAGATGGCAGCTAAAGAGCCAGAGTATAAAATCGCTAAAAGAAGAGACTTCCTGGGATCTTTTTTTGACTCATTACCCAGAAGCTTCACAGGATCAGTGCTGATATTGCTCTGTGGGTGCTAGCTGTACACCAGTCAGCTACACTGTTAAAACCACCCTCCACAGCAGAATATTTACAGTTGTGGTCAGAAGTTTACATCCACTGAATGTCAGGGTAATTTTGGACTCATAATTATATCTTTCAGTTGTTCTTTTTCCAGGGTGGGATAATTGTACAGCATACATCTTTAATGACTTAAAAAAAAACAAGAATTGGGTGCACAAGTTTTAAAAAATGTTTGGATTTTCTCTAATATGCACATTGTCAAAAGTATAAATACAGGCTCAAATATATACATAGACCCCACTAATATATATTTAAGGATCGCTTTGCAAGTTGCACCATGACCAGACTCTATTGGTAGCCATCAGCAAGCTTCTGGCATTATTCTGGTTGAATGTTTGGCCACTGTTCTGGCAGAATTGGTAGAGTTTATTTAAACTTGTTGGTTTCCTGGCCAAGGCCCAGCTTTTAAGTGTAGTTCGTAGATTTTTATTAGGGTTGAGGTGAGAGATTTGGGAATACCATTCAAGAAGCTCAGTGTGAGCTTCATCCATCCATTCCAGTTTTAATGTGTGTTTGGGAACATTGTCCTGATGACACCCAACTATGTAAACTTTCAACTGTCCAGCTGTTTTGAGGGGAAGTTGAAAAATTTGGAGGGAGCCCTCCTTCATTATTCCATCCACTTAGGACAATGTATCAGTATCACTGGCAGTAAAACAGCCTAAGAGCATGATGCTATCACCACCATGCTTTACAGTTGTTACAGTGTTCTTTGGTTTGCATGTCTGACTATAAAAAAAAGTTCCCCATTTCAATCGCGTTTGAAGGTGTCAGTTATGGAGCAGGGGCTTCTTTCTTGGTCAGCACCCCCTCAGTGCATTGTTAGGTCACGCTGTCTTCACTGTGGACAGAAGCACTGGTCATGCAGCAGTTTCCATTCCATGTCAGGCTTGAGCCTTGGTGGCTCCTAAACATCCCGACCAGTTTCCTTCCATCAGAGGTTTCTTGTTTTGTTTTTGTTTTTCCCATCTTCTTCCAGACATTGGCAAAATGGTGACACATCTGAAATCCTTGTACTTAAGTACAGGAAGAAATTAAATTAGAAATTAATTTTTTTTAAACCTATTTGGAAAATATCCACTTTAAATGCTGGTTATACATGTCGTCCATTGACTGTATTTTCCTCACATCAGATTACATAAAATAACCACTGGATCCTCACCCCTGTGTGTGAAATCAAGTGACCCACAGATATTTATAAAAATCCTTCCTAATGTTGTTCAGGTTGCCCCTGTGCTGCCAAACTATCTGCAGACCTTTGGGATGTGAACCTCTGGGAGTGTCCTATACCTTCGGCAGTGTGGTGTTGGCAGCTGATTCTTTGTGTCCTAAAGGTTGTTGTTGTTGGGTGAGGCCTCCATGGATGAGGTTCGTTCAAGCAATGCTTGATCAGGCTGCGATCTGGCCAGTTTGGACCTTGTTCATCTGACAAATGCTGTCACAGCCTGAGGCACCAGATTGCCAGGTTCTGCAAGAGCTTCTTCCCACAGGCAGTCAGGATTGTGTACTCATTTTAAATACACATAATCATGCACTACAGACACACAATCCTATAATTGTTTGTATACATGAAAACACAGTCATCCTCCACAATGCTTCCTTTTTAACTGTTGCTGGCTTGTGCAATAGTTTTGTTTGCATAACTTTAGTTTAATATTCATCAGTACAGACATTCACATATGATGACTAACCTTCATTGCTGTTGTGCTGTGTTTTCATATTTGTAAAGCTGTTGAGTCCACTGTGCAGTCCTCATGTCTGCTGCAGTAAAGTTGACTCTGACTTTGACTTGTAGCTAACTAAAATGAAATATGACAAAAAGATACAGGTATCAGAAATACAAATAAAAACTAGATGTGTACTCACTAAAATAAAACAATAGTACACATGAACGCTCTTCAGATAATTATGTCAACCTGTGTGAGGAGGCTTTGGTGTGACTTTAACTCAAGTGTTTATGTTGTAGTACTTGTTATTAGTTTCTTAAGTGTGTTCTATTGAACATTTCTAAAAAACAAAATAAATAAATAAAAGCTAAAATGAACAGGGTGGAGACTAACCAAAGCTACATTTATCTGAAAAGAAACATTTGGAAGTTCATAAAAATAAATAATGTAACTCATTAATTCACACTTTTCCTACAGTGTGCTGTCCTGATGGGGAGGCTGCTGCCATCAGGGAGTGCCATTGCCAACAATAATCAGTGGCTGGCACAATCATCACAATTACTGCATACATAAAGCTCCAAAGTTTGCGAGCATAAAACTGCACCAAAATATCCGGGGAATCAAATCATAGGTTTATATACAAACCACAGATGTAGGAGCTGAGTTGCTGTGTCACTTGCAGTGTAACTATGTTAACTGTGTGTGTGATTGTCCTCCAGGGCTCAGCGGTGGGTAGGGGAAAAAGCAACGGCACTTACAAAGGCCAGAGGTTATTCACCTGCCCCGAAGCTTGCGCCCTCTTCGTCCCGGCCAGTCACATCAGGCCCCGCCAGTGGTCCAGCAGCTCCGAGGGACACCAGCGACCCCGTGAGCGAGAACACCGCAGCAGCAACGGTCACCATAGCAGCAATGGCCGCCCAAACCATTTTCAGCTGCCGCCCCAGCAGCAGCACCAGCACAGTCGTCACATTAGTTTCCACCAGCATCCACCCAACAGCTCTTCTCAGGTGTCCCCCTTTAGCATCCTTCCACGAACTGCAGACTCAGCACCCATCACAGCTCAAAACCATGTCCGAGGCCCTGCGTCACCCCCGCTGTTTCGCCCTGGTCAGCGTGTGTGTTTCCCCCTGGATGACAAAGTCTGTGCAGGGGAAGTGGTGTTCTGTGGGCCCCTGCCAGGCCGGGCCTCATCAGGAATGTACGTGGGAGCCATTCTGGTCAGTATGACCCATGAGAGAGAGAAGATGTTTGTTTGTTTGTTTTGTTTTTTTGTAGAAAATAGGACATGTTTTAACTGTTAGCAAAAAATATTTTCCCTCGCTTTGACGGTCTTATACAGTGTAATGGTGAAGCCGTTCTATTTGCATTTAATGTTTGACTCTGTGTTGTACATTAGGACACTCCTGATGGTAGCTGGGACGGGACTTACAAGGGAGAGAAGCTCTGCCACATTCCTTCAGTCCTTTATGGAGCGCTGGTGTCAGTCAACAAGGTTTCCTTAGGTAAAGCAGCTGTTTACACTCAGAAAGTTCAGGCCTCAGTTATTTCAGGTAACTCAACAAATTTAGATTTTAAACTTTAGATTTTAATCACTCTTCTTACCATAAATTGACTTCTATATAGAAAAATTTAATTAAAAAATGGCAGATTTAGTTCCAGTATTTTTCCACAATTAATACGGTCAAATGAGAATAGACCGAGAAACATAGAAACAATAAGGCTAACCTGCCTAAATTTGGCAGCTGTCCACATCAAGGTAATTTCCTTGTGCCTTTTTCAGCTCTGCTTCCATTTTTAGATTCTGTGGTTGAGTCAGAAACACAAACAAAAAACCCTGTATTACACCTGACTTTGTTAACTTTTACAAACTACGCAAATCTAGCTTTTTTCTTTCATTACAGAAAGTAAGTCATTACAATACTTGTATTACTTTTGTGTTACCTGCATCACGTCAACCATATAAACCTTGGGCCTACATAACCACACAGTGTCTTAAGGGGGATTCTTTTCATTGGTTTACTAAGACGCGTTTAAACTGTTTACATGAGGTGATGAAATAATTTTGCTTTTCCCTCATAAACTGAAGTCACCAAGAGGGAAAAGACAAGTGCCTCTTTTCTGTCCACCTAACATGCACAGATCGACCTGACAGCAGTTCTGGTTTCTTCCTGTTAAAAGGGAGTTTCTCTTTCCCACTTTTGCCAAAGCTCTTGCTCAGAGGGGTTATATGATTGTTGGGGTTTTCTCTGTATTATTGTAGGCTCTTTCACTTGCAATATTGTTTTTGTGATTTGGCACTATATGAATAAATATGGAATTAAAATGAACTGTGAATCAATACACTTCCTAAAATGAAACGAAGCTCGATAAGTCGCTGTCTTTTTTCTTTATGCTAGAAGAGCTAGAAAGCAGCAAATGACAACTTTGAAGGAGGCACTTACCAAGTTTACATCAAATTGTGAAGTGTTTTTGCTTGTAATGGGTCACTTGCCACATTTTTTTTTTTACCTCACCTTTTTATAAACATCTTGCAGAAAAGAAACAATTAACACCAACAATCACTAAGTAAAAGCAATACAGAGATGTGTAACTGAACCAAATGAAAACTCAGTCAAAACAAGGAATTGTGTTTTGTCATAAGGGCTGAGTGGACGTGAATGAGGGCTATGTGGAGACAACTGTGTTTACACCTGAGCTTTGTAGAGACGAAGCGTTGCAGGAGCATAACAGTAAAAATAAACATCTAACATCTAACATCTTCACTTCTGCGTCCTCAGAACCAAAGTCCCATCGAACCAACCCCACTCAGAAATCTTCCAGAACCGTCCTGAAGGTGGCACTCCCCCCAGTTACTAAATCAGTCCCTGTATCGCCGCCTGCCTCTGCACCAAAGATAGCCCTGATGCCCCCAATCAAACCAGCACTTAAATCTCCCCCTCTGCCTCTGCCAAAACCCGCCCAGAAACCCGGGCTTCCTCCCCCTCCTCCTCTACCCCCTCCCAAACCGCAAGGCCTGACAGCCGGCCAGCAGCAGCACACCAATGGTACTCACGGACCCGCCTCACCGCTGAGGGCTCCGGGTAACGGTGACGACGCAGCAGAGAATGGAGAGGCAGGATCGGGCAGCAATCTGGAGGTCGGGTCGATGGTTGAAGTGAATGATCCGCCGCTGTTTGGAGTTATCCGCTGGATTGGATGGATAAACGGGATTTCAGAGCCAGTGGCAGGAATCGAACTGGTAAGGACAGTTTGTGCCTCAGTTTTTATTCCCTTATTGAGGTTGTACACTCATACAGAGTTTTCTACATCAGTTTTTTACTTCCCAGACGGATTGAAAGCAGTTGCTACTTATAACTGAATCATTGTTTTCTTATGCCGGTAAAGTCGTGTTAGCATTATTATTTAAACAAAAACGGGTTATTTCCATCACCACATTTGTCACCACATATCCTTTTTCATTATTACACAAACTTCCTGTTAACTTTTATGAGGGCAACGGAAAAGGAAGCCGCAGTTTGTTTACACTTAAGAAGATCATTCGCTCTTTGTTAAAGGATACCTTTCATACCAAGCATTCATGTTTCTGCATGTTCTCTTTTCAAAGAAACTGTTGGCAGTTCTTGTGGATTGATTCCTGATAAAGTCTTGCCTGTTCTTGATCCTGTTCTGTGTTCTGCTGGCTGCAGGTGGTCTGAGAAGCCTCTGCAGAAGTGCTTTAATGCTGCGTTTTTGGAGGACAGCTCCTATTACATAAATACTCTGTATATATTTTTCTTGTCACTTGATCCATGACCTCAGCAATTTTTTACCTGGCGGGTTCATGGGCCCAGTCTTTAGTTAGGAGTTTGAATTACTACAACATGATGTCCATTTTGTAAATTATCGTCCCATTAAGAGTGAAATAGGTCAAACAAAGCAGGGTTTGAGTTGCTGAACTCGCAGATTCAAAAGAGGATATACAAATGTTTGACCTACACATGCACTGAAAAGAAGAGATGAAGGCATCAGGAACTCATCAACTACTTAGCCCCCTGCACTTGAAGTTGCAGTATGCTGCTCACTGTCTGTGGTATCTGGTGGCCATGTGACTATGAATCACTCCAAGTATAGATTAGCTTAAGGTTATAGAGATAGATCTGCTATGTAGGAGTCTGTGGGGACTGACTCATCCTGAGAGACAGCCTCAAGTGGGCATTAGAGGTACTGCAGTTTTTGGCACTTGTGCTGTGGTTTCACCTTTTTGTTACAGAGGTTACAGCTTCAGCTACATTAATTGTTTGTTTGTTTTTTAATCTATAGCAGTTGTAATGGCGCATCAAGCATCAGTACAGAAACTGATTTCTTCCAGTATATTGTTCCAATGGATTCATTTTTACCATCAACAGCTGAATCAAATACTTTGTTACAGCAGCAGAGGAAACTTGGAGTTTGATGTGTGGGCTCTAGGCACAAATATGCCGCATATCACACAGGGGGGTGATATGAGCCCCAGAGGGAGGATGTCTTTGATTTGCAAGGCAGGTCAGTACGTAGGGCTCAGGCTGCCTGCCTGGAGCAGGTCACAGGTTTCACTCCATTAGTTTAATGACCTCCTATCATGCTGGTTTGCAATAGGCTAATAAATCCCCACTGTGTGTGTGTGTGTGTGTGTGTGTGTGTGTGTGTGTGTGTGTGTGTGTGTGTGTGTGTGTCAGGAACAGGAGCTGTCTGCTGGAACGGATGGCAGTTACCTCGGGGAGCGTCACTTTCGTTGCCCGGCCAACAAGGGGCTTTTCGTAAAGCTTCGCAACTGTAGACGGGACTCCAGATTCCCCGCCCCTGAGATGCCTGTCAATCAAGTGGAGCGATGCAACTCTATAGGTAAAGTAGGCTGTAATCTGACACAAGGCCACGCCAGCACCTCGCCGTCAAAGCTCTCTGTCTCATTTTTGCATACGTGCTGATGATCGCTGTTAAAGCAGCATTTATGACGCTCTGATATCTAATACCATCTTCTGTGTCTGTGGCTGCCAGCCTTTGCAGAGTGGGGCAGTGAGCGCGTGGAGGAGCACACTCCTCCTGTGGAGGGGGATGAGGCCCGGGAGCTCTACCAGGGCTGGAAGAAAGGCATCCAGGGTCACCTCAACTCCTGCTACCTGGATGCCACGCTGTTCAGGTAACATCTGAGACATTAGTTACTGTCCTACATCTCATAGAAAGAAGACTGTTGGTGTAAATATGTTGTTTTGACAAAAGCTGGTTTTTCAGATTTATACCAGATCTTTCAGATTGTTCACAAAAAGGCTGATAATGAATGTTTTTTGTCACTGTGATCTACAGCAGACATGCTGTGCCTCTGCTGTGTATACTGTTACAATACTGTACATACAATACAATACATATTAAATGTGACCATTAGAAGTGATGCATGTGACAGGCTTATTTCTGCTGCTGGATGAGGAAGAGAGTAGATATGACTAAGACCGTCATCTCACAACTCCGCCCACGTGGAAACCAGGGACTTAGAGGAAGGTCAGCAGTCTAAAACTGCTACCTTCAGTTGAACATATCAAAAGCAAAGACATGAAAGTGCACTCGCATATGATGTCACATGTCCGACTGTGGAATATGTTCAGTGTTATAAATATCTTGGAGCAGTTATTGTGAAGCTGTGTGCAAGAATGTTTGAGAAGGCTTCTTTTCTTCCACGTTGATAAAAACAATGATGATTTTATTTTATTGCGCTTTTACTGAATCGTTCTTATCTTTTTCTTCTTGGTGTCCTGGTTTGGATATTTACATGTAAAGAACAGAATATCGCTCAGTCAAATGGTGAAGTGGTCTAACAGGCTGATCGGTGAAGCACAGCTGAACCCAAGCATCCCTGCACACCAGACAGTTGCAGCGGTTCACTGGTTCGATTTCTTTTTGCACAGAGTTTTAGTTTCCTCCTTCTGGACAAAGATATCTGGTTTAAAAAAAGCTTTGTTTATGCAGCCGTCACGCAGATAAACAAATTATAGCTTTGCCAGTTTTGTGGGCTACATGATGCCCCAAATGAATTATTAATAATTCTCACTTTTAATATTTTTTGCATGATGTATATTTGTTGCATTGAGAGTGTGCACGTGAGGATGGATGATTCACCACTGCTGAACTAATCTACCTACAGGTAGAAATGAAGGAGCCTGGCATTAAATGAGGGGGTGCACCAAGATTCCACCCAGCTGCTTGTTTTAAACCCCACCTGTGTGCTTTTGTCTCCACAGTCTGTTTTCCTGCTGCAGTTCAGCTGACTGTGTGTTATTCTGGCCCACCGACCCTAAAACCGACCAGAGCTCCAGTCAGGCTCAGGACCTTCTACGCTGCGACATTGTCAACCCACTGCGGAGGTCTGTGCTGTTGTCACTGGTCATTGTTTGGTTAAAATGAACCGGGAGGTATGATGGAGGGACTGTTGTGCCCATTTCCTGTCTCCTTACTATCAGTTTCTGTTGTCACCATCTCTACAACAAAAACTGAAGTTTCTCTAGTGACCACTTGAGACTGGCTTTAAAACACGAGTCAGTGGCCATGGTTATCTGATAACAGTACTAACACTACTGCTACTTATCCAGAATAGTGACCTTTGGTATCACAAGCATGTGGAGTTTAATCCAGTGTTCTGTTTGTGGTCGTTAAACACAAATGTCATTCTAATAGGAGGCCCAAAAGGTTGCAGTCATTAAACACCACGTTCACGTGTCGCTAAGCTGAAGCGCTCATAACTTTAGTTTGTGCTCACATTCTTGTTATATATCTGTGTGACGTGTCTGAGGCGCTCCTGTGCTGCCGTGTTTTTAAAGGTACGGCTATGTGTGTGCCAGTAAGACAATGGCGTTGAGGCGACTGCTGGAAGCTGCGAACAGTGATATGGGCTTCACCAACCAGGAGAAAGGTATGCAAGTGTTCTCCTCCACCAGGGACTGTGCTGCAAACATAGTTAAAGACTTCGAGGAATGCTGTCATACCTCTCTTGTTCTTTCTGTCAGATCCTGAAGAATTTCTCAACAAGCTTTTCCAGCTTCTCCGAGTCGAGCCGCTTCTCAAGATCAGGTAATGTTGCCGACACTTGCTGTTTTTTCTTTTCTTTTTGTCTGCATGGACAGTTTCTCACTGGACTGTTGTTCCCAGATTACCTGCACACAGTCATTATCACACACACAGGTTAGCTGTTGCATCGACGCGGTTGGAAGTTGAATTTGGATGACGTTTTTCCAACACTGTCGCTCTTCTACATTTCATGCATTCCTCTGTGAGAACACAACCTGCCACCAGTTCACTTTTGTTCAAAGGTGATGGAAATATTTGCCTGGTTGTTGTTTGTTGTTGTTGAAGTTCACACTGTCTAAATCTAACTAAAGGAAAAGGGACTTCCAGCCTGGAGGTCAAACAGACTGTGGCTCTTCCTAAAACTATTTGACTTGCCTCTTGTGTCTATAGTGTCCCTGTGAAGACTGCGTTCAGTGTTTTCATGCTTGTCCATGTTGTTATTTGCTTAGAGCTCCATGAAGTGTTTCACCTCCCTTTTATGTACTTCAGTGACTCAACGGATCTCAAACTTGACCTCTGACCTTGACTTCAAGGTCACTGTTATTCAAACTTGCCAGTGTTTTTTAATAGATGCACCTGTTTTATGAATTTGAAAGTCCTGTGTTGCACTGATCTTGAGTTATCGTGACCACGCGGCCCGCCCGCCTGTCTATCGTTGGCAGGGTAATGACAATACCCCATCAGTCTTTTATAGCTGAAGGGTAAAAATGACTGCAGGTCCTAAAGAGTTAATGCAATACTCTCATTGAACCCCTTGAATTAAAGCTGGAAATTGGCTCACATCTTGTTTGATTTAAAGTCTACTGTGAAGGCGTGCAGAGACAAACTACAAGGAAAATTGTTATTATCCAAATATTTATGGATAACTATATGCTTACACAGCCAAGCATCAAAGGTGGTCATTGTTGTAATGCCTGCTCTGTCAGTGTTTTAGGATTGCACCCGGTGGCTTTGTTCTGGTGTTAAACAAGGTCTCGAGGGAAACAATAACAAAGCAACACTGAATGAGACATGATCCACAGTGCAGCCAGAGGGCAGCATAATTAGACAGCTAGATCTCACAAGCTTGGCTTGCAGACTGCATTTAAAAACCGTACACACACACGCTGGTGTTTCATTGATAAAACCTGAAGCATAGACATGTTGGATGGTCTGCACCACACAGAAAACCACATGCTTCAGGAGGTAATATTTGTTTATGAATTCCACAACAATGTATCGAACGTTAAAGGTTTAGCAGTTAAAGGTCAAATTCAGTAGCTCGAGTTAGAGGAGCTGAGGCCTGATCATCACCTAAATCTTGAGCTCATTCTACATATTTAATTCCCTGCCTTCTTCCTCTCCTCAGATCGATGTCTCAGCAGCCACAGGAGTGTCACCTCTATCAGCTCTTCCCTCCTGCCCTTACCCCCTCTCCTTCCTCGCCCGAGGCTCTCTCCCCAGTCAACTCCCCGATCCCCCTCTCCTCAGCGTCATCCATGAGGGTCGCCAGCGTCCAGACCCTGCTGGAGTCCTCCTTTCTCCACTCCGGCCTCAAGTTTGTTGAGGTGATAGAAATAAGCCAGAGATTTCACATCAATATGAGTAAAAAGGAGTTACTATATTTTCTTATGTGTGGCTTGATGTGCCCACCAGGCTCCCTCTTGCCTCTTGCTGCTCATGCCGAGGTTCGGGAAAGACTTCAAAATGTTTGACGCCATCTTGCCGACCCTCAGCCTGGACATCACAGACCTGCTGGATGACAGTAAGGACGATCACAGGGAGCGATTTGTTCCTGCTCATTGAAGATTTGAAGTAGCTTAAGTTTTATGTTCTCCTTTCTCTTGCAGCTCTGAGGCAGTGTACTATCTGTCAGGCTGTAGCCGAGTGGGAGTGTCTGCAGTGTTACGATGATGTAGACATCACTCCTGGACATCTGAAACAGTACTGCAAGACCTGCAACGTTCAGGTAGCCCTTCACTGCTTCAGGTTTATAGAGACATGCACCAAAGAGCCTCTGCTTTAAAGATGGAATCGTCTGCAGCAGTCCAGCTTAATTCAGCCCAGTGTTGTGGTTTTCTGGATCGCTGATACTCTGTAGACTCGCTCGGTACTCTGTACATGATACCAGATTAAGATTGTACCCTGTGCTGAAAGTTGGCTGCCAAATAAGCACTCTTATTTTGTGTCTTACTCTGCACTAAATATCAGATATGTTTATAACTGTAACTGCTGGATGCTGGTGCTTGCTCCTCACATAATCTCAGCACTCCACTCTGTCATCCAAGTATGGGCACTTGTGATTTAGTGGTTGGCTTCATGGTAGCTGCTGCCGCCTTTTATATACAGTCTGTGTTTTTTACTCATTGACTTTGATCACCAGGTCCACAGTCACAGGAAACGAGCGTCCCACAGCCCGGTGAAGATTGGCGTCCCCGGGGAACAGTGGACAGGCCCCCTGCACTGCACGCGACAGCGAATGTCTCTCTTCGCTGTGACGTGCATCGAGACGAGCCATTACGTGAGCTTCGTCAAGAACGGGCCCCTCGACACCGACTGGCTGTTTTTCGACAGCATGGCGGATCGGGAAGGTGAAACTCAAACACGATAACCGAATCTTACATTCAGCCAGCGAGGAGCAAGCGCTCACGTTTCTCCATGTGCTCTCACACAGGTGGAGAGAACGGCTTCAACATCCCCCAAGTGAAGGCTTGTCCCGAGGTGGGCCGCTACCTGAGCTTGTCAGAGGAGGAGCTGAGCAGAGTGGACCCCAGCTCCTTGAGGGAGGCTGCGCGTCGCCTGCTCTGCGACTCGTACATGTGCCTGTACCACAGCCCCGAGCTCAGCCTGTACAAGTGACACGGACACTCAGCACAGACGTGCAGACTGAAGTGGACGTGTTGTCCTCAGGTTCTTCCCTTCGCACAGCTGTCTGAATAAAACGTTGCACTTCAGAATATCAGGTGTAACATGAAATCTGCCTTATTCTCACCATGACCAGCATTTTTTTTTATTACTCCCTCCTGTGAAGTGGGGTTAGAGACTGAAGTTCCCAGTGAGACGGGAATGTTGAAGTGCAGCTTCTTTTCTTTGTGGGTAATGTTAGACACACAAACTGGCCTTCATGTACAGACCCAGGAGGTTTTTTGTAACAGAAACTTTGCTCATCACCCGGAACACTCTCCAGAATTGGCTGCCCGCAGCTTCACACACTCAGAGATGTAAAAATAGCAGATGTAGCAGCAAGAGTCCAAAGGTTTTTAAGAAGATGGTGTAAAACAGCAAAGGTTAAGCTGGTTGACGTTTGTTATTGGGGCTAATTTTTTGGGTCATCCATGTTTAAAACTGCTTAAGTGCCAAACTGCTGCAGATTTATGGCACGGCCTTAATGTTCACATCTTCTGTATATCAGGAGTTGCAGTTTGTCTACAAACAAGATGCACTTTAAACTCTTTCGTGAAGTGTTGCCCAGTAAAGGACGACAAGTGGTGAGGGTCTGAGAATAAACCACCGTCCATCCAGAAAGCAGTCAGCCATACTTCCACACTTCTACTGTGCCTGTTGAACAAAGAGCCTTATGTTTAGGTAAAGAGCTGTGTACACTTGCCAACCTGCTGGTGAGTTTACCTGTGCCTTAATGATGCTCTCACACTGTATGAAACCACTGTGCCTGTAACATGTAACACTTGTACTCTGCACAGTTCAGTTTGCACTGCTTTATTTACACGTCAGTTCATCTGTATATAATAGCATTCCCTGTAACTGACAGCACAGATTGCACATTGATGTTTAAACTGTTAGATTGCTTACAGGTTCTTTAATGCAATCCAGCTACACGCAATGAGAATAAAGATTTGATATTGTTCCTATGTCTTAGTGTTTTTGCCTTTTTTTTTTCTTTTTTTTTTTTTTTATTGTTCAAATTTGTCAAGAAATCTAAAACATGTGGGACATGTCCATCTATCTTCTTCTGGTTATGGTGGATTTAAACCAGGACCTTTTTGCTGTGAAGCAAAAAATCCACACCGCTGTGCTTCCCAACTCTTAAACGGCTGAGTGAGAAATAATCATAATTTTCCCAAATCTGCTCCTTAAAAACATGGGTTCTGTATATTTTCTATACGTTCTTCCAGTGAAGCTTTCGCTAAATAAACTATAATATATAATATTTAAACGGGAAACGACAAGAAACATTATCAATATATCAAAATAAAACAAAAAATCACTGACCCATCATACCTTTAACACTGTTCTGTGGATTTTCTCTATCGACCACAAACAGAACACTGGTATCACAAGCATGTGAAGTCTACATTATATATTATATTGTCTACACCGCCTGGGGGGAAAAAACTGCCGTTCAATTTTCCTCAAATTAAATAGTCTTGCCACAATTAACCATCCATGTTATTTAAATGAATATTCACTTTAAGTCTTCTCCGTACATGGTAAATTTTTTTAACCCGCAAATTATTTTCTATAACTTAAAAAAGTAAAATTAATTATTATATTTTCCCCTTGAGGAAATATTTTATTTTATTTTAGCGGACGTATGACGTAATATCCGTATCAGCAAACTGCGTCATCATTTAGAGCCCCGGAAACGTCGAGAGAGCGACGAGGGGGTTATCTAAACCTGAGCGTACGTCGGAAGCTTCGACTCTTTCCGTTAAAACGACACCGATTAAAGAAGCTCCTGAGAGTGTTGGATGTTTCTGTAAGGTACAACATTTTTTGAAATAACGCTCCGCTGCCTCATTCACCTATAACGTGCTGCTTAGTGACAGCGCTGTGAGGCGCTGGTGACCTCCTGCTTAGCTTCTGGTCGGCTCGCTTGTTTTTATAGCTGGCAGTGTGTTGAGTACACACTTGAACCGTTAATGTTAGCTCTCCGGGAAACTGTGCTTAGTGTTTTAGGTCTATAACAACAGAGGTGGCCGCTGTTAGCAGGTGCAGAGACACCGAAGCTGTTCCGACATTTTATCTGCAGAAAAAACAGAGAACTGGCTGTTATCCCAGGATCGATCTGTTACAGAAAGAACAGGTTGGAGACAAACTGGGAACTCTGATAGTAATAATTTATGTTGTTTAGGGGCCATTCCTCTGTTAGAGCATGTAGAGATCACAGTGTGTTCACACACTGCTAGTTGCAGAGTAAGGTCTTCTCTGTTTCTCTTATTATTTTTTATATATTTTATTTATTGTTTACTCTATTTAATTTGTAAAATATGTGTACATACATACACACACACACACACACACACACACACACACACGTAGAAAAATATTAGTATACACATCCAGAAATGCATATACTATTATATATTGTACATATATTTATTAGTTTCAGATGTAGCCATTCTTGTATTTTGCTTGTTTACATTATTGTATTTGCACAACTCTGTTGCTTGTGAAGCTCGCACACAAGAATTTCACTCACATGTGCTGTACCAATGTACCTGCACATGTGATGTGACAATAAAAGTGATTTGATTTGATTTGATATTTGACAGCATTAAAACACACACACAAGGTGACAGGTCACTGGTCACTTTATTAGGTACACCTTTCTTTCTCCATTGCCCTCAATACATTAGACAAGTAGGAATCTCAAGACGTCCTGCTGAAGTTCAAACTTGAGCATCAGATAAGAAAGTAAGTTGATTTAAGTGATTTTAAACGTGGCATGCTTGCTGCTGCAAGACATGCTAGTCTTGAGTATTTCAGAAAATGCTGATCTGCTGGCACACAACCATCTCTAGAGTTTGCATGGAAAATATGTAGCGAGCCAAGTTCTTTGAGTGAAAATGCCGTGCTGCACTTAAAAACTAGACAACAAAAAATGTTGCCAGGTCTGATAAGCCTCCATTTCTGCTGCGACGTTCAGATGGTAGGGTCAGAGTTACCAGTAAACAGCATGAAAGCATGGATCCATTCTGCCTTTATCTGCAGTTCAGGTGCTGGTGGTGTAGTGGTGTCCATAACATCTTCTTGGTACCAACTGAGCATCTTTTAATCTATTCTGTGAAGATTTAAAACAGGTCTGAAGTGACAGCAACTGTATAGCTGCTGCTTCTGCAGTAGTAAAGGTGGCTGTGTGTGGTTAAGGCAGTGTTGCCTGTGTTGATGGATTTGTGGGTTCTATTTTCCTGATTAAATGTAACATTACTTTATAATAAGTGGTTAAAATGTTTTCCTTTTGGGGAAGATTAAAAGGATGAAACCTGTTCGATGTCTGAAATCAATGACTTCCATTTATCGACTGGTGTTTTATTCTCATATTTTGTCTTTGGCTTAACAGAAAGCTGCACAAGCCTTTTACGTCTGCAGTTATTTATGCATCCTATCTGTGCAGGTGCTTTCTGTCTCCGAGGTCCAGCAGTGTAGTTGGTTGCCATGGCGTCTCCAGGAGGACAAGGAGGAGGAGCTCTGTCAACAAGAGGAGGAAGCGGTGCCAGGAGGATGAAGTGGGCTCTGGAGCTGAGCCTGGGCAACACCAGGTAAATGGAAACTGACACGTACCCTGAACATTTGTCCACACCACCAGGAGGTGTGGACTAAAGCTCTGGCGTAGAGGTGAGAGTAGTGCAGGTAACAGCTCTGTCCAGGTGATCGAATTTACATGTAAGATATGATTCTGGCTTTAATGAATTATTAAACAACAAGTCTGTTATCCTGTAATGGTTTCACTTTTCAGCACGTCCCTTTCAATATTTCTGCCTCCCTGCATTACCAGACTGCTGTGTTCCAGGTGTAATTAAAGTTGAAAAAAGTCCATTCAGTTCAGTACAGGTCGCTGCTTTTATTTAAAGTTTCATAAACTGAGAATTTAAGTAATTGTGTTACATTCAGTATGGCTCAAAATCTTTCCTGGCAGGTAATTGTCCCATTCCCAGTGAACAGTTTGGGAGTGTGTCCTGTCTAAACTTAGAAGTTGTACATCGAATGCTCATCTTGATTCAACGCCAAAGGGCATTTGTGTCTCCTGCTAGACTTAAACTAGCAACCTTTTACTTATGTCCCGCCTAAACTACAGATTATTTCTGCCTCCAAACTTTTTAGAAATCACCTAATCCAGTTTCTCTTTGTTTACCTGGGCGTCCTCACAGTGTGTGCATGTGGGCTTTACACTCTTGTCTTGAGTGGTTTAAATGCTGATATTAAATTAAACGGCAGAGCTTATGAGACGGTGAATAAAGGTTAAATCTGGTCATTTTTATTCCCGCTGCAGGAGCCGCGGTGACCGGCAGGGCGGTCAGGGAGATGTGGTTTACCCCATCGGCTACTCTGAGAAACCGGTCCCCGACACCAGCATCCAGGAGACTGACAAGAACCTGGTGGAGAAGGTGAGAAAAGCTCCAGATACACACATTTTCCCTCCTGTTCGAATGGTCCCAACCACCAGTCTGTGGATTTAATGTCTATTTAACTTCATAGGTGAAGCTACCATTGCTGAATTAGTTTTGCTTTACTTTGTGAGAAATAAACACAATAACAAATCTTTTTACAGTGACCATCCAGATTTTGTTTTTATTTTAGTTTTATAGTTTTTGTACTAGCTTTATAATGACTATAATAACCATGGTGTACATAGTTATTCTGTCAAACATGTGGAATCAGTACTTTGGGCAGAAACTGGATGTGGATTTTGGAACTGGCACAGAGGAGAGTCTATGTGCCTTCTCACAATGAGCGGTCAGCCCGTACTTTGGAATAGGTGCCTTAAAGACAGTCGCTTTTATTTTGATAGGACATTTAAAACGATAGGACTACAGTCAAAATGTTTCCTCACAAAAGTGTTAGAATGAAGGTGATCTGCTTAGAATGAAAAGAAAAGAGCTCAGTAAAGAAAGCGAGGCTTAGTTTTGGGTGGACGTAAGAGGGTCTTTAGCAGGGATTTAAATCAAACATGTGGTACTTGGTCTGACCCCGCCCACTCTCTCGTCTTGCTGTGGTGCAGAGGTGCTGGGACGTGGCCCTTGGGCCCCTGAAGCAGATCCCCATGAACCTGTTCATCATGTACATGTCGGGCAACACTATCTCCATCTTCCCCATCATGATGGTGTGCATGATGGCCTGGAGGCCCATCCAGGCTCTCATGTCCATGTCTGCCAGTGAGTATCCAGCGCTCGGACACCGTTTATGTTCCTGACCGGATGCTAACTGCTCCTTTCATTCTCTCTGCCTCAGCCTTCAAGCTGCTGGAGAGCTCCAGCCAGCAGTGGCTCCAAGGCCTCGTCTACCTGATCGGAAACCTCCTGGGCTCGGCGCTGGCCATCTACAAGTGTCAGTCGATGGGACTGCTCCCGACACACTCGTCCGATTGGCTGGCGTTCATAGATCCGCCGCAGGTAAGGTCGTAAACGTGCAGCAGGGATAAATAGTTCTTCAAATTGATACCCTAACTGTATCTACTAAAAATCTAAGATGAGTTTGACCTTGACCTGAAGGCCAGAGGTCAAGTTTTCTGTACATCTTGTATATGCAATAACTTGAACAAGGGCTGAGATGCAGATTCTATAATTGATACCATAGATGTGTGTACTAGGAGGCTGACAGGTAGCACTGCTGGTACCCAGTGTTTTTAGTAGTAATATTAATAATAATGATAGTAGTAATAAGAATGGGTATAATGGTAGTAATAGTAAAAAATGATAATAAATGATGATGTTAACCTTTAGAATTGTCCCTTCTGTTTAAGTGTAAAGTTTAAGTACATTCATATTTATAAAACTTGTCTCAGTTTGTCCACAAAGAAATCCACCAGCACAGCCGATGTTTGGGCTTAAACTTTATTAAATTAGATAAAGGTTTCTGCAGCTCATTACCCCAAATTTCTGTGGACCCCCTGCTTACAAATAAAAAGGGAAAGCTGTAAGTGGTTTGTTTACAGGGGAAAATAAAAACACCTCATTGTTTGTCATGACGGAGCAGTACAATCTGCCACTGAGCAGATTTTCACACTTTGTTCACATTTTGAGTAATTCTAGTTAAAAATACAGCCAATAAAATGAGGTACAGAGTCTGACACAAGCTTTCCATTAGCTCAGCTTTTGGCTTCATCGGACTGTTTGTTGATAAAAGCTGCTGTGAGCAGCGCTACATGTTTGATTTGGCAGATTCTTTCTAATGCAGCCTTTGAAGGGATGTGTGTGGAAGTGGTGACCCTTCACTTGTTCTGTGAATGTGTGAACCACTGCGCTGTCTGCCAGAAACACAATACCTGAAAAATGGCCCAGTAGGTTTGGTCTGTAAAGTAATTTTTTCATGTTTTCAGGCTTTTTGGCTTCTTCATTAAGTTCTTATAAAACAGACGTGTCACAATCCTCAACCTGCTGAACTACTGTTTCTAGCTCAGTAGGGGGCAGAATTGGCTTAGTTTCAAATTCTCCTGAGGTCATGGAAGACACCTTGCGTTATCAATGATGTATTTATTTGGTCGTCAGAAACATCTTTGTAACATGCAGGAACAAATAAAATCTTACCTTTTTAATGTTAAAATACCTCAGAGTGGGCCTTTGAGGGGTGACTGCACATAAACATCAAACAGTTAATGCTGAGAGTCTGTTTCCTTCCTTCCTTCACAGTGTGACTGAATCATTTGCAGGTCTGCTTGCAAGTAAAACGATTGCAAGTTGGTTTTAGGTGCAGTAAGCAAAAGTTCCCTGATGTGCTCTGGGGAGGAGATGCACATCCTTCTGGATTTCCCTCAGGAAGAGTATGCAATGTCCCTGAATCAAACATACGGAGCTAGTTGCTATGGCAACCGCTTGTATAAGTGCACAGCCGGAAGTAACTTTGTTACCAGTTTCACTTGGTATTACCCAGCAACCTCCTGCAACCACTTCCCAACCAGTTGGGAAAGGTTGCCTGATGGTTGCTAACTGGTGTGTAGGCCTGTGTGAATTAGAAAACAGTCCAACTTGGGCATCATTTACCTCTTTACCCCTTGAAAGCAGACTTGGAGTAACATCTGAAGCTCTTTTCATCACTGAGTGGTTTATGTCATATTTAAGGCCTGTTTACGGGAGATATGAATGACTGTTTGCATCAGAAGTTAGTGAGGGTGGTGTCTGCCTGTGGAGCTACCCAGAAAAAACCCAGAAAATATTCTAACGGTGGTCAAAGCACCTTTTTATTGATATATGCTGAGGTGTCAGAGGGGAGGTCTTCAGATGTCGGCTGTATGGGGAAAAGAGCTAAACGAGGTTAAACATTGTCTGTATTTTACACTATTAGTGAAAAAACTCCTTCTAGTGTCCACTCATTTTCCAGCTCGCAGTGTTTCAGGCTTCTTTATTTTCCTGTCACAGTGACAGCCACGTGTTCCTGACTATAAGAGCTTGAAACCAGCAGCTAACTGCCAATTAATTAAGTATGGGTAATTAGTTTAACCGAGTAGTGTTTCCCAGTTTGAGTGTTTCAGTTGTCACACAGGTCCCTGCGGTGTTTTGTCACACTGGTTACTGCCTCTCACTGTACCCACATTTGTCTTCTCCACAGAGGATGGAGATCATGGGAGGAGGGATGGTGTTGTGAAGAGGACCACGTGTGCATGCAAAGGATTGATATGTTGACCTTCAGAGGTTAGATACTGTAAATACTCCACCTGAGCCGCACCACCGAGGCCGCCCGGCAAAGCTGACATGGAGGAAAATCCAGCTGGCTTTTTTTTTTCACGTCCTCAGCAGATCCAGGCTCGAGCGCAGCAGCTAAAATGGCACCGCCAGGGTTTCATCTCACACACACATACACTATTTGCCTTTTATCAGAGAAACGTTACTTCCGCCAGCTGCTCTGCTTACGTTTGCCGTCACCTCTGACGTTCTTCTTTTCTTAAAGCCAGCTGATCATCATATTTACTTCTGTTCAACTACTGTAATTTCACTTGATACTTCACATGCTAAAAATACGAGATTATCGACAAGGTTATTTTTGGAGGGTAAACATTACTAATGGCAGAGTGTTACCTGTAACTCCCGAGGGAGTCCCTGGGAGGAGGTCATTTCTCATGAATAGTACAGTAGTTTTCTTTTTTGTTTTCTTCCATCAGTCGTTCAGTTTGTTGTGAACGCTTCATTATGTTAACATGAACTCACCAAGCTAGCCCACAGCATTTACTCACCTGTTTAATTTATAGGTTTGTTTAATTTATGCAGATTTGTTTTTTCCCTATGAAAATATTCTAGGAAATAAATCCTTATTGGTTGAATTCAAATGAGTTTGGATGTTTGATTATTTTTGCAGTGGTTTTTTTGGTAAGTTGTTTCATGAAGATACTTAATGTTCAGTGGAATTACACAGAAACTAAACTATAAAACTTCTAATGAAGGCTGTAGGGGTGGCAGAGCAGGTCAGCCACTAATCTGAAGGTCGGGGGTTCGATCCCAGGCTGCCTCCTGGCTGCATGCCAAATATCCTTGGGCAAGATACTAACCCCGTGTTTGCCTACTGGTGGTGGTCAGAGGGCCCGGTGGCGGCAGCCTCGCGCCCCAGGGCAGTTGTGGCTACAGTGTAGCTTGCCATCACCAGTGTGTGAATGGGTGAATGACTAAAGCGCTTTGGGGTCCTTAGGGACTAAGTAAAGCGCTATACAAATGCAGGCCATTTACCATTCATGTTTTTGGTGATTTAGGTGTGAACTACTGGGGACCATGTCAGACTTTGGATCTTCTTGTCCAACATTTTTAAATCTGAAGGAAAAAACTTCAGTTTATTTGCTCAGTTATGATATTTTTCAGCCATAAGCACGAGAGTTGTTTAATATGTCAGAGTGATATGATATTACACAATATGACTGGTTGCAAGAGAAAAATGCACACCTGAAGGCACGGCCGATAAGATTGTTTTTAGTTGGATATTTACCGCACCCTGTCCACAAACCCAGTTCAAAAGGTCTGAATCTGATTTAGTTTGTTGGATTTTCTGAGATGTCACAAAGCCTCCCAAGTCTCTTTTTGGTTTTTTCAAATGTTTGTCTATCATAGTCATAAAGAACACTAAAGGATTTCTGGATTTATACTGGGGTTGGCTTCAAATGTTAATCACTCTCAGTTAAGTCCCACTGTCCTGAATGTTTTCAGAAATCCTGGAAATAAATAACCTGAACCACAGTCATGAATTCACAGAGGTAGCAAAGATATTCCTTTAATGTAGCTGGTTTTAAAAGATCCTTCAGTGAGATTAGTCTCCGGTTCAGAAGCAGAAACCACTTTGAATTCATTTTAGCTGTTTTGGTGTAAATGAAGGTACTGGTTGGAGCAGAAGCTCCTGCTGGGTTAAAGTCGCTCTACAGCCCCATCCAGCTCTCCTCGTGTGGCAGCCTGTCTCAGGAGAACTCCTCTATACTCTTGATATACCTGACTGTGCTGCAGGAACTAACAAAAACACTAACAGAGTAAAACCAAAGAACATCACATTAGCTCCTAATCCTTCTTTTACCACCTGGACCACTTTGGGCTTCACCTTCTACCTCTTATATATGTATGTACACACTCAACTGGCTTCTTTCCCCACACCTTGGTGGAGGGATTCAGAAAACCACTGAAGCCCCATCCTGGCAGGGAGCTCAAGGGAGAGTGCCTAGTGCCAGGGTCTTACCCCATGAGACCCAACCGGGCCCAGCCTGAAGAGGAGACGTGGGCTCACCACCTGCTGTAGTGAGCAGGATGCGTGGGTGTGTGTCTGCTGGCTATCAGGACATATACTTATAGGTCCCTGATGAGAAGATTAAAAATGTGTGTTTTGTTAAATCATATATGTTTAAAGGGAAAATAAGAAATACATATATATAACATAAATGATACCAGTAAATAATTTTTGAATGGATGCTTCAGGCTTCACACAGAGCCGTCTTGGTGAATAACATTTATGAGCCTGTTTTGAAAGCAGGCCTTTACAACGCGCTTGTATCAACATTTAGCCAATTACAGGAAGTAAGTATCAAAATAAAAGTTCAGCTCAGCCAGCAGTGAATTTCAACTTCCGTCTTTGCCTCATTCCAAACTTTTCCATTCCTCCATTCCTTTTGCTTGTTCTTGTGGGTGTGGATTTATCAGCACCCAGAACAGAACGATCAGGTATGGCAGAAACCCCAGAGGCCATGAGGCTTTCACAGCGTTTGGTAGTCATCAGTGAATAAACATGAAAGCTTGGCTCTTAATGTAACATCTGAGATTCAGAAATGTGCCAAAACATATTAAATATATATAGTCTTCTTCACAGGTATCTTCATCTTATCACAGTACTGCCACACAGTGTGCATTAAATTTACAAACAGCACAGAGGACACACAGAGAGGGTAGCATCGTCCGCATTACTGGTACAGAGATAAGAGCCTTCTTCTCTGTCAGGGAGCAGCTGCCGTGCCACACAGTGACACAAAGTTACACATCTGGACACTCTCTCCTCCACTGCACATCTTCAGGACTGAGCAGACTTCATCCTTCTGAGAGATTGAGGGACTGGTGCTTACACAGCACCTTCCTCCTCTAACTGAGCTGTCGGAGCGTTTTGTAATACCAGCTTCATTCACCCAGTCTCGCACCCTGTCTAAATGTGTCTAAATCCCTTGTCCAACATCTGCACACCCCAACCTGAGACTAGTATAAATCCCGCTTTAGCCAGCTAGCATACTGGTATAAGAGTCACAAGTAGCAAATGAAAAAGCTAGGACTGGTAAAAATCTGGTAAATATCCAAATGATGAGATCCTCGAGGGAGAGACAATACTGATTCGAGCGGTGGTTCTGCGCATGCACTTTATGGTTATATTTATTAAAGTTAATCTAGATGTGTTAAAATTACAGAAATTTGTTTTGTTTTTTTGTATGACATCACTTGTCACTTTTTTGACAGTCGTATGGTAACACTCAATTTGTCACACACACACACACACCCCCACACACAGATTTTTATTTCTTTTTTAATAACAATTCCATACATGCTTTCCGACCGGTTTGTCTGGTCCGACTTGGCTGTCCTGCTGGTGGGCCGGGCTGTGAGCTTACGTAGGGGACGGACGGGGTGAGGCGAAGCTTTAAATGAGGCTGGGTGGCGTTGCTGTGGCGTTTATTTGGCCATGTGGAGGAGAAGGACCGGAGAAGTTGGTTTTTAGATGGTTGTCGTCTTATGTTTTTGCTGCGAGCGTTTGGCTTCTACTAGCTAACTGCTCTTTTTAATAGAGTGCGCGAGGCACTTTAATTAACTTTTTAATTTAAAATAAAAGCGAACAGGGGAAGTGACAGCTTTATGTAACTTTTTAATCAACCCCTCAGGGAGTGTAAATTACTTTTTTAAGTGTTAAAATTCCTTTAAGAAAATTAATAAACTTTTCCAGTTTACCTCGCGCCATGGAGAGGATCGACGACGGTTACTCGGCAACGCAGGAGTATCCACATCCGTTCATTCACAAAATGAAGCTGACCAGGGCGCAAAGGATCCGGGTAACGCTCAAATATATATCGATTTAATATAGAAAATAAAATAGAAAAACTCATATAATGACGTGTTTAATTTTAGTGACCATCAGTCATTCAAACATTGAGTGTTAACACCTGAAACCAACCATATGATGATTTTTACCAACACGGAAAGAGGAGCCAGTCACTAAAAAGTTATTTACGAAGTATTTACGATCAAGCGACTCTTCCGGTTTCCCATTTTCTTCTATTTTTGCCAATTTTTTTTTCTCATATCGATACAATCTTCAGTTTAGGCTTCCACAGCTCCCTGTTTCTCTGAGATCATAAGCAAATGAGCAAAGTCATAAATGTTTCCCAGCACGGATAGGCGGGCTTGATGACGAGAACAACATACCAGAGGGTTCCACAACTTTGGAAAACTTATCAGTGTGGCTGGGAAGTAATGAGAGAGGCTTTCAATTTATAAACACGTGTAAAACTGCACCTCTATGGGCATCTGAGTGTGTTCCCCTTATACGCAGGACGAACTTCACAGGTGCAAAGCTCTAATCTTAATTTTATTCAGTAGTTTCAGACTAAAGTTGTAAAACCATCAAAAAAAAGCCTATTTAATAGCTACAAATCAGGGTTTTCCTGTCACAAAATGGGACTTTGGTGACTGAATGAACTAACTAACCAATAAAGGAGTCCGTCTGTTACATTATTTGACAGAAATCTGTGCCTCATTTGTAAATATTTGCTAAGCAAAAATGTCCACTGTGATTCATTCTGATGAAACTAGGTTTAAACAAATGTATTTATCGCAGCGCTGCTAATTTCAAATCATGCAAAGTCCAGTTTCTGAGCGGTATGAGATTTATTGGGTCGTATGTGTGACTGCGCATTTAATGTATTTCTTCTGATCTCACAGGGTATCATCCTCGGCAGCATCCTCTTCCCCATACGCGTCACCTTGGCGGTCCTTTTCTTCCTTATAATGTGGCCCATCGCCCGGCTGCGATTGGCCGGCCTGTCCGAGGAGGAGCGCTCCAAACCCGTAGAAGGCTGGCGCCGCTGGTTTTACCACCCAATCATCTGGCTGCTGAGCAGAGCTGTGTTCTTCTCTCTGGGTTTCTACTGGATTAAGGTCAAAGGTCGCAGGGCAAACCTGAAGGAGGCTCCGGTGCTGGTGGTGGCGCCCCACAGCAGCTTTCTGGACATGCTGGTTTTTTGCCCGGCCCAGCTTGCGACGGTGGTGTCGAGGTCAGAGAACACCAGCCTGCCGGTCATAGGAGGTAAACAAGAGTAGCTCTTAGCTAGTTCTTAAGATTTATCAATGTATACATTTCCTTCACGCGCATTTTTTTTTATTGTGGCTCGACAATAATGGCAATTTTCAAGTAAAACAGTTAGAAATTACATACATTGTACAGGGATAGGTGTCAGAGAACTATGACATGACAGAAGCATAGCAGCAAGAGTGAAAGGGAAGCTTTACAAGATGGTAGTGAGGCCTGCTGTGATGTGATGTAATGTGTGGTTTGGAGACAATGGCACTGACAGAAAGATGGAGATGCTTAGATTTTCCCTGGGAATGATCAGAATGGACAAGAGTAGAAATGAGACAAAGAGACTGAGATGGTTTAAACATGTGCAGAGGAGGAACACTGGGTATATTGGACAAAGGATGTCGAAGATGGAGCTGCCAGGCAAAGAGGAAGACCTCAGAGGAGATTTGTGGATATAGTGAAGAGGGTTGGTGTGACAGAAGAGGAGGATGCTAGGAACAGGGTGGAGATGGAGGCAGATGATCCGTGAATTTGTTTGCGTTGAAGCCATCACTGTAGCCTCTGAGGAGCTGAAGCACACTCGCACATTTCTGACACCGATAATGAATAAAGAAATTAACTGTTAGATTAATGTGTGCCTCCTTTTCTTGAGAATTCTGCTGCTGCCGTGCTAGAAGCCCTGCAAACTTGCCCACACAGCTTATTGCATGCTGATGTAAGGTGCTGCTGAGCTATGGTCTTACATAGGGCGTACATGCTGCTTCCTTTCAGATGTCTCCATGTCTGCTGTAGGAGAGAAATCTGCCTTTGATCGCGTGTTTTATCTTTTACGGGAACCCCTCTGCTATTCTGCTGACTCAGCCTCCGATGACAACATGAAGGTCGAGGCTTCAAGTGCAGACTTCCTTGTTTACAAGGAACTTGTTACTTGTTTATCCAGTTACTTGTTTATCTAGGTTGAATTTCATAGAAGTCCAAATGTAATGCGCAGTATTTGCAGTTATAGATATAGTTATATCTTTTCTTGTTTCTCTCTTTTTTCATCCTCTTGTCTTTACATCTGAATTAGCTGAATTCTCTGACTGACAGTCAGAAAGCTCCACCACAGTGTAAAACAAACTCACTGCTGGGAATCCATCCTGAAACCCCTCAGCACTTCTAGTTGAGCTGTTATTTTGCAGCATTATCAAATTTAACTTAATTTCACAGGTTAAACTGCACATATAGAACCACACAACTGATAATAAACACCTGAAAAGTTTCCCAACTTTGCCCCCAAATAAGTTTTTAAGAAAGCTTTTTTCTCCTCTGGATTGTAAACCTATCTGCTTTTAGTCACTTGGTTGCATTTTTGTAATGACAAGTGCCTGGGTGACATCATATTTTCCTGTGCTGTGGA
Organism: Copadichromis virginalis; assembly: GCF_057382275.1. Lineage (NCBI taxonomy): Eukaryota > Metazoa > Chordata > Actinopteri > Cichliformes > Cichlidae > Copadichromis > Copadichromis virginalis. The sequence continues at coordinate 34,957,379 of NC_140620.1, forward strand.
GGTATTCACAGTGCAGTGTGCTGATAACAGCAGGCATTCGCGCTCCACCTTTTTCACACAAACAATCCAGAGCGATATTTGGCCATCGAACAGTTAGAGTAGGGGGTGGGGGAACTCCAGACCTCAAGGGCCGGTGTCCTGCAGGTTTTAGATGTCCTTGATCCAAAACAGATTATTTAAATGGCTAAATTACCTCCTCAACATGTCTTGAAGTTCTCCAGAGGCCTGGTAATGAACTAATCATTTGATTCAGGTGTGTTGACCCAGGGTGAGATCTAAAACCTGCAGGACACTGTCCCTTGAGGCCTGGAGTTCAGCGCCCCTGTGTTCTGCAAGCATGCGAGGAGATCCAAAGATAAAGAAGCGGCCCACACCGCTCGCTCCTGATCTGCTGCGTCTTACAGGGTGTCTTGCTTTCTGGTTCTGATTCTTGTTCTTTTCTTAATTGTGTTTCAGCTCTGCTGGAGTTCAACCAGTCTGTGCTGGTGAGCAGGAAGGATCCAGAGTCGAGAAAAAAAGCTGTCGCTCAACTCAATGAGAGGTTGACCTCCGACGGCTACTGGCCTCAGGTGAGACACTTTGGCGGCTGACAGAATGTCACTCCTCCCTCGGCTGGGTTCTTGTTTACAGAAGTGAAATTTCTACCAAATTATCCCGTCAGACTTTGCAGCAGTTTGAGGAATGCAAAGCAGATTAAAGATAATCTTTTAATGGGAATGGTCCTTCTGTTGTTTACTGCTTGTGGTTTAGAAAAAATCTGTAGTTTGTCACAAGTGAGCAGTTGATCACGATTAGATTAGGTCCTCTTGATGGAAGAAGAGGGAAATGATCCACTTTTCTGCCTCACGGGAACACATTTGTTTACATTTGTGTCCTTAACGACAGTGTACACCAGGGGTCCCCAATCCCAGTCCACGAGGGCCGGTGTCCCTGCAGGTTTTAGATGCATCCTTGATCCATCACAGCTGATTTAAATGGATAAATTACAATCAACATGTCTTGAAGTTCTCCAGAGGCCTGGTAATGACCTAATCATGTGATTCAGGTGTGTTGACCCAGGGTGAGATCTAAAACCTGCAGGGACACCGGCCCTCGTGGACTGAGATTGGGGACCCCTGGTTTACACACTGAAAAAGTCACCTCAGGGCAGCTGTTACTGCTGGTAGAAAAAGAGGGGACACAGATTAAAAGACTCAGTGTTTATGAAGAGAAAAGTAAAATAACTATGTGAAATTGTGGATGAGAAGATAAGGGATGTTGATGTTTCCCAAAGAGCTTAAAGTGAAAGGAGCCATAAGCAGTCTGAAAGTCCCGTGTGAGGTGGCAACACTGCCATGACATCACAAGCCTGGAAATCGCTCTCTCAGCTCACCGCTTCTTTTCATTTCTGTCCAGATGCTGATGTTTCCCGAGGGGACAACGACTAACGGCAGTGCTCTCATCAAATTCAAGCCCGGTGAGTGGGACCTACGCGTGCGACTCACGTAGGTGACATCATGCTGGTTTTCCAGCCGTTTGAACAAATGATGCAGGAATGACCTGTGTGAGCGGGAAGGGCGAAGCTGCACATTGTGCTGCTGCTGTGTGATTAACTGCTCCTCTCTTCCTCCTGTCTCCATCTGTGTCATGAAAGGTGCCTTTCTCGCTGGAGTTCCTGTCCAACCTGTGCTGCTGCATTACCCCAACAAGCTGGTGAGTAACACCATGGGCGTGCTGCTGGTGACAGCAGACGCCTTCTTTGGCTCTTTTAGGTTATATTAATCATTTGAGCCCTTCCATATTTTACACAGGACTGCCATTTTTGTCGGCTCTGATTCCGTTTATCGTACCTGGACCGTGTCCTCGGTCTGTGACAGATATTCTCAAATGTTCCTGGGTCTTTGTTTTTAAAGAGGTCTGTGATCACAGCTCAGGTTTATGCCACACTGGGCTGGTTTGCCTGAAACTGCAGCTGTTCATCCACAGAGAGATCTGTACCAGGGAGGTGCTGTTTGGGTAAACGGGCCTCAAGCATTATCCAAATGTTTCCCATGCACCCCATACATGATATGATTGAATGGCTTTAATGAATCATGTCTTTAAGGATGGCCTTGGTGTTCATTCAGGGTTCGTAACGTGTCTTGAGGATCAGCTGAGGTTGCATTTGTGAACACACTGTGATGTTTACTCAGGCACTGTGTTTGCACACTGGGTACTACCGAGGTGTGCCGGGACTGACTGGTATTATATATGCTATAAAATAAAAGAATAATAACCCCTCCCACTCTGGGAAAGCAACTCAGAGGAAAGATAAGAAAACTTTAAATTTTTATTTAAATTTGTTGTCTCTTCTTCAGGATACTGTTCGCTGGACGTACAAAGGCACAGCCTGGTGAGTTCCTTCATTGCTTCACCTGCACATCTGTCACACATGTTTAATGTCAGGGTTTAGTTTAGCAAACCCCAGAAACAAATGAAAATAAAAATCTACTTAAGGTAAGCTCCAAGTAAGAACTTGGTGCTTAAAATAATTATACAAGAGCAGCTTTTCAGCATCCTTATGCTTTTTCTAGAAGCTCAATGCAGTGCTTATCATTGTCAGCTGTAACAGATCAGCAGGGCCTGTGCTATGAAACAAGTCCAACACAACCAAGACGTCTGGCTTTATCTGGTTTCACTTATGCTACCATCTGCAATTAGGATAAGCAGTCGCACGAACGTCGCTTGAGATGAGCGCGTTCGTGTGGAAAAAGGTGGCGTCGCCAGTCTGACCAATCACGGGCACGGGTGTATATTTTTACAAAGATAAAACCGCTACGTCAGAGAGATATGAAGAGAACAAACACACAATGTGTGTGAGCTTCAAGTGCTTTTGTCAGACTAGAAAAGATTTCTTGTATCATAAAGTTTGGCCTGTTTGAAGCTGGGATGGAAAGTGGGCAAAAAGTCTGACTGCACAAGTTCAAAAGACTCGGTGCCACGGCTCGAATATTAAGAGACATGTGCTTACAGTTAAGGGTCCCATCAAAGTTTTGTTTGGAAGATGGTTTGTTTTTTTCCTTCCAGCTGCAGCTCTGTTGGTGTTTAACAGTCTGAGAGCAAGAAGAGAATATAAACAGAATCACCCCACTTCTGTAAACCTTCGAAGTTGCTTTTAAGAATCTGTATTTCTTACTGATGCTCATCAGGGAGAGAAAAAGACTTTAAAAACTCAAGTTTGTCCTACTCTCTGTACACAGAGCTGAGAGATCATCCAGGAATGTCGATGCAATTCTTCAGATTAGTCAGCAGCCATCGTTTTCATACCTGTCTGTCGCTAATCTCCAACATAACTTGCTCCAGACTAGCGTACGTTGCCATGGTGAACCGCCCACCACACCAACAGGTTTAGCTTCTGTTTTTAACACATACAACATATCAATAATTCAATTACACTGGGGGGGGAAAATGCAAGGATATTGGCAATATTGTTGCAAATAATCAAGTCATTTGTATAAATTTTATGATGTAGACAATATAGAAGAATGGAGCAAAATTTAAAAAGCAGAAACCAGTGTTTTGTTTTGGGGTTTTTTTTGTTTATTTTAAAAAAGCTCTGCATAAGGGTCAAAATTTTAATGTAATAAGTGTGTAAATGTAAGTTAGTGAAGAAAGAAGTGTGATATTGTCAGAGTAGGTAGTGGAGGAAGCCTTCCTCTTAGAGAGCGTTTTTGTTTATGACCTTTCGAAGCCCTTGTGAAGCTAAACGAGGCTGGAGCGTTCCGGACTTTGCACTCTAAGGAAATGTGCTCGTTTTTTCCAGCGTAATACTGACCGCACCTGACAACTCGTTATTGCGTTTTTAGAGATTTGACACAAAATATACAACATCAAAACTCAGAATTACTCTTTTTGTATACCAAAACACAAGAACAGAAAACAAAGGACAAACGTAGGTGGGGAAAATGTTAATCGAAGTTAGCTAGTGTACACAGGGAAGGGGGGATGCTGATTTTCCACTCCAATGATCCTGCCTTCTCTCACAGCTCGTCTTTGGTGGGACAGATGTGATCTTGTCCCATCATAGCAGCCAAATATGGCGCCATTGTTATTCAGGTGAATATAATACCCCTCCAAAAATGACTCTGGACCAGACGGGACCAAAACAGGTGTTCTTAAACAGTATTATCGAGCGCTATACACCAAGATCCCTTTAACATATTTCTCCACAGTAGCACCCCTGCACACAGGATCCTGCCTGAACTGTGATTTAGTCAAAACAAAATGCTAATTTTTCATGATGAATCTAATCTTCTGCTCTGTGTGTTAGGACCGAGGCTCTGTGGCACACGGTGTCCCAGCCGTACACCAACATGACTGTTGAGGTGAGAACTGGTCATTCAGCTTATCAAACAAAAGCGTATATATCTACAACTTGTGGAAATGTCCTTTTACACACCCACACCTCAGTGATGTAGGTGTGTACGCCCACGTGTGTTTTTAGCACAATCTGACATTATTGTTAATTGTAGTGACAGGTTACAGTCGTGACTGGGTGTGGGCAGAGGTGTGACAGAGTTGGCGTGGTTTAAAAAAAAAAAAAAGTGTGTGTGTGTGTTGACTTTTGCCTCTCTGTTGAACTGTTACTGTGACTACACAAACAGTGTTTATCTCTTTATTGTGCTGCAGTTCCTGCCAGTTTACAACCCTTCAGAGGAGGAGAAGAAGGACCCCAACCTGTACGCAGACAACGTTCAGAAACTCATGGCCAGGTGAGGCGCACATTTTCCCTCATTTTATGACACGTCAGCCTAACAGTTTTGCTGCAGCCGCTGATTAATTAAAGTTAAAGTGGATTGTTGAATGCCTCCTTTTTTTCTTTTTTTTAATAATCCCACTTACTGGTTCTCCCTGTTATGGGGAACTGGTTTGTTGCTCATGTTACAGTAGACATGCATTACAATGGAGGTACATTCCTGTAATTCCTGTGTCCAAGCACCAAAAGAATGTAAGCAAAACCAACAGTGGAGATTCAAAAATTGCAGTACTTCCACTGAGCACATCAACTAAGTATTGTTACCAATAAAACCAAAGCACAGACTTACTGCACACGTTTAGCTTAATTTTATTCAGATAAGCCAATAGAAAGGTCTCACAAGGCCCCAGCAGCACATATGTCAATAGCAACAGGCGGTTGCCAGATGGTTGCAGACCAGTCTCTAGGCCTGTGTGACTGGAACCTTATTCACTTGATCCTACCTATCACACATCCCAGAGGGCCAACAAGTGGTTAGCAGTTTACCTCAAAAGCACCAGAACGTATCTTTTACCAACAGTTGTCACCACCTGGTGGCATGCAGAGAAACTGCAGGTTTAAACATGCCTTCTGGTCCTTGAATTTCTGAGCTTTTAAATACTTTCTGGCTCTGTTTGGTGATTTTGTGTTTTGTGTGTTATCTCTGCAATGTCACATTTTTATGATGTGTAGTTACGTGTGAGCGGTCACGGGAAATTATATTTCATGTAGTTTTAGGTTGGATCTTATGTACGAGGCAGATAGAGGAGAAAAGTAAAAGCTTTCTCTTGGTGAGGGATTTGTGTCTGCTGGTTGTTGTGACGTAGCTGTTTCTCCTGTGTGTTAGGGCCCTTGGAGTCCCCGCTACAGACCACGTGATGGAGGGTGGGGTTCCCGTCAGCAAAGTCGGTGGTCTGTCCCTCCCGCTGGAGTCTCCAGCCAGAGAAACGCTGACGCTGCTGCACAAAAACGGGTGAGAGATTACTCCTGCTCATGTTTTACTAAACTTTAAAACCTTTCATCTCCGTCACACATCAGCTTACTTCACCTCCTTTATCCTCCTCTCCGTCAGTCTGGGAGCACATGAAGTACAGACTGCTCTGGACAGGATGATTGACAGGTGTCGCTCAGGAGCTCAGGGTGCAAAGGTCAGCGCAGAGGAGCTCGCCTCCATGCTCGGGCTGAGCCACCAGCAGACAGCTGTCCACATCTGCGGCCTCTACTCCAAGGTACGGTCGGGTGTACGCGCTGCAGCCGAGTCAGACCGTCCTCTTAGGTTTTATGGCTATAAACTGCGCCTGAGTGCACACTGTGTGCACCAAATATTTGTTTTTCACAAGAACTCGCGACAGCTGAGTCAACTATACTCAGATCTGAGAAGTCGATAAGCCGACAAGATTCAAAATGAAATGCTTCAGCCGCTTTCGATGAACTGATTCTTCAAGGAGGGAGGGCACGACAAAGGTTCAGCGCGTTTCTCTGTTGCCGTTAGAAACTGCAGATGTTTGTGTAGCAATTAGTGACGAGGTGAAACACAAACCCTTCCATCCATCTGTAACTCGTACTTACTGGCAGCAGGTTGAGCAGAGCATTTTAAAAGCTCGTCGGCCAGCTTCTTGTTAAAGAGTTTGTGCGACGCTCGAGTGAGAACGGTACAGATGATTCTCACAATCCACAGAAAGAGCAGATCTATTCAGAGGAGCAAGGACAAACTAAACCCTGATGAATGTTAACCGATAAGTCACAAACTCGCAGCTGCTTCTTCTAACCACAGGATCCTGGATTTAAAAAGCCCTGCTGTGTTTACCGAGAGCAAACAGATCTTGGGGCATATCATAAAGCGGAGTGCATTGTGATTTTGGTGTTTTGATTTATAAATGAGGCGTTATAATAACTCATCTGTGCTTTTTCAGATTATGCAACATTTAAAAAGCTGAGAGGGAGAAGGTGCTGATGCAATCTGTGTGTTTTTAGGATGACTCTGTGGACCTGAGGCACATCTATTTTAGTGTCGCACCCCTGACTGGATGTGTTGACCTGAAGACACTGCTTCACTCTGCTTTCACTGTAAGTCCTGCTGATCGCCTCACCTTTCTCCACTTTCCCCTGTGTGCCTTTAGAAATATGACACATAGTCAGATATAATTTTAACTCCGCAGTAAGAAATTACAGAATTAAAGAGCCCTGCATGTTTTAGTTTTTAAGACGGACTCCCCCAGTGGGATTTGTGACTTTTCCCTGAGTTCAAACTGTGGAACTTAGGCTCGATCGGCTTGCACAAAAACAGTCTTCACCTCCATAAGGAGCCTTTTTGTACCTCCTGCTGTTTTCTTGATTGTTCACTGTTTGTTTTTCAGTTGTTTAACAGAGAGGGCGGAGGCAGCTTGAGTGAAAGGGAGCTGTCGGACCTGATGGAGGCGCTGGTGGGCATCCCTCAGCACAGAATTGCCGAGCTCTACGCCGCCGCCTCCGATGAGAACCGGCTCACTGAAGGTGAGAATCAGCTGAACAGTGTAGATGAGCTGCAAAAGAACAAATTTCCCTCAAGAACCAGGGCGGTCAGTGAATGCCTGTTACTAGACAGTAGTAAAAACCATCCCTGCTGTGGCTTTGTTTCCACAGAGAGTCTGCTGCGGGTGCTGACTGCCCACCCAACCTTTCAGAAAGTGACGAAAGAGTACCTGAGGCCCGAGGAGGCTGCAGGTACTCTATCCAACGGGAGGTCTGTGAACAATAACGGATCAGTTTACAACAACAGCAAGAAGTCTGAATGAGGACCTCGCAGTGGGTTATTTTAGGGGGGGCAGAATACTGGACAGAAGATTGTAGACATGTGAGGCGTGATGTGTTCATTGAAGTATTTATACAGTTCCTCTCTCAGGTGTGTGTGTGTGTGTGTGTGTTACTCTGAATAAATCTTTGCTTCAGATGCTGTTAAAGTCCAAAGGTCTTGAACGTGTTATTTATAAAGTTTCTTTGAATGTTTGCTGAGGTGGGGTTTTTATAGGAGTCCAAAGGTTTATTTTTCTACATGAATTTGTGTATTTTTGTTTACACGTGACAAATAAAGTGTCAAGTAAATGAGCTGCTGTCATGTCCTCCATCATTCCTGAATTCTGACTCTGTTCTCTTTCATTCACATAGTCAAATCTTGAAGTGTTCCTTTAATCGTTTTGAGAAGTATATGCACTCACTCAAAAACAGTTGTACACGTATGCCCAATAACGTGCCATCTGAATGTGTAGCTCAATAAAAGACATGACAAAGCTAATATAAGTTTTAAAAAAAGTTGACTATAACCGGGGTGCACATAAGTGGTACACAGGTGCGCATGTGCTGTCAAAATAAAAGACCAGATAAGAAGTTGCAACGCGCGTTTGCGTACATAAGATTTTCATAAGAGGACAGACATTTGTTCAGAACTCTTAAAGATGTTGAAGAAGTAAGCTCCTTTAAGCAATTACTTTGGTGTTCCTCCACCTCCAAAGAAATGTCAGGAGTCCAAACTGCAAAAGAAGCGCATATAGTGGTTGCAGGAGGTGAGCTGGTTAACTTCTTTGTGCTCACGCTGTTGCTCCACAGGGTTGTGAAAGAAGCTGAGTAATAATGGGCAAGATAATGATATTTAAAAACTGAAGAGCACAATGAAATAGATAAAAGGCGGCAAAAGTAGTGCAAAACCTCTTAAAACATCTGGTGGAATATCTCACAACTGCTCACGTTAATCAGTAACACTGCCTGCTGTAAACCGAGGATTCCCAGAGAGCATGAGCAAAGTAGCTGAACATTTAAAGAAAAAAATAAAGCCGCAAAGAGTCTGGGTTAAAATTTATCTCTGAAACACGCACTGGATCTGGGTGAATGTATGTGACCTTTTACCCCTCGAGGGCACGCCGTCTCAAACGCAAACAAAACCAGCATCGCTGTGTTTATAAGGGCGAGTTAAAACTCCATCATGCAAGGAAAGAAAAAAAAACATATAGATAATAAAGAAGATCCAGAACCATGCTGCAGCGCTCTCTAAACTCTGAGACAGGTCGAAAAACTCGAAATCAGAGAAACCTCATCCCTAAAGAGGAGATGGACTGTCGCCCACAAACACAGTATGTTACACGCTTTGTTCCAGCCTTGCGTTTGGATAAGTTCAGCAGTAATTCAGCTCTATACAAAGAGTCCTCTCACCCTTTGAAATATCCGGCTTGTTGGGAAAAAGTTGACAAAAGTTTCCAAAATTGTACATCATGAAAAAAAAATAGAAAACATTAAACAACTGTATGAACAGAATCAATGTTTTAGAACATTTGACCGGTTTTATACTTCAATTTCTTCAATTTTATATATCCGCAGGTTAATTTGGAGCATACTTTGATCTTGCTCTCTCTGCTTCTTAGCGCCTAATTATTCATGTTCAAAGGTTGAAGGTGAAAAGTGAGAAAGCTAAACGTTAACCGACTTTTAACCTACAAGTAGTAACTGGCAAATCTTGTATAAATACGTCTCTGCCAGCGTAGTGAACAATTAGTGCAGAGGGCACGCAAAAGGCAAAGTTCAAAAAGCTGGAAAGTAGGACATGAGGAAAGTGTCTAAAGAGTTTGACTGTGAGACACGAGGAGAGGAATGGTGGCGTGAGGCTGTAAAGGAACAAAGAGAAACAGGACAGAGTGAGACGAAAAAATCATTAAAGCTCGTTCTAAAATCAATGACTCAGTGGAACAGGGAGAGAATCGGGACAGTCTTTGATCCTGTTTCTGTGAAAAACCAAACTAGTATCTGTTCTAGGAAAGGCTTTGGGGAGCACACCGGGTCTCGTTTCAGGAAGAGAATCAGGAACATGTCACATTTTTTATGATCTATGTCTGCCTTGCAGCACTGATCAGGCAGTGATGATCAGGAGTTGTGTTTGTTTATCCCAGTCAGTGTCGGGGCTGCAATGCAACCCCTCTGAAAACGCTTTATTGGCCACATTTATGGTCGTGTGTGCTGCGTTTTGTGTTATTTACCATGTGATTGTGTTCTCTGTGCAGTTATATCTCCATAGAGATGCACATCAACAAGAAAGTTGCAGCATTGTATTTGTTTCTACTGTCGGGTACCACGTGTAACACATTGGGACACAACCATGCGGTAATTAACACAAGCTGGATCAATACATAAGTTGGTTTGTAGGATCTACCAAGACTCACTGCAGAGCTCTAAATTAGCTGTTACCGTGATCCAGTGCCCTAAAACATGGACATAGCTGCTGTGACTTGATTTTTGGATCTAATCTCTTCATTTTGAAGCCTCAACTTTGGTGTCTTGGCATCTGCCATTTGGTGGTTTTGGAGCCAGAAGTCACCTTATCTGGATGACACAGTCGAGTGCAGATTTATCAACTCATTGCTATCAACAGCTGATAGCAAATTGCCTCTATAAAGAGTGTACGTGTGTAACAAAAGACAGAGCTGTGAAAACTTATTTGCCCACTTTCTAATTTCTGAGGGTTTGTTTTTTTTTTTGCACATTTGTCACACCTACATTTTTCACAAATTTTTAGACAAATTTCAGACAGATTTTAATATTAGACAAAGATAAACCAAGTAAAAAGTTGTTTTTAAAGCTGCCCAGTAGGCACGCCCAGCCATTGTTAGGAGCTGTGTGACAAAGTAAGGCTGGCTAAAAGATCCTAAACAGCTAACAAACAAAGTCACTGACATCTGTCAGTCTGGAAAAGGTTATAAAGCCACTTCGAAGGTTTTGGGACTTCACAGTCATCCACAAATGGAGAACACTAAGAAGTGATCGAGCTACTAAAACTTCTCCAAGATCACGTCGACGACTTATTCGGGACGTCACAAAAGACCCCAGAACAACATGTAAAAACCTGAGTTAAGGTCAGAGTTCACGATTGACTAATAAAAAAGAGACTGGAAAGAAATGGGAGAGTCCAAGGAGGAAACCCACTGCTGACCAAGAAGAACACAAATGCTTGTCTCATAGTTACCAAATAACATCCTGATGATCTCCAAGAGTTTAGGAGAATATTTTGTTGAGTGATGAGGCAGAAGCAAACGAGTCGTAGATTCATGAAATGAGGGTGAAAGGAGGGCCTTTAACGCAGGGACAGTAATCCAGAGAGAGACAGGGGCAGGGGAGAAACCTCAGCATGCTATTAATAAAGAACCCCCAGTGGGTTTATGCAAATAGAAAAGTAGGACAAAAGAAGTAGAGTTAGGAGCCAGAAGAAATACGGACTGAAGTGAGAAAAGGTTGTAGAAGGTGGGAAGGTTGGAAAACACCTTGGTGTTAGCTGTAACTGTGATAACTAGTTTAGGTTTTAGTTTCGTTTTAAATCAGTTTGGTGGATTTGCAGTTTTTATGATTTGAAAATGTGTTTTCTTTAGTCAGAGGTGGACTTTAACGTCATCCCCGACCACTTACAGTAAACCACTCAGTTATTTAGGGCTGTCACCATATCAGATTTTCTTCACATGATTAAAATCATTTAATGATATGATTGGATGTCTGGTACAGAAGATAAAAACTGAATAAAAAATAGCGCTAAGCTGTATTTTTTGTCTGTTTTTGGCAACTGAATTAAAATAGAAGAGAGAGTTTGTATATATAACTGTAAGTGAGCAGGTATACCATCAACCAGACACTGGAACTACTGTAGCTGTCTCTGATACTAGTAAATGGTAAATGGCCTGTATTTATATAGCGCTTTACTAGTCCCTAAGGACCCCAAAGCGCTTTACATATCCAGTCATCCACCCATTCACACACACATTCACACACTGGTGATGGCAGCTACATTGTAGCCGAAGCAACCCTGGGGCGCACTGACAGAGGCGAGGCTGCCGGACACTGGCGCCACCGAGCCCTCTGACCACCACCAGTAGGCAACGGGTGAAGTGTCTTGCCCAAGGACACAACGACCGAGACTGTCCGAGCCGGGGCTCGAACCGGCAACCTTCCGATTACAAGGCGAACTCCCAACTCTTGAGCCACGATCGCCCCAACACCTCCATTAATTTTGGGTCCTGAAACTGATTGTCTCGTTTTCATGATATGTTTTCTGATGTGATGCCCATAATGACTGAGGTTCTTTTAGACAACATCAATTTGGAGGGAAAATGAGGGCAGGTGCTAATTTTCAGTTAGCTTCCAAAGCTTTGGCGAAGTTCGGCTCATATGACATTGTATTAATTGTAAAATGCAATTGTTGGATATTTGTTTGACTTGTAGTAGCAGAAAAGTTGGAATTCTGCAAATAACACATTTTTAAAGCTTATTAAATTATTCATGTCAAGCTGCGTTATCTTTGACATTTTTCACAGATTCGAGTAAAGAAATCTGAGCTGATTATGTTTTGTTTTTGTGACAAACTGCTAGAAACAAAGAGCCCAGTTAGGTGACTTTTTATGCTTGAATGTTCATAGGAGAGTACCAAGTGGCTTAACAAACAAAAAAATCTACCTTTTGTCAATGGTCAAGTACAAGGACTGGACTAAAATTAATGATAATAATGGATTGCATTTATATAGCGCTTTTCGAGACCCTCAAAGCGCTTTACAATTCCACTATTCATTCACACACTGGTGGAGGCAAGCTACAGTTGTAGCCACAGCTGCCCTGGGGCAGACTGACAGGAGCGAGGCTGCCATATCGCGCCATCGGCCCCTCTGGCCAACACCAGTAGGCGGTAGGGTAAAGTGTCTTGCCCAAGGACACAACGACAGAGAGCCCGGGGGGATCGAACCGGCGACCTTCCGGTTACAGATATGTGCTAGCCTTATATGTGTGTCCCAAAACTGCATAAAATTACTAAAAATTTTCTGATATGGCTCAAAAAAGGTTTGCCAATTTATCTACGCTTCCAAACTGAAACCCAAAGAAGAGCAGAGGTGCAGCCAAAATAACTGAAATAATATTCAGGCTAACTCTCAGAATTGCACCACATACACAGTGTTTGCCTCACATTTAGTTTGGTGACATCTGGTTTCCCTTCTGAGCACATTTATGAATGTAGTTTGTTAGTGTTGATGACTGATGACACTCAAATATAGTAACTTCTGGCTGCAAAAATCGACAGTACGGCAGCTAACATGCTAACACTGAGGCATCAAACTGAGTCCAAGACCAGTGGATGCCTTATTGTGGCTACAAAAATCTTTTGTTAATGCGTCACATCATATTTGAGAGTTGTCTTCCATATTGGGTATGATACAACCACCAGTTTCTAGGGAAAAATGTATATGGAAAAACTGGATAAAAGTGGTTAGTGGAGGTTGCTGATTGGTTGCAAATAAGAGTATAGCTTTGGTTGCTGTTAGATTACCAGTTTTTAATTTTTTTACCCACTAACTACTAGCCTGACGGTAGTAAAACTTGAAAAAGTACAATCCCAAATAGAAATGGAGAAAACTGTGCCTTAATAACATATAGCCAATGGAAGGTGGGTTTATAAAACCAGTCAGCATAAAAGTTTAACTCAAGCATTTGAACACACTGTCAATGCTGTGTTAAAACTAAAATAAAATGTGTTCTATTTTTTAAATATAGAAACTCATTTGAATGAATATTTCAGTTTAATTATAAATTAAATTATATTTTAATTTAACTCAGCCACCTCATTCAGAGTAAGTAACTATCTCTCTAGCACCTCCTGGTGGCTCCAAACTAAATTGCAGCCAAAACCTGTATGGTCCGTATGTTATATACAGTGTTGGTCAAGTTACTTGAAAAAAGTAATCAGTAACTAATTACTGATTACTCCCCCAAAAAAGTAATCCCGTTACTTTACTGATTACTTATTTTCAAAAGTAATTAATTACTTAGTTACTTAGTTACTTTTTAAAAACACGATTTACAACCTGAAGAGGTGATAAAGTGATAGATCTTTCAGCCCAATTCTACTTTTTCTACATAATCCATCATACAAAATGTAATCAAATGGAAAAGTCTCTTTTTAAAACTTGTTTTATCAGTTTTAATCTTTTAACTTTATGCATCAAGCAAAACATTTAATTATATGCAACATTCTCTGACTTGAATAAATTAGTTTAACATTTAAACCTATTTTCTACACATTCCAGCACATAAAATAAAATATTTTTTGTGTTTTCACTCACTCTTTCAAACAGATGCAAGTAAAACACAGCAGAAAATAAATAAAGTCAAAGACTCAGCGGTCCTTTTGCTCTATTTTCACCTGTAAAGCAGGAGCAGGGTAGGCGGAGGGTTACCCTGGTGCAGGTGTGCTGCGGTCAGTTGAAGAATCCGCGCGAGTGTCTCTGAGTTTCCCATCACGTCGTAGCTACTCGGTGCTTGCTCGGAAGTTTAGGGGTTTTTTTCGCTGTAAAAAGAAGTTTTCTTCCCACGCACGATGGACGCTAATGTTTTTGTCACTTTTTATGGAATCAAACTCAAAGTAAGGTCAGTACTTCCACACTTTAAACGCTGCACGCTCATACTCTCTCCCGCACTCGATATATTATCCATTGTTGATCTGCACAGAGCTGCTGTCACCAACGTCGCACTTGCTTACGTCACTGTCATGAGACATTCTCGCAAAAAAAATCACGGTTTTAGTAACGCAGTAATGCAGCGTTCCTACGGGATAGTAACGGTAATCTAATTACCGATTTTGCAATAGTAATCCCTTACTTTACTCGTTACTTGAAAAAAGTAATCAGATTACAGTAACGCGTTACAAGTAACGCGTTACTGCCCATCTCTGGTTATATACAGAGCTAATATGATATTTGACAGGCTGAGATGCATATAATGGGTATTTGGGACTTCTATGAAATTAAAATGACATTTTAAAGTGTAATTTGTAACTGTTCCCTGGTGTAAGTGAGCTTCTGTACCTTCACCTAGGTAAAGTTTACCTCTCACCCAGCACTTTGACTTCAGGGCTCAGTGGCGTGGGCTGAGCGACTTGTAAAGGGGCGGGACAGGTGATGAAGTAACAAACAGAGGGTATAAATTCTTTAGTATGTGTGCGGTTTGGCCATGAGGACAGTAGAAACTGAAAAATTCGTGGTTTCTGCTAGCTTATCTTTGTTTCTAAGGGTGTCCGAGCTAGCATCAGCTAACACTCAGGTTTTCAAACTCCAAACTGCCAAGGACACTTTTCCGAAAAAAGAGAGGTGCTGAGCAATGAGCGCACCCTGACCAGTTTTTCCCTTTCTTTTTTTCTTTCCTCTGGCATTTTTAGATAAACTTTCAGCAGCAAAGGAGCCTGAATCACATTTTGAACTTTTTATAGTTAGTAAAACTTGTTTTTTTTTTGCTAGTTCGCCATGGAGAGGAAGAGCAGCAGGGCTGCTACACAGGAGTACCCCAACCCTTTCATTCATGAGCTGAAGCTGACCAAGGCGCAGTGGATCAAGGTACTCATTACATGTATTGATTTTATGCTTGGAAGTAGGGCAGGATGTCAGGCAGACCTACTGCCCTGCTTTAAACAGTTAATCTTCTGCTTAACCAGGGACCCTTGCTAACTCTGGGTTTGTCTCCGGTTTTTGGAGGTTATAAAGGTAATCCGCAAAATGCTAATTTATGCTACCAGATGTGATCGCCTGTTTTATTTTGTTTTAAAAGCTCAGTTTCCCACATACTTCTGCTTAAAATGAACTTAAAACATAATCAGAATTAAAATAATCAAAATCCAATTAAATAATCAAAGTGAGTAAATGAAACGGGAATGTTAGATGGATATTTATTTATTGAGGAAAATTATCTACTATTATTAGAAAAAGTATGTAAAAATCTCCTTTTCTGGTCCTTTTTTGTTATTTCCTCTGTAAATTTTGGTATGAATTTCTCAGTTAATGTAACCTGATTTTCCCACGCTTTTACTGTAATTAGTAATCAAATTTAGCAAATAAAATTAGTTAATTACTTAATAAGTATAAGGACCCAATAGTAATTACCTAAAATTGGGAAAAATATCTAAAAACTTCTATTCTGACCTTTTTCTCTGAATGTATAACTTGATATAACCTAAATCATCAACCAATTTTTACATATTTTTGCTGTAAATAGATTAAAAACCAAACAAACTGAACAGATTAAATAAGGCTGAGGAAAATGCTCCATTAGTGATTTTAGAGAAGTGTGTCTCTAGGAGCAGCAGTGAATTTAAAGGTTATATTAGAGGTAAATGCTTTGATTCAGGGATGGGGTGAAACTATTTAACTTTTAGGTCTGTTCTCAGACTGTATGTTGGTGACTTTTCTTAAGGCAAATGATGTAGTGAAGGTCAGACGTTAAATCTTTTGTCAGGTTTTTCATGGTCAGATCTACCCATGCCACTTATCGAGCCTTATAGACCTTTTATAATGGGTTATACACCAAGTCACATTAACCTGCTAACATACAAACTCACATCTACTTTTTTAAAACTCAGTTCTTCCGTAATGAGGCATCTCTGTTTTGCTATAGAGATTATAAATCCAAATCATAGTGTTTCTGTACAGAGTATATAAATATTACACATCTGTAAACCAGATGTTTGTTTGGATCTTCTTTGAAAAGTTCGTTTGAACCTTGACACGGAGGAGTTCACTGTAGTTGCTTGTACCCAGATCATCTATATTTTGGTCTTCTAATGATGCTAACATACTATTACGCATACAAACGAGAACTAAAGCGTTTTTTTCATCAATTGTGTGTTTTTTAAGAATTATTTTTCTTAAAAATGAATGAAAGCCATGATGATGTGTTTCACTTGATGGGACCCCTGCATTATGTTTAAACAACTCTAATTTTAGCCCTCTGATCCTGCAGGGCATAATCCTGGGCTGCACCCTGCTCCCCATACGGGTCTTCCTGGCGTGGATCTTGTTAATCGCTGCTTGGATCGTCGCTGTGCCGAGATTGGCTGGCCTGTCTCAGGAGGAACGCTCCAAACCCTTATCAGGCTGGCGCCGCTGGTTGTTCCACCCGATCCTGTGGCTGCTGGGTCGTGCAGTGTTCTTCTGCGTGGGCTTCCATTGGGTTAAGGTGAAAGGTCGTAAGGCGGATGTGAAGGAGGCGCCGATCCTGGTAGTGGCGCCCCACAGCAGCTTCTTGGACATGGTGATCATGTTTCCAGCCGGGGTGCCGTCAGTTGTGTCGCGGTCGGAAAACATAAACCTGCCGGTCATAGGAGGTGAAGAGAGAGATGGAATTTGTTTACTTTGCCATTGTTTATACACCTGGAAGCACCTGTTGGATCGCTAAAGAGTTTCTTTTTGAAGTATCCTGATGGGAGCTGTTGGTGTTTCTTTGTTTTGCTGACTGAGACACAGTTCACATTTTACAGGCTGAGCTGTCACTTTAGTCATTTATTGAGGTCTAGCTTGCGTTTGCAGTATAGACAGGATGCCCACGTACTGTGTAGTAATATCTAAAGTAAAAAATGAAGATGATCCAGTGACAAGATCAGGAGCTTCTAATCTGCTCTATCTGCTCTAATAGTTCCTGATTAGATTTCTGGGATTTTTTTTAAATGTTTCAGCTCTGCTGGAGTGCAATCAGTCTGTTCTTGTGAGCAGGAGGGATCCTGAGTCCAGGAAAGAAGCCGTCTCAGAGCTAAACAAGAGGGTCACCTCCGATGGATCCTGGCCTCAGGTGAGATGTTTTTGTGTCACTCGATACTCTTGTGGGTCATGTCGTCTTTCTGCTAAAAGGGATCATTAATATATTCAAGTATAAAGACTGAAACTGCCCTTTCTTCATACCTGCATAGATACTGATGTTTCCTGAAGGAACCACAACTAATGGCCGCTATCTGCTCAGATTCAAGACTGGTGAGTTAAATCTACACACAGAGACAAAGAAAACCCCCTAAAACATAAATAAAATCTCACGTGATGCCATGTTTCATTAAAAACTAAACCTAATAATAATGATGATTAAAAAAAGTTAAAAACACTGTTTCTGAGATCTTAAGCAGCAGATTTGGGTTGTAAAAGAACAAATACATGGAGGTTAAAAGCATATCTAATCGTGTTACATGCTTTGAGCTTCGACTCCTCTCACTCCGTGTCTCAGGCGCTGAGCACTCGACGTAATAGGAGGAATCAAAGATTGAGAAGTGAGTGAGGAGTTCTGTCTTATTTCTGCGTCTCTGTCACATCAGGTGCTTTCGTTCCCGGCGTCCCCGTCCAGCCCGTCGTGTTGCATTACCCCAACGAGCTGGTGAGTAAAATCATTAAAGCAGCAGCTTGATCTGCTAGTTATCAGCAACACAGCAGCTTTTTGTGAATGAAACCAAACTTTTTTGTCAATTACGACGAGGACAAAACCTCCATGACATGAAATGTAATAAATTGTAATTGTACAACAATGCAGAGGCAACATTTAGTTTCCTGCCAGTAGAGTTATGTGTTGATTTGGGGGTGGGTTTTTCAGGCAAGCTTTCACTTGTTTTGCTGCCTGTAGTTAATCTGAATGAATGCAGTTAAACCTGCTGCAAATAAAGACATTTATCTGCAGCTGCTTAAGCCTCGCACCTTAGGCTGTCATGATTTGGCATATTAATAACATCATACTGGACTCCATTAAGTAATGCTTATCTGTCGGTGAATATTTCCTGGTCTTGGTCTCTGCTTAAAGAGATGCATAGTTCTGTAAGAGATCAGGATGTTTGCTCAGCCGTGACACTGATGAGTGACGAGCAGCAGTTTAATGGAAAGGCAGATTATATGGTAATAACAACATTTTAAGAAATTAGTCAAAATGAAAGGTTGTAACTTAAGCCTGAAGGTTAGTTGATCACATTCACGCTGCGATAGCGCCGCCAACTACATGCATCTCGTTCCATAACAGCATCCTCTGCAGCGACGTACATACGAGTCTAGTTTGACAGGAGGCGAAGACCAGAAATGTAATTTTTCCTCCCAGTACCAGGCAGGGTTTGTGAGCTATATTAGCCGAGATGGCTGCAGTCAAAAGGTTACATCTATCTGCAGCTGTTCAGCTAGCACAGCGAAAGAGTCACAGAGCAGGGCTTTCTCTGGCTCTACCTCCTGACCTCAAAGTATCCAAGAGAGTTTCTTTGTCAGAGCGATGAAACTAAACTGCTCTGCAGACACATCAGAGTACAGGCTGACCAGAGGTCCTTACACAGAGGAGGACAGTAAAGTTACATAATAAAACAAAACAACAAAACAGAATGAAGACAATCGTAGTGATAATCTTAATACTGAAGGAGAGTTAATCTTAGACTGAGAGAGCCAAATCAGCATTATTAATGTCATGTGGGAGCCTTTGATATAGTCACTGACTGACAAGTACTTGTGAGGCCTTCTAAAAGGAAACTGTTTGTGGTGCCAGGCACCATTTAAACACACTGTGGCGTTTGCACACGCTGGGTCCTGTCAGCGTGTGCAAACGGGGGAAATGAAATACTGTTAAAGTCATACATGCTGTGAGAAAATGCGTCACTCAGACTGATGCTAAACAGTTTAATGCAAGCTTTTCTCTGACTCTCCCTCAGGATACTATTCGCTGGACATACAAAGGAAGCAACTGGTGAGTCTGCTCACTTCTCCAGCTCAGAATCTGTGTGTTTGACATTTTGAGGCAGCACAAGGAATCAGCTGGAAGCCTCCTGGACTTTGGACCTTTTTTTTTTTAACTCTTTTACTTTCTGAACTTGCTCATGGGCCTGAGAAATGCTGCTCATGAGTTTTAACTAATACACAGAAAGTGAGTATTAGCTTGTTAGCTTTGCATCAGTGTTATAAATCCTGAATGGTTAGTTATACAGAGGGCTACTTAAAAAAGAATGAATTTAACAGACAGTTCAGACAGTTAAATCTGAGACTGAATGTAAGCACAGGTCCCTTTTTTAGCATCAGCAATCAGTTTATTTAAGAAAAATATGTAATAATGAGTCACATATATTACAATGAATTACTTCTTAGGGCTGAAAGTTGTATAAGTGGAAGAAAATAGATGGATGTGTGGATTTTGGAAAAAATAACCAATATCTTCCTGTTTTTGTCTCGTTAGGTTTCAGGTGCTGTTTCACACGCTTTCACAGCCGTACACCAACATCACTATTGAGGTAAGAGCTCACCAAGGTCAACCACCACGCTTGTTATCAATCATTAGACGTTATCAGCACATCTGATGATGTAAAGGTGTACACAGTGTGCGTTTGGCACAGGTGATATCAGCAGTGGAGGGTGTGAGCGGAGGTGTGGCAGAGATTATGTGTTCAGTTTTTAGAGCTGCTTTGACAGCGCACGTGTCTGCAGACGAGATCCTCTGCGTGCGTTTGTGTTGATTCGTGTGCCTGCCTCTCTATTGAGCTGTTACTGTTGTCTAGACGCTGTAAACACACAAATCAATGTTTGCCTGTTTATTGTGCTGCAGTTCCTGCCGGTTTACACTCCGTCCGAGGAGGAGAAGAAGGACTCCAGACTGTTTGCAGGCAACGTTCAGAAAGTCATGGCGAGGTAAGACCCACGTCACACAGCTGCTTTTATTATGACTCACTCGTTCGCCTGAGTGTATCAGTACTTGCTTCTGGAAACTGCCGTCTGCTATCAGCCATGCCGAACTAAAACGTGTGTCCCTCCAAACTAAAAGGAATCACAGACACCACTGAACACATGACAAAAACTGCCTATTTTCTGCATCCAGTGTCCTGCAGGACTGTGCGGCTTAGCTGGGCCTTCATCTGAGACCCTGACATGTCACACTCAGCTGTTTTAGCAGTATTGTGCTTTACATAAGATGAATCCACCTGATTACAGCAAGTTAAGGCTCATTGATCGCCTCATAAGAGTTTTGGATGTTGTGTTTTTATAAGTGTACTGTCGTTAAAGATGTCTCATTATCATTCTGAAATGAAACTCAAACTAGCTTTAGCTGTTTTAAATAAAAAAGGCTTGCTGAAAGGCACCTGCTGTTGGTTTTTCTGGTATCTCAGGGACCAAATATTTGTATAATGACTTCGGTGTAGGAAGAATAAATATCTACATTAGTTGTTTTTGTTGGTGTATGTGTAAACTGCACTTTGGAGTCACATTGATCCTAACAGAGCTCACAGCCAGTGTTTCCATTTAGAAAGAAGAAAATGTTAGAATAATAACAGAATCATCCAGTAATTCAAATAGAATCACTCCAGACCTGAAAGGACTCTTCAGGCAGATTAAAGGGAAATCTTTGTTTGACTTTGTGTCAGTTGTTGTAATCTGTTTGCTTTTTTCTTCTGTATGTTAGCGCTCTGGGAGTCCCTGCCTCAGACTACGTGATGGCAGGCCGGATTCCAGTCAGTAAGCTGAATGACCTCTCTGTCCCGCTTGAGTCTCCTGGGAAAGAAGCAATGACACTTCTATACAGAAAAGGGTGAGAGCCCGTTTGGATTTACCTTTTACTAAATCTGGTTTATTTATCACGTGAGAAACTCCTCCTCATCCTCTCCTCACACTGTGGTCTTTGTCCTCCTCTCCTATCAGTCTGGGCCCACGTGATGTAGAGGCAGCGTTGGACAGGATGATTGACAGGTGTCGCTCAGGAGCCGAGGGCACAAAGGCCAACGCAGAGGAGCTCGCCTCCATTCTCGGGCTTAACAAAAAGACAGCCATCCACATCTGCAGCCTCTACTCTAAGGTACTCTTATTGTTAGAGCCAGCCAAGCTCTTCCTCAGCCACAGATGTTCCAGATGTTTTGATTTTTGAGGCTTGTCAGTTTATTCAGTAGCATATGAGTTTGCTGAAGGAAGCAGAGCAGAAGAAAGGCCACCAAAATAAAAGCTCAGGTGACAGAGAACGTGTTTTTGTGTGCTTGTTTTGTTTCAGGATGACACTGTGGACCTCAGACACATCTACTTCAATATGGCAGCCCTTATCGGACATGTGGACGAGATCTCTCTGTTTCACTCTGCTTTCGCTGTAAGTTCTGCTCTCTTAGATTCATATTTCGAGCAGACCTCTTGTTTTTGTCGGTGATGACACAGCCGTCTTGTGTTGCAGGCGTTCGACAGAGAGGGCAGAGGCAGTCTGACTAAAGAGGAGCTGACCGAGCTCATGGGAGCACTGCTGGGTGTTCCTCAGCAGAGCACCGAGGAGCTCTACGACACTGCCACCGAGGACCAGGAGCAGCTCACTGAAGGTGAGAGTCAAACGGCGAAGCAGCTGCTGACGGCACATCGCTGTGCAGCCGCTGGAGATTATAGAGCTGCGTGTTAGCGTTGTTGCATACAAACTCCAAACTCGTGGTGAGTGTGAGGATTAGCGAAAAAGGTGCAGACACAGGAAGTTTTAGCCGCTTGTCAAGTGATGAAGCATCGACCTTGCTTGGTTGAGGCTAATATCTGCTTTAACGTGTTGTAGTGTATTGTGTTTTATTTTATTTAAACAAGCCCCTAAAAATAATCAGTGGTCACTGTGGGCTTCTCTGGCTGTTTATTAGCACCGTTTATGTGCAGCACATCTTTAAGCTCAGTGTTTAAAGGCTTACAAGGTTCACGGGTCACCAGACACAGAAGTGAGTGCCCCATAAAAGAATCACTCTGAGTCTGCCTAAGATTTCAGTGGCTACATGAAGCAGAGGATCAGGACGTTTTGATAGCCAGTAATACAAACCACACAGCAGCATATTAATTACTAACCTTGTGTTGTGGATCGATCCTCTCAGCTGTTCTCCTGACTGTTTGCCATATGATTTCATTTGTCTCTGCCCATCAGGGACCTTCACATTGATTTTTATTGAGGGGAAAACGCTCATGCTCCAGCTTCACTGTGCTAATGTGTTTATATTACCCTAACCATAGCCTGTAGCTAGCCACCAGGCAGTGCACTGTTATATCCCAGCTAGCCCAACTTCAATAATCCCACAAATATAGCTGCTGTTTATTTCCTGTTGTCATTTATGTGTGAAGTAACAGCAGAGCTGCACGTTTTAGCTTATTAGAAATCCCTCAGTAAGAACGCTTTGAACTCTAGGTGATGCTGCAGTGTTTGAGCTTAGGAGCCAAACAAGAGTTTGGACTCACTAACAACTAATCGTGTCAGAAAAACACGGGATAACAAAAACTTTGAAACCACAAACTGGAATATTGAGGCTGAATTTCCAACTGAATTTCGTGTTTCCAATGGGAATAATGCATGTCGACATTTGATGTGCAACACTACATGAAACACAAGGCTGGAAGGAAGATAACTCAAAGGATTAAGAACCCACGAGGGCCATCACATCCACCAGCAGAGAGTTACGTCTGTAAATAATAAACTAGCTGCATTAACACAGGAGCATAAACACATAGCTAGCCTGCAGGACCATGTTTGTGGGCTTCTTTGATGAAGTCCTCAGTTTAATGTGACAGCTCTTTTACTCAGCTCAGGTTTTTTGTACTTATTTACTGTTGACAGTGATTAAAATAACCTCTTTGCTCCCCGAGCCTGGGGATCTGGGCCTCTGCATCAGCCGACTGAAAAGCCAGTTTTGTCTAGTTTATTAGTAACTTTATATTTTATACTACAAATTTCTATCAGAAAAAATAATCATCAAACCTAGAGGATACATGTGTTTAACCTGAGCTTGGTCTTCACTGAGCTGTGGTGCCTTGTGCTGTGTTAAACTAAACTGAGGGGGATGGGAGGAGCTAAAATGTCTTTACATTTCCATAGAGAGCTTGCTGCTCGTGTTGACAACCCACCCGATATATCAGAAAGTGACAAAGGAGATCCTGCAGTCCAAGAGACTGCCATCCGCCAACGGGACGTCTGTGAACAACAATAGAAGCCTCCTGAACAGCTCCGTTAATGAGGACAAGAAGTCCGAATGATGATCTCCTCTCTGTAATTGGACCTTCTTTGTGTTTCCCCAGAGTGCACGATGGCGGGGCCAGATAGAAACAGAACAGAAACAGCTAAAGATTGTATTTTCAGCTTTTAAGTCTTTTTTTCCAGCTGTTATGTTTCAAAAAGTGTTACATATCCTATTAGTCTGCACCGACACAGAAAAGCCAAAAAAAGAACCTCTGAGGTTTAAAGTTAGTCTGAGTGATGCTGCTGTGGTGCTCTGAGGTGTGAGGACAGCTCCTGTTTTTTTATTTATAACCTTTCCACTCATATGTGTTTTAGTGACTTTTGTGTTGTTAAAGGGATAACGATGATGATGATGATAGTAATGATGATAATTGCATGTGCAAAAACAAAGTATACTCTGGAAGATTTATTCTGTGTGAATGAACCATGTTTACATTTAACAATAAACTGTGAATTCATTTACAAAACCTTGTTTGTTTTCCCGCCTTAAGCGCCTGTAACAGATCAAACTGCAGCAGGAAATGGACGTTAAGAGTCCTGAGGTGTTTGTCACAAATAAACATCATTTTTCTCTTACTCATTTATTTTTCTTTCAAACTGTTGCTCCTAGCTTCTTTTGGCTTTCCTGCTTTTTTTGTGGGACTCTACTCCAGTTGCTCCATTGCCGTCCCTGCGTTTTCTCCCGAGCGTCCCCTCTTCCCGCCGGCTTGGTTGTTTGACGCGGGTGATTTTTAAACTTGGGGCATTGTGTCGCGAAAAATCCCTTCAACGTTGGGACTCTTGAGCTGTTTCTTCTTTGCCGGCTCCAGAAACTGCTCTGCAGTGCTCATTAGTTTTGTTTCCCGGCTCCGCTTTCTCTTAAATGACTGGGTTCCTTGTTTTTTCTGCAGTTTTTTCTTCTCCTTGTCTTTCTCTGTTCCACGTGTTCTTTTAAGGACCGCAGCAAGCGCTTCGAGAATGTTGGTCTTGGGTTTGGTCTGGTTCTCCTCGCTCGCCTGAACCTCCTGTTCGAGAGTTTTGGGTGAAGGCGGTTCTTCTAAAAGGTTTGAAAGCAGGAGGGGGGAGCAGCTGATCCCAACTTCATTCTGGGATGAATTTTGTCCGTTTCTATTGGGGCTACTTGCAAAGAGGGAGCCTGGAGCGTCCAAAGAGAGTGACTGTGAAGATACCGAAGGTGTTTCTCCGTAGAAATGATCGCTGTTTGCAGGACATGGAGGCAGCTCCTCCTGCAAGATCATCTGTAGAGCAAGAGAACAAACAAAATATCCCCTAAACATTCATTTTCAATAAATGCTTATGTTTTTGTTTTTTAATTATTGTTACTGTACTGTATCAGTATTTAAAGGATGCTACCTCTTGCTCTTCTTCAAAAAGGTCCTGGCTGGCAGAGAGGAGAGGCATGAGGGCTTCGATATTCACCGTGGACTCCACCTGGCACAAAGAGCAAAGGCAACAGTTTGAACAACAAAACATCATAAAAAGGGCTAATACTCAGGAAGTGCTGTGAGCAAAATGTGCTGCAAGTATAGTTGCAAAGCTTTTTTATGAGTGAAACATGTTTTTATTAAACATGTGAACATAATACAAAACAAACTCTTGTAGGGGATACAAAGTTAGAGAAATACAATTTTTTGAAATTACGAGGATCATGCACATCTAGTACAAGCAGAGCGTAGTGGTCAGCGGGACACAAATTTTGTGTCCTTTGCTTTAGCTAGCGGTGAGCGCAGCGTAAGCTGCGTCCAATGTGAAAGGGCCTTCAGGGTCATCCAGGAAAAAAACTGGACTCTAAGTAAAAATCTGTATTCACCAACTAGTTGGCAAGTGGTAGCTAACCAGTTGCAAACCTCCTCCGTCAGTAGTTTTTTATGGAAGACGCCAGCTTGCCTGCAAACACTCGTCAGCTGCACTTTTACAAGCTTCACTATGACTCGGCAATTAGTCCACAAGTATTTGCAGACATGCCAGACCCTTCTTAGGACCACATTCTCCTAGCTACACCCAGCTACCTCCAGCAACCACTAACCGACCACAGGGAGGTTACACATTTTCCTGAACAGCTGGAGGATGGTGGACAATCTGAGGGAAACTGTCCACTCACACTAAAGCCTCACCTGCTTAATCATTCTTTTTCTCTACAATGGGCCCCAAAACATACAAAACATAGCTTTGTGTTTTATGCAGTAAATCCTCAAATTATTGACTGAGCCATGAACTCATCATGACGGTGGTTATTGAGCCTGCCGATCAAGTAAGGAGCAGGTTGTTTTCCAGACTATTGCATTCAGATTTAATGTTTACAAACAGAGGCATCGCCCCCTGCTGGCTATTACAAGTAATTCAAATCACAGGACCACAGGTCCCCATCAGCTTTTTCTTAACAGTTGCTAACGGCAACAAATATATAACACTTCACATAATTTATTGGTGTGATGCTGTCTTCCTGCTCTAAATATAATGAAAGGGTTATGCATGGACAGTTTACCTTACTGACAAACTCCTCGTCTCTGCACAGCTCATCCATATACTCCAGGAAGGAACTGTTTTCCATGTTCAGGTACCCAGCCTCTCCATGCTCCTCCTCCCTGGGGTCTTCAGCCTGAGTGGGAAGCAGCTGGAACAGACGAAGGGTAAAATATCTATACACAAACACAGCTTACAAAATGTATTTTTTCTACTTGTGGATGACTTGGTTGAAAAAGGCTGTTTACAGTTTCAATACAACTGCTCACCTGGTCAAAGAAGGACCCTAGGAGACTAAAACATTCGTCAATGGAATGTTTGTTCACTGCTTCCTCATCTAAAGAGGCTGTAGGTCCGGGAAAACAACAGTCCTCTGTAAGACTGGCTGGGATGTTTTCTTTGGGAGTCTTGCTTTCATTGCCTGGTTCGGCTTCATTGCCTGGGTTGCCTTTGTGTGGATTGTTCTTCTGGTCCTCTGTTAGTGAAGACAGACATAGTAAAAACGGGACAATAACTATTAGCTTTTATTTCTCACTACTTTGCTAAAAGTCTAATTAAATTTCAATCATATTTGATTTTTTTTCAGCTGGTGGTCAGCTTAGCTGTTCAGGTACCTTTTGCACAGCTCTTTGACCCCTGACCTCCTGACCCTGCATCCACCTCTGTCCTCTGTCTTGATGCTGTTGTCACCTCTGCGGGCGAACTTATGTAGACCCTGTGGCACAAATGGTGGGGTCAGACACAATCAAGACATATCCAGTATTAGTTATTGTAACATGTGCAGTAATAGAGCCCTTACTGGTTTGCACAGTGAGTCTGAGGGAGCAGCACGATCTGCGGACACAGAATTGGTGGGAGGTGCCCGGGCCTGGAGCTGAAGGGCAGCTGTATGTAGGGCTGGGCCTTGTAACTGTAGCTGGGCATGGGCAGCCAGTAGGACTGTTGAGAAGAGTAGGGCCTATACAGGGGCTCGCCAGGCGATAAAGGCTGGAGGTGGAGCGGAGGCGGGTAGACAGCTGGCAGGAGGATTTGGAAGGAGTCCACCTGGGCTGGGAGATGCTGCACAGCATGCTGCTCCTTTCCTGGATGCCAGTCTACTCTATTTCTTTGCCTTTCTGCAGCTCTTGTTTGGGGGACAAATGGATTTACCCTTGCAGCTGAGCTCACAGGATAGAGCTGCTGTTGCTGAAGGTGCTGCCAGTGTTGCTGCTGAAGGTGTTGGTGGGGGTTGGGATGTTGCAGGGAGAATGGAAACAACTGAGCTGGATCCATCCTGGTTCTGCCTGGTTCGTTTGCTTCTTTACTGTCAGAGATAATAGGGTGATTCATATTGGTGATTTTAACAGTTAAAGGATCGATGAGGATCAAGAAAGACCATTCTGTGTTACACTCTTTTAGATGTCAGAGGTGAAAGCATGATGGGCGGACTGGTTGGAGCTGATAAGAAGGCATCAGTAACTCAAATAAACACTTGTAGGTGCACACAAGGTAAGCAGAAAAGCATATCTGAATGCACAGAAGCAGAAGACCACATCTGGTGTCACTGCTGGCAGCCAAGGACAGGAAACTGAGGCTCCAATTTATACACAATTCCCAAAATTAGACAACTGAAGATTATAAAAACGTTTCCTCTTCTGATGCCCAAAGGCTCGTGTCTTATCTTAAAGCCAGCTTTCACTCTTGCAAACAGGTGCTTTGGAACTCCACGTATGGACAGCTCCACATTAACTAACATGTAAATGCTTAATGTGGTGTAAAGACAAATGTGTCATTAATAACACAACGAGATGTGACCGTGTCACCTACGTGGACATATGTCAGAAACGACAAACAAGCCGAGCCTGAGAAGCTTAGAAGAGCGATCTGCCTTTGAAAAGACCGTAGTAAGAATAAAAACAGTGATGCTGTGGGCTGTGTGCTCTAGCAGAGTATACTCTAACTGTGTGACTGTTAGACAACAACATTACTTAGCCGGGCTCAGTGCATGCAGATAAGTTTTTATTATTAACTTAGTGTTTAGGTGAGGGAGTTTAGATGCTTAAGACTGGATTAGCTGAACTGGTGGTACAGAGTCACCTCTAATTTCAACACATGCCGTTTAATTTTAACATGAGCAGTTATGACAACCTTTATGAAAACAATCAGTGCTCAGTGAAAGATATCCACACAGTGGTGTTTGCAAACACAAGACAGCCTTTCAGCGTTACATGCACACGACAGAAACAGTGCACACTGTAGTTAATAGCATTTCTCGGTTGCCTTACCTTTGTTAGTGAAGATAAACTAATCTTCTCTTAGATGCTGTAGTAGGTGCACACTCTGCTCAGACCAAAATTCAAAAGAAACCAAATGAAGGCAAATTTTTGTATGTAAACATTCCATATTTCACCCACCTGATGCACAAGAATTCTGCCCCCCCCCCTCCCTCACCCCACACATACACACACATACACACACAAATTACTTTATTTATAGTACAGCTTTTATCCATTGCAACTTTTTATGACATGTGGGCTCATTGTTTTGTTTATTTATTTATTTGTCTCTTTTTGATTGCAGATACAAAGTGCTGTAATGTTTTATGAAGGAGTACAACATAATCATTAATGGAAAAAAGCAAATTATGCAAGAAACTTCAGGTTTAATCTTTTTATCTTATCTTATCTTATCTTATCTTATCTTATTTTATTTTTTAAAACTGGGTCACGTGACAATAATAAGCGATCGCGTTAATGGCAACAGAGTTCGGATCTTGTCTCCAGGGTATCGTTTGAAATTCAAACGGAATGCAAAGGGTAGAAAAAGCTAGTGAGACTTCGTTTCCCAGAATGCTCTAAGTGCTGAACCGGATATCCGCTCTTCCGTCCCATAGCGAACCAACGTCCGCTGCACGTGGAAATCCAAGAGAAAAGAGCGCATTACAGCAATTTTTGCGTTGTTTTCGATATAAACAGCTTCGTATACATATTTTGAACCCCTAAAGTGTAAAAACAAACCAGCTCGGTCGGGATGTTTCTGCAGTATTACCTGAATGAAAACGGGGACAGAGTCTACACTCTGAAGGTAAAGTTGTGTTTATCTCCGACATGTTTCCCTTTATTCTTTGTAAACGCGTCTCCGCTGCTAACGTTAACGTAGATGTAAAGAGCTGAAACACCTGGGAAAATGCCCAACTTTAAAATATGGTCTGTTTTTTTATATGTATGTTTGTATACAGTAAACATTACAGCAAAACGTTTCGGGGATTTTATCGTCACGAAGCCACCATACGCACAGTTTGTACAGTCGCATACGTTTAAAAACCCGAGTGGAGTATCACTCGATAATTGTCATAGCTTGAGGTAAAACTGCTTTGAAATCAAAATAAACACGACAAAATACAAGACGTATGCGTTTAATTAAAGCTATTAGGTAGTAGGTCAGTGTAATATAGTGAAATATGTCAAATTGAGCAAGTGAAACATAAAAGTAGGTGGCTGAAAGTAGTAAAACACGACAGTTAACAGAGTTTATTGGGCAGAAGTTAAAGTAGGCTTTGGCGTGTAGCTCAGGTGTGGTGGGGCAGTGTGACTTTGCAGAAAGTTGGAACAACAGTTTTCTTTAATATCTGTAGTGGACAGGCTGCTCTCTGCTGACAGCCCGTCTAGAGCTTGACTGGTCACAGCAGAGCCAGCTCTATAAGCAGCTGTATTAGAAGAGCTCATTATAATTGTCGCCCCTGTAAATTTTGTATAAATGTGAGACCACCGTTAATCTAATCCAACAACGAGGACTGCACCTCTTCACCGTAGTCCAGCACTGCTCTGGAGTGTGCCTCAGTAATGCAAACCAACCAGGTAACCTCAGCGAGCAACGCATGCACAGATTCAGTGTCTGATTTTCAGGAATCATGAGATAATTTGGGACGTTAAGCTTTCAGTTTTATTTGTCATATGCAAGTTAGCACAGGGTCAACATCGCAAAGAAATGGATTTGACGAGCAGAAGACAGTCACTCAGCAGACTGGTACAGTAGAAAAAAAATAAAATATAATAAAAATAAATAGAAAAATAGTAAGAGCAAAATATTAATAACATGTAGTAAAAGAAAAAGGAGATTTTCAGTTAACTGACTAAATATATATATATATGTGTGTGTGTGTATATATAAATATATGTACACACTAGTGATTAAATAAAGAAAATCTTAAATAGGGATGTGGGGGGCAGATGGGATATTGTACAGGAATGAGCAGCAGTACAAACTAAACAGTACAAAAGTTTTTTTTTTTTTTGTGGCAGTTGTTACAGTATTGCACTTTTTAAAAATATAAATACCAATAAAGGGGAGTGACCAGTGCAGATTATACAGAGTACTTGTGAAGCTGCAGGGTAGCTTCTGAGTGCATCCTGTGGAGAGTGTGTGTGTGTTTAAGTGTTGTGGTTGAGGTGTCGTATGGCTTGATGGTGGAAACTGTTTTTAAGTCTTGTAGTCCGAGCAGACAGGCTCCTGTAACGTCTGCCAGATGGTAACAAGGAGAAGAGCTGATGTGCTGGGTGGCTGTGGTCCTTGATGATGCTGTGTGCTTTACGGAGGCATCGCTGAAGATAAGTGTCCTGAATGGCAGGAAGCCTCATGCCAGTGATGTGCTCTGCTGGCAGAGCAGCTTCCGTACCAAACTGTAATGCAGCTCGTCAGCAAGCTCTCGATTGCACACCTGTAGAAATTTGAGGTGATGTTGGCGTTCAGCTTGGAATTCCCACACAGCTAAGCGGTCCTTACCTTAGAGCGTAACTCCTGCTTCCCCTGCGGTCCGCTCTTGCGTCCATCTTCCTCCATCTCTTGAGTGTGAGGTTATCACACATTAACTTTTAAGCAGACAGATCCTGGGTTAGGACTGCACAGACGCAGTTTCTGTGTTTGGTGGTATTCATCGGGGTGTTTTGAAATTAGCTGCGATTACAGAATAACCAGATATGTTGGGCACGTAAGAGGGTATGCGCCCACAAACGAATGTTTGGAGTTGCCCTCGATGCGTTTCGTCCACCGTAAGGACATGTCCAACACTTGGCAGTTTTTACTTAAATGCTTTTAGTCGACTTTGAGGTACCTCATGCTTTTTTTGTCACATTCACTGTGAGCATTTTCTTGCGTGACTTCCCTGTAGCTGTCGTGTAGTTTTATCTTTCTTCCTAATAAATAAATGTACATCTTGAGTTGCTTTTCATTTTAACCATGTTGTTTATTAAATCTGAGTCTGTTGGAAAGCTCTTTTGACAGCAAGGGCGTCTTGCATCCTGTGACTTTCCAATCACCTTGAAGGAAATGAGAAATTATGGGCAAGTTTTAGCTCAACAACTGTTGGTTACCTATTAGTTAGGTCACAAGTGAAGAAACTCTTGTGCTGGCTTGTAAAGTTGGGAGGTGGTCTAGTTGCCTGGGGCCAGTAAACACACAGCCTGAGGCAGAAGCAGTGTGCAGACACAGGAAATCTCAGTGATTGAATGTGAACATGGAAATAGTTTGTACACTCAAAGAAAAGGGAACTGTTAGAGCTGTTCTTTCAGATATAGGTTACTGGAGAATGGTTTTATTCCTCCAGCCCACTTAAGATCAAATTGGTCTGAATTGGGAGCTTTATTGAGGAATATAGGGCTCAGACTGGACAAACAGTGAATTCAGACAATAATAATACCATGACACCGACAATTGCAACAAGATGAGTGTGAAGGTGTTGGACTAAATGAATAAATAAGGGATACCTGGTTACGATACATACAGTAAATAAATGGGAACTTGACAGTGTTGTGTAAATGGTATATAGACAACAAAACGGTGTATACAGCTCGATTTGGTTCAGCAGCAGTAATAATGGATGTTTTAAGTACAAACACTATGAGAGTGTTGGTGTTACAGGGTGACGGCCTGTGGGAAGAGACGATCCAGGTGTCTGCTTGTTTTGGCATGAAGTGCTCTGTAGCATTTACCAGTGGGGAGGAGTTGGAACAGGTTGTTTGCGGTATGTCTGTGAAGGTTCTCAGGTTGTGATAGGTCTGCAGTAATTTCACCTGCTTGTTTCCTGACTCTGGATTTGTACGAATCCTGCATGGAGGATGAGTCGACACCAACGTTTGTTTGTTTTACCTGCAGACCCCAGTGTCTGTTATAGTCTGGTCTCGTCCTGTTAAATCCAAACCATACAGTAATGTGTTTCAGAGTGCAGAGAATGAACTTCTTGCAAAAGCTCAGGCTGTTCGTCCTCTGCTGCGTCTTCTTGATGATTTTGTCTGTGTTGGAACAGCTGAACAGCTCCAACTGAAGTCTCCATTTCTGAGCATATTCAGCTCAAGATTGTTCTGATTACACCACAGGGACAGCTGTTCAACCCCACATCTGTATGGAGAGTCATCAGTCATGTCATCTGCACATTTCATGATTTTGACCTACAGGTCTTTAGTGATGCAGTTGTTTGGGTAGAGGGAGAGGACACAAGTCTTGAGGCCACCACAGCTGATTTTTCCAGGTGCTGGATGTGGTTCTCCTCAGCGTCATCTACAGCTTTTGCTGTCTGTGTCTCAGGGTCCAACACTGGGCTATGAGGACCATGACTTCTGACTGCTGCAGTTCTAAACTGGTCCTGGGTCTCAATGGTTGTCTCTCTCTCCCTGTGTTAGCTCTGCAACGCCGCCAGCTGTCATGGAGAAATCTGAAAACATACTGAAAATCTATTTTCATGATTTGAAACCCTTAAAAAGCACAAGCACACTCTTTTCTCTTTCCACAGAAGGTGACTCCAGATGGGGAGCCCACCAGCTCGGCCCACCCGGCTCGATTCTCCCCAGATGACAAGTTTTCCCGGCACCGGGTGATATTGAAGAAACGCTTCAACATACTGCTGACCCAGCAGCCCAAGCCTGTCATGTGAGGAGGAGGAGAAAGACATATCAGGATGGAGCTACAAGGAGAAGAGCGAGAAAACACCTGAGCCGGATTTAAAGGACTGCTCGTACCCTCTATTGATGCGATGATGGAATTTGTTCATATTTTTTTTTAAGGGTGGCGGTTTTTAATTTGTTCATACTAAATAAATCTTTGCGTCATAGCTCCTCACGTGTTGCCTGTGTGTGTCTAAAATCCAGACTGGCTGACAGCTTGTTGGACAAATGAAGCATTTAAATGCAGATAGTCTTTAATGTGCCACCAACCTACCAGCCAGGGGGCGCTGTAGTATGAAGGTTGTCCTACAGGATTTCCCTATATCCAAAATAACACGATCACGTAATTTGTGGCATTATGAAAACACAGCTGATGATAGATTTGAGGAAGCACTTTAGCTGAGCCTGCAGATTTTCTCCATTTGTTTCCCAAGACAGCCATAACTTCCTCTCAAAGCTTTCTTTTTTTAAAAATCATTCTTTTACTTTTGCAGCCAAACACTGGATCGATTTGTAGATATACGACAGCCAGGTGACTCTTTGTGTGTGACTGCACAGGGTTTTTTTTTTTGTTTGTTTTGTGTTGTTTTGTTTTTTTTATATATCTTTTGTCCACCTGTCCCACATTCTGATTGGCTCCATTTTGAAATTCAGTGCTGTTAAAGACACTTTAAGTCCTGACTGGTACTGAGTGGCTGTGATCAGAGGTCTCCAGCAGGTTAACACTTCACTTGTGTTTTGCTGCTGACAACATGTTAAAGGTGGAACTGCAAGTGACTCCAACATCACAAGATGTGTGCACAACATGATGCAAACTAATAGAAAGGAAGTGTAGATGTCATGGTGTTGTACCTTGGAGTAAACAAGAGGATATTATTAAAAAAACAAACTCAAACAGTATTTATGCTAAATAAATAAACTTCAGGGAGATCAGAGTGTACGGTTTGGAAACATAAATCATTTGTAGAAAGCCAATAAGAGGAATGGTTTCTCAGACTATTGCTCTTTCCTTATCCCTCCTGACTGCCGTTGTCACTCCTGTTAGCCTGAGGGATCACCTTGCATGATGAGATGATGAATGGTGTCCTGCTGGATCTTCTCCCAGTCCTAGATCAAGATATCTGTGGGCTCCTGCACAGCATTTCTGACATGATGAAAGGTCTGGGCTCCGGTCTGGGGTGTGTGAGGGACAGTCACGTCCAGAATCTGCCTGCACACTCTGATCACAAGAGGCCTGATGTTTTCCCACATGAGATGAACCCTGGGTTTACTGCATCAGCATAAGGTCTGAGGATTTAACCCCAGCACATTTTTGACCTATTTTCAGGCTGACTCTTATAAAGACAGCTTAACATGCCTGAAGTTGAACCGTTTTACACTGAAATGATCAAGCTTTCCCTTCATTTTCTTGAGCCATATATTTACTTACTTATATTTACTTAGTCAGATTAAAATCAAATTACCCGTAAAAAGTACTTAAAGCTTTCCCAGCAGAAAATACAGTGAAACAATGGAAAGAATTGATTACTGAAGTATTTTTAGAAGAACATACAATTTAATTCAGAAAATAGCAAAGGGCATAGTATTTCAGATATTTAATTTTACATTCTTGAATTGTTAATGCACCGATAATTTATGTAAGTTACATACATCCAGGCTGGAGAAACTGATCAGGAGGGCTAGCTCTGTGGTCGGCATGAAGCTGGACACTCTGGTGACAGTGGCAGAGAAAAGGACATTAAAGAAACTGATGGACATTATGGACAATGCCAGGCATCCTCTGCACACGGCCATAAACAATCAGAAGAGTCTGTTCAGTGACAGGTTGCTTCTCCCAAAGACAAGAACTAACAGACTTAAAAACTCCTTTGTCCCACACGCCATCAAACTGTTTAACTCCTCTCTGGAGGGGAGAGGGAGGGGAAACAGGAGGACAAAGGAGGGAACAACTAAGCTGTAGTGCCTCTGCACCTCACTGTACAATACCTTTTGTGCAATACTTTTGTAAATAGTCAACGGTGCAATAGACTCAATACTTGAAATGTGCAATTCACTTGTATTTTTATTTTTATTCCTATTTATTCTATTTATCCCCTTCGTATATTTTATTTATATTGTCTCTGTATTTATATATATGTGTGTGTGTATAACTCTGTAACTTCTGTCGGTGCTGTGCTTTTTTGGAAATCGAATTTCCCAGAGGAACCCACCCGAGGGATTAATAAAGTTCTATCTTATCTTATCTTATCTTATTTTAGAGCCAGGTACTGGTTCCCAATATGTGGATTTGGGCCTAGTCCAAAGGGTCAGACTATAAGTGTGAGGAAAGAAGCAAAACTAATGTTAGCTGACAGAAGTACTTAAAACGTATTTTTAATATGGCAAAGTAACTAGTAGCTACAGCTTGCAGATAAATATAAAAGTACTAGAAATGTATTACAAATAGCAAAAGAGTGTGTAAAAAGTAAATCTGTATTAAATCTGGTATTGATCAAAAATATATTTAAAGAAATAAGTGATGCATTTCATATTTTTAGCAGCACTGCTCGTGTTCACTGTTCGATAGCTAGCCGCTGTCTACTCGAACTACATTTCCCAAGTAGCTTTTACCCCGTGTCTGTCACTAAGCATGCGCAAGACGTTTTAGCGACGGCGAGGAATAGAGGACCCCCCAGGCGCTCGCGCGTGTGTATGGTTGAGTCGATTGAACAACCCAAAAAAAAAAAAAAAGTCCCGAGAAAACCTGGGAGACACTCCCAAATTTTTAGTGATTTAAAACAGCCATATGTGCATAGGGCCACATGGAAGCCAGAGCCAGGTATGTGTTTCATGTGATAACTGTCTGAACTCCGGGCTTTTTCTCTATCGGTGTCGGTGAGGCAGCCGGGGCTCCGCGGAGTTGACAGTTTATGGCACGGCTAGCCGCTGAGCTAGCTTCGGTTAGCCGCGCCGACTGTAGACGAGCGGCTTCACCCGATACGACCTCCACGTATGAGTGTGTGTATTTGTTACCACCTATGGATATCTGGTTGATGGGTCGGCGCTGGGCGTGATGCTCTTCGACACAAGACGCTTGGTTGAAAGGAAAATCACAACTTTGTGAGTAACGAGCTAATTACCCGGCCGGTTTATCCCGGAATAACCACGCGTTTTTGGACGTTTTTTTACGTCTTTATTTTCAAGCCGCTCTTAAACATATCCCCCACGTCGTAAAAATCGCTCTTCACGAGGTTTGAGTTAATGTCTGCTTGGCATTTTATCCTAACGCTGGCTCTGGCCATATCGTGTCGTCTGCAGGTGTTCAGTGACCGGTTCGAGCCAGAATTATTATGGCCAGCTTAATTGGCTTACAATGGGCGGTGGTTAGAGAGGCGAGCATCCCAGCCAGCTTTGATTTCCCTAAACTGGTTAATTAAAGACTTTTCTTAATTGGTAAAGGTGTGTTTGGCCATGTCCTCGTCTCTGGATCATATTTGCTTACAGCCGCATTACCCTCGTGATGGAGGCTGCCTGCCAAAAGCGCAAGAGGACCCAATCTCCCTAATTTGACTGTAAAGTTCCTTAACGATAGTAAAATTAAGGCAGTATTTTCACTTAATTGATCTCAGACCTGGGAAAATCTTGAACTAGATGAGGTTAAAGCTAGTTACTGCTAGTTTAGCTAAAATAATAATCTTTAGTCATGGCGGTTAGATATGTTTAGGAGGTCAGGTAGCCTCACAGATATTGATCTGGGAGCTTGGCAAACTAATCCATGATCATTAATACTGGCCCACATTGGTAGCAAGGCATTATGACTGTCTCCTGATGCAAAGGTAACAGCTTAAAATACAAAAATAGGCCCCGAGTTAGCACGAAAAAGGAACAAAATGTGCTCAATCCTTATGCTTGGACAAAAAAGGTGGCTGAATATGCTGTAATGTTATCTAAGTGACACACATAAGAGTAAATGTGTGTGTTTAACATATTCTTTAAAGGAAACCAGAGCCAGGCATTCGTTTCAAATGACTAATGTTTGAGCTCTGAGGGTTTGTCTTGGGCATTTGTAAGTGTTGATAAGGCAGCATTAATAAAAAATGACCAACAAAGAGGCACCAAAATTTTACTGGCACTGCTTGGGTAAAGGGTCACTGTAAATAAATCACTGCTCGGTGAAAATATTGTAAACTGTATGCAGTAAAACAAGTGAAAATCAGTCAAACTAATATACCCAAAAGTGCAGTGTTAAATATTCCAAGGTTAAAGCAATGCTATGTGTATTATAGATAAAATATTATAAGTAAATCCAGGTGTAATGGGAAGTTTGATGGCCACAGGTTGGAATGATTTTAGGTTTTCAGGTTTATTTATAAATGTTCTAGAGCCAAAACACAAGAATTCACCTCTAAGTGCTTTATATTGTGAGATAACTAGGGCTGCACGATTTTGCATAAAATGAGAATCACGATTTATTTGCTTAGAATTGAGATCACGATTCTCTCACGATTTTCTTTTCCAGTATAAATATTTATTGCACTTATTAACTGCACATCAACTTCGTAACAGTTGAGACTGAACATAAAAACAATAAATAAACACAAAAACAACAAATGTCTCACGTTTTGTTGTTGCCGCAAAATGTTGTACTGCTTGAAATTCCGTCTCCACCATTGCTCGACACTGTGTGTATAGAGCAGGTAGTGCAACAATAGAAAAATAGTTGCGGGACGGCACTGTGTAGCGTTTGTCTAGGGTGTTGATCATTTTCCTAAATCCCTCGTTTTGCACAGTGTTGATGGGAGCCATATCTTTGGTCAGGTGATAAGTGATAGCCTCCGTAATTTCTTTGTGCCTGCGGGAGGTCGATGGGTATGGGGAAGCGCTGTATAAGGTTCCCGTTATTGATGTTTGGGTGGTTGACCGGGACGGATTTTCTCCTGTCACTTTCTCGTCATCCCTGAGGTGCTCTCCGTTGTTTTTTCCCTGCTAATTTTAGCAGCCAGCTTCTGTATCACGTGGTATAAGGCTCCGCCCTTGTCATTTGTTGAGCAGGAAGAGTGAGCGCTTGTTTTCATGCAGATTACGTCCTGGATCAAAATGCGGTACAATCGTCGTCTTTTTTTTTCTTCTTCTTTTTTTTAAATCGTTGTCATTTGGAAATGAGATCGCACATAAGTATGAATTGAGATCGCGATTTTCTAACGATTAATTGTGCAGCCCTAGAGATAACCCTACAATAATACAGAGAAAACTCCTAAACTAGATGACTCTGTATGAACAAGTACTTAGTGATAGTGGGGAGGAAAGACTCTTGGGATGAAGACGGACCAAAAGAGACACATGATTAGTACCTTCCAACTAGTGGATGACCTGCTCTTTCTCCTTCCTCGTCCTCTTCACATTGCTGGGGTTTGTTTGTTTTTTTGTTTTGTTTCTTTGTTTTTAAAACCAAGCTGTTGTCGGTGAAAACATCAATCTGGAGGTTTCAGAACAAGACTTCAGAAACAAGCTCATGACATCATGATCACTACGTCATTCTTTTCTACTGTCTATGAAGCCAACATTGGCAGTCACATAAAGGTGGTCATCAACTGGATAGGTCAGCCCAGGGCTTCCCAGTCTAGCTACTTTGGACACTCGTACTATCTGCGCCCTGAGGTTCAAGTGTTCTTCTGGGAATAGTGATGCTATTTCCCAGGGATTCCATGGTGGTGGTCAGTATCATATAGTTGGTCTTGTCACATGTCGGGAAGCTGTTATTTCACTTACAAGATCATTGAACATGCAACAGTGAGGGTTACAGATGATTTATTTTACCACAGTGGTGGATCAGTATCATCACATATTTGAAGCCAAAGTATCTGTGTTATATCAGAAGTGTAGTAAACTGTGCATCTGTGGATTGAGGCATTCTCAGCAGGGATGGATATATTTGGGTGGATATCCAAGCATTTATCAGTTCTTCTGTCTCGTTCTTTATTGATTCTTTTATGATTAATTGTGGAAAAATTTAAGCCTCCACAGGTTTGGAGAATCTTCAAAACTCTAAAGACTAGTAACAGAATTTGATAAAATCCTGCATGTGACTCATGGCATGCGAAAGCTCTGCTGCCATGAGTTTGATGGCGTCATTTAGTTACGCACAACTGTGAGAAAAACACACTGACACTGATAGAAGCATCTGATAAGCCTGGAGACATACAGCTCACATGGACTGGGTCATTTTGGAATCAGCCCTCAGTGGCAGTTTTAAAGGCCACTGCTTGCTCGTTGACCACAGCATGGTCACTGAATTGTTTCTACATTGCTCTCTGTATGTTGGCATCGCTACACATCAGCGTGAACTTAAAGTTGGGTTAGATTTAGACGGGCGTGTTGATCTCTAGTAGGAGGCAAGGCTCAGTCGTCTATCAGTGAATGTCAGACTGAAGATTGAGGTAGTAATATCTGCGCTGAGGCTCTGACATGTTCTGCCAGCTCATTCTATCACCTCGCTGTACGTTGTCTGCCCCCACCCCAAATCTAGCTTTCTTATTAGAAACACATGCTGGTGAGTTATAATGGAAACTAATTTAGGTGTAGCTCAAATATGGCTGGAGGAGGCTCACGAAAATAACCTCACGCCCGCCTCAGAGCAGATGCTTTTCACGCTGCAGCTTTCTTTATCTTTGAGAAACCCCCCTCCTTACCCCCTCTCCACCCATCTCGTCCACTTCTGAATGCAGACTGACAAAGACTGTTAGACGGGTAGCGTTATAAAACAGGAAAGAGAGGCCATGTCTGTGAATGCAGAGTGAGAAAAAACAGCCAGGAGCTACTGGCACAACCGGTTGGAACCGCTCTCTTTTAATAATTAAATTATGATTCAAGCTAAAACAACAATTCAGATACACAATGTCCACCTGTGCTGGGTCACTTCTTTCCCTCAGGTTAGTTAGCACACTGGATATCTAGTTCACTAACCACTGAAGGCGCTGGACAACAGTGATGTTCACAGTGCTTACTGTTTCACACCTCCTTTACTTAGAGAGCAGTCATGCTGCTCTGAGAAGATGATACTTGTGATGAACAGTCGTTTTCATAGAGTTGTTTCATTGGCATGTAGAGAAAAGGAATTGGGTTGAAATGTGTGGGTTTTTTATGTTGAGTTAAGAAGCACCATGACTGGTGCATAGATGCATTTTATGGTACAACAGAAGAAGTGCTTGGTGTTAACACACACTGTATATGAAAGATGGACACATCCAGCTCTCCCTCGTTGGTTTATGGATGCATTTAGTATTTTAGCTGCTGTTATTATCTTGTTTTTTTTTTTCAGATTTCTTTCAGTTTGTTTGTTTCTTTTAAATTTAATTCTGCTTTATGTTTTTCCTGTCTGTCTGTACCCCTCACTGTACCACTTTCTTCCCTTCCTTTGCCCTGGCTCTGACCTCTAATGTGTGATATCATTATAAAGACATCTTTACCTCTAAGGTTGCTTGACAGACAAGTTTTACTTATGTTTACTTGAGAAATAGCAGAGAAAGACAAGTTTAATGCACTTGACTGCTGAGCCATAGGAATTGAAACAAAGTGCAGGTAGAAGAGAGAACGCACTGAGGGCAGTTTAAAGATTTAGCTTGATAATAAAAGACAGCCTCAGCTGTTTGTGTCATATCATGTCTCAGTTTTTATTCTACACATTCCCAAATTTATAGCCAGGGATTTGATCATTTTGTGCTTGTGTCACTGGAAACATTTATTTGTTGTATCTTTTCTTTCACATGCCGTGTGGAAGAAGTCTAGTTTGCTTAAATGGAGAATTTCAGCGTCAAAAGGGCAAATTGTAGAGGACGCCATTACCTCAGCATCAACTGCAAAATAGCCTAGCCTAGCTCAGCTCAGCCCTGCTGGCCAGTCCGTGACTCCTCCTTCCCCTTCCCTCTTCTCCCACATAGTGCCCCTCCACCCCTGTCTCTTTCAAGTGAGCTATAATGGCATCGGTGCGCTTCACCGTGACGCCCACTAAGGCGGAGGACCTCCCAGGGGGGTCAGACCTGTCACCTGACATCAGCCTGCGCTCCGGTTCCCGTGTGCGCTTTGAGTCAGACAGCGCCAACCGAAGTGACCCACTAAGCGAAGTTTCTGGAGGTGTGACGACGACTTCTGCAGGAGGAGGGGCTGACAGCCCGGATCACAGCAGCATAGACCAAGGTGAGGATACACACACCTAACACAAAGACATTTCTTTTTAACTGATGGTGTTTATTCTTTATACTTGAGACATGACAGCTGTCACGTCCTCTTTGAAGTTTCTTCATTGGCTGCATTATGTGTGACAGGCCTGTGCAGTGACCATGATTTAACCATCGGAAAAGGGGGGCTGGGATCAGGCTTATGTTGCTTAAGTCGGTGTGTTGTTTCCTGGCTTTTGCTACATGATGACTGGTTTTTAAAATTGATTCTGATAAGGTTTGATTGATTAATTGATTGATTTTTTTTTTGTGGAAAAAATTTGACCTACCTAACTTTTCAGCTCGGTGTCTGAAAACGGTGTGGCAAGAGAACAGAAAAAAGCTTTGACATGTCACTTCCTATGTGGCATGATGTCTGCGTCATTGACTTTGCAATGTCCAAGTGTCAGAAAAACATCCAGGCATCGATAAAAGATATTGATGAGTCTTTGAGACTTATGACTAGTCTGCTTTTTTTCTTTTTTTTCTGAATTTTACTGTCTAGTCTCTAATGCCAGTCCTTTTCCTGTCTTACTTGAGCCCCAGTTCAGTTTGTTTTAGTTATTTATATATATCCATTAGGGGTGCAACGATATTCGTATCGATATTGAACCGTTCGATACAGTGCTTTCGGTTCGGTACGCATATGTATCGAACAATACAACATTTGTAATTTATTTTATCAACTTTCCTTCTGACGATGCTGTCTGTGTTGAGCGCTCAGTGAATCTGCGTTCGACTACTCCGCCTAGGCTGCACTGTCGAGCGCAGATCCACTGAGCGCTCAACACAGACAGCATAGTCAGAAGGAAGAGCGCAGGGCAAGCTAGCAAGACAGAAGTTAAGCTCTCCTTGCAACATTCAGATCTGGCGTTTGGAATTATTTTGGTTTTCATGTGACGTATGACCCTGAAGGTAAGCGAGTCATGGACTAAAGTAAAACAGTATGTTGGATGTGCCATGCAATGCTCAATTACATGGGTGGGAACTAGTGTGTTAGCGCAGTTAGCTCGTTAACGTGTTGGCCGTCTAGCCCCATGCACGGGGCGATCGGCGGTAGCTCTTTAACGGAGATTTGCCGTGTTGTGGCGTTAAGGTCATTTCAACGAGATCAACCTGAAAGCACTAGTGGGAACACAACGAATATGACTGCACATTTACGCTGACATCATCCTAGTGCAAAGACAAAAACAACAAGCATACTACTAACTTTAGCCGAGTCATTTAGACAGCTGTTAGCACATGATTCTCCTTATGCTGCTGAGAATATAGCCCAGAAGAAGCGGATAGTATAGCTTTTATTTTGGAAAGAGCCATTTCTCTGTAATAAACTCTCTTTTCCAAAGATGAGTGATTCCTCAATCAGATACAGGGCTCGCAATATCGCTAGCCCGACGTCCCGGAGCTAGCGATTTTTTTCAGTCGGGGTACCAAAATCTATCTCTGCCCTGCCCGTCCGGCTATCGTAGGAAGGAAAAATATATGTCAATGCTTTTGCATTCTTTCAGAAATGTAGCTGGGTAATTATGTCATTGGCATCGGTGAGCCACTGTCAATATGTGACATATTGAAATCGCGTTTGAATTTGCGCTTGTTTTTTTGCTTTCACTTTGCAATCGTGCGAACTGTGTATAGAGAGCGACAGCACTGATCTGTGAGTGATGATAATTTGTGCACCAATTCCTCTGACATCGTCTTATTAATCGTTAGCTTACTATGCAAACATGACAAGTGAAATCTCCCGCAGCTTAAACATGTGAGAGGTTGATCGCGCAGAGAATCGCTGAGCTTATTTGAGTGCGTGTGTAAAAGCAGCAGGATATATATTTCAGTTCTGCTGAGCCAAATAAGACAGGTCAGGGTGAAGAAGTGACAGCCAAAGAAAAGCTTACCACAAAACGGAGAAGTTATGACAAATGAGACTATAAGGCAAAAAGAAAGTGCAGCTTTATGGTTTCATGGACAAAATAATTTCTGTGGCTGCAATATGATGAGCTAAATAACCAGGGCTGCACATAAGTGGTCCGCAGGTGCGCATTCGCTGTCAAAATAAAAAAACACGCACAAGGGTTAGGGTTAAATTTAAAAACTGTACTTTTGAGTTAAAATATATATTTATAATTTTAATAAATGACAAATTAAAAAGGCATGAACATTTTTTTTGTATCGAAAAAATATCGAACCATGACACCAAAGTATCGAACCGAACCGTGAATTTTGTGTATCGTTGCACCCCTAATATCCATATATCCACACATTCTCTGTAAAGTCAGTTAAGTTGTGTTCAAGTTCATGCAGTTCACGTTAGTTCAGTTCACTTTGTTTTTGTTTTTATACCTCCAGACAGCAGCAGCAGACATCTCAGGGAACATAGTAATGTGAGATAAAGACTATGCAATATTAGAAAGGGAGCTGATAATGGTGCTTCTGTGTCTGCTTGCTAGATGCTTTTTTTTTCCAGGTTCAAGCATCTACTATGTTGTTATTCTTGGATCTTTTTTTAGTTGTCATTCTCAGGCCTTTACAGTTTTATAAGCACTAGTTGGGCTTTTAGTCCAGATTTTTGTATTGATTGATATCCAATTTGATATTGATATCTATTGATTTAAAAAAAAAAAAATCTGATATCAGCTGATATTTTCTGTTTTGCTTTTGTTTTTTCCCTTTTAGACACACAACATAAACAGAGTTCCCTCACATTTGTTATGTGTAGTCATTTATGAGTCCTTACTGAGATATTACGACTCGCAGCTCTGCTCGACACCACTTGGATCAGCTGGGTTGTTGTTTGTAGCGTTCCAAACACGAGTTGCCTAGAGGACGAGTGCCCCCTCTGGTGCACAACCAAAACTACAGTCATAATGTGTTGAATGGTGTTTCTCTCATCTCTCTTCATTTATCTGCCATTTAAAAAGCAATACTGATATATCAGCTGTTGCATTGTTGAGATTGTAATTAATGTTCCTGACAGGGATCAGTGGGCACATTAAGGTGAGGATGAAGACTCATTCATCGCCATTGTTCTGAACCATGCTGTAGCATGTTAATTAAGTCATGAAGGCATTTGTAGAGGGTGATCTTCAGCATGTACTTCCTTTGTACTGTATGTTTGTGTATGGGTTTTTTGTTTGTTTGTTTTTCTTTTGCCTTTTTAAAATTTATTCTTTGCTTTGTCGCTTTTTCTAAATTCAGAATTGTTTATTCTATTACTCTTGTT
This sequence comes from Copadichromis virginalis, assembly GCF_057382275.1. Taxonomy (NCBI): domain Eukaryota; kingdom Metazoa; phylum Chordata; class Actinopteri; order Cichliformes; family Cichlidae; genus Copadichromis; species Copadichromis virginalis. The sequence goes on from NC_140620.1 coordinate 35,001,677, forward strand.
CTCTTCTGCTTGCTTTCTTTTTTCTTTCTCAGCAGGTGATCCAGGTGATTGATATATGCTTTTTTTTTTTTTCTCTGCCCGTTCTGTTGGTTTTTGTCTTTTGCCCTTCTCCCCCGTCCCTCTTCTCAGCTGTTTCTCTTTCCCTCTTTCTTTCTCCCCTTCTTTCCCCCAGTCAAGTCTGTCCCGTATTCAGTAAGTGAAAATAAAATAAACAATAAAAGGTGAATCAAATGGACCATTACGGCAAGGCTGGGATGGTCAGTTTGGTAAAGTAAATCCGTTGGGCATCTTTCTTTGCCTTTAGACAACAATTCTGAGGGCAAAAGAGCCAAACGGGACAGGCCAAAAATAAATAAATAAATAAAATAAAATAAATAAATAAATAAATTCAGAATTGCTAGTTTGGTTTGAACAGGAAGAGCAGGGCACCCGCTGGGCGTGGGTTCATGAGGGGAACATTAGTTATGATGGCTCATGTTAAAACTAATGCTGAATTCCTATGCAACAAATTCCCACACATGAACTAGTGAGACTGGTTTTCACTGGACACAAAGAAAGGTCTTCTACAGCTTTTTTTTGCCCAGACTGTTCATTTTCTAGGAAATAAAAAGGGAAATGCTATTTTTAGATTCTTGAGATGTGCTCATGCATGTCTCAAGTTGAAAAATGCATTTTTAAATAGGTTTTATGGCTCTCTGGGCTGTTAAGCTCTCCATTTGTTTTTCTAAGTGAGAACTTGAGGCCAGAGTGCTCCCCTCAGGGCTAGTCAGCCAATTGAGCAACAGTTGAACTTCACCATCATTGCGGTTAGCAGAAACTGAGAACAATAAGAGGATTTCATTCTGTTGTGATTGTAGCGCATGTTCCACTTCCCTTACTGCCAAATCAAATCAAATCACTTTTATTGTCACATCACATGTGCAGGTACATTGGTACAGCACATGCGAGTGAAATTCTTGTGTGCGAGCTTCACAAGCAACAGAGTTGTGCAAAATACAACAACGTAAACAGGCAAAATATACGAATGGCTAAATCTGAAACTAATAAATATATGTACAATATATAATAGTATATGGGGGGGGAGGGAATCTGGATGTGTATACTAAATGTTTTTCTACGTGTGTGTGTGTGTGTGTGTGTGTGTGTGTGTACACATATTTTACAAATTAAATAGAGTCAATAAATAAAATATATAAAAATATACAAAAAAATATACAGCCACATCAGTTCTGAACTGATTCACTTCTTTCCTTAATCACAAACCCCTTCACATGCACAGATATGTGTATTTTCAGAAGAATCCAGAAGAATAGAGGATAATGGTAAACAGCTTCCATTTTACTGATGTGACTGTGCAGGTGTCAAAAGGGGTTATAACCGTGCAGAGATGATCCGGTAAAGCTCTTTCATAGTAGTAAGCATGGCCCACGCTCTTTAATAAGCTTCCATAAATAGATATTAAGCCAGTTAACCCGACTTGAGTTTCGGTCAAGCTTTAGTGATGCTGCGGTGGCCGTTTGTGAGTCTGTGCAGAAATAGCAGAGCAAGCGTGTTAGAGGAAGAAAAATGCTGTTGTAGAAGTAAATGAGCCAAAGCCCTGAAAGACAGGAGATGTGGAGAGTTATTTTCAGAAAGGTCATAGACTCTGTGATCCATTAATGTTGACACCGATAAAGTTCCCTACTGAAGCATGCATATAGTCCACACACTGCTACATCTGGCTCCAGTAACTTTCTGCTCCACTGTGTGTGTGTGAGAACGTACACACACACACACACACACACACACACACACACACACACACACACACACACACACACACACACACACACACACACACACAGTATCATACTCAGGTGTGGGCGGAGGACCTGTCCTCTTGGGGCCACACACACAGCTGTGTTCCCCTGTGCTGAACTGGGTGTGGATTATAGAATGAAGTTGAACAGCTGAGCACAGAGAGGACAGCAGTAAGAGCTCACATGTGTCTCTGGACAGCTTTTAGTTTGGCTAAGAGGAGGTTTTCAGATCAGTACTGGTGTAGATAGGAGCGTATAGAACTCGATGGATATCCACCAATATACTGTCAAACTGCAGCGTTTATTTTATTTGCAATAGTAACATACTTGGTGACAATAAATAGTGGATTGGTGTTCAGATGCATCTCCGTGGGCGGAACGGCAGGCTGCGACAGTAGTTCTCGTTTTGCTCTGCTGCATCAGTGATTTTGGCATAACGGCACATAGACATTAACTTGCTGCTGAGAGACTCCGCTAAATGACATCCTGCTGACACGGGCAGAGCAGGGTCTGACTGGTTAGTGCTGAGCAAGCTTTCAAAATAAAAGAATCTTAAATGACTCACGCAATTTCTTGGGTTGCAGTTTAAATACCTGGCAGCACACCCAAATAAAGCCTGTTTGTGGGGAAACAGAAATGTATACTTTCATATTTGAGGAAAAACAAACTTGGGACTGTATTTGTAAGCCGAGTTGGCTGTTCGGTTGAGAAGTGTCTGACCTGAGTCACATGTTGTTGTCTGAATCACTGAACTTTTTTAAAAAGAGCAGCATCATCTGTAAGCTGTGCACACCAAGGCTGGTCTCACAAATGACGCAACAACAAAACTAACCACATGGAAGCAGGTAGTTTCCCCGATGCTCTCAGCTCTGATGCTGACTGTCAGTCAAATGATTTTCCACATTTAAAAAGAGTTTATTTTTTTAAGAAGGCACACAGTGTGAGTAGGTATCCTGTCTTGATGGTGGATCGCTATGTTAAATATGTCCTAATTGGTCCCTGTGAGCCAAAAGCTCAGACTTCAGACTGCCCTAGATGCTGGTTTCAGTTTGGCTTTGTATGATGTCACAGTTTACTGTGTAAACCTGCTGTTCAAACCTGTTTGTGAGGGCCAACCAATCAGAATCCCAATAATGTTGGCTTAAAGAAGTGTGTTCAAGATTATAACTGAAATCTTGATTATGCAGAGCTCATGTAGTCGAGCCAAAGAATGCAAATCTAAACGCCCCCCCCCCCCTTGTGAAAACTGAAAGTTCAGATGATTTCTCCACAACAGCCTGAGCAGATAGAAAGTGTGAATCTCGACAGTCCTGATTAACAGGTTGAGTGCTAAACATACTGAGGCTACATCCACACTGATGCGTTTTGTATGAAAACACATCGTTTTGGCCTCCCATCCACACTGAGACGCCGTTTTCCCCAAAGGAGAACGCAGCGTTTTGAAAACGCTGTCGAAAACGCATACATTTGAAGAGGGTGCTTATGCGCCGCAGAGTGGACAGCGAAAACTGAGACTTTCGAAAACGATGACGCATGTTAGTCATGTGATGCAGTCATGTGACCAATTAAACTAAGATAGCGGAGGGCATTATACAGCAGTTGTTTTGTTTGCGCTCAATTTTGACAGCCCTATTAAAGATTAATATCAGTCTGTACACGCTTCAGATAGCTTTTCTTCAAATTCTTTAATTCTCACTCGCTTTTGCAACTTTGTACTTTTGTGTTACTCACAGCAACAACTCCACCTCATTGTTAGTCCATTTAAAAACTCGGTGCTTTTCCTCGACATTTTGCTGCGACGTTTCAGAGAGCCGGAAAGTAAAGAAACAGCAGACAGAAATGAGGCAGGTGGAATCTTCTTGCGTTTCACGCATGCACAGTACTGGACCGTAAGCGTTTTCGTCCGTTTCAATGTGGACGCACAACTCTGTGAAAATGACTGAAAACGCTAGTGTGGACGCGGAGACGACAACGCCATTTTCAAATCTATCCGGGCGAGTGTGAGCTTGTTGAGATGTGGCGCATTCACGTTTATCTGTGTTCATCTGACATGGTTCAGTTTCTGTGTGTAAAGAGCAGCATCATGAAAATCAGGAGCACGCATTAGATGACCTGCCAGTTAACATGTTTTATGAACAAATGAGCGAGCTACCTGATTAGCTCGTTAGTTAAAATCTCCCAGCATGCCATCGTGCTTCAGCTGTTGATTGTTAGGAGTGAGGTTTTGCCTGTGTTGAGTCAGTATCACACTCGGTATCTTTGGCCAAATGTAGCACTGCGAACAGGATGGGAAGTTACCACCCACCACACAAATGCTGGCTTTTTTTTTTCTTTATTTCCTCCCAGGGATCGTTGATTTATTTTTTCTTTGGCACGTAACCAGCCGATGTTCTAAAATAGACAGTGAAAGCTGCTGAGGCAGTTTTAGATTCACCAGCTAGTGTGAACTCATTCATAGAGTAAACACTGAAAATGAATCATGCTCTCAAACCCCCCCCCCCCCCCCCCCCCCCCCGGCCGCACCACCAGGTGTGAAGAGGTGGAAGTTTGCTGTGTTTACAGGAAAATGAAGTAAATATAGGAAGATTTGTTATTTATTTATTGTTATTATTTCAGTTTGGGGTAACTTTACATGTATTTAAGGGGAATCCACACCGTTATTATTTATTTTGCTATTGGAATGTTACACAAGAAGGGAAAACTTGTCTCATCCCTCAGTCTCTGGTTTTCTTCTGAGTGCCCTTCTGTGAAGCGTGTGACCCTTGGCTGCTGTTAGCGTGAGTGTGGCGTAGCAGGGAGGGGGAAGTGATGCTGCTGACTCAGGTGCTGCCGATGCAGCGGTCTGCACCGGCGGGAGGAACCGAGCCAGCGACACGGGGTCGCTGCATCAAACTGTGTCTGTGAGGGAAACAGCTGAAAGTCGACACCACCGAGCCATGATGACAGCGAATTTAAAAAAAAAAAAAAAGGCTTCCTTTGTGCTCAGTCATATTCGTGCTGCATCATCCTTTCCTTTTCTTTCCCTTTGTTTATGATTTCTCTCTCTGTCTTTCTTTTATTGGCTAGGTGAGGGAAATTCGAAAACCTCCAGCGTGTACATCAACAGCAATCATCAGGTGGACGATGACGACTTCTACGACAAAAACCTGGCCTTGTTTGAGGTACAAAACATTTCAGCCACTCTTTCTAGTGGCTGTATTTGCTGCTTTCTTATAATGTATTCACTCTTATGGTTTTATTATACAGCACAGGGCTAAGAATAGAAAAGGATGGTGACTGTTTATTTGATGAATGTCTGCTAACTGGAGCCCAGAATAACCAGCATGTGGCTGGTGGGTGTAGATAATTTCAGGTTTTACAGCTTACAGAGTTCCTTCTTCTCTCTCCCACTTCTTTATCTACCGGTTCAGTATGCCTCTTTGCCTCCTCTTCTTTCATTCTGTCTGTTGCCTTTCTCCGGTTGTCATTTTATCTTTCTTTCACTTGTTCTCCTATCTTTACTTCATCTCTGCCTCACAGTAATTTATGCCTTTCCTCCTTTTTTTAAATTTGCCCCATCTTTACTCCATCTGTTTTAATCTCTTTCTCGCTCCACCATACTTCATTGTCTCCTCTTTTTGTTCGTCCTCTACCCACAGGAGGAGATGGACACTCGGCCGAAGGTGTCCTCTCTCCTCAGCCGCCTGGTCAACTACACCAACCTGACTCAGGGGGCCAAAGAGCATGAAGAGGCCGAGAGCATCGGCGAGAAAAAGAAACCCAGCAAGGTACAAACGAATAAACCTTGAAACACACGTAAACACAAGTGTGACCTCGTAAAACATTAAATCCCTTTAGTGTTTTAATGAGATTCACTGGATGGCGAGGCATGTTGGGCAATCTGCCCATATGGAGTGCACAATTCCAGCTGTACTTTGTCTGGCTGAACAATGATCTTTTACTGCAGTGTCATAACCAGGATGAGCCCTGGTTGTAGCAATGGTGTAGTAAGTACAAAGTTGATCTGGATGACAGTAACAATCCTCACATGGTCACTAGTTCATATGTTGCACCTGAAACAATAAAAATAAAGACATCCATTTGTTCATCAGTTTTTGAGGCCCTGTCCTAGAAAACTGACTCTTTCTGCCGCCCTCCTGACTCGCTGCCTCCAGCTGAAATTGCGTTTGGATGTAACCCTGGTGTGGAGCCCAATCCTTCCTGATAAGGCGCTGGCTGGCCCAGATAAGAACTGCCTGTCTGTTTTGGCGGTTTGAGAGTAATTGCACGTTTGCCGGATTGCTCGGACACATTTGCCAACAGACGGCAGGGAAAGTTAAACCAAAACATGTTTAATCCTCCCGTCTGGACCCCACCGTGTGTTCAGTACAAGCATCAACATAAGTCTGGTACAGCAGGGAGGAGCCGTGCAGTGATTTCAAGACCTTACCTGGAAAGATGACAGTGGAGCAGGGCTAGTTTAAAGACCAGCTTTAAGAGATTAATATTTGGATAAGAAAACATTTGAATGGAGAAGGAGCAGCGTTAAATCCCAACTGGACCAGAGTAGAAGTGATTCATGGGTCTCCATGTATGTGTGCTTCCTGCAAGCAGATGTACAAAATGTTAAAAACACTGGTTTCCTAAAACATGGGTTTTCGGACACTAGGGTCATTCCATATAAAATCAGACACATATGGGAATAAATATTTGCCATCTGCCCCGCCACTAAATGAGGCAATTTGACCATACCAGGAAAGTTGTCTGAGTCCGCAGAGTACATAAACATGGATTTGAGGGATTTTTTTGATTGTTTGTTTGTTTGTTTGTTTTCCAGCAGTTTTGAACCATTTTTGAGCTAGCAGTAAGACATTTAGGCTCTGTTTAAAAGCTGCAACCAAATCCATTTTATACCCACTCCAGGTCTCATGATATACAGCTAGACTCTTGTTTTTGTACAACATGATGTTTTTTCTGAACTTTGTGTGTGAGTATCATGGCATAAATCATTTCTATAGGAAAACTTCTCCGGTTGACTGTCTGTAGAGTATTGGGCCCAGGCATTAGTACTGCTTTTTGGGTAAACCTTCAAAGTCCACATCACCAAGTGGGACAGGTGGCAGGTCAAAACATGTTGCAGTGTATGAAAGGTCTGCTTACAGCAGAATGTAGATCATTCAGAATGTAAGCTTATTGGCTAATTACAGTATCTAATATTAGCTTCCTCTTTCCTCTGATGAATCTAATGTTTTTAGCATTTGCTTGTGGGGCTTGAGCCTGTCCCATCTGTCGGAGGGCGTGAGAGGCTGTTAAGGGGCAAACACATTCACACCTACAGCTAATTTAGAATCACCAGTTAACCTAACATGGACTATGGGAGGAAGCTGGAGTACCCTGGGGGAGCCCACACAAATAAAGTTGTTGAAGAATGGCTAAAATGATGTTCATCGAAAGTCTGAATTAACCTTTAATGTAACATCAGTTTAATGTGTTTAGTTTCGTTTTATTTACAGATGAAGGTAGTATGATGGACTGAAATAAATGAACAAATTCCAAATGAGCACCTCAGTGTAACATTACGTGCTGTCTTTGGATTTCGTTTCTGCTTAAACCTTTTTTCTTCTGTGTAATCTTCCAGTCGCCACAGATGGGGACGCTGATGGGCGTGTACCTTCCTTGTCTGCAGAACATCTTCGGCGTCATCTTGTTCCTGCGGTTGACCTGGGTGGTGGGAACTGCCGGCGTGCTGCAGGCCTTCTGTATTGTTCTTATGTGCTGTTGCTGTGTGAGTATTGGAGTATTAGCAAGCAGCCCCAAGGAGACAAAAACAGGAAACCTTTCTAAAACACTGCCGTCTCTCCTCTCCAGACAATGTTGACCGCCATATCAATGAGTGCAATCGCAACCAATGGAGTCGTACCAGGTATTCCTTTATCTTTATGTTTCTTCCTTCATTCTGTGGACACAGTGGCCCAGAGATCCTTCCTTCTTGTCTTTCTGCTTCTTCCTCCTCATCTTCTTTACTTTTCCCTCCTTTCCTTCCCTTTATTTGTTCTTCTCTCTACTCTTTCCTCCCCTCCTCATTCTTCTTCTTCCATGTTTTTTTCCTTCCCATTTATCCACACTTAGAACCAGTATGAAGAGCACAATGGGTACTGTTAATCTATTAGATTAAGATTTACACAAAGTGATTTACATAGATTAACTTTACATAATGAATGTAACTTATTTCTTAACTTCATATTATTCATCCTGTAATTTATTTACGCAAAGAAAGAAAATGCACTCTTTACAAAAAGCTATAAATCCAGCAGGGTGCTGAGTTTAGGGTCACCTCTGTGTTGTCTGCTTCAGTGTCTCTGAATTGAAGTGTATTTCCACAATAAATCACATTTTTATGTGGACACTTTGCAGTGGACTGAGTCTGGTGGCCTCTGTGGATGTTGTGTTGACTTTTGTAGTTTGTCTTTCCCGGTTGTCCTTCTCATTTTCCAGCTTTGGGCGCGCTGACGACGTTTTGCTAACGAGTGTTATTTCTGTGTCCCGTCTCTCCCTCTGTCTGCTCTCCCTCTCTGTCTGTGCCTTCATTAAAAACCTAGAATATTTATCTGCCATTGACCTTTTCTCTCGCCGAAATGCCTCGAGGCGAATATCCTGAGTGTCAGAGTAGTTTGATTAACTGACTTATTTTCCAACAAGCATGGCACAGTTTGATAATTGAATGTAGAACGAGAAAACCTCTGTAAAGTAGAAAATTAATCTAACAAGTTCTGACTCTCATCAGGCATTTTACCCCACGCTCTGTCTCACCAGCTTCCAGCTGTCATGCTTTCTATTCTCAGATGGTAGCGATTAAGTGTGTGTGTGTGTGTGTGTGTGTGTGTGTCTGTGTGTGTCTGTGTGTGGTTTACTGAGGTCAGGCTGAACAAGTAATAAAGTGTGTTTGGGTTCTCAAATACAGCTCAGCACTAAAAATCACTCAGCCTGTGCAGACATAGTGACCTGAAAGTCCAGCAGGTTTTGTGGCCTCGCTCAGGAACTTCTCACATTAAATATGTCTAAATCTACCACATTCATATTCAATTACATTTTTTTGTGACATCGACCCTGCTGTGTGTTCCTTTTTGTGTGATGTTCAATGCTGCTGTTTGGAAACCAAACACCGAATTATGCTCGCAGTCAGCAGAGTATTGGTATCTGCTCTTACCGCCTCATTTGTGTTATATGTGGTTCAAATGGTATCAGCAAATAGCCGCTGTTTGCCTTGCCACACTTGGAGTAGCAGTTGTGTAGGGGCAATGTTAATTTTACCGTAATGCGGGCTGGGCTGTGTTACCCGAGTGTTGGCTTATTCACGTACAGCCTGGTGCTTGATGTCAGAAGGTTGGATGCATTAAGCTCGACCTGGTCCAGCACTTGGAGTGAGCTGAGCAGCTGCTGCCGTGTGCATTTGCAGATGCCGTTTGAATGAAAGCCCGCTCTGTCTGTATTTGTGTCACATAGAACATTATGCTTACTTCTACAAGCATAGTATGACTCCTCTTTTCTCCCCTTTTGCCTCCCAACATCATAATGTTACTAACCATCCACCGCCTCCGCTCTTTCTCTTTCTTTTTCCACCCTTCTTTTCCCCCCTCCAATCTGTTTCTGTCTTCATCCCACTTTTTTCCATCCCTCTTTCTCCCTCTTCATTTCCACTTCCTCCAACCCTTACATACACCTTCCTCCTCCTGCTTCTTTCCTCCTCCTCCAGCGGGAGGTTCCTACTTCATGATCAGCCGCTCTTTGGGTCCAGAGTTTGGGGGGGCGGTAGGCCTGTGCTTCTACTTGGGCACAACCTTCGCTGGAGCCATGTACATCCTGGGAGCTGTCGAGATCCTTCTGGTGAGTTGCTTTGTTTGCTTTGTTGTTGTTCCAGTTAGTATCGTGTTCTCCAGACTTTCTTCTGGATGTAAAGGCTTACGTTGTGATCATTGAGTGACTCTATACCGATACGAGGTAGCAACGACTCATTGCCTTCACTATATGTGGACCTCACAAAACCCATAAGCTCAGTTATTTTAAATAAACATGTGACCTGATTGGCTGATTTGCACTAAACACACTTATATTACTGAACCTTCAGATAAGTGAGGCCTGCTTCTTGCTCTCTTCCCTCTCCCTCTGACAGATGTACATTGCACCCAGAGCAGCGATCTTTGAAGGTGAAGGAGCAGCCATGTTGAACAACATGAGGATATACGGCTCCATCTTTCTCCTCTTCATGGCCTTGCTGGTTTTCGTGGGGGTCAAGTATGTGAACAAACTGGCCTCTGTCTTCTTGGCCTGTGTCATCATCTCCATTTTATCCATTTATGTCGGAGCGCTGGTTTCTGCCTTCAGCGTGCCGGATTTTCCGTGAGTCTTGATTATTTGGAGAAACACAGAGCTGACCGATCATTTATGCGTCACATTTTTGACTGACTGGGCTTTCATCCACAGCGTATGCATGCTGGGAAACAGAACTATCAACGCCCATGATGTTGTTGACAACCACTGTAGTAAAACTGTCCTGGTTAAAGTTCCAGCTGAGAAATTAGACAGCAACTTCACGATTAACGGTGGGTTCAGATTTCCTTCTTTCTGTTACGAGTCATGAGGAGTAAGAGTGTCTCTCTGAGTTACACCAGTGTTTTTCTGAAACACTGTTTTTTTTTTTTTCTCTCTCTCTCTGATAGAAAACAGCACAGTGGGCCCCACTTTTGACCCCAGCCATGTCCCAGAGGTGATGGTGGAGAAGACCACACATCTTTGGAAGTTATTTTGCCATAACGCACAGCTCAACACCACCTGTGACGAATACTTCACTTCAAACAACTTCTCTGAGATTAAAGGGATCCCCGGACTGACTAGTGGGGCCATATCAGGTAGAGTGCATGCATGAGGAGTGCAGTGATTCTCTGAATGAGAGATCATATAAAATATGGACACGGCCAATGTGATATCATCCACCTGTTACGAAGTCAAGCTGAGTGTTTTACCATTGCCTCTTTGTTTGTTTGTTTTTTAAATCTGATGAGGGTGGTCATTAGCCAAGTCTGGCTGTGTCCATCTTCTTTTTAGTCTGTGGTCTCCATGGAAGTTCCAGGAAAGTCTGGGATTGCACTGTTAGTGTTGTTGGCTGAAAGCTAGAACCTCACTTATAGCTGACCAGTATGAAATTACTTATTTACTGAGTGTGCATTTAAAAAAATATAATCGATTAAAACTTTAAACCGTCACATTTAAACAGGCGTTAAATTGTTGTGCTAATGTTGTTTTTGCTAAGTGACTGTAAGAAGGATAAGTAACCAGTATCTCTCCCTCTGGCTCAAAATGTATTCTTGATTCTTCCTGATTAAAAGAGGAAGAACTTAGTATTGATGTTTTCCCTTGTAGCTATTAACTTAGCTTGAGCAGCTGAATGACGGAATAACAGGAGTAAAATAAATATGGGCTCAAATTGTGGTCATAAATATTTTGTACTTGTAAATCAGGGTGTGTGTGTGTGTGTGTGTGTGTGTGTGTGTGTGTGCGCATTCAAGTTACAAGTATGAATTTTGACCCGGTTTTTCTTCCTTTCATCTGATTGGCCAATGTTATGTCAATCACAAATTTAACTATCCAATCAGAGAACAGGTGGGTTTGGCTATTGGAGGGGTGCTTTATGGAGTCCACACACAAATCTTTTTTTACACACACACAAATTCTTTTTACACATACAAATCGTGATTTACAAGTACAAAATATTTATGACCACAATTTGAGCCCATAAATAAATCCTGACATACTGTGCTCTGTAACAGTAATGGACCTCAGCTGGCCTGGTGCAGCAGAATGCTTTAAAAGCAATCTGGTCTGAAGTTATGTTGGTGCTTTAAGGAGAAAGATAAGAAATCCAGTTTTTATCCCCCAATATGTGAACACGCCAAACATCTTAGATGAATAAAATGAACATAATATCACAGACAGGACAGAATTTCTAGGTAGAGCTGAGAGGCAGAAGGCTTCACAGCTCACAGAAATGAGAATTTGAAGGTCCAAGTCTGAGGCCATGGCCCTCAGGTGGAAAAGAGTGGAGTGGTCACCCCAGGTCAAGGACGAGTCCCTCCACTGCCCCAAGTGGAGGAGTTTAAGTAATTTGGGGGTCTTGTTCACGAATGAGGGGAGAGGGAGATCGACAAATGAACCACATCACTGCACTGCTCTGTTGTAGGAAAGAGAGAACTCTATGTAAACGTGAAGCTGACAGTTTACTGGTCAATCTTTGACTTTACTCTATCTTAGAGAAAGGGTGAAGAGTCCAGTGATGGAAGAGGGGCTCAGAGTAGAGCCACTACTACTCCTCATTGAAAGAATCCAGCTGAGGTGGTTCAGGCATCTCACTAAGATGCCTCCTGGCTGAGGTGTTTTGGGCTCGTCATACCGGAATGAGGCTCCGGGGCAGACCCAGGGCATGCTGGAGAGATTACATCTCAGCTGGCCTGAGAATGCCTCAATGTCCCCCTGGATAAGGTGGAGAAGTGGCTATGGAGAGGGAGGTTTGGACTTCTTGGCTAGGGCTGTCGCCCCTACAACTGATCCCTGTATAAGCAGCAGTTGGAGGATGTTTTATCAAAGGAGACGGAGGCAGATATTATACCAGCTTACTAATGCTACACTAATTAGGGCCTCTAAATCTAAATAAATGTGAATGTGTAGGTGAATGTTTATCCTCTGCCAATGTCAATGACTGATCTTACATGGGGTTTTTTTTTTCTCCCTCTTAACAGAGAACCTGTGGAGTACATACCTCCACAAAGGGGATGTTTTGGAGAAAAGATCCCTCCACACCTCTCAAGTTGCACACCCAGCCTCTGATCGCTATCCGTACGTGTTTGCTGACATCACCACCTCCTTCACAGTGCTCGTGGGCATCTTCTTCCCCTCGGTCACAGGTACAGACGCCCCTAAAATACTAACTGGGCTCCATTCAGTGTTAATTCAGAAATATAAGCATATAAGAAATTTAAACCTAATATTGGCTTGGTTCAGTGATGAAAACGGATCATTGACAGGAAAAGCGCTGTAGGCGTGATATTGATTCCCGCTCACGGTGCAGCTGCTGATTCAGGATCAAACCTGTCAGGCATCTATTCTTGGATTTCTGTTTGTGTCTGTGCAGTTGGCTTTATTTTCACTTTTTAGCTTGAAAACACTTTAAAAAAGAAAAAATATGGAGATGGATTCTCTTTGATTTGAAATATTGATCACACATTTCACTCATGAGGGTGTTTATTAAAAAACTGTGGTATATTCAGTGTAACATTAAAGTTGATATTTTAAGCACAAAGCTGTTGAGTTATCACTTATCTCCTCTTCCTTTGAATGATTTTGTTTCTCAGGAATCATGGCCGGCTCCAACCGGTCGGGGGATTTAAAAGATGCTCAGCGCTCCATCCCCATCGGAACCATCCTCGCCATCCTCACCACCTCTTTAGTCTGTATCCTTTCATCTGACAATTTGATTGAACTTTCATGCACTCAAATTCAAAAGCAACTCAAAGCACAATTTAAGATGCTACAACACAATTCTGAAGTTTTTAACCTAAATGCTGATCATGGAAATATTTAATGAGAATAATGTTGTGTTGTTAGTGGATTAAGTCTGTCCACCTGTTTTATTTTCACGCTGTCTGTCCATCCTTACATCCATCTGAGAATACCTTGAATTGTGTTTTTTGTTTTTTAAAAGGTGGACTGATTGAAATTTGCTAATCCAAGGTTAAGATCAAGGTCAAAGGTCGAAAGTTCACCTTTAGTTTGCTCACCATTCTCGCTGTTACCCCACTAGAGCACTTCACCCTTAGACTGCAGCCTTACTTGTTGTTCCTAAAGTATTTAAAGGTAGAATGGGAGGCAGAGGCTTCAGTGTCAGGCCTCTCTTCTATGGAACCAGCTTCCAGTTTTGATCCAGGAGACAGACACTATCTCTGCTTTTAAAACTTAAAACCTTTCTTTTTGAAAATAAAACAATTATAATTAAAAAGAATTATAGTTGGGGTTGGATCAGGTGACTCTGAATCCTCCCTTAGTTACTCTGTAATAGTCCTAGGCTGTTGTGAGCTTCCCGTGACGCACTCAGTGTTTCTTCTTCACTCATCTTTTTCACTCTGAGTGTTGGCACATGACTCGGCATTTAATTATTAGTTACTGTTAATCTCTGGCTCTCTTCCACAGCGTGTTTTTTGTCCTGTCTTCATTTCCTCAACTGGTCGTGTCTGAGGGTGAGGTGGAGATTTCTTCCTGTTAAAAGGGAGTTTTTCCTTCCTACTGTCCTCAGGTTCTTGTTTATAGGGGGGCATCTGTGCTACTGTAGGGTCTTTATATTACAATATAAAGCACCTTGAGGCGAGTGCTGTTGTGATTTATGTGGAGAGTCCACAGAGACTGGATGGCGTATCTCGACCGGGCAGTGGAGGCGTATGACTGAGAGGCAGTTCTTCGAATTTTCTCAGCACAGTCCGATTTTCGTGGCACTGAAAGTACTTTGTATTGTTTTGTTTTGTTTTTTTCCTGACCTGCTGTTCATCCAGATCTGAGCAATGTCGTGTTGTTTGGAGCCTGCATCGAGGGGGTGGTCCTCAGAGACAAGTCAGTACACCTGCTCTTGTGTTTGTATTTGCATGTGTTGTGTTGTATGTGAGGCAGAAGGACTTTGATGCTTAAACTACTTCATGTGTTGTTACTTCTGCAGGTTTGGAGATTCAGTTAAAGGCAATCTGGTGGTGGGGACTTTGGCTTGGCCCTCGCCGTGGGTCATTGTGATCGGGTCCTTCTTCTCCACATGTGGCGCGGGCCTCCAGTCTTTGACTGGCGCTCCACGACTCCTGCAGGCCATCGCCAAAGACAACATCATCCCCTTCCTCCGGGTTAGAGCTGCTAGTTTTCAGTTTAATTACAGGGACTGTCCAAGCACTTCTCCTTTATTCTTGTTGTGCTCAGGATTAACTTAATGATGCTGTATGAAGCAGAAATCCCTACTGATGTTGAATTACTGATGTATTTATGCTGCATACTTCAGTTCTTTCCACTTGCATACAGAAACATCTTGCAGCAGGGGAAGACAGTGTGCAAATACCTTGATGGAACTGTGGTGCTTTAAAATGCTTTAAAGTGATGGTGTTTTATGTTTTCTGTTTATTTATTTAGGTAGTTTGAGTGTAATTTGTAGTTACCTGGAGATGCTGTATTCTCTCCAATTCCTGCCTTTCACCGAAGCTTTTGATTATTTCTTTGATTCTCAGTGCTCAGGCTATTGCCTCCTTCCACTCTCTATGTAATAACAACCCTCAGATTTTATTTTTTCATTTGCAGTACTTGCCATTTCCTTAAACATAGTGTGATTTGCTGGGTCTGTGTGTGTATATTTGAACTCTGTGTGTTTCTGGCAGGTCTTTGGCCACGGGAAAGCTAACGGGGAACCTACGTGGGCTCTGCTGCTGACAGCTCTGATAGCTGAGCTGGGGGTTCTCATCGCATCTCTGGACATGGTGGCTCCTATTCTGACAATGTAAGATGCAGTTATGTTACATGTGTGTGCATGTGCACATTTAGTCTGCCTTCATCACCTCAGTTTGAATCTCCAACCCTCTTTCCAGGTTCTTCCTTATGTGTTACCTGTTTGTGAACCTGGCCTGTGCCCTTCAGACCCTCCTGAGGACACCCAACTGGAGGCCTCGCTTCTCATACTACCACTGGTACTACCAAAGACTCACTCACTCACTCTCTCTCTCGCTCCCCCCCCCCCCCCTGACGTCTGCTCTGCTCATCTGTCCAGGAGCTTGTCCTTTCTGGGGATGACTTTCTGCCTGGCGCTCATGTTCATATCCTCTTGGTACTACGCAATCGTTGCCATGGTGATTGCCGGGATGATCTACAAGTACATTGAGTATCAAGGGTATGTTGCCATGGAGATGTACTCCCTCTACATGATTGTGCATGTACAGACTGGTGTGTAAACATGTCTGTTTCGTGTTAACATGTTTATTTTATTTTCAGGGGAACAGAAGAGTGTACAGTGTATACTGTTTGTGAATAAATAAATATACCTGTATGTTCTCTTATATTTTCTGGGTGTGGTTGTGTATCAGGGCAGAGAAGGAGTGGGGAGATGGGATCCGTGGTCTGTCACTCAGCGCTGCCCGTTATGCTCTGCTGAGGCTGGAAGAAGGACCACCGCATACTAAAAACTGGAGGTATTGAAATGTCTCACAAACACAGGATGCAAGTTGACCTGTTAGAAGTTGATGAACTGTTTGCACTTAAGTTTGCGTGCAGTGCTGGGAGTAAAGCTGCAAGACATCATCAGAATCTGCGTCACATTTAGCATTATAAACAAGAATCTGATGATTTTAATGTGCCAAGTCTCTTTTGGTGTGCAGTACTAGGTATAGCAGATCAGTAAATTAAACACTGCAGGTCACTACTGTCACTTTCAAACAGATCTGGGAGAGCTCCAGGTTGCTGGACACTGGTTTTCTTTCACAAATAAATTGAATTTCAGTTTGTTGCTATGTAATTACATTTTGACATGTTAGCCAGCCATGGGGCCTCCGTGTGACTTTGTTGGGTCTCTTTATGTGCTTCAAATGATGCTGACTGAGCTGAACTAACTGCATCAAGACAGGAGGACAGGGGGTGAGCGAACTCTGAAAATGAGTTGCCTCATAGTGGTGCTTTGGTTTCACAACTGGGGAGATGCACATCAGGCTAAATGAAAGGCCTCTTTATTACCCTTTCCAGCGCTTCCATCATGTCTCACAGTCCTCAGCTGATGTTTATCAAGTTAGCATTGAATTATAGATGACCAATTCTCCATTTACTTTTATTTTGTTTATCTGAGCACTTGGCTGTGACGTTTTCAAAACCCATTCAAAAATGTAGACAGCATAAAGACAGACAATCTGAGGCTCTGCTGTCACTAATATTTAGGAATAATCCACTAACGCACACATGCTCTTGTTCATCGCCTTGTCTGTCCGTGTCCAGGCCTCAGCTTTTGGTGTTACTAAAACTGGACGAAGACGCCCACGTCAAGTCTCCTCGGCTCCTGACGTTTGCCAGCCAGCTAAAGGCGGGAAAAGGCCTGACCATTGTTGGCACTGTTGTCCCCGGGAACTACCTGCAGAGCTATGGAGAGGCGCTCGCTGCTGAGCAGGTAGGGCCGTTTGTTATTGATGGGTGGAAATGTATTTGCTTTCAGATAATGTGGAGTTGGACCTTTTATCCTTCTTTCCTCAGACTCTGAAGCACCTGATGGATAAGGAGCGCGTGAAGGGCTTCTGCCAGTGCATCGTGGCTCAAAAGCCACGTGATGGGATCAGCCACATGATCCAGTCAAGTGGCCTGGGAGGAATGAAACCCAACACTGTGGTGATGGGCTGGCCTCACGCCTGGAGGCAAAGCGAGGACCCACAGTCCTGGAAGACCTTCATCAGTGAGTCAAGAGAGGACAGCAAAGCGGTTAATGGGGTTGTTTCAGAGTTAACAAGCTAACGACGCCCTCTTTCCTCCTTTCAGACACAGTGCGGGTGACCACAGCGGCCCACCTTGCGCTTCTGGTGCCCAAAAACATCTCCCTGTTCCCTAGCAACTCCGAGCCCTGCACAGAGGGCTACATCGATGTGTGGTGGATCGTCCATGACGGCGGGATGCTGATGCTTCTGCCTTTCCTCCTGCGACAACACAAGGCAAGAAAACAAAGTGTTGATCTTAAACTCTAACAAAGCCTTTAAAGTTTCCGCTGAACCCTCTGCTCTGTCTCTGCCCAGGTGTGGCGCAAGTGTTCAATGCGAATCTTCACAGTGGCCCAGATGGAGGATAATTCCATCCAGATGAAGAAGGATTTGTTAACCTTCACCTATCAGCTACGCATCGATGCTGAGGTGGAAGTAGTGGAGATGGTACGCATTGTTGCACCCCTAATAAAAATAATATATATATATATATATATATATATACATATTACCGGGTCTGACCACTTGCACTTTGACTGAAATATTCACCTTTAATGGCTGCACTGGTTCGCCAGCTGAAACATGTAGATGCATAATTTTTTACAGCCTTTAAGATCGTATTTATGCTGTTGTTGAATCACAGATTTTTACATAAAAAATAAACAGGTAATACTTTCATTTTCTTGACTAAAGAGATTCTACTGTGATGATTAAGCCTATGAGCAGGAGGTGTCTCTCTCTGCACTTCAGAGTACACCAGAGTTTTGTGTTGAGGCCTCTGGTGGATTGAATTCTTTAAACATGAAAACAGACAGAAGGAACCTGCTTTAAATCCCTTCGGGCACTCCCCCTTTCTTCTGCAGTGCAAAGACATGCGTGTAATGTTAATTCTGAACTGGATGAAGTTCTTAAAGTGCATAAACTGAACCACTGTGTGAATATAAGGTTAAATGTGGACCTAAGATCTCAGTAAAATATAAATTCCAGTCTGATTTCCACTAATCTCTACAACAGCTGTTTTCTCACCTCTTCTGAGCATGTCCATGTACCTCTTCTCAGCACGACAGTGACATCAGTGCATATACCTATGAGAGGACGCTGATGATGGAGCAGAGGTGTCAGATGCTCAGACAGATGCGACTGTCTAAATCTGATCGGGACAGAGAGGTAGGTGTGGAAAGCTTACAGCGGGGTTTTGTGTGGTGTGAAAAATGCCCGCAGGTTTGTGTAGGGTTGATTAGGAGTTTGAAACTTTATGCAAGCTGGGTCTTAACAAGCATTTGTCCACCACTTTCACCAGGAGAGCCCTAGCAGTAGCAGCAACAATGGTAGGCCAGAGGCAGGTGGAGCTACAAGGTCTCAGGTGAGGTTAGAGGTCAAGGTCAGCTGTGAGTTCAGGAGTTTAAGGAAATATAAAAAATAATATTTTTTGTTCTGCAAAAATAAGCTGGAACAAAGTGGAGATCAGGTTCCCAGTACAGACGCCATGTTTTGTCTTTGAGGTCACCGTTTTCTTCCAGATTAAATTAGATTTAAGGAGAAAGAGCTCAGTGTTAAGGTCCAAAGGTTGCTAAAGAAACTAAAGTGCAGTGTACTGAGGTGATAGCAAAGAAATCCTGGTGGGTAACACTCATGGTAAGGGACACGGGCTACTGACAAAAAAAAGCACTGCAGACGGTAACTTGCATTGAGATGTTTGTTAAACGTTCATGTCGCCTCCTTTTGCCTCTCATCTCCTCAGAGGGTACGCTGGAGTTTTGATGATGTAAGTTTGCGCAGTAGAGAAGCAACAGCTGTCTGAAGTAGAGCAGATTAGACTCTGTAGAGTAGCCTGCAGTCAGGACACGCTGTCAAAGTAAAGAGTGAAACCCTCTGAACAGCTGTGAGTGCAGCTGAGCCCTTCAGATGAAGAGTTGAGAGGGAAAAAAGCGATGTGGTCACCGTGACGTCAGCCGTCGGTTTGTGAAGTGTCTTCACGAAGCTGGGACTGAAACTGCAAGCATACGCTCCTCTCACGCTCTTAGAAACAAAATTTACACAGTGAGCTGAACTCAGGGTCAGGAGGTGTCGCCCCCTGCTGGCATTTAAGGAAAACAAATCATATATTAGAAATGTGAGCTGTGACTTCTCTTTTCAGACCAGAGGAGTAACTTACAGTGGGGCAAAAAAGTATTTAGTCAGCCACCGATTGTGCAAGTTCCCCCACTTAAAATGATGACAGAGGTCAGTAATTTGCACCAGAGGTACACTTCAACTGTGAGAGACAGAATGTGAAAAAAAAATCCATGAATCCACATGGTAGGATTTGTAAAGAATTTATTTGTAAATCAGGGTGGAAAATAAGTATTTGGTCACCTCAAACATGGAAAATCTCTGGCTCTCACAGACCTGTAACGTCTTCTGTAAGAAGCTTTTCTGTCCCCCACTCGTTACCTGTATGAATGGCACCTGTTTGAACTCATCATCTGTATAAAAGACACCTGTCCACAGCCTCAAACAGTCAGACTCCAAACTCCGCCATGGCCAAGACCAAAGAGCTTTCGAAGGACACCAGGAAAAGTATTGTAGACCTGCACCAGACTGGGAAGAGTGAATCTACAATAGGCAAGCAGCTTGGTGTGAAAAAATCAACTGTGGGAGCAATCATCAGAAAATGGAAGACATACAAGACCACTGATAATCTCCCTCGATCTGGGGCTCCACGCAAGATCTCATCTTGTGGGGTCAAAATGATCATGAGAACGGTGAGCAAAGATCCCAGAACCACACGGGGGGACCTGGTGAATGACCTGCAGAGAGCTGGGACCAAAGTAACAAAGGTCACCATCAGTAACACACTACAACGGCAGGGAATCAAATCCCGCAGTGCCAGACGTGTTCCGCTGCTGAAGCCAGTGCATGTCCAGGCCCGTCTGAAGTTTGCCAGAGAGCACATGGATGATACAGCAGAGGATTGGGAGAATGTCATGTGGTCAGATGAAACCAAAGTAGAACTTTTTGGTATAAACTCAACTCGTCGTGTTTGGAGGAAGAAGAATACTGAGTTGCATCCCAAGAACACCATACCTACTGTGAAGCATGGGGGTGGAAACATCATGCTATGGGGCTGTTTTTCTGCCAAGGGGACAGGACGACTGATCCGTGTTAAGGACAGAATGAATGGGGCCATGTATCGTGAGATTTTGAGCCAAAACCTCCTTCCATCAGTGAGAACTTTGAAGATGAAACGAGGCTGGGTCTTCCAACATGACAATGATCCAAAACACACCGCCCGGGCAACAAAGGAGTGGCTCCGTAAGAAGCATTTGAAAGTCCTGGAGTGGCCTAGCCAGTCTCCAGACCTCAACCCCATAGAAAATCTGTGGCGGGAGTTGAAAGTCCGTGTTGCTCGGCGACAGCCCCAAAACATCACTGCTCTCGAGAAGATCTGCATGGAGGAATGGGCCAAAATACCAGCTACTGTGTGTGCAAACCTGGTAAAGACCTATAGTAAACGTTTGACCTCTGTTATTGCCAACAAAGGTTATGTTACAAAGTATTGAGTTGTATTTTTGTTATTGACCAAATACTTATTTTCCACCCTGATTTACGAATAAATTCTTTACAAATCCTACCATGTGGATTCATGGAATTTTTTTTCACATTCTGTCTCTCACAGTTGAAGTGTACCTCTGGTGCAAATTACTGACCTCTGTCATAAGTTTAAGTGGGGGAACTTGCACAATCGGTGGCTGACTAAATACTTTTTTGCCCCACTGTAAATGTACACCAGCACTGTCACATTCACATGGAGCAGCTTTAATGTAACTGCAGCTTTAATTTTTGAAGCCTGTGCCTCCTAAAAACACTTCCATTACATGTGATGTTATCGTAATGTTTGGTGTTGTCTAGCGTTGATGCAGCAGTCCAGCATGATTTTCCTCTATGGAGAGACACAATAAAATAATATGATCTTAATAATTACAGGATGGTGGGGTGAACTTTTTCCAGGGTTCTTCATTGGGGTGTGTCAGGGAAAAGTTTGAAAACCCCTGCTTTAAATAAAACACTGAATTGTTACAGAGTGAATCCTTTGACCTCCCTAATGTAGATCAAATCCACATTTATTTCACTGTCAGTCCAGTTCTTTATCTGAAGGGTTCAGTTAATGCTAACATGTGTCAGATGCTTCTTCCTTTAACTGTTCTGTCATCTTTGTTTCCCTCTACCCTTCACACTCATTCTCATTTCAGATTTTCAGAAGCTTTTTGTCTCGGGCCTTTTTTATTTACTGCCGTGTCCCTGTAGTTGTTCTTCAGTGCCCACCAGAGTAGATGCAGGCTGTGTTTGATTTTGGGGAGTTAGGTGACCTTGTGTTTTCTGTAGGCGTATCTTTCCCCCAGGTACAAAAGTCCTGGACCCTTCACGCCAAACACCTCCAGAGGAGACAGAGACAGACAGGTACAGAGAGACGGAGAGAGGCAGGAGTCAGGAATGACTGTAGAAAAGAGAGGTTTGCCAATGAGGTGGAAGAAAAGGCTGGAAAAAGAGATGAGAGAGAGCGTGTTTGTGTGTTTTCACACGCCAGGCCCAGCTGGTGAAGGATCGTAACTCCATGCTGCGTCTGACGAGCATCGGCTCAGACGACGAAGATGACACAGACGGCGGCGAGCGAGACCGGGCGGCGAGCGGCGGCGGCGGCAGCTCTGAGCACCACCGCCGCATTCAGATGACCTGGACCAAAGAGAAGACCACACAATACAGAGCGACGCACTCGGGCTGCTCCACCCCCGAGGGCTTCAGGGACATGCTGAGCATCAGGCCGTGAGCAGACACAGCAGGTTTCTCTGTGACACTGAGATCCGCGCTAACCAGGTCCTTTAACGCATCTCATTTTTCCTCCAGGGACCACTCCAACGTCAGGCGAATGCACACTGCCGTCAAACTCAACGAGGTCATCGTCAACAGATCCCACGACGCCCGGATCGTCCTGCTCAACATGCCTGGACCTCCCAGGAACACCGAAGGAGATGAGAACTGTATCCTTAACCCCGAGTCTGCACCAAATTAAATGTTAGGCGCTTGTTTTTGCAGTCACTGAGTGTACTTTTGTTACAGCAGACACCTTTATGATGGCTTAAACAGGGTTTAAAAAATTAATTACAAAATCACTAAAGCCTTAAAGACGAAAGGAAATTTAGTTCAATTTTGCTTACTAACATGATTATTAAAACGTATAAGCTTTTCATTTATTTAAAAGAATTCATTTATATTATCAAAGTAACATAGTATGAGAAGTTCGTTAATTCAGTGAGCAGACATGGAGTTCCTGGAGGTCCTGACAGAAGGATTGGAGCGTGTGCTGTTGGTGAGAGGCGGAGGAAGTGAAGTCATCACCATCTACTCCTGATTAGACAAACACAGGAAGCCAGCATCAAGCAAGCAGCCAGTCGTGCAGGAGAGAGCAGAGTGAAGACGATGGGATCTGGGAACCTGAAAAAGAGCGATTGTCGATTGTCACACTTCCCTGTCGTGGCGCTGGTTTCCATCCCACATGCTGTCCAAGCTACAAAAATGCCAACACAATTCCAACAAGGAGCAGTGTGTGTGTGTGTGTGTGTGTGTGTGTGTGTGTATGTGTTTATGTTTGACTCACCCACCCGAGGGTCCTCTGACTCGATGAGGAAGGGAGCACTGTGGTGTTAGGAGCGATTGCGTTTGGAGGGGCGGACCACAGAGGCTAACGGTGAGAGGCTGCGGAGCGGCCGACCCGCTGATGAGACTCAGGGTTGCTTTTTGTACAGAATGTAATTTGGAAGCAGACAGCAGTTTTCTGTCAGAATCAAGTATGGTTTTCTTTTTGTTGCTTCTCACAAACACATCTGTTTACTCTTACCAGCGTATCGGTACTCTTTATTTTCATATCCAGGAGTATTTGCACACAACTGACGAGAATCTGCTTTATTAAGACGCACTGACAAGGATTTATTTTTTGATTTTCGCTGCTACTACTTAGAATTTAGTCACAACAGCCTTTAACATAAAAATGTTGGGTGTTTAAAATTCAGACATCTTACCTCAAAAATGAATTTATTCATATCAGATGAATATTTTAATAAATACAGCATATTAAGACAGAATTTCAGGCTATATATATAAAATTTAAATGGATAAGTAGAAATTCTGATAAGGTCTATTTTATTGGCATTCAGCAGGACTATGTTGTGTAAAAAATTGATAACACCTGAGTTTTATTTACATTTTTAAAAATCAAATAAAAATTCAAAGGTACTTTTTGTAAATTCCTGTATTTTAAAAAATAGTTTGAAACATCAAAAATTAACTAAAGTGACAGCCACGCAGGCCTTGTGTTGCAGGGTCAGTGTAACCTTTATTAATTATTACTATTATTATTATTTCTTTTTACTGTGGCGCCAGGCCAAAGGCAATGCACGTTGAGGAAGAGGGGGTGGGACTAAAAATCAAAGCGGCACCTACCTGCAAACATCCCACTGGTGAAGTGCTGCCCCCTGGTGGTAAGTTTTAGCTCATTTTTGCAGAGGGTAATTACAAGAATTCCCCCTTCAGAACTTCCATAATTAGAAGAAAACCTGTCAGAGCTCAGTTTAAAATCACAAGGTTTATTCCGGAAACCCATCAAACCTTGCTGATACAGCAGTGTCCACTTCTTCTTTTTTTTTTCTTTTTTTTTTTTTGTAATTGTTTAAAGAGGATTTCGGTCTTTTGCACCACATTCAAGGTTCAAGGGTTCAACACATTCACAGCTGTGGATGTGACACCAAAATGAAACCAGTGCAAAGGAAATGGTCAGAGGTTTTCTCTCTGCTCTCTCGTTTTCTCTCAGGCCCACGCTGGACTGCACCTGAATAGTTAGTAAGTTATTCGACGTTAGCGTAGAGTTCAGTTTAGAGATGGGGGGGGGCTGGGGACAGTTTTTGGTTGTTGCCATAACGACCTTGTAAAGGGAAACAGTATTGTGGAGACACTGGACCATCGTGGAGAGGACCACCACACTTCATGTGTATACATATTTTTGTGTGTGTGTGTGTGTGTGTGTGTGTGTGTGTGTGTGTGTGTGTGTGTGTGTGTGTGTGTGAGTGAGAGTGAGTGAGTGAGTGAGTGAGAATGTGGGCTCACAAGCTACAATGAGGAGCTCTGAACTGCAGGTGTTTGATTCCACTCTAACGCTTTCTTTTTTCTTTTTTACAGTGTTACCGTGCAGGGTTGTTCTCTGTTCATTGTTATTTCCTAAACATTGTTTTGTTTTTTTTCTTGCTTGTACATAAAAATGAAAAATCCCAAGTTTTATCTTTTTTTAATTACATTAATATAAAAAGGAATAAAAAAAACTTTGCTTGGAAAAAAAATGGGAATAAATAAAACAGTTTTGAAAAAAAAAATGCACAAACTGTGATCTGTGTTTTATTGTATATATTTGATGATTGATAGTGTAGGTGGTTGGATTATTTTGCCTGTTTATAGACAGACACATCAAATCTTTTTTATGTTTTGACTTTTTAACCGTAGACATTTCAGTGGACTTTAACAAGAACAGCTGAGCAGATGATTTTAAATTGATTAAACTGAAATGAAGATCTGTTTGTCCAAAGAAAAAATTATTTGGACATAAGCTGCTTTCTTTTTGCTCATTTTCAGTCACATCCTTGTACTGGACCATTTTCAGTGGAATGTTTATCACTCCACAAAACACTCACCTATGAATGATTCAAGCCAAAAAAGGCACCTAACTAAAGGGATGAACTAGTGTATCTACTGACTACCTGTCAAAAAACACATCACTGGTTTTCATTTTTTCAGCCAAATCAGTTAATAATACCAAATTTAACAGTTTGACATGTTTTTTTTAAACTATACAACTTGTACAAAACTACAACTGGGCATGAATGATATATTTAAATAGGCTGAGTGTAGTGCAACCAGCATGAACCAGTGCAAACTGGATAGTGCAATGTGCATATGACCTGAATGACATAACAGTGGGTTAGTGTTCAACAGAGTGACAGCCCGGGGCAAGAAAGTCTGTGGCGGCTGGTTTTAGTAAAGAGCTCTGTAGCACCTGGCTAAGGGCAGCAGCTTGAACAGTTTGTGTCCGGGATGTGAGTGGTCTGCAGAGATCTGGACATACCCTGCAGTGTACCCCAAAAAGAATCTGAGGAAACTGGACAAGTGAATAAAAATGCCCTAAAACACTCCAACAAAGACCTGACAGATGCATCTGAACCTTCAGCTGATGCATGTACTGTTAACTGAAGATTCATTAAGTTGTCAAGAGGCCATTATTAGGAAAGGAAATGGGGAAAAGGCTGAGCTATTCCAAATTACACCAGAACTAACTTAAATTCAGTGACAACAGATTTATGGAGTGATGAATCCAAATGTAAAATTTGTGGTTCAAATTGTCAAAATGTACAGAAGAACTCAGGAGAGAGGCCCATTGGTCTACAGCACAGGTGTTGAACTCCAGGCCTCAAGGGCCGGTCTCCTGCAGGTTTTAAATGTGTCTTTGATCCAATCCAAGAAACCTTGTCTAGGAGTTCAGGCTGTACTGAAGAATAAAGACAAATATTGACTTTCAAGCTCATTAAAATGATACAAACACTGTTTTTGCCTTATAAACTACTTTTCCGTGACCCAATTTCGTTTTTTAAACGAATAAAAAAACATAGCTCCTTTTTAGAACTTCCTTTTAATTGCTTTTCTGTTATCAATGCTATAAATTTCTACGTCTTATTTTGAAAGCCAAGCTTCCAACTTGTGCTTGCTGAGGTCACGTGATTCTGCACGTACAATCCGGAAGCCGGTGCCATGTTGTGATATTTGAGGAAATCACTTCTGGGTGAAGTTCCCTGGCAAAAGTGGGATTAAAAACAAACAAACAAACACAGTTAAACAGGTTTCGGGGTGAGCATGGAGGTAAGAGTGGCTGGTGTTAACAAAATAAACTGCTGCGCACGCACACAAGATGACAAAATATAGCACGCGCAGTCTGGCTGTCAGACATCATTGGCGGCCTGCTGTACGCGCTGACCTCACTGATCATTGTTCCTCTGTTCACGGATTTCACGTTAACTTCTGCTAACATGTTCAGCCTCGTTTTAACCCAGCTGTCTGTCCGAGCAGGCGGACCTGAGGCAGTCTCAGTGTTAGTGAACTTTAATCGGTATAAACAACAAAAAAATATGCAGCTCGTGTATCCAGGAAGGAGCCACAGGATAGAGCAGTTAAATCAGCTGAAGGTGGCTGTTAAACGCCAACAAACAGTCTAACATCCCCATCCAGTAAGAACCAGCCTAATGTGGGGTGTTAGTCCATGTCAGACAGGAAACTTTATGTTAAAGGACTTAATCTAGATAACATATGAGTGCTAACCGGGTTAATTGATGCCGAACAGCAGTAGCAGCCAGCTTCCCTTTAAACCTTTCAAAATAAAGGAGACATTACTGCAGCATAATATTAATTCTCTACAATCTAGACATGTTATATCAGGTGTATTAAACATAAGGGCCGGGAACCATAATCAGCCCGACAAAGACTCCAGTCCAGGCCACTGGAATGCTGTGGAGAATTTGAAGGAGTGAATAGATTTGAAACTTTCAGTGATATTCTCACAAGTTTTCTAGCTTTTCCTATTGATATTCATGCTACACCAAATAATTACCCAAGAGATAAACAATTAAATGACATAAAAGTTTTTTTTTTTCAATATCTACTGTAGAAATATTCTGTTTTAGGAAAAAAGAAGTCATTAAAAATACTATACTGTTTGGGCAATTAGCTACCAGAAGTTGTTCTGTTATTGTGCACATTTATCACATAGAAAAACTATAACATATTCTTGCACTTGCACTTGTTTTTCTTATATTTAGATATGCCAGGGATTAAATGTGAAGTTAAACATCTTGCTGTTCTGGCCCACTTAAGATCAGAATTGGCTTTATGTGGCCCATGATGTCAAATTAGTTTGACATCCTTGTCTTAGATACCATAAGCAAAAAAAGCATACTTTAAAATGAAGGTAAACGTGATGCACGGAGCACTGTATAGTTAGTAGTACTGTAGTACTGTGTAAACGTTTTCAGCCATGCTTCATTTCTTTATAGTTGACCTTTCAAAATAAGATGTAGTTACTGTTTGCCATAGAAATGTTTTTATGTATAGGGTTTTCGATTTATAAGGGGAGGTAAATCAAAAACCTGGAACAAGCCAGTCGAATTCCAGTGCCTGTACTGCATTAGGAAGTCAGGAGTGGTAGAGAAGTATGTGAGGGCGGTGCAGAATGTGTTTGAGGACAGTGAGACATTATTAAGGTGCAAGTCTCTTGATACTCGCAAGGGTGATGGACAGGCTGACAGATGAGGTCAGGCAGGAGGTGGTAGTCTGTCCCAGACAACGTGATCTATGGTGAGAGTAGGGAGCAGGTGGAGGAGCAGGCGGCTGTATGATCTGTTGAGAAGGTGAACGCAAATCCGTAGGTGCGAGGCAGAATACATGTGTGGGAAAAGTCATTTGCAAAGACTAGAGGTAGTGAAGGGGTGAAGTGCAGGCGTTTTTGTTACCTGGGGGCAAACTTACAAAGCAACAAAGAGAGGTAAAGAAGAGTGCAAGCAGGGTGGAGACAAGTGTGACAGGTGATTTGTAACAGAAGAGGTTGAGCAGTTTGGAAATGTTGAGGGTGATTGATATATTGGATAAAAGATGTTGCCAGGGAGGAGGAAAAAGAGGAAGACCACAGAGACGATCCATGGATGTTGTAAAAGAGGACATGAAGCTCCAGTAATGATTTTATTCGTCCACGATTATTTTGAAATCCGCTTCGCCCTACATCCGGCTTTGCACCAGTGTAGCTTGACCGCTGCCTGTTTATCCAACCCACGATCTGTTTCTCGGGATCCATTGAGGATCCTGGCCCGAGCCAAAGCGAAGCTTAAAAATCGGGGACTCTGTGTGTTTCCCTTGGCTGTCAGACACCTTGACACGACCGCGGTCGGTTTGCCGTTTAAACGGTCACTGAGACGTCGGAGGAGTAACAGGCAGGTAGACAGACAAACGAGCACCGGGCTGTCTGGCGGAGGGGGGCTGAAATGTGAGCGCCTCTGCAGGCTTGCGTCAAAGCCAGCTAACGCTAAACCGTGATAGGACAAAGTCAGCGAGAAAGACGGTTAAACGGCCACGTTACCTCGTCAGAGAGCCGGCCAGCTCACGGGCCGGGCTATTTTTGGCACGCGCACACACACATGCTCAGTTTAGCTGGCTGCCAGCCACGGCTGTCACTGTCGGCGGGTTTTTAAAGGAGAACCCGGGCTAACGGCGGAGCTGGTCGGTAACCAGCCTATCCGTCAATCGCACGCTGACAAGGGGCGGAAAAATCAGGGGAAAGGAGATCCGGTTAATAGCCTGACGTCGTATCGCAGCGAAGAAGGGGGGCCTCACAGCTCACACATGAGGCCCAGCTGAAAGGATGGATCTGAATTTTTACTCGGATTTAACGGACGGTACCGGGCAGCACGACGGGGATCCGGAGTTCCTGGATCCTCAGTCTTTCAATGGGTTCGACTCCGACAACAAGGTGACTGAACAGCCGCTCCGTGCATGCTTATTCGAGTACTGGACCCTTGAGTAATGGAGTATTTCCGTTTTAGAGAGAGTTATGGTTTCAGCTTAGGTTAGAAACCTTTAACCTATCTGTGCGACTAAAAATCATCCTTAAAACAAATCGATAAAGACGCATGTTGGACTTAAGGAGCCAACATGTGAGTGTATGCTCCTCTCCTGTGTTGAAATAAGGCTGTTTGAAACCATATCTTCTGTTTAACCCTCTGATCTCCAGTGATGGTTTATTTGTTTTTTGTGCCTACCTGTTTCAGCTTCAGTCAATTACTTTTGACCTTGTGTACAAAGGTAATTGCCCTCTTTGTCAAATCATGAATTAACAGTGATTAATCAAATTTTTTTTAGAAGGCAGAGTTCAGTTTCAGTAACCACACCCAGCCCTGATTACTGCCAGGCCTGATGAATGAAGACACCACTTCAGTAGAAGCTGTCTGACATAGTAAAGGAGGCTAAAAGATCCCAGAAAGCAACACATGCCACGATCTAAAGAAGCAAATGAGAAACAAAGTCATTGACATCTATCAATCTGGAAAACTGTTACCCTGCCATTTCTAAAGCTTTGGGACTGTCTGAACCACGGTGAGAGCCATTATCCACAAACGAAGAAACCTTGGATCAGTGGTGAACCTGTCCAGGAGTGTCCGACCTACCAAAACTACTCGAAGAGCACGTAAGCAACTCACTTGCCTCTATTAAGGCCAGAGTCAGTGATTCAACAGTAAGAAAGAGACTGGATGAAAATAGCATCCATGGGAGGAGAGGTCAAGGAGCAAACCACCACTGACCAAGAAGAACACAAAATCTCGTCTTACATTTACCAAATAACATCTTGGTGATCCCCAAGAATTTATGCAAATATTCTGTGGACTGATGAGATAGAAGCTGAATTTGGAAGGTTTAGGTCCCATTACATCTACAAAAAACTAACACAGCATTAAAAAGAACATCACACATGGTGGTGATAGTGTGATGGTCTCCGGTTGCTTTACCTCTTCAGGACTTGGACGACTAACCATAAAGGAGAACGTCCGACCATCAGTTCATGTCCGGAAGCTCAAGAGCGCTCAGTTTGTGCAGCAGGACAACGATCAAAAACACACCAGCAAGGCCAAAAACCAGAATGAAGGTTTTGAAGTGGTCTGTTCAAAGTCCGGACTTG